>NW_027437196.1:602500-1802500 GCF_033239565.1 Halichoeres trimaculatus | reverse complement strand
CCGTGTCCGTCCCTTTGCTAACAACCGCTTTTTCCACCTCACAGCTTTCAGTTTGGACACGGAGCAGCCAGACTACGACCTAGATTCAGAGGACGAGACGTTTGTGAATAAGCTGAAGAAGAAAATGGAAATCACAGCCCTGCAGTTTGAAGAAATGATAGACCGGCTGGAGAAAGGCAGCGGACAGCAGGTATTTGTCACTCTGTGCTGGAGGGAAACGACAGGTTTGCAGAGAGTTTGCACAAACACATCCGTGGTTGTGAGTAACACAAGATAAATAAGCTCACTGAGTCAGGCTTTATCCTGCTGTGAGTAACATCTTGGCTCTTTCTTGATAATTTAGTCATTGGAGGAGCCTGTTAAAGAACAGCATGAACAAGTTAAAGCTGCTGCTTCTTACTCCTGTTGGAGTTTCTCTCCAGCAAGTCCATAAACGTCAAACTCTGTCTCATATCATCAGGATGAGCAGCTTTGTTTTGGTGTTTAAGATTGTTTGAAATAACTTCAACTTGTTTCAGAAACCATGTTTTTCTGTGCGTTACCTTTCAAATCTTGAATTTACGGTTTCTCCAGCAGCTCTGACCTGAATTTGCCCCTCTGCTTGTGTTTTGCAGCTCGTCAGTCTTCAGGAAGCCAAACTGCTGCTGAAGGAGGACGACGAGCTGATCAAGGAAGTGTTTGACTACTGGAGCCGCAAGAGGAAAACATGCAAGGGTGGCTCCCTCATCCCCAACGTGAAGCAGGAGAAGAGGGATGGATCCAGCACCAGCGACCCTTATGTGGCCTTCCGCCGACGGACGGAGAAGATGCAGACCAGAAAGGTGAGACGGAAGAAGCTGTCACACCTATAGTTTAAGGAATAAGAGTTCATTAATTCCCCTAAATCTTTTTTCTTTAAGGAAGTTTTTGTAATTGTAACCCCTGCTAGCAAAAAGCTTGGGTCACCCTCACTGTCAAGGCTTCATCTCTTTATAATGTGTGTGTGTTCCACATTCCATTTTCCCGCCTTCAGTGAGTCACATGACCAGCTGCACGGAACTCTCGATCATTGTGACATCATCACCAACTGCTGCTCTCTCAGGAGAGAAATTGACTGAAGTCTTGAAATGTCTCCTCATAGATGCCCAATTTTGACCAAATCTCTCCAAAAATCATATATTATGTATTAAATTTTGTCAGGAATCCATTCATGTCAATTTTAAAGCTGTATCGCTTTTACCTTTTTGTCTAACTGCCGCAGCTTGTGTGGAGCTGGATCTGCGTCTCCCATTCATTGTAATAGGGGAAGCTGAAAGGGCTTCTTTGGGGTTCATCGACTTCAAGGGCTCGTCATTTGAAAACAGTTTGAGAAACAACAAATTCCCTCAGAGCTTTTGTAAAGCAGAGTCCACTCTGTCATCTGAGCGAATTTTAAGGCGATATTATTTAAGGCCTGGGAGAAGATAACTTTTATTTTTGGCCCAAAATGTGCCCAATATTTACATTAAAAGGCAAATTGCCAGCTTCCTGTTAGAGATAGGTCAGGAGTGTCTGCATATAATTTGTGCGCCTCAATGAGACATACATTTTTTTTGTGTAGAGGCCTAACTGCCGCAGCTTGTGTAGAGCTGGATCTGCGTCTCCCATTCATTGTAATAGGGGGAGGTGAAATGGCTTCTTTGGGGATCACCAACTTTGAGGGCTTGCCATTCGAAAACTGTTTGAGACACAACAAATTCCCTCAGAGCTTTTGTAAAGCAGGGTCCACTCTGTCATCTGAGCAAATTTTAAGCTGATATCATTTATGGCCTAGGAGAAGATCATTTTTGTTCCTGGCCCTAAATTTCCCCAAAATTTATATTAAAAGACAAATTGCCGGTTTCCTGTTTGAGATAGGTCAGGGGTGTCTGCATATAATTTGTGTGTCTCAATGAGACATACATTTTGACGTTGGTTTAATCTCTCTATGACGTTCCTACTGTCATCAAGAGCTATTTTAGTGTGCCTAGGTGGCGCTAGAGAGCACATTTCGGCATGTTGGGGTTACAATTTTACTCCAGAGCTAAAGTTTTAATCACCAATTAAAAGTCTCAGTTCAACTTCTCTAAAAAAAACTCAGTGCCATTTGCTGCTTTATCTCTGACTCATCACTGTTCCATTTTCAGAACCGAAAGAATGACGAGGCGTCGTACGAGAAGATGCTGAAGCTGCGCAGGGACCTGAGCCGAGCTGTCACGATCCTGGAGATGATCAAGAGGAGGGAAAAGAGCAAGAGGGAACTGCTGCACCTCACGCTGGAAATCGTGGAGAAGAGGTAAGAAATTGGCCCTGAGAGAGTTTGGAAACGGCTGTTAGTTGCCTGCACTGCATCAACAATCTTGTTAGGGAAGAAGCTGCTATTAGGAGGCTTTTATCTCTGCGATTTATGATGCAAGAGATTGATATAAGCACGCTTGGCCTGTCAGATGATGGCAGATGTTTGTGAAAGGATCTATTCTGGGATCCAGCAGGGATGGGGTTATTAAATCCTGAATGTGAAGCGTCAGAAAGTCGAGCAGGCTTCAGTGTTGGCCCTCTGTGAAGTGTTTCCTCTCGTGGTTAACCTACATGTTTGATTAGGCTTTTGTTTTCCTGTCATGTTGAAGTCACGAGCTGAGGCCATTAGGACACTTGTCTGCGAGACTGATGGTATAAAAGAGTCAACCACGTATTTTCTGTAAAGTCAGGCTCTGCTGCTCGAGTTAATTGGGGGCACGGCTGTGTACACTGTTTTGCATGCTTTATCAATTTAGAGTTCAGCCTGTTTATTCAGAAGTGTCAGGAGCAAATTAGCTCATGGACGACTCTGTACCGTGAGTCTTTTTATCGCAGTCTGTTAGGAAGAACATCAGACTGTACTTTGTTTGTGTTATTCCATGTTTCCCAAACCCCTCCTCTCCCCGCAGCCTTCGCCATCCATCCAAACATGACATCCCAATGAAATGAATTTGTCCTGAAAGTAGCTGTCAGTGTGAGCTTAAATTGGACTCTTCTCTTCAAGTGCTTTTGATTTGTAGTGACATTTCAATTTCCTCTTGTTATCCCGGCCTGCTTTCTGCCTGCACATCAAAGCTAGTGTTTCCTCCCAGATTGGACCGCTCCATTCTCAGTTGATAGCTTCCCGTCCCACTTCATGATATTATGTCGAGGGAGAGTGACCCAGGTGCATGGCGTTATTGTTGTGTGTAGCCTGACACAGCCTCTTCCGGTGCACTTAGATTGATGGGCTTGATTTTTTCGTCTTCCGGCTCAAGCTTTATCTTTTTGAAAGTGTAGCATGAATCTCCTCTTGTCATATTGCTGGAAGAATTACCAAATGTGTGCTTGGACACAAATCTGTGTGTTTCAGAGGGTTTGACCATGTGGTTAAAAGTAAATCTGTAACTGAGACTTAACTTGTACCAGCTGGTTTATGGACTTTTGTTCAACTCAAACCACTTATTTGTTGTCATAGAAAACAACTCAAGATCTTTATTCTTTACAAGACTCACTGAAATGATGACAAACCCAGGCCTCGCTCAAATTCAAAGCTCTTCCTCTGGCTTACAAAACATTAACAAGAACAGCTCCTGCCTACCTGGAGTCCCTCATCCAGGTTTACAGTCTTCCTGGTCCTCTACGCTCTGCTTGAGAAAGACGCCTGGTGCTCCCAGCCCAGCGCGGCTCCAAATCTCTAGCCAGACTCTTCTCCTCTGTTGTTCCCAAATGGTGGAATGAATTACCTAACTATACGATCCACAGAGACCCTTTCTACTATAAGAGATGTCTGAAGACTCATCTGTTCAGGGAACATTTAGACCCTTTATTTGAGCCTTGTCCTCTTTGTCATCAGGAATAGAATGAGTCAAGGCTTTAGACCCAGCTCTTATCGATTTTTCAGCTCTGTTGCTGAATGTTGTTGTAGGTTGAAGTATATTGTTGCAGCAACTAGGGATGGGAATCAAAAATCAGTTCCTGTAGAGAATTGATAAGAAATGTTTCAATCCATCCATATCGTTAGCCTTTGTGCTTAACGATTCCCTTATCAATTCTTTACATTGTGCCAGAGCCGCCGGGCCTTACATTGACTAGTCTGCTGCAGCTAGCTTAGCTTAGCAGTTAGATAACGCTTGAAGTTTTCCTGAAGAACTGACTTCATAAAGAAATGTACATCACTCTCTCTCAGGAGATTCATATTCAGCACATTCAACATGGTATAAATCACCTTATTTACCAAAATAACAAAAAAGCACAAGCTTTATGCTAACGTATATAGGAAACTGCATTGATATGCTAGCAGTTAGCATACATCAGTATAACTTCAGCTTCAGAATAGGATTTCAACTTTCATCACAGAAACATGTCACATCAACTCTTTGTAAAAAATACTGAAAATACTAATTTCAAAAGTGAAAAGCTAACAGGCTAATGAAAGGCTAATGGCTGACGGAAAGGTTCCAAACAACTTACACGACTGCTATAACTACTTTGAGACACTAGATGGCCTACTTAAAATTATTAATATATCATAACACAGTATATCAACGTCACATTGTGTGAAATTTTGACCTGTTTCTGTTTAGTTATGTCCAGAAATATCCAGACTCAGGGAGCAGTTACATTTTATTCACTTACAGCATAAACTCAATTAAATGTTACAGTCTACAGAAAACCTGTAAAGCTACTTTTTGTACCAAGAAAATTCACAACAGGAATTGATAAAGAATCAGATCGATAAGCAGAACCAATAAGGGCATCTGTATTGACAAAATCTTATCAATTCACATCCCTAGTCGCTTTGGACAATAGCGTCTGCTAAATGAAACTGTAGAATCCCAAAGGTCTGCTCTTAGCTCTGCCTCCGAGAGGTCTCGAGAGGGCTGGCCAATCAGAGAGAAGGGGGTTTGTAAAGGTACAGCAGCTAAAATCAAATAGGGTTGTTTTAAAAACTACCGAGAGAAAAAAAAGTGATGTTTTGATTCATACAAAGATGCTACTGATGCATCAGAGGGACAGAATAAAGACTAAAAAAGACTTTCATAGCCTCATCTTGTGTCAACAGTCAATGGCAGCTGTACAAATAAAACTGATTTTGTTTCATTCTCAGTTTTCAAACTGCTTCAGAGACAGCTGAGGGAATTGCAAACATGCTACTGCAGCTGAAGTGTTCCTCGAGAGTTTACTTTTTGATGTTTAAGCCTTAAAGTTGGTGTGAACCTGGGCAGAGGGGACAGAACAAAGACTAAATACCAACAGTACCCCCTCTTTAAAGTCACAGATTTATGTTTTTTGTAACTGAAAAGAAACCATTAAAGTTTATCTCACAACAGGTTATTTTATTCCCCAAACTGTGGATCTGTGCAGTCTGTCTGAGGTTTCATCCCCTTCTTGTAGCAGCACCAACATGTCGTCTGTCTCTGAGTGTTTCCTTTTAACTGTTGGGACCAGTTTCTCTCCAGTCAATACGGCAGATTAGCTCTTGGTAACCGGCTTTGTTGCCCACTAAAACTCCACTCTTTCATTTTCGTCTTCCAGGAATCTGATGCCAGACTTTGGCAGCGAGGTGATGGCAGAAGCACTCGCTCAGCGAGCTCTGGTGAAGCCAGTCTACACCATCCCCCTCATCCCCCTGTCCAGCAGCAACCAGTACAGACACCAGGACCACTTGGACATGAAGGACTACAAGAAAGTAAGTCCCCTCCTGCGCTCTGGGCTCTTCCTCTGCGATAACGTCAGGAAACAGAATGAAAAGCGTTTCCAGCCTCTCTGGCTCTGGGTTGGTGTGGGTGTTTGAACAGAACGTCTGCAGGAGTATCAGAAAATGTTATTGACTTAACATTTATTCTTCCCTTGAGTCAATTCCCACATTGATGATGAATACTGTACTTCATATTGAACGAGCACAAAGCTTGGCATTTTCATTTTTGGACCGGCACTTCATATGAAATGGCAGCTGAGTGTGAATTATTGAAAATCATTTTCATATTGTGAGTGAGTAACAGTTTCTGGATGAGGAGGCCCACGCTTTCTTTTTACATTTGTCAGCGTAACTTTTCAGAAGACGTTTCTTTTTTAGTCCTGTTTATTAAAATATTAAAAACAACACAGAGCTGTTTGATTATTCTGCTTTAGTCAAAGTGTTTTTACACAGATTTAATGCCAGGATTTTAACTTTGCACGGTCAGAAAGGACAGGGTTTTGTTTTGAGGTTATTTTCTTTGCTTATAAATCGAGCTGTCACATTGGTGCAAATTCAAGCCTCCTTCCTGAGTCTCATCTGCCTTCAGGGGGAAGAAACAAAAACATCCCTCAGTAGGACTGGGAATTGATGAGATTTTATCGAAAAGGATGCACAATATTAGATCTTTTTGCTGATATTTAAAAACACATTTAGCTGATATTACAGATACGAATATTTTTCTGGGTGGAGATCCTCAACTGTCTTCTGTATTGGAAGTAGCATGCTGTGTTATGGTGCATATTCTTACCACATTTGTTACATAATATTTATTTCTTGTGAAAAATAAAGATATAAACTTGAAACTGTATATTTAAAAAATATAATTATACATGTAAATTGCTTTAAAAAAAAAAATGTAAGCGACAAATCCTACTTGGAAGCTGGATGATGCTCTTCCTGAAAAAGACTGCTGCTTAAATTTGACTTAAAAAAAATCTGAACTGTGCAAAAAAACTGCAAAAAGTTCAAAAAAATTATGCAGTTTCAGCTCATTATTTTATCAGTTTATTACAGGGGTGGCCAACCTGCTGCTCTTTGATCAATTCATTATTATTATGATGAGTAGTGGTGTACCAATCAATCTAAATTATTATTTTGTTTTGAAGTTGTGATCAGTATTGATCAATACTTGGGTGATGTGATTGGTACTTAAGTTTCAGTTTCTTTTCTCGACATTGCATCTAGCTGAATAGATTGATGGACCTTTGTCTTTTCTGCTGTAAAAACAGAAATTTGTCTTCGACACGGCTCCAAGTACGAATTGAAACACACTAAGGGCGTATTCAGACCTGGACTGTTTGGTCCACTTTAAGCGGACCAGGGTTCGTTTCCCACGCTGGTGCGGACTTTTCATGCAGGTGTGAATAGACACAAATGAACTCTGGTGCGGTTGGTGGTTCTCCAGTGCAGGTCTGAATACAAACCAAGGTCCATCCAAACTAACTACAGGACACATGCTCCTTTTGGGCCTAAAAAGCCACCGTAACCTAACTGTCTTTGGTTCATACCTGATCCTCCGTCTTCTGTTTAGCCACGCTGTTGCTGGCATGTTGTGGGTCAGGACACGCAGAGCATAGCGCCTCCTTGCTGCGATCATTGGTCTTCCTGTTCCTAAATTGTAAACGGTGTTGTTAAGCTGCTTTGAAGGAGCTGCTCTTGAAACTGAAAATGATTTAGCAGCTCTAATAAGAGCACAAACACACATGTTTACCTCCATTTCCAGGTCTGTACTCTGTGTGCCGCCCTTTGTCAGTGCTGTCCAATGAGAGCACTGATCCTCACACACCTGGATGTGTTTACAGAATATAGTCCACTTGCAAAAAGTTCAATTTGAATATGAACCGCACCAAACGAAAAAAATAAAGTCCGCTTTTGGTCCGGACCAAACAAGTGGACCAGAGGACTTTTCTGGACTGAATACAGCCTTACAAACGCAATAAATGTCGCTTCAAAATTTGGAAGTTGGTTGCTGCTGCTGGTTGGTCACCCCTGGTTTATTATTTCGGTGGAATTTGGAGTGTTAGCCAGTGTCTGATATTTTTTTAGGGCAATATCAGCTGATACGATAACGTGCTAATAATATCGTGCATCCCTAATTATCGATTCTGCTTATCTATTCAATTCTTTAACAATTCCATTATCCATCTAAAAATAATCAAACCACAAACTACTTGTGCAGCATTTACCAAGGTTGATATTAGTGCTGAGACGGCGCTGCAACAGCTGACAACCAGTGGAGAGCATCGGATACTTATGACCCCTTATACTTAATACCGTGCCCCGTTAACAAATGTTTTAAGCATGTTTCTGGCGTTTCTACCTTTGCATGTTATCACTGTTGGACGCACGTTGCACGTCACGCTTCTATCTTGGAGAAAAGAAGCCACACTTTTGATCCTTTTTGCCTACTTTTCGTATCATCCGCCACGTTTTTTCCTCAAAGTGTTTGAGCTCAACGCAGGAATTGTAAAAATGTAAACAACGTTGATGCCTCGAACCGTTAAAATCCGGGTCTCATGCCTATCCCTCAGCCAATCAGAGTCTCTGTGTTTTTACCTGTTAACCAGCGTCTCATTTTCAGCCGGCTCTCTCAGTGCTGACTCCTTCAACCTCACAGCTTTTAACGTAAAGCTGAGTCGCCATATGCCTCTGTAATGCAGCACTTCATTACCCAGCACTCCTGTGAACTCTGTGTCACCTCTTCTCGTTATAACTTCATTAGCTCCAGCGTCCAGGCGCCGTCCCCCGTGCCCTGCAGGGACACCACTATTTCCTCCTCTTTCTCCCTCCTCCAGCTGGTTGACTTCTCCCTTTTGTTTACACACTCTCATCTTTCAGTTTGACTCCGTCCCCTCCTCCCGCCTGACTCCGCTCCGTGCTCCTTCCATTGATTTGACGCAGCACTTCTTCACGGCTGCCTCTCTGTTTGTTTTGCCCCCCCTCCCACGTCTGAGGCCTGAATAGGATCTGACTAATCCTCGTGGAGTTGGAGTCTGTTCAGACAGGGAGGGGTCGTCCCTCTGGGGAAGTCCGGGTGAATGGTGGCACAGGGTGGATTGAGGAAGAGGAGGAGGAGGAGGGCAGCCATCTGGCAAGGCAGTGGCATCTGGCGCACGCTGCCATCTGCATATCAATGCCTCCTTTACTCACTGTTGTTTCTACTACGAGCACGAGAGCAATCAGCAGCACGCTTTGGATGGTTTTGATCACGTAGTGTAAACACTGAACGCTGTGTCCTCCTCTTTCACAGCCGGAGAAGGCAGAGGCAGTGAGAACCAAGAGGAAATACGAGAAGAAACCCAAGATCCCTCCTCTGTCAGCGACTCAACATTCAGGACCCTCGGTGTTCAACCCCAAGGATCTCAACCAGTATGATTTCCCCAGCTCGGACGAAGAGCCCTTCTCACAGGTACCGTCATTTTAGATCGTGAATCAGGCGAGTGAACATGTTTGTTTTGAGCTCTGGAGAGTTTGTTTACTGATGCTGTTTCCTCTTTCAGATCCATTCAGGTTCCTCGGAGGCAGAGGAGGAGAATGACCCAGATGGCTGCTTTGCGTTCAGGAGGAAGGCCGGCTGTCAGTACTACGCTGTGAGTGCCCTCCTCTGACTCCACATGAGTCTATTTATAGGTCCATCAGCAGGCTGGTCAGCCGGCCGCGCTGGCTGTTAGTCTGCCACACTCTGCTGGACGAAACAATGTGATAACACAGCCTCCTTCCCTCACAGCCTCATGTTTGTGCTCCTGCTCTCTCCTCCAGCCTCGATCCGATCAGAGCGGGAGCTGGCCGTGGGTGAGTCCGCTGGAGGGCGGGCTGGGCGACCCGCGCTTCCGCTACTGTCTGACCTCGCTGAATGTGCCACGACGCTGCATAGGTCTCGCACGGCGCCGGTTGGGCAGAGGGGGAAGGTGAGTGTAACGTGAAAACCTGATTTCTGCTCATGATGAGACTTCATCAGGAGGCGCAAAATAGAAGTTTATTTGTCTCCAAAACTTCAGGTAGCAGATCATTTTTGTCCCTTATTGCATTTTGCTTCTTTTTTAATTGTTATTTTTGAGATTTTCAACCCATATCAGAGCGAATCACGTTAACCAGTGCTCACTTTTTTCGTTTTCATATTCTCTTTGATTGCAAATGATACACCTGGAGTTAGGGCTAGACAATTATATTGATAGATATTGAAATCAAGATTAATAAACACGATTATTCATAATTTAAAAACTTGAGTATTTATTAAACTACAACATGAAAGAAAAATCAAAAATAATCCTGGGTTGCTTACGGTACTGATGGGGCACATGTCTTTTGCTTGCATAAATGTAACAGCCTTCGTTATCTCTTGATGTCTCCTGGTGGGATATGGAGTGGCGCTGTAAAGAGTGTCCTTAATGGAGGAATCTGGCACTTTTTCGTCTCTTTTTGTCCTTTAAAACTTGGTCATAGACCACTTTGTGGATGAACTATCAGTGGTTAAATAAATTGGTTGTGTTGCTTTGGGGAGCAGACACGACAGCGGGACAAATTTTGAGAGTAATGTCCAAAGTTAAAGCCAAAATGCTTCCCGATGACCGAAATAGTCCTACCTATCCTGTCAACTAAAGGCCCTTTCTGCCATGTTTGTTAACCACTTTCTTCATGTGTTGCTGATCGATAAACGCTTGCTTCTGCTGCGCACACAACACAGGTGCATTCATGGTGTTTTGGCAGCACAGGAAATTAAATACACACTGCGCCGTGTGGCACGTTAATCGTTTTTCTTAACGTTTTATGATCCCGAGTAACCAAAATCGAAATCAAGATTAAAATTCAATCAATTGTCCAGCCCTACCCGGAATGTACTAAATGCATTAGTTAGCTAGCTTAAGCCTTTAATGAATTTTTAGATATTAAGGTAACAAAAAAAAATTTGGAGTATAATTTTGTCAACTGTGTTATGGACAAAAGTTTTTCAACATCAATCAATATATAACTGAATTTAGAGTACGCTCCCTAGAAATGTCCCTCATCAGTTATATCACAGTTTAGACAAAGTTTAAAAGAATTATGGCTTCCATCCTAGCGGCAACCTCCGGTCTGAGAATATGAGACAGTGATGAAGTGCTAAAATCTGCTGTTTCTCCAGTGTCCACTAGAGTTTGGCTCCAGAAGTAAGTTTTTAAAGCAGAAATTAACCTATTTACAGCCTGGTTCAAAAAACGTCTCCTGTCTGAGTCGCTGATTTTACCATTGGTACACACTGTACGGGGGGTGATTTTTTTAGTTTTTTTTAATATTAAGATCGCAAGCTCGCCCAATCAGAGACACAGCTCAGGTAACGTGACGGACAGGCGCCCTATAGCTGTACGCGAAGCCTTTGCCACTACCAATATGGCCGTGATAGCCGATCTGCTTCAATTTCTGTTTCAGAAACACACGGGTGACGTCCATGCCTTATACAGTCTGGTTAAAACACAGTCGACATTTCCTCCATTTTTTGTCCCTTGAACATGCCACCACCTGACCTCCATCAGCTCATATTTCTACTCCTTTTCTTCCCAGTTTGCTCTTTATAACATCTATAGTAAGAAGAGCAGAAAATGTTGGTAACACAGCTGATGAACAGTTAATGCGCCCCATGTACAGACAATCATTCTGATGAAATATAGATGAGGAGGAGCTGAAACATGACACACTTTCTTCAAGGTTCACACCAAAAAAGATGGGACCTCAGCTGATTGGGGTCATGTGACTTTGGAGCAAACCATAGCTGATTTATGATTTAACCACCTTTGTCAAATTTTAATGGTTATTTGAAACAAATACTGAAAATAATAAACACTAACATGTATTCCAGTGATTATTTTAAAGAGCAAACTTGACATTTGAGAATTGGACAGCACAAAAACTGTCAATTTCAACACATGATTTGCATTTTTTTCTAAATAAATGATGGAAATGATTTCAACTTTCTGTATTAAAAGTGAAGTATCACCCAAAATAACCCACTGTAAAAATGCTTTAAATTAATACAAAGTAAAATTGATAAGAATACTCAAAGGACATGAGATGAACCCCTAATTATAGAATCACTCATCCTTAAATACAGTCAGAAACATTTATTCTTGGCTCAAAAATAATCATTTTTGATAAAAAGAAAGATTTTTTAGCTCCTGAAACTGTAAAAACCGACCTTTTCCGAACATCTGTGGCATCAAAAAGACGAGGGATTGAAAAAGTAGGATATCCAGGTGGTGCACGCTCTCATCATCTCAGCAAACGGAGTCAGAAAAATGCAGAAATGTGAAATGAAATGTGTGTAGGAACGCTGCCAGTTCCAACACTGAGCAGGTGAAACCCAGCCAAGGGTTGGCTGGATCTGCCGCGGCTGTTTACCATACCGGCTTTTTGGCAGGTCACCAGCGATCATTTGGCGGGCATATTCCATTATAAATATCAAGCTGGCTGCGAAACATGATGAACACGATGCTCACATTTTGGGATTCACCTGTGGACCAATCAGAAACTTTTAACAGAGTCGTGGCTCGCAGCTTTGTCTGAATCCACAGCGATGGATGGAGACCAACTGGTTTTCGACTCTATCTGCCCCACACCAGATTGGCAATGTTCAGTTTCTGTCCGCAGTCAACCTTATCACCTGCCCCGAGGGGAGCCGAGGGAGCAGACTATCTGTCGTCTTCAATATGATCAGAGCTTGTGATAGCAAAACCCGATCGAGTCAGAAAACACGGGGCTTACTGTGATTGTTTTGACAGACTTACAGTTCGCCTGCAGGGGCTGCTGCGCTGGTCTGTCCACTTGTTTTTCTTGGACGCAGGTCTGCATAAATCTGTGAGGAGGATCTTTATCGAATGCTGTACAGTGATTCCTTAAATCAAAGAGCTTAGGGTTTGTTTACGTACGTCTGAGTATGATGGAAGTTTTGTTTGTCTCCCCACGCAGCTTGTTTCGCCTACACTTCTGCTAAAAGACGGGCAAAAAACAGCTCCTCCACAGCCAGGAAGTGCGTCATCTCCATCATCTAAAATATTCACACTTTTGATTTGGAGTAAACGTCTCTTTCTCCAGCAGCAGCAGCTCAGACTGAACTAAAAATAAAGAAGCAGGCCCTGAAATAGCTGTTGTCTGTTTCATGAAGCTGTAAACTTTGCGTTTTGTTCCCTTTACATAAGTGTACTGTTCTGCTCGGCTATAATTGGTACCGGCCCGGTGGACGTAGTAATTATGAGCCTGGTATGCACAGAACTTGCACAATCCTCCCGTCTGGAGCGGAGGATGTTGATGTTGTAATGCACGGCTAATGACTCCAGCATGTGTGTGTGTGTGTGTGTGTGTGTCTGACCTGAAACGCCTCTCTGAGGGGAGCTCTGTGTAACGGTTGTGTTCTGGTTTCAGGAGCCTTTTGGACCGAGCGCACGCAGATTTAGACAGCATCTGTCAGAGCCTGGACTCTGACCCGGAGCCTGAACCACTCTCCTCGCCACTTCCAACTTCTCCGCTCCGCA
This sequence comes from Halichoeres trimaculatus, assembly GCF_033239565.1. Taxonomy (NCBI): domain Eukaryota; kingdom Metazoa; phylum Chordata; class Actinopteri; order Labriformes; family Labridae; genus Halichoeres; species Halichoeres trimaculatus. The sequence goes on along the minus strand of NW_027437196.1, from coordinate 1,789,261 downwards.
ACTCCAACGCCAGTACCTCAGAAACCAATACCTCGGACCCAGCCTGCTCCTCCCATCCTCCTTCCTCTTCATCACCCCTTACATCATCATCGTCATCATCATCATCAACACCCATGGACCTCAGCCAGATTCTTTTGAACATTAAATCATGCCGCTGGAGGCACTTCAGACCACGGACGCTATCCCATCACCCCTTGGGTGGAGGAGACTTGTCTCGCAGAGGATTTAGGGATTTTAGCCGGACCGTGTCAGGACTTACCCGGACCCTGTCTGGAGGAGCCAGCTCCCAGAACCGCACCGGCCCAGCCCCTAACCCCGTCAATGGTGAGTCACTTTCTTTCAGTTTGCTTTCATTCACCAAAAACTGTTTCTCTAAGCAGCGTGACCAGCTCGGAGTGGAGCTGAGCGAAAGGTTTTCTGGCCGTGCAGGCTCAGAGTTTATTCTGGTTTTGATAACCAGGCACAGAGGTCGGTGTTTACGGCCGTTATGTGTGTGAGTTAATTTAGCGGAGGCAGGCTGCCCTTTATGTGCTCTGTGCTTTCATTAAAGCTGGAGTCAGATTCAGAGAAAGTTTGCCTGTTTTTGGAAACAGCTGTTTGGGAAAAAGGTCAGTTTTGGATGGAAACTTTGGATGGGTTAAACTTGCTTTAACGGGTGTTTTGAGGCTCGGTTTTGCAGATTTCAGTTTTCACTTACACAGTTTCTGTCTCTCCACTCTTACACAGGTGTGTATTATTGTTGTTGCTGCCGGGACTGACCTGTACACTCTTGACATTGTTATTTCCAATATTTTTAATTACGAAGCACCGACAGTTTGGGCCTAATGAAGCACAGCTTGGCACGGTATCACAAAACCTGTGGGTAAAATGTCAAATTGGTTTGTTCCCACACCTTTACCTCATTGATCTAAGGGTTGTGAAGTGCTTTCCAAAATCAAAAGCTATTTACAATTTGAATGTTTCATCTTACATGATATTAATATTTTTTTTAAAAACCCAAAGAAATGAACATTACTCTCCTACCAGATTCCTATTTAATTCATCCAGCATGGTATAAATCTCCTAATGGACCAGAAACAATACAGAAAAACTAGCACTAGCTTGATGCTAATGTACGTGCATTTATGTATGTATTATTTATTAATTCATTATAATCAATATTATTTTTATTATTATGATTAATATGATATTTTATAATACATGTATAATATATTATTTTAATAAATATTATTTTTATATTATTTAAATAATTATAATATATTAAGAATATAACATTAATAAATTAAAATATCTGTATGCAATTTCATTGTACTTGTTGCAATAACAAATTCCATATGGAAATTGATGAGCACATTTTTCTTATCCCATCAGCAGATTTCTTTTTCTTCTTGCAGCAAATCAGACTAGATTTTTTGTCTTAAAATATCTTGAAATACAAACTGTTTCTGGCCACGTCAGTTGAATTTGGCTAATATCAAGTATTAAAAGATAATTTCTAGTTCAAAAAAATAACCTTGCTTTGATTTCAGATTTTACCAGTGAACCAGGAACTTACATTTAGCACTTCATAAATAAATATATATATGTATATATATAATAAAATAAATATATTACACATTATTAAAATTAAATTTTTTAAATAATATTTTAACATTATATATATATTAATAAATTAAGATATCTGTATGCAATTTAATTATTTGCAATTTTTTTTGTACTTGTTGCAATGACAAATAAAGTTCTATTCTATATGGGAATTTGCATTGATATGCTATGCTAGTGGTTAGCATACATTGATACAGAATTTTTACTTTCATCACAGGAACACATCACAGTCTTTGGAAACTATACTAATTGCAATTTTTACTAACTTTTTTTTTAACACCAGACCAAGTAAAAAAGTTGAATCATCATGATGTCTACAGCAATATTTCTCCCCCAAAAAATGCACATCCGACCCAGCTTATAAACAAAGGACTGAAGGACTTAAATTAAAACAAAAAAAAATTGAACAAAAAAATTACAATTTAAAATAAACAAAAAAACATGTAACTACAATATGATTATTTTTTCTCCTACTGTAACTAACTAATAACTTTGGCAAGGTCAGTGTTCCAAACAACCCAAAGCATTGCTATAACCACTTTGAGACACTAGATGGCATACTTCAGTCAATAACAAATAACAAAACGACGCATAGATGTCACGTGACAATCACTTTTTACTTGATTCTCATTACGTCCACAGATATCCAGATTAGGGTTCCACCAATTCGATCCTGGTATCGGGTATAGGCGGGAAAGGATCGGTCTAAACTTGACCACTAAGGTTAAACTACAGTATCAGAGGAGGAGGATTCATTCAGGAAACAGGGATTTTGGCACATGTGTAGCTAAATTAAGTATCAGGGTTTTTTCTGTCTGTTGTTGGATTGGCCTGCGAGTGTTGTCTCTCTGCAGGAAGTCGCTGGTCTCCAGCATCAGTAATTTTGGGAATGTGGGCTTATTTGCTTTCATGTATCTGAGCGTTATCAGCCTCTGGCAGCAGCTTGTTTCTACGGTAGCTCAGAACGGACAAACTACCATGTTTTCATAGTTAGTGAGAGCCTGTGGTGAATGCACTGGTTGGAAGAAGACAGGACTGTTCATGTGGTTAAACTTTGAGATTAGACGCTATAAAAATCTCTGTTTCCTCTGCCAAAACAAGAGCCTCTTGTTGAATTTGCTGCACGTATCGGTGCAGAAATTGTGGTGGAAAAAATAACTGTTGTGATTATTTCCAAAGATATTTTTCCTGGGTACAGTCCAGGATTAGTGCGGATGATAAATTTGAAGCAGGATGTTGATTTTTGAGATGATTAAAATCATAAATGCTGTGATGTGTGCTAGGATCGTCGCCAAATCAACTATTTTTAGACGTATTTTACCTTTTATTTAAAGCCTCCAGCTCCTGCAGATAATATTTGACTTCCTCTAGTTTTCTGTGCTGTTACAGGACGTGTTGTCATCCTGCCAACCTCAGTAGCAGCTTAATAAATAAATAATGCCAGCCTTGAAGGGAATATATTGTTTGGAGCTGGGCCAGATGGCGAGCAGCTCCGACCACGACACTTTGGCTCGTCGTGTGTTTGACTGTACACAGAATAATTACAGAATTTCCTTTGTAGCGTCTAATTGAAAAGCGTCTTCATGCATAAAATGAGGTGAGCTGTTGCTGTTTAATTGATTTTCTGCGTGTGAATATTCAGTTGAAAGGCGGGTGCCGGCTCGGGGTTTTTCGTGGTTTTCTACTCCTGCTCTGGTGAGACACTTTTTGGTGCTGCTGCTAAATCGCATGAACTTCCTGTTTGAGCCTCTCGACGTGTTTTAATACATTAATTCCCGCTCCCATGGCTTTTGGAAGTCAATTAGCTACGGTGATGTATAAATAGATCCGTGAGCCGTGCTGGAGTGGGCGTGCAGAGGGTCAGGGAAGGAGGGAAATGTCAGGGTTATGAATTCATCACACCTTACCTTTTAACGCCTGAAATCTCCCCAGGTTGTAAAAAGTGTCTGAGGATGAGGAAGGAGCTCTGAGCTCTGTGGGCGTTTATTTTCCCCTGTGATCGATTCCTATATTTGGAGAAATAATATGTTTTTACCTTGGGGTTGTTTCTGTAATTAAAGTGAAATGAGGTTGACAAATATATATAATTTGGTGCACAGTGTGCCCACAGCGCTGGCTCATGAGGGGCTTTGCTTTGTTTGGTGCTGTTTTGTGTTTTTCTTCAGAGAGGTTTTTATTTCAGCTCACTGTGATGAAGGATTCAGCGTTTTTCTTCCATCTTTTTCTGTTTGCAGCAGGTGAATCCTGGAGTAACATTTAATTTAAGGCAGAAGAAAAACTGGTAGAGAAGAGAAACAGTAGCTGTTTTCTGCTACAGTTAACAACCAGGCTCGATCTGACGAGGAGGAAACTCTGACTCCTAGTAGACTGATTATTTTCTCGAGGCCTGGTTTTTCATCCTTCACAGTAAAAATCTGAGCTAAAAATCACTGAAAAGAGCCTTTTCAGACATTTTTTATCCCAAGACAGCTGCAGACATGTTGGGTGTAGATTAGAGATAGATCGATGTGTTGTTTTCAAGGGCTGGTACTGATTATCAGAAGGCAAGGAAGCCGATAACAGATATTTGGGGTCGATATTCTTATGTAGAAAAAGTGAAAATATTGGTGTCCAAATTTTGAATAACACTAACTTTATTTATTAAACAGCTTCCAGGCTCAGCAGCTGTCAAACAAAGTGAAATGAAAACTTAAAATAATAAAGTTTTCTACAGGAAGTTTTCCTAAAAATGCTAGAGACAGAGTAGCGACTGCAGGCAGAGAGGCGCAGCTGTATTGGAGCAAAAATAACACAGTCTGAAAATTAATTTTCGGCTCTCTGATTTACATAAAAAAATAAGTCAATGCTAAAATCCCTCAAAAATCTAAATATCACTTATCACACTATCACCGATATCGACCTGCCGATAATCGCCCTTTAAAACGAAGGCAGATGATGAAAAATTTTGATAAGCTGAATATTTGCACCAATATCGCCCTGGTAGAAAATTCATCTTTAAAAAAAAATCAGATGCGGTAATACCTCCAAACACTACATATCAGTGCCAATATCAACCCAGCCGACAATCGGACCGACCAATGCAGAAATGCCTCAAAAAGCTAAGTATTGGCGTCAATATTCCCCCAGCTGGTAATTGACCTTTAAAAAAAAAAAAGGTTAACGCTGAAATGCCTTAAAAAGCTGAATATCGGCATTGACATTGCCTGGCCGATAATCGCCCTATAAAACAAAGGACAATGCTAAAATGCCTCTTAAAGCTATATAGTGGCACCGACATTGCCCAGCTGATAATCGCCCTGTAAAACAAAGGCAGATGTTGAAATACCACATAAAGCTAAATATCACCGCCGATTTCACCTGGCCGATAATTGCTCTTTAAAACATAGGCAGATGCTAAAATGTTTTAAAAAGCAGAATATTGGCGCCGATATCGCTCTGGCTATAATTGACCTTTAAAAAAAAGGCAGATGACGAAATACCTCAAAAATCTATATAACGGCGCCAGTATCGGCCCTGCCGATGCAGAGATGCCTCAAAAAGCTAAATATTGGCGCCGATATCCCCCAGATGATAATTGACCTATAAAAAAATAGGCAAATGCTAAAATGCCTTCAAAAAGTAAATATCGGCACTGATATTGACTGGCGGTCAATCGTCCTTTTAAACGAAGGCAGATGCTGAAATGGCTCAAAAAGCTTAATATCAACATTGATACCGCCTGGCTGATAATCACCCTTTAAAATGAAGGCAGATGCTGAAATGGCTCAAAAAGCTAAATTTCTATATCGCCCGGAGAGATTATTGGCGCTGATATTTAGCTTTTTGAGTTATTTCGGCAGCTGCTTTTTTAAATTAGGGAGCGGATAAGAAATTAAATAATAAGCCTGGCTGCACACATTAAGGTATTTGAGGTCCATCCCGGGTGTAGATTGGCGCGACACCTTCAGCAAAGATCCACAAACAGGAGTGAAACCAGGACTTATCCCCTGCATTTGGTGCAAATGCAGCTCTGAAAAGAAAACTGTTACTTTAATATCAGCAAGGAGCAGACCGTGTCATAATGTTTGTTATCCTGCTTTAATTTGTATCACTAGAAGAAGTAAAAACCTGTTGGTTTACGTTAATGTCCTCAGCATGTCCTGTGGGCTAATGCTGCAAGATCTAAAAATGTCAGCTTTGAGAAACTTTCCCTGTAACCTAAAAAATGATCTTATTACAAATATTTTCCGGCATTTTTAAGATGTCATCTGTAAGAAGCTTCATATGACTTACAGGTAGACTAATGTTTTGATTTTTTAGGGCCGATACCGAGGCTGATACTGATATTTAAAGACAACATTAATTTGCAGTTCAAGTGAAAACATTAGTGTTATAATTTTGAAGATTACAAACTCCAACACTTAGTTAAAATACCTTTTAGTTTATTAAACTTCTCGCAGGCTCAGCAGCATGTCTCAAAAAGTTAATCAAAAACTTTCTACAATAAATAAAGTTTTCCAGCATTTCAACTTTTTCACTGAAATGTTATTTTATCTTTCACTTAACCTCGTTTTTGAATCAGTTAAGAAAAGTAACCCTGTTTTAAAATTGATTATTTATGGGCTGTTGGATTAAGAGAAAGTCTGATGTTGATTTGCTTTAAAATGTTGATGATCGGTCTAACCCTAATATGAACATGGGTTTCTGCCCTGGGACTTTAAAGTTCCTGATCTGAGCCTATAACACTAACCATAAGTTTACACATCACATATTTATATTAAACAATATTAAGAAAACCTGGAGGTGATACTTACATCTGTTAGTTTTTCTCTGACGTGTTTCATAACTGAAGCATCTCGTTCTGACTCCTCAGATAAAGAAACTCATCACACTCAGTACATCTTGTGCCGTTGCCATGCAGCATTGTGTGATCTTGAATGAGAGCTGCAGACGAACACCTGAGAGCTGTGTGAAACATGATGTTCATGCTGCATTTCTTTGGTTTTACCTTGAAGCCTGAAGTACTCAGAAAATCAGCCCCAGCAAAGCGTGGGGTCAGGGTGTGTGTGTGTGTGTGTGTCGTCTGAAAGCCTGCAGACATCGCTAAGGGAAAGGGTTAATGTCAGGGACTGTTACCACATTTATGGTGATGATTTACCAACGTCAGATGTCAAGTTAACCCTAAAACCTTCCAAAAATAAGTTTGTTTCTGATCATTTGTTGAAGTTTTTCAGATGTTTTCTTTTCCATGAAATCTCTATAATCAAGTCTTGCAGTATTTTGTCTCACTTTATTTGAGTTATTGAAATTTTGGTGGAGAAAACACAGAAGTTTGGTTTATTTTTCAACCGATTTTATGAGATAAAGATGCAAAGACCAAAATAACTGATGGAAAAATAATCCTAATAACATTAGTCTCTTGTAGTAGCATCATTGAGCTGTTTTCAAACTGAACGCCTGGATTTTTTGACAGATTAGTATCGATTTAAAGAGGCGACAAGTTTTTGCTGGTTTAAACTTTCCTCCTACATTAAGGATTTAATTGCTTCCCGCAAAGTCTGCAATGTGCAGTTCCTGTGATACGTTGCTAGCATTGACGGCTATCGTTGTTGAGTTAAGCTCAGCAGAGGTTTTTTTAACAGGCACACCGCCTGCAACTAAGTAGCTTAAGTATTGGCAGATATCGATATCAATGTGATATGTTATTGGTATGATTTAAACATACTTTAATTGCATATTTTGTTGTATGCATTATTAGAAAAGGTTTGATCGTGTGTTATTGCTCCAACTCAGTGATAACGTTGCTCGTTCCTCGGTTCTCTGACCCAGATAAATACCGCCACACAGCCGACATCACTCCTACTCCATGCTACTTTACTCTCTATAGACTTTAATAAGAATGGTGAGGTCTCCACAAAAAACTGCTCCCCCTGGTGGCTGGCTGTAGTATACGTTAAAAACTCCATCTCCCCAGTCATTCCAGATGGGCTGTGGTCAAACTTTTAAAAAATAATACACCTGGTAGAAATGTTTCTCACGTCTGATTGTTGTGGTGATTTGAAGATATCATTTGGCTGTTTTGTAGTCAAGTCCTCTTTTTTCTGAAAAGTTTTGTTTTCTTTAGTTATACGAGGTGAAAAACGAGGTTCTACGTCACGTTTAATGATGATTGACAGCTGACGTTCTTGTTTATTTTTTTCGGGGATTGTAAAATATGACGGGAGGTAGAGTAGAGTTATATACAGACTATGGTTAGCCCCTTAAAACATGTTGTATTGATAAGGTGGGCTCTGCATGCTGGATAGAAGAGCAGGAGCGGAGTCTGGAATGGACTCTTTTTATCAGAGATTTTAAATGCAGATCTGCTACTCCCTTTTTTTGTGATATCGGACCGATATCGGTATTTGATCGGTGGCTGCAACCACTTTGTCAAAGCACTCTTTGTAAATTGAAGAGTCTTATCCATCGAACCAGCGCTTCAGAGGGTTTGTTTATTAAAAAGTAAACCACTTTTTTCTGAAAATGACTCAAGGAAGAAAACTTGCTACTAGGTCCCACAGCAAAGTGGTTGGTGGTTTCTCTCTCGGGACGGGACTTGATAAGATTTTGTCAATACTGATGCCCTTATCTATCTGCTAATCGATCTGATTCTTTATCGATTCCCTTATCAATTCCTGTTGTGAATTCTCTTGGTACAAAAAGCAGCTTTACAGGTTTTCTGTGTCAACAACATTTAACTGAGTTTATACTGTAAGTGAATTACATACATAAATAATTAAACAGAAACAGGTCAAAACTTCACACAATGTGACGTTGATGTTCTGTGTTGCAATATATTGATAATTCAAGTAGGCCATCTAGTGTCTCAAAGTGGTTATAGCAATAGTTTAAGTTGTTTGGAACCTTTCCATCAGCCATGAGCCTTTCATTAGCCTGTTAGCTTTTAGCATTTTAAATAATCAGTGTTTTTTTTACAAAGAGTTGATGTGACATGTTTCTGTGATGAAAGTTGAAATTTGATGTATGCTAACTGCTAGCATAACAATGCAGTTTCCCATATACGTTAGCATCAAGCTTGTGCTATTTTGTTATTTTGGTGAATAAGGTGATTTATACCATGTTGAATGTGCTGAATATGAATCTCCTGAGAGAGAGTGATGAACATTTCTTTATGAAGTCAGTTCTTCAGGAAAACTTCAGGCTGAAAATCTTGAATCAGAGTTTTCTTGGGGAAATGTTAGCTAACTGCTAAGCCAAGGGCATTGCCTCTCCTCTGCATGTTAACTAGTTTTTCTTTAGATGCACAGGTTTACAGGAAGCAGCTCTCTTTTTAGAAACAGTAAGGTGTTAAAATGTGTCTCATACACTGAGGTTTACGGTAATTTCTTCATCAAAAGCAGAGTAATAAATTACAAAGGCCTGAAAAGTAACTTTATAAAAACAGCACTCCTTGTTTTTGAACTCTTCTTATGTCACTTCCTGTTTTAGAGCAGGGCTGAAATGTGAGGAGGTGAACTCCTGTGAATCAAGCTTTGAGCTGTGCAAACAGAAGGTGTTTTCCTGACCTCCTGTTCTGACGTCTCCTCCCTCCCCTCCTCAGTGTTCACGGCCGAGCAGTACCAGCAGCACCAGGAGCAGCTGGCCCTCATGCAGAAACAGCAGATGGAGCAGAGCCAGCAGCAGCAACAAGCCAACAGCTCTGCAGCAACCACCAACACACAGGTCAGTGAGGAGGGGGGGTACACGTCCTGCAGCCCGGACCACACCGGTGCTGCTGGGTAACGACGAGAAACACAGGGGTTTACACGTCTGTGGAGCCTCCTTTCTGTTAGGTCACGTCTTTTCTCAGTCTCACCTGTTTTTTCCTCTCTGTGCTTTCACAATCAGGCCCTCGGGTCCAAGACTCTGGACCAGGCCAGCGCCCAGTTTGCTGCTTCGGCTCTCGTCACCACGGACCAGCTGCTGACCTTCAAGTCCAAAGAGGAGCTCGTGCTGCCGAGCGGCGTCAACGGGGTCCTGACGGGAGCAGGTGATGCATCTATTAATTCATACCTTAGTGGGCTTTGTTGTTGGGTTTTGTTTGGATCAGATGGATTATGGGAAAAGAAAATGTTTACATGACTTTGAACTTTGACCTTTCTGGGCTTTTACCTGAAAGAAGTTGAGATTTGAAGGAAAGAAAACTGTATTTTGAGGAGACAAAACACAAGAATGACATGTTTGAAAACACTTTTTTAAGAAGTTAAGTATTTTTTTAATCATGATTAAAACTGAACCCTGACTCACAGATCCTGTGACTTTAGAAACACCTCTTAAATCCCGGTTTCTGGCGAGTTCCTGCAGCTGTGTCTCAGTGTCCGTGTCCGTCTCCTCCCTCAGGCGTCTTCAAAGGCCTGCACCTCTCCAACACCACCACCGCGCTCCACCAGACCAACCAGACGACAAACACCACCGCCTCCGCGGCCCAGACTTTCCTCCAGCCCACCTCCATCTCCTCGGCACCCTCACCGGTCAACGCCGTCCCCACCTCCCTCACCTCCACCCCCAGCGCCCACGCAGCAGCAGCGCTGGGGATCCTGGGATGCAGCCCCGCCAACGCCACCGCCCCCGCCACCACTCAGGTCCTCATCGGGAACAACATCTGTCTGAGCGTGCCGTCGGCCGCCAGCCTGGCCGGACGCCACATTCCCCGGACCCTCGGCAACGTGCCGCCCTCTGCCTTAAAGCTGTCCGCCGCCACCAACCTGCAGATGCCCAAAGTCTCCGGAGCATCGCCCATGGACCTGGGCTCAAGGTGAGGACGGGGTCAGATTACAGATCCTTTAGTCCGTCATAGAGCAGGGAGGAACAACCAATCAGACACAGAGATTAAAACACAAAGTGCTCGATGTACAGAAACATAATAGAATCAAAATAATACACAACACACCAACTCACACCCCCTGTGCATCAGAAAAACACAACATGGTAAAATGTTGGTAAAAAGACTCAACAAAGAGCTGCTATCAGTGAGTCCATCAGGTAAACAAAGAGAAAGAGAAAGTTTGGCGATCTTGATCAGAGTGAATGTGTGTGGTGTCTCTGATTGCACAGTAAAATCAAATAAAATAATAAAATCAGAAATAAAATAAGGAATAAATTAAAAACATGTAAATAAAATATGTATTCAAATATTTATTTCAATAATAAATATATAAATATTTATTTAAATACATAAATATTTAATAAATAAAATAGTAAAACCATATATGAAATAAAATTAAAAAAAATCAGAAATAAAATAAGAAATAGAATAAAATACATAATAAAATAAATATTAAAATATTTAAATATTCAAATATTTACTTAAGTAATAAATATATAAATATTTATTTAAATACATTTATAAATAATGTTTCATAAAGAAAATAATAAAAATCAAATTAAATATGAAATAAAATAAAAAAAAATCAGAAATTAAAAATAAAATCAGAAATTAAATCAATATTCAAATATCTTTTTAAAAATTAAATATATAAATATTTTTTTCAGTTGAATACATAAATAAATTGAATTAAATCAAATTAAAACAAAAATTAAAAAATCAGTAATAAAATAAGAAAATAAAAATACATAAATATAATAAATATTCAATATATTTATTTAAATATTTATTTAAATAATAAGTATAAATATGTATCTATTTAAATACATACATATTAACTACATATTTAATACTTTATAAATAAAATAATAAAATCAGATATATGAGAGCTGCTTTGAGGAACAAGTGCTGCAGCAATGCTCTAATATCTCCATGAATAACTCTCAAAGAAGTTTATTAACTCCAACATTTCACCACACACATCTTGAAGGACTCAGAGGTATAAAAGCAGAGAGTGAATTTAACTTGTTAAACTGACGGCAGCAAGCCTCGCCGGTTTGTCTCCCTTATCTCATCTGCTTACTGAAATAAGTGTCTCCTAAATCTTAATTTGCTGTACAGCTACACATCGCCACCTTTCCAAAGGATTGTCCACCGTCCTTGGGTATTTTGTCTCAAACTGTAACGTATTGCGCAATGTCCAGGTGCTGTTATCCTGTTATCATGTCAGTTTGTCGTCGTAGTCAAGATAAATACGGACTGGTTCTTTTACAGTTTGTTTTATTGTGAAAGTCACTGGGTGTTTTTAAGTAATTTCCTGTCACAACTTCCCTACGCTGAATTCAAACCTCACAGCTCCGTGTCCGTTAGATACAGGAAAGCTAAGTATTACCTGCGACGTGACGGAGCAGCCACGCAGGACGGATCCAGTGTGAGTCGACACATTGACTTAAACGGATCAGTTTGCCGTGACGAAACAGAGATGACCCCCAGATAGGGCTGGGCGATATGGCCTAAAAATAACATCTCCACTTTTTTCACAAACAATTCTACGATTTTACATTTTTTTTATTTCCTTTTGAAGAAAAACGATAAGTACAAATGACAGAGAAAGCTCAAAACATTTTTTTTTTTTTTTTGTCAAAAACGTAATAAAAGTAACCTCTATTTGACTCTGAATTTAAAAACACTGCTAGGAAAAGCGTGTACAGTACTGTTTCAGTGCTGTATATGTGTTTTTTTTTTAAGGCTGTAGCCTGTCAAAGATCTAAACAAACTCCTGAAAAGTGACAGATAGAAAACAGAGGATTGGAGGAAAGGGATTTGAACGTTTACTGACGAGAGGTCTAGTTCATATTAACCTCTTAGGGCTGTTGATACGGACTATAAGGAACAAATGCGCGTCAAGGTGCTGGGTGTCAAAAACGCACAAGAACATTTTTATAGCATTTAGGTTTCTGTTGTTTTGTTAGTGAACTGTTAAATCACATTGCAACCATACAGTCAGGGCTTGCCGCGGTATAAAAGCTGCAAAATAGCAGGGGAGAAAAAATTGAATTTTTCATTTTTTAAATCGTCCACAAGAAAAAAATCTAATTAATCGTTATAATTAACATATCGCCCAGGCCTATTTGCAGACACATCTGGTGTTTTTCAGCTGTAGAAGTATATAAAGGTTAAAATAAGTGCTGTCAGGCGATTAAAAAAAAAAAAAAATTAATTACAGGATTTGTAATTAATTAATCTAATTAATCACATTTTAATCTCATATCTGCTTAAGGTCCCAAAATAAAGAATTTGAATTCCAGGACATTAAAATTACATTAAAAAACATAAAAAAGATAAGCTGGGAATATATACAACACATTTTTAGGTACCCTGAGGCATAAGGAACACATGAAAAAAGTTTTATGGTTCTATCTTTACAAAATCTACACAGTCCTGCACCTAAGATAAGCTGATTTGATTTTTAGGACGTTTTTTGCTTCTGTCATATTTTTACTCGATGTGGACTCAATTTTCACTGCAATATGAACTTCTATACTTCTATGAGGTCAGGAGAACCAGGGCTAAAGGCTAAAAACTGTGAGGAACTCTGTACAAAACACTTCATTCAAGTCTTGGATCAAAGAAAAGTGAAGTATTCTCAGTTTAACATGCTCTGAACACACAAACTGTTGCTGATTGGTGCAGAGCAGCCCCAAGCTGAAACATGACACCAGGAAGATGGAAGCAAATTTTCAAAGGATTCTTTAGATTTAAATACAGGACAAATATCGATCATTCAGGGCTTGTTTGATGCAGTAAAGAGTGTAGAATTATCTGTTTTTTTACAGAATTGAGCAAACGGTTGATTTTCTGCAGATTTTCAAAAAGGACGTGTGAATAAATGAGACGTGGACTGTATCACTCTCGCTGCCCTCCTTAAAGCATGTTGCTGATGTCAGGTGTGATACATTCAGGGACTGTCAGAAATATGAAAATCTGACGAGAACACCACTTTTTCCAAGTAGGACAAACGGTTTGTAAATGCCAGACATTTAAAAATAAGTGCGTCTTTGAACGCCCCGCGGGTTTGGGATCCAGATTAATCTGCGTTAATTTTTATAATGCGTTAATTTGTGGTGTAATTGATTAATCTAATTAACGCGTTAAAATGACAGCCCTTGTTAAAATATAAAGGACCCGGAACTGAACCCTGCGGAACACCTTAGTTTATTTTATGCCCTTTGATGAGCATTAATTTCTAGTTACATAAAACTTTCTGTTGGTTAATTAGGATTTAAAGCGGTTAAAAACAGTGAAAAAACAAAATATTTACGTCAGCGTTCAAACTCAGGAAACGGGAAACGATCACTTTTAGTCGGCAGAAAAGCTTGGAGCTGATGTGATGTAAAAGTATAAATCTGAGGAGACTTTAACAGAAACAGGAATCCACAGAAATCCCCCTGGAAGAGGAGCCGACAGTTAATCCTCTTCCTCTTCTTCTTCCTCAGGGATAATCACGATGAAGACAAGCCAGCACTGAACAGTATAGCAGACAACACAGTGGCCATGGAGGTGACGTAGTAGCGGTGCAGCGAGGAGTCCGCTCTGTAGGTGCTGTGCATCGTAGCATCGGGAATGCAAAGGGACGGCGGGACTCTGACGCAGACCGACGGATGGAAACGGGAGGCCGCGGCCGCTCGCTTGCAATTCTCATCTCTCCTCCTTTTTACACCTTTATTTTTGTTTCTGCTTTTTGTTACTGTTCCAAGTTCGAGATCAAGTTCACACGTGTAAATTATGAATATGGCAAAAATTAGTATCTGTACAGTAACTACATATTTGTAATATCCCCTCTTGTATATATATTACTTGAATACAGAACTGTCCATTTGTGATGTTTTGCACTTGGGAGTCAAACTTAAAGGAAAAAAAAAGATAGCCAAGTAACTTGTGGCGAGTGTGAGAGACGTGGGAGTTGTATAGACAAAGAGTTTTTATCACATCATGTGCATGGTGCGGAGCCTGCTGTTTTTATCTATTTATTGTGCTGTGTTTACAGTTTTTTTGTTTTGGGTTTGTTTCGTTCCTTTTTTATTTGTACACTGTACCTTCGTTGGTTCCTGTGCTGTAGTAAATGTTAGGTAGCTACGGACTCCTGGGTATTTTTGTATATTGTGAACACAAAGCAGGTCCCCCACCCCCCCACCCACCGCCGCCTACCCACCTTTCTTTTGGGTCCCTGTGCTTCTCTCTGTGGATCGTGTGAAAACCAGTTGTGACGTACAAACAGGCCAGGAGAGCCAGGAGGAGGAGGAGGAGGAGGAGGATGAAGAGGAGGAGGGAGACTGTGGTTCACGTGAAGAGAGGCGCTCCTCTCTCCCTGGGAGCTTCCATTCACATTATCCCAAACACAAGTAACAAGACAGGGATGAAGTCTCTTCCCAGAAGCCTTTGCTGCTTCTGATTAAAGCACTATTTTTTGTGACGTTTCTGTTTTTTTTTTTTTTTTCGTTCATGGTTTTGATAAAATATCAAATTGCTGCTTTTGTATTTTCGTTTGTTTCCAAAGGGGTCGTCCTTCATCCGTCATCATGCAAGCAGAGTCTCCCTCTTCCACCTTTGTTTGATCCATTTTTGTAAACCAGAAAAAAAAAAACGGAGTTATTTTTGTATTTTTTCATTTCTCCTTCTTGTGGTCGACTTGATTGTGAGCTTCTCGGTTTGTTGAAAGACTTCATTCTGTGGCTCCTTTGTTACTTGGTCATGCATAGGTGATAAGGGAGGCGAATGGGCAGTAACCGCTGTACGTGTTTCATCATTCCAGTTTTTAATAACAAAAAATGCTAACGAGGGGGACGCGGGGAGGGGTCCTGAAGAAAAAAACAGCAGTTTCTCCCCCCTCTTCCCCGTTTTCGTTCTTTTTCTTTTGTTTTTTCTTTGAAAAAAGAATCTCCAGACGGCTGCAAGGCCAAAAACCACAAGTATTGGGTGCCTTCCTTTGGGGAATTTACTGTTCTCTCTTCTGTGAAGAGTTAGGCACAAAGGCAGCATTACTTAGTAGTGCCTCTCGTCTTTGTCTGAATCTGAATGCCCAGTCCAATGGCAGGATATATCCTTGAGGTTTACTTGTCCCACCTGGAGGCTGAAAAGACTAAAAAAAATGTGACAGAACTCTCACTAAAATAAGACAATAAAGCCCAGGGCATTAAATGTGAACTGTTTGGACTCTGCTGTCGTCTCTTTTATTCATCCTCCCTTCAAGGTTCTTCATGTGCCGCAGAAATCTGAGCGAGGAAATCATGGTTACACGTTTCTCTTATCGGTGTAAGGAAAAGTTTTAATGCCTGATTTTACTAACAGGATTTATTTATTCTTTAACCCTCAGAGACATTTTTGTCCTTTTAGCCCAGGAGTCTGCAACCTTTACTTTCACAGGAGCCAGTTTACTTCAGCTCACCTGGATTAAAGTCATTCAGGAGCCACAAAATCGACTTTATCTTCTGATAAACAGAAGATAGTGGATGAAATCCTGTTCTATCTTGTTAAAGGCCTGTGAAAAATTACCTAAACCACTTTTTTTTTTTTTTATTAAAAAAATGTAAATGTGATATCTAAGCTGTACACTTTCACATTTGCAAAAGAAAAAAAATCTGAACTTACACAAATGTTTGATATTTAATAAATTAGCAAAAAAAAAAAAAAAAATGGAAAATTTTTTTTGGAAAAAAATGAAATTCAAAGAGTTTAGAGTTGAAATTACATTTCATAATTGAAAAATGTGTTTTTTGTTAGATTAAACAAAACAAAAAAACAGATAAATTTTAACAAAATTTCAAAAACTCTCAGGGTAAAAAAAAATAACTAAAAGTATAAAATTCAAAGAATGCAGTAAAAATTAAATTCAAAAAATTAAAAAGGTATTTTTTATTGAGTTTTTTTAAAATGCACAAAAAAACAAATAAATAAAAAAAATCAAAAATTCTGTTAAAAAAGAAAATATTTGAATAAAAATTAAAATGAAATTAAAAAAGGTTAAAGCAAAATTTACATTTCAAAATTGATAGTTATTTTTTATCAAATTTTAAAAAATGCACAAAATGTAAATTTAACAAAAAATTAAAAAACTGGAAAAAAAGAGTAGTATTTGGAAAAAATAAAATTAAAGAGTTTACAGTAAAAAAAAATAATTTTTAAAATTGAAAAGGTTATTTTTTAGTAAATTTTAACTAAGTGCCACAAATTTAAAATTTAAAAAATTTGCAATGATAAGATTTTTTTTTTTTTTTTGCTCATCTCTTGCCACATATTGAGCATAAATATTAATCCAGCATGTTGTCAGTTAAATGAATCCATCCTTACAGAATTAAAATCAGTATTTTCTTCCAGATTAGTCTTTTTGTAGATGTAGTTATCTTCCCAGGGCTGTAAAACTTGAGGTTAGCCACAGGTGCATGGAAAGTTGGTGGGCTGTTGATGTTGTAGGAGGTGAAGTAGAGCGGTGACTTTCTTGTGAAGTCACAGGATGAGAAACCACCCAGGAAAGAAAACGCCAACAATAAGTGGTTTATAGCCTTAATCAAACATCACGATAATTATTATTTATAGATATTATTTTATTTCTCCTGAAGCTGAGTGTCAGAGCTTCACACTCACGTATTCCTCAGACGGTTGTAAATCAGTGTTTTAGGACACGTTATCACACAAACAGAGACGTCTCCTCCTCATCAGACTCCAAACCTCTCTGACTTTTCCAATTTCAGCGAGCTGGAGCTCTGCCAGCTCCGCTCAGCCTCAGATTATTCATTTATTTATTCTGCAGAGGAGAAATCAGTCAGCAGGAAGACAACTGGCCCTCCTCACACACACACACACACACACACACACACACACACAGGGTCACACGCGCTCATTACTCTACTGAGCGCTCTGTGGAGGTGACAGAAACCGTTTTTTAACAGGCGCTCTGTGGAGTAAATCTGTCTCCTCGTCCTCTCTCACCACGGGGAACTTTCTCCAAACTTCCTGTGCGTCTCCGTCCAGGGCCGGGCCTGGCAGAGCCCCCCCCAGCTGCAGCTGTTGGCTACCCCTGGATCAGATGTCACAGAGAGGTGGGAATCGTGCAAGCTGGAGCCGGAGTGTTAACACCCCGTCCCAGACGACAGGTGTGTGTCCGCAGGCAGCGGCGCAGGCGGTGGTGACGGACGGTCTGCCCGAGTGAAAGGAGACGCCGCTCTGAGGGATCAGGAGCAGGAAGTCACACACGGGCTGAAAAATGAGTCTGAAGGAGGAATCTGAAGGTTTGTGTTTCAGTGAAGCGTGCTGGGTTTGATTTCTGTTCAAAAACAGGAAACGATCCTCTGATACAGGAACCAGCTGAGACCAGGCGTCACAGCAGCATTTACAGCACGTCTCCATGACAACGACACAAGAGAGATCTGAGTTTTTCTCTGCTGGAAACGATTTCTGTGATTAAAGCACAAGCTACAAGGGCTAAAACACAAGCTAAAGATGGAAAAAAAAAAAACACTTCAATGCTTCAACACAAGCTAAAGGTAAAAACTCAAGCTAAGAACTAAAACACTGACTAAATATTTCATCACAGGCTAAAAGCTAAATTAATGATTAAAGGCTAAAACACAAGGTAAAGGTTTAACATAGACTAAAAGCTAAAACACAAGCTAAAGGTAAAAAAAAAGAAAAGAAAACCCTTAATGAAGGCTAAAAAACAAGCTAAATGCTAAGACACTGGTGAAATGCTTAAACACAAGCTAAGCTACAAAACACTGGTTAAAGGCTAAAACAGAAGCTCAGAGAGCTAAAAAAAAAAAAAAAAAGAAAAAAAAAAAGGTAAAGGCTAACACACTTAGTGAAGGCTAAAACACAAGCTAAAGGCTAAAACACTGGTTAAAGGGCTGAAACACAAGCTAAAGGCTAAAACACTGGTCAAAGGCTAAAACACAAGCTAACGGCTAAAACAATGATGAAAGGCTAATACACAAGCTTGATGGCCCATAACCCAAGCTAAAGGCTTAAACACTGGTTAAAGGCTAAAACACAAGCTTAAGGCTAAAACACTGGTTAATGACTGAAACAAGAGCTAAAGGCTAAAACACTGGTTAAAGGCTAAAATACAAGCTAAAGGCTAAAACACTGGTTAAAGGCTAAAACACAAGCTTAAAAAGCTAAAACACTGATGAAGGCTAATACACAAGCTTAAAAAGCTATGACACAAGCTAAAGGCTAAAACACTGGTTCAAGGCTAAAACTCAAGCTTAAAAAGCTAAAACACAAGCCAAAGGCTTAAACACTGGTGAAGGCTAATACACAAGCTTAAAGGGCTTAAACACAAGCTAAAGGCTAAAACACAGGTTAATGGCTAAAACACAAGCTAAAGGCTCAACACTGGTGACGGCTAATACACAAGCTTAAAAAGCTAAAACACAAGCTAAAGGCTACAACACTGGTTAACAGCTAAAACAGAAGATTAAATGGCAAAAAAAAAATAGGCTAAAGGCTCAAACACAAGTTAAAGGCTAAAACACTGGTTAAAGGCTAAAACACAAGCTAAAAGGGCTAAAACACAAGCTACAAGTTAAAACAATAAATAAAGGCTAAAACACAAGCTAAAGGCTAAAACACAAGTTAAAGACTAAAACACTGGTTAAAGGCTAAAACACAAGCTAAAAGGGCTAAAACACAAGCTACAAGTTAAAACAATAAATAAAGGCTAAAACACAAGCTAAAGGCTAAAACACAAGTTAAAGACTAAAACACAAGCTAAAGGCTACAACACTGGTTAACAGCTAAAACAGAAGATTAAATGGCTAAAAAAAAATAGGCTAAAGGCTCAAACACAAGTTAAAGGCTAAAACACTGGTTAAAGGCTAAAACACAAGCTAAAAGGGCTAAAACACAAGCTACAAGTTAAAACAATAAATAAAGGCTAAAACACAAGCTAAAGGCTAAAACACAAGTTAAAGACTAAAACACAAGCTAAAGGCTAAAACACAACTTAAAGACTAAAACACTTGTTAAAGGCTAAAACACAAGCTAAAAGGGCTAAAACACAAGCTACAAGTTAAAACAATAAATAAAGGCTAAAACACAAGCTACAAGTTAAAACAATAAATAAAGGCTAAAACACAAGCTTAAGGCTAAAACACAAGTTAAAGACTAAAACACAAGCTAAAGGCTAAAACACAAGCTAAAGGCTAAAACACAAGCCAAAGGCTAAAACACTTGTTAAAGGCTATAACACAAGCTAAAGGCTAAAACATTGGCGAGAGGCTTAAACAGCAGCTAAGGCTTGTTTTTAGTCTTAAGCTTGAGCCTTTATTCAGTGTTTTTGCCCTCAGATTGTGGACCTGGTCAGTGTTTTGTCTTATTTTTAGTAAAAATGTTTTGTTTTTTTGACTCAATATGAGCCACATTCATCTAAACCAGTCCAGAAAAATGACGAGTTTAATAAATTTGAGTTATTTAAAAACAAAAATGAGGTTTGAACTGCTTGTTACAGGTGAAACAAAATCTGCCAGTAGGGTAAGAAAAAAAACTTGTATAAAGACATTATCCTTACATTATCCTATCTACTATCTTTCAAGAAACTTGACAAACACATTTTTCTACCTCACTAGCAAATATTTTTTTTACCAGTTACAAGCACTTTAGAGCTCATTTTTGTCTCTGAATATCTTGAAATGAGACGTGTTACTGGACTTAGTTGAAAAATTAAAGAAAACACAAAAAAAAATTGCCTCAGACTACGACTGTGAGAAAATGAGGGTGGTGGGAAACAAAATAATTTCAAAATAAAACAGGAAGTAAAAACATGAAACATGAATGTGTAAAGTTAGTTATTCAGCTTCTGGGGCCCCTGGTTTTAAAACAGAGTCTGTAACTGATCTGGTAAAGAAAATGCCGGCTGCCTCTGGGTTTGATGAGCAGCGTTTCCTCATGTTCTGGTGGATTTTTCTTCATGATTTAAGGAAAGACTTTAGTCCATGACCTGAATCCTGAAGGTTAAGCTCTTCCTGTTAGCTTTAAGCTAACACTTTGTTGTAAATCTGCTCTTATCACCTCTCTTACCCCTCCCCTCACGGTTGTTTTCACCTCCTGTTTCACGCAGCTCAGCTGATGTTTGTGTCTTTCTCCTCTTTACCAAAACAAATGACTCACTGCACTCAGCCTCCAAAAATATGACGGAGAGCTTTGATGAAAAATGTTCCTGACAGGTTGTTTTTATCACCGTTTACACTCTCTGCTGACACGCCGTCAACGGTTTACTGACCTGACACATGTTTGGTGTCTTGTTTTTATCTCTCTGTGAGAAATGGAGTTTGATGTTTAAGATGATCTGTGTCAGGAAAAAAACAGATCCTGATCCTGCCACAAAAAATAAAAATCTGGACGTATTTCCAACATATCGCCCCCTAATGGAGACACCCAGAGAAGAAAATCCTCTGTTTTCATCTGTTTCACTCTGTGGTGGAAACAGGAAGTAGATGTGGGCTGGTTTCCGCGGCGACGTGTCTCGGCTCTCCTCAGCCTCCAGGATGAAATCAGTCACCTGTGATTCAGAGCGTCCATCAGCAGCTCTCTGCCACAGCGTCGCACCTCGCCGTCCCCATCGTCGGCCTGTGTGACTCACTTCCTGTTCAGGGAAGCTGAGTTCTTCAGAGGCTGCTGAGAAGAGGAGGGCCATGATCACGACCGCAACCACGACCACGACCACGACCGCTGCTGAGAGTGCCACTGTCCTGAGACACGGAGGAAGATCATTTCAAGAGGAGACGGAGGTTTTCCCTGCAAATTCACAAAGAAAAAAAAGGAAATGAAAAGCTGCAGAAACTCAAAATCTCGAACAACAGATGATGGTTTCATCAGCGTACGTACGTACACTCATGGTATTTGTCAGATTTTCACATGAGTTATTGAGAGAAATGGAAAATAAAACGGGTCCCAGAATCAAATCCTGGGGCACTCCGTAAAAAACGTAAACATGTTTTTGTTTACAAATGTAAAGAAATACTAAATGAAACATCTCGAGTTAAACTGGGTCATCCAAACTGTGCTAAAATTCCCTTCGTGGGCGTTAATTCTGGTATTTCATTTATTTTTGTCTACCTTTTTACTGCGTACTGCTCCTTTAAGACAAGAAATCTCTTTCCACTACATAAGTTCAGCTATTAAACTTCAAAAACTAAAATTTAAGCAAGGTTTTTCAACTTATACTGAATAAAAATTGGACTTAATATGACACAGATTAACCTGAAAAGTCCAGAAAATGTCTAATTTCTGGAAAAAAAAACAGTCATTTATTTGTGACGTTTGAAAAACTCTGTTTCCTGGTTTTTCCATGAAACCTGGGATTTTTAGAAAACATAGTTATTGGTGCCGTTTGGTGTGGATGACAGGCCTAAACTTGTAAAAATAACAACAGCAGATTCTCAGCTAAGTGTGGACATGGCCTTAAGAGTTTTTTGTTTTTGGTTTTTTTTTTGTCCAAAACTTGTCACATGTAAGAAAAGAAATTCGATCCCATGTTATGGCGATCGTGTTTGCAGGATCACACTGAAACTTTCAACCATTTAATTTTTTTTGCATTTCTTTGCATCCGTACAGCTCGTTTCCTGAGTTGTTTGACTTTACGTTACGTTATATTTTCACTTTTTCGAACACATTTTCTGCAAATTTGGGCTACGTTTAGATGATGAAGGAAGACTTTTTCTGTACTTCAAATTTTCACCGTAAAAAGAAAAATAAAACACTGGCCTTTGGTCGAGCCATGTCTAAACCTTTCCTGTCTTTTTTGACCCTGCTTTTTTGCCTGATCTGATCAAACCTTTTAGAGTTTCTGGTTTGTTGTCGTGCATCTTTTTCCACCTCTTTGTGCTTCAGTTCACGACAACTTCAACATGTTTTTGTTTACAAATGTAAAGAAATACTAAATGAAATATCTTGAGCATATCTGAGTAATCCAAACTGTGCAGAATTTTGTTTTACCTTTTTAACGCGTACTGCTCCTTTAAGACCAAACAATGTCTATACAGCGCATAGTTTCAGCTATTAAACTTCAAAAACGTAAGTTTACGCAAGTTTTTTCAACTTATACTGAAGAAAAAATTGTTTATTGGACTTGATATGAGACAGATTCCCCTGAAAAGTCCAGAGAAATGTTTAATTTCTGGAAATAAAAGTCCAAAAATGACGCCTTTTTGGGTGAATTTTGTGATTAAAACTTCTTCATAGCTCAGTTTTTGCTGCATAAATCATAAAACTGATGTCGTAGGTGAAGAAAAACCAGCTTTTACTGAGCAAAATGTTTCACTCAGCGCTTAAAAACACTCAGGGTGAAACCAGTTCTGGGCTCAGAGACCATCCTAAAGATCCAGGACCTGAAGAGTCCAGGTGTAGCCCCGCCCCCGCTCTCCATCCTCTCCGTCTGAGTCTCCACAGCGAGCCGAGCCGAGCCTCTCTGTAGTATCAGCGTGTGATGGGAGCGTACCGTGTGTGTAGAGTCTATATTTGGCCCCAGCGCTCCTGTCGGTTTCCCGTGGGCTCCTCTGTTCCAGCTCTTTCAACGGGCGCCAACTCGTTCCTACGCCTCAGCGTGAAGCGGTGAGTAAACCTGCTCTCACATCAGGCTCTGAAAAGGCCCAGAATACCAAAACCCCATCGTATGACCCAGTTTGTGACGCTCACATGAAAAGGGAGGCTCCTCCTCCAGCGCGGCTCCACGGGGGCCTCAGACCTCCACAAAGAGCCGCCACCAGGGGTCAGAGTCACAGCCAATCAGGAGAGTGTGGCACCATCGATCTGGACGTGCACCCCCTCCCACGGCGTTCGATCCCTGGTCCACGAGGAGCAGAGTGCTCCCACTCCTCACTCAGCGTTTGGTCCCCTCCTCCTCCTCCTCCTCCTCCTCCTCCTCCTCCTCCTCCTCCTCCTCCTCCTCCTCCTCTTCCTCCTCCTCCTCCTCCTCCTCCTCAAACACCTCGAGTTTCAGAAAAGACAATCTGTGCGCTGTCAGACACGACCAGGAGTGAAGTGACCTTTCCATCATTCCTCCAGGGACGCAGGGGGGCGGGGCTTCGCCTCCTGACACAAGATTGGAAAAACGTCTGCCAGGATTTTGTTGCTAGGCAGCCGGCGCCGCAATGACAGAGTGTCAACAATGAGAGGAGAATGAGGAATAGATGAGAGGGCATGTGATCCTCGCCGGGCGCTCTGTCTGTCACACCGGTAATTGTTATTTCTCCTCAATGGAAAACGACCTTCAAATCACTGGAGTGAGTCATCGCCGGGGTCGGCCGTGACGGAAACACGAAGAGGAGCGCTGGGAGTCTGTGGAGGTTTCATGATGAGTGTCCGTTAGTTTAGGAGTTTAAATCTCGCAGCGTGTTTCAGAAACACAGGAAGAGGTTCAGCGCTCTGTGAGGGACCGCGTCAGTTCATGGTTCAACGGCTTGAGAAGAACTTTTTAGTCCTCCACACAAAAACACAGTTTTCCGTCACTAAAGAGGATGCTCTTTGGTTTTTATCTCGACTACAACAACAAACCGACATCATGAACCAGATCAGGAGTCGACAGGTTTAAGTTTCATATAAAGAGTCTGGATCAGGGGTCTAGAGGTCATTCCAGAGCCACAAAATTTACTTTATCTTTACAATGAAGACAAAAAAAAAAAGGTATAAAAACCCATACGTAGTTAAAATGTAGTGAATAATTTTCCAAACACTTTAATGAATTTATAAGATTATACTATGACTTTGTTTTTACTGTCTTGAAAAAAATGCAAAAAAAATTCTATGATTGCAAAAATTGAAAAAAAGACAAAAAAAGATTTTTTTTTATTTTGAAATTCCAAATTTTTTTAAAAATTGTTAAAACTTTTTAAAATTTGCAATGACTTCAAAAATAGTTTGAGATTTCAGAAATTTTGTAATATTTTAAAATTTTGAAATAACAATAAAAGAAAAAAATATCAAATTTTATAAATTTTTTTAGAAATTTCAAGATGTTTAAGAGAACACTTAAAACTTTTGGGAGTTTTTTTGGATAAAAAAGTAGTAATGTAAAAAAAAGGAAAATTTGCAAAAAAAAAAAAAAAGCTGAGACAGTTGTGAAAGTAAAAAGAAAAACATTTAAATAGCTGATTTAATAAATTTGTGGAAATGAAAAAAAACGTCGATTTTTTTTATGAAATTATTTGAAATTTGCAAAAAATTTAAATAATTTTGGAATTTTAAAAATTTGTAAAAATTAATAAAATAATTTTATAATTTTGATTTTTTTAATTTAAAAAAATTGGAAATTAGTTGATTCTTTAAAAATTAAGTTATTTAAAAAATATTTTTAAAAAATTAAAAAAATGCAAAAATTCAGTACCTCTGAAATTTTAAAAGATTGTAAAATATATAAAGAAAAATGCAAAAGTTTCCAATATCTTATAGGAATACTTAAAACTTGGTATCATATGTTGATTATAAAGCTTAACTCACCATTTGCATGTGTTTACTAATGTCTCGCCACTAACACTCGACTAAAATCTGTATTTTCTTTCAGATTTGTCTTTCTGTAGATTTAGTTATCTTCCCAGCGCTCTAAAACTTGATGACAAGAAGACATTAAGTTTTATTCTCTCTCAAAGTTGCTTTTTAATTTAAAAATGTCTAAAATTCACAGTGATAACCAGTAAATTAGAGAACAGTTGTTTAGTTTGTGTTGATAAAACGTTAAAGTTGTGTTTTCATCAGTTTCAGGTTCATCAGCTGATCGTACCGACACACCGAGGCTTCATGTGCAGAATAAAACAATCAGCCTCCACTGTTGAAAGGAATAATCTGACATTTACACTAAATACCAAAAGTCCCCTCCCAACTTTTATCATCTCTAATTATCCTGGCTGTAATCTGTGGATGAGTCAGGAGTCTGTGTTTACGCCGCTTTAATGAAAGTCAGCAGATATTTTTGGGAACAGAAGCTTTAATGTGATTTTTGGAGTGATCGATTTGCTGACGTTAAATGTCAAACAGCCTCTGTGAGGAGACGATTTCTCGTCTTTGAAGGAGTCTGAGGTTTTTCTCGTGCTGCTGAGGCGAGGTCATCCATCTGAGCTGAGACGGAGCTCCCAAAAACGAGAGTTTGATCACTTTTTAACAGTTCATCAGCTCGTTCAGAGTCCATTACCCCTCACAGGAGCGTCACAGGAGCGTCACAGCGGGGTGGGGGAGGCGTCTGTGGAGCAGCTCACACTTTCTTCTTCTTCGTTGGTGTTTTTGCCTCCACTGTGCAGTAAAACGCAGAAAAAGGCTGAAACACGTTTAGGATGCTCCAGGAATTTTAATCAGCCTCTGATTTGACTGTGTGTGCTTTTCATGAGTCGTATGTTAATGAACCAATCAGGATCCAGACGTGTGCGGCCATAAGTGGACTCTGCAGGTAGAGGTTAGAAAAAGAGAGCAGGAGGCCGGGATCACTCTCACACCTGTTGGTGACGATGCTGAGGGAGAAACGGGAGAGATGGAGTGAATTTGAAGGGTTTGGAGGAGGAGGAGGAGGAGGAGGAGGAGGAGGAGGAGGGGGGAGACGGGTGAGTGTGGAGAGACACTCAGCAGAGCCACAAGTGGTCCACTGTTCCCCGGCAGCAGCACCTGCCTCGCAGCCTCCCTCCTCTTCATCACCAAGCAACACAAGTCCTCCTGAGGCCACGGGCCGTTCAGGCAGGGGAGGGGTGTGTGTGTGTGTGTGTGTGTGTGTGCACATCCTTTTTTTCTCTTCTCGTTTTTGTCACAGCAGCAGATTTCTTCCTCTAATTTTAAATTACCGTAAATTTTAGAGCATAAGACCCTTTAGTGTAATCTAAAGCAGAGAAAGGTTTTTATTGTATGATGGTATTTAAAGATGGTAAAACTTTAAGATCATAACAAGGCCACATCCAACATCTTTTATCCCTATGAAATAGTTTGTCTGTCTGATATTAGTGCACACTTTTTTATTTTTTTTGTATTTTTTATTTATTTTATCTATTTATTTATTTATTTATTTATTTTATTTTATTATATTATTATTATTAT
The DNA here is from genome assembly GCF_033239565.1 of Halichoeres trimaculatus. NCBI lineage: Eukaryota > Metazoa > Chordata > Actinopteri > Labriformes > Labridae > Halichoeres > Halichoeres trimaculatus. The sequence continues at coordinate 1,762,749 of NW_027437196.1, read as the reverse complement.
TTTAATTTTTGGCATTTAAATTTTTAATTTCTTTTTTAATTAAACAAAAAAAATATTTAAAAATTTTTAATTTTTTTTTTGGCAAACTAATTAAATATAGCTTTTTTTAAAAAATGCTAATATTTCAAATGTCTTTTAAAAAAAAATTCTGCAAATATTTGAAATTATTTATTTTCTAGACTTTTTGCAATCTTTCTCAATATCAGTGGTTTTTTGTAAAATTTTGAAATTTGTTCTTTATTTTGATACATTAATTATATTTTAATATTTGCCAATTGATTAAATAATTAACGTACTTGATATTAATGCACATTTTTTTTTATTCTTTAAAAAATATTTATTGCAACCTTTTTTTTAATAAAAAATTGAAATTTCTAATTTTTTATTTATTTGTTTTTCTTTAACTTAACAAAAACAAAATATATATGTATAAATACTTTTTCAAATTTTTCAAATTTTTTTTTTGGCAAACTCATGAATTTGAACTTTTTACAAAAATTTTGCTTATATCTAAAATTTCTTGTTTTTTTTTAATTATTTGAAAATATTTGAAATGTATTTTTTATAAGAATTTTTGAAAATTTATTCAATATTTTTTGAGTAAAAATTTGAAATTCTTTTGTTTTTTCAATTCATTTTTTCCTACTATTTGCTGGATGATTAAAAGTAAAAAAAAAAAAAAAAGAATCCAAATAAGTTGTGGTTTAGATAATTATCAACTAGTTTTAACTGTGTATAAAATTTCATACGCTACATCATCCTTTTCATAAAGATAGAGTAGGTTTTGTGGCTCCTGATCGGCTTTAATCCAGCTGAGCTGAGGAGAAATGGCTCCTGTGAAAGTAACGGCTGCAGAGCCCTGGTATAAACAGACGTCTGCTTTGTGTCACATCATGCAGACGTCGATGTCCTCCTGATTGGTGTGACATTCAGGACCTTCAGGCGATTCTTCAGACTCATTCTCCTCCCATAAAAAAGTGACCTTGCGGTAAAACAGCCTGAAACACTCCAGTGAAACAGGCCTTTATGCGCCTTGTTCCCTCTTTAAATCAGCCGTTGTAAAACCTAAGAATTGCTATTGACTTCCCCATTGTCCCTGGGAAATCAATGCAAGGAGGGAAAAGAGGAATTTTAAAAAAGCAATTTGCCACAAGGGCGCGTCCTGCCAGTCAATGGTCAGTCAATGAGGAGCGGGGTCTTTACACGCGGCGTGTTGAGGATAATTACGCCGCCTGTTATCGGCCTGTTGATGCAGATGCATTAGTGCAGAGATGTGTTTTCTGCTCAGAGCACCTGAACGCGCTGATGATAAACGCTGGTGTGTTTTACAGATGCAGCTGGCCTGACAGTCTGCAGTCACGGCCTGGAGTCAAAGCGTGCTGATCTATTTGAGGAAACACAAAGTTCCCTTTGCTCACTCCCGCCCACGTCTTTTGGCACCGGGGCCTAAACATCACGCGTGTTCCATACAGCCTGCAACCGTGAGCGCTCCCACTCTTTACTTTTTAAAGCTGCTGCTGGGAACAGGAGCCACTATGGCAGCTTTAGATGCTGCGATAGAGGAGCTTATATAAGCGCAGTGAGTCATAAAACCTGACTAATGTTAAAACACGTGGGGGTAATGCTATACGACGAGTAAAGTGTGAATTAATACACGTTATCTGAAGGTGTGATGTCTGCAGTCAGCAGGAAGTACACAGAGTGATGGCAGTTTGCTTTAAAGAGGGGTATGGTGTGTTTCTTAGTCTTATTTTCTCTGGTTTCACATGACGAACAGGTGTTTTTTAAAACTCTTATTTCAGTTTCTGTCTGCAGCGCTTCGTTTTAGCTGCTGTCTCTTTAAGGCACCCCACTCCAAACCCCCTTCTTTCTGATTGGCCAGCCTGTCAGGGAGGTGGAGTTATGGAAAGACCTTACCATTTGAGGAAATTGTTTATTTTAATTTTTTTTTTTTTTTTACTAATTGTTTCATTTCACATTTAATAATTTTTTGGGGGGGGTAATTTTTTTGAAAAATTGTATATTTACGTTTTTTTTTAAATAATTGCAAAATAATAACATTTTTCTGAGCTACTGGCAGACATCTGTGTTTGAGTTTTTTTTTTCAATATATATATAAATCTTACAATTTATTTCATTTCAGATTTTTTCGGATTTTTAGAAAATTTTGTTCTAAAATTTTGCAAATTGATTAATTTTTGTAAAATTATTGCACAATATTAATGTTTTTTTTTTGCAAGTTTTTTTTAAATAAAAAAAAAACATTTTATTTTTTTATTATTGCAAAATAATATTTTTCTGAGCTATTTCCAGACATCTGTGTTTGGGGTTTATATATATATATATATATATATATATATATATATATTAGTGCTGTCAATAGATTAAAAAAACAACAACTAATTAATCGCACAATTTTCTGTAGTTAACTGAGATTAATCGTGATTAATCGAGATTAATTTATCAATCAATTAATCGTGATTAATCTCATTTTCTACCAAAGACAGAAGCTTGTAACAGATATTTACTTGAGTAAAATTGTGGAATTAATGTTGAATCAACATAATTAACACAAAGGCAGTATATTTAAATTTTAAGACTATTTTATTTATTAAAAAGCTTTCTCTGATCTCTCAACATACAGTTTCTCTCCTGTGAAACACAATCAACTTTGACTCAGCGTTTGATTATATCCTTCTAACAAATAAAAACAACTTAGGCCTTCGTTAAAATGCAGACTGGCTTAGGGGACAATAATGTCTTATATGAACTACCAGTATTAACATCAAAACTGTGTTCCATCTTCATATAAGTTAAATTTCAAAGATGCATGAGTCAATTAAAAAAGATAAAGTAAAGCTATTGCTGAAAATACAGGATGTTTAACAATTTTTTACCCCATAAAGATAATTTGGCTCAGTCCTTCTGTACCCTCACACACACACTCTCTCTCCCTTTACTTCACTCACACACACTCTCCCTTTACTTCACACACCCACCCTCTCTCCCACACACCCTCTCTCCCCTCTGGGCGGCAGTTTTTCGCTATCCACATAACCAGGGAGTCCGTCACCTTCTCACTCACAGACTTAGTTACCGCCCACGAGCACCACACTCCGGCAGCGTTGACTGACGAGGCCCCGTGGACGTAACTTCGGCAGGGTGTTTTGCTTTGAGATGATGCGCCAATGATGTACTACTTCTGTGGTAGTTAAATTCGCCTTTGCAGAGTGCACAAATCACCTTAGACTTTTCCGACGAACCATCAGGCAACTTTTTAAAGTGAAACTTTCCGCCTAAAAGTCCATCGTTGTCCATTTTGCTCAAAACAGAAAGCTAGCTCTGTTTAGGTTGGCTGCACTGCATACGTCATCAGAGGTTAAAGGTCAGCCGTGACAGGAAACAATAAAACTGCGTTATTTATTTTAACGCGTTATATATTTTAAATTAATCTCCAAAGTTAAAGCGTTAATTATATATATATATATATATATATATATATATATATATATATATATATATATATATATATATATATATATATATATATATATATATATATTACAACTTGTTAAATTTGACATTCCTCTGGATTTTTTAATGAAAAATATTTTAAAATGTTGCAAATGTATTAGATTTAAATTTTTTAAAATTATTTCACAATAAAAAAAATTCTTTTTAATATTCTTTTGCAAGTTTTTTCATTAAAAAAATCATATATACCTTTCTTTTTATTATTCCAAAATAATAACATTTTTCTGAGCTTTTGGCAGACATCCGTGTTTAAGGTGTATATAAATATATATATATATATATATATATATATATATATATATAACAAATTGTTAAATTTCAGATTTTTTTGGATTTTTTAATAAAAGATTATTTTTAAACATTTCAAATTTATAAAAAAAAAAAATTGTAATTATTGGAGAATAAATAAATGTCTTTTAAAATGTCTTTGCAAGTTTTTTAACCAAAAAAATATAACAAATTTTAGCATTTTACGTTTTGCAAGTTGTCTAAAATTTCAGAAATTTCAAAAGTTTTGCAATTTTTTTTCTTTTTATTATGGAAAACAAAAACAAAACAAAAAAAAAAAAAAACTCAGACATCACATGTACAATTTCATTCACAGTTGTTTTTCCTTCTCCATGCTACGTTCTCTGTTAAAGCTACTCTGATTAGCTTCTCCCACTCACTATCATCAACATGCTAACCCCCTTTGTGCACCGGGCACTGCATTTGGCTGATGTAACTACGCTTACTGTCCATCCAGAAACATCCTGATACAACCAAAACATTAACATACAGGCAGAGAAGAGGTTAAGGCAGACACTGACACTGACACACGTCCTTCAGACCCTACCTTTAAGTATCAGAGGTGACATTATTCATTCGTTACAAGCTCTTATTAAAAGTGGGGGATTCTTAAAAAGGTTGTTAAACCATAAAAGGTCGGCCATGTCTGTTTCCAGCCTGAGATAAACTTTTTTTCAAACTTTCAGTCCTGTAAATTAAGTTTGAATAAAGTATGATTAACTTCTTGTTGGCCTGAGGTCTGATGGAGAAGACTAACTCCACCCGCACTAATAAAAACTTCCTGCAGGGCTTTTAATTTTTAGCAAAGTGAGTTTTTTTTTAAATAGAAAATGAAACAGAGTAAGAGATTTAAAATGATCTATAAACTGTTTCAGACTCAGTTATTTCCCTCAGAACAAACAGGAAGAGTCCATGCTTCACAAAAACATACATTCACACACGCCTCCTCAGTGAGGGAGGACTCAGCCAGCTGGTGTACCTCACACACACACACACACACACACACACACACACACACACACACACACACACACACACACACCTAATCCGCTGTTCGATTTGTCACCCCTCCAAATCCCATTCATCCAACTTCCTATTCAGGCTGGAGAGCCTCTCCACCAGAGTCCCCGTCAGACCCTCATCTTTGTTCCTCGTCTCAGTGGTTTACACCTCACACACTCAGTCAGAGTGTGTGTGAGTGTGTGTGAGTGTGTGTGTGTGTGTGTGTGTGGAGTTTGAAGACACTCCTCACGTTGGTTGAATCTATGATTTATTTTTCTGACGTGGTTGAAAAGTGCATCCTCTCCGGTGTCTGATGGCTCGTTGGTCAGGGAGCCAGGCAGCGGTCGGGTTAGCTGTTAGCTTAGCATCCCAGTTTGATCCAGACCAGGTTTACTGAACAGAAAGCTCCTAAAACCCAAGATCAGGTTTGATCCAGTGAGATCAGAGAAAAGAGGTCGGGCTGGATTGAACCAGGATTAGAGTCTGTTTCTACAGTTTTTACACTTTCTGGAGTTATTATAACTTATTTTATTTGACCAAACCCAACAAAGACTCGGAAAAAGGGGGCACTGGAGATGATCCGGGCTGCAGCACTCTGAGGTAGTTGAAGTTAATGGAGGGACTCGAGGGGGGACCAGAGAGACGGGAGTTTCAAAAGTCCAGATGGGAGGTAACGAGTGAGTGGACCAGGGTGGAGGTGCTGTTGGGGGTGAGGGAGGAGAGGAGGCAGTTGATGTTGCACAGATGGACGTTCACAGACTGACTGACGATACTAAGGTGAGTGTGAAATGACAGAGTGCCATCAAGGCAACACCCAACCTTTACTTTGATAGGAGACATTTTTCCTCAGCTCACCTGGATTAAAGTCGTTCAGGAGCCACAAAATCTACTTTATCTTCACATTTAAGAAAATAAAATATATAGTTTCTACAAAAAGTTAAAACCCAGTGAGTATATTATTGGAATAAAATGTTTTTCAATGAATACATTGGTACATGATAATGCCTCTTTTTTTTTTTTTCTTTTTTTTTTTAACAATTTTCATTTATTTTTAAAAATGTTGAAATTTTGAAAAATTGCAAAAAAAAAAATAATTGAAATTTAAGAGAATTTGAAAAAACAAAACTTAAAATTTTAACTGCATAAAATTTTGAAATTTTTGGGGAGTTTTGTAAGTTTCAAAAATTTGCAAAATTTAAAAAAAAATGGAAAATTTGCAAAAAAATAAAATAAAATAAACAACCAAATTTTCAAAACTTTCCAAAAATTAAAAAAATAATAAAATACAATTTTGGAAAATTTGCAAAACAAAAGCAAAAAAAAATATATAGATATATTTTTTTAATTTTGAGGAATTTTTGAAGTTTCAAAAATTTTCAAAAAAAAATGTTATTTGGAAAATTTACAAAACAAAAATTAAAAAAATTAATTAAAAATTTCTTTTGAATTTTTGAGGAATTGTTTGCAGTTTAAAAAAAAAGAAAAAAAAAGTGAAATTTCAAAATCTTGCAGTTTTTAAATAAGAAATTTTTAATGTTGTAAAAGCTTAAAAATTTCTGAAAAATTACTTAGTTCGCAAAATAAAAAAAATAAATAAATAAATAAAAAAAATACAGAAAATAAAAATAAAAAAAACTAACCAGGATAATTTGTTGTCCAAGGTAACGCCCCGTAGTTTAATTTTTTTGTTCCTGGATTTATTCTTAAAGAGCTTTTTTTTTTGAATCCACTCTTCACAAATGAGATAAACTGCTAAATACATATGTGTTTATCCCTTTAACTGTACTTTCATTTGGTTTTATAACTGGCACATCTTTATCATCTTGTCTACTGATGTTTAACTTATCATAATTTTAATTTTGGGGCTGTCCTATTTTTCCTTTAGCCTAAGCGCTGTTGTCACTTTGTTTCATCTTGTTTAGTTGTGTGTGTCACAATACTAGAAATCTTATTCCCCTTAAACTGAATTCCCCCAATAAATGTTCTGAATCTGAGTCTATAATTATTAATTCAAGTTTAAAGTGGAGGTCAAATCACCTGTGTAGTTGTTGATACATAAACTGTGATATCATCTGCATACATTGTTGATTTAGCACGGGGCCTAGCTAGCTACCTTGGGGAACGCCACTCTCTACAGAGACATCGTCTGAAAAACTTCCATTAAAAACTCTCTGTGATCTGTTATTTGAATTATATAGAATGAAAAAAGAAAAAAGAAAACACATTTCTTCAGTCTTTTCTGTCCATGCAGCACTTTGACCCCTCCCTTTAAAGTTAAGCTCAAGCTAATTTACAGGAACCCCACCTCCTCATTCTTAATCAGATTAATTTTGCAGCTCTGCCGCTCAGAAAAGTTGAAGTCCAGTCTGCTCCCATCCACAAACCGTCCCCTCAAAGTGCTTAACCCTAATCTGGCTCCACCGTATGCCCCGCTGCACTAAGTCAGCCCGGGTGGAGAAGCTAATCGTGTGCCGCCACAAACTGCAGACACGTCTGACCAATGGCAGAGCTCCAAACAGGCCCAGAATGAACTCTGGTGACCTCTTTATATCACACCGGGTCACCCAGAAAACGCTTCAGTGGGCGCCGTGACACGCTGGGGTGGGAAACGTGGTGATGAGATCGTCAGTCTGCTTCAGAGCTGGTGCATCAGATGAAAACCTGTTAATCACACAAGTTAATTAACCAATGAATAAAGAGCATTTAATGACCTCACAGGAATTTAAAAATTTAAAGATTTAAAGTTTCAGCTCCAGAAAGGGATTAAAAAAATCTCTCAACGCTTTTCTTTTGGTTTTTTATTTTTTAAATATCGTTGACCCTGAGGAATAATGTTCATTCACAGACATCAGCCTGTATCACAGGTTTGTAGCTCCACCATGTGGCCAAAGTGAATATTACATCTTGTTGACTTCCAATCCACACTGTTACTTAATTAAGAAGAAACATATTTACCTTTTTTATTTATCACCTGGATGTGTTAAATACTTGATTCTGATTGGTCGAAACCTGTGACAGCTGTTTTTAAATCTATGTAGCCAAGGCGCCTCCCAAACAAGGTCACATGTCTCAAATCAACATCCTGTTCTGTTTAGGAAAGCATCATCAGAAAAAAAATTGAAGGACCACTTCTGTCTGCTGAATAAATCATGTTTCTAATATTTTTAAACTTTAAAAGATGAATCTAATTAACCAGAGGCTTTTGAGTTAATTTATCACAGTTAATCACGTTTTAATCCCATATCAGTGTCTGGCACAAGAAGCATTTTTCACTCCAGATTAATTTTGGGAGTCCGGCCGACTCACTGTCTAATATGTAGGATGTTTTTCCTGATAATTGTGCATCAGCTCACAGCAGAAATTTTTCCTTTCATCATCATGAAGCTTCAGTCAGACTGAGCACGCTCAGAGGAAGCTCATTTAATGAAGACGTGACAAACTTTCTCTTCGTTTGTTGCCATGCAACCACGGTATCACCTCTCCTTAACCTAGCCTTGGTTTATCTTTGAAGCTGACTGACAGGTATGAACCTTTTCATCTGATTGTGGAGGGAAAAACGTATAAATGTCAGACTTTGATTTGTTTTTAGCTCCAGGTTTTTCAACTTCAGGCTCTCAGGGTGTTTTTCTTAGACTTTAAAATGAGAACGACTTTTTTTAAAATCATCTCTGTTTTTTATTGTTTTTTTAGGCAGAGCTGTCTTGATACTTTAAATAATAATTAATTGGCAATTAAAAAAAAATTGATACTTAATATTTTAAAGAATAAAAAAGTTCACAATTTGATATTTTTTGTATCAAGTAAATTTGCAAAAAATTGGGAAATTCGAATAAAACTTGAGATAAAAAAATTCCAGAAAGAAAAAAATTCAAATATTTGGGAATTTAAAAAAAGAAAAATACTTCAATTGTCTTCTTTTTTTCGCTTTATTATATTTGCAAAATTTTGATTTTTTTTAAATGGAAAAACAATTCCTGAAAAAAAACAAAATTCAAATATTAGGAAAAAACAAAAAGAAATTTCAAATAATTTGCAAAAAAAAAATCCAATACTTAGGAAATTAAAAAAAGAAAGAAATTTCAATTGTCTGCATTTTTTTTTGCTTTATAGTATAACAGCAAAAAATAAATAGCACAACAACTCCAGAAAAAAAAAAAAAATTTAAATATTAGGAAAAAAAAATAAAATAAGAAAAATAAAGAAATTTAAAATAATTAAAAAGAATTGAAATTGAAATTTTTAAGCTGCAAAAAATTTTAAACTTGAAAATTTTGAAAAAAAAAAAAAAGGTTGTTTAAAATTCAACATTAAAAAATGTACAAAGTCTTACAATTTGAAATTTAACCTAATCCAGACATTTAAAGGACTAATTCTGACCCTTTTACTGAATTTTAAATATATATTTAAAGTTTAAATCCTGGACGTACAGACTGAGCATGTGCAGATTTTCAAACCTCTTTGTAGCCATATTTTGTGGAAATCCCTGAATCTGTCAACATAAGGATCTTAGGCCTCAAACACCAAGGTTCTGCCAAAAACAGGCCTCCAGAGGGCTGGCCAATCAGAGCAAAGGGGGTTTGTGGACCAGGGAGCCTTAAAGGGACGGTATCTAAAATGAAGCCGCTGAGTTGTGGATTTTCTAAAACTCCAGAAAGAGGAATAACAGGGATTTATTGAGCTATAAATCACGTAAAGATACTATGGGAGCTCTGGAGGGACAGAATTAAGTCAGAAAAAGATGAAAACACCCCTCTTTAAGTTTAAATCTCCATTTGTGGACTAAGTTTCCTGATTTCTGCGGGCAGAAGCATGAATGTGGCTTTCACCTTCCATCAGCAGTCAGATCTGTGAGTACACACACTCACACACACTCACACACACTTACACACACTCACACACTGTGGCAGGAAGAGGGTGTGTTTGCAGCCAGCAGAGGGAGGTGCTGTTTCATATTTAGACATCAGAACAACTTGTCCCGCCAACTTTGCGTCTGTTCCTCCCACTCCTGGTGAAGAGGAGTCAGGAGGAGAGAGGTGAGCTCCACTCTGACGGCTCACGACAGAAACGGTTTCACCTCCATCAGTCGTCTCATTTTACCTCCAAATATCTTCTTTTCATTTCCTCCACCACCTCTTTCCTCGGCCTCCTCTGACCTCTCCATCCACCTCTCTGACTCATCCTCCCTTTTTCTCCTCCACTACTCCTGGATTCCTCCCTCCTTCCTCCCTTTTCCATCAGGTAATGAATCTGACTCATCGATGTGAGCCCCCTCCTCCTCTTCTCCTCCTTTTATCCCTCTCCCTGTTTGTTTTTCCTCTTCCAAACGCTACTGAAGCTTTTTATCCTCTGCCTGTCTTCCCTCCATTCTTTCCCGGCTGTGACTCATCCATAAACCTCCTTTTTCTCTGTGTGTGTGTGTTAATTTCTGAGGGGGGGTTTATGGGCACATGTGCGACGTGGGAATAGAGATATGGAGGAGATAACCCCGATGACTCATCTCAGAGCCATGTGAACAGAAGCAGAGCGGAGAGGAAAACACATTTACAGATGGTTAACGTGTTATTGGGAACAAATTAAAACAGCATCACATCACCGCACCCTGAGATACACACACACACACACTCACACACTCGTCTAATCTAATCACCAAACGTTACATGAAAATCTATCTCTGACAAACATTTTACAATCAATGAACCAGTCTGCAGCTCTCATTTACAGGCCTTTATAATGGGGTAGCGCTCCCCCTGGTGGTGAAAACCTGATATTACACCACCTGATCTGCAGTCTGTGGATAGTCACACATAGTTCCCAAAGTGGGAGTTTTGAGACACCTTCCAAAAACTATCCAGAACTTTCACACACATGCAGATCTTATTTTTGCAGAGGACTTAAATGAAAACAAACACAAGGTTTACTTCCTCTTTTTCTCTTCCCACAGCTCTCTCCACGCAGCGTTGCATTTTCAGTCGTCTAGATCCCCGGTTCCCAGCAAAGGGGTCATGAAAAGGGTTAAATAATCGAGAATTGAAAACTACTTACAGCTCCATATTTCATCTGTTTGAGAAAAGTATAAACAAAAGAGACGTTCAATCTTACATCAAAGCATGAAAAGAGAAAATGTCTGATCTGTTTTCCACATTTCTTTCTTGAAGATCTCCACAGGGACCTAAACCAGGGGCTTCCCTCAGCTCACCTGGACTAAAGTCATTCAAGAGCCACAAAATCTACTTAACCTTCACATTAAAGACAATAAATTGTAAAAAACTTGCCTGGTGAAAACTCGTAAATAATTATCTAAATGACAAGTTTTTGAATTTATGAAACTGTAGTTGTGATCTTTAAGTTTATTACTTTAAATAATTTTGAAAGATTTAAAAAAAAATGTATATGAACTTCCAAAATTTGCAAAAAAACAAAAAATAAAAACAAATAAAAAATAGTTAAATAATTTTTTAAAAATTTAAAATGCAAAAAAATTGCAAAAATTTCCCCCAAAATTTTTTAAAATAATTATTCAATTAATTAATTAAATATTTGCAAATAAATAAATAATAATAAAAAATAAATCTAAAAAATGTGAAAAGATGGAAAATGAAAAAAAAGCAAAATATTTAAATTTCAAAAAATTGAAAAAAGTAATTTTTGGTTTAATTTAAAAAATAGCATAAACTTAAAATTTGAAATTAAAAAAAGCAAATAAATTTTAAAAAAAAACTAAAATAACACAAATATGAAAACAAATTGGCAAAAATATCAACCAATTTTGAAATATTAAAATTTTTGAAGTAAAACTTGAAATTGATCACTTTTATCAATAATGCTTTTGGACTTCTTATTTTCTGTGGTTTGCTAATGTTTTGCCACACATCAAGCGTGTTGGAAGTTAAATGAATCCATCCACACAGCCCTTCCCCAAAAGCCTAAAAAAAAAAAAACTTTAACAGCCTCCAACCACCTGAAAGACTAAACAAGAAAAGCCTAAAAAATCAACTTACAACCTCCCCCCAAAAAAACCTCCCAAAGAAAAAGTTTCAACAAGTGGCGAGCCAGCCTGGAGAGTACACAAGCCACTGAGACCTGCAAGGATGCTGGTTGAAATGCCAAATTCAAGGTAAGTAGACCTTTCTTCTGCTAAATTTGTGGAGTGTTGGGAAACAGGGTGAGTCGACTTGTTCAGGTGTGTTGAACAGACCTTTTATGCAGCAGCTCAACCCGAGAAGAATCCAGAAAACTATTTTTTTAATCCATGTTTGGTGCGTCCGTTTACAGCCCTCTTGTCTGACTCTCTCCCTCTGGAGATGTTTTGGAGGACGGTTTTGTCTGCAGACTTAGAGGAACTGTAAGAGCTCACAGAGCCTTGAATGCCACCCAAGAAACCAGAGACGCTCTTCCTCCTCTGCTCTTCCTCTGCCAGCGAGATCTTTGTCTGGTTTCTTTTTAAACTGGCAGCAAGAATCGAGCGAAGATGCTTCAAGTCTCATCATCAGAGTCAGGAGGAGGAGACCACAGAGTTTCTCTGGAGTTATTTTAGTTCCTCTTTCTTAACCCAGGTCTTCATGGTCCCCAGATGATCCTGTTACTTGTCCATTAAAGCCACTGTGAGGTTTTAATCTGGGGTTTCATTGAAATGCTTTAGGGACTGTTGAGATCAGGGGCTGAATGTTCGTTCTGTCCTCTTCTGGATTTTTTTTTGGCTTTGTGCGGCCAATAAAATCCAGCAAATTAGTCAAAAAAAAAAGCCATTGGAGAAGTTAAGTCCAAGTTTTCTGATGTAATGACTTCAGATTTTTCCTTCAGCATATTTTGAACAATAGGATGACTTATATCTGACCACGAGCCGAGGCTCAGAAATGGAAACAGCTGCAGAGCTCTCTGTGTGTTGATTTCCCTTTACGTTCGGCTCTGTCTGCGTCTGTAGGAGCACAGCTCTCATCTCTAACTGACCTGAAAGGACCTCTGAGCTCAGACCCACTCAGACCCACTCAGACCGGCTCAGACCCCTGACCAGGGTCACAGAGTTCCAGTGGTGGGCCGGTTAGCCATCCTGAAAACTCATTAACCCTCCCTCTGAGGACCAGGACTCCTTCTCACACGGGCAGACCCCCAAACTGTTGCTTCACTTCACGCCCGCTCAGGGGATAAACACTAATTCACTGGGTGTGGAGGACAAAGCTGTGCATGCAAGCCAGCAACAAACACACACACTCACACACACTCACACACTCACACACACACACTCACACACACACACACAGATGAGGCTTCATAAGCCCAAACATCTTTGGACTCTGTTTAATGTGTAATTTCCTCCATCACTCACACACTCACACACACTCTTCAGAGGTCAAAGTATATATTTGTGGTCACTGTTGTCATGGTAACCGTGGAAAGCCCCTCACAGAGCACTTCCTGTGAGCAGCTCTGCTCCTCTTTCCTCTGTGAACAGTTTGAAGAACATGATGATAATCTTCCTCTGACCTCATGTGACCTTTGCTCGCTCAGCACGAGGATTCTCCACGCGGCGTTTTTATCTGTGCAGCATGGCGCTGACCGCCGTACGCTGGAGCATGACGCTGCATCTGTTCATTCAGAGAACAAACCAATCAGAGCTCTCTTCCTAACCCACCTGTTGGGTCCTGCCCTCCTTCCTTCCCTACTTACCTACAGCCTTCTTTACTTACTTATTTCCTTGCTCCCTTCCTTTCCTCCACTTCTGCATCCTTCCTTCCTGCTTGATTTACTAGCTTACTTTCTTTGTTAGTCCTTTCCTAATTTCCTTCCTTCTTCCTTTCCTTCTTTCTTTCCTTTCTGCCTTCGTTTCTTGTCATTCACCCTTTCACTTCTTTCCTCCTTTCTTGCATCCTTCCTTCTTTACCTCCTTTCTGCCTTCCTTACTAACCTGATGGGTCCTTTCTTCCTCTTTCTCCTACTTATCCAATGTGTTCCTTTTTTCCTCTCTCCCTTCCTTCTTTCCTTCCTTCCTTGTTCCTTTCTTAACCTGATGTGTCCTTCCTACCTTCCTTCCTTCCTTGTTCCTTTCTTCCTTTTTTCCTTCCTTCCTTCCTTCTGTCTGAAGCTGATGTGTCCTTTTCTTTCTCCTTTTCTTAACCTGATGTGTTCTTTCTTCCTTCCTTCCTTCCTCCCTTCTTCCCACCTTCCTGCCTTCCTTCCTTCCTTCTTTTCTTCCTTACTTCTTCCTTCCTTCCTTCTTCCTTCCTTCCTTCTTCCTTTCGGAACCCTAATGTATCCTTTCTTCCTCCCTTTCGTAATCTGATGTGTCCTTCCTTCCTTCCTATTTTCCTTCCTTTTTTCTTTCCTCCTTTCTTCCTTCCTTCCTTCCTTGTTCCTTTCTTAGTCTGATGTGTCCTTCCTTCCTTCCTTTCCTCCTTTCTTCCATCCATCCTTCCATCCTTCCTTTCTTCCTTCCTTCCATCCTTCCTTCCTTCCTTCTTTGTTCCTTTCTGAACCTGATGTGTCCTTTCTTCCTCCCTTTGTAAACCTGATGCGTCCTTCCTTCCTTCCTTGTTCCTTTCGTAACCTAATGTGTCCTTCCTTCTTTCCTTCCATCCTTCCTTCCTTCCTTCCATCATTTCTCTTCTTCCTCGCTTCCTCCTTCCTTCCTTCCTATCTTTCCTACTTGCTTGCTGATTTCCTTCCTTCCTTCTTCTTTAACCTACCCAGCCTCAGTAAGTGGTTTAGGACTTCAGGACTGGACCAGGGTTCCTAACAGTCTCTGGATCTGGTGAATCTCGTCATGTGATCATTTTAAACAAACTGAATCTGAACTCATCTCTTCATCGTCTCCTTTGATCTGTTTTTTCATCATTTATAAACACTTAAACCGTCATCTAAAGTTTCCAGTGACTGTTCAGATTTCTTTATCACCTGTGCGTACCTGTGAGCCACAGAGAAAACCTGGATCTGAGGCGTTTTCCTGTGTATCATTGGACCTGTGGGCTCACACAGAGCTGCTGTGTATCACCTCCTGAGTCTGTTTGGGCTTCAGACCGTCTGAGGCCTCCTGTGAAGTGGATTTGGCCGTGAACGTAGGGAGCTGTGTATTAGTGGGCGTTTAAATGACTAATCTAACGAGCGCCTGGGTTCATTTCAAGTTTACCGTTTGCCTCCTGCTGCGATGCACCTGAAGCTTTCTGTGCCGTAAAAACAGCAGCAGCGACGCTTTGAGAGGGAGGAGACCTGCTGCCAGCGACGAGCTGCTTTTGGAGACTTTACTCAGAGATTTGGCACAAACACGTGGAGTTGGCTTCTCTCTTTATTGGTCTTTAAATATCCTCCTCACATTAAGCTCTGTTTGAGGATTCAGCTTAAAAAACGACGTGTTACCTTCTAGATCTGTATGCTGACGTTTGTACAGCCAGAGCATCCTCCTCATTGTGGAGTCTGTTACAGGATCCTGCCCCTCAGTCTGGATTCCTTTGTCCTGACTCTGACGCCCTGTCCCGGCTCCTTAAGGATGTTCAGAGGAAGTGTTTATAAAGAGGGTGAATCATGTGATAAACCGAGACCAGCGCTGGGAAACGTCCCCGTCTTTTCGGGCATGATATGCAGCTGAAGTTTCCATTTTTGGATAAAAAAGCTGCTGTGTTTCTTTTCTCTAAAGCCGCTCGAAGTGATAAGAGGAAACTCAGAGCAGAGGCTGTTTGTTAATCCACGCTGGAGCGCTGAATCTGGCGTTGTGGCGTTGGCTCCCGGTGAGAGGAGTGAAGGAGGAAGATTAAGGATTGTTTAACGCTCTCTGAAATAGTTCAGTGAGGTTTGCATCACCTACAAAATATCCTGCTTTGTTTAAATACAGCACTGTATAAAGATGACGGTAAAATACTGGAAGCCATGCTCTCAGTATTTTACAGCAAAGTCATTTTTGTTGTGATGGTGTTTTGTAATCGTGAGTGAGGAGGAAACACAGTGGATAACAAGCCCTGCTGTACATTAAGATGTTACACTGCAAGGGGCTTAGGCTGTCTGTGCTCCACATGGCACAGACTGGCTGTTATTGCTGGAATGGCATGCCATGTGTAGCACAGACAGCCACTCTGTGTCATGTAGTGCACAGACAGCAAGGCATGGAAAAGATGTCTGTGCTCTACATTGCTCTGTTCAGCTGTCTGTGCTCCACATGGCACAGACTGGCTGTCAGTGCTGGGATGACATGCCATATGGAGCACATACTGCTGGTCAGTGCCATGTGGAGCAAGCAGCAGGGCATGGAATAGACTGGCTGTGCTCCACATGGTACTGACCGTCTGTTTGTCTGTCTGTCTTGGAGTGGCATGCCACGTGGAGCACAGACAGCAAGGCATGGAACGTATGTCTGTGCTCCACATGGCACAGACCGTCTGTCTGTCTTGGAGTGGCATACCATGTGGAGCACAGACAGCAGGGTATTGGCCGGCTTTCTTTGCTCCACATGGCACACAATTCAGTTGTCAGTGTCAGATCTGCATGGCATAAACCAGCTGTCAGTGCTGGGATGACATGCTACGTGTAGCACAAACAGCTCGTCAGTGCCATGTGAAGTGCAAGCAGCAATGCATGGAACGGATGTCTATGTTCCATATGACATGGACTGGCTGTCTGTGCGTTACATGGCACAGACCACCTGTCCGTGTTGGAATGGAATGCCATGTGGAGCACAGACTGCCACTCTGTGCCATGTGGAGCCGGGCAGCAAGGCATTGAATGGATGTCTATGCTGCATGTGGCACAGACCATCTGTCTGTCTTGGAGTGGCATGCCATGTGGAGCAAAGGCAGCAGGGTACCGACTTGCTTTCTATGCTCCACATGGCACACAACTCAGTTGTCAGTGATCCACATGGCATGTACTAGCTGTCTGTGCTTCACATGGCACAGACCGTTGTACCGAATAACTTTTCATACAGTGTGTTTAATGTGTAATAATTAAAAAAAATGAGTTCTGTTGATGGGTTAGGGTCATGTCAGGTATAAATAAAGATTAATGTCTTGGAGCAGTGGTCAGTGCCATGTGAAGCACAGACATACATCTCAGTGCACAGCAGGGTTGCCAGTATTTTACCATTCCATTTTTTACAGTGTATTCTATCAGTAAGTATTGTCATAGCTTGGAATTGGCTAACGACGACAGGAGCTAATGACAGGGAAACTTTCTCAGCTCATAATTGGAATGTGGCCGCTCAGATTTGACGTCAATCTGAGCTCTGATTTCAGAGATAAATGGGACGCTTCTTCTTCTGGAGCTTCAGCGCTGCTCAGGCTGACAGGGAGGTCAGTGACCTGTGGGAGGAAACGAAGTACGAGGTTACAGGATCCCTCTCCTCAAATAACCCGGTGCTGAAACACAAATATTCTCACTGAGGGTTAAATACTTTGGAGAAAAACTCCTCCACCTCTCCAGCCTTTATTTTACCCAGACAGGATTCCTAACTGTCATTTTAAAGTGTCTTTGTGAGGTTTTTATCTCCTTTACCTCCTTCAGTCCCATAGTGAGGATAAATGTTCTCTTTTATTTGTGTTGTGTGACAAACGTCGTCACATAAAGCAGAACGACCTCCCTCTGAAGCCTCTGAAGCTCTCAGTTTGAACATCGCTCTTGACACTGGACAGAAAAGCCTGACATAAAAATATCTCATAAACGACATGATTTATCTTTCATGGCAGGTTCCAGGGGCCTCCCCGGCTCCTGAGGAGCAGCATCCAGAGGAAACACAGGAGCATCAGGATGTTGGGCTGGAGGGCAGGAGGATGTTGCTCAGCCCGGCCTCTCCGTCTCTCAGTGGATGTTGGCGGTTTGAGTGTCTCCTGGAGGAAGCAGCTGTCAGAGAGCAGCTTCCACACGTTCACAGGGTCCAGTTCCTGCAACACCTCAGATTTCAGATCCCTCAGAGGTCAGTGAAAGTATGAATTCACCAAAACCTTCTTCCACCTTTCACGGTGCTTTTTCTAAGTCGTGTTTTAAGATGAGGGGACGTCTTGGCTTTTTGGGACCATCCACATTGTAAAAAGTTTCACTGTAAATACTGGCAGCAGAAATTTCCAGTCATTTCCTGTTATTTTACAGTGCACAAACCCCTAAATTTTATGGTTAATAAACCCAATTTTTATAGTATTTTTTTCTTTTTTTTTCAAAAAAATGTACCAAAATTTTAAATTGCAGAAATTATCTGAACATTAACAACTTACATGCTTTTTTTAAGTGTTATGCCAATAATGACCATAGACCGTAAAAAAAAAAAATAAAAAATGGACGTCCGCTTGATCGGCTGAAAGTGAGGTCTCCACAAAAACTGCTCCCCCTGGTGGCTGGCTGCAGTATAGGTTTAAAAAAATCCATCTCCCCAGTCATTCCAGATGGGCTGTGGTCAAACTTTAAAAAATTAATACACCTGGTAGAAATGTTTCTCACGTCTGATTGTTGTGGTGATTTGAAGATATCATTTGGCTGACTTGTATCCAAGTCCTCTTTTTTCTGAAAAGTTTCGTTTTCATTAGTTATAAGAGGTTAAAAACTAGGTTTTACGTAACGTTTAACGATGATTGACAGCTGACGTTCTCGTGTGTTTTTTTCGAGGATTGTAAAATATGTCGGGAGGTAGAGTCAAGAAGTGATTAAACTCTCGAATGCGTTTACTCTGACAGCCTCCTTAAAATCAAACATATCACGGGATCACACACACTCCATCTGTTTGAGATAATCCTCAGAGCGTCCTCCTTGTTCCTCTCAGCAAAGTGTTCAATCAGTTACTCTGCCTCACACGAACATTCCCATGAAGAAGTTTGTAGGTTTTCCAGTGTCGAAACACTCTGAGCTCAGGTGGTGTGTTTCTAACCAGGGCAGGTTTGGTGCAGTTGTAGATTTTTGATTAAAGGACGACGTCCTGAGGCGAGTGTTTTGTCGATCAAACATCAGAGCCCAGGAGGTGGAAGTGGAGCACGATGGCGCCTCTCTGTGGATGTCATCAGGACGTCTGTTTGCGTCTGATGGACTGAGAGCTCCCACGCGTCCCTGCAACCCGAGAACAGGCGAGGCGGTCCAGAGCCCTGTGGGACTCCTAAAACCACTGATTTGAATTTGAAAGGAGCGTCTGTGTGTGTGTGTGTGTGTGTGTGTGTGTGTGTGTGTGTGTGGATGAGGGTGAGCAGAGGTGGCAGATGTGATGGTTCAGGTTGATGTCATTCACAGTGATGGAGTGTAGGTGTGTGTCTTCACCTGCCAAGTTCAGTCTGAGAGAGAAAAACACATGAAGGATCGAGACGATGCTGCATTCAGAGTCAGAGCAGCGCTACATTTACACCAACACACACGTTCTTGGTAGAAAAGCTACTCAAGAAAGTAAAATCACAGTTTGACTTCTTTAGTAACAGCTGAGACATCACGTGTGAGAGATAAGGGTTTAAAAAAAACAAAACAAAACAAACAAAAATACTTTAAGCAGGTAAGAGGGACTGCAGGGCCTTCATCGGGAACTTTTGAGGGTTTTAGAGGAGCTATGTGCTTTTCCACCACAGGTTTAGGTTCTGGTTCAGTTCTGCCCCCCCGTCATGGCTGAGACAGCAGAAATCAAGCAGTTATTTGCCGATTGAAGCAACTTAAAAAAGTTAAAAACAGCCAACCTTCACCACTTTCACTTTTCTTTCAAACGTCGAGTCAACAAGTTGATCCACGGCACAAAGAAGCACCATCAAAACCAGCACAAGCTAACAGGCTAGCTGTAGGTTCATGTCCTTCCTTGTTATCTGACTGCCCCCTACTGGTCTGGTGGTGTAGTGCAACTACTTTAATTTCTCTCTCCATACCTTTCCTCTTTCTTTCTTTCTTTCTTTCTTTCTTTCTTTCTTTCTTTCTTTCTTTCTTTCTTTCATTTCCTTTTTTCTGTCTTACTTTTCGTTTTATCTTTCTGTCTTTCTTTCTTTCTTTCTTTCTCTTTTATTACCTTTTTTCTTTCTTACTTTTCCTTTTTTCTTTCTTTCTTTCTTTCTTTCTGTCTTTCTTTCTTTCTTTCTCTTTTATTACCTTTTTTCTTTCTTACTTTTCCTTTTTTCTTTCTTTCTTTCTTTCTTTCTTTCTTTCTTTCTTTCTTTCTTTCTTTCTTTCTTTCTTTTCCTTTTTCCTTTCTGTCTTTCTTTCTTTTTTCTTTCTTTCTTTCTTTCTTTCTTTCATTTCCTTTTTTCTGTCTTTCTTTCTGTCTTTCTTTCTTTCTTTCTGTCTTTCTTTCTTTCTTTCTTTCTTTCTTTCTTTCTTTCTTTCATTTCCTTTTTTCTGTCTTACTTTTCGTTTTATCTTTCTTTCTTTCTTTCTCTTTTATTACCTTTTTTCTTTCTTTCTTTCTTTCTTTCTTTTCCTCTTTCTTTCTTTCTTTCTTTCTTTCTTTCTTTCTTTCTTTCTTTCTTTCTTTTCCTCTTTCTTTCTTTCTTTCTTTCTTTCTTTCTTTCTGTCTTTCTTTCTTTCTTTCTTTCTTTCTTTCTTTCTTTCTTTCTTTCTTTCTTTCTTTCATTTCCTTTTTTCTGTCTTACTTTTCGTTTTATCTTTCTTTCTTTCTTTCTCTTTTATTACCTTTTTTCTTTCTTTCTTTCTTTCTTTCTTTTCCTCTTTCTTTCTTTCTTTCTTTCTTTCTTTCTTTCTTTCTTTTCCTCTTTCTTTCTTTCTTTCTTTCTTTCTTTCTTTCTTTCTTTCTTTCTTTCTTTCTTTCTCTCATTTCTATCTATTTTATTTATTTATTTTTTCCTTCCTATTTTTGTGGCTATTTTGTCATTGAAAAAGAAAAAAACATGTTCCTGTAAAAGTCAGTGTGATGGTGACATTTTTTAATAATTGCTCTTGTCTTATTATTTTATTCAAACTTTAATCTTATTTTTGTTTCCCTCAGTGTGCTTTATTTTTCTGGTCCAATACCTTTAGTATTAGAAATGTTTAAAAAGTTATTGTGATGTTTGTCACTGGGTATCAGTACTAGTTAAAAACAACAAATAAAGTGATGTAAAACAAAGAAAAAAGAGTCAGGAGTTTTTAAAATTCTTTTATCTCACCCCAATAGTTGAAGAGTTATGGTAAAGTAGAGCAGCTGGCACCAGTCATTACCTGTGATTGGATAATACTGCACAGCTTGTGTTTCCTTCTTTAAAGAACTGTTTGAATTTTCATTGGCTTAAATAGTTGATGAGTTACGGTAATTTAACTGGAACGCCGGTGCTTTGATGGGTTTAAAGGGTTAAATCCTCTGTACATGGGGCGCCTGACTAACCGGGTTTCTGGCTTCACTGCTGAGGGTGAAAGTTGGATTAATTAGTGGAGACAATAAAAACTTTAGTTTGATCAGCCGGGGGTAAAAATGATGAGAAAAACCTGCTGAGTCATGAAAATCGCAGCAGTTTTGTCGTGTTTATTTCTTTTGGCTCAGATTAAACTGGTCTTTCCAAAATCAGACGTCTTCAGCCTGTAAAACTGGGAGTTTCTCTGATTTGACTTTCTCCTAAATGACTTCATCTCCTGTCAGAAAGTCAAACTGAAGTGTTGGTGATGCAGCACATTTTCTTTTCTTCTTCTTCTTCTTTTTTGACGGTGTTGGAACATTTAACCTGTCAGCTCCTGGTATCTTCCTCCTCACGATGAAGACGACTCTCTGGGTCTCCTTCGCTGTAACCTGAAGATAATTCTCCTCGCCATCGAGCCGACAGATACACGCAGAGACCGCCTCACTTCACCTGCGTACACACACGGGCTAAAACACACACAGGTGGACACACACAGACACAGTAATCCCTGTGGGAAAGGAGGCTGGGGTTTGTGTGCAGGTTTTCAGAGATAGGGGGTTCATTCATTACCTGTAAGCGATATCCCCCACAGACGGAGCGGAGCGGCCACGCAGGTCACACTCGGCGCTCTGTAAATGATTTTTCCTGAGCTCCTGGCTCTGCTTTCTCAGCTCAGACGACCTGCAGCAGTTTAACGTCTCCTCAGAGTTGGTTTTAAACTCTGTCTGTGATTAAACCTCCTATAAAGTTCAGTGAAAAAGAGGGATCTGAAGAAGGAGTTGTTGGAAAAGAGCAGCAATGCATCGCTCATGTTTTCAGGAGGAGGAAATCTGAGGAAGGATGATTCAATCTGGTTGAAATGACTCATGGAGGTGAACCAGCCTGTGTTTACTCACCTCATTACACTACATGAGAAAATGGAGCAGCTGACGAGCAACTCCTCAACACCTGAACTCTTCACTTCAAAGTTTGATGTTGTTACAAGGTGTTACAACTTCATCCAGCCCTGACTTTACAAACAGACAAATATTAAGATTCATAAAATCTAAAACAGAGGGGAAAATAGTTTTTGAACACATAAACTTTTTCTTATTACATTTATTTCCAAAGCTGCAATTCAAACCAAATTTCTCCCAGACATTGGTATTAACTCAAATAATCCACACATGAAAAGAAATCACAACGTTCAGGTCCATAAATAATGATTATGGTGAATTAAGTACGATAACACAGGAAAAAAGTATTGAACACACCATGGAAAGGCAAGGAAATGCACTATACCAGTGCATACCAGTGCTCCAGAAAGACTTGGAGGCAGCAGGTATACTTGTTACAGAGAAAACAATAGGCAATGCTCTCCACCGCCATGGCTTCTATGGACGCTCAGCCCACAAGACTCCATTCCTCAAGAAAAGGCATGTTGAAGCTGGTTTAAAGTTTGCTAAACAGCATCTTGACAAGCCTGTAGAATACTGGGAGAATGTTGTCTGGTCAGATGAGACCAAAACTGAACTTTTGGGCTGTCATACTACAGACCATGTTTGGAGGAGAAATGGCACTGCACATCAGCCAAAAAACACTACACCAACAGTGAAGTTTGGAGGTGGAAGCATCATGGCATGGGGTTGTTCCTCATCTCATGGTGTTGGCAAACTTCATATAACTGACGGAGCAATGAATGGAGCCATGTATGGGGAAATTCTTTGTTGTAATTAACCATCTTTGGTTTGATTTTGTCCAAAGTGTTCCTTTTAAATGTTAAATTTGAACTATTTGGAGTTAAAGAAATGCAAATTTTATGAGCTTGCTCTCTGCACGAGAGAAATAAAATAAAGAAACATTTTTTGTTGTAAAATAATGTCTAAAGTATGATCACATATCAATTCTTCCTTATTTAGTCATATTTAACATCAGTCTTCATCTTCAACATTGAAGTTGCTTTGTCAAACATGTTTGTTTTAATTTTTCAAACCGGTTTTGATGTGTTTTGTGTTTTTTTGGTCCCAGAATCTTAATATAATAGGTCAGAATGAGCAAAATTAAAAGTACTCAAAAACGTCCAAAATCGTCCTCTCCCTTGAAGGGTTATGGAGAAAATTATTTGAAAGTGGCTCAAAAGTTTTGACAGTGTTTGTTCATGTTAAACCTTTAAAGAGGGGGTATTTCACATGTGTAGCTTTTGTATGTGTTACCACTCCCAAACAGCAGGGGGCAGTGTATCGCAGACACACATCTAACATAGGACTAAACTGGAGCAGAAAAAGTTATTTTAATCAGGGGTTTTTAACCTTTTTGACCTCGGGGCCCAACCTTACGACCACAGAGGGGCCCGGGGCCCATTCAGATATCTACACTGAACTGGTAAAATTACTCTTGATTTGATTTGTATTTAATAACTATAGTTAGTGTATTTCAAACTTTGTTTAATGACATGAAATCATGTGCTCATCACAAAGATATTCATTAATCAAAAATAAAACGGCACATGAAACAACATGCTGTAAGACTATCAGTTCATGGAACTAGTATGTAACAACCTCATCATTTTAGCAAGTCGTGTAAAGATCTTGTGCTACCTTTACTACTGAAAATGTAGAGTTTTTAAAACCTGCACACACCCAGTATAAACATCCGGCATCGTTGCCTCAAATCCAAGTTTCCATTCTGAGAAAGCTGAATACGCTCTCTCAGGATGCAGGTTTTAGTCTGATCTCTTGACAAAGATGACGGAGCTGATTCACATCATGTCGTAGAAACCTCGCAGATGAAGAGTCTGTGAGTTTCTCTGGGTCCAGTAAAGCTTCTTTCTTCCTTAAAAGGTAAAACGCCGTACCCGGAGCTGTGCCAGGCTTTTGGGCAAACCAGACTTCTCTGGATGGTGAAACGGCTTTCTGATTCAGGACCGGAAAGTGTTGGTGTTATCTGTTTTCCTGAGTCCTGTCAGGGCTGTTTGTAGTCGTGCGGCCTGCCTTTAATGGTCTGCACTTTGGATCTGCTCTGAGGATAAACAGGAACAAACACAGGGGATGAAAATAAAGGCGGGGGCTTGGGCACACTAACAGCTACACACATTAATTCTTCCTGCCTGTTGTCCTGCACGCACAAACACACGTTCACCTCAAACGTAAGGTTTTACTGCACATTTATGGTTTAAATTAGGTCAAAGGTCACGCTGGGAGCTTATGGAACAAACCCACTCATCATATCAATCTCTACATGTGTTTTTCTACGCTGGGTTTCCACCCCCGGTCCAATGGAAGCACCACCTGTGTCGTCCCACTCTCTGATATCAGCTCGGGGTTTTTCCTGCGGCTGTTTCCTCTCAGAGTGTGGCTGGAAAAATGCAGCAGTCAGATAACCCGTCATCCTATTAGGCCAGATTAGTCCTCTTTAAAGAGAGCCTTTAGTCCAAGTGCAGCCAGCTGCAGGACTTTCTATTTTAAGGTCACCTCTCTGCAGGTTTTTGCCCCGTCAGACGTGTCAGTAAGCCGTTTGGTGACTCTTTTGGACACATTCATTTCTAAAGCTCCATTTGTGTAAAACCTGGAGCTTCTACAGGCTGTCAGTTGTCAACAGCACTGAACAAATTACTGTGAAGCCAAAGGGACATTTCAACAGTAATATCCTGTTATGTTTAAACACAGCACTGTAAAAAAATCTATAAAAATGCCAGTATTTTACCGTTATTTTACAGCAAAGTGGTTTTTGTTGTGATGGTGTTTTGTAACCATGGCTGCCTGTGCTCCACATGACATGGACAGTCAGTCTGTGCTCCACATGACATGGACAGTCAGTCTGTGCTCCACATGACATGGACAGTCAGTCTGTGCTCCACATGACATGGACTGGCTGTCTGGGCTCCAAGTGGTACAGACCATCTGTTTGCACTCAAAATGGCACAGAGTGGCTGTCTGTGCTCCACGTGACATGGACTGCCTGTCCGTGCTCCAAGTGACATGGACTGCCTGTCTGTGCTCCAAGTGACATGGACTGCCTGTCTGTGCTCCAAGTGACATGGACTGCCTGTCTGTGCTCCAAGTGACATGGACTGCCTGGCTGGGCTCTCAGTAGTACAGACCAGATGTCAGTACCCAAAGTGGCAAAGATTGGCCGGCTGTGCTCCATGTGACATGGCCTGGCTAACTGGGCTCCAAGTGGCACAGACTGGCTGTCTGTGCTCCCATTGGTACTGACCAGCTGCCTGGACTCAAGTGGCACAGATTGGCTGTCTGTGTTCCACGTGACATGGACTGGCTGTCTGTGCTCAAAGTGGCATGGGCTACTTGTCTGTGCTCCACGTGACATGTGTCTGTGCTCAAGTGGCATGGACTGCCTGTCTGTGCTCAAAGTGGCACAGAGTGGCTGTCTGTGCTCCATGTGACATGGGCTGCTGGTCTCTGCTCCAAGTGGCACGGACAGGCTACACATGCTTCACATGGCACAGACCATGTACCCAATGATTTTACAGTGTGTTGGTTAATCTTTACTAAGAGAAAAAAGATAAACTGAGTTATAATTTTTTTGTCTTTTCAATTTTATAATTTATCTTATTTTATTTTTATTTTCTTAAGTGAACTTTAAATACCTCTACTGGCAATTGTTCAATTGCAGTACAGACAGTCTGTGCTCCCTCAGTGTTACATCTCAAAGTACAGCAGGGCCTCATATCCACTGTGTTTCCTCCTCACTCACGATTACAAAACACCAAAAATGACTTTGCTGTAAAATACTGGGAGCAAGGTTGACAGTGTTTATTGTTATTTCACAGTCATATACTGTCCAATGTTAAATTAAACTGTTCAAATAAATTACAGTACATGCACCATAAAAATAACAGGAAATTACTGGCCAATCAGCAGCCAGTATTTTCTCATTATTTTACAGTGAATTTTTTTTACAGTGATCATGTTGCGGCTTCAGTTCCTCTCCTGGCTCTCACAGTTGAATTCTGGCTGACTGAGATGTTATATTTGTCTCCCTCCAGCCCAGCTGAGCTGACAGAGTTTGGACACTTAAAGTTAAATCTTTATTATTTCTGCCAATCAGTTACAGATGTCTGCGTGAATTTCCATAAATATGGTTTAATGACACATAAAAAAGTCAGGATTTCCATCCACTGCAGTAGAAACGTGACCTTTCTGATGATTCTCTCCCTGAGTCGTCTTCAGCTGGCGTCGCTTCTTTCCACTGATGAGTGTTAATGGATTTTCTTTTCTTCTCAGACTTTAGATTGGACGGTCTAGACTCCGCGATTCAATTTTCTTCTGGGACAGGATAAAGGCAGCATTCAGCCCGCCTCTGGTACCAATTATTCCCCGCTTTTTATTCATTAAGGTGCACAAAGGAAAGTGGGACCAGGCCCAAGAAGGGTGCGTTAAAGTTCCTCGACACTTAACTGTAATTGCTCTCGGATAATTTTACTGAGTTGGTGGTTAGAGCAAATTAAAATCAACTCTCTGTAGCTTTTTTAGCTTCAGTCCTATCAGATGTTTCATTGGACAGGTGTTTTTTTTTATCATATTTTTACCTTTTCCCCTGGAGTCCAGGAAATTTAAATCTCGGGAACTTCTTTTCGGGATTGAAATGCTTCCTTAGACTTCTTTTAAGTTCAAAAATGCCAAAAATGAAGCA
Organism: Halichoeres trimaculatus; assembly: GCF_033239565.1. Taxonomy (NCBI): domain Eukaryota; kingdom Metazoa; phylum Chordata; class Actinopteri; order Labriformes; family Labridae; genus Halichoeres; species Halichoeres trimaculatus. Next base: position 1,736,041 of record NW_027437196.1, on the reverse strand, counting down.
AGTTAGCATGCAAATGTGTTGAAAAATGATTTTTTTTTTCTCAGAGTGTATAAGAACTCCACATTCAGACTCCAAATATTTATTTGGAAATTCTATGACTATAAAATACCCTTCTTTTTCTTCTGTACATTATTTTTTGTCTTGCTACTACTCCTACATTTTTTCACAGATTTTTACCAGTCAAATTTTAAAATATTCAGCATATTTAAGAGAAGAATGTGTGTACTTTTCACAATTTTTGCCCTTATACTTTTTGAAATATTCAGCGTTTTCCTTTTTTTTTTTGGCCTACTGAAATGAATGAAGAAGTTCCGTCACCACGGAAACCACACAAGTGATGATGTCGTAATAGGTTCAGCTTAGAGTTCCAAACAGAAGTCATGAATAGAACCGGTGCCATGGAAACAGTGCAGTTGATGATGTCATAAGGGGTTCCAAAGAAGTACATATCACTACAGTAGACGGGTTAACTGAAACTTTAGGGTGAAATCTTTGCCTTCATAATCCCTCATTTCTTTTCTTTTCAAGTTGAAATTTAACATCAAAGCAAAGTCAAACACACACACACACACACACACTCACACACACACACTTTGTTTGTGTCAGCCGGAAGCTGGTCCCTCCCCCTCCCTCCCCCCTCCTGCCACCCAGCTGAGGTCTGCTTTACATCTGTGTGCCACCACCACTGCAGGCCGACACAAAGGTGTGTCTGAGAGTGTGTGTGCAGATCCCCTGCTGTTCCCGACAGAGGGGAGTGTGTTTGCTCTTGGTAGCAGCTTCCTAAAGTCTTCACACCCCCGTCTCTGAGGAGATCCAGGCCTCTGTGCTGGCCCGATACGGGGACGACTTTCTGCTTTGTTTCTGTGACGTTTCTGACAGTAAGACGAAGAGCGAGTCCTTAAAGTCTGAAGAGGAGACGGAGGAATGTTTGCAGTCTGCTCCGGCCTGAAGTCTTCAGATGACAGCTGGCACAGGAGCAGGAATCATGATGGCAGTGAGCTCAGCATTCCTGTGTGAGCACTTTTAGACGCAGAGGAAGAGCACGCAGTGGTTATCACAGTGTTATCGTTGGGGTTAACTGACAATTCTGTCTCTGCATGAAAGAATGTGCAGGGTCCAATCCAGACCTTGAGGGTCTTGAGTTATGAGGGTACATGAGCCACATCAGACTGCAAAGAGAATCACCTGCAGACCTAAAGTCTCTTGAGAGCTGGCCAATCAGAGAGAAGAGGGTTTGTGGAGCAGGTAGTCTTAAAAAGACAGTGCTGAAACGAAATGTTTCAGGCCATGCCCACACGAAGCTGGGTATCTGGGAAACAGCACACATTTTTAGTTGTTTAGTTCTGTCATTCATCAAAACGCAGTTTCACAACACTGGAAACAATGATTTCTGAGAAACTCTGGTCAAAGTGAAGGTTTTGGAAAGTCTGATTTCATGGTTTAATGTATATGCACGGAAACAGAGCTTTGGGATTCTGAAACATCACTGCTGAAGGCCAGTCAACACTGTTTGATTTCAAGAAAGTTGTTAGAAACATAAAAAGATAAAAAAAAACAACTAAGATTCAGAACTAAATCAAAGGAACGTCATATTACAGAGAGAGGAATCATTTTATGGAATGATCTGGAAAGAGACACCAAAGGAGCTGTATCTTTTAAAAAAAGTATCTTTATTTTTTCTGTGGTATAGGGAGAACTAATAATGGGGTCTTTTTTGGTTCTTTCGCTTTTTGTTGGTTGTGTGTGTGTGTCTTTTTTTCTTTTTAAAAAAGAAATAAATACATAAAATAATTAATTAAAAGTAAAAAAATAAAATAAATAAAAATAATAAAAAACCTCAAAAGAACTTTTAAAAAACAAAGAAAAAATATTAACATATTAAAAGTAAAAAATATAAAATAATAATTATTAAAAAACTTTGAAGGAACTAAAAAAAATCACATAAGCAAAAGTAAAAAAAAGTATAATAATAATAATAATAATAATAATAATAATAATAATAATAATAATAATAATAAAAATAATAATAATAATAATAAACTCAAAGGAATTAAAAAATTTCAAAGGCAAAAAGAAAAAGTAATTGAATAAATTTGTTAAAAGTTAAAATTAAAAATAACAAAAAAAACTTCAAGGAACTTAAGAAATAAACTTAAAAGAGAAGAAAAAAAAACAGAAAAAATAATTAATTAAAAGTAAAAAATATGAAATGATAATTATCACAACCCTAAAGAACTAAAAAAAAAAAAAAAATCCCCCCCAAAAAAGTCTTACAAAAGAATAAAGCAACAGGATTCACACACACACACACCCACACACACACACACACACACACACACACACACACACACACACACACACACACACACACACACACACACACACACACACTCACAGCAAACTGACAGTGGCCTAAAGAAACACAGAGGCTCCATAGACACAGGGACAATCAACACAGGTGTGAAATGGGAAACAGGTGAAACACATGAGGCGCAATCAACAAGGAGGGAAACACGAGGAGAAATAAACCAAACACACAGGAACACTAAAGACTTACAAGATAGATCCAAAACACAGAAACGCCACGAATAAACATAGAAAGACCCACACATGATGGGAACCAAACCAAAACTCCAAGGAGCAAAAACTAAAGACTGAAACAAAGAAACAGAAAAAAACAAACAAGAAACATGACGAAACAATCACAAATAAAACTCAGGAGACACAAGAAGACGAGGCGGAAGAAAATCAAAAACCAAGAAATACACAAACCAAGAACTGAATCATGACATAACAGAGTGTAAAGAAGCACGTTGGTCTGCAGCTCTTGTTTTAAATTTTAATTTTGTATTTAGTTTATTAATATATTGTGAGATAATGGAGAAATATTGCACGCTTTTTCTTCTTTCTGCTCCTTTTCATTCAGGTTAAAGCTTTTTATTTTGTATTAAATTATTTATTATTTTCCTTTTGATGGAATGAAATGAAGTTAAACTGACTCATCTGGATAAACTGTGAGTTTAACAACAATCAGGAAGGAGTTCAGGGAATAAATCAGAGCAGAGATTACGTTAGAGATGAGGAAATGAGTGCTAGGGAAAAATGAGGACTCAAAAAAGAAGAGGTGGTTTTGACGTAATGAGGTGTTATTGAGTTTTTCCATGATCAGCATCAACTCTTCATGTCTCCTTTTTTACTCGTTGGCCGTTTGATTCAAACTGTCCCAGATCCTGAAGATGGACCATCGTTTATTTATCCTCTCAGAAAGACGTGACCATGAAGTTACCGTGGCGTTTTCAGCTACAAAGAAACGAACTGACTTTGACTTTGTTATTTATGTCTTTGGTATTCCTGTTTAATAAACCCAGAGGGATTTGAGCCGGACTTCTCTCAGTCCCTCCTGGATCAGGCTCCTTCATGTGGAAACCCGGGCCGTGGATCTGGAGGCAGCTCAGAGTGGGTAAAAGTCTCCGAGGAGTGGATTTGAAGTCTCTCCTGTAAACAGTGAATGTTTGCCGACAGTAGGTAGGATCCCTGGAGAACGGGATCAAACACCGGGGAGGTGAGGCATTATGGGTAATCCTGTCTCTAAAGCAGAAGATGGAGGTCTCAGTGTGCGGGATGAACTGCAGATGACTGAGACATTGGAGGTCGTGGGAGCAGTGAAACAGGAAACATCCTCTGTGATGGTTAGTTTGACGCACGCTCTCCGTCCTTTCCACTCACTGTTTTTCTCTTTGTCATTTTTATTACAGCTGCTTTACCCACAGACAGGAGCAGTTTGAGCTGCAGGAAGTCAGCTCTGCTGCGGTTATTCAACGTCTCAGGAGCTTGTTTTTTATTGGCTGTCAGCAGAAGTGGATGTAACCTCAGAGATAAGGATTTTCTAAAAGAAAGTGAAACTTCAGTATCTACTTTCAAGGTTGTGCTTCCTTTTGAACACATTAACATCACTTTTAGACTGTCTTTGGTTAAAACGCAGAAAAATCCAACAGACTCTGCTTTCTTCTTTTTTTAAACAGTAATGGAGCCATCCCAGATGTGTGAACTCTCCATGTCCTGGGAACTTTCATGTTCCCTGTTCTGGATCATGTTTAAAGCTGGTTTCCTTTTTGCATGGTACAATTTGATACAGCTTTAGTCTGCATTTGCAGTTAAAGAAAAAAAAAAAGTTTCCACAGACAATTTTGGATTAATGCAACAATGCTGTGCACAACAGGGGAGGCCTTCCTGTCATGGCCCATTTGTTGAAAAACATGCACTAAAGTGCTCTCTAAGGCTGTATTCAGAGCAGAAAAGTCCTTTGGTCCACTTGTTTGGTCCGGACCAAAAGCGGACTTTATTTTTTCTGTTTGGTGCGGTTTGTATTCAGATTGTACTTTTATCAAGTGGACTATATTCTGTAAACACATCCAGGTGTGTGAGGATCAGTGCTCTCATTGGACAGCACTGACAAAGGGCGGCACACAGAGTACAGACCTGGAAATGGAGGTAAACATGTGTGTTTGTGCTCTTATTAGAGCTGCTAAATCATTTTCAGTTTCAAGAGCAGCTCCTTCAAAGCAGCTTAACAACACCGTTTACAATTTAGGAACAGGAAGACCAATGATCGCAGCAAGGAGGCGCTATGCTCTGCGTGTCCTGACCCACAACATGCTAGCAACAGCGTGGCTAAACAGAAGACGGTGGATCAGGTATGAAGCAGAGACGGTTAGGTTACGGTGGCTCTATAGGCCCAAAAGGAGCATGTATCCTGTAGTTAGTTCAGATGGACCTTGGTTTGTATCCAGACCTGCACCGGAGAACTGCACCAGAGTTCGTTTGGAAGCGGACCGAGACCACCTCAAAAAGTGGGTCTGGGTCCGGTTGTTTGGTCCACACCAGGGTTGGTTTGTGTCTATTCACACCTGCATGAAAAGTCTGCACCAGCATGGAAAACAAACCCTGGTCCGTTTAAAGTGGACCAAACAGTCCAGGTCTGAATACGCCCTAAGAAGCCAATCTCTTTCTGGAAGCCACAAAAGAGTCCCCTGGCTGCAAAAATTCGCCAAAGTGCCCTCTTGTCTGGTTAAGACATGATTAACATGTCTAAAGTGCTCTTGAAATCGTGCGCGAAATAGGGTAAGGAGAAATGTAAACACCAATACAAATGATGCCCCATCATGGAAATTAAATGAACATCATAAGGCTATTTAGTCAGTTAAATAAATTTAATAATAATTTAAAAAAAAAACAGATTTTTACAGATCAAATTTTAAAACATTCAGGAGAAGCATCTGTGAACTTTTTGAATTTCTTACCCTTGTACTATTTAAAATATTCAGCATTTCCATTTTCTTTTTTGGCCTATTGAATTGAATGGAGATAGCCTGTCACCGTGGAAACAGCACAGCTGATGATGTCATAAGGGGTTCCAAGGTTATAAAAAGGACTGATACAGTTTGGGTTAGGGCTCAGCATTTTAACATTCAGCATTTACTGTTATAGACCTGATTAAGAGAGGGAACTTTAAATTACTTAGGCTGTGATCTGGTGTTATATGGAAAATAAAATCAACTCATCAACATCAATTTACACAAAAGCAGATTGACCCAGACAGGAAGTCGTGCATGAAAACCACTTAAAAACACCCAGTGACTTTCAAAATAAAATAAAAAGTGTCCAAACTAAATGTTTGGAAACAGACGAGAGGTGGTTGGCGTATTCCTGCCGTAAAGGCTCGGGCATCCTGACGGTGAAACGTTGGGTGTTAGCTTTGTCTCTGTCTGTGCCGAAATTTCTCCAGTTTCTTACGACAAAGTGAGAGCTGTGTCCGTGTACTTGTCACAAAGTCTGATTGTGTTTGTGATTTTCACGTACAGGCTATCAGGGTCTCCGGGTTTTGGGCCCTCAGAGTTCGACTCTTTGCAGATGATGTGATTCTGTTGGCTTCTTTCTTCGCTTTAAGTTTGGCATGGCACAACTTTTTCACTGCTTTCTTGCTCCTGTCTCAACTTTATTTTGTCTTTGCACAGTTTTTATGATTAAATATAGAGTTAAAATGATTTTGCAAACCATTAAATTTGTATTTATCATCATTTTTGTGCAGCATCTTTGGGATTATCTGACGGAGAGACGTTATAAATTCAGCCTCTTCTTGATAATCCAAAAGAAATCTGTCTCCTCATCTTTTTCCACATCTGAAGAGCACAATAATCAGTGTGTGTGTGTGTGAGTGTGTGTGTGTATCCGCACAGTAGGTTATGAGGACAGGACGTGTTAAACATCCGTCTCAATTCAGCGCTAACACTGACGGATGATTCAACTCAAGCCTAATGGAGATAAATAGACACACACACACACTCACACACACACACACACACACACAGTGACACACACACTGAGGTTTCAGTTTGTGGTCTCTGCAGTCAGAGATAAGATGGGATGCAGCAGATTAATGGCTGTGTTATTGTTGAAGCTGTGGAAAGTCCGGGTCACGGCGGGCGGGAACAATCGCTCCACTGTACGGCGCGGCCCTCCACTGATGCCCTCCTTCAGACGGACTTAATTAAGTCCAAATCTCTTTCCACTTTAGCAGAATTAGAAAACAAAAACTGCTTTTTCTATAGCCTGTCCAACATTCACTTTGATGCACTTAAATGAGCACTTTAAAGTGTCACTGAAAGAATCAGACTTTACATTTTAAAGCTTTCTGAGTCCTGCAGGTGGAAACTTGAAGTTTAACGACAGAAACAAAGAGGCCTCTGCTCCAAACATCTGCTCTGGTGTTACTTTGGGAAGGAAAATATCACAGAAATCAACCCCAGGACTCACCGATTGTTCTTTTTTTATGAGTCTGTGTGAATTTGTGCTGTAACAGGCCCCATGTGTGTTCAATGTTCAACAACAGCAGCAGCAGCAGGAGGAGGAGGAGGAGGAGGAGGAGGAGGAGGAGGAGGAGGTGCAGGGGCGTCTGTTTGATCAGCACCGGAAAAAAAAAAAGACGAGGGGTTCACGTGGAAAGAGCAGCTCCAGACCTGGCAACCCTTCGGCTCGCCGCTCGAGTTACACTCCAACAAATTAGACGCAAAAGCTAAAAGCAGTGGAAGCTCAGATTGATTCAATTTTGCCAGAAAACAAGAATATCCGCCAAACTCTGGAGGCGTGCGTCCTCTCGCCCCCTCAGAAAACGCTCTGAGCTGAAGCCTGACGGCGAGGAGCTTCAGTGGAAATGTCTCTGCGCCGTACCTGGCAGAGGGATAATGTCTGGCAGAAGAGACGTGTGGATTGATTGGGATTGTTTGGGGATGTACGCCCAACTCAGTCCTGGATCTGGCAACCCAAAGCACGGAGGGTTTCAGGTTGAGGACTGAGGCGTTTCTGGAAAAAGGATCAATCTGAGGCCGGAGGAAAACTCCTGAGGAGCTTTACGAGCTGGAAACAAGATGTAAAACCCAGAAAGTTCATCTACACGAATACGAAGCAGATTGGCTGTTTTGTGTCTATAGTTAAAATTTACATCTGAGCAGAAACAAATAACACATGGTGTCCCCCAAGGCTCCATCCTGGGGCCTCTTCTGTTTAACTTTCACATGCTCCCACTTGCTCATAATCAAAAACAACAAAGTCAATTAGCATTGTTATGTTAAAACTGAGGTCGTTGTTTTCGGAGCATTGTTAAGTTTAACTCGTTTTAACGTAAAAAATCGAGTTAAAGGGCTGCCTCAAAATTTAAGTTAGGACAAAAATAAATTGAGATTTTTCCAACACCAACAGAAATTGATGAGGGGCTCCAGCTTTGAATGAGCTCCTCAGGGGCTCCGGCTCTTTCTCGAACAAATTGTCATAACTTTCAGAATCTTAACCCTAGAAACATTTAAAATACATAAAAACGTTCCCTGACTTCTTCTTCTCCTAACAAAGGGAGTTGTTTAGCAAAAAGTTGTACTGTTTTGCCAACAAAAACCAAAAGGGGAGAGAAAAACTCATTTTACTGCAACCTGCGGTATTGTTATTTCAGACCTTTTTTTCTTCTCAGCTCCATTTGTAACTACATTTGTAGATCGCCGTCCTGCCCTCATTTCTCACTCTACCGACTTGGAAAACACACCATCGTGTTCATCAGAGTCTCCAGATTCTCACAATGTTATCCTTTTTCTTCTAGACCTTAAGGTTTGAGCATAAATGCTGGGTTTTTGGACCCATGTCTCACTCAATACTCCTGCTTTAGATCAATAGGCACAAAGGAGTTCCGAAGTTCCATTGACGCATCATCACCCATTGTGACATCATAATCACCATGGTAACCACAGAACTGTATATACTGACTGATGAGGTCATCACAAGGTGTGTGTTCTGGAATTAAATGGAATAGAATAGAATAGAAAATACTTTATTTATCCCTGAGGGGAAATTCAGGAGTCACAGCAGAAATCAAGAAAACCAAAGTAAGAAAGTGTATAGAAAGTGCAAAAAGGCTCCATAAGAAAATAGATGCTGACAGCTTGTCCATCATTGTCCAGTCAGCCAGCCTCCACCTCCACAGGGTCCAGGACTGAGCTTCTTCAGCAGTCTGTTCAGTCTCTGTCTCCTGGATCCTGTCTGCTCACAGCAGGTGAAGCTCTTCACATGTGGCGCCGGCGTCCATGAACAGCACGATGCCACTCTGCCCTCCGGCAGCACCTCTGCCGCTGAGCTAGCTCGTCCATCCCACTGGAGATAGATCCCACGTTCCCGACAACGATGGATGGAAGGACAAGTCCACGTCGTCACTTCTTAGCCCACACCCAAGAACCAGCACGTCGTCTTCACCTCCCTCTCCTCACCTTGAGGGAAATCATCAAGCCCTACACTGGTTAGCATTGACATGCTACAGGCTGCTAACCGCTAATTTCACATGTCAACAAAGCAGCCATGGTTACGTGTAGGATCTCCAGACAAACACAGGAGAAAAGTAGTAAAAATTTCGCTGAAGACACAAAAAGTTTGGTGTCCATGACCAACAATGAACCATACAAAGTAATGATCCACTCCAAATACAAAGATGACGAAAAAGAGACAAAAAGTTACAAGAAAATGACAAAGAAGAGAGAGCTGCTGCCACAGGCAGCTACTTGGGCAGCGCCTAGCGACGAAAAGTGCTAGGAGATCAGATTAAAACAAATTTCCTTTGTTCAAGACAACTTTTTACTGGATATGACGTGACGAGGTAAGGTATTTATCAGTACAGTTATGTAGTGCTACGGTTTGAAATGTGACATCAAGCTAACGTTGTAGCAGCCGGCTATATGTATGTATCAGTAGGCTAATGTGACAACAAGAAAACTCTGTCAGTTCGTACAGTAGTTTAGTAGCCATCCATATGTAGCACTTTTTAAATCTGTTTTGCTGATTTGTGTCTCTGTGAAGCTCTTTGAAAACTTTGCTAAAGAGCAGAGAGGGAGAGCGTCTTCCTCTCGTCTCCTTGAAACAAACGTAATCAGACAAACAGCCGCTCAATCTGAGAAATGGCGTCCACTCATCCTCTGACTGTTTCCATGTCCTGCCGCTCCCAGCCCCTCTTCACGCCGCTCTCCGTGTGTTTGCGAGCGTGTCATGGAAATTCAGAGCGGCCTGTCAGTGATGTGTTCATCAGGGAAAGAGGAGGTCAGAGGAGGAGGAGAGGGCACGACGAACACACCGGTGTGTGTTCTCTGTGGAAAGAGACAGTCACTTCGTTAAAGTGAGTGTGTGTTCAGGTTGTTTCATCCAAACAGCACAGGTTACGTCAGGGGGCAAATGTAGCAACGGAGACAGGAAACAAACAAGCTCAATGTGGAAAAGGTTTCAGAGCCCGAGCAGAAAACAGGAGGAGGAGGCTTTGAACTTCTCTCTGCTCTTAGTTTGTGAGTTAAATCATCACTGGAGGATCGGACAGCATCACGGAGGGGAAGTGACTGCAGAGCTTTGTGTAGTGAGTTATTAAGGGCCTGTGTCCACTCACAGCATCTTTGGAGCTGACCACACCAATCCAGATTTATTAGCATCCAAATTACAAATATCCCTGTTAGTGCTGTCAGGCGATTAAAAAAATATATATAATTAATTACAGGATTTGTAATTAATTAACCTAATTAATCACCTTTTAATCTCATATCTGCTTAAGGTCCCAAAAAGTAACTGGATTAGTAACTTAATTACTCCTTCATAAATGTAATCAGTTACCAAGAAAAGTACTTCTTGTGTTACTTTTTTGAAAAACCTTTAAAACCTCTCCACATTAACCCCTTATTTTTAAGTCAGGCATCTCTGATATATTTTCAAGTCCAAAAAAAGTTGACTTCTTATTTCTTACATTCAAACCTGGAAAAGCATCCCCCCTCTCTCCCTGGAGTTGGTTTGATCCAAAGACGCTGCGTGAGATCCTCTCTGACTGAGGTTACACAGACACACAGGTAGCTGTGAGATATTTGTTGATGAAAAGTTGACTTTAGCTTCAGCTCTTTTTTAAAGTCGTGTCAACATGATTGTTCTCATCATTACTTATATGTCTGACGCTTTTCCTCACATTGTATCTGTTTTTAACACGTTTTTCACTGTTGGTACCGGCGTTATAACATTTTAAACAGTAATTAATTAGATTATCTGTTACTGGGAACTAATGACTTGGTTCGCAGCCGAGTGTGAAGCGGCTGGGATGAGAATCAGCACCTCCAATTTCGAGTCCATGGTCCTCAGCCGGAAAAGGGTGGAGTGCCCTCTCCCGGCCGGGGATGAGACCCTGCCCGATCGGTGCGGCGTCGTTCCCACCCTCACCTATGGTCATGAGCTTTGGGTAGTGACCGAAAGAACAAGATCGCGGGTACAAGCGGCCGAAATGAGCTTCCTCCGTAGGGTGGCCGGGCTCTCCCTTAGAGAGAGGGTGAGAAGCTCGGCTATCCAGGAGGAGCTCGGAGTAGAGCCGCTACTCCTCCGCGTTGAGAGGAGCCAGATGAGGTGGCTCGGGGATCTGGTGAGGATGCCTCCCGGACGCCTCCCTGGGGAGGTGTTCAGGACACGTCCCACCGGGAGGAGACCCCGGGGCAGACCCAGGACACGCTGGAGAGACTACATCTCTCTGGCTGGCCTGGGAACGTCTTGGGATCCCCGGGAAGAGCTGGACTAAGTGGCTAGGGAGAGGGAAGTCTGGGCTTCACTGCTTAGGCTGCTGCCCCAGCGACCCGACCCCGGGATAAGCGGAAGAAGAAGGATCAAAACTAATGACGGTTGTTACCAATGTCGTTAGTTCTAACGCCACTGGAAAAAACACTTTTGGCTGGTTAAAACTAAAATAAATTATCGTTTGAAGCTAAAACACATGCTAAAGACCCCCTTGGGAGCTTCAATGTGAGCTAACTTGCCCTTTTGGGTGGAAAAACAAACTTAACTGGTTGACACATGATAACGTGGCCTCTTGGGAGTCAACATACGAAATAAAGTGCACGCTAAAGTGCCCACTTTGGAGGCAATTTGTGCACTATAGTGCCCTCTTTTTTTGGCGAATTGTTGGTGCGTGCTGTATGTGTTTTTTTTTTTCATCTTGCCCATGCCCTTGAAAAAGTTTGTGCACGCCACTGACAGATATAAGGTATCTTTTGCGATATTTTGTGCCTGAAACAATCCTCGTATTTGTGGGAAGAAAAAAATGCTCCAAGCCCTAACTGAGGTCAGATCTTTACCTGACGTCGCTCAGCTGCACTGATGAAAACCCTGACCCCACGGTGACCCCTGAGAGCACAGAAACCTTTGTGTCCTCGACCTGCACCCTGATGTCTCCTCTGGAGCTTCTTTCCCGTCCCCGTCACTGAGCTCAGACTGACTTTCATCATACGCTCTCTTTAAAAACACGCTCCACGTGCAGCCATTCGCGTCCTTGAGGGGCGATGTGCAGATAATGGGACGTAATGTGGCGCTGACAGGGAGCTGAATGCTCGGCGAGGACTCTGGACGGTCTCTAAACACGGAGAACAAAGACGACGTCAGTCAGGGACGTTTGGAGGAGAGGCCTCTGGGTCTGATTGTTTCCTGTGTCATCATCCTGGGAACAGGTGTGTGTTAAAGGGAGCGCAGAGCTTTATGGAGCTAATCCTCCATGATCTATGAGCCTGAACCTATTTAACCCGACATTTCTCAGATTAACACTCTTCAGATTGATTTCCAGCCAACGCCAGTCACTGAGACGTCTTTTAACTCCACTTTCTTCATCATATTTGAGTTATATCACAAAGAAGAAACTCCTGTGTGACTGTGTTTTCTCACAGCTGGGGTAATTGTTTGTGTCCACCCTTTGTTTACGTCATGCCTCCTACTTTGACAAGACGCTGATTTGGCTCCAAACCACAGACGGAGATCTGGTGATGATATCTGGGGCATGACTTCAGCCTGAGTTTCATCCACCTCCTACATGAAGAAGAGTTTTGGAGTTAAGGAGACAGACGTCCTGAATCACTGTGAAACCTCCAACAAACCCTGCAGCGTTGCATAAGAGAGCGCCATGAGGAAACGTCAGTTTAATTTAATCCTCATACTCCATGTGGGAATGGGTGTTGGTTGGTACGGCAGAGAGCCAGAGCAGCTCTTCACGTCACTTTGGAAATACCCCAGAAATATGCCAGAGCTGATGCCAAGACTGAAGCAGTCCAGACTCTGTTCAGTCTGTTTCCAAATTTGGCTTCTCAGGGTCTCCCTCCAAACAACCCTCTGAACATTTTGTGAAGGAGAACAACGACGTGGGCTGTTGGGTTTTGGTGCCGATATGTTTCAGATATGACCAGGTTTATACGGAACAAGTGTTTGGTTAAAGAAATTAGGTCTGAAGTGTTTCACTCCATCAGGGCCAAGTCGGTCTCAGGATGTGTGGGGTCGTCTGACAAAAGTGTAATAGCCATAAACGGCCGGTTAAGTTTGGAAGATTGGATCAACTCTTCTTCATCACAGTACCTCTTCTCAGAGGCTTGTCAGTCAGAAAGTCAGAAGGCCCCCTGTCAGAAAAACCAGACTGTCTGCTAATCAGAAGGCCCAGTAGCCAAAAAATCTGAAGGCCCATTAGTCAGGAGGTCCACTAGTCAGAAAGTCAAAAGCCCAGTCAGTCAGGCTAACCATTTATAAAAACTAAAAACAAGAAAAAACAAACAAACAAACAAACAAACAAACAAAAGAGTCATCAGTCAGAAAATCAGAAGGCCCATTGGTCCAAAACTTTGACTAACCAGGCTTTTGATTTTTTGAGTTACAGCCTGCTAGTCAGACAATCAGAAGGCCCATTAGTTAGTCAGGCTGCTCATTAGTCAACAAATCAAAGCGTCTGCACTCTAAAGATTCTTCTGTCAAAAAAATCAAGAAGCCTGTTAGTCCTAAAGCCCATTAGTCCAAATATTAGAAGCCTAGTTAGTCAGATGGCCTGCTAGTCAGAAAATCAGGAGGCCCATTGGTCCAAAACTCTGTAATTCAAAAAATCAAAAGCCTGGTTAGTCAGACAGCCTGCCTGTCAGAAAACAGAAGTCCCATTAGTAAGAGGGCCTGTTAGTCAGGAGGTCCACTAGTCAGAAAATCAGAAGCCCAGTTAGTCAGGCTGCCCATTAGTCAATGAATCAAAGTGTCTGCAGTCTCAAGATCCTTTGGTCAAAAACATCAAAAGGTCTGTTAGTCCAAAAGTCCATTACTCCAAAAATCAGAAGCTCAGTTAGACAGAAAGCCCATTTGTCAAAATTTACAAGGCTTATTAGTCAGTAGACCCGTTACTCAAAAGATCAAAGCCCCATTAGTGCAAAAGTCCATTACTCAAAAAACCAAAGCCCGGTTAGTCAGAAAATCAGAAGCCCAGTTAGTCAAGCTGCCCATTAGTCAAAAAAATCAAAAGGCCTGTTCGTCCAAAAGTTCAATGGTCAAAAAATCAGAAGGCCAATTAGTCCAAAACTCTGTGACTCAAAAAAATCCAAAGCCTGGTTCGTCAGACAGTCTGCTAGTCAGACAATCAGAAGACCCATTAGTCAGAAGGCCTATCAGTCAGGATGTCTGCAGTCTAAAGATTCTTTTGTCAAAAAAAATCGAAAGGCCTGTTAGTCCAAAAGTCCATTAGTCCAAAAATCAGAAGCCCAGTTAGTCAGATGGCCTGCTAGTCAGAAAATCAGAAGGCCCATTTGTCTAATAATTACAAGGCTTATTAGTCAGTAGACCTGTTGTTAAAAAAATCAAAGGCCCATTAGTGCAAAAGTCTATTACTCAACAAAACAAAAGCCCAATTAGTCATTAGTCAGAAGGCCCATTAGTCAAAAAATCTGAAGGCCCATTAATCAAAACATCAAAAGTCTTATTAGTTGGAAGGTCCATCAGTCAGAAAAACAGAGAGCACATTAGTCAGAAGGCCCTTTGGCCAAAAAATCAGGGAGCCAGTTATTTAGAAAATCAGAAGCCCGGTTAGTCGTAAGGTCCATTAGTCAGAATATCAGAAGGCCTGTTAGTCGGACAATTAGTTTGGATTTATTTGAAATTCTTAAATCTTCTTGAAAATTGATTTTCTGGCTAACAGGCCCTCTGACAACAACGGGACTCATCGTGTCCATGGCATTATTATTTGAAGCAGAAATTAAAAATGGAGTCCCAGTCTCCACAGAGTTTTCTTGTGACCTGAACTGAAGTCCGGACCATTTGAGAAGGTGTGTAGATCAGGCTGAATTATTACATTAATATATAACGCTTCAACTACGACTGTTCTAAGACAATAAAGGTTAAAAAAAGACAAAAAAATAAAAATGAAATTAGATCAAAATTTGACTAAACTAGCAGGTATTTTCAGTAAAGGACTGAAGCATACAGCTGCCAAAATGTCACAGCAGTGTTTTAATGTAAGGTCAAAGTGTGAAACAGGATTTCAGGGGCTGGGTGTCGAGGGGTTATCAAGAAGTAGAGCTTGTGCAATTGTACGTGGAGACGAAGCCTCGTCCTGTTCAAGGACAGCGCTCTGCCGACCCAGAGAGAAGAGCGTCAATGATCCCATCCTCTCTGTAAAATCTGCTTCCCCATCTGGAAAAGTAACTTTTGATTGATTCTCAAAAATGCGATCCACCCTCAGCTCAGACGTCTGTCGTCCGAGCTGTGAGTGGAAACGCTGGATGGAGCGATGGAGATTATTTATGGACCAGAGGGGCTTTGGTCCGGGCAGCCAACACCAGAGGAGGAGGCTGGATTGTCCCCAGGAGGAGGAGGAGGAGGAGGAAACTTTCACTCCCTGAAGACGATACCTCACCTCCACAACATTTCGAGCTGCAGAGGAAAACGTTTCTGAAAGTTTCTGAACATTCTCCAAATACTGAGAACAAGGACGGCGTCTCTCCCGGGATGGCTCATTGTTGTCGTAATCTGAATCTGCTGGTGTCTCCTCCTCGACACAGGCCAGCCTGTCAGTGAGAGGTTTGATGCTGAGCAGAGAAATGAACCAGACAAACCATCATTTCCCCTGATGCTTTAGCTCCAGTGATTGTTTTGGTCTATTGTCTGAAAACGTGGAGTTTTTGGGCGTCGGAGCATGAACGCTGAGATTGAAAATAAACTCTCTGATTGCAGCGTGCACGCTCAGAAACGACACAGATCCCTGCAGCACAAACTTGTTAATGAGCCCGTTTACATGTGAGGATGTGGAAATAAACCAGAGGAAGGCCGAGGCTGTTTGTGTTTGTTGTGTTTCTAAATGATCGAGTGAAGGAAATAACGAACGGAGACGCTGTGAGAAAGAAATCATCAGGAGAAGAAACGCAGCGTCTGCTCACTCTGTGTTTACCTGACGTGTTTTTAGGCACCAGCAGCACCTGCACACACACACACACGCTCACACACACACTCCTGGGTTTACAGAACACACAGAAAGCTGTTAACACTCCTATCTTCGCACACATCAGAGGAGATAATTGGATCCACGTGATGAAGCTGATGAGAGATTTTCCTGAAGACGCAGTTTGGTGTTTGGACAGCTCTCATCCAGCAGGAGCAGCGTTAGCGCTAAGCTGCAGGATTTACATCTGATGCTTTGATAAATTAGACCTCTGGCAGGCTGGTTAGAGAAAACACACTGAGCATGCTCAGATAGCCTGGAGGGAGTGAAATGTTTATGTTTGCATTAAAGTTTAACACTGAGAATATTACATTTTAAGTCAAAGCAAGATAAACAGAACATTACATTTAAAGGAGCTGATATTTTAAAAAAGTACAGGTTTTTCCTAAATGCTACTTAGGGATTGGGTCGAGCAATACTGGACTGATTTACAGCACGTCTAGGTCTCTATGGCAACACCACACCAGCTGATAAAGTTTAGCAGAGAGAAGAGAGATCTGTGTTTTTCTCTTCTAAAAACGATTTCTGTGATTAATTTTGTAGTGATGGTGGACACTGGAGCCTAACTGTCAGACAGAAAAAGGACAGAAGAGCAGAAGAAAGAGAAACAGGGGAGAGATAGAGCACAAGCTAAAGGCTAAAACACAGGCTAAAGGCTAAAACATGGGCTAAGGGCTAAAACACAAGCCAAAAGCTAAAACACAAACTAATGGCTAAAACATGAGCTAATGGCTAGGCGATGCTACGGGCTAAAACATGTGTTAAAGGCTAAAAAAAAATGGGCTAAAGGCAAAAACATGAGTGAATGGCCATACAATAGCCAAAGGCTAAAACATGAGCCGAAGGCTAAAACATGAGCTAAAGGCTAAAACAGGAATTTAAAGCCAAAACATGGGCTAAGGGCTAAAACACAAGTCAAAAGCTGAAACACAAACTAATGGCTAAAACATGAGCTAATGGCTAGGCGGGTGCTACTGGCTAAAACGTGTTAAAGTTTAAAAAAAAAATGGGCTAAAGGCTAAAACATGAGTGAATGGCCATACAATAGCCAAAGGCTAAAACATGAGCTTAAGGCTAAAACAGGGATTTAAAGCCAAAACATGGGCTAAGGGCTAAAACACAAGCCAAAAGCTGAAACACAAACTAATGGCTAAAACATGAGCTAATGACTAGGTGAGTGCTACAGGCTAAAACATGTGTTTATGGCTAAAAAAAAGGGCTAAAGGCTAAAACATGAGTGAATGGCCATACAAGAGCCAAAGGCCAAAACATGGGCTAAGGGCTAAAACACAAGCCAAAAGCTAAAATACCAACTAAGGGCTAAAACATGTGTTAAAGCCTAAAAAAAAACGGGTAAACAGCTAAAACATGAGCTAAAGGCTTAAACAGGAGCTTTAAAATAAAAACACAAGCTAAAGGTTAGAACAGAGCTGTGCTAAAACACGAGCTATAGGGTAAAACCCAAACTTTAGACTGAAACACAGGCTTCAGCTCCATCTTCATTCATTTTCCAAAAATAAACTCACACCTTGTTCATTAAACCTCTGGTTCTCCTGCTTCTGTCTCAGTGATGATGGCTGTCTGTCTGCGGTTTGACCTGGACTCAAACTGCAGCCAGCGGCTGAAATACACCAGACGCTTCTGCAGTCACAGCAACAGATCAGATAGGTTTTAATTCAAGTTAATGAACTAGAATGGAAGTCATGACCAGAAACTACCTAAAAACACCCAGAGGCTTTCAAAATAAAACAAACCGTGTCAAAATCAGTTGGTATTTATCTTTACCATGATGACAAACAACATAACGAGTGGAGCCAAACCAGGGGTCAACAGGTTTAAGGTGTGAGTTGACAAACGCAGTAAAGACGCAGGAGAACGGAGTTGCACTGAAGCCGTATCTATTAATGATAAAGTTTAAAACATTTCAAACAATTAAGAAATGCCAATTTGCAAAAAAAAAAAAAAAAAAAAAAATTTAATAATAATAATTTTAAAATTTGCAAACATTTTTGGAATTTATGAATATTGCACAAAATTACAAGCAATTCTGTCATATTTTTTTTAATTTTTTAACCAAATTTTTATAAAAAAATGTTTTGAAAAAATTGCTAAAATTTCAGAATTTTTGAAACAATGCTTGAATTTGATAACACATTTTGGTTAAATAGTTCAACGTAACATGCATGTATATTAAGCTGACATGTTGGCTGTTAAGGCCCCGTTTACACAAGCACATTTCATCTAAAAACGCTTAAACGCAGTGACAAAAAATCTGTGTTTACACGGAAATTCTAAGGGACCCAAAATGCTGTAGTAAGCATGCCAGGCCTGTAGGTGGTGCTAAAACTGTTTTGTCCAGAAGCCGATCTGGGGTTTTGGTGAACGCTAAGAGCAGAAGTGGAGCAACAGATGCTTCTTTTGTTAAAGACAGTCACAGATTCAGCAGATTGAGCAGCACAAGAACAAGATGGGAGATCACGACGATGCTAACAAAGCTACTGTTGTCCTGTTGGATGAGCTTGCGCTAAGTGGAAAATGACGTCAGGGTTTCCACTGTAAACTTTTCAGAAAAATTCCACTCTGAAGGCAGTTTTCAAAAGTTTGCGTTTTAAGTCGGCTGAAACTTTTGCGTGTCACCCTAAAATTTTATTTCAATCTTATTTTTTTTAACCGAAAAGATCTCTGATTAAAAGACAGAAGCAACAGACCTTTATGCAACACAAGTCTTAAACAATCTGTTGTGGTTTTGCATAGATTAGAAGACAAAAGAACGTGTTTCAGACTCTTCGTGATATCAAGTCTTTTTCTCCTGAGATGAACGGAGCAGGATCTTCGGGGCAGGCCGAGCTGGAACGCATTTAATCGTTTGCTTTACATTAAAAACAGCTGCTCTCCCACGTTTATCACCTGCACATCTGAGTCTAATCCCACAGATCATCAGAAACAACAGGTTCATCTTCTCCTGGATCCTGCAGACCTCCACAGAGGGTCTGTGTCCTCCGCTCGAGGGAAAACCCTCCCTGAAAGCTCCTCTGAAATATTATCCCACATGTAGGGTTAGATTGTGTTCAGGTGTTATTTAGAGGCCGTGTGAGTCCCAGGCAAACATGGGACACACTTACAGAACAAATCTGGCCTCAGTAATGAAACACATTTCTTAAAACGTCGAGATAACCCCTTTTCCGTGCACAGGAAATAACTCGTCTTGCAGCTTTGAGCCTGTCTGTATTTCTTCTATACGACTCCTGCTGCAGCACGCACACGCTACGATCTAAACCTCATATAAATCGACCGACATGCTCAGAGTTTCTTCTTTTCCAACTCAGCGTCTCCTTCTTTCTGCAGCTGCAGCCGAGCTGCGTATGAATGAACAATGTCTGGCTGCTGCTGCTGCTCCTGAGCCCTCCCCTGACTGACGTTTCCATTACAGCCCGGCTGCTTACGTTGACCCTCCGAGTCCCAGGCAGAGCGCTAACACGGTGTGACAGTTTAACATCATAATCACCGAGGACCGCTGCCCAGTCATACACAGACGATCCAACCTCTCATCGCCTGCGTTTATGTACAGTTAGAAAGCTCTGTGCGTTGTTTCAGAGTCAAGGACGGCCAGAGGTCAGAGGTCAGGCTCAGGGTTTGTAACCAGGAGCACCTGTTAGGGAGACTCCACCTGGAGACAATGATTGAATCTGCAGTGAAGCAGTAAATCTGAAGAGAAATGAGGTTTTAAATGTAACCTGACGGCGCTGGCACGGCTCCTCGGCTGGCACGCTGCAGCTCAAACACCTGTTAGCATCGACGCGTTCCTGTGAGGGAGCAGGAGGGGAAAGAAAACATCAACCAGGACATGAGAGACTTGTTTAGAGAGGACGCTTGACTTTTATTTACTTAAGGAACTACTTTATTCACTGACCAGAGGTACCTTTAATAGCTATACACTGTAAAAAAAAAAAAAAAAAAAAATCACTGTAAAATAACTTTAGCTGCAGCAATATCCAGTAATTTCCTTTTAATTTACAGTGCAATTTATTTGAAAAGTATAAAACTATATATCAGATTACAGTACAAAAATTTATTATTTTAAAATAAAACTACTGCACCAGTAATTTTGATTTAAAGTTAATTTAAAAAGAAAATAAACACCTGTTGATCTTTTTCTCCATTTTAAAATTGGCCAAAACACTGTAAAAATCATTGGGTAAATGGGCCGTGCCATGTGGAGAATAGGCAGCCAGTACATGCCATATGTAGCACAGACAGCCAGCACTTGCAATATGAAGCACAAACAGCCAGTGCATGCAATGTGCAGCACAGACAGCCAATCTGTGCCATGTGACACAAAGACAACCAGTGCATGCCATTTATTGCACAGGCAGCCAGTGCATGCCATGTGAAGTACAGGTATCCAGAGCATGGCATATGGAGCCCAGGCAGCCAGTGCATGCCATGTGGAGCAAAGACAACCAATGCATGCCATATGGAGCACAGCCAGCAAGAGCTTGCCATTTGAAGCACAGTTTTTAAGTGCGTGCAATATGGAGTACAGTTAGTCAGTGTGTGCCATGTGAAGCACAGTTAGTAAGTGCATTCAGTATGGAGTACAAACAGCCAGTCCGTAACATGTGACGCAAAGACAATCAGTGCATGCCATATGGAGCACAGACAGCCAGTTTGTGCCATTTAAAGCAAAGGCAGCCAGTGCATGCAATGTGACGCAAAGACAACCCATGCATGCCATTCAAAGCACAGGCAGCCAGTTCATGTCATGTGTAGCACAGTTAGCCAGTGCATACCATGTGTAGCACAGAAAACACTGCTTGCCATATGTACGACAGACATCCAGTCTGTGCCATGTGGAGCACAGGCAGCCAGTGCATGCCATATGGAGCACAGACAGCCAGTGCATGCCATGTGGAGCACAGACAGCCAGTGCATGCCATGTGGAGCACAGACAGCCAGTGCATGCCATATGGAGCACAGACAGCCAGTGCATGCCACGTGTAGCACAGTTAGAAAGTGCATGCCATGTGAAGCACAGACAGCCACTGTGTGTGTTGTTGGTGCAGTTTTACATCTCAGTGTTCAGCAGGGTCTCATTCCTACTGTGTTTCCTCCTCACTCATGGTTACAAAAGACCATCACAACAAAAATTACCTTGCTGTAAATTAACGGTTAAATACTGGCAACAGGGTTGGTTATTTTGCTATTTTACAGGGGAACTTTTTTAAAACGTTGTATTTAAACAGAACTACATATTAAAGTTGAAATTTCCATGTAAATTCACAGTATTTCGTAAGCAGTGTAATGAGTTTAGGTTAGAAAATAAGTTTTCAAACTCCTTCATTCTCCTCTGTCTAAATCCCAAAGCTCATCTTCTTCTCCCTCAAAGCAGCCTGACCCCTCTGCTCATGTCCCTGCCAATCACTCTGAGACTCAGTGGTGGACTCCGTGTGTGTATCAGGAGCAGGACTTCCCCCTTTGTTTGAGCTCCAGCTCTGAAAACACCAGAAGCACTTGTTATTTTCTGCAGGTCCACATTCTGCAGCTCCACCAGCGTCCCACCCGCCGAGACCAGGAGTGACCCCTGAACCCACAACACGCCTCGGGCTTTGTGGAGCAGCTTCATAATGCTGCTGGATCTGAGTCCTAAAGCTGAAGCTGGGGAGTCTGTGTCAGTCATCCTGAGAGGGGAGGTAGAGACTGAAAGGAGGGAGAGACGAACAGGGAGAAGGAGGTGTAGTTCACACGAAAAGCAAACTCTGAGATGGCAGCTGTGCAGACTGTGAGGATACCAAATAAATCATCTGAAGACTGCTGAGGCTTTAACATGAGATGAACTTTTAGTTTGCACTTAGTTTTGTGATATGACCGGTAAAAAAACTACCAATAATCACCAGAACTTTAACTGAAAGAGGTCTTCCCTTCAGAGAAATGAAGTCAAAGAAAATCAAGGTGAGCTCAGTGAGTCCAGTTTCCTTCAGCATCCAAAGACACTCAGGAACTGGGACTGGAAAATCTGACAGGAAGAGGTCTGTTAGACCCAAAGCCAAACCAGAATCAGGAGACCAGTTTCTGAGCTTCAACAGCTTCAGGCTTCAAAGAGGTGGTTGAGTCTCAGTTTCAGTTACTGTGAAGAGAAGACTTAGCCCATGTTTTGACCTTTACCTCATGCTTGAGCCTTTGGGCCTTAAGCCATTAGCTCATATTTTAACCTTAAGCTTGTGTTGTTAGCCTTTGTTTTGTATCTTGTCTTATAGCACATGTTTTAGCCTCTAGCTCAGGTTTTTGCCCATTGGCTCCTGTTTGACCCTTTAGCCCGTGTCTTAGCTTTTAGCTTTTGTAAAGAAATTGGCTCAAATTTTTGCTTTTACCTTGTGTTTAGCCTCTAGCTCCTGTTTTGGACATTAAGCCCATGTTTTTTTTTTTTTTTTTTAATCAAGTTTAGGTCTATAGCTCTTGTGAAGCCATTAGCTAATCTTTTAACCTTTGGCCCATGTTTTATAGCCTTTAACTCATTTTTTGGGTTTAGCTCACGTAAAACCTTTAGCTCCTGTTTCAGCCTTGTGTTTTAGCCTCTAGCTCCTGTTTTAGGCCTTTGGCTCCTGTTTGAGCCTTTAGCTTGTGTTTTAGCCTTTACCTCATGATTAGGCCTTTAGTTTTTGTTAAGCAATTAGCTCATATTTCAACCTTTAGCTTGTGTTTTAGCCTCTAGCTCCTGTTTTGGACCTTAAGCTCCTCTTTGAGACTTTAGCCTGTGTTTTAGCATTTAACTTATGTTTGAGACTTAAGCTCCTATTTTGGACTCCTAGCTTCTGTTTTGGACCTATGGCTCCTGTTTGAGCCTCTTTGTTTAACCTTTTGGCTTTTGTTTAGCCATTAGCTCATATTTTAACCTTTGGCTTGTGTTGTTAGCCTTTAGCTCCTGTTTTATCTTATGGCATTTGTTTTAGCCTCTAGCTCCTGTTTTGGACCCTTGGCTCCTGTTTTAGCCTTTAGCCTATGTTTTAGCTTTTAGCTCTTGTAAAACAATTAGCTCCTGTTTGAGCCTTTAGCTTGTGCTTTAGCCTTTAGCTTCTGTTTTGGACCTTTGGCTTCTGTTTTAGCCTTTAGCCTATGTTTTAGCTTTTAGCTCTTGTAAAACAGTTAGCTCCTGTTTGAGCCTTTAGCTTGTGTTTTAGCCTTTAGCTTCTGTTTTGGACCCTTGGCTCCTGTTTTAGCCTTTAGCCTATGTTTTAGGTTTTAGCTCTTGTAAAACAATTAGCTCCTGTTTGAGCCTTTAGCTTGTGTTTTAGCATTTAACTTCTGTTTTGGACCTTTAACTTATGTTTAACCTTTTGGCTTTTGTTTAGCCATTAGGTCATATTTTAGCCTTTAGCTCCTGTTTTAGCCATTAGCCTGTGTTTGATTCTTTAGCTCATGTTTTAGCCTTTGGCTCTCATCTGATCATTCCCTCATATTTAAGCGTTTAACCTGTAGTTTTAGCTTTTAACACATTTTAGCCCATAGCACTCATCTTGCCTTTAGCTTTTTGTTACTCGGTGTTTCCGCCTTTAGCTCGTGCTCTATCTCTCTCCTGTTTCTCTTTCTTCTGCTCTTCTGTCCTTTTTCTGTCTGACAGTTAGGCTCCAGTGTCCACCATCACTACAAAATTAGGATCAGGCAGATATCTTGAAGGGAAACTTTAAGATAAAAAAAGAAAAAGTCCAGGAGTATGTCCAGCTCTGATGAAGGAGCTCTTTTGATGGGTCTGAAACGTTTTTCTTCCTTAAAGAGGATTATGGTTTTGTTCCACAGAAAACTGAAGAATCAGAGGAAAGTTTCTCCTAACGCTCTTCAAACTCTGAAAAACGTCTTACAGTCAGGAGACGCCCACCGTCCCCCTCCAAAGTTTAATCCACGCTGACAGCTCCACTTGTGACTGTTTGACTTTCAGCAGATTGCATCAACTGCAGCAAATCCCTCTGAATCATTTGGACGGGCTTCACTGTGCAACAACATGTGTCGTACATATGAAGGAAGGAGAAACTGTAGATTATCTTTGTCAGACTCCTTGGTCGATGGATGAACAGGGATTACAGCTCATTTATTTTTTCACATCACAGAAACTGAGGATAGATGTGCATTCCCCCACGTGTTTCCTCCTCACACAGCGTTCATCGTCCTCTCCTGACCGTCTGTCTGAGGGTTAATAGACACCCACAGTGGGTCAGAGGAGCTGTGAGGAGTCCCGGCCTCCACCATAAGAAATATTTGAAATATGAGCGTCA
This sequence comes from Halichoeres trimaculatus, assembly GCF_033239565.1. NCBI lineage: Eukaryota > Metazoa > Chordata > Actinopteri > Labriformes > Labridae > Halichoeres > Halichoeres trimaculatus. The sequence continues at coordinate 1,711,954 of NW_027437196.1, read as the reverse complement.
GAAACTCGTCTTATCTGGAGGAAGGTTGACGCTGGTGCCTCGTTTCTTCCTCCTCTCACTTTATCCTGTGTTTATCAGCTCTGTCTGCTGTAATCATGATTTTAGATCATATTAGGAAGGATCCAGCTCTGAGAGATTTCAGATACTTCAGTTAACGTTTGGTGCATTTAACCCAGAGGTCTGCAACCTTTACTTCAAAGGAGCCATTTAGCCTCTAGGAGCCACAAAATCTACTGTATCTTTAGTTTATTAACCAATGTGGCTCATTTTCAACCTTAGTCTTTCTTCACATAAAAAAGCAAAGTGTTTGAAATTCTATACAGAATTAAAATCTAGCAAATTTATATCTAAATGACTGTTTGTTTGAGTTCATAGAATTGTTTATGTCAAATTTTTTTAATTGAAAAAAATTGCAGATATTTAAATATTTTTCCTAAATTTAAAAAATAGATAAAGTACATTTGTAAAAATATTGGAAATATATTTTTTAATTCAAATAAAATAATAAATATTCAAGCATTTGTAAAAATATTTTTTTTGAACTGAAAAAAAAAAGTAAAAATCAAAGCTTGAAATTAAATGGGTTTGCAAACAACTTAAATTTCATAAATTTGACAAGTTATTTTTTTATTAAACTAATTTTTTTCATAAAAGTGAATGAAATTTCATACATAGGTAAAATCTAGCAAAAATTATCTGCATAAAATATTTTTTATAATGATAAAATTGTATCAATTTATTAATTTAAAAAATGCAGATTTAACATTTTTTACCAAACATTTTGAAAAAACATTTTTTTTGTAAATTTTCAAAAATATTGGAACAATAAACATTTGCAAAATTTTTTTAATTTTTAATAAAAAATGTAAAAATTCAAAAAGGTTGAAATTTAATAAGTTTGAAAACTATTTGTTAATTTTTTTTATTGAACATAAATTTTGAAAAAAAAGGAAAATTTGAAATAAAAAAAAATTGCCAGAAATTAAAACAAAAATTGCAAAACAAAAAAAATGTGCAAAATTATTAAACCATTGTGAAACTGTCTCATTTTTTTTTTTAAATAAGGCATGAATTTGATGACATTTTTTGATAATACATTTTTTTGTTGCTTGCTACTGATTCCACCTATCATGCATGCATGTATATTCAGCCGGCATACTGGCCAAAAAAAAAGAAAAGAAAAATTCTTCATTTAAATTATATTTTTCTAAAGCTACAAGGAGCCACTGCAAATGATTCAAAAAGCTGCATAAAAACCCCAGAGCCACAGGTTGAAGACTGTTGGTGGTTTAACCTTTGGATTGGTTTGTCTTTGTCTCAGAAACATGGAAATCCCCTCAGAAGAGCTGTGGCTGCTCACAGATGTTTGTGTTGGTGTGTTTTTGATGTCAGCTGGGGCAGCACGGCCTGGTTTCTCACAACCGCCGGCTAAATAACAAAGACGATCTGGTGTCTTCACTGACTCATAGCTGCTCGACCTCTAACGGGACCCCTTTAATCCACAGCCACCCACAGGCTGGACTCCTCTTCCTCCTCCTCCTTCTCTCGTCTGTTTCTGTTTTCTCTGCATGGAAACGACAATCTGTTGCTCTTTGTCTCCTGTATACTCGCTCTGTTTACCTCCAAATAAACAGACTACTATGGAGATCTCGGAGGTGCACTCCTCAGAGAGTCTGAGCGTGGGTGCTGAGGGGGCGTTGGCAGGCCTCAGGATCATTCCCTGACATCTCTGCCAAAGAAAAACCTCCATTAAGAAAAAGCTCCAGGAAAACAAGTTTATGAAGTGATGTTTCATCACCTTCAGCGTCGTCACCTGAGTGTGACATTCTCAGAGTCTCGATGGCGAAGCGTGAGTGGAGCGCCTCATCTCATTACATCACCTCCCAGCTGTGTTGTGTGGTCTTAACCTGAACATGAACACAAACACTGACTCCTCTAAAGTGTGAATGTCTCTCTTCAGACTTTATTTTGACCCAAACAGGCCTCCATCATCCCCCCCTCGACTCAGACACAGGGACTGAACCTGACACCTGTGAGGTAAACGCATCACCTGCATACCTGTGCCATGTCGGGTCATGAAGACGTCCGACTAATCTACACAGATTATGGGGAGGATTTACTGCTTGTGCAAGAAGCTTTGATAAGGTCAAAGGTCGAACTCTGGATGCAGCATTCCAGTTCCCTCCATTTCCCTGTGGAGGAGGAGCTGATGATGATTGGCTGGTTTTAAAGACAGGAAAAAGAAAGGAGACAACAAAAACTCAAATCGAAGTGTTTGTGGTTAGTTTGAGTAGAAGTTGTCATAATAGACTAAATATGATCAATATCACCTGATGAATATGACTTATTTCAAGATATTAAGAGGAAAAAGTGATGCCTGAGTTGGTGACATCTTATATCTCTAATTAACCCAAGAGCACCAGCGCCCAGTTCACCTGGATTAAAGTCATTCAGGAGCCACAAAATCTACTTTATCTTGAAAAAAATAAATAAATTTGATAAAATTCCAAAGCTAATTAAAACTAGTAAAAAGGTTTTTATTTATTTATTTATTTTATTAATTTTATTAGATTTTCAAATATTTTTAAAAAAGGGAAAAAAAATGTTGAAATGTAATTTTCAAAATTTTTGAAATAAAAAAATAAAAGTAAAAAAAAATTGCAAAAATTAAAATAAATAAATAAATAAATAAATGAAAAAAAAAAAATATATAAAAAGTCTTCCAGATTGGTCTTTTTTGTATTTCCAGGGCTTTAAAACTTGAGATTAGCCACAGGTGCATAGAAAGTTGGTGGGCTGTTGATGTTAAATTATTTTTCGATATTTGAATTTTTGCAAATTTTTTAAATAATTGAAAGTATTAGAAAATCCAAAATACAATAAATGTTTGAAATGTGAGAAATTTGGAAAAAAAAAATCAGAATTTTTTTTTATTTAAAAAAGCCAAGCAAAGTTTCAAAATATTTTTTAAAATTTTAAACATTATAAAAAAATAATGTGATAAATTGCAAAATTTTTCAAAAACATTAATAGAATTCTTGAATTTAATAACATGTGTTGATAATATTGCGTAAGTCATCATTTTTTTTGTTGTTTGTTAATGTCTTGCCAGATATCAACCATGTATATTAATCCAGCATCAGAATTAAAATCAGTATTTTCTTCCAGATTAGTCTTTTTGTAGATGTAGTTATCTTCCCAGGGCTGTAAAACTTGAGGTTAGCCACAGGTGCATGGAAAGTTGGTGGGCTGTTGATGTTGTAGGAGGTGAAGTAGAGCGGTGGCAGGCTTTATTGACAGATGGGATGAAGATTTAGTTCAACTAAATGTTAACACAGGACTTTATTTAGAGTCAGTGTCTTTAATCATCAATACCCTCTGTAAGATTGGTACGTTTCAGCAAGTCTCGTGAGGTGAAGGACAGGAGGCACAGACAGGGAAACTAACTAAAGAAAATCTGCACCTTAATACAAAACAAAAACACGGTCTTTAGGGTCTAAAAGGTGGAGTGGAGGTTTGACTCTCCACAGCCACCCACTAAATCTACTCAAAGAGTAGACAAACAGAAAGAAAAAGGTTTCAAACTAAAGTGGAGATAACTGAACAAAAAGAGAAAACCTCCATAGAGATCAACCCTCTTTTCCCCAACACACAGACACACACACGCTCCCAAACACTCATCACACAAACCAGGAGAAACCAACTGAAGGTGTTGGCTCTCTGGTGTCACACACCGACTGAGGGAAGGAGCCTCCTTTATAGACTCCTCCGGCTGATGAGGAGCAGCTGGGAGCTCTGAGGACAGGTGAGCTGAGTGAGAGCTCGTTAGGAGAGCAGGAGGTCACAAACTACCTCCATCTGTAACAAAGGAAAGTAAAAAAAACCTTTATCTCAATAATATTATTTTTAAAGCTACAAGGAGCCACTGCAAAGGAGTCAAAGAGCTGCAGGTTGAAGACTTTAGGTATGGATTTTAAAAACTGTCTCTTTAGGATAACGGTAAAATCCTGGCAGCAGAAATGTCCATTAGGTGTCTTTTATTTAACAGTGCATGAACTGTAGTTAATTTTTACGCTACAATGCTGTTTATTGGATCACACCGTATGAATGTTAAATAAGTGCAAAATCCTATCAACCCTGCTGTCAGTATTTTACCATAATTCTAATGCAGCCATTTATGCTGTGATGGTGATTTGCTTAAATGGCTAGTTTTTTTGTTTTGTTTTTTTGACTCTTTTAAAACCAATATATAACCAAAAGCTGGCCTGTATGGTACCTAGATGACTTTAATTATTCCACTGGCAGAGTTTTTTTTTTTATTAGTATTTTTCTATTTTTTTTTATTTTTTTATTCTATTTAATTATCATTTTTTATACAACTTTATTTATTATTTTCTGTATAATTTTATTTATTTTTTATTTTCTTTTTTAAAACTATTTTTGTCTTTTAATATCTCCACTGGCAGAGACTTATTTTTACATTGGTATTTTTACTTTTTTTTTTTTTTAACTTTTTCATTCTATTTTATTATCATTCTTTCATTTATTCATTTATTATTTATCTATTTTATTTTTTATTTATTTCTTTATTAATTTTTTAAAACAATTTTTGTCTTTTAACATCTCCGCTGGCAGAGTTTTTTTTTACATTAGTATTTTTATTTCTTATTTTAATTTTATTTTATTTTTTTAATCTATTTTATTATCACTATTATATTAATCTATTTATTTATTCAATTATTTATTATTTTTTATTAACTAAATTATGTTTTATTTGTTTGTTTGTTTATTTATTTATTTTTATTTTATTTTTTATAATTCTTGTCTTTTAATATCTCCACTGGCAGAGTTTTTTATAATAAGCATTTTAAATTTTAATTTTTAATTTTTAATTATTATTTTTTTCATTTTATTACTGTTACTATTTTTGATTATCTTTTTTATTTTATTATTTATTTTCTTTTACAAATTTTGTCTTTAATACCTTCAAACAGACATCATCTGGACAATTTAAGAAAAAAAAATTAGACGCAAACAAATGATTTTCACAACTTAACTCCTCACAAAGTTGTCTTTATCTAAACATATAAAAATGAAGAGTTAATTGCAAACCATTTTAAAGTTTTATCTTCTATGTAAGGACAAAAACTGTGTCCCCATGGTGTGATATCCCTTTAAGAAAATCATTACTCAGGCCACATGTTTGTCCCTAAATAAGACAACACTCCTCAGACTTCCAGCTGTCTCTGGAGAGATGTTGCTCAACCCCAGCCGTGGTCGGCCGTTCTGCGCTCAGTGAAGTGAGGACGGCTTATCAGCAGCGTGGCCTCTCTTGCAGCATCCCTCGCAGGCCGTGCTGAGTCTTATCTGCCCGAGCTGTCAAAGGCAAGGTCTTTACACGTCTGTATCAGCCCTCCCCACCACCACACTGGCTCCTGCAGCCAGACGCCTGCATGTTTGTGTGTTTGTTGTCTGCAGATGAAGGCTCTTAGTGCAGACATGGTGGCAGATGAGTCAGGGATGAAATCATCACCAAAAGACATGTGTAACTTCTAAATTTAACCAAGACACAGATCATCTTTTTCCAAATGTGCAACAGTTAGATCATAGAGTACACTAAACTGCCCTGAATGCACAAAACACAATGTGAAATCAGAGCTCAGACCTGACTGTGATCAGCTGCAGAAGTCTGGTTGCCCTTGGCTTTAAAATTAGACCGTGGGACCTCTGGGAGACCCGGGTCAGAGGATCTGAGAGGCCTGGAGGTTATATAAGGGTTCAGGAGGTCAGTTGTACACGAGGGGCCAGGCCTTTCGGGGCCTTTCGGGGCCTTTCGGGGTTATGTTTTGGTCTAATTGGGTGCAGGGCTTTTGTGGTGTGCTCTGTTTGTTGTTTGTTACCGACTGGTTATGTTGGGAAAACAGAGACGTGTGCACATGTGAGGCCTCTACGCTGATGATGTTGATTTGTTCATGCACTGGAAAGACGGCCGCTAGCTCTCCACAGGGAGAATATGCAAAGAGGGTGAAATAAAACGGACAGAGTCTCAGTGGCATCTTTCTTTGGTTTCTAAAACTGAAGCTTATGTCTTTAGCCGTCTTGCTAACAGCCAGGCTGTAAACATGTTTATTGTTGCTGTAGAGATGGTTTTGAATGAGTGTGTATGTGGCTTCCAGGGTGACTGGACCCAGCCTCAAGTGGACACTCAAGGAACTGCATCTTCCACAGTGGTTTTATCTTTAGGATCTTGGATTTTCGGTATGATTATACATCCAGGTGCCTCAGGAACTACAGGTCTGTGAGATTTGTGCAAGTCTTTGAGATTTGTGCAAGACTCATTTCAGAAAGGGCAGTGAGGCTTTAGTGGGAGCTTAAAGTAAAGACCTTGCTGTAGATGTGGTCTGTGCTCAACAGCATGGACAGGCTGCTTGTGCTTCGTTTTAGAGTCTGCCCAAGTATCAACAGTTTTAAGTAACCTGAAAAAGAAAATTCAGACAAAATCAGATTTGAAACTGTACAAAGTAACAGTCAGTCCATGCCATATACGGTACAGACAGCCAGTTTTAGCCACATGTGACACGGACAGCCTAGTTATGCTACAAGCAGCCCAGACAGCCAGTTCATACCACATATGGCACAGACAGTCTGTCCATGCCAGGTGTGACACAGACAGCCAGTAGATGCCATATGCAAAACATACAGCCAGTCAACGCCACAAGCAACATAGACAGCCAGTTCAAACCACATATGGCACAGACAGTCTGTCCATGCCAGGTGTGACACAGACAGCCAGTAGATGCCATATGCAAAACATACAGCCAGTCAACGCCACAAGCAACATAGACAGCCAGTTCATACCACATATGGCACAGACAGTCTGTCCATGCCAGGTGTGACACAGACAGCCAGTCAATGCCATATGCAGCACTAACTGACAGTTCATACCACATATGGCACAGACAGCCAGTCAATGCCACAAGCAGCTTAGACAGCCAGTCAACGCCATATGCAGCACCCACTGACAGTTTATGCCACGAGCAGCATAGACAGACAGTTTTAGCCACATGTAACACAGACAGCCTGTCCATGCCACAGGTAGCACAGACAGCTAGTTCATGCCACAAGCAGCACAGACAGCCAGTTCATACCACATATGGCACAGACGACCTGTCCATGTCAGGTGCAACACAGTCAGCCAGTCAATGCCATATGCAGCACAGACAGCCAGTTTTAGCTACATGTGACACAGACAGCCTGTTTATGCTACATATAGCACAGACAGCTTGTCCATGCCAGGTGTGACACAGGCAGCCAGTCAACGCCAAGAGCAGCATAGACAGCCAATTCATACCAGATATGGCACAGGCAGCCAGTCCACTTTAGTGTGCAGCACAGACAGCCGGTCAATGCCACAAGCAGCACATACAGCTGGTTTTAGCCTCTTGTGACACAGACAGCCTGTCTATACCATGGGCAGCACAGACCGCTAGTTCATACCATGTCAAGCACAGACAGTTGGTCTATGCCATGTGAACTATCACAATGTACCCCCATCACAGCAAAAATTGATTTTCTAAAACCATTTTCATTAAATCCATTTCTCAGAGTGTTATTTAGAGACCTGTTCTGGTTTAAGTCACAGGAAACGCCATGAAACGCATGCTGGACCAAAACAAAACAAAAACTGAACGGCTCGGTGGAAACTGGGCTTTTCTACTGAGTGAGACACGGCGCCAAAAAACTCTTCAACAGCAAATCCTGAAAACTGCAGATGGCCAAGTGTTGGAGAGTTAAGGGACTTTGTAGGAAATCTGGACATCTCTCATTTTTCTAAAGGTCTCACTGCCTTTTACAAAGCCGGGTCAAGATGTTTGGGGTCCAGTCCTCCCTCCCTCCTGGATGCCTTTCAAATGGGAGACAACACATGGGGATAAAGTTTCCAATCTGTGTTGGATTACATCGATTTTCTCCAAATGAAGCTGCTGAAAGTTGTTTCTGTTAAATCAGATTTTATTTGTTCGCTCAGAAACATCCCAGCAACGCTTCAGATAAAACGAGCTCCCCTTCCTTTTCATCCAAAGATAACCTCACATCGCTTCAACGTTTACAAGAATCATCTCCAGAGACGACTCCTCCGTCAGGTCAAGGCCACACAAGAGAAGTGAGAGAAACCACACCAGGAGGAGGAGGAGGGGGAGGAGAGGCGGGAGCAGCCAGGAGGAGGAGGAGGAGGAGGAGGAGGACTGTGTTAATTTGTATTTGGAGTTGTGATGTCTGAGGGGTGGGCCGGATTAGAAAAGCGGTGGTCCACAGAGAGACACGAGGAGTCGGGTTTCAGCTTATGCGAGGGCCCCTGCAGCCCGGACTCACTGAAGCTGCCTTTGTTAGACCGGGACCCAAACCAGAGGGAGGAGGGAGGGAGGAGGAGGAGGGAGGAGGAGGAGGCTTTTAGTTTGGTGTCAGTGCAGAGGGGGGCAGAGTGGGCTCCATCTCTCTGTGTCTCAGCAAGGCGCTCACACATGAGCAGGACTTTAGTCTGGATCTAAGACCACGACCACGTCTCAGGATGACTTCACGGTAAATGAAGGACGCTGCGTCTCCTCTGAAGGAGTCACTTTCTACTCTCTTTTTAAAACTTTCTCCTCTCTGCTCCTGCAGGATTCCTCCTCCCTGGCTCTGTGGATTACTTCTCCTCGTCCTCCGCTGCTCTGCCTATCAGCTGCTGGACGGTATGTGCTCCTCTTTTTCTTTTTTTACTGCTCTGAGAGGGAAGTTTCTGCTGGCTCAGGAGTTTTTATCAGCTGGATGTGGAAGGTCAAAGTGCTGCCGGGTCCTAAAACTTAAAATCTAACAAGTGTTTTTCTCTTATTTGTGGGAGAAAATGTCTTTTTAGACTCAAGAGAAACTTTTTTCTAGTCTTTAAATAACTTTAAACAAGACGTTTTTCTGGACTGATAAGTTGAATGTGGCTCATATCAAGTCTTATAAGACATTTTTGACTTAAAATAAGATGAAAACACTTCCAGTTTTTTGCAGAGAAAGTGGGGTTGTTGCAGTCAGAGGATGTGAAAACTTTAAGGGATGAAGGATGCAAACTGTTGAGCCGATAAAGTGAAACCAGAGATGGATTTGGAGGCTTTAATCAAATGCAAACTTACGTTAAAGTTCTGTTTTGGGGAAAAAATGAGCGAAATGAAGCTCTATCTCGACAAAATCCTGCAGATTATTTTATCTTTTCACTCTTTTCATGCACTTATTTTGAGTTGCAAAGACTTGCCATGGTGTTTGAACTTTATCTTGCACAAGTTTGGCTGAAGTGAAATCTGATGTTTCCCAAACTTTCTGAAAACTTTGAGACTTTATTTTTAGACCGACTCCATGAAATCAAAGTTTATTTTGGAGAAAGCTGTGAGCCTCTTGTGTGTTGCTGTCTCTGCAGATTGTTTTCACAGCTTTAATCCAGATTATCCTCACGATGAGTGAATGAATGAGTCAATCTGAGAACGTGTTCCCAATTACTGCCCGTTGATTTTTCTTTCCACGGCGTGCTCGCTGACGGGCAGACGTAGTAATCAGTAGCTCTGTGTGATGAAGGCTGCGAGGATGATGATGTAATGCTGCTGATTTCTGAGTGTGGTCGCAGACGGAGGTCAGCGCTCCGTCACTGAGCAGGAATCCAGATTGACATTTGCAGCTCAGATACAGCAGGGAAAATAAGAACTGAACGCATCAACTTTTTCTCATCACATTTATTTCCAAAGCTACAATTCAAACAAAATTTCTCCCAGACATTGGTATTAACTCAAATAATCCACACATGAAAAGAAATCACAACGTTCAGGTCCATAAATAATGATTGATTTTCTTTTTTTGAAACCATTTGAGAGTCAACTTTGCCGTGTGCTTTGGATGGTTGTCCTGCTGGAAGGTCCAGCCACGTCTCATCTTCATCATCCTGGTGGATGGCAGCAGATTCAGATCAAGAATTTCCCCATACATGGCTCCATTCATTGCTCCGTCAGTTAGATGAAGTTTGCCAACACCATGAGATGAGAAACAACCCCATGCCATGATGCTTCACCTCCAAACTTCACTGTTGGTGTAGTGTTTTTTGGCTGATGTGCAGAGCCATTTCTCCTCCAAACATGGTCTGTAGTATGACAGCCCAAAAGTTCAGTTTTGGTCTCATCTGACCAGACAACATTCTCCCAGTATTCTACAGGCTTGTCAAGATGCTGTTTAGCAAACTTTAAACCAGCTTCAACATGCCTTTTCTTGAGGAATGGAGTCTTGCAGGCTGAGCGTTCATAGAGGCCATGGCGGTGGAGTGCATTGCCTATTGTTTTCTCTGTAACAATTATACCTGCTGCCTCCAAGTCTTTCTGGAGCACTTTCAGGGTGGTCCTTGGCTGGTTGAGTCCTCTTCTGACTATCTTTCTGACTCCCCGGTCAGAAATCTTCAAGGAGCTCCTGTGCGTGGCCTGTTGATGGTAAGGTGGTGCTTCTTCCACTTGTGAATAATGGCCCCAACGGTGCTGACTGGAATATTCAGGTGCTTTGATATAAGTCTGTAACCAGTTCCATTCTGATGCTGAGCAACAATCAGGTTGTGAATGTCTTCAGAGAGCTCTTTGCCTTTACCCATCATGAGGTGTGTGCTATTTACCTGCTAGCTACAGATTTCAGGTGGTATGGTGCATTTCCTGTCCAAAGTATACAGCCTTTCCATGGTGTGTTCAATACTTTTTTCCTGTGTTATCGTACTTAATTCACCATAATCATTATTAATGGACCTGAACGTTGTGATTTCTTTTCGTGTGTGGATTATTTGATACCAATGTCTGGGAGAAATTTTGTTTGAATTGCAGCTTTGGAAATAAATGTGATGAGAAGAAAGTTGGCGCGTTTAATTCTTATTTTCCCCACTGTGTGTGTGGATATGTCGGGCTATGATCACCTCATGGACCTCCGTGTCACAAAGCAGCGTTGTCTGCCCCCCTGGAGTAATTACGGGGTCTCGTTAGCTGATGTGGCCGCACAGAGCTTAAATTGCCCCCGCTTGATGATTTGAACGAAACGCCACTTTGGATGTTTCTGAAACGTGATCTTGTGCGAGCCACTTCTGCTCTCGAGAACTCCTCCAATCGTGATTTCATGCTTCAGTTTCCTCTTTTGTAAATCCTGCAGATGCTCGCGCCGCCAAAGGCCCGTCAGGCTTTGTTTGTGCTGTTGCCATATTCCTAATCCTTCGCCATGATTCACTGTTTCAGAAAAAAAGGAGGAAGAAATGTGTGTGCAAGTGCACGCCGCCACTCCTGCCAGAGAAAAAGGGAGAAACACAGAGAGAGCACTCGGGACAAATATTTCCAGGCTGCGTGCTGTAAATATTCTTAAAAACAGAGCTGTCGCCGTGGCAACGCTGACATTTGTGCGCCCGTGTGTTGAAATGAAGCCGTTGTAATCCACTTCCTTCGTGTCGAGCGGGGCACGCGGCTCTCTCTGGTGTGTGTTTGTGTTTTCTGACAAACGCAGCTGGAGCTGTGTTTTTCTCTCATTCAGAATCTGACAGAAGGAGCAAATCAAAATTAGAAACGTTCAGTGACAGACACGTGGTTTTATTTATCAACACAAGAGGATGGAAACGAGTGAAGAAGAATGAAGTGTTTTCAAAAAGTGAAGTGTGGAGTGAGGATGGAAAGAAAAGTTACAACCTGCAAGGACGATGTTTTTAAATCCACTTTGTATGTTTCCACCAAGTGGTCCGGTTTGGATCAGCTGGTTGCTGATAGCTACGTTAGCAACGTAATAGCATGATGCCATAGCAGTGCAACACGGCGTACCCCGCTAATAAAACCAACAAAGAAGAAAAACAACACAATCAACAAAGAGCAACAATGAAGAAATCCTTTTTGTTACGAAGAACAATCAAGCTGTATTTCAGAGAAGTCTGGGAGAAAAAACAGCAGCTGCTGTCACACAGGAAGTGACTATTCTTTCCACCAATCAATGGACGGCAGAGTTTCTAGCTCCACCTTCTGGGGTTGGATTATAGGGGGCGCCGATTGTAAAGTTGCACACACTACAAATAACAACATTTCTCCACATTTAGCTCTGAACATCACTTTTTCTGCAGTTTTAAAGAAATATTTGTCAAATATATTTGTCAAATATCAGCTATAAATGTTAAATGTTATTCATTAGGGCTGTCATTTTAACGCGTTAATTAGATTAATTAATTACACTGCAAATTAACGCATCATAAAAATTAACACAGATTAATCTGGATCCCAAACCCGCGGGGCGTTCAAAGACGCACTTATTTTTAAATGTCTGGTATTTACAAACCGCTTGTCCTACATGAAAAAAGTGGTGTTCCTGTCAGATTTTCAAATTTCTGACGGTCCCTGAATGTATCACATCTAGCAACATGCTTTGAACCGGGGGGAAGAGAGAGCGCTGTTAAGGGGACTGCCGTCCACATCTCGTTTATTCACACGTCCTTTTTGAAAATCTACAGAAAATCAACCGTTTCCTCAATTCTGTAAAAAACAGATAATTTTACACTCTTTACTGATTCAAACAAGCCCTGAATGATCGATATTTGTCCTGTATTTAAATCTAAAGAATTCTTTGAAAATTTGCTTCGATCTTCCTGGTGTCATGTTTCAGCTTGGGGCTGCTCTGCACCAATCAGCAACAGTTTGTGTGTTCAGAGCATGTTAAACTGAGAATACTTCACTTTTCTTTGATCCAAGACTTGAAAAAAGTGTTTTGTACATAGTTCCTCACAGTTTTTAGCCTTTAGCCCTGGTTCTCCTGACCTCATAGAAGTATAGAAGTTCATATTGCAGTGAAAATTGAGTCCACATCGAGTATAAATGTGAACAGAAGCAAAAAACGTCCTAAAAATCAAATCAGCTTATCTTAGGTGCAGGACTGTGTAGATCTTGTAAAGATAGAACCATAAAACTTTTTTCATGTGTTCCTTATGCCTCAGGGTACCTAAACATGTGTTGTTTATATTCCCACCTTATTTTTAAATGTTTTTTTTAATGTCTTTTTAATGTAATTTTAATGTCCTGGAATTCAAATTCTTTATTTTGGGACCTTAAGCAGATATGAGATTAAAATGCGATTAATTAGATTAATAATTAAAAATCCTGTAATTAATTAGATTATTTTTTTTAAGCGCCTGACAGCACTATTATTTATTATTGTGATTAATAAATGTCCTGATCATAAATATTCAACTTTGTTTCTAAACATTTAGTTTTCATTCTAAATATTTGGCTCCTCAAACTTTTATTTTGGCACTTCCTGTTGGCGGGAGTGTGAATTAGCATTTTGGCTAAATATTTAGAAATTGTAGCTCAAGATTTAGAAATCTTGACTTCATTATCATAAATCTGGATAAATATTTAGTCTTAGCTAGCTAATATTTAGAATCAGGACAGAAACGTGAACAGGTCTAGACCCGTTAATTTGGATAAAAATTTTGTTAACAGAGAAATATCTTTCGCAATTATTTCTTTAAATCTGCAGAAAAAGTGATGTTTTAGAGCTAAACGTGGAGAAATGTTATTATTTGCAGTGTGCGTAACTTTACAATCGGCGCCCCCTAGGATCGGTCTACCATACAGAAGGGTAAAAAGTGGAACGGCTAGTCTCGATTGTTTGGGGATCTGTCAGGATCAGAATACTTTATTGATCCCTGAGGGGAAATTTATTTCAGTTACATCCCTTTCAAGACATATAAGAAAACAAACATGGGGAAACACAGAAATGAGATGAACGTAGGAGCTGCCAGCTACCCAGCGCCCCTTTGCGATAGATTTGAAAAAACAATGGGAGAAGAGAGGGAAAAGAGGTCAATTCCAGACTGTTCCCAACAGGGGGCGTAGTTTGAGATCAAGAAAAAAACACCTCAGCATATAAGCACATGATAACAACAATCATAAACTGGAAGACAAGGATTAGTCAGTAGAAATGCAGTAAAACTTTCTGTTTCCTTCTGTTGGGGTGCCAGACTTACCAACAGAAGGTGGAGCTAGAAACACTGCAGGCTGTTGATTGGTGGAAAGAATGGTCATAAAAAACTAAAACCAAACTAAAACTTAACCATTGTGTTTTTCTTCTTTGTTGGATGTATTAGCGAGGTACACTGTGTTGAGCTGCTAGACCAGTGTTTCCCCTACCATAATAAAAGGACGCCCCCCCATGGTAGTCAAGTTAATTTTATTTTCATTTTTGTGATTTAGAGCTCCCTCTCTCATAAATCGGGTCTACACCTTGTTTTTCATCCACTGGGTTCACATTTCACCTCACATGCTCACAGACACAGACATTACGTGCACATTTACATACTTAAAAAAGCACACTCCGTATAGCGGACAGAGAGCCGTAAAAAACACTATAAAACCTTCCAGCCCCTTTTCTGTGAAGATGTGACTCTCACTGTCCTGCCCCCCCTGTTTCCGCCGCCAGTGACCCCACGAGGCTGTAAACCTGGGGGAAACACTGTGTGCTAGCACGCTACTTTGTAGCTAACACTATGAGCATCCAGGCTACACACCGCCTACCAAGAAGCACATGGTTGGCTGTGGAAACACAAACAGGATCAGACCTTACTGATCTGACCCGGACCACTTGGTAGAAGTGGGTCTTACCTTTCCTGCTTTCCCTTTTGGAGTCCCAGGGGGTCTATCCCACCTGTCATTGGGCACAAGGCAGAGTACATCCTGTACTTCCTGTATCAGCTGCTCACAGTGCCAACACGTAGAGACAGACGACCATCAGCTACAGGTTGATTTACCGGTTTTTGCTCTTGATCGTGTAAACAACATCTTTACCCTGACGTGTGGGAAAGATGCAGAGTTTGCTCACATGCAGTGTCCTGAAACCAACACACACTCAGCTCACTGCTGCTCTGCCTCTGCCCAACACGTGGTTATTATTCAGAGGAGCTAGTGTTTCTAATTAGACAGAGGAACAGTTTGAAACAGGGTCACACTATGGATCTGGGCTTGATGATGTGGCTGACGATGATGATGATGATAGTGAGGATGATGATGATGTTGTGATGTGTGAGTCTCTAGAGATCTCTGAAGAGCACAAAGACTTTGACTGAGACCGATCGAAGCATCTTTGATCGGCTGAGGAAAGGGATGAAAGTTCGTTTGGAGAGTTTCATTGAAAGTCAGACGTCTGACCGAGTTTCAAAGGCAGGAGTCGTTATTCTCCTCTTTTTATCTGCTGTTTGTTTGGGGAGGGGAGTGTGTTTGCTCCTCTTTAACTTCACCTCCCCCTCCTTAAGTCCTCCAATCCTCAGCTTCTCATGCCGTCCTCCATCTTTGGGTTTAACTCAGGCTCAAATACTCCCTAAGAAATGAAATACTGATGTTCATATTCTGTATCTTTGATTTCACGTTTAAATTAATGAATATTTTAAGTTTCAGCAGAAAAATTAACACGGTTTGACTGGAATTAGGTAACAGTCAGATATTTCTTTACTGTTACTGTTACTGATACTTAACTGTTTATTTCATATAATCACCTTCGATAAATCTAACTCACATAAAGATAAGATAACCTACATTTTACTGATTTTTAACTAAATATTCTCTATAACCTTACTTAAAAAAACTGCTGCTTTAAACTTAAAAAAAAAATGTTCCAGCAAATCATTTTTTGTTGTTATGGTGTTTTGTGCCTTAACTCCACATGGCATGGGCTGGCTTGAAGTGGCATGAGCCGGCTATCTCTACTACACATGGCATTGACTGGCTGACCATGTTACAAGGGGCATGAGCCGGCTTGCTGTGCTTACACTGGAAAAAACTGTTTTTGTCTTATTTTCAGTAGAAAATGTCTTTTTAGGCTTAATATGAGCCACATTCACCTGACCAGTCCAGAAAAATGTCCCATTTCAAGTTATTCAAACACAAAATGAGGTCTAAATAGCTTGAAACAAGTTAAAAAAAATCTTCCAGTGGAACGAGAAAAATTTGCTGTAAAATCGCTTGAAACTAGAAGAATGTCTTTATTAAAGAAACTTTTCTCTGGTTCCATTGGCTGATTTTTTTTACTTGTTTCAAGCAATTAGACCTCATTTTTGCAGTGTAACGTGGCACAAAGAGGCTAACTCTGCTTAAAGTTGCATAAACTGGCTGTGTGTCTGTGCTCTATGTGGCGTGGAATGGCTGTCTGCGCTCGACATGGCATAGACAAGCTGACTGTGCTACAAGTAGCATGGACTTGCTTTCTGTGTTACATGTGACATGAAATGGCTGTCTGTGCTACACATGGCACTACCGGCTGGCTGTGCTGCATGTGGCATAAGAGGCTGTCTCTGCTTAAAGTTGTATAAACTGTCAGTCTGTCTGTGCTCTCTGTGGTGTGGAATGGCTGTCTGTGCTTGACATGTCATAGACAGGATGTCTGTGGTACAAATGGCTGTCACTGGCTGTCGGTGCCCCATGTGGCATGAACTGGCTGTCTGCGCTTGACGTGGCATAAAGAGGCTGTCTCTGCTTGGAGTGGCATGAGCAGGATATCTTTGCTACAAATGGCATGAGCCGGCTGGCTGTGCTTGATGTTGCATGAAGAGGCTAACTCTGCTTAAAGTGGCATGAACCGGCTGTCTGTCTGTGCTCTATGTGGTGTGGACTAGCTGTCTGTGCCTGACATGGCACAAAGAGGCTAACTTTGCTCAAAGTTGCATGGACTTGCTTTCTGTGTTACATGCTACATGGAATGGCTGTCTGTGCTACATATGGCCTGTACTTGCTGACTGTGCTTCAAGTGGCATGAGTCGGCCGTCTGTGCTACACATGGCATGGACTGGTGATTCATAAACCCATTAATTTGTATGATTATTAATTTGAATACAGTCCATTTTTGTTTTCTTTTTCAGGAAACTTTGAATTATTAATTCTTGGGCAGTATTTAGAAATGAAGCGCAGACAGCTGTCCGTGCCACTGAGCACAGACAGCCTGTTAAGTTAGTTGAACTCAGTCATATTAATTGATCTTAATGTGGCTTTAAAGTCAGATAGTTCACTTGTTCATAGTGTTTTTGTGTTTCCAGTAAAATTAACGTTTTATTTCTCAGAGTGTACAGATCTAAATCTCCAAAGCTTTGATTGAAGGCAGTTTCCAGATGTTGTTAGATGGTAGAATAAAAAGAAAACTCTGTGACTCATCCAATAACTGCTGCTGTATTCGGTCACTTTCATTACGAGCCACAAAGCTCACGTTGTAGTGAATCATTTGCTGACTCCTCACGACCTGATTGGTTAAATATGTCTTCAAGTCTCAGAGAATCAAACAATCATACAGAGTTTCAAACATCGTAACTTAACTACAGCAGACTGTCTTTGTTTTCGTCTGCATGTTTGACTTTGGCTCTGTCGCTGCAGTTTCTCCAAAACTCTGGAAAATATTAAAGAGAGACAAGTCAGATTTAAATCAGATTTAAAGATGGGTCCTTCCTTCTGGATTCTTCACAGATTGGAAAAAGTGAAAGTTTAAGGAAACTCTGTGCTCCACATCTCTTTGGACTCTAACTTAATGAGACTGTAGCTTGGCTCCAGTTTGTTGTAGGTCACCTGGCCCGCAGCCCAGCTCAGAGGTAACCATCAGGTTCTGGTTTAAGGCCCAGAGAGAGTCTGTGTCCAACAGTGATTTCATGAATGAGCAAGAAGAAACACAAAACAGTTTTTGGCTTTTTTCCTTTAAATGAACGTCTCCTTTCATTCCTCCTTCACGTGATGAGTCAGCGTTTGTGTCCTCTTCGTTCGAGGTTTGATACGAGGAGAAACCACAACAATGAGCTCTGAGAGAAGAAATGTAGAGATGAGAGCGATGCACAGAAAGCTGCCAGATGTTTCTCTGACAGATGTGTGTTTGTGTGTGTAAGCGTGTCAGGTCAGCAGGGTGTTTACAGCGTGGAGGGATCTTTCCCTGTCGTGTTACAGGGCGTTCATACATTTATGGATCCGTTTTGGTTTCAAAACAAACATGAAATCCTTCACTTCTCACGATTGTGATTCTGATCTGCCCTAAACTAGCTTCAACTTTTTCATTTGGCTTTTTCCTGAATTAACTCTTTCTTAACATACTGGAAAGGCAGGTGACGCATGCTTCCACAGTTTCTTTATGTAAACGAAAACCATGACCGTCGAGGGTTTTTGACGTGTTACAAGTAGGGGACAATTTTGGTATTTTTTTTTAAGTATCAGTGATCGGGAATTCTAGCCAATCCTCTCAACCGATCATTCACGTTATAGCCGCCATAAAGCCAAAATTGCTTCTGAACACCAATGCGTCAGTAAAACTGAGCGCTATAAATGCGCCCAACCTCATAAATTTTATGAGAAAATGATAAAACAAAACAAACAAACCATAGTGTCATGCACGGATGTCAAGTGAGGATGTGATGAAGATGAGATCAGTTTGACAACCAAAGTATTTTCAGTGTTTCTGCTGAGTCTCGCAGCACACTGATTGATTCCTCGCCATGGGCGGTTCAGGCCAGTTAAAGTTATAAAAAGGGGAAAAACATGAGATAGTCCCGTTGGTGTCTAATAAGTACGACTTAAGTCTCTTACTATCTTCAGAAAGTTGTGTTCAGGGCAGCCTCTGATTTTAGCGTGCATGTTTTCCACCGTTCTGGTTTTGCTGAAAACCGTAAGAAGCGTGGATTTTTATTTTCTGTCATTTTCTGCAAATGTTCTGGGAAGACATGAAATTCAAAGCGATGTTGATAAAATTCTCCGGTCTTCTTCGTCATGTTAAGACATGTTTCCAGCCTTGTATGTGATACATTCAGGTACCCTCGGAAATTTGAGAATCTGACGATTACACCAGTGTTTTCAGTTTTTGGATTGGACATATGGCTTGTAAATACCAGTCATTTTAAAATAAGTGGTATTTTGATCCCGCCGGCGGGTTTGGGATCCAGTGAGTAAGCTAGACTAGGTTAAATGGACTTAATAAGCTTCAACTATTGTTTTTTATATATTATTTTAAGTGCTGATGGGGACATCCCTGGTCACAAGCAATTCAGACCTTATTTTTGTCTTTAAATAACTTAAAACCCATTGTTTTAGACTGGTCAGGTGAATGTGGCTCAGATTAAGTTCAAAAGGACAAAAAAAACACTTGATTGGTCACACCAATTGACATTTATCAGTTTCACCAACTGATCTCATCTTCCTCCCAATCATTTCTTTAATGTCACAGTAGTTTATGTGACAAACGTTTTCAGGTTAAGTGTATTAAAAACTGCATCTGACTTTCAGTATTAAAAAAAACAAACAAAAAACATTTAGTTTAAAGTTTAAAGTTTTAAAGTTAAGTCAAAGTTTTGGTTTAATTTGTCTTTTCAATTTTGAGTAATACTGTATGATTAACATAAAAACCTCTATTTAACTGTGTAGCATATCACATATAATATCATATACATCCTCATACTATGGTATCGTGATCCAATAGGTTCTTGTTGATACTCAACCCTAGACCTTTTATTGGCTAAATGAAGGAACTTAAAGAGAAAGTGTTTTGATTAAAAGTAAAGATTCACCAAAAATACAAACGTCCAAAAAGACGAATATGTAACTAAAACCAAGTAAAATCAGCTAAACTAAACCTGATTTTTCATCAAAAGACTAACACTAAACCTGAAAAAGCTGTAAAAATTAGCACAGGAACATCCACCAGGCAGTGTTGCCAACCACTCAGTAAGGAGAGCAGCTATTGGCTGTCCTAGAAGTTTCTAAATGACATCATCACCTCATTTTGAAAGCAATACATTTGCATGTTGTTGTTATGGGCGCTGCAGGGGGGAGGTATAGCATCGTTAGAGAAACAAAAAGTGAGTGAAAAACATCATTAGTATGTTTAAGGCTCTTGAGTCTTTGTTTTTCAATGTCAAAGTATCATCCCCCTCCTTTAACTGGGTTTAGGACCAGGAAAAGTGACCCAAAAGAGGCACTACTCGAGGAGGACTTGTCCCCCTTTGAGTGGTTTGGAAAAAAAGAGGAGCTCATGGCAGCAGAGCTATAGGTGCTCGATGTCAGAGACTCCAAACCCCAGGACAAGTTGCAAGATTTGCCCGTTAAAAAGATCTGCTCAATGGGTTTGAAGACTCCAAGTGGTCCGGTACGGACCAGCACAGTTTGGTCTGGTTGGGATCAGCACAGTTTGGTCTGGTTGGGATCAGCACAGTTTGGTCTGGTTGGGATCAGCACAGTTTGGTCTGGTTAGGATCAGCACAGTTTGGTCCAGTTAGGATCAGCACAGTTTGGTCTGGTACGGATCAGCACAGTTTGGTCTGGTTGGGATCAGCACAGTTTGGTCCAGTTAGGATCAGCACAGTTTGGTCTGGTACGGATCAGCACAGTTTGGTCCAGTTAGGATCAGCACAGTTTGGTCTGGTACGGATCAGCACAGTTTGGTACGGTACGGATCAGCACAGTTTGGTCCGGTACGGATCAGCACAGTTTGGTCTGGTTGGGATCAGCACAGTTTGGTCCAGTTAGGATCAGCACAGTTTGGTCTGGTTGGGATCAGCACAGTTTGGTCTGGTTAGGATCAGCACAGTTTGGTCTGGTTGGGATCAGCACAGTTTGGTCCGGTTTGGATCAGCACAGTTTGGTCTGGTTGGGATCAGCACAGTTTGGTCCGGTTAGGATCAGCACAGTTTGGTCTGGTTGGGATCAGCACAAATTGGTCCGGTTAGGATCAGCACAGTTTGGTCTGGTTGGGATCAGCACAGTTTGGTCCGGTTTGGATCAGCACAGTTTGGTCTGGTTGGGATCAGCACAGTTTGGTCTGGTTGGGATCAGCACAGTTTGGTCTGGTTAGGATCAGCACAGTTTGGTCTGGTTGGGATCAGCACAGTTTGGTCCAGTTAGGATCAGCACAGTTTGGTCTGGTACGGATCAGCACAGTTTGGTCCGGTACGGATCAGCACAGTTTGGTCCGGTACGGATCAGCACAGTTTGGTCTGGTTGGGATCAGCACAGTTTGGTCAAGTTAGGATCAGCACAGTTTGGTCTGGTTGGGATCAGCACAGTTTGGTCCAGTTAGGATCAGCACAGTTTGGTCTGGTTGGGATCAGCACAGTTTGGTCTGGTTGGGATCAGCACAGTTTGGTCTGGTTAGGATCAGCACAGTTTGGTCTGGTTGGGATCAGCACAGTTTGGTCCAGTTAGGATCAGCACAGTTTGGTCCGGTTGGGATCAGCACAGTTTGGTCTGGTTGAGATCAGCACAGTTTGGTCTGGTTGGGATCAGCACAGTTTGGTCTGGTTGGGATCAGCACAGTTTGGTCCGGTTAGGATCAGCACAGTTTGGTCTGGTTTGGATCAGTAAAGCCTGATCTGGCTGTCTCGGTGCATGTGTCAAACAAAGACTGGACTTTGATTCAGGACTCAGGAGTCCAAATCCTGTTTGGGAGCAGCAGCAGGAGATGAATCATTAATAACTGAGTCACGTAGGAACCATGACTTCACCTGGTTTTCCTGCTTTCTTTACAGACCAACTCCAAAATCCCCTTTTTTAATCCAGAGTCGTTTGATGGGAAAACCAAACAGAGTTTGTTCCTCACCACGTTTAGGAACCGTAAGTGAGAGGTTCCTCAGAGTCCCACAGCTCAGCCAACACTGGAAGGATTAAAAACTGATACATATATTTGTTTGTTTCTTTCCTGGGGGACAGATAAGAGTCGTTGTTTTTCTCTGCTGGGTTTTCCACTCCTATGAGTCAGCACGCTCAGAGTGATTCAGACGCCTGCAGGGAATGTGTGCTGCACATGTTCCTGCATCCAGATTATTTCTGTTTACTCCACCAGCTGCTGAAATCTGTCCAAACCCACGGCTTCATCCGGCTCCTAATAACTTTCTGCCTTGTTATTGATGCAGTTTGTAGCTTTGTGAATTGATTTCCAGGGTTTTAGACACATGGTGTTGATGTTATTGATTAAACTCAATCTAATTTAGAAACACTGATGAAAACCTTCAAACAGAAACAGAATAAAGATGTAAAATTAACTTCTTCAAGTCTCGGGTTCTCAGTTTGTATTCTGTAAATAGTATGAAGAGCAAACCTCAAACAGAGACCTGCTGGTGTCCTGGACCAAGGGTGTTCAACCTGTGGCTCTGGAGCCTCATGTGGCCCTTTGACTCCCTAGCTGTGACTCCTTGTAGCTTTAAAAAGTATTATTTATTTTTCTAACAGAGGGCATCGATGATTAAAGACACTGACACTAAAGCTAAAATTTTAAGCGAACAATTTATCTCTATTTTATCTAATACATGTATTTATTTTATTGATTTATTTAATTTAACAAATTTTTATTATTTTTATTTTATTATTTATATTATTTTAACAAGTTTTTTCATACAATTTCTTATACTGATACTGTATTCTGTCAAAAAGTGCGAATTTATAAAATTCCATTTTATTTGAAGTTTCATTTCTTTTGCTAACCTTTAACATATTTTTTTTGCCAATTACAAAAATTAATTTTCAAACTTTGAAAATTCAAATATTTTTAAAAAACTTTGCTTACCTTTACAATAAAAAAAAAATCTTAAAACTTTTGCAAATTTTGTAAATTAATTCTTCAAATTTCAAAATTTCAAAATATTTTTTAAAATTTTCTAACCTGTAATTATTTTTTTTTGAAAATAATGTTAAATATTGTTTAACTTTTAAAATTTCATTAATTTTTTAAAAACTTTTCTAACCTTTATATTTAAAAAAAACCTTTTTTTTTTTGCAAATTATGTAAATCAATTTTTCAGCATTTAAAAAATTCAATTATGTTTTCAAAACTTTGCTAACCTTTGAAATTTCAAAATAAAAACCCTGAAATATTTGCTATATGTACAGTTTTTTTTTTGCTTTTGAAATTCCAAATATTAAAAAAAAACTTTGCCAACCTATAAAAACCTGCTAACCTTTAAAATAAAAAAGGGAAATTTTGGCAAATTATGTAATTTTTTTTATTTATATTTTATTTTTTTGTAATTCCAAATATTTTTAAGTTTTGCAAGTTTTTAAATTTCAGATTTTTTAATCAGGTGCATTTTTTAAATTTTAATTTTTGGATAATGCAATTTTTTGAAATTTTGTATTTTACATTTATTGAATATTTGGTGAAATTTAAGGAAATTTCTGCAATTTTTTTCCAGATTATAAACCAAGTCGTCACGTGCACAATTTTATAAATTAAAAAAAAAAAAAGTTTTTATTTTTATTTACTAGATTTTAACTAAGTATAGAAGTTTATGCACTTTCCTGTCTTTGTTGCACAGATAAAGTAGATCTTGTAGATCTTGAAGTAAAACGTCTCCTGAGACAGTGAAGGTTGCAGACCTCTGTCCTTGAAGGTAAACAGGAAGAGATAAATTTGTCTCGACTTATTTTCAGTTATGGACTCAGTGTGAGCTCAGACTGACTTTATTTAAAGCTCAGGACAAACACAGGAAGTCTGAAGTGTAGGATGGACTCTGTGGGACTCATGATGTCACCTTGACCTCCTTCCTCTGCATCCTCCTCCTCCTCAGACGTTCCAGGTAAAAACTGAATCATGTCTCAATCCTCAGAGATGAAGCTCATCGCAGAATGAACTGAATGATGAAGTGTTGCTCACGTCGAGCCCTGTCACAGAGTCAGAGACTGTTGAAGCTTTGAGTGAGTGAAACTGTAAATGTGACGTGGGATGAAAAGGAAACCGTCCTCTGAAGCTGAGTGTTGGAACATTACGGCACATAAACATGGTTACGGCCGTAAAAGGCTCAGTGTGATGGATCCACAGAGCGTCCTGTGTGCTGCCACGATCACTCGCTGGATTAAATCTGACTCTCCACAGACGTTATGAGCCGAGCTGCATTCCTGCCTGTACAGAGCGGATTGGAGGAGCATCAAAACTTCACTTTACGCTGATTCAGAGCGGTTTGAAGTTGTTGACTTTCTGGGAGCGGCAGCACAGAGAGCTGAAGGGTAAAACATGGAATATCTTACAGTGAGGAAAGAGACGGTCAGGGGAGGAGAGATGGAGCAGAAACAAGCAGGTGTGTGTTCAGCTGTGAGGAGGACACAAGGAGGGAGGAGCAGAGGAGCAGAGGAGCATCTGAGTGTTTACTGAGGTCATGGAGAGCAGAGCAGCTTTTATCCTGTATTTCACAAACAATGTCTGTGGGAACGCTCTTAGAGTAAGTGTGCAGGATGTTTCTGAAAATTTGAGCTCCTCACTTTAAAAAAAGCCATTTTTCCTCAGCTCACCTGGATTAAAGTCATTCAGGAGCCACAAAATCTACTTTATTAAAGACAATGTAGTGTAAAAAATTAGATATCGTTAAAATCTAGTGAATACTTATCTAAACAAGTTTTTTTTTTAACTAATGAAATTGTAGATTTGATGTCTTAGTTTTTTATTTCTCTAAAGGTAGCAAATAAAAAAAAAAATCAACATTTTTCAAAACTTAACATATTACAAAAATCTCAAAATGTTTTGCATTTAATAAAATTGCAAATATGTTAATATTTTTTTCTACTGTTGTGAATAAATAAATAGATAAATAAACAAAATAAAATATAAAAAATTCAAATATTTTCGAGTTTTAAAAATATGAAAATATTTATTTAAAAATCTTGAAAAAATAAAAATAAAACTTCAATTTGTTTTGATATCTGAATTTTTGCAAAATTTAAAAAATGTGAAAAATTAAAAAAAATCAAAATTTGATAAATGTTTGAAATGTGAGAAATTTGCTCAAGTTTCATTATTTTTTATTTTTTTAAAAGCTTGGCAAAGGTTTTAAAAAATATCATTTGAATTTCAAAATAAAAAAAAAGAAATGTAATGTATTGGAAAAATTAAAAAAAATTTTTTTTTAGAAAAATACTTGAATTTGATTACATATATTTACAAAATTGCTCAAGTCTTAATTTTTAAAAAATTTAAAAGTTCAAAATTATTGATATTTTAAGTTTAAAAACATTTTTTAAAAAGTGGAAAATATTTGAAAAGTCAGAATTTGATAAATGTTTGAAATGTGAGAAATTTGCTTCAGTTTCAGAATTTTTTTTTTAACTTTTAAAAGAGCAGCAATTAAAAACAATACTTGAAATTTAAACATTTAAAAAAAATAAAAAAAAATAATTAATTGCAAAAAAATTGAAACTTTTTAAAGAATACTTGAATTTGATAACAATTATTGATATATTGCTCAATTCATCGTCTTTTGTTCGTTTGCTAATGTCTTGCCAGATATCATTTATGTATATAATCATCCAGCAATTAAAGTGAAATGAATCCATCCACACAGAATTAAAATCAGTATTTTCTTCCAGATTAGTCTTTTTGTAGATGTAGTTATCTTCCCAGGGCTGTAAAACTTGAGGTTAGCCACAGGTGCATGGAAATCAGCTCATCGTCTGCAAACAGTCGAACGCTATAAGGAAAATTACAGCTTGGTCTTTGTTCTGCAGCTCCTCCTCAGTTTTCTTTCCTTATGAACAGCATCTTAACGTTAAATCCAACTGTAATACGTTTTGACTTTGTCCCTGCAGCCTCAGATTTTCTTGGAAAGTTTTTGTGAGACTTTGGAGCCTAGTTTCAGGACTTTGTTTCCAGAGCGGACTTTATGAGTTTGGCTGTTTCAGGTCATTTAAAAGCTGCTGGATGAGGTCAGAGCCAGGATCCTGTGACAGCCAGAGAAAAGTTAATCGTCCAAAGACTGGGAGTCAAACGTTTGCTTTGAGAATTAGAGTTTTTAAGGCTGATGTTTCTGTGTGTATCAGGAAACTAAGGTGAGCTTTAAATAATCTGAGCTGGTTCCTGTGAGGTCAAAGCTCAGCAGGGGGTCCTGGCTTGTTGACCCAACCTTGAACTTTTTATGGCCCTGGTTTGGTCCCCTGTCCAGCTGATGGATGACCAAACGCAGACTTCAAAGTGGATCTGAAGGTCAGACGTTTCTGGACTTTGGATCTTTTGGTTCCTGGTGGATGTTGAAGTCTTGTTAGGAAGGGACGAGCTTCTACAGTCAGTGTTTTAATTGTTTTCCCAGTGGGGGGTGGGATTAGTGGGGGTGTGAGGGTGGTTTTGTGGTGTGTGTGTGTCCCTGTGTGTGTGTGTGCTCAGATGGTCTGCAGCTGCGTTGGTTTGAAGCACACAGTCAATCAGAAATCTCTTTGACGGTTTGGTTTGAGTTTACCTGTTTCTACGACACTGCTGCGAGTAAACACCAACATCTGTGTGTGTGTGTGTGTGTGTGTGTGTGTGTGAGTGTGAGTGTGTGTGTGTTTGAAAATCCATCTCTTTTCTCCTTCATTCATCTTTCAAACTTCACAAACTCTCAGAATCAGTTTCACACGTTGGTTTGCGGTAAGCGCTAGCTCAGCTGTTAGCCTCTCATTAGCGCTCTGGATGACTGTGTCGCTGCTTGTAGCAGACTCTCTAACCTCCACCGCTCTGAAACCAAAGGTATGTGGCATCACTCCAAGAAAAAGTGCTGAATGTGCGTTTTTCTTCTCCAGGATCAGACTCTGTGACTGTGAGTGAAGAGCGTCTCTTCTTAGTTTGAGCAGCTCTGCACATTTTGTGGACAACGCTCAGGTTAAAAGAGGCTCTTTGTTGACTAGAGCTGGTTTGTGGGCTTTTATTTAGAGATCACACCAACTGTGGTGGTGTTGATGCTTTTCTTCAGTGTTGGATTCTGTAAGTTAACGAGTCATGGCCACAGCTGATGACATCTCTGTAATTATCCTCGTCCATGTCCTGCTGTAAAACCCTGATTGAACCGGCCCAAACGGCCCAAACGGCTCTCAGGCCTCTCCCAGCGGGACCTTAAACGTCCGTCACCACGGTTCAAACCTCCATGAGAGAGTGTTTTGGATATTTTTCATCGTTCAGTTCCAGTTTATCCTGTAAAAGCTGTAAACTTGGCTCTGAGGAGCATGAAACACTTCCCATGATGAAATGTTGAAGTGATCTTTCTCGCCGTGTGCGGTCTCACAGTGATCTGACAGCATGTGTTTGTGCCTTGCGTCATTTTACTGTCATTATTTTCTCCTCCTTTCATAGTTTGGTGGTGAAGTTAGAGGCAGTTCTGGAAATGTTGAGAAGAAATATTCAATTCACAAAACTTTATTGATCCCTGAGGAGCAGTTAGAGGCACAGAGAGCTGTAAACAATGTAAACAACTGAAGACAAAGATGGGAAACAAACAGCACAGACAGTACTGCACACTAATTTAAATTCAGTCTGCTGTTCAAAATACTACATCGTGAAAAAAAATAGAGAAACTTTTGACATTTTTGCAGTTTTCTGAAATTCAGAATTTTTTGAAAATACAGATTTTAATTCTGTGTGGATGGATTCATTAAACTGACAACCTGTTAGCTTAATATACATGTTAAATATGTGGCTAGACATTAGCAAACAACTAAAAACGATGACTTGAGCAATATTATTGATATGTTTTCATATTAAAGATTCTTTAAAAAAGTTTGAAATTTTGGCAATTTATCAAATTTATTTTATTTCTTTTTTAAGTGTAAAATTTCAAGTATAATTTTGAAATATTTGCTGAGCTTTTAAAATTCAAAAATTTCTGGAATTTAGAAAAATTTGCAAATTTTGAATTTTCAAATATTTGTAATTTTTGCAAAATTTTACAAAACTGCGATTATCAACAACTTTGCAGTTTCATTTTTTTAATTAATTTTTAAATTAATTTTTATATTTTCAAAACCTAAAAAAAATTAGAAAATGTTGATATATTTTTTTTAAGTTTAAAACTTTTTTGACATTTTTTCAAACTGTTAAGTTTAAATTTTTTTTGAAGTGTTTCCATATTTATAAAAAAATTAAGAAACTAAGACATAAGCAAATTTCTTACATTTTAAATATTAATCAAATTTTGAATGTTCTTATTTTCCACTTTTTGAATTTTTTTTTTGCAAAACTTCAAGTATCAAAAAATTTTGAATTTTGAATTTCTAATTTTATTTATTATTTTTGTGTTCATAAACTTAAAATTGAAAATACTAAAGATTTTTAATGATTAATTTGTTTTTTTTTTAATTGTTTTTTTTATTCATTACAGTAGAAAAAAAATGACATTTTTAAATTTCCTTAAATTTAAAAGACTGAATATTTTTCAAACTGTAAAGTTTTGAAAATGTTTTAAATTTTTGCAAATGTATGAAAATACAAAACTAAGGCATCACATTTACAATTCCATTAGTTAAAAAAAAAACTTTTGTTAGGATAACTTTTTTTTTACTAAATTTTAACTGTGTATTGGATTTTATACACTTATTTGTCTTTATTGTGAAGATAAAGTAGCTTTTGTTGAAATGTCGCTCTTCTCCAGCAGAGGGGGCAATGTTTCTCTCTGACACACACGATGTTCATTTTTAGAGGGAAATAAACTTCTTCGTCTTCAATAATAAATCTAAAAAATTCACCTTTTGGTCAGTTTCTCTGGGGATGACATGTTTTAGTGTAGATAATTATCGTCTGAATTTGTGCCTGTGTTAGGAAAAAAGTTTCTGCTAAATGAAACTCTAGATTTGTCAAAAACTCTCAGGAAAGTCGACTCTGACCTCGTCCTTTGAGGCCGTCCCAAAACAAAAGCTGCTCTTAGTGGATCTTTAGTTTTAAAACTGCTGTGGTCTGTTTTCAGATTTCATTGGCCTGAAACTTTCCCTCGCTGTTTCTTTAGTCGCTGGTTGAACAATGCTGTCACCAGTCCATCCATCATGGCGACACCACACAGCTCGGTCTGGTGCTCAGGCTCTGAAGCTTTCAGCAGATCCTTCAGAGCGGAGCAGAAAGACAAACACCCTGAAGCTTTTAGACCTGGTGTTTTTATTCCTCCTTACTGTAGACGTCTGCTTCAGGATCACACAGACTGTGACCGTCGCTCTGATCAGGAGATAAGTTTTCCCTTTGAGACCACCTCAGTGAGGCTCTCCACCAAAAACCAGTTTTCCAGTCTGCGCTGGACGCTGCAGTCCAGCTCGGTCCAAAGATGATATTTTCTTGCTGTTTCTGCAGATTTTTCTGGATCATTCTCTCTGCAAACCCTGAGTCACGGTAACAGCAACAAACAGTAAAATCCAGGACTGAATCAAACAGAGACATCAGTCCAGCCAAAGTAAAAATCAGCGCTGAGCCACTTCGTCTCCCCTGGAAAAACGCAGTCAGCTGTGTTTTCTGTTTGTGAAGCAGGAGGTGCCGCTAAGAGGTGATTTCCTCCTGGTTTAGTGATGTGTTAGCGATTAAAACCAAATGAAACCTGGAAACGAGAGGCGGCGTCAGGCTGAGGCTTGGCTGGAGAGTCTCGGTGGTTAGGTTATCGTGTATCTGGCAAACTGAAGCTGAAATTAACGGCAGTTAAACGCTTAAACGCTGTGAAGTGTTGTCTGTGGTTTGTCTGGAGGTTTTTCTCCTTCTCAGCTGATTCAGTTGTTTCGTGTTCGTTAATCAGACTCAGCTGTAGTCTGTATTGTAGCGTTGAATGTGTATTTCTACGGTATGATCCTTTAAAGCTCCTGCTCAGCTGAGTCAAACCTGGCGACGTGTTTGCCTACACAGACCCCTGACTCTTTGATGACTCTCCGTCAAACTAACGAACTCTGACCTGATTTCTTTCCAGCTTTCGAAGCAGAAACTGACGGCGTACTCGTGGCAGCAGCTTAGATTTTGGCTAAAGATCTTACCCTTTGTTTTGATTCCTTCCTTTCCTCCTGGAGGCGAAGAAGAAGAAGAAGCAGAACAGAGCGGGACTTGAAAAGCTGATTTCTGTCTGAAATCGTTGCCAGAGGTCGTAACAATCAGAGTCGTCTTTGTCAGCAGAAACTGAAGGAGCTGTCGCTGGTCGTGGTGGACGAGAGTCAAACCTCAGGCTCTGATCAGCGCTCTTTAAAGGTTTAATGTTCATTATCAACATCAGGACTGTGAAAACATGCTGGCTTTAGATCCTGGCAAAGAGTGGCTTTAAATACAGATGAAAGGCTCGATTATTGACTCTGAAAGCTTTGCACACTGTAAAACATTTCCCAGTTAGATGCACTCACTCCATCTTCAACAAAACTAACATTAAATTAGATTACAGTATGTAAATATCTAATTACAGTAAAAAAGGTACCAAAAATTTAACCGTTATTTTACAGTAAAGTAATTTTTGTTGTGATGGTGTTTTGTAACCGTGAGTGAAGAGGAAACACAGTGGATAAAAAACCGTGCTGTATGTTAAGATGTTTTCCTGCTGAGGGCACAGACTGTCTGTGCTTCACATGGCACTGACCATGTACCCAATGATTTTTACAGTGTGTTGGCCAATTTTTAAATGAAGTGTAAAAAAGATTAAGTGACCCTCTTTTTTCTTTTTTTTGCTTGTTTTTTCTTCCAGTGAACTAAAAATACCACTACGAGTAGCTTCATTTGAGCAGATACATCCCTAATACATATTTATAAAAAACAAAAAACAAAAAACAAAACATGGTTTAGCTTTTTTCCCATTTTGAAATTGGCCAACACACTGTTAAAATCATGGGCTACATGGACCCTACTGTACATTGAGATGTTTCTGCTAGGGGCACAGACTGTCTGTGCTCCACATGGCACGGACCAGGTCTCTGTGCTTTATGTGGCATGGAATGGTTGTCTGTGTTTACATGGTACAGACTAGCTGTCTGTGTATACATGGCAAGGACCAGGTGTCTGTGCTTCACATGGCACGGACCATGTACTCATTGACTTTAATGGAATGTTGAACAATATTTAAATTAAGTGTAAAAAAGATTAAGAGAGGCTGTTTTTGCATTTTTTGCTTTTTTCCCCCTAGTAAACTAAGAATACTATTATTAGTAGCTTCATTGAAGCACAGACAGCCTGTGCCCTAAAAAAAACAAAAAACAAATAAATAAACAAACAAACAAACAAAAAAAACACGGTTCAGCTTTTCTTCCATTTCAAAATTGGCCAACACACTGTTAAAATCATAGGCTGTATGGTCTGTGCCATGTGGAGCACAGACAGTCTGTGCCTCCTGCAGTGTGACACCTCAATGTACAGCAGGGTCTCTGTAACGCACAGACTGTCTGTGCCTGGCAAAAATGTCAATAATTTTTCTACTGTTATGAATTAAAAAATATATATAATATAAAAAAATGTCTAATATTTTCAAGTTTTTAAAATATGAAAAAAATATTCAAAAAGAAATAAGAAAAATAAAATTTCATTTTGTTTTTATACTTAAAGTTATGCAAAAAAAAAAATTAAAAAGCGGAAAATATTTGAAAATTAAAAATTCAATAAATGTTAGTGATGTGAGAAATTTGCTAATGTCTTAGTTAGTGCAGTGTGATACTTTAATGTACAGCAGGGTCTCAGCATGGTCCGTGCCATGTGAAGCACAGACAGCAGTTCTATTCCATTGACAACAGATGGCTAGTTTGTGCCATGTGGACACAAACAACCATTCCGCGCCATGTGAAGCATTGACAGCTGGTCCATTCCATGTAGACACAGACAGCTGGTTTGTGCCATGTGGAGCACAGACAGCCTGTGCCCTCTGCACTGTGACACCTTAATGTACAGCAGGGTCTCATTTCCACTGAGTTCCCTCCTCACTCACGGTTACAAAACACCATCACAACAAAAATGACTTTGCTGTAAAAAAAACGATAAAATATTGGCAGCAGTGTTGCTTTTTTTTTTTTTTTTTTTACTGTTATTGAACGTTCACATACTGTAATCCAATATACAGTATTAAAGTGAATTTTTTACAGTGTTAAATTTTCCATCAGACTCTTTGAATCATCACCTCCTGCTGAAGCGGCGTGTTTGAGATCAGGACTCTGAACCTGGACTCTGGACTTCTCTCTCTGCTGGTTTTGCTGAAGCAGGGAACTCACGGCCTCCTGTTTCGTCCCCAGCTGATGATGTAAGGAGCTGTAATGGTCTGGAACAGAAACTCAGGGGCAGGCTGTATCATTATCATCAGTATTATTATTCCAGCTCTGGCGCGGAGCTCTGGGCTTGAGGCGAACGTGGAGCTTGTCACGGTTGGGACTGTGGTCTCTGCTGGTTTACGATGGGAAAGGATTGTGGTTTCAGAAACAGTTTCCTACATGTTCTCTGCTGCAGCGGTCAACCAGAACTAGAAAAGCTGTTGTGAGATGTGAATTGGGTTCTTATGGTCTCAGCGAACATTACAGACACAGTTTGAGTGTTATGACTCCTACTGTGCAGATTTCTGGAGCTCCCAACGACTGGAACCAAACATGGCAGGTCGTCCAGAGTCTCAGAGAGGGACTCTGACTGGATCTTTGGAGACGAGTAACGCTTCAAACTGTCACTTTCTGCCTGTTAACCACACATCTGAGACATCAGATTTCTGGCAGAGTTTGTGGCACAAGTTGATTGGAATAAAGCAGGACATTGATCTGTAGTTGAACCGAGGGACAAGCAGGAAGGACAATGAGCTCAGTTTGGACAGATTTAGCTGAAGGTGGCGTTCCTTCATCCATCCATGGAGATATCAGCCAGACACGCTGATATCCGAGTCGAGACAGTTTAGTCATCAGGAGGAAAAGACAGGAAGAGCTGAGTGTCGTCAGCATAGCAGTGGTAGGAGAAGCCATGAGAGCGGATTACTGCGACAAGTGAGGTCATGTATAAGGAAAAGAGTAGGGGACCAAGCACTGAGCCCTGGGGTACCCCTGTTGATCCAAAGATGCAGAGTTCAGAGAGTGTGGAGAGAAGGATTTGATGGTTTACTGTGTTAAAAGCAGCAGAAGGTCCAGCAATAGTAGGACAGAGGACTGAGCAGCAGCTTGTTTTCAGCAGATGCTCAGAGACTTGGTTATTACGGCGGCGTATTAGGGCCGCTTAAAGAAATAAAAAAAATACATTTTCATAAAATTAAACTCGACATTTTCGAGATAAAACCCAGAAATTTTTGAAGTTTGTAAAGTCGCAAATTTACGACTTTATAGACCAGCGAATTTTGATTTTTCAAAGATTTATTTGTGGCTTCGAATGTGCTATGGGGCTGTTCAGAAGACAGCAGCACACTGAACTTGAGAAGGTGTTTGCGTTTATCCGACTAGAAGTTCAACGTAGCGGGCAGATGCAGGGATATAGATGGTTACTTCTCGGAGCTATACAGATGGGGTGTGTGGTTCAACAGGACACGAACGATAGAGCGAGTCGTTGAACTTTCCTCCTCAGAGCATTTTATTAAAGGAATTAGGGCTGCACGATTATCGCAATCGCAATCGCAATGTCAGCACATGCAATTCAGATTTTTCTCCATGATAACCAAGCAAGCGTGTAGACTCATCATGACACAACTTTTTTTATTAAATCGCAAGCACAATCACAATCGCAATATTGTCCACCTAATCGCAAATCGCACCTTTTCCCCAAATCGTGCAGCTCTAAAAGGAATGAAAAAAAGTAAACAGCCGATCTTGCGCTTCTGCAGCAGAGACCAGAGCAATCGATTACAGTTTACAGTCCACTCTGACTTCTCAGTGGATCACAGATGAACAAATAGATCGTGCAAAGACACATGAAAACATCAGACATCTCTCATATCTGTCACAAAACAACCTTCAATTTAACAATTTTTTCAATTTAGCTTTTTTCAGCTTATCTTCATCTCTCAAGCGTGGCATCCCCTGTGCATCAACTAACTTCCGGGACTTGTCATAAACCAGTAAATTTACATCTTTACAAGGTCGTAAATTTGTGACTTAATTAACTCGCAACTTTACTAGAATAGAATAGAACAGAATAGAAAATACTTTATTTATCCCCGAGGGGAAATTCAGGAGTCACAGCAGCATTTAAGAAAACAAAAGTAAGAAAGAGTATAGAAAGTGCAAAAAAAGTCCATAAGAAATTAGATGACGACATCCCGTCCACCACTCATCCACCACTCTCCAGCCCAGCCAGTCTCCACCTCCACAGGGTCCAGGACTGAGCCTCCCCAGCAGTCTGTTCAGTCTCTGTCTCCTGGATCCTGTCTGCTCACAGCAGGTGAAGCTCCTCCAATGTGGCGCCGGCGTCCGATGTCAGCTCCGTCAGCCACGTCCGTGAACAGCACGATGCCGCTGGGTTAGCACAGCTAGCTCGTCCATCCCCCGGAGCGAGATCCCACGTTCCCAACAACGATGGATGGAAGGACAGGTCCACGTCGTCACCTCCCAGCTCACATCCGAGAACCAGCACGTCGTCCTCACCTCCTCCTCCTCAGCTCGAGGGAAATCATCAAGCCCTACACTAGTTAGCATTGACATGCTACAGGCTGCTAACAGCTAATTTTGCATGTAAACAATGCAGCCATGGTTACATGTAGGCTCTCCAGACAAACACAGGAGAAAAGTAGTAAAAAATATCGCTGAAGCCACAAAAAGTTTGGTGTCCGTGACCGACAATGAACCATACAAAGTGATGATCCACTCCAAATACAAAGATGACGAAAAAAGAGACAAAAAAATTACAAGAAACGGACAAAGACGAGAGAGCTGCTGCAACAGGCAGCTACTTGGGTAGCGCCTAGCAACGGAATTAGTAGTAGTATTACTAGTTTATAAAGTCGTAATTTTCCACTTAATGAACTTGCAAATTTTTGAGTTTCTAAAGTCGTAAATTTGCGACTTTAGAAACTCAAAAATTTTGCGTTCTTTAGTGGCCCTGATGCCGCCGTAGGTTAAAGACTTATAGATAGGAAAGGCAGTAGTGAGACAGGCCTGTAATTTTCAACCTGGGCTGGATTGAGATGCGGTTTCTTCAGCATCTCAACCAGAGCTTGTTGAAAAGCTCGGGTCATTACATATTTTTAAATCTACATGGAGCTGGATTATCTGAATTTGGTGATATAATCCCATCTGTTGTTGGAAATGTCAGATTATGCATCAAACTCCAAATGTTCCAGTCTTCTTTCAGTGGCCTTTGAGCGTAAGGCGCCGTGTCCTGTGATAAAATGATCATTTCCCCTCCAAAGACCCTGGGGTTGTTGGGTTTGGGTTCAGGTTTCAGCGTTGCCTCACTGGACCAGTTCAGACTCTGTGGATGAGTAATAATCTGGCGCAGGAGCTGGTTGGAATTAGGATGTTTGTATTTAATCATGTCAGAAAGAAAGCTGTATGATGAGATGGAAAAAAACATCTCGATGTTTCACAACATCTCAATCACAGAGCTGCTGATCCTGAACTCTCCAACAGGTGTTTCAGGTTTTCCACATTTGGAGTCAATTCATGTGAAATATCAGGTTGATCTACAGCAAGAGAAGCAGAGACCTTCAGGAAGGAGTGAGGAAATATTAGAGCAACAACCGCGTCTGTGTCAGGTTGTAGATCCTCTCCGCTGTCGGTTTGAGGAAACGAAGACCCGCTCAGAAGTCCAGGATCAAAGCGGCTGTCAGGAAGCCAGCAGGTGCTTGTTGAGGATTTTTATGGAGGTTGACAGATGAGTGTGATCTCCTCTGTCTAAATCTGGAAGGCTTTACACCTGGGCGAGAAGTCGCACACTTCTTCAGGTAAACACCTGTAGACCAGCTGATCCAGGAGGATGTTTCCGGATTAGGTAACATGTGACGGGACGCTCTGGGAGTCCAGTCCTGGCTCTGCTGAGATGTTACAGATGTGCTTACAGACCGTCTGATCAAATAGAGATGAGTGACGACTCCCCGACTCAGACTGGACTGTGAAAGCAGAGCAGATGTTTTCAGCAGAGACCTCACAGGGTTCAGAGGTGCTGAGGATCCAGATCATTACGGAGCACATTAGGGGTTACAGCACTTTAGGGATCTGGTTTTGAAGAAATGAACACAGGACTGTTTGTCTAGTTCTTGTCTGAACTCCTTTTCTTCCCTCTCTGAGTAAACGTCTGATTTTCTCCCCACCGTTTACGACCAGTACGTCGTTCCTCCAGAGCGTCAGGTCTTTTTGGATTCCAGTGGCGTGCATGACTTTTTGTGGAGGGCACGTTAGCACGATTTTACCCCCAAGAGAAGATATTATCATCTTTTAACCAATGTTGGGAATACCAAGGTTAAAACTAACACTGCTTCTTTTTCCAGTAAGAGGTAATCAGATTAATGGCGGCTGATGCAAAAGTCAACTTTTCATCAACAAATCTCACACAGCTACCTGTGAGCGTCTGTGTAACCTCAGTCACAGAGGATCTCACGCAGCGTCTTTGGATCAAACCAACTCCAGGGAGAGGGGTGGATGCTTTTACAGGTTTGAATGTAAGGAACAAGTAGACGACTTGTTTTGATGTGAAACAAAATTAAGATGACAAAACAAGATTTAAAAATAAAGAGACAGGGTTAAAAAGCAGGAGAATCCCTCCTAAATCAGTAGAGTTAGCAGGTCAGGCTCTGTGGGTTAAAGCTCCCATCTCCTGCTCCTTTCCTGCAGTTTAATCTGGATCATTGATGTCTTCATGAAATGGTAGTAACATGTTTTGGTCCAAAAAGCCAATAAATCAAGCACAGCAGCATTGTTTCCAGGCTCTCATAGCCCCTCTGTTCAGAACGCTCTGATTTAGTGGGCGTGGCCTTCATATGTAAATGAGCCACCGCTGATACCGCCCCGCTCTTCCACGTCACTGAGAGCGGCGCCACGAGCTCCGAGTGCACAATGTTTAGAAAACAGAGAAGCTCGTTTACCGTAACATTACAGGCTAAAACAACAGGCTAGCCGCAGCTAAAGTTAGCATCCTGAAGCTAACACAGAGACAGGGGGGACACTGAGGAAAAGCTCTTCCATCTGCTCCACAGCACACAGCATTTAAAATACTCACATTTCCAGGGTCCCAGGTTTGTTGGAGGATGGTTGGTAATGCGCCTGGATTCAGGACCAGTCTATTGGCTAGCCCTCTGTTGGACTGTCCAAAGTTGGAAAAGCAGTCGGCCGTGAAGTGACTAGCACACACATGCTCAGTTTTACTGAGTGTAGCTGGAACATTTCCTGATAAATGAACTCTAGACACTTAGTCTGTCTTCTTCAGAGATGGGAAGCTTGAGCATGGAGCTATGTGGCTGTTTACAGCCAAAAACAGAGCAGTGATGGCTCCTCAACTTTGGTAGTCTCCTCCTGGGGAGAGGAGTGGGTGGGGAGGGGGTTCGGGGGTATCTGCTCCGGTGGACCAATCAGGTCAGACTTGCTCCTGATTGGTCAAAAAAGAGAATCACTGACGTCGGCAAATCCCCAAAATCCAAACAGCTCGTTTTAGGTCAGGATTTTTTTTTAGATTTTTTTTAAAAGTGACGCAAGAATTACTTTCCCTGGTAGCTAATTACATTTATGAGGGAGTAACTCTGTTACTAATTCAGTTACTTTTTAGGGGAAAGTAACGAGAAACTGTAATTAAAAGCTTTTTAAATTTTTTTTTTTTTTTTTAATTAATTTTCCCAACACAAGTTTTAACCATAAGCCAATTAGGAGCCTGCTTAGGGCGCCATGGCCACCAGGGGGCCTCCAAGAGCACTTAACAAGATAAAAATCTAATTTTTGAATGGATGAGTGATCATTTTTATACTTTCAAGGATATTTTATTCTACAAAAACACAACTTTGTGTCAACAGAGTGCCAGCGTTAGCTAGCTAGCTAGTCAGAAAGGGAAACTAATCTTAAATCTGGCCCATTAAAAGCTTCATATTCATGCTAACCTGTTTGTTTTTGTGTAATAGTCTAAATAAAGATAAAGTTTCTCTCCCAGGAGGAAACTTAAGCGTGTGTATTTTAACAGTTTGGCTAAGAGGGATGGTGACTGAACAATGGAAGCTAATCTGAGTGTTTAGTCAGTGAAACTGTTTGTTTTTCCTCAAATCTTCAACATCCAGAGTGAGCTCTTTGTTTTCCTTCAGTCTTAATCTAATCTCTGCTCCTCTTCCTCTCCTCTACGGCTGCTAATCCCCTCTGACTCCCACGCCAAGCCCAACACTCTCCGTCTAAACTCTGCCTGGACAGCTGGATCCAGATCTGCCCGAAGTCCTCCACAGTCCAAATGAAATCTCCATTAAAGGGCTCAGCCTTTGTTTTGACCACACCGCTCTCAGCTCTTAGCAGACCAGAGGAATTCAGAGTTAGCATAACAGGCCGCTGAGCCTGACCTGGGTTTGGCCCGGCAGATGATGCTAACAGCTGCTGAGTGTTCTGGGTGCTGTAGGACACCCGGGTCAAGGACTGGGATCATTTCCTCCTCGGGGTGAACCTAGAGTGCTTTTTGACCCATTTAGCAGCTAATTGAGCAAATCTCTGAGAGACAGTGGGATGGAAGAGGAGTTTGGGGATGAGAAGTTTATTTCACAGCAGGAACTTTGTTTTATCCGTTTGAGGATGAGTGAGTCCCTGAAGACGGCAGCGAGGCCTGGAGAACGTTTTTATCCACATGGTGCAAAATTATTACAAAAGCTACGAAAAGATGAAAAGATACGTAACCTCTAGAGCTAGATTATACTTTTTATGAGTTTCAGAGATGTTTCTTTATCTGCTGGCAGCATCATGTCAAAAGGCAGAAAGCCAACGAGCTGGGTTTACAAAAGGAAAGACAAATAAAGAGGTAGGGTCCAAAAACTGGTGATAAAAAAAGAAATCTAAAAGATGAAGAAGTGTTTCAGATCAACACCAAACTTGTTTAGCTTCTTCTCACAAGAAGCTAGTGGACAATGTTGGCTAAATATCACACTGTAAAAAAAACAAAACAAATACTGTTAAATAATGGTAAAATACTAGCAGTAAGAATGTTAGAATTTTTCTGTTTTTACAGGATAATTCTGTATATTGGATTTATCATTGTAAAATAACTCAAGTCAACTTTAATTATAAAGCACTTTAAAAAAAAAACACACAGCTGAAAGAAAGTACTGTAGGAAAAAATAGATAAGAATAAATAAATAAATTATTTAAAACAAAAATAATAAAGACAAAATAGGTTAAATAAAAAATAAGAAAATGAACAAATTATTAAAATGAAAATAAAAAAAAGACAAAAAAAGGTTTAAATAAAGAAAATATAAATTTATTAATAAATTGTTAAAAACAAAACTGAAAAGACGAAATGGGTAAAAATAAAAAATAAAAATAAATAATTTAAAACAAAAAAAGACAAAATAGGTATAAATAAAAAAAATGAATAAATGAATAATTTAAAACAAAATAAAAAAGAAGAAATAAGTTTAAATAAAAAAAATGAAAATAAATTGTTTAAGAAAATAAAAAAGGTCCAAATAAGTATAAATTAAAAAATAAAAATGAATTGATAAATAGATAACTTTAAAGAAAAATAAAAAATAAAAAATTAGTATAATTAAAAAAATAAAAATAAATATATTGAAAACAAAAATACAAAAGATAAGATAGATAGAAATAAAAAAAGTACAAATAAAAAAAAAGATTGCTAAATTCAAATAAATAAATGAATAAACAAAATTACTAAATGCTTAAAACAAACCATAAAACACTAAGACTGGAGCAGAGCCTGGTTCAAGACATGTTTAAAAACTGTAAAGTCCTGTCAACTTACCATTATTTAACGACAAAGTAATATTTATTTCAATGGCCCAAACTACTCTAGAAGAAGTGGTATTTAAAAGTGAACTGAAAAAATTCCTCAGTTTATCTTTTTCGCATTTCAAAGTTGGCCGACACACTGTAAAAATAATGGGCTATAATGTCTGTGCCATGTGGAGCACAGACAGTCTGTGTCTCCTGCAGTGTAACATCTCAATTTGCTGTGTTCCCTCCTCACTCACGGTTACAAAACACCATCACAACAACAAAAAAATGCTGTAAAATAACAGGGAATTATTGGACTTTTCTGCTTCGAGTATTTACAGTGAATTTTTTACAGTGTAGGATGATTTTACTGTTAAGATTTCCTCTTAAATTTACTGTAATTTGTCACAGAGTAAAAATGCTTTGTTCAACCAAAAGCATGTGAAGCTACCTGGTTAGCTCAGTGGATAGCGACACTGGAGTAGCTCGTCAGACTGAAA
Organism: Halichoeres trimaculatus; assembly: GCF_033239565.1. Lineage (NCBI taxonomy): Eukaryota > Metazoa > Chordata > Actinopteri > Labriformes > Labridae > Halichoeres > Halichoeres trimaculatus. The sequence goes on along the minus strand of NW_027437196.1, from coordinate 1,671,918 downwards.
TATTCTTTGAAACACACTGTAAAACGTTAAACTTTGCAGTAAAAATTGGCTTTTCAACACTTTCAAGTCAGCTCAAAGTGGTCACTTTAAAGTTTTTTGTACTTCCATAGAGGTTCCTACTTGATCCAAACAGAAAAGAGTCTTCTATTTGGATCTACTGTGGTGATCCTGATCCCTTTAAGACTCATGGCTTCATCTGCCAAACCCTAAAACACTCACAGACTCATCAAGTTACTGCACAAAGGGAAGATTTTCAACAAAGACTTTACGCTCTCTTCTCTTACAGGCCCCTCTGATGGGTCCCTGCTCCTCTCTGGTTCATGTTTTAATAAGACTGAAGCACGATGAGCTCAGATCTCGTCTGAGTCAGCCCCGCTCTTTAAACAGTGACAGCCCCGCGTCGCCAAACGCTACAGTCAACCAACACTCGAGGCTGCAAGTGGATTGGCCGAGGTCCCGCTCTTTAAACTGCAGCAAACAAGCGGAGCAGCAGAGCCAGAGCAGATGGTATCACTCAGACTCCTCCACCCCCTCCTCCTCCTCCTCCTCCTCCTCCTCCTCCTCTGGAGGAGCAGTTTGGATAAGCTACACGAGTATCTCCGATGTGACGAATGCAAACATGTCAGATCTGCTCGCTGAGCTTTGGCGTTCGGGGTCTTATGGGATTTCTTCTCAGCCTGAGGAGCTGATGAAGATGAAGAGGGAAAGGTCACAGCGTGATGTTCGGGTGCAGATGTCGATCCTTCATCTGCACCTCAGCACATTCGCTCTGCTCCGAGCTTTTCTTTGCTTGTCTTGGTCTCCGTCTGTCTCTGGCAGTCAGCACTTTTCCATTCCTCTCCTGGCAGCAGCCGAGTCGAAGGAAAGAAGCTCCATCCTGCTCCTCTTAAACTCCTGATTGATCGTCTCAGATCCTTTTTTTGTTCGTCCTTTCTCCACAGCTCGGTCAGAAAGAAGCTGCAGAGAGCAGACAGACTTTGTTTTGGGTCATCCGGTGATTCCTCTGACAGTTTGGTCAGAGAGCAGTTTCCACAGCTGGTTAAACACAGCTTGGGGTGAGCGGACACAGCGTGCCGTTACATCTGACCCCCTGTGGACACCCGCTCCGACCAGCGGCCTCTTGATGCTTTAATTAACCCAGAGGAGGAGTGAGGGATGGTTCCTTCGGCTCTTTCAGCGCCGCTTCACATCAGATAGTTCGTTAAAAGTTCAGCATCAAAGCCCAGTTTGGCTCCACAGAGGTCACTTCATCTGCGTTTTGGCCCCTGAGGGCTCTTTTGTGCACTTTTTGGCTCCCAGAAGGATACTTAAGTGTGTGTTTGGCTCCAAAGAGAGTTAATTTGCATGCATTTGGTTCCTGGGAAGGCACTTCAGCGCTCAGTTGGCTCCAAAAGGACACTTTAGTGTGCATTTTGGCACTAGAGAAGGCACATTTTGGCTCCCAGAGGAAACTTTAGTGCTCAGTAAGCTCCCAAAAAAATACTTGTGTGCCCATTTTGGCTCCCAGAGAGCTCGTCAGTGTGTTTTGGCTCCTAAATTGGCACTTAAGGGCATGTTATTGGTCCAAAGAGGGCACATAAGTGTACATTTTGGTTCCCAAGAGGGCACTTAAACAAATTTTGGCTCCCAAAAGGACATTTTGGTGCATGTTTTGGCTCTTAAGAGGACACTTTAATGTGTTTTTTGGTTCCAAGATGAGCAAATTTGCTTATGTTTCAAACCATAGGGGACCACTTCAGCACTAAGTTGGCTCCCAAGAGGGCCCTTAAGTGCATTTTGGCTCCCAAAATGACATTTTTGGCCCTCAAAAGGATATTTTGGTGCGTGTTTTGGCTCCATAGAGGACACTTTGGTGTGTGTTTGGCTCCCAGGAGAGCAAATATGCTTATCTTTTAATCCCAAGAAGGCACCTAAGCGCAATTTGGCTCCTGTGCAAGACACTTTAGTGTGCATTTTGGCTCCTAGAGGCATTTTAGCCTGGTTTTTAGTTCCTGAGAGGATACTCTCGTGTTCAGTCGGCTCCAAGAGGAGACTTAAATGCATTTTGGCTCCAAAGAGGGCATTTAAGTGTAAAATTAGACACAAGGGGACACTTGTAAGCCCATTTTGGCTCCCAGGAGAGCAAATTGGCTTGCATTTTTTATTTCTAGAGGACACTTCTGCGCTCAGTTGGCCAACAAGAGGGCACTTAAGTGCATTTTGGCTCCTTAAAGGGCACTTTAATGGGCATTTTGTTCCTGAAGAGGGCACTTCTTCCACATTTTTGGCTCTTATAGGGCACCTCAGCATGCATTTTGGCTTTAAAGAGACATTTCAGTGTGGTTTTCAGTTCCTGAGAGGGCACTTTAGTGCACATTTTGGCTCCCAGAGGACTCTTAAGCACATTTTTGGTCCTAAATAAACACTAAAGAGTATGTTATTGGTCCCAAGAGAGCACTTAAGCAAATTTTGGCTCACAAAAGGACCATTTGGTGAACATTTTGGCTCTTAGGAGAACATTTTAGTGTGTGTTCGGACTACCAGGCGAGCAAATTTGCTTGCGTTTTGATTCCTAAAGGGACCATTCCAGCGCTCAGTTAGCTCCCAAGAGAGCACTTAAGCACATTTTGGCTCCTTGATGCCACTCTAGTGCTCAGTAGGCTCTGAGGAAAACATTTGTGTGCCTATTTTGGATCCCAAACGGCTTGTCAGTGTGTGTTTTAGCGCCAAAATTGGAACTGTAGTGCATGGTTTTGCTCCTAAGAGGGCACTATCTCACATTTTGGCCCCTAGAGGGCACTTCGGTGGGCATTTTGTCTCTGAACAGGGCTTTTCATCTGCATTTTGGCTTCATCAGATCACACTTTGGCCTGTGTTTTTGCTCCAAAGAGACATTTCAGCCTGGTTTTAAGTTCCTGTGAGGGCATATAAGTGTTCAGTTGGCTCCCAAGAAAACCCTCTAGTGCACATTTTGACTTTAAGAGGGCTCTTCAGTGCATTTCAGGTCCTAAATTAGCACCTTAGAGCATGTTATTGGTCCCGAGGGGGCACTTTTTAGTGCCCTAAATGACCAGTTAGTGCATGTTTTGGCTCTTAAGAGAACACTTTAGTGTCCAAGCAGACACTTTAGTGTGCATTTTGGCTCCCAGATGGCGTGTAAGCGCTTAGTTGGCTCTCAAGAAAGCACTTGTTTGTCTATTTTGGCTCCCAGGAGAGCAAATTTGCTTTGGTTTTGATTCCTAGGGGGCGCTTCAGTTTTCAGTCAGCTCCCAAGAGGGCACTTCAGCGCATTTTGGCTCCAAAGAGGGCACTTCATCCACATTTTTGGCTTTCAGAGGGCACTTTAGCGTGCATTTTGCCTCCCAAATGGCACTTAAGTGCTTAGTGGGCTCCTAAGAATTCAATTGGATGCCCATTTGGGCTCCCAGAGAGCTCATCAGTGTGTTTTGGCTCCTAAATTGGCACTTGAAGGCATGTTATTGGTCCAAAGAGGGCACTTATGTGTACATTTTGGCCCCCAAAAGTAATTTTGGTGCACGTTTTGGCTCTAAAGAGGATACTTTAGTGCATGTTTTGGGCTCCCCTGCCCTCCTGTGCCCATCACTGGTCAGAAACATGAATCCTTCTTTCTGACTCTTGTTTTGTCCAGTCTGATGAACAACTTCAGAGGTTTATATTGATACAGATAATTATAATCTCTCCTCCAGCAGTAAGAAAAGAAACATATCTCTTCCTTTTGTGTGTCTGAGGAGCAGGAACCTGCTGCTGAAGCTCAAACACTGAGCTGAAAAATGACCTGAGGGGCTTTAAGTGGGAAATTAAGAGAAAACATGGCAAATATTCTGCTCCACAAAGGTCGTACTGTTTCCTCGCTGCCTGTGCCAACTCGGTGCTCCGCGTTACGATGGGAGATAAGAGTTCAGAGGGGGCAGAGTTTCTGTGTGTGTGTTTCAGGTGAGACGGACCAATCCTCGGCTCCTCTGACCTTAGCTACTAAACTATTTGGCCCGTGGCGCTCTGCGGCCTGCCAGCTTGTACGGGCAGGAGAAAAGGAGCCTTATCAGAGACTCCAGACCTGTCCAGAGCTGGCTCACACGGGGAACACTCCAGAGCCTTTAAGCCCCGTACAAACCCAAAGGAAAGCAACCCTAAATCTGCAAGGAGCACAAAAATAATCTGGTGTTTGAGTTGTTGCAGTGAAGTGAACGTGAAGTTATTTACGAGTTATTAGTAACGGGAAATGTCCGTCCTGCTCCGAAGATTTCCAAACAGTCGCTCCGTGTTTACAGTTTGGCGTAGCTCAAGACTCTGACCTGCTGTGAACCTGATCCCCCTGGATGCTCCACTCACACTGCTAACGTTAGGAAGTCACTACATGCTCCTCTGCCACGGTCTGCTGCAGTCACTGTGTGACCTTTAACCTCTCATGAAACCGACAGCAGCGCTGCCGTTAAACCTCTGAGTGGCTCCAACGAGTCCGTCCTCGCTGACTTTAAAAACTGAAAACTTAAGCTCCTTTGTTCCTATAACTCATCACATCGTCTGCAAAGTGTTTGCATTTTACATCAAACTGAAGCGTCTCCACGTCCTCAAGAGAACGCAGACGTTTATGCATCTACACTCATGGTTCCCATGATGGACTTGTCTTGTTTTCTTTCATTTCTTGTTTATTTTAATGTCTGGTTAAACTAAAGGAACATTTGTTCTGACAAATATGATGATAACAACAAAAACAGCTCATTAGGGTTTAATGTTCGGGCTGATACCTCGCCATTTACGGTTCAGACAGATCACGCCGTGTGGTTATAGGACGCCGATTGTTAAGTTGCACTCACTACAAATAACATTTCTCCACATTTAGCTCTAAAACATCACTTTGTCTGCAGATCTAGAGAAAAAATTGTGAAACATATTTTTCAAATATTATATTTAAATGTTAAATGTTATTTATTAATGTTATAAACGTCCTGGTTCTACATATTTAGCAATGTTTCTAAACCCTGTTTTTATTGTAAATATTTAGCTGAGGTTAAATATTTATCAAAGATTTATAAATGTTAAGTCAAGATTTCTAATTCTTAGGTAAACATTTATAAATCTTAAGCAAAGATTTTTAAATCTTGAGGTACGATTTCTAAATATTTAGCTAACATGCTAATTCACACTCCCGCCCACAGAAAGTACCAAAATAAAAGTTGGAGGAAGCGATCCAGCCAAGCGGATTTTGAGGAAGTCAAACACAGTCGGCTAAATCAGCCGTTAGAAAATAAACGAACCACGTGCTGTGATGGCTAGGAATGGGTACCAAACCAGGTACTTTTAAAGGTACCAACTGAATTCTGGCAAAAGTACCAGGTACCGATTCACAGAAAATCAAAAGGTGCCATGTTTAGGTACCTAAACGCATCCTTGTGACTGTGAGGGAGTGGAAGAGAAGGAGATTTTCCATACTGGACATGAACACAGCATTACAAGGTTATATATTCAAGAATAAATATGTTAAAATGTAAAGAATTTAAATTTTACTATGAAACAAATTGATATTTTTTAACACATAAACACACAAAAGTACAGAAAATTGGTTTCATTTCGGTACTGATACAATTGCCAGGTACCGGGAATCGGTACCGTATCGTTTTTTAAAGGTCCCGTATGATGCAAAAATCACTTTATTAAGTCTTTTAGTGAAATGTGTGGGTCTTTGTCTTTCCTCCCAGCCCACAAAATGTGATATTTCATGACCAAACCTGTTCTTAGTAGAGCTTAATGTAAAATCCTGACCTAAAACGAGCTGTTTGGATTCTGGGGATTTGCCGACGTCAGCGATTCCCTTTTTTGACCAATCAGGAGCAAGTCTGACCTGATTGGTCCACCGGAGCAAATACCCCCGAACCCCCTCCGAAAATGCTGAAGTTGAAGAGCCATCACTGCTCTGTTTTTGGCTGTAAACAGCCACATAGCTCCATGCTCAAGCTTCCCATCTCAGAAGAAGACAGACTAAGTGTCTAGAGTTCATTTATCAGGAAATGTTCCAGCTACACTCAGTAAAACTGAGCATGTGTGTGCTAGTCACTTCACGGCCGACTGCTTTTCCAACTTTGGACAGTCCAACAGAGGGCTAGCCAATAGACTGGTCCTGAATCCAGGCGCATTACCAACCATCCTCCAACAAACCTGGGACCCTGGAAATGTGAGTATTTTAAATGCTGTGTGCTGTGGAGCAGATGGAAGAGCTTTTCCTCAGTGTCCCCCCTGTCTCTGTGTTAGCTTCAGGATGCTAACTTTAGCTGCAGTTAGCCTGTTGTTTTAGCCTGTAATGTTACGGTAAACGAGCTTCTCTGTTTTCTAAACATTGTGCACTCGGAGCTCGTGGCGCCGCTCTCAGTGACGTGGAAGAGCGGGGCGGTATCAGCGGTGGCTCATTTACATATGAAGGCCACGCCCACTAAATCAGAGCATTCTGAACAGAGGGGCTATGAGAGCCTGGAAACAATGCTGCTGTGCTTGATTTATTGGCTTTTTGGACCAAAACATGTTACTACCATTTCATGAAGACATCAATGATCCAGATTAAACTGAGGAAAGGAGCAGAATAGGGGAGCTTTAATGTGAAAGGTACCCATCCCCAGTGATGGAGCTGTTGAAGATCCTGTGGCCGACATCGAAGAACTCAAGCTTGACTTCCTCAAAATTGCTTCCTCTAACTTTTATTTTGGTACTTCAGGCTTGTGGAAGTATGAATTTGCATATGAGCTAAATATTTAGAATGAAACTAAATGTTTAGAGACATACCTAGATATTTAGAAATAGGAAATCCATTTATAACATTTATGAATAACACTCAACATTTAGATAAAACATTCAACATTTGAATATATTTGACAAATATATTTGACAAATATTTCTCTAAATCTGCAGAAAAAGTGATGTTTTGGAGCTAAATGTGGAGAAATGTTGTTGTGCAGTGTGTGTAACTTAACAATCAGCGCCCCCTATGTGGTAAGGGGCATTGTGTTGTTGGAAAATCCAGTGATTTGAGTCAGGAAAGAGTTTTCCAACTAATGGAAGAGACTGTTTTCAAGAGTGCCCCGTTCAACCCAGGCTGAAACAACCCCAGACCATCACTGATCCACCTCCAGGTTTTACTGTAGGGGTCAGCCAGTCTGGTTTGGTCTCCTCTTAAACAGGAAGTTGTCTGGAGTGAACACCAGCTCCAAACTGGATCCATCCATGAAGAAAACCTTCACCTAGGCACCAACAGTCCAATCCTTGATCCCGAGCAAAGAGTATTAGACACTTCAGAACAATTCCCGACTCAGGAACGATGAGAGCTCGGTCGTTTCGTGGGGTAGGAAGACGTTTCAACCAGTGAGCAGTTTGGTGGGACCATGTTGGGCTTGCTTTTTCTTGGAGATCTTCAGTTTTTTGGCTTCCTGTGTCTTTCTCAGGCCGATTTCCAGCAGTGTTGTTTTAGAAATAATGTTAGAGCTTCTGAGATGAACTTCATGCTTGACAGGACGAAGTTACAGGACATCAAAAATGACGTAATCAGCTGCAGTTTTGTCACGTTCCTTTCATTCTTCATTCTTCACCTTTAGTGGTGCCAGGGGTTGAAATGGAGAAGAAGAAATCAAAGAATCAAAGGTGGTCTAATAACTTCTCCCGTGCCTGTATGCGTGCTTGCTTTCCTCAGACCTTGAGCAGACAGGAGTGTGTGAGACCACCCGGTGAGGAGGAGCTGCTGCGCCTCACTGAGAGACAGTCGACCTTATTCCCTGAGACCAGTGTTGGACGGGACACAAGAATGCTGCTTACCACTCAGCCCCTTTCCCCCCGCCCCAAACCTCACGTTACCTGTCACACATAAAGCTCCCCTTGTGTGTGTGTGTGTGTGTGTGTGAGTGTGTGAGTGAGGGGTACATGGAAAGAAAGAGCTATTGAAAAAGAGGCAGCAGGCAGGATTTCAGCGCTGTAACAGAATTATTTTAGCAGTTTCCATCTCGTTGGGCCTCCACAGAAATCTGCTCGATCGTCTGCTCTTCATGAGCGACTCTGAGGCATCGCCAGCTCATATAGGAAATATAATCCTCCTATTGTGTTCCCGTTCCTCTCAAGAGTCTTGATCCTGAAGCATCCTCAAACCGTCTTTCGCTGAATTTGGTTGAATTTGCAGTGATGAGCATTTAGCAAAATATAACTGATGGAAATGCAAAGATGAGTTTTTCAGAGCTACATTAAGACTAAAAGAGTGAGTCCCACTCTGCAGAAGCCATTTTTCCTCAGCTACCCTGGATTAAAGTCATTCAGGATCCACAAAATCTACTTTATCTTCACAACAAAGACAATAAAGTGGAAAAAAAATCTATACATAATTAAAATTAAGTGAATAAATATCTAAACAGGGGATTTTTAAAATGATAAATGTAAATGTGAAGTCTCTAATTTTTGTAAAATATTTTTCCAAACATTGCAAAAATGCCCAAAAAATGATTTTTTTTTCTTGCAAAACTTAAAAAAACAAAAACAAATCATTTCTTTTTTGAAAAGATGTAGTTTTTTTTTTTTAAAAAAGCAAACAGTTAAAAAAAATTAGCATGCATTAAATTTAACATATTTATATTTTCAAAACATTTTTTTTCTGTAAAACTTCATAATCTTTTGAAGTTATATATATATATATATATATAAATTTTTTAAAAAAATCAAAATAAAAAAACTAAGTTGAAAAAATTGTAAAACTCTACATGTTTTGAAATTTTAAATTTTGGAATATTTTTTAAATTGAAAAATTAAAAAACTTGCAAATATTTGAAAATTCAAAAATTTGCAAAATATAGAAAAAGTTTAAAATGCAAAAAAAATTGGTAAAATCTTCAAAATGTCAAAAAAAATTACCTTATTTGCAAAAATTTCAGAATGTTTTTTTTTTATTTAAAAGGTTAGCAAAGTTTTAAAAAAAAACTATTTGAAATTTCAACAACTTGCAAAATTTGGAAAAAGTTTGAAATCTAAAAAAATTTGTAATACTTTCAAATTTTTGAATCAAAAAAAAAAAAGAATATATATATATATATATATATATATATATATATATATATATAATACACATTAAATTTTTTTTAGATTTTTTCAAAGTTTACTTAGCAAAGTTTCCCAAAAAATATTTGAAAAAAAAAAAAAAAAAAAAATACAATTCAAACTTCTTAAAATTACACAGGAATTTAATAACATATGTTGATAATACTTATTTCTTTATGGCTCATATCAAGAATAACAAGACATTTATCTCTTAAAGTAAGACAAAAACACTTGGTAAAATTTCAGACTTTTGCAAAGCAGAGAAGATGTTTCACCTCGGTTAAAGCCCTGATGTTCCCGTTAAATTGCTTGCACTATAAATAATCTCCACACCTGTACTTCTTTAGGTCGCAGAATCTCACATCTCTCAGCCGTTTAGTTAAATTCCAGATGAACCAGTATGTTAAAGCTTCATCTTCATCAGCTGGCACCTCATGTCAAGTAACAGATTAAAAATATCAACCTTGGTACCCTTGTTTTTCTTCTGGCACCAGCTCCGTCGTAACCACGGTCAATACTCTATCCAGATAAAAACCCTGTAAAGAGTTCAGTGTTTGCTAAACCCAAACGCTTCATCCTCTCCAAAGAAAGCTCGGTGCGATGGAGCCAACAAACTGCCTCACTGACAGGAAGAGGCTGAGATCACCAAACCTCTGACCTCTCACTGAACGAGGACTGAATCTACTCAGGAACAAACCATCTTCTCACTTCTCTCACTCTTCGTACTCGATGGTTTCAGCTGCAGCTGGCATCAGGAGGAATGAGATCGTGGACTACCTCACTGAGCTGCGGTGGGTCAGGGAGTCATTGGTTGGAGCAGAAAGAGGCAGATTGGCTGATTCAGGTTTTTGAAGGGGAACAGGAGAAGCTGGGTCTGAGTCGAGCTGGAGTGTGGTGATTGGTCAGCCCTGCTTATCACTTCCTCCCTGCAGGATCATGTTTTAGTCATTCTGCTTCAGCTACTGAGGAATTTCCCCCAAAACACCCCGTGTTTGGGATCCGTTTCTCTGACAGCGACAGAGTAATTGCACTTTCTCTTATTTATTTATTTTAACCCTGGGAACTAATTGCTTCTGCTTGAACAATCAGCCCGCAGCACAATGCTGAAGTGGCCACTTTTCTTTTTCTCAGCGCGGACAGGAAATCTGTGAACGGGGGTGAAGTGGGGACACGGGGGGAGGTTTGGTGGAGTCAGTGTTGGCACCGAGGCTTTGCAGAGCAGGATCCAGGAGTCAAACATTTCATGGAGAGCTGATTGGTTGGGGATTGGTGGTGATGTCGTTGGATACGGTAAATCATCACATCAGGTCTCTCCTGATATCTACAGCACTTTATTTTGCGTCCATTTAAGATAATTTCAGAGCACATGGACTGATAAACGCAGCACGCAACATGAGGAATGATCTCATTAGGTTTGAGTGGGAAAAACCCCAGAACGCTCTCACGGCGTGTCCTGATTAGCTGCATGTGTTTTTCTTTTGATCCTCCTGATAAACCACAGAGGTGAAGAGAGATTTTATGCAAATCTGAAACTGTGGAGAAATGCTCTGCCCTGCTCCAGCCCAGAAACTGATGCACACTCAGGTTCCTGAAAACCAGGGTTCTGCAACCTTTCTTTATTGAAGCCATTTTCCTCAGCTTACCTGGATTAAAGTCATTCAGGAGCCACAAAATCTACTTTATTCTCCTATACTATAAAGGATTCTATACAGAGTTAACAATATCTGAAAAAAAAAAAAAAATCTAAACAAGGATTTTCTGAATAAATGGAATTTTGTATGTAATGTCTGATTTTTTTTTTGTTTTTTATAAAATTGTAAAAACAATTTAAAAAATGATAATCTAAAATATTTTCAATGATTAAATAAATTAAATAAATAGATAAAAATAAGTCTTCAATATGTCATCTATTTTCAAGTTTCAAAAATATTCAAGAATTCAATTCCAAGAAAAAAAAATTGAATTTTAGAAAAATTATAAAACTTTGAGAATTTTTTTTATAAAATTGCAACAAAAAAAAAATAATAAAGATTGGCATTAATTAAAAAAAATATTATCTAAAAAAATGCAAAAAATTGGAAAATTGAATAAATAAATGAAATTAAACATCAAAATGTCATATACTTTCAAGTATCAAAAATATTCAAGAATTCAATTTCAAGAAACATTTTGAATTTTAGAAAAAAATATAAAACTATGAGTTTTTTTATACAAAATTTTGCAACATATTATTTGAATAAAAAAATTAAACTTTTGCAGATATTTGAAAATTGAAAATTTTTATAAAATATTTAAAGTTTGAAATGTTAAAAAATAGCAAAAAATTTAAAAGTTTTGAAATTTAAAAAATGAAAAAATTAAAATTGCATTATTAAATTTTTTTTTTAATTATTTGAATATAAAAAGTTAGCAAAAGTTTGAAGCTACAAAAATTTGCAACAATTACAAAAGTAAATTCAAATATAATGATTTGGAGAAATGTCAAACTTTTTGAAAGAATACATGAATCTGATTTTGTTGTTTTTTTAATTAAATTTGATTTATTGATAATATCACTTTACCCATCAATTTTTGTTGTTTGCTAAAAAAATGAAAAAAAAAAATCTTTTTTTGTTAAAAAATTGAATCCTTTTTAAACATTAAGAAAATCTTTAAAAAAATATTGAAATTTGCAAAAAGATTTGATTTTTTTTTTTTAAAGGAAATTTAAAAAGATGTGTAAAGATATGAAAAAACTTAGAAATTTTCAAATTAAAAAGACAAATAAATTTAATGACATTTACTGGTAATATTGCTTGAACCATCATTTTTGTTGTGTGCTAATATCTTGCCACAAAACTACATGTACATTCATCCAGCATGTTGTCAGTTTAATGAATCCATCCACACAGAATTAAAATCAGTATTTTCTTCCAGATTAGTCTTTTTGTAGATGTTGTTATCTTCCCAGGGCTGTAAAACTTGAGGTTAGCCACAGGTGGGCTGTTGATGTTGTAGGAGGTGAAGTAGATGGTGGCAGGCTTTATTGACAGATGGGATGAAGATTTAGTTCAACTAATGTTAACACAGGATTTTATATAGTGTCAGTGTCTTTAATCATCAATACCCTCTGGAAGAAAAATAAGGTGTGGATGGATAAATCTGTCTCCTGAAGGTCGGAGCTGACTCTCCTCTCTGCACATGAAGCGAGCGCCTGCTGCCTCTGACATCTCACCAACATGAGAACAAGCTCCTTTTGTACGTCTCCTGTACATTAAAAGCTGCTGGGTGAACTTCCCGCTCTGGAAACCCGACATGGCAGCTCCAGATATCTATTTGCATTTCATATGAAGGCCTTCATTGTGGCTCTGCTTCCTGCGCTCCTGCAGAACTCACAGCTCTGTTTTGGCATCGTTATTTGTGATGAAGGTTTAAAGCTCGAGCCTCTGACGTTAAAAAAACTGCAGCTGGTTTGACTTTAAAGATACTGTCAGGAGGATTCATAGCGACTGTGTTTTGGTTAGAACGATGTTCCAGTGAATCCTCAGATCAATGATTCAGGAGATGTTTCTTTTAAAGCTGCGCCAACAAAAACTCATTCAGCATCGTCTTGAAGGCAGAGGGAAACTCCAAGCTCAACAGAAAATCCATGCACTCCACGTGGTTAGAGGCATGATGGGTTTTTCTTTAAATGAGCAACAAAAAAAATGATTTAAAAGCTCATTTAACGCAGAAAATAATGCATCTGTTCAGCACCTCTCCCCTGTATCCTAGTCCGGTGTTATATATATATTAAACTTCAAAAGGATCAATTAAAAAATGCAGTTTTGGGAAAATTTAAAACAAGCAAACCTGACAACCCTAAAAAACCTAACCCTAAAAAATTAAGAGGCAATTAATTGAAATTATTTTCAATTTTAAATGCTACAATTTCGAAACATTTTGAAATTGACTTTTTTCTGTAAGACTTCAAAATCTTTTGAACTTAACATGTGAATAATATTTGAAAAATCAAAATTTAAAAACAAAATTTAAAAATTTGGAAAAATTTGAATCTTCTGAAATTCAAAATTTTGTGATATATTTTTAATTGAAAAATTAAGAAATTGCCAATATTTAAAAACTCAAAAATTTGCAAAATTTAGAAAAATTTGAAATTTAATTTTTTTGCAAAATTTTTGAAATGTTGAAAATAAAAAAAAAAGTTTTTGCCTAAATTACAAAAGTTTCAGATTTTTTTTAAATTCATAAGGAAAATAAAAAAAACATTTGAAATTTCAAAAATGTGCCAAAATTAGAAAAAGTTTGAAATGTAAAAGATTTGTAAAACTTTTGCAATTTCTGAAATTTAAGAAATAAAAAGAGAAATTTAAATTTCTTGCAAAAACTTCAGAATATATTGAAATTTAAAATGTCAGCAAAGTTTTCAAAAAAATATTTGAAATTAAAATAAATTTAAAAAAAGAAAAAAAATCCCACAAAAATTTCAAACTTTAGAAATTATCCTTGAATTAAATAACATATATTGATAATATTTATTTCTTTCACAACTGACCCCTGTATAAGAGTAAAGTTGCTGGTATTAAGACCTTTTTCTGGACTGACCAGTAGGATGTGGCTCATAACAAGTATAACACGACATTTTTACTTAAAATAAGACAAAAACACTTGGTAAGATTTCAGTTTTTTGCAGGGCAGGGAAGATGTTTCACCTCCATTAAAGCCCAAACGTTCCTGTTAAATTGCTTGCTCTACAAATAATCTACACACCTGTGCTTCTTTAAATCCCAGAGTCTCACATCTCTCAGCCTGTGGGTTCAAACTCTTTAAGTTCACCTCAGTCAGACAACTCAAGTTTCAGTTGTTTGGAAGTTTTGTGTTTGTGTTCAGCGTCCTGGCTCCCCATTGTTCGGGTTTACAAACAGAAATCTGAGGGAGGATGAGGTCAGATCGTAAATCCCTGCAGCTTCCAGGTGGACTCTGGGTGGTGAGGCTGAAAGTTTTGAGAGTTTAACAGCGGAAACAACGACAGACGAACCTCCAGGTTGGGAGGAAACGCTTGTCAGGAGGATTGAGAGGATGATGCACGACGAATCTGAAATCAATTGTGCACAAAGTTGGAGTTTCATCCCGATTTCTCATACAAATCATCCTCTCCGTGTGTGAGTGACACAGACGGCTCGGCTGCAGCAGCAAGGTGCTTGCGACACCGTGAAATCTGCCGGCGCCCTCTGGGATCAATAAAATTGATGCAATATTGCAGAAGCCGTCTGTGCGCGGTGAGGAAAGTCTCTGAAAGCTGCGGTAAAGTGAGGAAATGTGGTAGCTAGCTGAGTCTGAGACGTCTGTAATGGTTAGAGAGTTTCTGCACAGGCCTGTTTCTGTGTCTGACATCACCATGAGCAGCGTCCAATCACAGCCGAGCTCTGAGCTCTGACTCTTAACACCTGAATCTGCTCCTCTCCTGAATACCCACGCTGCACTTTGGCTCAGCGCTGACAGAGCAGCTTTATGCCAAACAGGAGGCCTGCACTCACCTGGTCTCACACACACACACACACACACACACACACTCACACACACACACACACACACACACACACACACACACACACACACACTCACACACGCTCCTGCTGTGTGGTCTTTGTAATTTACTCAGGACTTCCTGTTTCCAGCTGAAACGTGCAGCTGACATCACCTCTGGGCTGTCAGTCAAACGCTGGATGAGAGGCTGTGAGGTGTCCTGTTCTGTCTACGGTGGCCCGGTGGGACACACTGAACAGAGGGAAGCAGTTTGAGTTTATGGTGTATTTACATTATTTATTTAAACACAGATCTCTGAGGAGAGAATCAGGTTATCTTCATCAAAACGTCTCCTAATCAGAGCTTTCCATACGTCTGGTTTATTAACTGTGGAGAAACTGTTTTCTCAAACAGAGCTCGCTAAATGCTAAAGCTAAGCTCTCAGACCGGTTCAGTCCTAGTCTCAGTTCTTTGCCAACAGTTGGGCGAGAGTCCTACTGAAACCCTTGCAATTATTATTCTTCCGCGTTTTTCTTCTTCATTATTTGTTTCCGCCAAAACAATCCCAAATAGCGTGCCTTTCATTTGAAAAAAAGGCGAACGCACCTAGCCCAAAAATTCACATGCCGAAAAAATTAATTGATCTGCTACATGTTCAAAAATGAATTCCACATAGCGCCCCCGAGGGGCTAAAAACTGCAGCCCCTTGGGCTATTTTGAGCTACAGCCCTGAAATATCATGGGTATAATGAGCATGCCCAGCCCTACAGAAAAGTCTCTTACGACTATCGTGATTTCCGAACACGAACTTCGCTATTTGGACCTAAACATTGTAATTTGGCAATTTATTGGCTACGTATTTCAACAAACTAGTCCCAAGTTTTTTCACTCATCAACTCTTAATTTGGCTTGAGTATACTGGATCAATAACCATAATTTAATTTTAATATTTTCGGTGTGGCTACGACATCGGCTCAAATTTCGGAAATTTTAAACTTTGTCTGATCTGCACGAAAACGGACACACATGTTCAGTGTTGTGCCACGGACACAGCCATGTGATTATTTTCACCTAAAAGTACAGCGCCCCCTAGTGGCTATGGCCTGAAATTGGGTACATATTTGAACGAACTACTCCTAGCTTTTTTCTCAGATCAACTCCAAACTTGGCGTGTGTAAAATAGACACATTGAAGATTAATAATCTTTTTTTTTTTTTTTTTTCATTTTTGAGTTCAGTGTCACAGCCTGAGTGCATTTGTATCGACGGTTGCATTAACATTAATACTCTGTAGCGCCACCAAGGGGTTCAAAATTTCAGCCCCTCCGGCTTCTTTGAGCTACAGACCTGAAATCTGGTAGACATAACAATCATGCCAAGACCTACAAAAAAGTCCATCATGACCATAGTCAATTCAGAACAGGAAGTTCGCTATTTGGACGCAAACATCAGATTTTGACCATTTCTAGCCTATGTATTACATTTAACGATGCATAGGTTTTTCATCTGATCAACTGCAAACTTGCCACATGAACACTACACAAGTTGATAATGGAAAGTTACAAATGTTTTTTTGCTACCTCAATGGGCGTGGCCACCACAGACCGCCAAAGTTGACCATTTTAGCTGCTCATGAAAACCTTAATAGCTCTCTAGTACAGTGTTGGATCAGGACCAAAATGCACACAGAGGTTCATGTTGTTGTTCCTGTTTGGGTTTTTAACATTTAGTTGTGTTTATCATCTTTTAACCAGCAGAGAGGGCAGTATAGCATGCATTGAACTTTGGCATGCAGTTTGGATCCCGGGAGGGCACTTTGGGGCTGTTTACACGACAACGGTTGCAGGCTGAAACGCAAAAGTTTTGTTGCGTTTCAGCCTTGCATTTACACGGAAACACCGTTCAAGCTGACCTAAAAAAAATTAACATTTTGCTGACATCTCTTTGTGACTCTGATCTGTGCAGTTTGACCTCCTTCCTGCTCCAAACCTCAAGTCTCTCATCAGCAGATTAACTGACTGACATTAGCTGGCGTCTTAGGGCTTGGTTCCCACAATGCAAAGTGAGACCATGATAACAGTACTTGTTTACCACCCGTCCTGGGTTTTTACTCAATACTGGAACATTAAACCAGCTACAGGTGTGAGGGCGCCCTCAAACAGCTGCTGGATTTAATCAAACTCACATGAAGCTCAGATCAGTTTGTTTGTTTGTTGACAGCAGCTTGTTGTTGCCTGGTAACAGGATCTGTAGCAGGTGGATTCCCTGATGCTGCGTTCAGGGTGTTTTGAAATCAGCTGGCAGGATGATGAAGAAACAAACAGATTCTCATCATCATCATCATCAATCTGAGGCCTGACGTCTCCAAACACTGGGACAGGTTTTAAAGGACTTGGAGCTCTGTGGATGTTTGTGGGAGACGTGCAGAGAGACGTGCAGAGACGTGCAGAGAGGTCACCGAGCGTGTTTCTGTCCATGCAGTCACAGATGATCACGGCTGATTAGATTCCTCGACTCGCGCTCTCATCAGGAGTGACGGCTCATTACAGGACGGCTGTGGACTGACCGGCAGCTGAGGGACTTTGGCCGGCACCGTTTGGAGCGGTCCAAATACTGCGTCCATCATCACCACCTTATTATGACCTTTCTTATCCTCCCTCTGATAATGTATCTGTAAATCTCAGCCAAGTCTGAAGAAAACAGCTCGTTCAGACCCTAAAGCTGAACGTCTATACGCCACAGCTCCGTCCTGGGACAGAGACGCTGATTCTGTTTGACGTGCTGCAGACTGAAAACCAGACCAGAGCCTGTGCTCTCTGACAGATCACCAAAATACTGGAGTTTAACGTTGTCAGTCAGTCTGAACTGTAAATAACCAGAGGACGGAGCAGAGCTGGTGCAGGGAGCTGCAGCAGAAAGTCATGAACAGTGAGATTTTTCAGGTTTCTATTATTGGTTTGGATCATAATGCATCAACAGCTGCAGGCATTCAGAGCCAGGAAGTCCACCATGTTCAATTCTGATTCCTGGCCACCCATTGGTTACACCTTCAACTATGATTGGCTGCTGGCAATCTATAAGATGAACTTTTTTTAGCTTTACCCAGTCGACTGCTGGAAGCGTCATAATGTTACTTTTCTTCAATTTAGATCAGGGGTCTGCAACCTTTACTTTAACAGGAGCAATTTTTCCTGAGCTCACCTGAATTAAAATCATTCAGGAGCCACAAAATCTACTTTATCTTCACAAACAAACTATAATAGGTAAAAAAAAAAAAAAAAAATCATACCTAGTTAACGTCTAGTAAAAAATTATCTGAAAGACAAGTTTTTTAAATTCATAAAATTGTTTAAATAAAGTCTTGGGTTTGTTTTGTTTTTTTTTTGCAAATGTTAAAAATGATAATAGTAAATTTCCTGAATATTTAAGAATTTTGATATTTGATATTTGATAAATTTGCCAAATTTTTGACATTTGAAATTTTCAAAAAAAATTCTGAGGAAAAAAATACTTGCAATTAAAAAAAAAGGAATTTAAAAAAAAATGCAAAGAAACGACATTTCAAAATATAGCAAAAAATAGAATTTAATTTATTTACAAAAAAAAGGCCTTAAAAATTTTGTTTTTTTTAATTGATTAAAAAAAAGCAAAAAAAAAAACTCAAAATTGAAGGCAAACATTTTTTAGAAATTGTAGTTATGTTTCTATTTTTTCACTTATGCTCTAATGTTTTTTAATATCTTTTTATTTTCTTTTTATCCTTTTGAATTTCTTATTATTATTTTATTTGTGATAATAATAATAATAATAATAATAATAATTATTATTATTATTATTATTATTATTATTATTATTATTTTTATTATTATTATTATTATTATTATTATTATTATTATTATTATTGTTATTATTATTATTATTATTATTATTATTATTATTATTATTATTATTATCCTATATTTTATTTGCATTTTATCCTTTTTTCTTTTCTTTTCTTTTCTTTACTTTTCTTTTTGTTTTTTTCTAGGGGAACGGGTTGGGGGGGTGGGGTCAAGGATGTGGGTTAAAAAGAAAAACTGTTATCATACAAATCATCTCATCACTGTTGTCTTGTATTTTTTATTGGAATAAAAACGTTTTCCCCACAAAAAAAAAAAAAAAGAAAGAAATTACAAAAATAAAAAAAAATTGAATTTAATAATTGTGCAAAATAATCAATTAATTTTGAAGTTTTAAACTTTTTTAAAAAATATCAAATATATTTGAAATTTCTTAATTTTTGAACACTTGAATTTAAAAACATAAATTGATAATATTTCTAGCCCCATCATTTTTTGTTGTTTGCTAATGTTTTGCCACACATCAATTGTGCATAGTGAGCAGGTTTGTTGGCAGTTAACTATGTTACAAATTACTACACCGTCTTTGCTTTATTGTGAAGATAAAGTAGATATTGTAGCTCTTGAATGACTTTAATCCAGTTAAGCTGAGGTAATATGTTTCACCAAAAAGGGGAAATCATGGCTGATCTTTTATTTAAGCTATTTTAATAATCACAAAGCTAATGTTTGTTTGCTGTGTATTATCTTTATTTTGAGAGTAATCAAGTAGGAAGATCCTCTGGTGATTAAAAAATGAGTTTTCACTTCAGTACAAAACGCTGATTCACTCCTCTGTGATGGGACTGTCAGAGAGCAGAAGTGTTTTCTTTCTCTCTTTATGATCAGCTGGATTTTTTCCAGTACTTTGCTTCATAACTCGGGGACTTTCTCCCTCAGACACACACTCCTTAAACACACTGACCCATTTAGGAAACAGCTGTGCTGAGCAGAGGCAGCAGAGTTTGGACAGAGAGATGCTTCAACCAAGTCTTAAAAAGCAGAAAAGTTGAGTTTTGGATGCATTTTTCTTTTTCAGACGCATCTGTTTGTGTTTTCTGTCAAACGTTCTCTCCCAGAGAAAAAGGAGTTCCCCTGACGAGAGCTGATGTTTTTCCTCTGAGGCTTTAAAATCTGAATCACCGTCTTCACACACCTTGAAGTTATTACAGCTACTTACAAGACATACACTGCACCTCCTCCTCCTCCTCTTTCTCCTCCTGCTCCTCCTGCTCCTCTCAGAGCAGGTGCTGTCCCACTCAGCCAAGTCCAATTACACGGGAGAGTCCCACCCTGACCCGAATAACTCTGGACTTTCTCACAGCTCATTGTGATCTGGAAAGTTTTATTTTAACCAGGACGATTACTCACAGACTCCCTCATCGATACATGACAACTAACCTGGTTTAGGGCTGATGAGTCCCTGTTGCATCATGGGAACGTAGGCCAGGTCGGAGAGTGTGATCCTGTCGCCATGGTTACGGGTCCAGCTGTGCAGCCTCTGGCTCGATGGACCAACATCTGCAGTGAAGTCACTTTGGGGCAGACGGAGCCGAGCGACTGATCTGAGGGTTTTCTGGCAGGATTTTAAGGATGACAACATGAAAAAAGAAACACAGCAAACTCAGTGACTTTTAGGAAAAAATCACTTTCACAGGGAGTAATCCTTCCAGTTTAACTTGATTGTTTAATCATCCGAGCATGAGGAAGTCTTTACGCTCGTTCAGGCTTGAAAAGAGAAAAATATTTTCACCACTTTGACTTAATTAACACCATAAAAGAAGAAGAAGAGAACGTAAACACGCTTTAAGTTAGCAAACACATCTCTCAGAAGAGTTATTACGTTTATGATCGTTAGTTGATAATCACATCCAGACTTTGGCTCAGAAACACCAAACCCACACCCAGGCAGAGCCCTCACTGATGAACACTGAGCTTTTCAGAAACACGAGTTAGCAAACACATCCAGCCAGTTTTTAACTTTACCTCCGTCTCTCTGGTTTGCATCTGTTCTGCTTCATACGACTGAGTTTTTGGGTCAGGTCGAGCTTTGAGAGGCTGGAAAATCTGTTGTTCTTCCTGAATCACCTCCACGGTTTGATGATGTTGGATCCTGTGAGAGCTGAGAGCTTATTCAGCAAAAAACTTGACTTGAGTTAGGAAACTCAGAGAGGATGTTCAGGATACTCAAGGAACACAGTTTTGGTAGAATTTGATGCTATCTGATCAGCTTCAAAGCTCTATAACTACTAACATTTTCAAGTTTTCCAAGAAAAATAAGAAGGTTTGATTGGAATACAGTAACAGTCGGAGATTTTAAGGCTACAAGACACAGGAGGTTAAAACAAACAAAACCATCTCACTGAAACCCAACACACACACACACACAAAGACACTCTAATATACCATGTATTTCAATGCCTCACATTCTATAAATCCAAAGCAAAAGTTCAAACAATATAACTTTAAAAATTTCCCATTTTTCAATTAAATATTTTCTGTAACCAAATTTCAGGAAAATGCTCCTTTATATTTAAAAAAAATGGTTTAGTAAATTACTTTTTCTTGTGACAGTGTTTTGTAACCGTGTGTGAGGAGGGAACACAGTGGATAGCACATAGATCTGCTGTCTGTTCTCTAGATGGCATGGACAAGATGTCTGTGTTTGACCTGACATGGACCAGCCTTTGCCTGAGGTCACATAGACTGGCTGTCTGTGCTACATATGGCATGGATCAGCTGTCTGTTCTCCACATGGCTTGGCCAGGCTGTCTGTGCTTGATGTGGCAGGATCAAGCAGTCTGTGCTATAAATAGCATAGACTAGCTGTCTGTACTACATGTGGCAAAGACCAGCTGTCTGTGCTGCATGGATCAGCTGTCTGTTCTCCACATGGCATGGACAGGCTGTCTTTGCTTGAGGTGGCATAGACCAGCAGTCTGTTTTCCACATGGCTTGGACTGGCTATCTGTGCTTGATGTGGCGTGAACCTGCAGTTTGTGCTGAATATGGCATCTGTGCTACACCTGGTATGGATCGGCTATCTTGGCTACATATGTTTTTGCTTGAGGTGGCA
Organism: Halichoeres trimaculatus; assembly: GCF_033239565.1. Lineage (NCBI taxonomy): Eukaryota > Metazoa > Chordata > Actinopteri > Labriformes > Labridae > Halichoeres > Halichoeres trimaculatus. The sequence goes on along the minus strand of NW_027437196.1, from coordinate 1,650,403 downwards.
TAGACTGGCTCTATGTGCTCCAAGTGGCATGGACCAGCTGTCTGTGCTACACGTGGTACTGATCGGCTGACTGTGCTACGTGTAGAATGGATCGGCTGTCTTTGCAACATATGGAATGGGTCAGCTGTCTGTTATCCACATGGCATGGACAGGCTGTCTTTGCTTGAGGTGGTCTAGACTGGCCGTCTGTGTTCCACGTGGCATGGACCAGCTGTCTGTGCTGCACGTGATATGGATCGGTTGTCTGTTCTCCACATGGCATGGACAGGCTGTCTGTGCTGCTTGCTTGAGGTGGTCTAGACTGGCTGTTTTTGCTCCACATGGCATGGACCACCTGTCTGTGCTACACCTGGTATGGACTGGCTGTCTGTTCTCCACATGGCATGGACAGGCTGTCTTTGCTCGAGGTGGTGTTGACTGGCTGTCTGTGCTATTTGTGGCATGGACCAGCTGTCTGTGCTACACCTGGTATGGACTGGCTGTCTGTTCTCCACATGGCATGGATAGGCTATCTTTGCTCGAGGTGGCGTTGAATGCCTGTCTGTGCTATTTGTGGCATGGACCAGCTGTCTGTGCTATAAATGGCATGGATTGGCTGTCTGTTCTCCACATGACATGGACAGACTGTTTTTGCTTGTGGTAGCATGGACAGGCTATCTTTGCTACATATGGTTTAGACTGGCTGTCTGTGCTTGACGCGGCATGGATCAGCTGTCTGTTTTCCACGTGGCATAGACCAGTTGTCTGTACTACATGTGGCATAATCCCGCTGTCTGTACTTCACGTGGCACAGAGTGGCTGTCTGTGCTGCATATGGCATGAACTGACTACCTACCTTTTCTTTTGTACAGTTTTAAATTTTAAATTTAACTGATCTCTTTTTTAAGTAACTTTCAATTATCGGCCAGTCCACGCTGTTGAGCACAGACAGCCTGTGCTCACCCTGTGCATCACTCAGTGTACAATAGGGTGTCATATCCACTGTGTTCCCTTCTCTCTGTCACTTGTGTGAAGTTAGCTGAACTCAGTTTTTCTAAGTGAACTTAATGAGTGCTCAGTGAATCCAACATGATGTTGTGTTGATGTAATGTAGTGATATCATGAAGCTTTAAAGTCAGATAGTTCAGTTGGATTTACTTCATACGTGTCATTCACATTGATAGTGTTTGATGTGACCGTCTCATTGTAAACATGTTAAAACTGCTGAAGTTAACCACATATGCTCACACACAATGCATTCTGATACTTAAAGACACTGTAAACACATTTACACTTGTTTTCTCCGTCAGTTTGGCATGAACTGTAAAATTTATGGCTGTAATTGAACACATGCTCCATAAAAAGCTGATCAGACATCTGCACAAACACGGTTTAAACACGGATACATGGGTGGTACGACGCAAGTTTCATCACAACATCTGATGTGTGCTTCCTATCTGCACCACAGCTGCTCTGCTCCTTTTTTCAGTGTCAACATGAGCGTTAAATCTTAAAACACGACGTCAGGATTACAGAGTTCTGGGTGAGGATGGAAATAGTTCTTGGGTTGGAGCGCCGTCCTCCACGTCTCTGTGGGTTTTTAACCAGTTAATGCATGGAGGGGGGAGTGTGTTCCTGGCCACACACACACACACACACTGCTCTCATTGAAGTCTATAAGTTTACCTCCATCACCGCCTGTTTTTTCCCCTTCTTTTTGTCTCCTCACACACACACACACGCACACACACACACCACAGCGTCAGCCTAATTAACAGGAGCTGCCACTGTGCTGCACGTGTGTATCAGTCCGCTTTAATACCTTCCAGATGCCCGGTGTCTCTGTGCCCGTACGCTCTGAGTGAACAGAGGATTGTTTCCAGGGGTCTGTGCTAAGGAGAACCAGGTGTAGAGGGGGCTGTGTGTGTGTGTGTGTGTGTGTGTGTGTGACAGATTGGTGTGTATTTACAAAGTACTCTTGAGTCTTTTGCAGAGACAGTCTGTGACGATGGGACAGGGATGTGTGCGCACACTTAGAGACGAGAAATGACTAAAAGAAAAGTGCTGCTGGGTCTCGGTCAGTTTCACAGAAAGTTTGTTGAACATTCGCGAGTCCACCTGTGTTTGGATCAACAGGAGGTTTCTGTCCAGACCAAACAAAACCCAAACCCCCGCGTGCTCAGTGTTTGATGTGTGCTTGAAGCTGACAGGGCTCACAATCTATAGAGAGGAAGAGGAGGAGGATGAAGAGGAAGGAGGGGCCCTGCTCATCTCTGCTCTGGAGCCCCCCAGTGGGCTGATCCAGCTGTGGGTCAGAGGCTCATCTGCTCTGTGAGAAATTAACGCATTCCTCACAGACGGTCAGACAGTGACCGAGCAGCTCAGAGCCTGATCGTTAGTCCTAATTCTATTAAGATGGATTCATTTAACTGACGTTTCAGCTTGATATGCATGATTGATATGTGTAGAGACATTAGCATGCAACAAAAATGATTGTTCAAGCAATATTACCAGTAAATACCATTAAATTTATATTATCTTTTTAATTTGTTAAAATAAATAAATAAATAAATAAATAGTTTGATACCTTTACACATTTTTTTTGAATTTTATTTGTTTTTAATATTTTTGCAAATATCACATTTTTAGGGATTTTTTTTTAGATTTTTTTTAAAGATTTTTTTTAATGTAAAAAAACAGTATGTTTCTATTTAAATCTTAATTTTTAAATTTAAAAAAATATATTTTTTTATTTTTTAATTTTTTTTCTGCAACTATTTAATTTTCTTCATTTTTTGTAAAAAAAATGATTTTTTTTCAGAAGTTGTGCTTTTTGTTGCAATTTTTTTTTGAAAAATTGAAAAGATAAAAATACTTTTTAAAATAAAAAAATATAAATATATATTTTTAATGTTTTTAAGTTATTTTTTTTTCTACAAACATTACATTTCCTTCATTTTTTTGTAAAAATTTGAAAAAAACAAAAAATTCCGTAGTCGTGCAGATTTTTTTTTTTTTTTTACAAATTTATTGAATATCTTTTTTTTCTTTTTTCCTTTAAACTTAGAAATTTAATTTTTCAAAAAAATATATTTGAATTTTTTTAACAGTGAAAAAACTTAGACAATGAAAAATGTTATAAATTCAGAAATTTTGTTGTTTACATGATTCTTTGTTAGAGTTAAATCGGTATGGAATTTTATATTAAAAAAAAAAAAATTATTAATTGTAAAGGTAAAGTAGATTTTGTGGCTCCTGACTGACTTTAATCCAGGCGAGCTGAGGGAAAGGTTGCAGACCTGTGGTATTAGATGCTACACTGCAAGGGGCAACGGCTGTGCTCTACATGACTGGCTGTCCATGCTTAACAGCACAGACTGTCAGTCTGTGCTTCAGATGGCACAAGGCCATGCAGCCGATGATTTCTTAGTTTTTATTGTGTGATGTTAATAAATGAGATGTGTTGTTGGATTAGGAAAGATAATCCGTCTGTGCCATGTAAAGCACAGACAGCCTGCGCTTCATCGCAGCATATCAAAGTATAGTAGGGTAGGTATAGGACTTACATGTTTTTACAGCGTGGGTATAAAAGAATATCTCCTAAAGTAGTTCCTTTTCCAGCCAGCAGGGGGTGATGTTTGTGTCCCAATGGTACTTCTCTGTCTTCTCCAAAGTTTCACTGAGTTAATTCTGAGACAAATGACCCCCTCTAGAAAAAATCCTCTTTAAGAGTCATCGTCTGCTTCAGACTGAAACTCTGTTCTGACGCCGTCTCTCTGTTTGCTTCCTTCCAGATCGAGGATCTTCAGGAGCTCTGGACCTGACCGAGCTGATCGGCGTCCCCCTTCCTCCCTCCGTCTCCTTCGTCACAGGATTCGAGGGTTACCCCGCCTACAGCTTCGGCCCGGACGCCAACGTGGGCCGCCTCACTAAGTCCTTTGTCCCTGACCCGTTCTACTACGACTTCGCCATCACGGTCACGGCTAAAGCTACCACACGCCGAGGCGGGGTGCTGTTCGCCATCACAGATGCTTATCAGAAGATCGTTCACCTGGGGGTGGCGCTGTCCGAGGTGGAGGACGGATCGCAGAGGGTGGTGCTGTACTACACCGAGCCGGGGACGAGGGGGACGCAGGAAGCCGCTTCCTTCAAGATGGGAGACCTGACGGGGAGGTGGGCGCGGTTTACGCTGACCGTGCAGGGCGCGGAGGTGAGTGCAGAGCGATCAGGTGTTGTGTTGCATGTTTTTGCCTCCATTTTTGTTTTAACATCAGAATGTGGCGTCTCTCAGGTGCGTCTCTTCATGGACTGTGAGGAATACCACCGCGTGGACTTCATCCGGAGTCCTCAGCCGCTGACATTCGAGGCCAGCTCTGGGATCTTTGTGGGGAACGCAGGCGGGACGGGCCTGCCGAGGTTTGTGGTGAGTCCCACGCTGATCCTGATCCTGATCTTGTTTTTATGTTTAAGGATGAATGGGCTGAGAATCCATGTCGGATCCGCCTCTGACCGCAGAAACCAACGTGGCGTTTGGCCGCCGCCTGTTTTACATCTGACACATGAACACAATAGTCTTCGTTGGCAGCTTTACGACGCCACGGGAGACCAGGAATGAACGACCACATGTGTTTGCGAGCGCTGCTTCATCCTACGAGAGCTCGTAAACGACAAGCTGCGTGTGATTTACATATCTTGGAATATGGCGGATCTCATCTCCAATGACTTCCTGTGAGCTGTGTGACCGTGAAGCAAACGCCAAGTCTGTGGTTAAACGGGGCAGAATCAAACATGATCCTCTGAAATGATCTCCTGGGGTTACAGTTTGGGTGTTTGATGAGACGCTTCAGCGCTTTCCTCCCAATCAGCGAGCGGCGAGCGGCGTTTGTCCCAGAGCAACAGGAGGGATGATGGGAGGAAAACAGCTCAGAGGAAAGGGAATTCTCTTTAATTCTGTGTTGGATGAAGAAGATGGATTTTCTGGCTTAGATAAACTCTGTCCAAAGTGCTCTCAGAATATCAAACCAGAACAAGCTAGGAGCCAAAACAAACAATCAAAGATGGCCGAATGAATCTGAATAAATCAGCTCGTGGACGGTGGCTCAGCTTGGACAGACCTGACCTCTGACCTGAAAACAAAGCTGAACCTCCTCCGTGCTGCGTTCGTCCTCTGATTTGTAGTTTTGTGAGTTCACGTACGGGACAGAGAAAGAAGAATTTTCCTCTCATTAAGGTTTTATTGGAGGAATCTGAGACGCTGAGAAATACGAGGAGTTAGAGACGCTGTTCATTCAGGTATTTGGACTCTGTTCATTCCTGGACGACTCTTTCACTTTGATGAAGAAGTTTAAATCAACCTGAAGATTCACAAGTATTTCTGGATGTTCTTTCATGATTTAGAGCAACAACTCTTTCTGGAAACTTCTGCAACTCTGAGTAACACATCTTTGGAGTCTGCTCTTCTAAATCAGGATGCTGAAAACGATTTCTGTGATTAATTTTGTAGTGATGGTGGACACTGGAGCCTAACTGTCAGACAGAAAAAGGACAGAAGAGCAGAAGAAAAAGAATTAGGAGAGAGATAGAGCATGAGCTAAGGCTAACACCTGAGCCAAAAACTAAAACACAAACTAAATGCTATAACATAGCAACAACAAAACTAAAGGCTAAAACACAAAATAAGGGCAAAAACATGAGCTAAAGGCTAAAACACAAACCAGAGCCTAAAACACAAGCTGAAGGCTAAACAGAAACTAAAGGCTAAAACACATAAGCTAAAGGACACAATACAAGATAAAGGCTGAAACATGAGCTTAAGGCTAAAACAAAGCGTAAGGCTAAAACACAAACCAAAGGCTAAAACACAAACTAAAGGCTAAAACAAAGCTTAAGGCTAAAACAAAGGCTAAGGGCTAAAACACAAGCTAAAGCTAAAACACAAGCTGAAGGCTAAAACATAAGCTAAAGGCTAAAACAAAAGCTAAAGGCTAAAACACAAACTAAATCAATCAATAACTCAATCCAAATTTATTTTTAGAGCACTTCACAACACTCAAGGTGACCAAAGTGCTTTCCAGATAAAAATAGTTATGATAAGAAAAGGCTAAAGGCTAAAACACAAGCTAAAGGATAAAGCACAGGCTAAAGACCAAAATTTATCCTCAAGGCTATGCCATGAGCTAATGGCTTAAACATAAGCTTAAGGCTAAAACATGAGGGCAAAAGGCTAAAACATCAGCTTGGGGTTAAATCACAAACTAAAGGCTAAAACACAGGTTCAAAGGCTAAAACATGAGCTAAAGGCTAAAACACAAGCTTAAGACTAAAACACAGGCTAAAGACTAAAATTTAAGCTTAAGGCTATGACATGAGCTAATGGCTTCAACATAAGTTAAAGGCTAAACAGAAAAGACGTCTGAGCTGAAGTCGTTCATCATGAACTGTGGGCTCAGCTGGAGAACGCAGAGAGTGGCAGAAGCTAAGCTAACAGACGCTAAAGTTCTCAGATCAGAAAGAAAAGTATTTTAACTGGACGTGAAACAGACGACATTTATCAGAGAGTTTCATCCATCATCATGTTCCTCTATCAGCACATCTTCAGTCTGGCTCCACGGCGCTTAGATCACCCAGAGGACGTCTTCACCCACAGTCAGCGCCATGACTCCCCTCTCCTCCTCCGTACAGTCCTCCCCTCTCCTCCTCCTCCTCCCCTCTCAGACGGAGCTCCAGCAGTGACCGTCTGTTTCCAGCTTCTCATGTTTGGACTGGCTGCTCCATCACAGATCCTCTATCTCCACCTGGGGAGATAACAACAGCCGCGCAGCCGGCGAGCGCTCGCACACAGCGCCACCTGTGGATCGATAGACTGAATACTCTTCCTCAAAGTCTCATTAGAGAAGAAAATAAAGTTTCTTTCAATAGAGGCCAAAAAGATCAGCCAACAGGTCATTCTACATTCCTCTTTGAACTACATAAAGTGGCGCCCTCTGGTGGTGGAACAGCATATCATCGTCTGCAGAGTGTTGCTCGTGTGTGTTCAGAAATGTCTGCATCACTCAGTCTTTGATGGATCCGGTTTAAAGAAGGCCGACCTTGCTGCAGCGCTGAAACCGTTCCTACAAACACGCAGATGAAGTTGCCTCCTCTCTGTTGCTCTGGCAACAACTTTTTCCTCAACACGGCGACTGCCAGGAGCTGCAGACACAAAGCAGAGCTTAACCTTTTTCAGCACCATTCCTGACATTCAGAGAGGAATAAAAGACAGACTGTCACACGTACGTTATTGTCATTGTAACAAGTAAAACGAAATCGAAGCCACAGCAGCAATCAAGAAAACCAAAGTAAGAAAGTGTATAGAAAGTGCAAAAAGCTCCATAAGAAAATAGATGCTGACAGCTTGTCCATCATTGTCCAGTCAGCCAGCCTCCACCTCCACAGGGTCCAGGACTGAGCTTCTTCAGCAGTCTGTTCAGTCTCTGTCTCCTGGATCCTGTCTGCTCACAGCAGGTGAAGCTCTTCCAATGTGGCGTTGGTGTCTGGTGTTAGCTCTGTTAGCCATGTCTGTGAATAGCATGATGCTACTCTGCCCTCTGGTATTCCCTCTGTTGCTGGGTTAGCACAGCTAGCTTGTCCATCTTATTGGAGATAGATCTTACGTTCCCAATAACGATGGATAGAAGGACAGGTCGAACCAGCACGTCGTCCTCACCTCCTTCTCCTCACCTTGTGGGGAAACATCTGGCCTAGCACCAGTTAGCATACAGGCTGCTAACAGCTGATTTTACATGTAAACAATTCAGCCATGGTTACATGTAGGATCTCTGGACAAACACAGGAGAAAAGTAGTAAAAATATCACTGAAGACACAAAAAGTTTGGTGTCCATGACCAACAAATGAGCCGTACAAAGTAATGATCCACGACAAATACAAAGATGACGAAAAAGAGACGAAAAAATTACAAGAAACGGACACGAAACAAAAAACCTGGAAAAGCATCCCTCCCTCTCCCTGGAGTTGGTTTGATCCAAAGACGCTGCATGAGATCCTCTCTGACTGAGGTTACACAGACACACAGGTAGCTGTGTGATATTTGTTGATGAAAAGTTTCTTTTAGCATCAGCTCTTTGTTAAAGACGAGTCAACATGATGGGACTACAAAAAACTGAAATCTTACCGAGTGTTTTTGTCTTATTTTAAGGAAAAAAATGTCTAATTTCACTTAATATGAGCTAAATTCAGATGATCAGTCCAGAAAAGTGTGCTGCTCCTCTCCCTCCTCTCCTCTCTGTTAAATTTCATAAACTGAACTCCTCGTCAGATGCTGTTAAAGTGTTTCAGCGTTGAAGTGTTGAACTCTTAACACCCGTCCCGGTCACTGGTTGAGCACAGACGGGATGTGCAGCAGCTGTTTGCACGCTCTGATGATTTTGTGAATAGTTTTGGGACGTGAAGTTCGCTTTAATATTCTGCAAACGACATGAAACACATTTGGTCGATTTGCTTCCAAACACTAAAAACTCTGCAAAGTGCTGTAATTCTGTCAGATGCTGGTGTCCTCTCTGGTTTTAATGTGAAAAAAGTCTGTGAACGAGCTGGAGACACCTGCGCTCAGCTGCCAGATGTTGGAGAGCGCTCATGTAGATCTGGATAAAGTGCCGGCTAACGACAGACGGACAGATTGACCAACTGGTTTCATGCTGGAGTGTGGGAAAGCTACGATAAAACTTTAATAAAGTTTAATGACACAGATTGAATTAAATTACCATGCTTACTCCCCTCCTCTTCTCCTTCTCCTCCTCCTCCTCCTCCTCCTCCTCCTCTCCCCTCCAGGGCTCCATCCAGCAGCTGGTGCTGAAGTCTGATCCCACGGCCCCGGATGACCAGTGTGAGGAGGACGATCCGTATGTGAGTGTGACTGAAAACAAACATCAGGCCTGCTCAGCAAACATGGGAGTTTTACCCCCTCTAGTGGTGAAATAGCACACTACAGCACACTACATGGACAGCATCTCACCTGCTCCTGTGTGTTTGATCCTCTATTTAAAGCAACAGTGCGCAATTTTAACAAAACATCAGAGGGACTCCAACAGTTTAAAGTTCATCTCTTTTTTTCTCTTTGTCAAAAAGCTGGCTAAATTTGGCTAACCAACCAGCTAAACACTCCACAAAAACAACTATGATGTTGCTGACTCTCATGAAAGCGACTAAGATTTTCCTGTTCAACTGAAAACAACTATGAATAATATTATCAATGCAAACAATAGTCGATCTGCATGTCTGTACAAGCTAATGCAGCTACAAAGCTCTAGCCAATCGAATCTTAACACCAATGGCAGCCAAATTAAGTACTTGCTTTGTGGTTAGAGTATGCCACTTTATTTAAAGTCCCTGTAAAGATTTTTTTTTAGTGAGCTTCTAGATATCTACCTGATCCTAATCCACCTTAAAATGAGATTATCAGCACCAGTATAGGTCATTCCTAAATGCTACTTTAAAGCCTCCTGAACAGGTTGAGCAGGACCGGATAGTGATGGTGGACACTGGAGCTTAACTTTCAGAAAGAAAAGGAACAGACAAGCAGAAGAAAGATAAACAGGAGACAGATAGCACAAGCTAAAGACTTAAACAAGAGCTAAAGGCTAAAACCCAGGTTAAACTGTTGGTGCTAATGTTGACTCCAACCCACATTTAGCTGTTATTCTGCAGTGGTCTGTTCAAACTAAAAGCTAAAACACATAATGAAGACTAAATCATAGTTTAAGGGATAGAAAATAAGCTAAAGGCTAAAAAACAAGCTAAAAGGCAAAAACATAAACCAAAGGCTAAATCACAAGCTAAAGCCTAAAATGTAAGCTAAAGGCTAATCCATGATCTAGTTGCTAAAACATACGCTAATGGCTAAAACATAAGCTAATGGCTAAAACATAAGCTAAAGGCTAACATGAAAGCAAAAGGCTAAAACATCAACCGAAAAATGACTCACAAGATAAAGGGCTAAAATATGAGCTCAATGCTAAAATGTGAGGTTAAGGCTAAACCATGAGTTAAAGTCGGAAAGAAAAAAAAAGCATTAAGGCTAAATCACGAACCAAAGGGCTTAAACATTACCAACAGGTCAAAACCAAAAACTAAAGACTAAACATGAGCTACAGGCTAAAACACAAGCTAAAAGATAACAAATAAGCTAAAGGCTAAACCATGAGCTAATAGCTTAAACACAAGCTAATGGCTAGCACATAAGCTAGAGGATAACTCACAAGCTAAATACTAAAACACAAGGTAAATGGCCAAAGTATGAGCTAAAGGCTATAACAAAAGCTTCAGGCTAAAACATGAGCAAAAGTCTAAAAAAAAAAGCATTAAGGTGAAATCATGAACCAAAGGCTAAAACATGAGCTACAGGCTAAAACACAAGCTAAAGGATTGAAAATAAGCTACAGGCTAAACCATGAGCTAATGGCTTAAACATAAGCTAAAGGCTTACATTAAGGCAAAAGGCTAAAACATCAGCTGAAGGATAACTCATGAGCATAAAGCTAAAAAACAAGGTAAAGGGGTAAAATCTCATTTAAAGGCTTGAATGTTAAGCTAAAGGCTAAATTACAAACTAAATGGCTGAAACATGACTGAAAGGCTAGAGGCTAAAACTAAAGGCTTAAACATGAACTAAAGGTAAAAACTGAAGCTAAATGTTGAAAATGAGCTAAAGGCAAAAACTCAAGCTAAAGGCTAAAACCAGGTTACTGTGTTTGTGCTAATGTTGTCTCCAACCCTTTATGGGAAAGGACAGGCAGAAATGTACAAACATCTGTATATTTAAATTGGTGAGCCCTGATTGGCTGATTCTGTGACAAACTTGCATCTGTGTCAGTGACGAAGGCTCAGCCCCGTTTTTGCTAATCATGCTTTAAAAACCTGATGTTTTCATTAGGATCAGACTGTGACTATCGGTGAAACCAATCAGAAGTTAAATATTTAGAAATTCAGAGCATAACTGTTATTATTTCCTTAATCTGTATTTATCCCTCTCGTCCGCTCTGTTCCTCTCGGTGTTTAGCATCAATCATTGGTGATATCTGTTGTTTTCAAAGTGAAAGTGGAGCTCTAAACAGAATAATCAACGTCAGGACACAAACTCTGGGAAAACAAACTCTCTTAAAGGGGCGTCGCTGCATTTCTGGAGACTTTCCTGGTTTGGTTTTTCTAAATGTGCAGCTTGAAAGGAGCTTTAATCATCTCTGTTCCTCCTCTCCTCCTGTCCGTCTGCAGGCGTCCGGCTACGGGAGCGGAGACGGGACGTATGAAGACATGGAGGGACGAGATGAAGTGAAGAAGATCATGGAGGAAAGAGAGTACACCATGGTATGTGTGTGTGTGTGTTTGACTCACACACACTCAGCTGGTTGGATTCAGACCAAAGGAAACAGTCCGTATCCTCCCAGGCCTGCTGGAGACGGGATCATGGAGATACGAGCGGCTCCCTGCCAGCTCTGCGCTCTCTGAAATCACAACAGGACATGAAAGGAGCTGAACTCTGATTCATTCATTTTATTTATAGATTGTTATTAATCAGACAGGAATATTGGAACCAATATGTGTAATTTCTAACCCTACCTCAGCCTCCCAGCTCCTGTAGATATCACAAACAGACACTAGAGGGAGCTCTAACTGTGGTAACGTAAAGCTGCAGAGTGAGTCAGCTCAGAGCCATGTCAGGAATGTCTCTGACATTTGTTGAATCTGATCTGAGAGGAAACATTTCCTGCCACATGCTGAATGACTTCATCCAAACTCTGCAGATTTTCATGTGTAGATGTTTTCCACATTATGCATCAGAAACAGTTTGTTAATCTCCTCAAATTAACATGAAATAAAAAAAATATCTTCATCCCAATCCTGCACTGATCATGACAGATAAATCATCATCGTGTTTCCTGTCTCGTCCCCTGACATGACTCTGATTATGTCGTTTTCTCAGCCCCTCCCAGAGCTGGACCCCACCTTCAGCAGCCCCGTCCGAGCTCCGCCCACTGAGACGCCGACGATGTTTGATGACGAGGACACGGAGGAGACTTCAGGACAGGAGGTGGAGACGACCACAGCGGGAGGTAAAGGGACAATCTGCAGCACACACAAGCTGCTCCTCCTGTGGTGCTTTACCAAAACTCACCAGCAGATGGTGCTGTAGAGGACGGACAAGCTTTAACCTCATGAAGCATTAAAATAAAGATTTCATCCTCTTTTGCTGAAATTAACCTGATATTTTCCCCTGTGCACACTTTCTCTGTTACAGTACGATCATTTCAGACGGATTCTCCTGCCTCTGTTCCTGAAACTGTGAGTAATTCTTTAAAATTATATTAAAGAAAAAAATAATCTTTCTTTAAGGGAGAGAACTGAGCCCTACTTAAAATCTTTTTGGTTTAATAGACTGACCAGATTAATGAAAATTGTCATTAAAAACATGTTTTATTTGTAATAAACGGTTCCCTTCCTGCAAAAAATTAACAAAGAGAAATGCCAGTAGATCTCTGAACTGATTTGTCCGAGAGAAAGAAGGGTTGTTAGAGCAGAAATACTAAAAATTACTTGGATAAAAAGTATTTCAATCATGCTTATTGACTTTATTCCACTGTTTGGTTCCTGTGAATAAAAAAATAAGTAAATAAAAAAAAAAAAAAACCAAATCAGTTAAGGTTTAAAAATCTGTCATGGCTCTAAATTTCCTGGATGAAAACAACAAAAAGAAAATTAAAAATGCATAATCCAAGGGATTTTTGAGACACACTTCAGGTTTCATCCACATATATATATATATTTTTAACAATTTTTGTATAATTACAAATATTTTAATTTATTCAACAAATTTTATTTACATTTTTTTATTTTCTTTGAAATAATTTATCTTGTGACCATTATTTTATCTTGCTATTTTTTTTATTTCATTTAATATTATTTATCTTAAATATACTATATATTTTAGAAAATGTTTTATTTTATATTTTATATATTTTATCTAAATATTTTTTTAGTCATTTCAAAAATCTTTTTTCATCTCAAACACATTTAATCTTATTGATATATTTTACCTTTTTAAATAAAGTTTATCTTTTTTTAAATGTTTTTTTTTTCATTTAAAAAAAAATCATTTTAAACATTTTTTTAAATCATTTTATTAAACACATTTTATTAATCTTTCTAAATATAGTTTATCTTCTTTAGAATTGTTTATCTTCTGAAAATATTTTTATCTTACTCAATTTTTTAAAATCTTTTAAAAATAATTCATTTTAAATATATACATTACTCTATAAAAATATTTCATCTTATTTCAATTATTTTATCTTTTTGATTTTTTGAAAATCTTTTTAAACTTTTCTTCATCTCATGAAGCACATATTTTTTTTTTAATCAAACACATTTTAGCTTATCAAATATGTTATCTTTTTAAATATGTTTTATCTCCTTTAAAATATGTTATCTTATTAACATATGTCTTATTTATCTTTTAAAAAATATTTTGTCTTATTAAACACATTCTAGTTTAATTCTTGGTGGTGGTTACCTCAGAGAGCTCAAAGTGTGTTAGCATGTTAGCATGTTAGCGTGTTAGCATGTTAGCGTGTTAGCATGTTAGCATGTTAGTGTCACAGACAAACGTCCCTGACTCGTTTCATCTACAGTCCCTGCAGCTGTCTCCAGGGCAGAAAGGGGAGCGAGGTGAACCAGGTCCAGCTGGTCCCCCAGGACCTCCTGGTTCTCCAGGGAAAGCCTCTGGGAGTGGTCAAGGAGGGGAGCCGGGGCCTCGTGGTCCACAAGGACCACAGGGACCTGCTGGGACACCTGGACTTCCTGGGAAAGACGGCCAGCCGGTGAGTCTTTAATTCTCTTATCTTAAGGAGGTCATGAGGAGCTGGCTGTGTTTTCAGGACGCTCTGAAAGTTTAAGACACAAACTGACGGATCACTTCCTGTTCCTGTCTCTCCTCCAGGGAAGTAAAGGTGAAGACGGCGCCGCTGTGAGTAAAGTCTCTGCAGTCTCCTGGGTTTAGACTCTCCCTGCTTCTATGTCTGAAATTTAACAATCATTACTCATAACTCTGCTTCTCAAAGGGGGCGACTGGGATTCCAGGATTTCCAGGTCTACAAGGAGAGCCCGGTCCAAAGGGAGAGAAGGTAAACAGTCCCCGGCTTCGATGTCCTGATATGATCCAGGTCTAAAGTCTGACTCATGAAGACTTGGCTGTTTAACACCTCACACACGTGTGTTTCTCAGGGTGATCCTGGGGTTGGAGTACCAGGTCTTCCAGGCCCTCCTGGACCTCCAGGGCTACCTAGCAAGTCTGCGAGGTTCCTGGTAGGTTTGATTTGAATTTCAGGGAGATGAATCTAAAATAACTGAGTCAGTCGTTAACGTGACGTGTTTGTTTCATCAGGAGGGATCAGGATTCGATGACTTCGACAGTGATGCAGAGATTCTCAGGGTAAGTCTGTCCCCCCTCAGGGGTCTGTACAGTCCTTTTTGTTTGGGTCAGGGGTCTGCACCTTTACTTTTAGAAGAGCCATTTTTCCTCAGCTCACCTGGGTTTAAGTCACAAAATCTACTTTTTCTTCACAATAAAGACTAAGTAGTGTACAAAATCTATACATTCTTAATATCTTAAATAGAATAATTGTCTAATCAAGAAGCAGTTTGAAATTATAAAATTGAAATTGTGATGTCTCCAGTTTTATTTTTACTTGAGATATATCTGCAAGATTTTCAAAAAAATTTATAATTCCAAAATATTTTATAATTTTAAAAAATTGCAAACATTTCGATTATTTTAGAAATTTGAAAATTAACAAAAATTCAGAAAAAAATTGCAAATATGCAAATATTTGAAAAAAAAAATGCAAAAACGATAAATAAAATAAGATAAATAAATAAATACAATTTAATAAATACAGATAAATATTAGGGCAATTTTGAAAATTCAGAAATTTTGTAAAATTGATTTTTTTTATTTATAAAATTTGAAAAAAAAAATACATTTGTCAAAAATGAGGTAGAAATATCAAAAATGGAAAAATTTGACATTTTTTTAAATTTTAAAATTTTGCAAAGATTTTGAAAAATTTTGGAATTTCATAATTTGCAATTTTTTGATTTTTTTAAAAAAAATACTTGAGTTTGATAACATATTTTGATAATATTGCTCAACTTTTTGATGTTGTTGTTTGTTAATTACATTTCATGTATTAAGCATGCATTTTAAGCTTATTTCCTGTTATTTATTTATTTATCTATTTTTTTCAGGGGCCTCCGGGGCCACCAGGACCACCAGGTCCCCCAGGAACCACATCTGAGGACATCATTCCAGGACCACCTGGAGCTCCTGGTCGGGATGGGAAGGACGGGGAGAGGGGTGAACCTGGTCTACCTGTGAGTAGTTTAGTTCATTCGTTTCCTGATTCACTCTGAGGTAACAACAGAAATAAAATGAAAAACTGTTCACAGGTGATTGAGGAGTGGTTTAGTGCCTCTGGGTCTGCTTCTGGTTCAGGGTCTGGTTCAGGGTCTGGTCAGGTATTACATCAGGCCCCTTAGATCTGAGGGGCTGAAAAGACAGAATTTCCCTCAACTTTATTTTGAAAAGCCATGTTCCTGCTCTGACTTCCTGCTGAGATGCTGTGAGAACATGGTCTGCTGCAGCGTCTGTTGGGGAAATGTGTCTTTTTTAAAAAACGCCTTAAAAAGCTTTTACTAACACCTCACAGAGTAAACAAACAGGATTAAAGTTTTTATCAGAGCACGTTTTTCACAGAGAAGTCGATGAGCTGACCCAGGAATCTGACGCTGTGTGGTTTCTTTCAGGGAGTCGATGGGAGAGATGGAGATCCTGGTCCTGCTGGAGCCAAAGGAGACCAGGTGATGGACTTTAATGAGTCCGCTCTGCGCTGACTCTTCACGTATTGACCTCCTGCTGCTCTGAATCAGCCTTAAACTGAGTTTTTGTTCCTGAACGTGCAGCTGGATCAGCTCGTGCTGGTTAAAGACGCCGGCTCTGATTTCCCCTGAGCTGACGTCTTAATGCTCCGTTAGCAGAAACCATCACACACACACACACACACACACGCTTAACGAGCTAATGAAGCTAAAGGGACTCAGCATGAACATGTTTGTTTCTGCGAAGACGCTCACTGACGTTTTATTTCCTGTGTCTCTCAGGGGGAGCCTGGTCTGAGCGGGCAGCCCGGACTAAAGGTACAGTTACACTTTTCCACCTCTCTGTTGTCTCACTTCATCCTTTAAAACCTGGTTTTTACACTGAGTTCACGTCCCACAGGGGGATCAGGGACCTGCAGGGTTCCCAGGCCTTCCAGGTGCAGATGGTCCACAAGGGCCGCCCGGTCCGAGGGGTCTACCTGGTCCTCCTGGTCCTCCTGGACGAGGATACACCTTAGACTTTGAGGTAAGACCATCGAGAAACGCTCACATTAAACAGAATCAGGAAACTTGGTCATAAAAAGTCAAACCATCGTTTTTCTGTGAGATATTCAGGAACTGTTTTTTTGTTGTCGCTGTGTTTTAGGACTTGGAGGGATCTGGGGTGCTGAGTGGTTTTGGAGCAGTGCCCTCTAGAGGTCCACAGGTAAACAGCATGTTTCTGTCTCTGCACGGTCACTTTTTCCAGTTTTATCCTCTGTTTTTCTCTTCCTTGTCTGATAAATCCACTTGACCTTGTTTCTCAGGGTCCTCCAGGACTTCCTGGACTGAGAGGACCTCAGGTGAGAGGAACTAAAACTGCTTCATCCTTCTGAGGTGGATGCTACATTTTAAAACTGAGGTTTCCGACGTTAACCGTCTCCTTGTTTTCTCCTGCAGGGTAACGACGGTTCAGCTGGTCCCCCAGGAAGTCCAGGACAGAAAGTGAGTCAGAGGAACTTCTTAAATCTCTGCTTTGACACAGAGCTTATTGGTGATGTAAAGAGGCATGTGTACCTGCCTTGAGCATTTCTCTCTGTGGCCTGCAGGGGGAGCCAGGCATCATCGGACGACCCGGGTTTCCAGGGATTGAAGGACTTAAAGGAGCAGAGGTCGGTTTATCCATAAACTAACGAAGGGACAATCACTCTGAGGATTTTATTCAAATCTTTGTTTAAAGACCTGGAGGATTAAATAGTAATAAAAGCCAAAAGGGAAACAAGCCAAGGGGTTGGAGGTTTGATGCCCAGCTCCAGCAGTCACATGCCAAATACAGTCAGAGACTTCCACTCCTACAGAGACAGTTAAGAGTTTTCGGACCCAAGAGGCCGTTCAGTGAGTTTTTCCAATCAGGAGGACACTTTAGCCCAAGGATTCTTTAGCGTCATAAAGACACTTTAGCGTGTATTTTGGCTTCCAAGAGGGAACTTTATCATGAGGGCACTAAAGTGCCTGAAGAAACTTTAGCACACATTTTGGTTAGTGCGAGTGCATTTTAGTGCCAGTGTACTTTAGTGCAGGGAACTTAAGCCCCATAAAGACAGTTGAGTGCTGTAAAAACATTTCAGTGCATTTTGTCATCCAAAAAGGCACTTTAACTCAAGGGCATTTTAGCAAAGTAAAGACACTTTAGCACCAAAAAAGAGAGTTTAGCACTGTAAAGAATTTTGAGACCAGTAAGGACACTTAAATGCCATACAGACACTTAAACGGCACTAGAAACTTAAACACTGTAAAGAAACATTATGACTGTAAAGAAACTTAAGTGCCGTAAAGAAACTTTAGTACTATAAAGAAACTGTAGCTCTGTAAAATACCTTTAGAATCTCAAAGAAACTTTAGTGCCATTAATACACTTTAGCACTATAAAAAAACTTAATCACTGTAAAGAAACCTTAGCTCTGTTAAGAATCTTTAGCACTGTAAAGAAACTTTAGCCCTGTAAAGAAACTTTAGCCCTGTTAAAAAAAACTTTAGCCCTGTAAAGAAACTTTAGCCCTGTAAAGAAACTTTAGCCCTGTAAAGAAACTTTAGCCCTGTTAAAAAAAACTTTAGCCCTGTAAAGAAACTTTAGCCCTGTTAAAAAAACTTTAGCACTGTAACAAAAAACTATAGTGCTGTAAAGAAACTTAGGCACTGTAAAAAAAACTGTAAAGATACTTTGGCACTGTAAAAAAAACTTTAGCCCCGTAAAGAAACTTTTTTGCTGTAAAGAAACTTTGTCCCTATAAAGTAACTTTGACACTGTAAAATTTTTTTAGCACTGTAAAGAAACTTTTAAACTGTTTAGAAACTTTATCCCTGTAAAGTAACTTTGACACTGTAAAAAATTTTAGCACTGTTAAGAAACTTTAGCACTGTGGAGAAGTTTAAGCACTGTAAAGAAACTTTATTGCGCGTTTTGGCTTCTAAGAGGTCAGATAATCATATGTTTTGGCATCCAATATGGCACTTGAGGCCACATTTTGGGTCCCAAAAAGGCACTGTTAGACATTTTGGCATCCAAGAAAGCACTTCAGCGCTGTAAATACATTTTAGGGGGCATTTTGGCTTCCATGAGGGCAGTGAAGCATGTGGTTTGTCACACTTTAGGCACTTTAGTGCACATTTGATATTCCAGAAGGGACTTTAGTGTGTGCGCCCCTCTACCCTCCTCACTGTGCACACTTCTTCTGACTCTGTCTCCTCTTGGCTCTTCTTCAGGGACTAAAGGGAAGTAAAGGTGATACAGGCCTGAAGGTAAAACCACCCAGAAGAAGAAATGTGACAAACACCTCATGTCTGAACACTTTTGGAGAATGTGACACCGTTTCTAAGACATGATATCTTTTAGGGAGAAGCAGGACGGGATGGAATCGGTCTCCCTGGCCCTCCTGGACCTCCAGGACCACCAGGGACCATCATCAACCTGCAGGATGTAAGTAACTGTGCTGGAAAGAAGACTTCTGTCCGTCATCCTGCTGAGCGATGAGAAGTCCAGCTGAAAATCATCCGTCTGATCCTGTGATTGATTGGTTCAGCAGCTCTGGTCACATTAATAACTCCATCCGTCTCCGTCTCCTCCAGCTTCTGCTAAACGATACAGATGGTGCCTTCAACATCTCAGGGATTTTTGACGCTCAGGGAGCTGCTGTGAGTACAGACAGAGACATCCATCACAGACAGACATCAGATCACTGTCGTCCTCTCAGCTGTCAGGTCCACTGCTGCAGGAGCTTCAGTTTAACAAAGAGTAGATTATTAAATTCATTTCCTCTATGTCTGCAGGGTCAGAAGGGGGACGCTGGGTTTCCAGGTCTCCGGGGACCTGCAGGACTGAAAGTGAGTAAGCCAGCATAAAAAAGAAAACTGTTTTCATGCATGTTTCTCTGTGCACGTTGTTTTTTATGTTAACTCGTGTCTCATCTCGTGTGCAGGGGGAAAAGGGAGAGCCTGGAGTTATCATCTCTGCAGATGGATCCATGATGTCAGGCCTGGCTGGTCCAACTGGACCCAAAGGGGACAGGGTCAGATTTTTATTAATATTCTCACATATAATGATGTGTGATTGCAAACACTAAAACTTGAAGGATTTAAGGTTGCAGTGCATTTCTAATAAGCATGCTCTTTTATCACCTGGTTGCTTTTTGAAACTGTCGGCTGCATAAAATTATTTTGAAATCGTTTTTGAAAATGTTTAATCGCCCCTCCTGATTTTATCTATTTATTTATTTATTTATTTATTTATTCACTTATTATTTATGAGTTATTTTGTATATATTTTTTTATTTCATTTTATATTTTTTTACATTTGTTTTTCTTTTTTAAATTATATTTGTTCTAATCTTATTTTGAACTTTTATTAATTTATTTATTTATTCATCTTTTATTTTTTGTTGTAGTGTTTCATTTTGTATTATTTTGTATTGTTTTGTATTTTTATTTAAGTAATTTATTTTTATTTTCATTTTTTTATTTTTTGAATTGTATTTATTCTTATCTTTTTTTTTTACTTTTTTAAATTTTAATCTTTTTTTTAATTCATTTTTTTATTTAATTTTTATTTTTTGTTGTAGTGTTTTATTTTGTATTATTTTTTATCATTTTGTATTTTTATTTTAATATTTTTGTTTGTTTTTCTTTTTTTTCTTTTTCAAATTGTATTTATTTTAATGTTTTTATACTTTTTTATTAAATATTTTTTTAACTTTTATTTATTTTATAATAATAATAACAATTATTATTATTATTATTATTATTATTATTATTATTATTATTACTTTTATTATTATTATTATTATTATTATTATTATTATTATTATTATTATTATTATTATTATTATTTTTATTATTATTATTATTATTATTGCATGTTGGTTCAGGATCTGAGTATTCCTTCCTTCCTTCCTTCCTACCTTCCTCCATAATGATTCCTTCCTGTGTTTCCAGGGGGATCTGGGAGCAGCTGGACCTCCTGGGATGCCTGTAAGTCACAAACAAACATTACAAACAGCTGGGTACAGTTTTTTCAGGAGCTCTTAGCTCCAGGTCTGGAAGAAGTTCTTCCTCTGAGTTTGTTTTGTGTCTATCAGGGGCCTGTCGGACCACTGGGACCTAAAGGAGAATTCGGTTTTCCTGGAAGACCTGTGAGTGACATGAGCCCATCAAACATGAAACCGTGATAATCAAGATGAAAACGGCTGTAACTGATGTTTTATGGTGTGTGTGTGTGTGTGTGTGTAGGGTCGACCAGGCCTGAACGGACTCAAAGGGGAGCGAGGAGATCCTGCAGGGCTGCCGGTGAGTTCCCCCTGAGCTTAAAGCTCCCTTCAGACGTTAACAGCTGGTTAAGGCAGACTGAGACACGAGTTTATTTGACTGTTTTAAGAAAACAGGATGAGATTTTGTGGCAGGAACACTAAGAGAAACTTTTCAGTCAACAGGGGGCGCCAAAACTGGTGCATTATAAAAGTTCCCCACAGGAGCTTTAATTTAAAACCGTTGTCTGTCTCTCTCCTCAGGGACCTCCTGGTCCTCCTGGGCCGCCGGGTCGCCCAGGGATCTATAACTGCCCTAAAGGAGTAAGTTCACACACACACACACTTTGACACACACTTCTCTCAGTCGTGGTGTGTGTGTACAGTCCTGTCCTGACCGTCTCCTCTCCTCCTCTGCTCCCTGAAGACAGTCTTCCCCGTCCCGCCCAGACCTCACTGTAAAATGGCCGTAAGTCTCCGTCTCTGTTTGGTGGCCTCAGGATTTTCACTCTCCTCATGTCCTTCCCACACCTCCTTCTCTTCTCCTCTGTACAGATAAACTGCATGCTCCCTCTCCTCCTCTGTCCCCTCTAACGCTGCTCCTTCCTAACCTTTATCACTCAGAACTGCTCCGGACCGTCTCTTAAATATTCCTGCTCGTTGCATGTCCGGTCGGGAAAGGTGAAGGCTTTTTGCAAATACAGGAATGAGGTATCTCTTTAATCCCACCCTCAAATAATCTGCATGTGCATGAATCATGATAACAACACAGATTAGATGGTTTAACGTAAACTCAGATTCAGATATTTTTATTTTGTTTGAAACTTTTCTGTTTAAAAACTTCCAGCTCTGGTCTCATTTCCTTCATTTGTCAGAAAACTTTAAAAGTTTTCCTTAGTTCATTGTGTAGCTGCAGTACTTCAGTAGAACAGTGGCGCTCCTCTGCCTCGTGTGGCCAAATTGAGTATTACAAAAACAAACACCTGAAAACAGATTCTACATCCTTTAGTTCTTTGTTCTTCTTAACATAAAAGCAGGAGAAAATGATCTTTTTTTTTTTTATCATTCATGTCTGAACTAAATTTAACTTTGCTCCTTTTTTCAGCTGAATCCAGACGGAACAGTCACTGCAGGTAGATTATAACATTTTTAATTTGCATGAATTAAGCTTCAAGTATGTTTTTCCCCACTTTAAAACCAAATATTTTGATATTTACTTTAGTGCATTTCTCTCTTTTTGTCTGTAAGGAAACTGTCAAACTGGACCCAAAGGAGAAAAAGGAGAAAGAGGCCTCCCTGGACTTCCTGCACCTCCAAGTGAGTCTGAAGTTTATGTGTGACATAAAAATAACCAAAAACAGCAGAAATTATCAGTTTTATCATTTAATATGACAATAAACCTTTAAATATGTGTTAAAAAAAGAGAAAACTAAGAGTTTAAAGTCTCTCCTCCTGTTTTCAGACGAGTTCCTGCCCCGCGGCGGCGGCTGGGTGAGTCTCTCCTAAAATCCGTCTCTGAGACGTGTCTGCGCTCTCACACTCAGATCATACTCATGTTTTTGTCCGTGTGTGTGTGTGGACTCACAGGGAGCCAGAGGAGACCAGGGCTTTAAAGGAGAGAAAGGAGACCGAGGAGAGGAAGGTTTCCCGGGGCGACCAGGGATCCCAGGAAGACCAGGACCTGTGGTGAGTCTTTGGATGTCCTCCTCACGTCCAACAGTTCTCCAAGGTCGTGAATTTAATCCTTCTTTGTCTGTTCAGGGACCAAAAGGAGAGTCAGTGATGGGTCCTCAGGGGCCTCCTGGGGTGCCAGGCTCACCGGGTATCCCTGGTTATGGCAGACAGGGACCGGTTGGCCCTCCTGGACCACCAGGGCCACCAGGACTGCCAGGGTCAGCATCACGATACGGCTCAGGTATGCGTCACTAGGCACGGAGAAGTTGGTTTAAAACTCTTTGCATCACAGCAGACCTCAGGATGCTGTAGTGCGGCCTCCAGCCACTAGATGGCGCTGCAGCTCTGGTTACTGGCTACTGCCTCAATGCTACAGCGTGATGCTAACCTGGGTGTAAAGATGCTAAGGTGACAGTTTGCATCTTTTAGTGCGGTGCAGTTTGGGGCTAATTTTACAAGCACAGGCGTGTGGATGCAGTGCTAGCTCTGCTAACGTTAGCCACATTCTGCTAACCAGTTTCACATTGTTAAAACCAATAATTTTGACAGTTTTTCTGAGCTTTTTCTCACTTTTTACCTCTTCAAACACAAACTCAAAGCTCACTCTCTCTTGAGTCTAAAAGTTTTGTATTTGTTGCAGCTTTGACTATGATGGGCCCTGCTGGACCTCCAGGACCACCTGGACCACCTGGAACTTCTGGTAACTCAGCATCTGTAAGTGAACCTCAATTTTTTGGCTCTTTCTT
Organism: Halichoeres trimaculatus; assembly: GCF_033239565.1. NCBI lineage: Eukaryota > Metazoa > Chordata > Actinopteri > Labriformes > Labridae > Halichoeres > Halichoeres trimaculatus. Next base: position 1,627,304 of record NW_027437196.1, on the reverse strand, counting down.
TGAACGTCTCATTAAAAATCTGCCAGAAACAAGTTTGGAGAGAGTTGAGGAGTTTTTCTTCTCTGGATTTTGTTTTCCAGATAAAAACCTTCTCCAGCCGCGACAGCATGATGCAGCACACGTCCAGGGACGCAGAGGGAACGATGGCGTACGTCGCAGGAACAGGAAGTCTCTTCCTCAAAGTAGCACAGGGGTGGAAAGAGATACAGGTAAAGATGAGGGTTAGTTCAAAACAGATTTCTGTGAGAACTAACTGTCAGCATCCAAACATCACAGGCTGAAGGAATCAATGATTAAACGAGCAGCAGGCTGAATTTTTATGATCCAGAAAGTGACCAGTGTATGATTCTCCTCTGATGTTTGATTTATTCTGTTATAAAAGTACAGAAGTTAAAAATGCACAAACAAAATCTCTGAGAAGTTTTCTGATGTATCTCCACAGCTCGGCAGTCTGATCTACCTCTCCAACAACATCATCCCTCAGGACGAGGTACTTCAGCTTCTCTTTACCTCTTTTTCAATTTAAACTGATTGAAACTCTCTTCATGTAATTTTTCTTTGAACGCCCCTTTTCTCTGCTTCTTTTAGCCTCGAGTTGCGTATCAAACCAGAGGAGACACGATGGAGCGGGTGCGTTCACTAACAGAGAGGGTGAGTGTCAAAAACCATTTCAAACAACATGACTGGTTTGTTTGAGCTGCTGGAAATTGAGGCATGAATGTTATAAAATAAGGAGATTTAAGAGCGAGTGCAACAAGAAATGAAATGTGGATTTAACTCAAGAGCTATCTCAACCAGTTCCACAAACCATGTGATAAAAACTGCCCAAGTGTTGATCATTTAAAGTTACCTGAAAAAAATCAAAACAGAAAAACTCAAAATTTAAAACTGCGCAAGTTAAGTAGAACATAGCAATCGGTCCATGCTACATGCAGCCCAGACACCCAGTTCATGCCACGTGTAGCACTGACACCCAGTTCATGCCACGTGTAGCACAGACACCCAATCCATGCCACGTATAGCACAGACATCCAGTTCATGCCACATGAAGCACAGACATCCAGTACATGCCTCATGTAGTACAGACACCCAGTACATGCCACGTATAGCAAAGACACCCAGTTCATGCCACATGTAGCACAGACACCCAGTACATGCCACATATAGCACTGACACCCAGTTCATGCCACTTGTAACAAAGGCACCCAGTCTATGCCACTAGTAGCACAGACACTGAGTTTATGCTAGGTGTAGCACTGACACCCAGTTCATGCAACATGTAGCACAGAAACCCATTTTATGCCATGTGTAGCACAGACATCCAGTTCTTGCCAAGTGTAGCACAGACATCCAGTTCATGCCTCATGTAGTACAGACACCCAGTACATGCCATGTATAGCAAAGACACCCAGTTCATGTCACATGTGTAGCACAGACATCCAGTTCATGCCACATGTAGCACAGACATCCAGTACATGCCTCATGTAGTACAGACACCCAGTACATGCCACGTATAGCAAAGACACCCAGTTCATGCCACATGTAGCACAGACATCCAGTACATGCCTCATGTAGTACAGACACCCAGTACATGCCATTTATATCAAAGACACCCAGTTCATGCCACGTGTAGCACAGACATCCAGTTCATGCCTCATGTAGTACCGACACCCAGTACATGCCACGTATAGCAAAGACACCCAGTTCATGTCACATGTGTAGCACAGACATCCAGTTCATGCCACATGTAGCACAGACATCCAGTTCATGCCTCATGTAGTACAGACACCCAGTACATGCCACGTATAGCAAAGACACCCAGTTCATGTCACATGTGTAGCACAGACATCCAGTTCATGCCACATGTAGCACAGACATCCAGTACATGCCTCATGTAGTACAGACACCCAGTACATGCCACGTATAGCAAAGACACCCAGTTCATGCCACATGTAGCACAGACATCCAGTTCATGCCTCATGTAGTACAGACACCCAGTACATGCCATATATATCAAAGACACCCAGTTCATGCCACGTGTAGCACAGACATCCAGTTCATGCCTCATGTAGTACCGACACCCAGTACATGCCACGTATAGCAAAGACACCCAGTTCATGTCACATGTGTAGCACAGACATCCAGTTCATGCCACATGTAGCACAGACATCAAGTTCATGCCTCATGTAGTACAGACACCCAGTACATGCCACGTATAGCAAAGACACCCAGTTCATGTCACATGTGTAGCACAGACATCCAGTTCATGCCACATGTAGCACAGACACTGGGTTCATGCTAGGTGTAGCACTGACACCCAGTACATGCCATGTGTAGCACAGACACCCAGTTTATGCCATGTGTAGCACAGACACCCAGTTTATGCCATGTGTAGCACAGACATCCAGTTCATGCCACATGTAGCACAGACACCCAGTTCATGCCACGTGTAGCACAGACACCCAGTTCATGCCACTTTTAGCACAGACAGCTGGTCCATGCCATGTCGAGCACAGACAGACTTTAATCCTCCTGCAGGAGTGTCTTGTGTCCATTGTGTTCTTTCCTCACGTACGGTTATTAAACACAATCACGACAAAATTTACCTGGCCGAAACATAGTTTTTTTAAAAGTTTTTTGAAATTTGGCCACAAAGTAAATTTTATTAAAGATTAAAGAAATTTTAGGTTATCTTGTCTTTATTTTCAGCTGTACTTACACAAGGTGATGATTTGAAATGAACTGTTCAGTATCTCATAGAGTATCTGCGTGTTGGGGGTTTCAGTGAGATGTTTGTTCGTTGAATCTCCTGTGTTTTGTAGCCTTGAAATCTCTGACTTTTACCTTATTCGATCAAACATTGTTCAGTTTTCTGTAAAAACTTGAAATTTTAGTAATTTTAACACAACAAAGTTACAGTAACTGAACATCACTTTTCATTTCTAAGTGTGCTTTTATTTATTTTGAAACTTATGCTTCAATAAAGTCAGAGGACGATGAAGATTCAAAAACCCTCTGGATGATTTTGTTTCTGTTTTAAGAAACATGAAAACTCTCCAAACTGGACAAACACTGACCTGCTGCTTCTTCTTCTCCAGCTCAACCTCGTTGCGTTGAACCAGCCACACTCAGGCGACATGATGGGGCTCGACACGGCCGACAGGATGTGCTACGAGCAGGCGAAGGCGATGGGTTTGCCTACAAACTACCGCGCCTTTATTTCCTCCCACAGGCAAGACCTGGTCCATGTGGTCTATCCCGGCTTCAGGGAGACTCTGCCTGTAACCAACCTCAGGGTGAGTCTGCATACAGACCCAGAGAGACACCAACGAAGAAGAGAGCAGAGAAACGTCTGGTCGTGTCTAACGTCTTCTTCTTTGTAGGGTGACATCATGTTTAGGAACTGGCGCTCAATTTTCAGCGGTGATGGCGGACCGATCAACTCCAGGATACCGATCTACTCCTTTGATGGACGGGATGTGTTAGCCGACCCCTTCTGGTCAGTCACATGACTCATCGCTCACACGTTTCTGCCTGTTTCATGTCACTCCGTTAAATATTTCCATCACGTCTTTCCTCAGGCCTCAGAAGAGCGTCTGGCACGGCTCCACCAGCAGGGGGCTCAGGCTGATGGACAAACACTGCGAGACGTGGCGGGCCGACCACGTGTCCGTCATGGGCCAGTCGTCCAGTCTGACCTCAGGTCTGCTCCTGGGCCAGCAAACACGGAGCTGTTCTAATCAGTACATCGTTCTCTGCATCGAGACGCACAAAAACCATTAAACCACTCCAACGTAGCCCCGCTTGGCGTCGCTTCGATGTCCTCGGAGAGGAGATTAGAGTGACCTCTGTGGATTACGATGTGGATTGCAGCTCATCTTTGGTGCTACGTGTAGCATTTGTTGTTCACTGCCTTGTTAGAAACACACAGCGCCTTTTCTCTGCCGTCGCCAGTGTTTTTTCTGGGAGGCGGGACGATGAAGACGAACTCTTGATGTTTTATAATCCGGGGATTTAAGCTAACGTGAGGACGATCTGGACCTGTTTTTAAGAAATGTCAATTCGTCCAGAAGATTCCCCGTATCTTCAAACTGGTGGCACATAACGTCAAATGCAGCACAACGGCTGGTCGGTTTAAAGCCGTGCTAAAGCTAACATCTCACAGAGTGGGAATGAAACGTGCTGCACCTTTAGCTTCTTGATTAAAGAGGGGTATCATGTTTTTTTTTTCTTTATCCTGTCCCTCTGGTGTCTCCACAGTATCTTTACATGATTAACAGCTCGTAAGAATCTCTATTTTCCTCTCCCTGGTGTATTATGAATCCCTGAAACACTGTCTCTTTAGGGCTCCCTGCTTCACAAACCCCCTTCACTCTGATTGGCCAGCCATATGTTTGGGCCCTGCCTCTGTAACATGTCAGAAACCAGCTAAGAGATCCTGATGTGATGACCTCATCATTTCAGAAAGTCTCGTAACAATGTTTTACAATACGGAAAAGCAGAATACCCCCTCTTTAAGAGGAGGTACCCTACATCTCCATCATACCTTGCTTTAATATCCATTTCACTCCGGATTTAAAGTAAGAGCTTGGGACCTTGACAAAAGTAGAATATCATATTAGCTTAAATAAAATCACACTTCTCTTTGTAAGTGATGGAATCGCCCCCTGCTGGCCAGCAATGAAAATGCAGGTCGTCGCTAACAGTTTAGCTGAACTTGTTAAACCCTGAGGCGTTATCCTCAGCTCACAAACAGTCACTGAGAAAAACCCAGGCGGCAAAATCTGCACCTCTCACAAGGAGTGATGGATTCTGGGAAGGAAGCTTAAAAGGACTATTCCGTCATTCTTGTTTACATGTTGTCATCACTACATTTTTAATGTTTACTCCGAGCTAAAAGGCAAACGTTTTGTTTCCATCACTTCCATAATCTCTGAGAAGCTCAGTCAGCCCGTGTTGCCACCAAAGAGATTTCGATGCACTGTATTTTCTTTTTTAAAATCTTCTTCTAACATTTTCATCCTTCAGTGTCGTAGCTTTTCAAACATCTTGTTGATTTCACCTCCTAGCAGTTTTTTTTTCTCTCAGTAGGATATTTAATTTAAATCCAACCATTTATTTATGCCGTCACAGCACATAACGTAAAAACAACAAAAAAATCAGAGGATTAAATTTAAGAATGTAATTTATCGTGTTGGTTGTTTCTTCACTCTTTGTGCCTTTTTTAATTCTTTGTACAGTTTTTTTTATTATTGTTACGAAAATAGATTTTTGAAGAATGTCATCAGTCAAAAACGAGATGAAACTGAAACAAGTTTAATGTTTTAATGCTGAATAAAAAGGATTTTAGATGGAAATTCTAAGGGAAAGGAGAGCACATGTTTTGTATAAATATTGGTGCTTTTTTAAATAAAGTTTTCTCTTTTGGTAAACTGCTTTTGTTTCTCATTTAAAGGCTTTTTACATGACCTTAAAAATATTTTAAATTACCTGTTCTTTGGAGAAAAAAAAAAAAAATTGGGTGCACTACCAATTCTGACCACAGTCGTCACTGCACCACCACCAAACAGAAATTCCTCACAGCAGCTTTAACAACTGATTTTTTTCCCAAAGAGTCTCTAAAATTATCCACACCTGTTGAAGATATTAGGGATATATAAATAAGTTTTTAAAAGAGATTTCTGCCCCCTGCTGGGTAATGTTTCTCCTTTGCCAGGGTTATCGTTAAAAAAAAAAAAAAAAAAAAAAAAAAAAAGCACTACCGATTCTGACCACAGGTGTCACTACAAATAACACAGACTGAGCATTTCATACATGAGTTTTGATTTATTTCAGTATAATAGGGAGCCAAAATGGCAGCTTTAATGTTTGGTTTTGAAATAAAAATGGCATTGAAAAATGTGTATTATAAAATAAAATAATGTGTATTATAATATAATAATAATAATAATAATAATAATAATAATAATAATAATAATAACAATAATAATAATAATAATAAAAATAATATTAATAATAATAATAATACATTATACATTATAATAAATTATCAAAAAAGGAAATTGCATTGATAATATTTTTTCTGAACTTAAAAACACAGAAATCAAATTATATATATATATATATATATATATATATATATATATATATATATATATATATATATATATATATATATATATATAGTTATATATATATATCTTTAATTTTTACACATTTTTGCACACTGATGTTTTTAAATTTATATAATATTTAATTTATTTATTTAATGTCACTTTTTTTATCAAAGACAGTTTTTACTTTTAATTGTGTTTTTTTTTTATCATACTTTTTTGTTTACTGTCTTTTTTAGCTTCAACTTTTTGTCACTTTTTTGACATTGATGGGAGAAAAACATCACTTAAATAATAAAAAATATATATTTTTACTTGATTTTTCATAGTTTATTTTACATTTTTCTTTTTCCTTTTCTGTGTACTGTATTTATTATTTTTTTCTTATTTTTTGATCACAGTCCTTTATTTTGCTTACTTTTTTTTAGCTTCAACTTTCTGTCACTCTTTTGGCGTTGAGGGAAGAAAAACATCACTTAAATTATTTTTTTTAGTTTATTTTACTTTTTTTTCTTTTTCCTTTTCTCTGTACTGTATTTATTTTTCTTTTGTATTAGACTTTATTTTAAAATGTGGGATATATTTGGGTTCAGTGTATATATACATGTGTTGTTTTTTTTAATCTGTGTGCTCTTTATGATAGTTTTTGTTGATCTTTCTTAGTTTTGTCAAAAAAAAAAACATTAAAAATGAATTCTAAAAATTCATTTATAAAAAAGAGACATCAAATAAATAGATGATTTTAATTCAAAAACATCATAATGCAAAAAAATTATGGAAATGAAATAATATAAAATGTTTCATGTCTGTGTTTTTGACTTTATCAATGCTATTTCCTGTTTTGATGCCATGATAATTTTTCTTTTAATGCCAAATTTTATGATTAATACTAAACATTTAAGTCATTGTTTTAGCTCTACAGTCTTACAGCAAAAAACAGGGAAAATGACCAAATCTCTGCAGATGAAATAAAAATGGATTTTTTAAAATGAAGTTTTGATTTCAAAAACATTTGTTTGCAGTTTAAGAAGTGAATATTTTGCCAGTTTCCTCTGTCAGAGACCCCCGGCCGTCTCTCTGTGCTGCACGCTGACGATGACGAGTTTTGTGGTCAGTTTCTAAAAATAGCTCCTCAAACACACCTCCCTTCCAAAGGTCTCCTCTCTGGGTGTTTTTGCTTTTAACTCCAAACTGCTCTTGGCTTTTACCCCAGCTTTACGTTTGAGAAGAAAGGAAGACATCTTTTTAAATCCTAGGTGGAGGTTTTTGACTTGGCTTGAAGATGAAGTTTATAACCATGTTTTTACTCCTGAGTGTCCTGGGCGCTGACTGTCAGTCCTTCCACCGAGGAAACTGCCCCAAACCACCTGTTCAGGACAACTTCAACGTCACAAAGGTGAAAAACTAACAGAGTTTTTATCTCCTCAATGCATTCTGGGATTTCTTTCATTTCTCTGTAACAAACGCAGATGTTTAAATGAGATTTAGTCGTTGTCCTGTTTTCCTTGCAGTACCTGGGCACCTGGTACGAGATCGAGAAGCTGCCGGCCATGTTTGAAAGAGGGAAATGTAACCAGGCCACCTACAGTCTGCTGGAGGACGGGACGGTGAAGGTTCGCAACGAAGAGCTGCTGTAAGCCTCTTTATGCCTGAAAACAGTAATCTGTATGAAATTAAGAAAAAGTGGAGGTCATTTCCTGTCCGTTCATCTCTTCGTCGTCCTCTCGGCGCAGGGCCAACGGGAAGATAAACTCCATCGAAGGCGTGGCCACGATTAAAAACTCCTCTCAACCTGCGATCCTGGATGTCAGCTTCTTCAAAGGTAAACACACCACGGAGGAAATGAGCTTTATCATAAATATCTACCTGTGTTTTACCTGTGTCCAGGTGTTCCAGACGCCCCGTACTGGGTCCTCTCCACGGACTATCAGACCTACGCCCTGGTCTACTCCTGCTCAGACTACTTCGGCCTTTTCCACATCGACTTCGCCTGGATCCTGGCTCGCTCTCGGGAGTTGACTGAAGAGGTCGTCGATCAGCTGCACGAGGAGCTCACTGCTGCCGGCGTGAACGTAAAACGCCTGACGGTCAGCGACCAAACAGGATGTGATGTCATGACCTGAGGCGGGGTTGAACTGTTGAGGTTGTGAACACTGATTGATGGAAAAGATAATCAGGGAGATGTGTTTAAAGTGTGACACGTTTATGTCTCATGATGATTTAATGAGTTTATCTTTGTTTACATCAGCGGATTAAACACTTATCTGTGTTTGTTGTTTATCTTTGTGAAAAATGACTATTTTTCCAGTAAAAACTGATTTAGAGCTTCAGCTGAAAAATGTCTGATTTTGATACATTTGTAAATCATATTAACTTCCTTACATTAAAAAAAAAACTTTCTTAGACAAACCATCTCACAACATTTAATAAAGAAAACAGAGAAAAAGACTTCCCAACAATGTTTTATTTTTAATATTTATGATTTTATACTGTAGTTAATACAAAAATAATACATTTTGTTTAAAAACCCTACAACTAAAAAGTTTTTTATTGCAAAAACTAATTTTAACAAAAGTTGAAATAGTAATTTACGTTAAATTATCCATCAGCAATTTTATTAAACGTCATTACGAATATTTTAATTTGGGCCTGTGTTAGTTGATTAATTAATAAAGTGGTTTTAGCATGTCAGTAGAGGCAAAAAAGCTTATAATCGTAATTCTGATTTAATTTAAATGGATCTAATTTAAAGAATCAGACGTGCAAATTAATGCAATGTTATATCATTTATTGTATGTACGCAATGATCACAAAAAAATTGAGGTATTCTTAGGGGCTGATCAAACTAATTATTAGATTTATACTCTGGTTAACAAGACAAAAAAAAAAATATGGGGAAACAAAAATCATCTTTCAGACATAAAACAGAGTTAAAAAGCCACAATAATTAGATGAAAGATAAATCAATTTCAATGATTTATTTATTTATTTATTTATTTATTTATTTTTATTTTAAGTTAAATGAAAGGAATTAAAATATAATTTTTTGAGGGAAAAGCTGTTATGAAGTTGCAAAACTTACTAGATAAATGTTTGGTTAAACTGCTTGTTGAAAAGTGAAACAAAATGACCAAATATTATAATTATAACCTTGAAATTTTATTTTTTAATACCTTTATATCTATGTTATGATAAGAATAACTTGAATTGAATGATGTATCCTCGAACACTTGCGTTCCAGGGGCTGTTTTCTTCTTTTCCTCCTTTTTCCTTATTGGCAGCAGTGGGCTTCCATACAATTCAAAGGTCATCGGTCCTTTATTCTGAAAGAGCCATCCCGGAAGTGTCAGCAGGTAGCTGTCAGAGGACTGGAGGGTCTCCAGCAGCAGTCTTAGCGGGGGTACACCTGGAAACGTGACGCTAACACCTGGAAACATGAAGCTGTGTCTGTTTTTCTTCTGTCTGTGGATTTTCGCGGGCATTTCTTCAGCGGCGCGAAACGACAGACCGATCATCGGTGAGTGACTGAAACTAACGGGTTAGTTAGCTGCTGACGGTGTTCCCGAGCTGTGAGACCGGTATGACACTGATCAGGTCTGGATCACACACGTCTCCCTGTCTTTAAGGTGTTCTGGCCCAGGAGGTCCGGTCCCCCAAACCCAACCAGACCTCTTACATCGCTGCGTCTTACATCAAGTTCCTGGAATCAGCCGGGGCCAGGGTCGTTCCTGTCATGTGGGTCCACATCTGTGTTTCAACAGCTTGTTCACACACACACACACACACACACGCACACACACACACACACACACACACACACACACACTGGGCTCAGACTTTAACCTGTTTTTATCTGTGCAGGATTAACCAGACCCTGGAGGAGTACAAAGCTCTGTTCAGCTCTCTCAACGGGTAAATACCATCACACCTGATACACAGAGGAAGATTAGGAGAAACAGAGGAGGAATAAGTTTAATCTTAACTCTCCTAAGATTAAAATACGACCATCAATGTCAAACATCGTCATTTGAAAGTTTCCAGATGAAGCTTAAGTCCCCAAAAAAGAAAATACCACCACTCTCTGTCACAAAAACAAAAAATAATAATAAAAAAACCCACCCTTTTCTGTACAAAACACTTAAATATTTATTTTAAAATTATTTAATTTAATTAAAATTTAAGTACAGTCATTAACAGTCAATAATGACTGTAATAAAACATGAATTCTGTAAAGTCAGGTTTCCTTCATAAGATCTTAGAACAAGAAGGTTAAAACCCCCAAAAGACACTAAATAAACCAAAATAATCTTTTGAGAAGAAATAAAGATAATAAAATATGAAAAGATGCTCCATAATTTAATAATAAGGCTGATTTAAGATAAAATAATTTATTAAATAGAGGATAAAGACATCAATTCAGAAAAAATCAAAAGATAAACAAAAATAAATGGATATGAAAAGTTAAAATAAAATATTTTTAAAGTAGGTAAAATAAATTGTAGATTTAAGTAACAAAAAAAACATGAAAAAAAAAAAAACAAACCCCACCAGACTTCAAGTGACTAAAAGTAAATTGATGACTGAGCTTGAAAATTTTTTAAAGTAAACTCAGAACCTACTTTTTATTTTAGCTTTTAACTGAGTTTAACTAGTTTTATTTATTTGTTTTATTTGTTTTTTACTTTTATAATTATTTATTTATTTATATACATTTATTTCTTTATTTTTCCATGTCTTTCTTACCTTAATTTATATAAATTTATATAAATAATTTTTATATAGTAACATATATATTTAGTTATATCTTATATTCTGTTTAATTAATTGTTAATATTTTTTTGTTGTTTATTTATTTATTTTTTACCTCTTTAATTTCCTTTTTAATAATGTTCTAGTGAATTTCAGCAAAGCATCCTATTCTCCTTTGACTTTTAGTTTCAGTCTTTTTGTGTTTAGTTGTCTAATTTTTTTTAAAACTGTTTTTATTTTCTTTATTCAACTCAACTCAAACTTTATTGTTAGAGCTAATTTAAAACAAAGTGTTTTACAGAAGCAAACAAAAGCAGCACAAATAACAAGAAAGAAGTAGAAATACAGGAAAAACAGATCAAACACAAAATGAAATAAAATAGAATAAAATGACTTAAATAGATTGTTTTCAAGTTTTAACATCTTCTTTTACCGTCATGGTTTCATCATTAAGCTCATGTCTGAAATATGTTGTGTTTTTTTATGCACCAAAAAATGTGATTTTACTAGGTGAAAAAAACGTAACCGTCAAAACACCTGGAAAGCACCAAACTGCTCCAATAATGAATCCGAGCAGTTTAAAATGATTTTTCCTCGTCTGTGTTCATCCCTCTTAGACTTAGTTCCTGAGCGTCTTTAGCTTCATCGTCTTTTCCCTTCGCTCACAGGATCCTGTTCCCAGGCGGCGCCGCCAGCCTCACCACGTCCGGGTACGCGCGGGCCGCCAGGATCTTCTACGACCTGGCTCTGGAGGTGAAAGCTGAGGACACTCGTGGATCACTCGCTGACTGACTGACTCATGTTGCTTCACCGTCTGCGTTGTGTTTCAGGCCAACGACAGAGGAGACTTCTTCCCCGTGTGGGGGACGTGTCTGGGCTTTGAGCAGCTGACCGTTCTGACCAGCGGGAAGAATCTTCTGGTGAGGACCAACACGACCGGCGTGGCGCTGCATCTGGACTTCACTAACGGTACGACCCAACGTGTGCTCTCCTGGCTAACCCTGAATCAGCTGCAGGTTTGATTTCCTGATGTTTGCAGTTTCTTTATCCTTCCTAAGAAACCTCAGCCAGCCGCTTGTTTCACGGCTTCCCGGCTGAGCTGATGAAGGACCTGTCCTCTGAGCCGCTGACGGAAAACTCTCACAAGTGGAGCATCTCCATGTCGGTACGTTCATCTTTTCTTTTTAGGATTTAACAAACACTTCATAATCTGACGGTTAATGATGTTTCTTTCAGACCTACAACACAAACGAGGAGCTGAACAACTTCTACAAAGTCCTCTCCACAAACACCGACGGAATAACCGAGTTTATCTCAACCTTTGAAGGTAGCGCCACAGCAGGATTATGGGTAATTTAAAAAGTTGTGGTGAGAAAAAGACCAAGCAGAAATGTCTGAGTGGGATCTTTCTTTCCCTCCCTCCTCCCAGCGTACGATTACCCGATCTACGGGACGCAGTGGCACCCGGAGAAGAACGCGTTTGAGTGGATGAAGCCGTACATCCCGCACTCTCCGTCAGCGATAAAGACGACTTTCTACATGGCTGAGTTCTTCGTCAGTGAAGGTATGGATCAGCTCTTTGATCGTTTACAGGAAGCTGTGTTGGAGGTTCGTTAACTCTGGTTTCTCTCTCACAGCCAGGAAGAGCTCGCACAGGTTCGGCTCAGAGGAAGTGGAGAAGCAGGCTCTGATTTACAACCACAGCCCTGTTTACACGGGCGGTAAGGGCAGCTTCGAGCAGATCTATTATTTCTGATCTCCTGTCTGTTTGCTTTGGCTCCTCGGCCTCTGATTGGTTCTCTCTGTCACGTGACCTTTGAACATTTGCACATGATTTGGTTTGTTTGCTGTTTGGCTGCTCGCTCTGTAGGAAACAGATTTACATCAGGCTGCTTAAAGTGGAATAAAGACGTTAATGCTGAGTTTACAGTTTGATATCTTCCTCAGACTGATGCTGTTTCAACAAAACTGTTTGAAGAATAAACATGTTAATCTATGTGCACATGAATGAACAAATGTACGAATGTATGCGTTGATGTTTGCATGTAAATACTGATCCAGAAACAAAGAGAAATATGTAAATTGAATCGGACATATCCGCTAAATAAATCAAAATTCTGAATGAAAACAGTTTTTGTTTCACATGACTTCCTGTAATTCTTACTTTGGTGATTCTGAGAAAAGAAAAAGAAAAGGGGGAATGAGTCGGTCAAACTGTGACATTAACTTAAGAGCTTTTTTCCTGGACTTTGAAAGAAACTTTTTTTTTAATTAAAAAATTTCTTTTGTTTTTTTTTCCTATAAGATTTTTTTGTGAATTAAAAAAAAAAAAATTAAAAAATCAATTTTCCATCACTGTATTCTATGATACAGGGAAACAATTTCAGATTGTTGTACCCAAGAATAAACTGTCAAATTTTGAAAAATAAAAAAAAATAAAAATAAAAGGGTTAGGGTTAGGGACAAAAAACTTTTCTCTTTGACAAAATGCAAAGAATAATGAATTTTATCAACCAGCCTCGCATATTCTACGCTATAAAACTACTTTTTAAGACAATTTTAACCTCATTGACAGAAAAAAAAGTCAATTTTTCAAAGAAAAACCTAAGGCTAACCCCTTAGTTTTTTTTTCTTTTTTTTGGAGAAAAAACAAAAAACTTTTTTTTTCCACAAAATGCAAAGAAAAATGAATTTTATCAACCAGCCTGGCATCCTCTATGCTATAAAACTACTTTTTAAGACAATTTTAACCTCATTGACAGAAAAAAAAAAGGCAATTTTTTTTTTTTTCAAAAACCTAAGGCTAACCCCTTAGCATTTTTTTAGGGAAAAAACAAAAAATTTATCTTCTCCACAAAATGTTAAGAAAAATGAATTTTATCAATCAGCCTCTCATCCTCTATGCTTTAAAGCTACTTTTTGAGACAATCTTAACCTCATTGACAGAAGAAAAAAAAAAGTCACTTTTTCAAAGAAAAACCTAAGGCTAACCCCTTAGCTTTTTTTTGATTTAGGGGAAAAAACAAAAAACTTTTTTTTTCCACAAAATGCAAAGAAAAATGCATTTTATCAACCAGCCTCGCATCCTCTATGCTATAAAACTGCTTTTTAAGACAATTTGAACCTCATTGACAGTAAAAACAAACAAAAAAAAAAAGTCAATTTTTCAAAGAAAAACCTAAGGCTAACCCCTTTGCTTTTTTTTGATTAAGGGGGAAAAAAAAAATTATCTTTTCCACAAAATGCAAAGAAAAATGAATTTTATCAACCAGCCTGGCATCCTCTATGCTATAAAACTACTTTTTAAGACAATTTTAACCTCATTGACAGAAAAAAAAAAGGCAATTTTTTTTTTTCAAAAACCTAAGGCTAACCCCTTAGCATTTTTTTTAGGGATAAAACAAAAAATGTATCTTCTCCACAAAATGTTAAGAAAAATGAATTTTATCAACCAGCCTCTCATCCTCTATGCTTTAAAGCTACTTTTTGAGACAATTTTAACCTCATTGACAGAAAAAAAAAAAAGTCAATTTTTCAAAGAAAAACCTAAGGCTAACCCCTTAGCTTTTTTTTGATTAAGGGGGAAAAAAAAAATTATCTTTTCCACAAAATGCAAAGAAAAATGCATTTTATCAACCAGTCTCTCATCCTCTATGCTTTATAACTACTTTTAAGACAATTTTTACCTCATTGACAGAAAAAAAAGTCAATTTTTCAAACAAAAACTTAAGGCTTACCCCTAAGCTTTTTTTTTTTTTTTTTAAGGGATAAAACAAAAAACTTTTGTTTTTCCACAAAATGCAAAGAAAAATGCATTTTATCAACCAGCCTGGCATCCTCTATGCTATAAAACTACTTTTTAAGACAAATTTAACCTCAATGACAGAAAAAAAATAAGTCAATTTTTTTTAAAAACCTAAGGCTAACCCCTTAGCATTTTTTTTTTAAGGAAAAAACAAAAAAATTATCTTCTCCACAAAATGTTAAGAAAAATGAATTTTATCAACCAGCCTCTCATCCTCTATGCTTTAAAACTACTTTTTGAGACAATCTTAACCACATTGACAGAAAAAAAAAAAGTCAATTTTTCAAAGAAAAACCTAAGGCTAACCCCTTACCTTTTTTTTGATTAAGGGGAAAAAACAAAATACTTTTTTTTTCCACAAAATGCAAAGAAAAATGCTTCTTTTCAACCAGCCTCGCATCCTCTATGCTATAAAACTGCTTTTTAAGACAATTTGAACCTCATTGACAGTAAAAAAAGTCAATTCTTCAAAGAAAAACTTAAGGCTAACCCCTAAGCTTTTTTTTTTCTTTTTAAGGGATAAAATAAAAAACTTTTTTTTTTCCACAAAATGCAAAGAAAAATGCATTTTATCAACCAGCCTGGCATCCTCTATGCTATAAAACTACTTTTTAAGACAAATTTAACCTCAATGACAGAAAAAAAAATAAGTTAATTATTTTTAAAAACCGAAGGCTAACCCCTTAGCATTTTTTTTTAAGGAAAAAAAAAAAAAAATTATCTTCTCCACAAAATGCTAGAAAAAAAATGAATTTTATCAATCAGCCTCTCATCCTCTTTGCTTTAAAACTACTTTTTGAGGCAATTATAACCTTATTGACAGAAAAAAAAAAAGTCAATTTTTCAAAGAAAAAACCTAAGGCTAACCCCTTAGCTTTTTTTTGATTTAGGGGAAAAAACAAAAAAAAATATTTCCCACAAAATGAAAAGAAAAATGCATATAATCAACCAGCCTCGCATCCTCTATGCTATAAAACTGCTTTTTAGGACAATTTGAACCTCATTGACAGTAAAAACAAAAACAAAAAAAGTCAGTTTTTCAAAGAAAAACCTAAGGCTAACCCCTAAGCTTTTTTTTTTTTTTTTTTTTGGGGAAAAAACAAAAGAATTTTCTTTTTTACAAAATGCAAAGAAAAATGCATTTTATCAACCAGCCTCGCAACCTCTATGCCATTAAACTACTTTTAAGACAATTTTAACCTCATTGACAGAAAAAAAAAAAAGTCAATTTTTCAAAGAAAAACCTAAGGCTAACCCCTTAGCTTTTTTTTGATTAAGGGGGAAAAAAAAAATTATCTTATCCACAAAATGCAAAGAAAAATGCATTTTATCAACCAGCCTCGCATCCTCTATGCTTTATAACTACTTTTAAGACAATTTTAACCTCATTGACAGAAAAAAAAGTCAATTTTTCAAAGAAAAACTTAAGGCTAACCCCTAAGCTTTTTTTTTTTTTTTTTAAGGGATAAAACAAAAAACTTTTGTTTTTCCACAAAATGCAAAGAAAAATGCATTTTATCAACCAGCCTGGCATCCTCTATGCTATAAAACTACTTTTTAAGACAAATTTAACCTCAATGACAGAAAAAAAAAAGGCAATTTTTTTCAAAAACCTAAGGCTAACCCCTTAGCATTTTTTTTTTAAGGAAAAAACAAAAAATTTATCTTCTCCACAAAATGTTAAGAAAAATGAATTTTATCAACCAGCCTCTCATCCTCTATGCTTTAAAACTACTTTTTGAGGCAATCTTAACCACATTGACAGAAAAAAAAAAAAGTCAATTTTTTTTGAAAAAAAACCTAAGGCTAACCCCTTAGCTTTTTTTTTTTTAGGGAAAAAACAAAAGAATTTTCTTTTTTACAAAATGCAAAGAAAAATGCATTTTATCAACCAGCCTGGCATCCTCAATGCTATAAAACTACTTTTTTAGACAATTATAACCTCTGACAGAAAAATTTTTCAAGGAAAAACCTAAGGCTAACCCCTTAGCTTTTTTTTTTTTTTTAGGGAAAAAACAAAAAACTTTTTTTTTCCACAAAATGCAAAGAAAAATGCATTTTATCAACCAGCCTCCCATCCTCTATGCCATAAAACTACTTTTAAGACAATTTTAACCTAATTGACGGAAAAAAAGGAAAAAAAAGTAAATTTTTCAAAGAAAAACCTAAGGCTAACCCCTTAGCATTTTTTTTCTTTTTTTTGGGAGAAAAAACAATAAACTTTTCTTTTCCACAAAATGCAAAGAAAAATGCATTTTATCAACCAGCCTGGCATCCTCTATGCTTTAAAACTACTTTTTAAGACAATTTTAACCTCATTGACAGAAAAAAAAAGTCAATTTTTTAAAAAAAGCCTAAGGCTAACCCCTAAGTTTTTTTTTTTTTTTTTAAGGGAAAACACAAAAAATTTATCTTCTCCACAAAATGCAAAGAACCAAAACCAAAAAAAAAAAGAAAAGTCAAACAAAAACAAACAAAAAAAAACCTTAAGGCCAAGCCCTTCCTTTTTTAAATTTATTTGTTTATTTTTTCTTTGAATGTCATAACAGAAATAAAAAGGAACGACAGAAAAGACTTCAGCTGATAAAATATCTATAGTTTTATTCTAACATTTACCTTCATGCCACAATCTGACATCAATCTCCTTCTATGCTTTGGATTACAAAGTTGAGCGTCTTTGAAAAAGTCCTGGATTCCCGGCGAGAAAAGTCCGTGTCGCCGTTTCCGTCTTTTAAGTCCGACTGAGTCCAGGGACGGCGACGGGAGAAGAGAAATGAACGGTCAGGTGTAACTCCCAAAATGCTTAATGCACAAATAACACTCAGGTACTACTGTTTCTTTTTTCCTTTTTTCTTTTTTAGAATAAAATGATATTTGAGTAACATTTACACATCAAGCTGACGAGACTGGGATCTCAATCACAATAACTACTGGAAATGTCATTAATGCAGTATCCAGTAAAAACATTCAAGATGTCAAAATGAGCGCGTGGAGCTGAGCGACCAGGGAGAGCTGCAAAAAACCTCCAACATGCACTGAAACCAAACACAGATGGTCACAGAGAAGAAATGAGAAAAAACAAACATGTGCCTTTAAAAATCATCCATCGTGTGGATCACTGGACTTTAAACCTGGAGTTTTACCAACGTCTTCACTCTTTCTTTAACGTCTTCACAGCTGATTCATGCAGAGTCTGTACCTCCTGAAATCTTTAGGGACATTTTCAGGGAAATCCAGTTTAAAGTCTGGTTTAAAAATCAAGTATTAGCTGCTAAAAGAAGCTAACGTTACATATTTTTGTTTCACATATCAGCTGACATTTTGGGAAAGGGGTTAAAACTTTCTGGATAAGAGTTGGGTAAAAGTTTCACCTGAGTCTTATCTCTAGAGATGACTGAAAAAAATCATTTAAATGTAAATGCAAGCATCAAATCTGGCAGAAATACCGTCTATGACCACTCGTTTGAAAAATACACTCAAAAAACCAAGATGGCGGCCATTAATATGGAAATGTTCTTTATCCCAATTCATCTAACGGTGATGTTAGCATGAAATTTGGTAGAAATACTCTGTAAAGGAAACCCTTCAGGAAAAAGGTGATTGCCACTCAAAATTTAAAGATGGTGACATTTTTAAAGATGGCCGCCATCTCTGTTGACTAGAAAATAAAAGCTGGAGATCATTTTTTAAGATGTTATTTTTGCTAAATGATGAACAAAACTCAGAAACACACTTTTTTTGTCTTTTTTTCTTGGTGTCTACACTGCAAAAAACTGAAATCTTATCAAGTGTTTTTGTCTAATTTACAGTAAAAAATGTCTTTTTATACTTGGTATCAGATAAAATGAGGTCTGAATTGCTCGTACCAAGTAAAAAAAATTCTGACAATGGAAAAAGAAAACTTTGCTCAAAAATTAGCTTAAAACAACAACAATGTTTTACTTCAAGAAACTTTTTTCTTGTTCCATTGGCAGATTTTTTAGCTTCTTACAGAAATTCAGACCTTATTTTTGTCTTTAAATAACTGGAAATAAGACATTTTTCTGGACTGCTCAGGTGAATGTGTCTCATATTGAATATAAAAAAAACATTTTCTACAGAAAATAAGAGAAAAACACTTGATAAGATTTCAGTTTTTTACAGTGTGACATCTTTTTTTTTTTTTTTTTTTTTTTTTTTCAAAAGAGTGGCCCCTCCGGAAATATCTGAGCCAAATTTCATGCTTGCATCATCATTTAAACCATTGAAATTATTAGCATCTAATAAAAATGGTGGCCATCCTGAAAAAAGTCACAACCTGTAAATTTTAAGTGGCGAGCCCCAGGGATGGGTACTGGGTTAGGTACTTTTATAGGTACTGACTGAATATTGTTTGTAGTACTGAGTACCGATTCACGTAAAATTAAAAGGTTCCATGTTTAGGTACCTGAATGCATCCTTGTGACTGTGAGGGAGTGGGAGAGTAGGAGATTTTCCTACTGGACTTGAACACAGCATTTCAAGTTAACATACTGAGAAAGAGGGATGGGCACCTTTCACATTTAAAACGATACGGTAACGATGTCCGGTGCCTGGCAATAGGTACCGATACTCAAAGGAACCAATTTTTGGTACTTTTTTGTGTTTATGTGGTAATAAATATTATTTTGTTTAATAGTAAAATCTCATTTTTTCAATTTAACATATTTATTCTTCAATATATAATATAATTGTAATGCTGTGTTTACATCCAGCATGGAAAATCTCCTACTCTTCCTCTCCCTCACAGTCACAAGGATGCATTCAGGTACCTAAACCTGGAACCTTTTGATTTTATGTGAATCTGTACCCGGTACTTAATTCAGTACCCATCCCTAATCTGTAGTACCAAGTGCAGATTCACGTAAAATTAAAATGTCCCATGTTTAGGTACATGAATGCATCCTTGTGACTGTGAGGGAGTGGAAGAGAAGGAAATTTTCCATGCCGGACATGAACACATCGCAAGTTTAAATGCTGAGAAATAAATATGTTACACTGTATCATTCCAAATGTGAAAAGAACCTGTTTCCTAAAGAGAGCCCTTCAGAGAGTATCTGTGCTACATTTTATGCTCACACTGCAAAAAACTGAAATCTTATCAAGTGTTTTTGTTTTATTTTCAGTAGAAAATGTTTTTTTAGGTTTAATCTGAGAAACATTCACCTGACCAGTCCAGAAAAATGTCTTATTCAAAGTTATTTAAAGACAAAAATGAGGTCTGAATTGTTGTAACAAGAAAAAAAAATCACCCAATGGATCTAGAAAAGAGTTACTGTATTAATTAGGGCTGTCACTTTAACACATTAATTAGATTAATTAATTACACCGTAAATTAATGTGTTATAAAAATTAACACTAGATTAATTCATCAGCTGCCAGCCACTTTCAGAGAACCAAAACAACCGAAGAAGAGTGGACTCTTTTCTTTAGGTCTCTCTTCCTGTTTTTGATCAAAAAACCAGACAAATGTTTTTTTGATCGCGTTCATCTCGGGCGCTCCATCATGTCCGTCGTCTTTTCTCACTATGGCGCCACTCTTTTTCTCTGAACTACCACGACACATCCTCAGTTGGAGCGTGAGCTGCCTGAACTTTCCTGACTGTCAGCGTCTCTCTGTGTCTCTGTCATCTCACATCTTCTCCTCATATCCATGCTGAGCTCTCGTCCAAAGAGCGCACCGCTCTCACCCACAGTAGTTTACGAGCAGGATAGACGCCAACGGCAGTTAAAAAAAAAAAAAGCCAATTAACAAATCTTCTCTCCTTCATGTTTTTATCTGATTAATCATGCACTACAGTTTTGTAATGTCCTAGAATTCAGATTCTTTATTTGGGGTTGTTAAGCAGATATAAGATTAAAATATGATTAATTTGATTAATTATTTACAAATCATGTAATTAATTAGATTTTTTTAAATCGCCTAACAGCACCAGTATCAAGACATTATTCTAGTTTCAAGCAAAGTTTTTTTGCATTTTTTTTGTGTTCCATTAGCAGATTTTTTTACTTGTTACAGCAATTCAGACCTCATTTTGTCTTTAAATAACTTTAAAAAAAGACGTTTTTCTGGACTGGTCAGGTGAATGTGGCTCATTTTAAGTCTAAAAAGACATTTTTACTGAAAATAAGACAAAAACAATTGATAAGATCTCAGTTTTTGCAGTTTACTTTGTTTAAACTGTTGAAATAATGAGAATTTTATTGAAGAAGGCGGCCATCTTTAAAAAAAGGCTGCCTTCTTCAGTATCCAAAGTCATTTTTCAAACGGGTGGCCACCTTGAAAAATGGCCGCTGTTATCTGCTGCACTGTGAAAGCCAGAGGAGCTGTTTGGCTGTTTTTTTTTGGTGCCAGGTTGATCCAACTTTCTTCCCCTGTTCCCAAAATGTCAAACTGTCTCCATGGCGTCCTGTTTGTTGTTTTTCCTAAGCTTGGACCTGCAGCGGGTGTTTCTGTAAGGCACAGCGACGAACACAAAGTGAAGCTTCATTTTTCAGGATCCCTTCCATAAAATAAAAACATGAAGAAAACCAGTCAGAGATTTCTTCCAGCGCGTCTGAGAAACAAAGGAAGAAGCTCGAGATGAAACCAACACCAGGGCAAACAAACACGAAAGGAAAGGAGTGTGTATCTGTGCGAGCCGAGTGTGTGTGTGTGTGTGTGTGTGTGTGTGTGCTATTTTACAGACCGTAGGAACGACAGACACAACCACAGTCCAACATGAAAGTTCGTCACCACTTTAAAAATAGGTACATTTCCTGTATCGCAGACTCCAGACGCAGCCAGGAGTCGGTTTCTGTACAAGCCCAGGAGTCCTGCGCCGTGAGGTCGCTCCCTCACGGCCTCAGAGTCTGTGTGAGCGCTGACGCTGCTCCTCGGCCCGTGAGGAGCTGCTCCTCGCCGTGGAGGAGGCGCCGTGTCCCGTCAGCGTATCCAAACGTCAGGTAGCTCTTCAGTCTGTGGGCTCTCTGCGGAGCCGTCAGTCCGGGCTCAGGGCGGGGGATGGAGGATGGAGGATGGAGGAGGAGGACGCCGGCTGCTGAAACGCAGTCTCAGGTTCGGCATGCGGACACAGGAAGTCCAAATCAAACTGAGCAGCAGCAGGTGAGGGCTGCGTATCGAGGACGACTGTATGCCGGCGTTGTGCTGGAGCACGGAGACGGGATGGAGGTCAGGGGGGATCGAAGAGATGAGGAGGAGGGGTGTCAGGGCGCGGGGGCCTCGGGGGGCGGGGCTAACCCTCGTCCTCGCTCTCCTCCTCCAGCGCCTCCTCGAAGACGATCTCTGGTAGCCTGAAGCACTCCTCGAAGAAGTTGACCAGGGACTGGCTGAGGTGCTGCCTCGTCACCTCGCTGTGGATGAAGTGGCCTTCGTCTGGGTAGATCTGAGACAGAGCAGAGAGGATCATGGGTAAAACCATCATACACTGTACATCACCCCTTCACAGAGGAAACACTGGAATCTGGATCAGGTCATGCTCAAAGTTTTAAATCAGACAAAAAGTCTCAGAGTTGATTTTCCCAACAAATCCCAGAATTATTCACCTCTAAGGCAAAAAAAATGTACTGCAAACTTTTTCTTCAAATCAGAAAAGTCAAACCTGTGTGTTGAATATCAGCAGTTCATGTTAATTGTTTGTGCCAAACCTTGTAAACTGAGGTTGGATAAAGACAACACATTTAATTACACACCCACAGACGTTGCTGGTATCGTGTCGTAGCGTATTGTATCGTGTGGTGTTGTACTGATTCATAACGTCTTGTTGTATTACCTCACACAGCGCTGGCAGCTAAACACAGTTAATGCTTTTTTCCACTCAGAGCAGTAATTATATATCTACATTCATGGTCCACTTTATCAGGTAGACCTTGCTAGTACCCGGTTGGACCCCCTTTTTTTCCTTCAGATCTGCCTTAATCCTTGGTGGCATAGATTCAACAAGGTCCTGGAAACATTCCTCAGAGAGTTTGCTCCATATTGACATGATAGCATCACACAGTTGCTGCAGATTTGTCGTCTGAACATCCATGATGAGAATCTCCCGTTCCACCACATCCCAAAGGTGCTCTATTGGACTGAGATCTGGGGACTGTGGAGGACATTTGAGTACAGGGAACTCATTGTCATGTTGAAGAAAGCAGTCTGAGATGATTCCAGCTTTATGACATGGAGCGTTATCCTGCTGGAAGTAGCCATCAGAAGATGGGTACACTGTGCTCATAAAGGGATGGACATGGTCAGCAACAATACTCAGGTAGGCTGTGGACTTTTTTTTTTCTTTTTTTTCTTTCTTTTTTTCTTTTTTCTTTTTTTTCTTTTTTTTTCTTTTTTCCCTTTTTTTCTTTTTTTTTCCCTTCTTTTTTTTCTTTTTTTTCTTCTTTCTTCTTTTTTTCTTTTTTTTCTTTTGTCTTTTTTTTTCTTTTTTTTCTTCTTTTTTTTTCCAGTTTTCCTTTCTTTTTTCCTCTTTTTTCTCTTTCCCTTCTTCTTTTTTTTCTTTTTTCCTGTGGACTTTAAACCATGCTCAGTTGGTACTAAGGGGCCCAAAGTGAGCCAAGAAAATCTCCCCCACACCATTACACCAGCAGCAGCAGCCTGAACCGTTGATACAAGGCAGGATGGATCCATGCTTTTTTTGGTGTTGCTGTGTGAATTGTAGCCTCAGTTTCCTGTTCTTAGCTGACAGGAGGGTCACCCGGTGTGGTCTTCTGCTGCTGTAGCCCATCTGCCTCAAGGTTGGACGTGTTGTGTGTTCAGAGATGCTCTTCTGCAGACCTCGGTTGTAACCAGTGGTTATTTGAGTTACTGTTGCCTTTCTATCAGCTCCAACCAGTCTGTCCATTCTCCTCTGACCTCTGGCATCAACAAGGCATTTTGTCCCACAGAACTGCTGCTCACTGGATATTTTCTCTTTTTGGGACCATTCTCTGTAAACCCTAGAGATGGTTGTGGGTTAAAATCCCAGTAGATCAGCAGTTTCTGAAATACTCAGACCAACAACCATGCTACGTTCAAAGTCCCTTAAATCACCTTTCTTCCTCATTCTGATGCTCGCTTTGAGCTGCAGCAGATCGTCTTCACCATGTCTACATGAATAAATGCATTGAGCTGCTGCTGTGTGATTGGCTGATTAGAAATGTGCGTTAACGAGCAGTTGGATAGGTGTGCCTGATAAAGTGGCTGGTGATTGTATAACCCTTTGATTTAGAGAATCGTCTCTTGTGTCGTGTTGTTGTTTCTAATTCTTTGTTGTATTGATTTCATGTCTGATCTAACTCTGGCGTATTCAAGTTTTCTTACTGAGCTTTAAACCTGAGACTAAAGGGATTTTATTCCAAATGAAAAAAAAAACAGATGAGAAGTGTTTTTATGACTTCCTGTAGTACTGACTAATAAACGTAACCCTTCTGAGCTGCACATGCTCAGTAAGCGTCAGTCAGTCAGTAATAAGCTGGAGGAGCATCCAGCTGAATG
Organism: Halichoeres trimaculatus; assembly: GCF_033239565.1. Taxonomy (NCBI): domain Eukaryota; kingdom Metazoa; phylum Chordata; class Actinopteri; order Labriformes; family Labridae; genus Halichoeres; species Halichoeres trimaculatus. The sequence continues at coordinate 1,603,147 of NW_027437196.1, read as the reverse complement.
ACTCTGGCTTTAATTGGATTAGTCCTGGTGTTATTGCAGGTCTCCTAATCTCATTATGTGGGATGAAGTCTTTGTGAATGAGAGCTAATCCTCCGCCCGCTGAGGTTCCTCCTGGGATCGCTCAGCTCCCCGAGGTTGGAGGAAAAACCGAAGCAGGCTGAGAAACTGGATGTGGAGCTGTTTCATTCGCGCATACCTGTAGGGTGTAGTTGGCTTTTTCATTGATGAGCTGGGAGATGAACTTGGCTGTGTGCTGGAAATGGACTTTTTCTGTGGGACAGGAGCAGAATAAACACAGAGACGGATCAGGTTTTTATTCCTCTTAGATTAAAGAAACATGAGTTTTCCTCGTGAGGATGTGGAAATCCCACCGTCAGCTGTCGGGTGGATGATGAGGAACTTCTTATCCATGAACTGAGAAGCTCTGTGAGCTAAAGTCGCCATCTGAGGAGAGACGAGACGTCAGATTAAAGAGAAACAAAGATTTCCACAGGATGAGATGAACCAGGAGCTGGTCTCACCGTGTAGGCTCGCGTGTCCGGTTTGGGCAGACCCAGGTATCTCTCTGAGAACGCAGAAGCTGCAGAAAGAGACGAGTTAAAACGAAAACTGATGGTCTGAGCCAGCTGCTCCTTATCAGAGCACACACACACACACACACACACACACACACACACACAGAACACAACAAACTCACCGTATAACTCAAAGTCTGTGATGGGGGAGAGCACGGCGCCACACTTCACGGGAGATTCCTCTCCGCTGACCAGCAGGCTGGTCACGTATCCGCCGTACACCTGAGGAGGAGAACGACCATGAAGACATTTACACCTTTTAATGGTATAAATTTAAGGTTTGAATATCAGGACATCACTCTCCTCGGTCAGTTAACTTTGTATTTTCTTCAGTCAAGCAGAACTTTTTCCTTCTTTAGTGATTTTAACTTTGTTAAATCCAACATTCGAGGATTAATGTTTCTTCCCTTTTCTCCCAACGAGCCGGGTCGTAACAGGCCGCTGAAAAAGTGAGATTCGTTTGCAATCTGGACGTAGAGAAGAGCAGGAGAAGATGAACATCTCCTGCTCTGACTGCAGCTGGGAGAACCTGCTCCTCAGGGACTGGACTGGTGCATTTCACAGCAGAGCTTTGAGAAAAATGCTCTACATCAGAGTTTACAAAAGTCAACGAGTAGATTTGTCTCAAAATTGTTGCTTGATTCAAACCCAAGATTTTCCTTCATTTGTTGCTTGATTTGTGGCTAGCTTAGTTCTTGATTTGTTGCTAGTTTTGTTGCTTAATTTGTTGCTAGATTTGTCCTTGATTTGTTGCTTGACTTGTTGCAAGATTCCTCATTGATTTGTTGCTTGACCTGTTTCTTGATTTGTCCTTGAGCTGTTGCTTGGTTTGTTGCAATTGCTTGATGTGTTGCTAGTTTTGTTGCTAGCATAGTTCCTGATTTGATGCTTGATTCATTGCTAGCTAAGTTCCTGATTTGTTGCTTGATGTGTTGCTAGTTTGGTTGCTAGCTTAGTTCCTGATTTGTTGCTTGATTCGTTGCTAGTTTTGTTGCAAGATTAGTTCCTGTTTTGTTGCTTGATTTGTTGCTTGATTTGTTGCTAGCTTAGTTCCTGGTTTGTTGCTTGATGTAATGCTAGTTTTGATGCTAGCTTAGTTTTTGATTTGTTGCTTGATTTGTTGCTAGCTTAGTTCCTGATTTGTTGCTTGATGCGTTGCTAGTTTTGTAGCTAGCTTAGTTCTTGGAATATTGCTTGATTCATTGCTACCTTAGTTCATGATTTGTTGCTAGCTTAGTTTTTGATTTGTTGCTAGTTTTGTTGCTAGCTTAGTTATTTATTTGTTGCTAGTTACGTTGCTAGCCTAGTTCCTGATTTCTTAGTTGATTTGTTGCTATTTTTGATTCTTACTTAGTTCTTGATTTGTTGCTAGTTTTTTTCCTGATTTGTTGCCTTATTTGTTGCTTGTTTTGTTTTTATTTGTTGCTAGCTTTGTCATTGATTTAGTGGTTGATTTGTTTTTTATCTATTGCTTGATTTGTCCCTGTTTTGTTAACAGAGTTTTCTTTGATTTGTTGCTAGATGTGTAGCTTAATTTGTTGCTTGATGGGTTACATAATGTGTCATCAATTTGTTGCTAGATTTTTTCCAAGATTTGTAATTGGTCTGATGCTAGATTCGTCGCCCAACTTGTCACTTGATTTTTCTTGGAATTGTAGCTCGATTGGTCGTAGAAATGATCTTGATTCGTCCTGGATATGTCATTGGCTTGTTGCTAGATTGTGGCTCAACTTTTCACATGATTTGTCCAGGATCAGTCCCTTGATTTGTTGTTTAATTTGTTGCTGGATTTTTCATCAATTTTTTGCTAGATTTATCCCGGATATGTTTTTGGTTTCTTGTTAGAATTTTGCTCAAATTTGTCCCTAGATTTGTTGCTTCATTTGTCCTGGATTTGTCTGAGGATTTGTGGCCACAGTTGTTTGTAAACTTTCTTTTGTTTTTTAAAAGAGCAGCTGAAAAGTCAAGCTGATGGTTTTCATGAAAGAGAAGAATCAAAAATGGGCTTAAAACTTGGTTAAGCTAAAGTTTAATATAACATAACGTCTTTGGGCTAAAACTGGTGATTTCAGACAAAACAGAAGTTAAAGCTGAAGTTTGATTTTATTTGAGACAGAATTAAAGCTGAGCACGTTTCCATCAGGATGTTTTAACTTTTTACATGTTTTGATTAACGATATGATTCTTTGACATTGTCCAGTCAAAACTTGATCAGTCAGGTTGTGATTTCTTTTTCAAGTGAGGAGACGGCGCAGACTGAAGAAACTCAGCAGGATGTAAAGAGGGTCTGAAAAGTCTTTAAACGTATCAGCAGTCTTATTGTTCTCCTCTCATCAGTAATCGCCACCAGGGGGCGCTCAGAGATGACTTATACTGACAGAGAGTAGGACTTTCAGGGATCCTCACCTTTCCAAAAGCTCCGACTCTGGTTTTGTCGATGTACGGCTCTTTCAGGAGGAAACTGTAAAACAGGAAACACCATCACAGCGCTCTGAAGCCTTTGTTTCACGCTCACGTCTCAAAGGGGACAGGATGAAAACCGAAGTCTGGTACCTGAGCGCGTCCTTCTGGTCCTGCTCCTCGTACACGCCCAGCTTCTTCTGGACGCGGTGCAGCAGGTTCGTCCCCTGGAAGCCGCTCCCCCGCCCGTCACACCGCACCACGATGGCGCCGAAGCTGCTCACCAGCACCGTGGTCCAGTCCATGTGGAAGCGCTCCGACACCATCTGGCCACCAGGTGTCCCATCGCTGCACACACAAACACAAGGATGACGTGATGTTTCAGTTTCCTCCTGTTTGCTGCCTCAGTATTCAGCACAAGTCGCTGCAGGAGCGTTAATTCAGAAAGTCTCTGCTCCGGCTCAGAGGAAAGTCTTTGCTCCGGCTCAGAGGAAAGTCTTTGCTCCGGCTCAGAGGAAAGTCTTTGCTCCGGCTCAGAGGAAAGTCTTTGCTTCAGCTCAGAGGAAAGTCTTTGCTCCGGCTCAGAGGAAAGTCTTTGCTCCGGCTCAGAGGAAAGTCTTTGCTCCGGCTCAGAGGAAAGTCTTTGCTCCGGCTCAGAGGAAAGTCTTTGCTCCGGCTCAGAGGAGAGTCTTTGAGGAAAGTGGGACAGTCTCTTAAAGACTTTGTCACGGTCACTTTCTTAAGCTGTAAAAATAAGCACACAGCAGAATGTGAAATATGCAAGCGGAGCAGAAAGGCCAGCGTCTAAAAACAGACGGATATGCAAATGAAGGCGTCGGGAGGATACAGGGTGACTTTATCATCCAGCTGGAGGAGGAGGAGGAGAAAAGGAGGCGCCGCCTTCAGGACTCATTAAAACTCTTTCAGACAGACCTGTCCTCACACTACCTGAGGTAAACTGTGGCGTCTGTGTGTGTGTGTGTGTGTGTGAAAGTAAACTGTCATACATACACCAGCAGGAGCAGGGGGTAGTGGGAAGCCTCGGAGAAGCCGGCGGGTTTGATGATCTGCAGAGAAAGAGCTGAAACACAGAGACAACGAGCTGTGAGCTGAAAACAGACGACGAACAGGCTGACCTTTGACCTCAGGAGTTAGCTTAACAACAATGTATTCGTGGTCAAATGAGACAGTTTGAAGTTATAAAGTCTAGAAGCTGCAGGAAGCAACACCTCAGTGCTTTAACTGTCAAACAGGAAAAATACGAACGTTTCCTTTAATGTTTGGTCGTTTTCAGCAGTGACACTAAGACTGAAGTTTGGGGAAATCTGCAACAAATTCACTGCAAAACTGAACTTTTTAGCTAGTTTGACTCAAGACACAGAAAACAAAATCAGCTCATGAATTAGTTGTAACGATATATTTATCTTGTTGATTAATTCAAAACACTTCAGATGTGATTTTTGTCTGTTAATATTCAGAATTCAAACATTTTTCAGGGAATCTGGCTCAGATAAATACTTTATTATTACTATCATTAAAACATAAAGACTTTCCTAGACTGAAGTTTCTGTAGTGTGAGGTTTGTTGTCATTTTAAGTTTGGCTCTTCTAGATTTTAAAAATAATGAAACCAAACGAAAAAGATGAAATCCTCCACCTCAGAGCGACTGTGAGGACAATATGTGTAAAGTGGACTGAAGAAACAATTTGCTTCCGTATGTAGCTCATGTTTTAGCTTTTAGCTGGGGTTAAAGCTTTTAGCTTGCACATTAGCACTTAGCTTGTGTTTCAGCCTGTGACTTGTGTATCAGCCTTATGCCTGTGTTTTGGCATTTTGCTTGTGTTTTAGAATCTAGCTCATTTTTAAACAGTTAGCTTTAGTTTAAGCATCTAGCTTGTGTTTTAGCCTTTGGCCTGTGTTTTAAGTTGTTAATAAGCTGTTAGCTTGAGTTTTTTTTTTTTAATTAAGTTTGTGTATTGCTCTTGAGCCTGTGGTTTGGCATTAAGCGTGTGATTTAGCCTCTAGCTCATGTTTTAGCCTTTTACTCAATTTTAACCTATAGCTTGTGTGTTAGCCTTTAGTCTGTGTTTAAGCCTCTAGCTTGTGTATTAGCCTTTGGCTTTTGTGATAGCCTCAAGCTTGTGTTCTAGCGTCAAGGTTGTGTATAAGCCTCTTGCTTGTGTTTGAGCCTCTAGCTTGTGTTTTAGCCTATAGCTCTAGCTTGTGTTTTAGCCTTCAGCCTATGTTTTTGCATCTAGCATCTAGCTTGGGGTAAAGCCTTAAAATCATCTATTAGCTTAGAGCCTGTGTTTTAGCCTTTAGCTTGTGTTTTTCCCTCTAGCTTGTGTATTAGCCATTAGCTTTTGTGTTAGTTTCTAGCTTGTGTTTAAGCCTCTAGCTTATGTTTTGGCCTGTGTTTTAGCCTCTAGTCTGTGTTTTAGCCTCTAGCTTGTGTTATAGCCTCTTGTCTGTGTTTTAGCCTCTAGCTTGTGTTATAGCCTCTTGTCTGTGTTTTAGCCTCTAGTCTGTGTTTTAGCCTCTAGCTTGTGTTTTATCCTTTAGCCTCAGTTTTAGCCTCTAGCTTGTATTTTAGCCTCTAGTCTGTGTTTTAGCCTCTAGCTTGTGTTATAGCCTCTTGTCTGTGTTTTAGCCTCTAGTCTGTGTTTTAGCCCCTAGCTTGTGTTTTAGCCTCTAGCCTGTGTTTTAGCCTCTAGCTTGTGTTTTAGCCTCTAGCTTGTGTTTTATCCCTTAGCCTGTGTTTTAGCCTCTAGTCTGTGTTTTAGCCTCTAGCTTGTGTTTTATCCTTTAGCCTGTGTTTTAGCCTCTAGTCTGTGTTTTAGCCTCTAGATTGTGTTTTAGCCTCTAGCTCATGTGTTAGCCTTTAGCTCGTGCTCTATCTCTCTCCTGTTTCTCTTTCTTCTGCTCTTCTGTCCTTTTTCTGTCTGACAGTTAGGCTCCAGTGTCCACCACCACTACAAAATTATTCACAGAAATCGTTTTCAGCAGAGAAAAACTCAGATCTCTCTTCTCTCTGATAAACTTCATCAGTCGGCGTGGTGTTGTCATGGAGACTTAGACGTGCTGTAAGTCAATCTGGTCCTGTCTGACCTGATTTTAAATCGTGGATTAGGATCAGGTAGATGTGTAGAGTAGAGACTTTTTCTCATCACTCAGAAACTCCTCAGAGGAACTTTAAAGTCTCTGTTTGAGCTTTTTTTATCTGTACAAACAGCAGCCGCCTGATCTCTGACACTTACTGTAGTCCTCCATGACCAGGTCTCTGTACTCCACCGTGGGCATCTGCATCAGGTTCAGAGTCCTGTTCAGGTTCTCGTTGGTCTCCAGTTTGTACACCTCAGAAATACCTGCAGAGCAAGACGTCACTGTTAGAGTTTAAAGCTTCAGAGTAAGACTTCAACATGTGACTTTACCTTTGAAGAAAGTCGTTATAATGAAAAGATGAAAAACATTAATGAGGAGCAGCATCCTGACCCTTAAAGCTGACAGGCTGTGATCATCAGACGCCGTTAAACCCAGCAAACCTCCGTCTCTGCTGCGTGAGCTTCAGGTCAGCGTTAATGCAGTCAGGACAGCGTGTTAAACAGCTGACTAATGTATGCTGATTCAATCACAGCAGCATCAACAGACCGCTCGCCAAACAACAAGGACAGGGACGTCACATCGGAGCAGCAGCGCTCTGAGGTAATGACATTACAGCTGCTGATGCTGCTGCTGAGCAGGTTTTAATATAATGAGAGGAGTGATGAGATTACTGCTGTTAGACACAGGAGCTCATCCTGCAGCTCAGACCCTCCAGCAACACGCTAACGTCACAGGGTCAGGTGTGTTTAACACGGGTCAGAGTCCTGATGATGTCAACGATTGGGTTTCATACTCACTCTCTCTGTCCTGAGTCTCACTCTCTGCGTCTCTCTGGGTTTTGTAGACGGATACGAACGGGATGCCGCGGCCTGGACACAGAAACAGGAACATGAAGCAGAAACATGAAGCAGGGTGGCCCACTCATTGGAAAACACAAATTAAATGCCCTTTGGGAGTCAAAACAGGTGCCTTCTTCTGAGACCAAAACCCAAATAGAGGCCCCTCTCTGTAGCCAACTGTGCAGTAAAGTGTCCTCTTGGGAGTCAAACGAACACTAAAGAGCCGTCTGGGAACCAAAATAGAAATAAAGTGCCCTTTTGGGATCCAAAAAGGGGGCCAAAGTGCACTCTAAAAGGCCAAAACACACAACAAAGTGTCTTTTAGGAAGCCATACTCACACAAAAGTGCCCTCTTGGGGCTAAAATGCAGATGAAGGAGCCATCTTGGGAGCCAAACGCACACTAAACTGATCTCTTGGGAGCCAAAATGTGCACCAAAGGTCCCTCTCAAGAGCAAATAGCACAATAAATTGTCCTTTTGGGAACCATAATGCCATTAATAGCCCTCTGGAAGCCAAAATGCAGAGGAAGTGCACTCTTGGGAGCCAAATTGCATATCAAAGTGCCCTCTTAAGTGCCAAAACGCACAATAAAGTGTCCTATAAGGGGCCAAACTGGCACTTAAGGGCCCTCTTGAAGCTAAAACGCAGTTGAGGGGCCATCTTTAGAGCCAAACACACTATAAAGGGGCCTCTTCGGGGCCAGAGAGCAAAAAAAGTGCCCTCGAAGAAACAAATTTGTGAGATTAAGTGTCTTTTTGGGAACCACACTGCAGATAAAAGGCCCTCTAGAAGCCAAATTGCAGAAGAAGTGCACTTTTGTGAGCCAAACTGAACTGATTGCTCTTGTTGGGCACCATAATGTGCAATAAAGTGTCCTTTCAGGAGCTAAATGTGCACGAGGGAGCCTTCTGTGAACCCCAAAATACAGATAAAGTGTCCTCTTGGACACCAGCTGTGAATCAAAGTGCCCTCTTAGGAGCCAAAACTGACAATGAAGTGATCTTTAGGGAGTCAAACTGGCACTTCAGTGCCCTCTTGAGGCCAAAATGCAGATAAAGGGGTATCTTTAGAGCCAAACGCACACTGAAGTAAGCCTTTGTTTGGGAACCAAAACATAGAGTAATAGCCCTCTGGAAGCCAAAAGGCATTGAAGGGCCTTCCCAGTGAACTATACTTCACAATAAAGTGTCCTCTTGGAGCCAAATATGCACCAAAAAGCTGTCTGGGACCCAAAATACAGATAAAGTATCAAAAAGGGCTTAAGTGCCCTCTTAGGGGCCAGATTGATCATTGAAGCGCCCTTTTGGGGCCAAAATGTAGATGAGGGCCATCTTGGGAAACAAGTGCACACTAGACTGAGGGGCCAAAATGTGCACTAAAGGGCCCTCTCAAGAGCAAATAGCACAATAAAGTGTCATTTTGGGAACCATGATGCAATCAAAAGCCCTCTCGGGAGCCAATTGCAGAAGAAGTGCACTCTTTGGAGCCAAATTGCGCTTTAAAGCGCCTTCCAAGCAAATCACTGTTCATAATAAAGCGTCCTCCTTGGACCCAAAGGTGCACTAAAGAGCCTTTTAGGAACCAAAATGTAGATAAAGTGCCCTCTTGGGAGCCAAAATGTGCACTAAAGTGTCCTTTAGAGAGCCAAACTGGCACTTAAGTGCCCTCCTGTGGACAAAATGCAGTTGAGGGGCCATCTTTAGAGCCTAATACACACCAAAGGGGCCTCTTGGGATCCAAAAAGGATGTCAAAGTGCCCTCTTTAGGGCCAAAACTCACAATTAAGTGTCCTTTTGGAAGCCAAACTGGCACTTAAGTGCCCTCTTGGGGCCAAAATGCAGATCGAGGGCCATCTGTTGAGCCAAAATGTGCACTAAAGTGACCTCTTGGGAGCCAAGGTGCACAAAAAGTGCCTTCTAAGGAACCAAATTGTGCAATAAGGTGTCTTTTTGGTAATGAAAATGCAGATAAAGGGCCCTCTGGAAGCCAAAATGCACTGAAGTGCTTTCCTAGGGAACCATACTGCACAATAAAGTGTCCTCTTGGGGGCCAAATGTGCTACAAAGAGCCCTCTGGGACCCAAAACGTAGATAAAGTATCAAAATAGGACTAAAGTGTCCTCTTAGGAGCCAAATGGGAAATTAAGTGCCCTTTTGGCCCAAAATGTAGATGAAGGGCCATCTTGGGAGCCTAACAGACGCTAAATTAATCTCTCGGGAGCCAAAATGCGTACTAAAGGGCCCCACTGGGAACCAAACTGCACAATCAAGTGTCCTTTAGTGAACCAAAATGCAGATTAAGTTCCCTCTCGGGAGCCAAAACACGCACTCGAGTGTCCTTTAGAGAGCCAGACTCCTGCTTAAGCCTTGCTGGGGCCAAAATGCAGAAGAAGTGCACTCTGAGGAGCCAAACTGGGATCCAAAATGCATCCTTAGGTGCCCTTGATTGGCAAACGATGACAAACACGCCTTCACTGCCCTTGAAAACATGTAGATCTTAGTTTCCTCCTCAGTGGGCACTAAGGTATGTGAGTTTTTTTCCTCGTCTCGTCCCTCCCCTTCAGAAAGTCTGAGCGCCCCGCTAACAGGAAGTTTATCTTTTGTTTGTGGCAGACGCTCAGTCTCCTCTGCTGACTTTAAACGACAGGAGAGGAAAGCAGCAGGATTCAGAGCATGAGATCCAAAATATGGTGAAGCAGGAGCTCAAAGCTTTTCATATCTCAGCCTGTGACGGCGCTGAGTCCTGAGTGTTTGACAAAGCTCATAAAACTGGATATGAGAGCAGCGATGCAGGGCGCACTCTTTCTCCACCTCCTCCTCTCATAAAAGCTGTTGGTTGAATCCGATAGATCAAATCTGACTAAAGCCAAACGTCCCCGCCCTCTTTGCGTCACCTCACCTTGGCAGCTGAGCAGGAAGTGGCTCATGTTGTTGCTGAAGGAGCCGCTGATGTAGCCGCAGCTGTCGGACAGGGCGCAGGACAGGCAGCGGCGGTTGAAGGAGCCAAACGTGTCGGCGCTGTGGGAGGAAAGAGGACGTAACTGAACCTCTTCACCTGCTGCGTTCAGGAAACAAACAATCAAAAACAGAGGAGGTGTTACCTGTACAGGTGTCTCCTCTTGGGGCCGTCCTCGGTGCTCAGGAAGTATCTGGAACGACAGACAGGAAGTTTGTTTTTCTGAAATCCTGACAGTTTTCTCTTCACTGACTCAGCCTGGGATTAATGAGTAACTGTGTTTCTGTGTGTGGATAACAGCTGTTAGATCGTGTTCGTGGCGAGCAGCGTGGGTGTGAAATGATTTGGGAGGGATGGGGATGAGTCACATTCCTCATGGGGAAACGAAGAATATGGTGAGGAGCTGAGCGAGCTGTTTGGGAAAGTCACAAAGTGCTTAGCTGAACTCTGTCCGTGGTGCTGAAATGTTTCTCGCAGCCACAGCGTCTGTGTGTCTCTGTCCGTGGTGCTGAAACATTTCAACCTCCTGTTTTAAAAACTGGTATCTGATTTAAATCACTTTCAACAACCTGTGAGACCTTTGAATGGACTCTCAAACAGCTGTTAGGGGTTTATTCACCGTTTTTGATCCTCCACTTTGTCAGGTTGGTCTTTTTTCAATCCCTGTTTTTGCCAGTTTTATGATTATTTCACCATTTATCTGTTTTTAAATCCTTATCAAATTAACCCTCAGAGGTAATCAGGGATATTTTTGTCCTTTCAGGTTCTATTAAGTTGTTTTTAGGCCTTTATTTTAATTGGTTACTCCAAATTGAATGAAAGTTTGTGAAGTTTTTTTTTTTTATTTTTTTTAATGAAAAATCTTAAATTTCATATTTAATTTTTTCTCGAAGGTCAGCGAAACATTGGGGCAAATTTACGAGCCTTTGAGGACATTAGAGGAAAAAAAAATGCCCTCTATCAAAAACTGCTATTATAACATGAACACCAATCCTTATTGAATATACTGTTATATTTTTATTATTTTAACCCTGTAAATGCTCAATTAATCACATGATGTCCCAATTTTATGAAAAAAAAAAACACTCATTAAATGAGTTTTTTCATGTAAAATAAATGTTGGAGGGCTGTTTTTTTTTTTTTTTTTTTTTTTTTTTAAAGAACAAGCTTGTTTGAGATTTTATTTTAAAATGTGGGATATATTTGGGTTTAGTGTATATAAACATATGTATTATTTTTTTGTCTGTGTACTCTTTTTGATAATTTTTGTTTATCTTTTTAGTTTTGTCAAAAAAAAAGATAAAAAAATATATATATTTAAAAAAAAAATTTAACAAAAGAACAAGCTTAAATTTACTTTGTAAAATTAGCAATGAAATTGATTTTCATGCATTATCATTTTTTTTTTGCAGTGTCAGAATTTCACTGTGTGACACTCTCAGGTAATCAAAAATGTCCTATTCAGTCTCATTATAAACACAGTTTTTTTTTAAAGCTAAATAACTACACAATATAATCCTAAAATCTCTAAATTCAGGTTTCATTTGAAGAAAAACAACACTTTTTTTTTTTTTTTTTAACTGTTGTTTCTACCATAATGGGGCAATTTACCATGTTTACGTCTGTAAACAGAAACGTTTTACCCTAAAAAACAACTTTGAAAATACAAATAGACATTAAGAGGGTTAAAATAATACTTATAAAAATAATCAAATACTTTCTGTTTTTTTTATTAGACCTGAAAGATTTTGGGAAAAAGAGGCAAAAAATATTAATCTGTCTTGTTTTTATCGCAGTTTCTGGTAGAGGACATTTCTGTCCAATAACAACTTCAAAGGATCATAGATTAAGAATCTGACACTGCAAAAAATAAATGAATAAATAAATAATAAAAATTAATAAATATATAAAAAATATAAAATAGATAAATCAATAACAATGCATCAAAATTAATTTCAGTAATTGTGCATATGTTTTTAGCCTGATCTCAAAAAAATAAAAAAAATAAATAAATACAAAAAATCCCCAGCGCGCCAACATTTATTAAATGAAAAATAAATTATTTTATTTACTTTTTTATTTTTTATTTTTTTCTAAAATTAAAAAAGTGACATTATGTTATCAAATGGGCATTTCAAGCGTTAAAATAATCAAAAAGAAAAAAAATGATTTTTTTTTTTATTTTTTTTTTTTATTAGAACTGAACTTAATTGAAATATCTGAGATAAAAGTAGAAAAAAAATAATCTGACAGTTATTTTTGGTTGAGGACATTTTTGCCCTCTAACGTCCTGAGTGGGTGTAAATTCAAAGCGACTCATGAAGGTTAATAACTTTTCTGATTTAGAAGTTCCCACTCGTACTTTCTTAAAGCTCATTAATCAATGTTTTTAATGAATTCTTCTGAAATATTAAAACTTTCCTGCTGGTGTCAGCACAACGACCCATCCTCACATCTTCTCTGTAAAGGTCAGCTGACACAGCGAGCTGCTCAGCGAGCTGGGCCGCTCTCAAACTCACATCAGCTGGCTGTCCTCGTTGTAGGCCAGGACCTGGGTGACGTCCCAGTCCCCGGAGGTGATGGACTGCAGAGTGTCTGTGCTGGTGTTGGGCTGTAAGGAGAGATGAAGGAGTGAGGGATTCACCAGAGGATGAAATGTGTGATTCACTGCCGGAGATTTATGGATTTTATTAAAGACTCAAAGACTTTTTAATGATTTTATTGAACGTGTCAGAAATCTCCTCCTACCTGAGAGATGGACATGGAGATGTGAAAGAACTTTCCTCTTCCTCCCTGAGGGATGGCACGGGTAAAAAACAGCTTCAGCCCGTCTTTGGAGAACAGCGGCTTCTCGTTCTGGAGAAACAAAGATCATGAGAGTCAGGGTGAGTCTGACACGTGAAATTTAAAGGGCGACTCAGCAAAAATTCAGGATGAAATATCCTCCAATGGCAAACTAAATTTCCTGCATGCTGCAGATTTCTACATTGAGTTTTCTGAATCAATACCTCAAACATTCACACCTTTAGACGAGTATCCTCACCTGTCTGTGCAGCCATCCTTCACTTTCATCCTCGTGTTTCTGCAGAAAGAGTCAGACAGGTCACGTCAGACGGCGTTTGGAAACAAACATAGATATCTGATGTGTGTAACAGTAACTCGTATTTTGAAGGTTTAAATATTTATTGTTTATGTTCAACATCCAGGCTCTCAACATTTTTGTTTTCACACACACGAGTTGGACGATGAGGTATCTGAGTCTCTGGTCGTCGCCTGCAGGGGGCAGCAGTGTTAAAGCATGAGGCTGTAAATCTGTCGTCTTTAAAAACACCACGAACTGGGAGGACACACACACACACACACACACACACACACACACACACATGCAGCTGATGTCTACCTTGGTGCAGACGCCCGTCGTGGCCTCGCACAGCGTGAGGATGGAGATGTTCTGGGCTCGGTTCAGCCAGTTGATGGCCAGTTTGGTGGTGGTCGCCCACTTCACCATGGTCACGTAGTACTCACTGACACACACACACACACACACACACACACACACACACACACACACACACACAACAGAGAGAATTATTAAATGTAAAAAATTACTGTAAATTTACATTAAATTTTAACGGTGAAATCCCGTTCTGTTAAAATACAACCGTGAGTGAGGAGGAAACACAGTGGAAATGAGACCCTGGTATTACACCGCAGGGGGCACAGACTGTCCATGCCCCACATGACATGGACCATGTATTGTTATGGATTTTTACAGTGTTTTGGTCATTTTTAAAATGGAAAAAAAGAAAAACTAAGGTTTTTTTTGTTTTTTTTTGTCGGTTAACTTGAAAATGCCACTTCTGGCACAGTAGTTTAATTAAAGCACAGACCGTCTGTGACCTCTGTGGTACATTTGTAATAAAATCTACCCAGTTCTTTCGTTGAACAGCTCCCAAAGATCAAGAGATGAGGATCCATTTCTTAGTTCAGCATGTATTCTTTATAACAGTCGTTGCTACGCCTACCAGAGGTTGAGTTAATCTAAACACCTGAGAGTAACTGGCCAAAGACATGTCTGACACCACTGTCTCAACCCACAGCTGGTGTCAGTTTTCAGAGAGATGTGCTATCAAAGTGTGTGACTGTTGAATCAGAGCATGGAGCTAAGAGACTGGGTGAAAGTTTACACAGGGTCAAAGAGACGTCACAGACACAAGCTGGAGACAGAAGCTAACCTTCTATCTGCCAGATAAACATATCAACCCTGAACATGGCATGTGACTAGATTAAAATGCTAAATTACGTCAATTATCATAAAAATATATAACACATCTCAATGTACAGCAGAGTCTCATATCCACTGTGTTCCCTCCTCACTCACGGTACACTGAGATGTTACACTGAGCAGGTCACAGACCGCCTGTGACCTGCTCAGTGTAACATCTCAGTGCTCCAAAGCAGCAACCTCCAGTCTAAGAATATGAGACGATGCCGAAGTGTTAAAATCTGCTGTTTCTACAGTGTACGCTTGAGGCTGGTCCTGGAAGTACAGGAAGTCACAAACACACCAAGCCAAAAAAATCTGTTTTCAAAGCAGAAATTAACCTTTTTACAGCCTGGTTCAAAAAACGTCTCCTGTGTGAGTCGCTGATTTCTCTATCAGCTCCCACTGTACGGGGGGTCTAACTCTTTAGAGGATATGAAGATTAAGAGCTCGGACAATAAGAGGCACAGCTCAGGGTCACGTGACCAACAGGCGCCCTATGGCTGTACGCAAAGCCCTTGCCACTACCAATATAGCCATGATAGCCAATCTGCTTCAATTTCCGTTTTATTTTTTTAATCAGACTATGTCCATGTTTTATACAGTTTATGTACCAAATTAAGTTCTTTTATAGGTACTGATCAAATTCTGTCAAAAGTACCAGGTACCAATTCACATAAAGCCAAAAGGTTCCATGTTTCAGTACCTAAATGCATCTTTGTGACTGTGAGGGAGTGGAAGAAAAAGAGTTTTTCAATGCTGGACATGAACACAGCATTGCAAGGTTATAAATTGAAACTTAAATATGTTAAATTGAAAAAAATATATATTTTATTATAAAACAAATTGATATTTTTTACCACACAAACACAAAAAAGTACCAAAAGTGGTACCATTGAGTACTGGTACCGATTGCCAGGTGTCGGCATCGATACCGTATAGTTTCAAATGTGAAAGGGACCTATCCTTAAGTCTAACTGTGCTCCACATGACACAGACCATACATGTTATTACGTTTACAGTTTGTTGGCCAATTTTAAACTTTTTTTTTTCCAGTTAACTTCAAAATACCACCACTGGGAAAGTGGTTTAATTGAAGCACAGACAGTCTGTGCTCATCTCATTAAGCATTGTTTCCTCCTCACTCACGGTTACCAAACACCATCACAACAAAAATGACTTCGCTGTAAAATAACGGTAAAATACTGTCAGCAGGATTAACAGTATTTCACTGTTATTTCACAATATACAGTATTACACTGTAAAAAATAAATGACAGTACATGCATGACTGAGACACAAACATAAGGACAGAAGTGATTTCTATTCCCTGCCCGTACATAATGTTAAACTGCTGAATGGATGAAACGTTAATAATTCCTTGCAGAGATATTAGAGCAGCTTATAACGAGCCAGAGCAGAAGAGGAAAACAGATTGAGTTTAAATTCAGAGAGCAAATAGAGGCTGTAAGCTTAATCGAATGAAACATGAGAGCCCATTACGACGAAACCGACAGTGGAGAGAAAAAAGCTGGAGATCTCTGCTTAATGAGATCCATGAAGGGAGCTGAACCAACAGATAGAAGATTTCTGAACATGTGTTAAATATGTGAATATGAGACGCATCCTGTGTCTGACTCACCCGATCCTGGGATCATCAGGTCTCCTCATCTCGATGGTGTGAAGAGGACCGTTCAGGTTCACCACGTACAGAGTGATGACCGGGTTCTCCTCACCGGCCTGGGCGTAAATAATCAATAAGAAGTGAAGAAATGTGTCAAACAGAAGAAGAATCTAGAGAAAAACTTCAGATGAACCAGAGGAGAGCTACCTTGGGGTAGTGGTACTCCTTCCCCATCGGGTACGGCGTTCCTGTGAACATGGGCAGCTCCATGCGGGGCACCAGGGTGTCGTTGATGGTGGCGTACGCTAACCTGGCGCCATCTGGAGACCACCAGTGGGCGATGTGGGACTGGAAAATCTCCTCTGGAGGAAGAAAGAGAGCACGAAGATCAGTTTTACCGACAGGGAACCTAAAGGAAGTGGCTAACACGGCTGCAGAGTCGATTCTGTCGCTCATCAGAGGCAGACGCTACAGGTTTTAGTTTTAAACGAGTTATTTCTGAAGATGATCAAATTATGAAGCAGAATACGTTTAAAAAACAAAGATAAAGACTTAAAAAGATGTTAAAACAAGTGCATTCTTTTTAATGACCAGCAGGGGGCGAATCAGAAACTCAGAGTCTGACTTTCTCCTGATTTATCGTCTCATAAAACATTTTTCTCATGATTCTCTTCGTCTCAGTGTCTACTTTTGCTCTTTTCTTAAATTTCTGATTCATTCAGCTCAAACTGCTCGACGAAGAAAGGTCGTCTGTCTCGTACTTTTCATGATTCAAACCTTTCGATGAACTAAATCTGAACTGAGCTTTGAAGCCAGCAGTGAGAACATAACCTGACTCTGTTCCTCTCTTACACCCGCTCTTAAAAAACTCCCAAACCAAAGTCGAGGTCATGAATCAGCCCAGCGTCTGCTCTCAGAGCGGCTCATTGATCAAACCAAACTTCGATTCCAGGAAAGAAACCAGGCAGCCATTTCTCCGAGCTGCAGCCGCGCGCTGCGCTCCAGATAACTTCTGTGCTGCTGTTATCTGTTTGTGTGTTTGAACCACTTTCAGGGAGAAATTCACTCCAGCTCATTTCACAACTCTGACTCTGCGTGCTCCCTCGAGGTTCTCTGAGTGCAGGTGTGTGTGTGTGTGTGTGTGTGTGTGTGTGTGTGTGTAAAGGAATTACACACACTTGTTTAACCGACACAACAAACAGTTCGAAGGAGCTCAGAGCGGTCAGATTTATTCACGTCTGCTGCTGAAACCAAAGAAAACATGTCACTGTAGAGTCAAGGTCTTAAAATCTGAGTCCATGCTAAAGTTTCTCTGAGCTGCATTACTACTAATGACCAGCAGGTGTGCTAGGTGTCTCAGCCTGAACATGCCCAACTCTGAACGTTTATCAGAATCCAACAGTTTCAGTTTCAGTTACTGCTCCCAAAAAACAGTCATTTCCTGCCTGGTTTGCCCATTTCCTTTGTACTGAATGTGATCCCGCTGCACATGCCTGACAGACCCACAGATGGGGGGGGGCTGGTTCATCACATCCTGCTGCTTCAACTCACAGTATTACCTAATCCAACATCTTCACACAATGTCATCATAATTTATTAAGTTAATTTAAAAAAAATGCAATAAATCCAAATGAAACAACAAAATGTAATAAACCCAAAATATAACAAAAAATGTAATAAAATCCATAATAACAAAAAAATTGCAACACCCCCCCCCACCCAAAAAAAAAAAAAAAACAAAAAGAAAAAATCAATAAAACCAAACATTAAATTAAAAAAAAACAACAACAATTAATCCATAAATGTAATTTAGACCAAAAATGAAATACAAAACCCATATGTAGTAACAAAAATGTAACAAATTCCGAAATAAAATAAAAAAATGAATAAAACCCAAATTGGAATTTTAAAAATTGTTAGAAAACCCAAAATGAATCAAACCCGAAATAAAATTTTCAAAAAGAAAACCCAAATAGTTATTCAAAATGTAATAAATCCAAAATAATATTCACATAATGTAATAAAACCCAAAACAAAATCAGAAAATAAATTTAAAAAAAAAATGTTATAAAACCCAAAAATGTAATTTAAAAAAATGTAATAAAATTCCAAATAATATTAAATAATAATAATAAAATGCTAATTGTTATTCAAAAAATGCAATAAAACCCCAAATCAAATTTAAATAATGTTATTAAAAAAAAAAGGCAAAATAAAATTTTAAAAGATGTAATAAAACCCAAGATATTAAAAAAATGTAATAAAATTCCAAATATTATTTAATAATAATAATAAAACTCTTATTGTTATTCAAAAAATGCAATAAAACCCCAAATAAAATTTAAATAATGTTATTAAAAAAAAAAGGCAAAATAAAATTTTAAAAGATGTAATAAAACCCAAGATATTAAAAAAATGTAGTAAAATTCAAAACGTAATAACCAACTGATAAAGCAAATAATTGTTTTGGCAGGAAGTTATTTCATTTTTGGGTTTGTAACATTTTTTTATAATTATATTATGGGCTCACCATGTTTTCTTTACATCATTGGTCATTGTAACATTTGGGGCCTCAGCAGCCTGACAAACGCCATGTTTTAAGGTCGACTTAAGCTCAACATTAAATCCACACAGAGCCTTCTGTCCGTGCTCGGCATGTTTCCATGAAGCTTATAGAAACAGATATGTTTGAACAGTAATAATGTGAGGAGAAACAGGCCTTATCAGGTGTAACTGGACTTCATCAGCTGTTTGTTTCGTTTACTGGCTGCGAGTTCCTGCGTCTTTGAATGATCCACGGCTCCAAAGTCAGACAGCTCAGGTCAGAGTGTTCAACTCAGAACTTTTACAGTTTACTTCACAAACTAACAGATCAGATTGTCCCAAAGTTTCTGATAAAACACAAAGAGCAGTAGTTTAACAGTGAACTGAGTGAACCACCAGCACTTTGTCCTCTTTAAAGCTTTAGAGGAACAAAAAACAGACTGAGTCCTGGAGGCTGCGCTCATAAATCACAGCAGCTTTAATCTGGATCCAGACCAGAATAGGTCTCAGGTACAGGTCCTCCAAATCACCCAGGTGGACCCCAGTGAGACCCCTTCACTGTGGGTGTGTGTATTCAGAGTTAGGCAGCAGTTACACACACATACACACACTCCCTGTGAGCACACACTGAGTTATTAGAAAATTATGCAAACAAATGTCACTGCAGGAACTTTGTGACAGCGTGAAGCATCGCCGTGACAACTCGACTTCATTACGGAGTCTATCAGCGGCGACGCAGACGCCATCAGAAGACTTGGACTCATTGTTCCGGCGTGCCACCGGCTACATTCAAATCAACTTTTGCAATTAAAATTTCATTAATACTGTTTATCTGTGGGACTGGGTGCAGGCTTTGGGGAATTAATAGACATCTAGCACAAATTAGCATCTTCATTAGCATGCATGCTCCGCTCTGCAGCGCGGCGTGGTGTGGTGTGCAGGATGCTGGGTAAAAAAACCCTCAGTGCAGATGTTTGTGTTTCTCCGTGTCTACACCTGTGACTTTAGCAGAAAAAGAGGCTAATGGCGGCGTTTTGCTCCGCGCCTGCACCCTGCTAGCACGGCTCAGCGTGGCGCCATCGGGTCTGGCGGCCTGATGGTGATCAGAGCAGCGTGGCGCGGCATTACGCTGCTTTTGCACAATGACAGGAAGAATATAAAATAATAAAAAACCATTTCCCGCATGACCGCTTCCTCCTCTGCAGCCTGCCGACTCCAGCGGCGGCGGCTTTAAAAGCTTTCCACGGGGAGTGGAACAACCACGGGCTGTCGGATCCGCTCGGCTGGGGACGCCCAGTCACCTTGGCGAGGAGAGGAGGGAGAATTAAAGATCTGGGAAATTCAGAAAGAGTGAGTCTCCAGGTTTCTGTCTCTTTAGTAATGAGCGTCTCCGTGTGATGATTACCAGAGCTCATCTCCTCTCTGCGTTCTCCGTCCGGCTGTGCAGACTGCATTATTCACTCAGTAAAGGTCGTTATTAATGCATGAGGCACTAAAAGTCAAAGGGCCAATGTGAATTAATGAGCGCAGGGCAGACGAGAGGGAGGGGGAGAAAAAGAGGACAAAATGCTGCAGGTTGCTTTCAGTTCATCTCTCATCTTTGGAGGTTTGCTGAATCCAGCTGAGTTTGTGTTGAAATGATCAGTTTCTGGGAGGAAAAACTGAGCAAATGCTGCCAACAGGGGGCAGCAGTGTCACATGGAAAGCTTTCATCTCCTCTGATTCAGCTTCCTCTGATCAGGACACAGGAAACTCTGGCACCAATCTACGATAAAAACTCCTAAAAGTCGAGTCACTGAGGCAAAGTCACCTTTTTCCTGAAGCTGGAAACCCAAAAACAGAGACATATCTCGCATCATGCTCTGATGATCCGGGGTTAAAGTTTTGCAGCTTTACGTGAGAAAAAAAGGGAGGTAAGGCTCTCAGCAGCTGCTGCTATAAATACAGTTTCCACAGCGCTGACACAGGGAGTGATAATTAACCCAGAACAGAGGAGAACATGACGCTGAGGTGAGATTTCACTGTGCCACATGTGTAACAATGCACCACGAGAGGAGACAATAAGCACTCATACGTTTCTTTAACTGAAACGTCAAAGAGGAGAATTTAACGTCTCTTTTTGGAGCCAGGCAGGTGAAGCTTCAGGGGACCCACCAAACATCAGACGTTGGAGAGACATGCAGATCGGTTTAATGTTGGGTCGGTCCGTCAAAGACCATATCTAGACGTCAGAGCAATGTGCAAAATAGGTACAAATTTTGACATCTAAATCGGGCCTCTTTTGGACGCTGTAATGACTTTCAGCATTCTGACATCATTTGCAGACCAAATCTTGACATTAACGGGTCGGCACATGCAGACATTAAAGTTTGCATGTGCCGACCCGTGTTTGTTGCTTCCTCAGAGAGAAGTTTTCCAACCTTGAGGCGCATTTCCCAAAAGAGGCGGACACCTGACCCTGATCAATGTACACGGAGGCCATTATGTGTTATTTTGTGCTGCTGCCGAGCAGTTCGCATTTTTGTGGTAAATTTAATGCATCGTGCTTAGATGCACAAAAGCACCTGAACAGATACCGTATCGGTCGACCTGGCACCACGTGTTTGTTTGTGTGTGCCTGCACGCCTGTGTGTGTGAGCACAGAGTGCATTGTTCCTCAGCAGCAACTCATTTCATGTTTTAGTGGTTTATCCATTTTATTTAACTCATATAGGCCGTGCACAGTCGTCAACACTTTTTTTCTTAGCACCCCCTGCTGAAAATATGTTCCCGTGGCGATGAAGTCCACTGATCCTGAATAAGGATGCACGATATATCGGTACCAATACCGTTATCGGCTGATACTTACTCATTAGTTGCTGGCATTTTCAGAGCATCTTTAAGATCCAAATAATCTTGTTTTCTCTGACTCTGTAAACACTAGGGCTGTCATTTTAACGCGTTAATTAGATTAATTAATTACACCGCAGATTAACGCGTTATAAAAATTAACGCAGATTAATCTGGATCCCAAACCCGCGAGGCGTTCAAAGACGCACTTATTTTCAAATGTCTGGTATTTACAAACTGTTTGTTCTACATGGAAAAAGTGGTGTTCTCATCAGATTTACAAATTTCCAACGGTCCCTGAATGTATCACATC
Source organism: Halichoeres trimaculatus (assembly GCF_033239565.1). Taxonomy (NCBI): domain Eukaryota; kingdom Metazoa; phylum Chordata; class Actinopteri; order Labriformes; family Labridae; genus Halichoeres; species Halichoeres trimaculatus. The sequence goes on along the minus strand of NW_027437196.1, from coordinate 1,581,701 downwards.
TAGCAACATGCTTTAAACCTGGGGAAGAGAGAGCGCTATTAAGGGGACTGCCGTCCACATCTCGTTTATTCACACGTCCTTTTTTGAAAATCTACAGAAAACCAACCGTTTGCTCAATTCTGTAAAAAACAGGTAATTCTACACTCTTTACTGCATCAAACAAGCCCTGAATGATCGATATTTGTCCTGTATTTAAATCTAAAGAATTCCCTGAAAATTTGCTTCCATCTTCCTGGTGTCATGTTTCAGCTTGTGGCTGCTCTGCACCAATCAGCAACAGTTTGTGTGTTCAGAGCATGTTAAACTGAGAATACTTCACTTTTCTTTGATCCAAGACTTGAATAAAGTGTTTTTTACATAGTTCCTCACAGTTTTTAGCCTTTAGCCCTGGTTCTCCTGACCTCATAGAAGTATAGAAGTTCATATTACAGTGAAAATTGAGTCCACATCGAGTAAAAATCTGACAAAAGCAAAAACCGTCCTAAAAATCAAATCAGCTTATCTTAGGTGCAGGACTGTGTAGATTTTGTAAAGATAGAACCATAAAACTTTTTTCATTTGTTCCTTATGCCTCAGGGTACCTAAAAATGTGTTGTTTATATTCCCACCTTATTTTTAAATGTTTTAAATGTATTTTAATGTAATTTTAATGTTCTGGGATTCAAATTCTTTATTTTGGGACCTTAAGCAGATATGAGATTAAAATGCGATTAATTAGATTAATTAATTACAAATCCTGTAATTAATTAGATTAATTTTTTTAATCGCCTGACAGCACTAGTAAACACCAAAACTACCTAAGAATGTATTTATGTTTCACTTCCTGTTTTGATCAGAAAAACAGACAAAACGAACTTTTTTGATAACGTTCATCCCATCACCCCGGGCGCTCCGCCCTCTTTCTCTCTGAACTACCTCGACACATCAACTCAGACTGTTTCTTTTTCTTCTTATTGTTTCTTTACCAATATCGACATCAGTAAATATTGGTATAGGCTAAAGTTTGAGTTTCGGTGCGTCCCTAATCCTGAATAGGCAGGAGCTGAGCGAGTACGTCTCCATCACTTGTCTGACCGGTCTCCTGTGACTTCCTCAGACCACATGTGAATCCATCATTAAAAGTTTAAGAGCAGCTTTCTGATCTCTGTCCTGTCTCCTGTCAGTTTTTGTCCCTGATTTAATTTCTTCACCATCAGAAAAACTTCACTTCCCTTCAACTGGCTTCATCCCTCTTTGTTAGCAGCTCCAGCAGTTATCAGTCAGGAAGAGAAAGAGTGGTCCTGATGATAGAAATACACAGTTTCCTCAGAAACCAGAACAGCCATGCCCCATTAATGTTGTTTATAATCTTAATTAAACTGTCTCAAATGAAAAGTCTGTTTACCAGCTCGTCCAATTTCACTTCCTGCGAAGACAAAATCACGGAAAAAGACACCAGATCATTAAAAAACAAACTTTCAGATTCCTGAGAAACAGCCTGAACCTGAGTCATCCCTGAGCAGCAGCCAGCAGAGCGGCTCTGAAGCAGACTTCCTCCAAACCGTCTGTGAGTCCTCCCTCTTCCAGCACGCCGTGTTGATTATTTGGTTACGGCGCGGCCCTCAGGCTGAGCCACAAAGCGGCCGATAAACAGACAAACCTCTGGATGCAAACATTCATCTGAGCAAACATCTACGGGGCAAACCGAATCAAAGCAGCGCCGCCGCTTTTTATCTCAGAGCACCAGAGCAACAGAAACGTTTCTGCATTTCTGGAGGCTGCGTCACGCCGCAGGATGTGTCACCACCAGCACAGGCTCCACGTTCAGACGCCAGACTCTCTCCAGGCGGTTTGGGATGGTACGCAGGGCCCACAGGGTCTGTTTAATTGTTTTTATTTTCTTCTGCTGTCCCTTTTTCCCTCCTGAACACACACAAACACACACATGGATTAAAACAGCAGAGCAAGCAGGAGCGTATTCAAGCCCCGGAGATTATACGCCAACCTCTCACCCCTCAGCATCAAATCTGCCGCGCTGAGACTGGCAGAGCTTAAGACCTCATTTCTCCTCCTCGGCAGCGGCGGCGGCGGCGGTCTGAGCCTCGACCTGACCTTGGCCTGAGCGCAGTCTGAGTCATTAGTATGAAAATCTTCCACCCTGCAGTCTCACTGATGAATGTAAACATTACACAACCTGGCACGGCGGCTAAGCTCCCCCTGCAGATGCCGGCACGGACACTGAGCCAAATCTATTTACAGGCTTACAGAGTTTTTTTTTCAGGGAGGATTTATTATTAATGGGACAGAAAGGACTTTAAAACTGCCCCAGTAAAAAAAAGACAGAGTCTAGTTTGTTATTACCAACACATATCAGACTGTTTTTATTGTTAAATAAATGAAACAGTTTCAGCCTCTTCTGTTTGGAAAGACTTCAGGAGCTCTGGAGCGCCTCTGCTGGGGTTTGTTCCCATTCAGCTTGGAGAGCGTCGGGATGTTGGAGGAAGAAATACACTCTAAGAAATGAAATGTTGGTTTTTCTTAATAAGGCAAATCAAATGTTCAAAAACTGTGTTTTTTAAAACTCAATGATCTTTAAAGCTACATGATATCACTGCAGAACATAACCATAACAACATTATGTTGAAAGTTAAATGAATACATGACGTTAAGTGACTGTGAGTGAGGAGGAAACAGATCAGATATGAGACCCTGATGTATGTTACGTGATGCATGGAGAGGGCACAGGCTGTCTGTGCTTAACCGCATGGACCGGCTGTCTGTGCTCCACTCTAAACACTGCCCAGGTATTGATAATTAAAAATAACCTGAAAAAAATTATATTAAATTCAAATCAAGAAATAAACAAATTAATAAAAACATGGTCCGTATCATGTTAAGCACAGAAAGCCAGTCTGTGCCACTTAATGCAGATAGCCTATCCATGCCGTGTCCAGCACAGACAGCAGCTCTGTACCATGTGCAGCACACAAAATCAGTCCATGCCACATCAAGTACGACAGACTGTCTGTGCCATGTTAAAAATAGATAGCCTGTGTCATGTGTGACACAGACAGCTGGTCTGTACCACCTGTAACACAGATGACCATTCTGTGCCACATTATGCACAGCAGACAGTCTGTGCCATGTTTCACACAGATAGCCTGTCTATGCCACATCTAGCACAGACAGCTGCTCTGTAAGATGTGCAGCATAGACAACCAGTCCATACCACATCAAGTACAGCAGACAGTCTGTGCCATGTTAAACACAGATAGCCGGTCTGTGTCACTTCCAGCACAGACAGCTGGTCTGTACCACCTGTAACACAGATAACCATTTTCTGCAAAATCATGCATAGCAGACAGTCTGCGCCAAGTTAAACACAGATAGCCGGTCCATGCCACTTGTAGCACAGACAGCTGCTCTGTAAGATGTGCAGCATGCACAACCAGTTCATGCCACATAACGTATGGTAGACAGTCTGTGCCATGATAAACACAGGTAGCTGGTCAGTGCCATGTGTCACACAGACAGCTGGTTTGTGCCACTTGTAGCACAGATGACCATTCTGTGCCACATTTAACACAGGTGACCATCATGCACAGCAGACAGTCTGTGCCATGTTCAACACAGATAGACGGTCCATGCCATGTCTAGCACAGACAGCTGCTCTGTACCATGTGTAGCATACACAACCAGTTTATACCACACCAAGTACGGCAGACAGTCTGTGCCACGTGTAGCACAGATAGCTGGTCTGTGCCACTTATAGCACAGATGACCATTCTGTGCTACATCATGCACAGTCTGTGCCATGTTTAACACATACAGCTGGTCCTTGCCACTTGTTGCACAGACGGCTGGTCTGTGTAATATGCAGCACAGATAGCCACTCCTCGCCACATCTAGCACAGTGGACAGTCTGTGCCATATTAAACACAGACAGCCAGTTGGTGCCACGTGTAGCACAGACAGCAGGTCCATATGATGTATATAGGGCATCCACTGTGTTTCCTCCTCACGTACAGTTACAAAATACCATCAAATCAAATCAAAAATTATTTTGCTAAAAACTTTTTCTTGTAAATATAAAGCAGCAGCATCTTGAAGTTTGGTTACAGAAATTATTTAATTAAAAAGTAGGTTAACTTTAAATCAATTTGTCTATACTTAGATTTATAGAAAGTGATGATCTGAAATAAACAGTTAAGAATCTTTGTGTGTTTTCAGTGAGATGGTTATTCCCGTTTTAACCTCCTGTGTTTTTTAGCCTTGACATCTCTGACTGTTACCCCAATCCAATCAAACCTTGTTAAGTTTTCAGTCAAAGTTTAAAGTGTTAGTAATTTAAAACAACTAAGTAACAGAATATGAAGAACATCACTGTTTCCTTCCTCAGGGTGTTGGAGTAAGATGGGGAATAAAAACAGAGCTGGATATGAAAGGAAGTGTGTGAATTACCTCCAGCAGATCATAAATATGAGTCAGGGGTCAGACGCTGTAATAATGCTCTGATTAATGTTTCACAGGCTCAGGATGGATATTGCTTTTGAAGAATGACCACGGCTCCGGACGTCGGCCTGCCTAATGCAGAGATAAGAGGAGCTGTGGGCTGATGATACTGAATAAAAAGAGAACAGATCTGAGGAGAAAACCGCCTCACAGCTCTCATCCTGGTACGCTGATGACCTCTGATAACCTTTGTGTCAGCGCATAAATCCACAGAGACCTCCGAGGTAGCAGCTCTGACATTATCCAACACAAGCGTTTTGTTTTATGGCGTTTGGAAGGATCTTACTCTCCATTTCTACCAGCTCCCGTCTGCCTGCCGCTCCGTTATTAAAACTCTGTTCCACTGGAGCGGAGAGTTCACCCAGCGCGGCAGATAGAAATTCATTAGCTGAATGCTAACACACCACCAATCCTCCTTGTTTTTAACTGCGAGGCACACAGGTGAGCTTTGATCGTCGGCGCCGACGCTCGCAGAGCACCCTGACATCTGTAGGAGAGTGTGTACAACACACACCAGCGCTGAATTAATGCAAATCAAGCCATGTAGAACATTTATTCATTTACAGCGCCGTGTAAAGCAGAGGCAAATTGACAGATTTTCCATTTTTAATTTACCTGAAGGAAATCAAGAGGTACACGCTGAAAATACTAATGAGGGAAGGCAGAGTGTGTGAAGTCAGAGCGGCTCGTACGTCTGACGGCGCAGAGTCTGGATCAGAGGAACGGGACAGAAAGAAGACGACTTTTTACTTTTCATCTGGATCATCAAAGCTTAAACCAACAGTTTTCAATCTTTTTAACTAAAACAAGTTCAGATTGATCAAAGATCCCTTTTACTCTCCTGTCCATACCTGCAGCGGTTAGCTTAGCTTCCAGAAAAGACTGGGAACGAGAAAACAGCAGAAGAGTTTTAAAAAAGAGACATTTCTGTTACGTTGTGTTAATCGTCAAAACTCTGCTCTTGACAGTGGGCTCGATCTTACCTCCTTTATCTGTTGTTGTTTAATTTTTTCCATTCTCTCATTGTTTTTTTTTATCTATTTTTTTACAGATGTTTTTCTGTATCTGGTGGTGATTCTTTGCCTATTTTATATTTCTATAATTTTTCCTGAAATTTTTCTTTTACTTGTCCTCTTTTATTTTTTTTTACTTTTTGTTTTTATAATGTAAAGCACTAAGAAACATTTTTTTTGAAATGCTAAATAAATAAAGTTTATCATCATCATTATTATTTTTAATCTCATTATTATCATTATTATTATTATTATTATTATTATTATTATTATTATTATTATTATTATTATAACTATTATTATTATTATTATTATTATTATTATTGTTATTATTATTAATTTGTTGTTATTATTATTTATTTATTATTGTTATTATTTTATTATTTATTTTTATTTATTAAAACCACCAAACTTTTTGTGTCTTCAGTGATATTTTTACTACTTCCTCTCCTGTGTTTGTCTGGAGATCCTACATGTAACCATGGCTGCATTGTTTACATGTGAAATCAGCTGTTAGCAGCCTGTAGCATGTCAATGCTAACTGGTGCTAGACCGGATGTTTCCCCACAAGGTGAGGAGAAGGAGGTGAGGACGACGTGCTGGTTCGACCTGTCCTTCCATCCATCGTTATTGGGAACGTAAGATCTATCTCCATTAAGATGGACGAGCTAGCTGGCTATTCACAGACATGGCTAACAGAGCTAACACCAGACACCATTTACACATTTAATCAGCTCATAGTTCAAAGGATTAAAGCAACATGGATGATTAAAGCTCATGTCTTGAGTTTTCTGTTGTTGGTTCTGGCGCCCCCTGTGGACAAACAGATGCCTCTTAATTCGTCGACATCATTGTACTCGTATTACTCGACAGAGAATCTCCTCCTGTCGTCTCTACCGGCCAAACATTTCACTCACTGTGAATGTTTGTAGTAGACAATGTGAAAAACGTCTCTTCATTCAGAACCGTGACAGTCGCTGACCGTCTGATCTGACCTCTCCTCCTCTTTAGTGGTTTCAGGCTACAAAGTTTATGAAATAGTGATTGCAACTGCTTGTTGTTGGTCATGTCAGTCTGTTGTACTCCCTTTTTTATTCCCCAAACTTTTCAAAATTGATATTTGGACTCATAATAAGCCAAGTTTCCTTCATGAAGTTTGCGCCTCACCTTCGTACAGCCAATCACTGAGCCCGTTGAAGATGACGCCCTCCTTTCCTGTAGACACCAGACGGATGGAGCGGCTCTCCACTGTGGATCGATAGTAGATGTTGTTCTCAAAGATGAAGATCTGCAAAAACCAGAAGAGATATATCAATGAAAGTTGGAGAAAGAACATCTCGAGGCAGACAGAAACCGTGATTAGCGTTTGTTTCTGCAGAGATGACCTTCAGAGTTCAGCTCTTTGACTGACAGCTGAAAGGCTTTTCTTTAAATTGAATAACTTTAAACATCATTGTCACTCCCAACACAGACACAGTGAAACCTGGGGTGAGTTTGGTATTTAAACAAAAAGGTTTGACCCCCAGAGACCGACCTGGGTGAGGGAGAAGTCAGGCTATCGCTGCTGAGATAAACCCAGGGTCAAACCGCACAAAGCGCTGAGCTTTTGAAGCGCTCCCACACAAAGAGATGACCAATAACAGCATTTATGTCTCAGGAAGAAGAAAGTTTAAAAAAAAAAAGGACAAAGTCAAAAGAAGTCTCCCATTTCTGATAAGAAGGCGAAACCTTGGGACCAGATTTGGACTCTGCAGCCCCCTCCACAGGCCTGGAGGGCCTGGGAGATAACTGAAGGTCAAGTCTTTCATTACAGAGAATAATAGATCATCAGCGCCCAGGGAGAGCGTGGCAGGGCGGGTCTCCTCTCAGGGCTGGAGTTTGAAATGTTAGCGCCTGACGCCACACTGAAATCAATCCCAGGCTGTTACAGAAAAGAGTTCGCTCAGTGTCTCAAGGATTATGGGATATCTCGGCCTCGAGCTGGTATCAGCGTATCAGTTTCTGGATGATTCTCTGAAAAATATTCACTCTGAGGAGGCTAAATGAAGGGCAGGGGCTGTGATACTGGAAGCAGACTTCTTAGTGTGGAGGAAAAAGGGTCAACACCACAAAGAAAACAAGGACACATGAACGTAGCTTCATTCAGCGTGTTTCTATCTCTGACTTCCTCTCTGAGCGCCGAGGCTTGGAGCAGCAGCTCTGCTCCTCTTTGGGGCTAACACAGATCTGTCACAGTCCTCCTCTGGAGAGGACTAGGCTGCGGGCCCAGGTGGTTTGGTGTCACTTTGGAGCAGAGTCCCTGTATAGAAGCTAATCTAGGCCACGGCGCAGGGAGAGGACCTGGCCCCGTTCTCTGAAGGAAGGTACGGCGCTGCCAGGGGACGGCTGCCATCCACGTTTATCCTCAGTCAGAGTTTTAAAGAGGATTCACAAACTTTGCCTCCTCAGACAGGATGTAGCAGGCTAGCTAGGCTACGCTCAGTGTTCAGTGTTATCAAACTGATGTTAAGTTAAACATAAAGACTCGAGGAATACTTTCTAACATATCAAAAACTCTGGTTTATGACTTTAATCTGCTGTAGCTTGTATCATGAAACAGCTAGCTAACATTTTTCATTCTCATACAACAGGCTAAGCCATTTTAACATGCTTATCTAAGGTATTTTTATTCCCATTTTGCTAGGTAGCATGTCTTCACTTCTAATGTATATTCACAAGCTCTGCTGTTGTTAGCATTTTGTGTGGTATAGCTTAAGTTGTGAACGCTAACACACTACGCTAAGCTGATCTCTTGTGTTCTCAATTTTTGGGTTGGTGACATTTTGGGCTAGCTAGCTAGTTAACTAGCCAATTGATCTTGAGGTTTAATGAGATTACACTTCAGTTAGCATGAGTCTAAAGGTGTCTCTTGATAATAAGTTTGACAATTTAGCCTGCTAGCTTTTTGGTATACAGTTTCAGATATGTGAGCTGTTAGCATAATGTGCGTTGTAGCTAAATTTGTTAATGCCAACAGTGGTTTCAACAACTTAAGAGGCTAAACTTTTATTTATTTGCATTTTTAGCTTTGGGTTGGTGCCATTTTGAGTTAGCCAGCTAACTAGCTAATTGTTCTTAACTCATTACTAATGGTTCATGAAATAAAGCTTCAGTTAGCATGAGTCTAAGGGTGTCTCTTGATAATAAGTTTGACCATTTTAGCTTGCTAGCTATTTTGTATTCAGTTTCAGATAAATGAGCTGTTTGCATTATGTGTTGTGTAGCTAAAATTGTTTATGCTAACACTGGTTTCAACAAATTAACAGGCTCAAATTCAATTTTATTTTTATTTTTTATTTTTTTGTATTTCCAGCTATGGGTTGGTGATATTTGAGCTAGCCAGCTAAAAAGGTTTATTGAGATAAAGCTTCAGTTAGCATGAGGCTAAAGATATCTCTTAGTTCAACCATTTTAACTTGCTAGCTATTTTGTATTCAGTTTCAGATATGTGAGTTGTTTACGTCATGTGCTGTGCAGCTAAAATCATTTATGCTAACACTAGTTTCAAAAGGTTAACAGGCTGAGCTTTTATGTTTTTTTGTTTGTTTTTAGCTTTGGGTTGGTGATATTTGAGCTAGCCAACTAAATGCTAATTGTTTTTCAGGGTTTAATAAGAATAAGCTTTAATTTGAATTTCATACAAACAAAAATCATTTTAGGTATTTAGGTGTAGGTTACCTTCAATTAACTCTTAGCTAGCTAGCTAATTTGACTCCTAAGCTATGTGTTTGGTGCTATTTGGCTAATGTTTACATTCCAAATCAATGAAGCAAAGCATGTGAAGTTGGTAAGTATCATTGTTAGCTTGATAGCATCTAGTTTAACCCTGTAAAGCCTAGCTCATGAAAAAATGTCCAGAAAATTCTATTTTTTTGGGAACTGAGATGTTAATTAACACTTTTAACAGAATCCAAAACATATTTTTTGCATCACGTTTGAAAAATTGGGCAGTTTTGGCAACTTTTTTAAATTAAGTTTTTAGTATCTATGCTTTATTTCAATGCTGAAAATACTTATTTCAAAATGAATAACAATTTACTTTCTTACTTTTTTACCAACTGCAACTTTTTGAAAATTAGCAATAAGGACCAAAATACAACTTCAGCTGCCTGTAGTGTCATGCTACTCCTCAAGGGGGCAGCGTTCCTTTTTTAAAATAATTTTTTAAGGAAACTGTTTCTTGTGTTGAAGAGATAGAAGTCTTTGAAACTTAAATATCACACGTTGGGTAACATGGGGCTAAGAGGCTGCAGTGCTAGCATCACAAAGCCATTAGCATCACTGCACACTCTTCTGAGGGAAGCTTCTGTAACAAACTCTGGAGTCAGACAGATGTTAGCGTTAGCCTGACAGGCTGTGAAAAGCAAAATGTTACTGCTGAACATTTCTCTTCTTTGGGGATTTGGAAAAAAAACGTCTTCTCTTTAAATCTTCTGCAACACTTGACGAGTATTTCATCAGACTCTCGCCGACACGAGGCTAAAGTGACAGATTGTGTCTCTTTCACACACAGCTTCTCTCACTGTGGTGTAATAAAACACAAACGTCTGACTCTGGGGACGCTTTGATTTTGAATGTTAGACAGCCGCGTGTTGAGGATTGGATGCACAGGAAAGAAACTCTGGGAAAAATAAGAAACAGACTCTTTGCGTTGATTTTCTTGCATGGAAAGTTGTGTTTCCTGCTGTAAATATGAGCGTGTTTGTCCTCATCCTCAGCTGAAATACAAAGTGGATTTAATTAAGCACACAGGAGGCCTTGGAGGATAACAGGTGGGCTGATTTACGTCTGTTAAGTGTTGAAACGACACACGTGCTCGCCTGTTTCAGCTGATAGACATCTCCAAACTTTAACCTCCACCTCTCCAACAGAGGACGCCCGAACCTTCAGGGAAACCAGCTGCTCACTTTCAACATAATTTGCTTGATGGAAGTGAAACCACTTCATGACTAATGGCGGGAAACTTCAGGCTATATCAATCCAGCGACAGTGTTAATTAATCCACCGACGAGATAGCAGGTAATTAATAGCATTGTGCTGCTGGATGTTATCGCTAACAGCGTCTGCCCTGCACACCCAGCAACTGAGGCTCATTAATGTTATTACAAGTTGGGCTGCGCGGCGATGACGGAGGGGGAAAATGACTCATCTTGGAAGACTTGGGCCATTGCTTCTTGTGATTCAAACAACGGCGTTTAATTTGAGATTTGTTTACGAGGAAACAGTGATTCATTAAAACCATCTGCATCCTGGGAAATAAGAGTTTGAGGAAGTGTTTGTGAGGAGAAAATACAACCTGTAAAACAAAGTCACACGTGAAAATGAAATGAAGGTAACGTGGGTTTGGGAGCTCATCAATCAGCTGTAACCACCGCGTGAATGAAATGTCACCACTCTGACTTTAACCTCAGGTATGACAAACTGATATTCACTGAGCTGTTTCAGGTTAATTTCCTGAAATATATGACTCTGTAATTGGGCGGAGAGCACTTGAATGCATCGTTAGTTTCATTCTATCCAAGGTTCAACGCACCGTTCACAGGCAGCGACCTTCAGAGGATTTGACATCTGCATAAAAACTGACGTTAACATCTGCAGGAGCAGGAGAGGAAAAGTAACCTTGAAGCTGCTCTGATTTTTTCCATGTTTACAACAACTCACGCTGCAGTTTATCTTAATTCAAAGGAATGATCTGGTGTCTTTCAACTCAGTTTTTTATTTCCCACATAAATCTTTTTCTTATTCTCCTCAACCTGTGTCTCCTTGTAGCTTTAAAAACATATTATTGAAATAAATAATTTTTATTTGATGATTAAAGACTAATCTGGAGGAAAATACAGATTTTAATTCTGTGTGGATGGATTCATTTAACTGACAACGTGGTGGATTAATATACATGATTGATATGTGGCAAAACATTAGTATCAACAAAAAAATGAGGAGTTGAGCAGTAACATCTGATGTTATCAAATAAAGTTTTTTTTTTTTTTAATTTGAAATGTATGCAAATGTATTAAATTCCAATTCTTTTTCAATTTTGTAAATTTTGATATTTTGAATTTAAAACTTATTTGAAATTTATGTAAGCTTATCAAATTTATATATTTTGAAGAAATGCAAGTTTAAACATTTTCTAAATTAAAATTTCAAAAAATTTGCCATTTTTTTTGAAAAATGGCAAAATCAAAAGAAAAACAAAAATTTGCCATTTTTTTAAAAAATTGCAAAATTAGACAAAAATAAAAAAATTTCTAAAAAAAATTGCCAAAACTGAAAAGAAAAAAAAAAGAAAATTTGCCCATATTAAAAAATGACCAAATTGAAAAAAAACTCCAAGATTTCAAAATATTTCAAAAATTAGAAAGGAAACAATCCAGAAGATTTGCAAAATAAAAAAAATCCAAAATTGACAAATAAAAACACAATCAAAAATAAAAATCAGAAAAAAAATTCAATAATTTGCCAAATTTCTTAAATTGCCAAAATTGAAAAAAAAAAAATCTAAAATTTGCCAAAATTTCAAATATTGCCAAAATTAGAAAAATTCAAAAACTTTGTCAAAATTTCAAAAACTGCCCAAATTAAAAAGAAAATTTTAAAAAGTTTGCTTTAACTAAAAGAACTGAAATTGTGATTTTTTTTTTTAAGTTTTAAATTTCTTACATTTTTACATTTATGCAATACTTACAACTTTGTGGGTCACTACAGGTTGGCAATTTGGTTGCCTGTCCCAGTTTCAGTCAAAGGAAACACCACAAAATGTGTCCCACACTGACCTGAACCTCTTAGTGGGAGGGGGAACAGTGATATGCGACCCTGTGGTGCATTGGACAGTTGCATGTGGCACTGCTGGGCCCACAACAAGCTAAGTGGTAAAAACACATCAGCTGGTCTGATGGTGTATAAGATTTTAGAAGTGTAGAGAAGATGACGAACGGTAAACCGTGCATCTAGCGTTCACGTCAAAGAAACACATCAGTTTTTGATGCAGAAGATTGAGCTCCAGCTGCACAGACTCTAGGGTTAAATGTTGAACAGCTTCCATCACAGGAAGAATTTTGGCTTCACTGTTGTACAGCAGTGAGGCGTGGAGGCATGTCGTCCATGTGTTAATACGACTTCTGTTCAGAGTGATATTTAGAGCTCTGTTTGATGCAGTCAGTGACAGGTGGATGTATCATAAAGACACTCGCCTCAGGAGTTCATGTTGATCAAACCACAGCTAACGGAGTTTGAGCATGAATGCTAATGTGTTTGCAAAGAAACGTCTCTATTTCCTGCACCAAACAGCCCCCTCTCCTCAAAAAAAAAAAAAAAGATCCTCTGATTGTCTCTGAAAATGCTTAATCCAGGATTAAAGCGCAAAAACACAATTACCTTTCACACTCACCTGCTCAGGACGATTATTTATTCCTTCACTGGCGTCATAAAAACTGCCGAAGAAGGAAGCACTTTGCACATAATTAGCACCTGGCTACCTGTGAGTGTTGGCCTTTAAACACAGGTTTGGATGTTAATCTGAAACAGCACAGGTCAGCGTGCAGAGACTGATGGAGTCCTTACCAGCTGCTGTCCCTGCGGCCCCCAGCCGGCGTACTGCAGCTGAGCGTTTCGCACCTCTGGAGGGTTCAGGTTCCACGTCTCCCTGAGGCGCGCACACACACACACACACACACAGGAGGAAACAAAGCAATCAGATAACAGAGCAGACACGGTGACTGTGTGCCTGCAGCGAGGCTTCAGATTGAGGAGCTGTGACTAAAATCTGAGAACGAAGATGCTGAAGAGTTTCCATAAACACCAGCTCTCTCAAACAGAGTCACCTCCTGATTAAAGGTGAAGCTGCAGCATCAGAGGAGCTGCTGCGAGCGTCTCCGTCTGAGGATGAGGATGAATGAGGTCATCAGCTGAGAGGGGCTATCTGACTCTGGACCACTGGGTGGCAGCACACAAATGGATTTAAGATCAGAGTTACTCAGCACTAACGTAAAGACTCTGACCTGAAGAGGGAGAGACTCTCAGAGGAAATAAACGAGACGTCTCTGTATGAGTTAACATGAATTACATGAATGTGCTGCTGATCTGTGGCAGAAGTAATCAGGGACATTTTTGTTCCTTCAGGTCATTTTTGGACTCCATTTCTGGACAGAATTTGGGTTATGTTACTCCACATAGGATGATACTTTATAACAATTTTTTGTTTTCCATAAAAAACCTTAAAATATGTCTCTCAATTTTTTCCAAGGTCAACAAAACACTGGGGTCAAATCAACAACCACTTGAAGACATCAGAGGACACAAGTGTCTTCTAACAAAAACTTCTAAGAAGAAAAAAAAAGAAAAGAATTTTTTTTTTCTTTTTTTGCTCAAATCTTTCAATTAACTCTAGTTCTGATTAAAAAAATACTAAATAAAATAAAATATTTATTTTTCTTATTTTATTGCTTTAAATTCTCATTCTTTTGCAAGGTGTCACAGTTTTTATGAAAAATACACACAGAAACTTATCATTATTATTTTTTTTTTATTAAATGTTGAAGGGCTGGGGCTTTGTTACAATCAGATTAAAATATAAGTAATCATATTGTTTTTTTTAAGCATGTTTTTTTTTTTTTTTTTTTTTTTTTTTTTTTTTGCAGTGTCAGATTCTTCATTCATTACACTTTCAGGTTAATAGAGGACAAAATGTCCTTCACCAAAAACTGCAATAGAAACACAGTGAAGTAATATTTTTATCTCTTTTTTCCTCATATCTTTCAATCAACTTCAGTCCTTTTTAAAAAAAAAAAAAAAAATTATTTTTTTCCAGATGGTATCACGCAAAAATTTGGAAAAGGTTATTTATAAAATTTATTTTGGCAAATTATTTATCTATTTATTTATATCTATATCTATTTATTTATTATTATTTATTATTATTTGTCTCATATCTTTCAATCAACTTCCAAAATTTGGAAAAAATTATTTATAAAATTTATTTTGGCACATTATTTATTTATTCATTTACATTTATATTTATTATTACTATTTCTATTTTTATATTTATCTATATATAATTCTATTTATCAATTATTATTATTATTATTTATATTTATATATTTATCTATTATTAATTATCATACATGTTTATATATTATAATTTACCTCATATCTTTCAATCAACTTTGGTCCTTTTTTTTTTATTATTATTATTATATGTATTTTTTTTTTTTTTCCAGATGGGATCACGCAAAAATTAGGAAAAGGTTATTTATTAAATTTATTTTGGCACATTATTTATTTATTTATTTATTTATATTTATTATTATTATTTATATTTTTATATTTTTATATTTACCTTTATATAATTCCATTTATCAATTATTTTTATTATTTCTATTTATATATTATCTATTTATGATTAATGATTATACATGTTTAATTTAAAAAAAAAAACAGTGACTTTACGTAAACTTACTGGCATTTAAAGGGTTGAAAAAATGAAAATAAATGAACATTCAGATTTTATGATTGGGACTCAAATCAAATGAAAGGTTTCAGGAAAAAAAAAAAGAAAAAAAATCTGTTATGTTTTTACCTCAGTTTTTGGTAGAGGACATTTTCGTCGTCTGATGTCTTCAAAGAGTCATAAATCAAAGGGACCCACACAGGTTAAACTTCCTGTCATTAAAATGTTCATTAACACTTATCCAACAACCCAGGAGGACAAACTTTAGCTTAATGTGTAGATTTGAAAAAGTTTAACTATAACTTTTCAGCTGAAGGACACATTAAACACAAACATTAAATCTGCAGTGAACATCCCTCTCTGATAAAGTTTTACATAATTATCATGATTATTATTTTTATTATTATTATCAAGTGTTTTGAAGAGCATGAACCAGCTCTGCAGCAGTCAGAGTTTGACCTCGGTGACTACACAGCATTGAACAACGTTAAAAAAATTAATTGCTTTGAAAGCTCGTTGTTTGTGTTTCTGAACATGTTAGATTTAGATAACCTCTGCACGCTGACGTCAAACACCTTTTCTCTGCACAGAGACTGACTGAGGGGGATCAGGAGTTAACAAAGGAGCTGGAGTCAGAGGAGCTCTGTGGGAGGCGCAGGAGAACAGATGGGGATGAGAGGTTTCAGCGTGTGAGGAGAAGGACAGGTGAGATATTACAGGATAATGAAACAGGAGGATGGATGGAAGAATGCAGCGCGCTCGCCTACTTACGGGGTCTCCAGGCTGCAGATGATGTAGAAGGCTGTGTAGGAAAACTGGTACACCTGGAAGCAGAGGCAGATGGAGAGGAGTCAGGCTCACCTTGACGTCTTAATCGTTAAACCACTGAATGTCAACTTCACTTTTAAAACTAACTTTAAAAAATGAAGGAAAAAAACATTTTGATTTGATTTCACAGGAAAAAGATGGATGACACAACAGCTTCACAAAAGTGAGGCCAACATAAGCATATCTCTGTAAGAAAAGGTCATAAAACACAGTCTTTTAGTCTTAATTTTGTCCCTCTGGGGCCTCCTTAATGTCGTTATATGATTTACAGCTAAACCAGGAAGTGAATCTGAAATCTGCATAAACTGAATAATAAAAACGTGGAGCATTTTTCTCCATTTGCGGTAACGACTCTTTCCTCTTTTTCCTCGACGTCTCATCTTTTGTGTGCTGTGATTTCAGCGTCGACCGACGAAGCCAGCGCCAGACGTAAAGAATGGTTTGTGTATACATTATTATGCAAACAGCGTTGGTGATGAGCATTCGTGAACCAATAACCACGTTACACAGACGAGGAGCGTGTGTTCTGCTACAGCGAGCGTGCGGCGGGAATGGCCGTCATCGATCAGGGCTAATGGAGGTTTGGGGGAAACAACGGATGCAAACACATGAACTACAACCCACCAGGAGCAGACTCTGCACGGTGAGGCACAAAGAATTCGATCAACCTACAGAGGGCACTGATGATTAAAGACACTGACACTAAATCAAATCCTGTATTAACATTTAGTTGAACTAAATCTTCCTCCCATCTGTCAATAAAGCCTGCCACCGCTCTACTTCACCTCCTACAACATCAACAGCCCACCAACTTTCCATGCACCTGTGGCTAACCTCAAGTTTTACAGCCCTGGGAAGATAACTACATCTACAAAAAGACTCATCTGGAAGAAAATACTGATTTTAATTCTGTGTGGATGGATTCACTTAACCGACAACGTGCTGGATTACTATACATGGATGATATGTGGGAAGACGTTAGCAAAAAGAAATTATGAATTGAGGAAAGAAGAAGAAACTTGGCAAATTTTGATTTTTTTTTTTTAATTTAAACTTAAAAATGTTTTAAAATTCTTTTTTTTTTAGTTTTTGATATTTAATAAACTTTTTCAAGTATATTCAATTTTCAAAAAAAAAATGCAGATTTATATGACGTTTTTTTAATTTGTTAAACTCTTTTTTTCTTTTTTCTTTTTACAATTTTGAAATTTTGACTTTTTGATATTTTGCATTATAACTGAATAACACTTTTAATTTTTTATCATTTTTTTTTATTTCAGATTTTTTTTTTAATGTCAATTTTTTTTGAAAGTTTTCTTTCAATTTTTTTGGTAAAGCTTTCTTTTTTAAAAAAAAGTTTTTCAAAGTTTTCTTTTTTTAATTTCAGAATTTTTTGAATGTTTTTGAATTTTTTTAAAATTTTGAAAAGTTTTCTACTTCATTTTTTTTTTTTTTTACAATTTTTGTCATTTTTTTTATTTTTAAATCTGTGAAATTTTGCATTTTTTAAGCTCACCTTTTTTTGTATTTATAACTTTTTATTCTTTTTTAAAAAATATTTGCGTACTATTCAATTTAAAAAGCAAAGACATCACCTGTTCAATTTATTAAATAATAAAAAAAAAACCTCTCACAAAAATAAATGTTCATTTGATTTTAAATATGTATAGAATTTTATACACTTTAGTGTCTTTATTGTGAAGACAAAGTAGATTTTGTTGCTCCTGAATGACTTTAATCCAGATGAGCTGAATCAAAAATGCTCCTATGAAAGTAAAGGCTGAAAACTCCTGATCATGAGTTTGTCCAATCAGACGCACAGCTTAGCTCACATGACTGATGGGCGCCCTATAGCTGTTAGAAAGGAGGCTCAAAGCCTGCGTCATATCCAACATGGCCTCTGCCAATGATTGGCTTCATTACTCTGCATCAGGAACAGACTGGTGACATCACAGAGAGTCTATGGAGCAGGCTCATGGCTGACTTCATAATTACGGCAAGGTTCCAAACAACTTAAAGTATTGTTATAACCACTTTGAGACACTAGATGGCCTACTTCAATCAATAACATATTTTTAAAGAAGTCATGTGACTTGTGATTTTTTCTTCCAAGAATTTATGTTTGATAAATTGGATTCTACTGTGATACAGATCGGTTTGTTGCTAGTGGACGTGACATGAATATGGTCAACACTCTTTCTTCCTCCTGTGAGCCTCGTCTTCCTCCCTACAGGCCGGCATGCCGCTGAGGGGTTTGTTTGTGTTCCTGCCTCCCTCGCTACAGTTCCACTCGGCTGCGCTGGCCCCGCCGCCGTGTCTGACAGGCAGCGGAGTGCGACAGGCTTTCACACCCCGCGGTGATTATTTCCCTCCTCTCCCTCCTCCCTCTATCTCTCCTGCCCGGGCTGTACTCTGAGCTTTACCCACCCCGCACCGCACACCCCCTCCAGCAGAGGCGTCTGACATATTTATCTGTCAGGTCGTTAATTCAAAAAACAAGCAAACAAATGAGGAGCTCACCGGTGCGACGTTGTAGGCCAGCAGCACATGCTTCATGTCGGGGGACACCTCGTACTTGCTGGCTTTGTACATTTCCTGCGTGGAAAAATCAGACGAAGGAGACAGAGAGATGAGAGCTGAAACCATGCGTGGTGTTTTTTTCATTAAACTACTCCTTAAATGACTGCGTTTGACAGATTGCTCGCCTCCTGGAGCAAATGGGAGCTGCATTAATCTCTGCACCAGGGCTTGGTGATTTGATGGCAGACATAATGTTGTGTGTCGTCACCCGAGCCGCTGCAGCGCTGACGCTACATCTCAGGGTTTTTACTATGCAGCTCCAATCTCAGAGCAAAAAACGGATCATTTGATTCGCTCTGTAAAAAAAGCTCTGGGTGCTCTGATATGCTGACACACAAAGAAAAGCTTTAATTTACTTCCACAGCGGGCATGGTCACTTCTTCAAGTTTTCTGATTGGTGGAAAGTCAGAGAGAAGCAGAAAACTTACAAACTTCTTGTTATGCACCAGAACCGTCTTCTCATCTGTTTCCACGTTGAGCTTGACGACGTCGCCGTCGCGGCTGCGGTACAGCAGCTCATTACCTGCAGGAGGAGACGGAAAAGAAACAGATTTTTATTTCACATACTCCCAAAAGCGTCCCTGTTAAAAGTCACCCCTGAAAATAAAACAAAAACCTTCCAAGAGGGAAAAAAAAAGACTGAAACGTCTTTACGACCCAATATACTCAAATTCCTCCTGTGGGTCGGACAAATGGGAAGACAAACCCACTATCCTTTACAGGCAGAGCACAAGAGAGCGATAATTAAGCTTCAACATAAAAATCCTGCAGAAACTCGACTCTGAAGAAATGTTGCTCGACAAAAACAAGACGAGAGGAGTGAAAGATCATCGAGCACCGCTGAGAAAGTCGTGAATCTCTTGAAGTTGATGTCCATTAAACGCATCGTTGGTTTGTTTTGCTGCGTTTTTCTCCCTAACAGGAAGAAGAAACCTTTTAATAAACAGCGTGGTGTCAAAAAGAAGAAGAATACCCTCAGAAATGTTACAAAGCAGAGGCTTGAAGGATGAAAACGAGGAATATTTAATGTTTATGAGGTTATTAGTTTTCTTCAGCTCTGACAACATAATTACATTTTCAGGGATGTCTCAGTTTATTACCTTTTTATTATCAGAGGAATATTAATGAGGATTCTTTGAAGGTTTTAATTATGTTTCAGTCACCTCGAAAGCACAACACGACCGCCATCGATCACTCCGAGCTCAAACGTTTGTTACAGCGTCCAATGAAAACACAGGAGAGCGGCGCAGGGACGAGATCACAGCTGTGACGACGTTAATCAAACTTCGTTAGCGTCTGATACAGAGACGGATTTATTCACGGGCCTCAAACACCAAGGTCTGATCAAAACTCCGCCTCCAACAGAGGCTAGCCAATCAGAGGGGAGTGGGTGTTTGGGGAGTGGGGAGCCTTAAAGAGACAGCAGCAAAAGGGAAAGTGGAAAGAAAGGGTAGTAGCCCCGTTTTTAAGGAAACAGGAAGTGCGGACTCCATAAAAGAAACAGGAAGTTGTTACCAACAGAGCACAGAGCTAGCCCTGAGATGTGTTTTCAGAATTGGTAGCACATAGCTTTCTGTCGCATCCTGTTTAGCCTGGTGCCTTGCTTAGCATGTAGCTTGATTTAGCCTGTAGCTTACCTGACTCGCTGATTGTAGCATTTGGTTTAGTTTAGCTTAACATTTAGCATTCAGCTTAACATGTAGCTTGGTAAGACTATGGCTTGGCTCACTTGCTTGCTAATTGTAGCTCATGGTTAAGTTTAGCTTAGCATTTTGAATTCAAATAAACTTGAAATGAGGCTTAGCTGACTTGCATATTATAGCATATGGTTTAGTTTGTTTAGCATGTAGCATTCAGCTCAGCACATAGCTTGGTTAAGCCCATAGCTTACTTGGCTAGCTAAGTGCGGCACATGTTTGAGCACAGCTTAGCATTTATCATTCAGCTTTGCATATAGCTTGGTTAGCCTAAAGTTTACCTGATTTACTTGTTGATGCACATGGTTGAGTTCAGCTTAGCATTTAGCATTCAGTTAAGCATATAGCTTGGTTAGCCTAAAGCTTACCTGATTTGCTAATTGTAGCTCATGGTTAAGTACAGCTTAGCATTTATCATTCTGCTTAGCATATAGCTTGGTTAGATTAAAGCCTAGCTGACTTGCTAGGCTTCTTGCTTGCTACAAGCTTGGTTAGCCTAAAGCTAACCAAGCTTGTAGATGCACATGGTTGGGTTCAGCATAGCACATAATTTGGTTTAGCCGATAGCTTATCTGACTCGCATACTATCGCACCTGGTTTAGTTTAGCAAATCATTTAGTAATCAGCTTAGCACGTAGCTTGGTTTAGCCTATAGCTTACTCGACTTGCTTATTGTAGTAAGTGGTTGTGTTTAGCTTTGCATTTAGCTTAGCATAAAGCTTTGTTTAGCCCATAGCTTACTTGACTTGCTCATTGAAGTACATGGTTGAGTTCTGCTTAGCATTTATCATTCAGTTTAGCATCATGCTTGGTTAGCCCAAAGCTTGCCCAACTTGCTTAACATGTTTACCATGAGCTTGACATGTATCATTCAGCTTAGCATATAGCTTGGTTTGCTTTAAGCTTACCAAAATTGCTTATTGAAGCACATGGTTGAGTTTAGCATTTGGCATTCAGCTTAGCATAAAGCTAGGTTTAGCCCATAGCTTATATGACTTGCTTATTCTAGCACATGGTTGTGTTTAGCACTTTTGCATTTAGCTTAGCATAGTTTGCTTTGTATGTTAAAAGTCAAGTTTTTATTTAGTACAAAAGTTATTTTAGCAGCTTAACCTGTGCATCATTTCGTGTTGCTGTAATTTTTCACTCTAAATTCAACTAATGATGAATAAACAAATATCAGCCGAGCACCATACCCCTCTTTAATGCCAATAAAAACATGAAAACATTAGTGAAAATGTTGTGATTTTATTTAATCACAGTTTGTGTAATGACTCCTCTGGCCAGCAGGGGGAGTTGAGAGTTCAGCTCTGCCTCTGCTGTTTTAGTATCATCGTCCTTTAGGGGCAGCGAGGATCGTCCTGACCACTGGTCCTTAACACATCAGCAGGCAGTGACATTTCCCTTTAAATAAATGTCACTTCAGAAATAAACTTTTAATCCATCATAAACCAACGCGTCAGGACTCTGACCTATCAGGCGCTCAGGAGAAGGCGAGCTGAACACAAAGCCTCCAGCAGGAGCACGGCGGCGAGCTGGAGCCCCTGGAGGAAAGCGTTGAAAAGGAGCCATTCATGAAAGTTCAGGCCGCTCCTCATCCATCAGCTTTTGTCAGGATACGTTTAATACAGCAGCCGCCCTTCTTCACCTTCACTCTGCACGCGCTCCTCGGCCTTATTGCTTTACTGATCCATAGGCGCACGAGCGACCACGCCATTTGGCGAGGTAATTAAAACCCGGGGAGTGCTATGCAGAGCGCTCTCTATCTGCTGGCATATCTAATCGTCCATTAGAGGTGAGAAAATTACCATCACAATGGCTCTAATACAGAACGTGCTTGAGAGAGCATTTTCAGACGGTTTCGGATTGGCACAGCTCAACGGCCTCTCGGCGGCGGCGTCCGTCTCCTTGTTTCTGGGCATACTAACGAGGGAATCAGGCGCGCTCCTTCATGGAGATCCTGCTGATAAATAAAAGATGCTGCTTTAGTTTCACTTGACTCCGTTTGTCATCTTGATAAACGCTCCTCTTTTGTGTATGAAATGCTAATCGCAGACGATGCAGCGAGACAATACGGTGATAAATCAGCGCTTACAGACACGGACTGGACTTCATTTGTAAAATCAGAAACCTGAGTCTCTTTAAGACGTCTTTTCATCTTCAGACTCACTCATCCTCGTCTCTTTTATCCTCACATCCCCACGACTCCTCAGATCTCCAGTCCTTCCCGTCGTTGGCCTTTCATAAGCCCTCCTGCTGAGTCCATCATTTCAGACCTTATCATCTCTCCTTCGGCTCCCGGCTCTTTGTTTTCTGCTCTTTCTGAGACCAGGAGCCATCCATTCTCCCACAGCACCCTGGGCGCCATGTCCTCCTCTTCAATCTCCCTCTTTCCAGCCCTCTCTGCTTCTCCTTCCCTCCTCGGTGCATCAGCCCGGGGCGCTGTTTTCTCCTCTGATCCATACCTTTCCCTGGCAGTATGTCTTATTAATACAGCCCCCTGCCCTGGGCGCAGCCTCACCCAGCCCGGCTCCAGGAAGGCAGAGGAAACACTCGCTGTAAATCTAAAACCCAGCTCCGCAAAGATTTACAGTGAGAGCCTTTTTCTCTCCTGGAAAGTGGCTCTTTTAAAAAAGACTCGTATTCATCGTCTTCATTTCAGAGCTGTACTCACTGACCCCTGAGGCCTGTGAGCTCTGAAAAGCTCAGGATCATTAAAGTAAAGACGGACACAGCAGGAGGATCCCGCCGTCAGAACAAAGCAGAGCTGGAAAACGAGCGTGATGAGCAGATTGTCTCATTAGAAACTGAACCGCTGAGTGGAGAGAGCACGATCCTGTTTTTAACACGTCCACGGTTAAAGAAACAAACTGAGATACAGCGGGGAAAATAAGTACTGAACACATCAACTTTTTAAACAAAATACCTCCCAGACATTGGTATTAACTCAAATAATCCACACATGAAAAGAAATCACAACGTTCAGGTCCATAAATAATGATTATGGTGAATTAAGTACGATAACACAGGAAAAAAGTATTGAACACACCATGGAAAGGCTGAATACTTTGGACAGGAAATGCACCATACCACCTGAAATCTGTAGCTAGCAGGTAAATAGCACACACCTCATGATGGGTAAAGGCAAAGAGCTCTCTGAAGACATTCACAACCTGATTGTTGCTCAGCATCAGAATGGAACTGGTTACAGACTTATATCAAAGCACCTGAGGCAGCAGGTATAATTGTTACAGAGAAAACTCCACCACAATGGCCTCTATGGAAGCTCAGCCCGCAAGACTCCATTCGTCAAGAAAAGGCATGTTGAAGCTGGTTTAAAGTTTGCTAAACAGCATCTTGACAAGCCTGTAGAATACTGGGAGAATGTTGTCTGGTCAGATGAGACCAAAACTGCTAATAAAGATCAAATAAAGGGAAGATTTTGTTATTTTGTTATTCAATTTGTCCAATCATTTTGACCCAGGAGCTGTCAGGAAAAGCGTAGATGAAGCCAGCGTTTGATTCAAAGGAACTAAACGAGCGACTCTTGAGGATGACAACATGACAGCCGAGAAAAATCAGCGACTTTTTCAGGTGCGTTCATTTCCTTTGACAATACAACACGTTTCTCCCTCCTTGAGATCCTGCTGATTTTTGGGTCGTCCTGTCATGTGAGCTTTGCATTGTCCTGCTGTATGGGAGCACTTCAGATTTGATGTGAGCTCTGATGAAATCAACCTGAAATCTTACAAAGTGTTTTTGTCTTATTTTCAGTAAAAATGTATTTTTAGACTTAATATGAGCCACATTCACCTGATCAGTCCGGAAAAATGTCTTTTTATTTAAAGACAAAAATGAGGTCTGAATTGCTGTAACCATACACTATAAAAAAATAAAAAATGGACGTCATTTTGCTCAGCTCAAAGTGAGGTCTCCACAAAAACTGCTCCCCCTGGTGGCTGGCTGCAGCATAGGTCATAAAAAATCCATCTCTGGTCTGGTCAGATGAGACCAAAACTGAACTTTTGGGCTGTCATACTACAGACCATGTTTGGAGGAGAAATGGCTCTGCACATCAGCCAAAAAACACTACACCAACAGTGAAGTTTGGAGGTGAAGCATCATGGCATGGGGTTGTTTCTCATCTCATGGTGTTGGCAAACTTCATATAACTGACGGAGCAATGAATGGAGCCATGTATGGGGAAATTCCACCCACAGGAGCCTCTTTTTTTAACCCCACTCCACTCAGAGCTTCATTAACACTTCCACCAAGCCGTCCTCCTCGTTATGACAGCTTAATTAAAAAGCCAGAGCAGAGCAGACAGAGTGGTTAATGCTATTTCTCCTGAAGAGACGTTACCTTCCTCTGCTCTGTAATTGTTCAGGTAGACTTCCTCCCCTCGTTCTGCTCCCTGTTAAATCCTCTTTATCCGCTCCCACTCCACCTCAGCTGAGACACAGCTCCGGGCTCTGGTTCAGGGCTCCCCTGAGTGAGTTTGGTGGCAGTGGAGAGGCCCTAAAAAAACCGCTCCAGGAAAGTATGCTTTGATTAAGTTTGAGTCTGCACTGCAAAAACTGTAACCTCAGTGAGTGGTTCTGTCTGATTCTTTTGAAAAGGATCTTTTTTGGACAAAGTGTGAGCCGCACTTAGCTGACAAGTCCAGGAAAAGGCTTTTTAAAAATATTTTTAAGGAAAGAAATGAAGGCTGATTATTTGTTAAAATAATCTGTCAATATAGAAGGGATTTAGCTTTAACACTGTTTTGTTTTATTATTTTATTTTTTATTGATAAATTATTCAGCTTCGTTAACCTTTGACTTTTATTATTATTTTTATCACATGTTTTATTATTTTTTATTCATGAACCTACTTTAATTCATTTTTGTTATTTTTATATTTCCTTCTTTTTCTGACTGGTTCTAAACTCAAGTCTCTAAAGTCTCAGTCCCAGTCCATTAGGTGTTCAGGTACCAGCTGTCCTTTTTGAGGTTTTACCTCTTTTTAATTGTCATATTAATTTGCTGTTTATTTTCTGGCTTTTAATTTTATTGTATAAACTTTTTTTTGCTTTTGAGAACTTAATTATAAATTATAATTAAATTATTTATTATTATTATTTATAAAATTTATGAAATTATAATTATTATTATTATTATTATTATTATTATTATTATTATTATTATTATTATTATTATTATTATTATTACAATAATAATGTATTTATAATAATAATAATAATACTACTACTAATAATAAATTATTAATACATTATTGTTGTAATTATTATTATTATTATTATTATTATTATTATTATTATTATTATTATTATTATTATACTTAGAAGAAGAAAAAAGAAGATAATGAGGAGGAAAAAAATATTATTATAATTTTCTTTTTCAAGATTATAATTGGTGATGATAGTGATGTGGTTAATAACAGTTGTAGTTTTAATTATAATATTTCAGGGCACACATTCAGCTTATTAGCTTAAGTTGCAGTGATTCAACATCATGAATTGATGTGAAACAGAAAAGTTTTGTACTGATTTGTTTATTTTATTTACTGATCTGTGTTTTGGGCCGTATGTGGACAGGGTTTATGGGTTAACACTGATTTTTACTGGATTTCACACAGCTTCAGTTTATGACTTCAGAAACACACGGCTAACACATCCATAACATCACATTAACATGCTAATTTGTTAGCTAAGAACTTAAACTTAAGTGTACTTCATCAGCTGTTAGGAACTAAAGCAGGGTGTATTCTGGGATATCTATCTTTCCTTTTCTCTTTATTCTTATTTCTTTATGTTTACATGCCAAATGGAAAATCATTAGCCAACACATGTTCGGCATAAATTTACAGTTACAGTGATGTCCCATGGCACCAATGGTGCCGCCTTTAGGCTTGACTTGGAAGCAGATTCTTAAGTGTTTTGCTTAGTGTTAGAGTCTCCTTAAAATGGTGGAACATAGAGTCATTAAATTAAGATGAATTTGTGAAGTAAGGGTGAACTAGTCAAATATCTAACAATTTTATTTATTTTTCGAAATATTTTTTGAAATATTTTTTTAAATATTTTTTGATTTTTTTTTCCAATTTTCTTTAGAGGAAAAAAAAACAAAATTAAAATTTTAGTTTTTTCTTCCTATTCCAATTAATTTAATTTAGATAAATTTTAATTTATTTTTTATTTTACTTAATTTTATTCGCCTTTGACAAAATGAATTTTCCCCTGGGGATCAGTCAAAGGTTATTTTATCTTACAGATTGTTTCTGGTTGAGTTAGTTTGGTTCAGAAGTGAAAGGAGAAATCAGCTCTTTAACACACTGGTTTGTATGTGATGGTATTTCAGGATTAAAGGATGAAACAGTCAGCTGATCATAAAACACCTCAGGAAAGCCAAGGATCTTTCTCAGTTAGTTTTTAAAAAGCGTGATCCGTTTGAGTCCAGCGTTTCAGGAGCTCTCAGGCTGCAGAGAAACAGTCAAATCTGAGGTTTGCTGTAAAATATGGGCTCATAAAAGATTCAGGAGGAGTTTAATTAAAAATCTCCCTCTTATATATCAAATGATTTGGTTTCATTCGTCTTTAAAGGACTTCCTCATTAAACCTGTTTATATTCTCTCATTCTGCAGAGCTGGGAACACAGCACGGCTCTCTGAGCGGCGTGATGAATGTGTTGGTGCTAACGATTGAACGCACGGCACAGCAAATAAACAAGCAAACACCTGGAGCCCCAACCTGCTGACAGAAAATGAAACCACCCAGGGCCACGGCCGACCCGCTGCTCCGGCCTCGCACTGGAAGTCATTTATGTTTATCAGGAAAGCTGATCAGCGTGTGCTCGCTGCCTTCATTACTCGCCGCCTTCTTAGCCTCTGAGTCCACCATTAAGGTAAAAACAACACGGCACGCCGCCAGCCCTCTCCTGTTTCATGCTGCTGAGCTTTTTGAAGACAGAGCAGGTTTTTCTGCCTCATTATTTGCTCTGCTGAAAGAGGAATCCCTGTGTTTCCAAACTTCTGCATGTTCTCGGGTCAAAACGACTGAAAGGTGCAGAAAGTTTTGGAGCAGATCTTCCTGAAGCTGCGACAGAGACTGAAACGTGCCTGATCAAAACGCCTTCAGGAAACGGGCTTTGTTTTCTGACTGACAGGCTCAGATTGGGATTCTCAGCGTCAGACAATGGATCTTTGTTGAAATAAGAAAAGCAGAAACAGAAATCTTACGAACAGCCACAACAGTTTAGACACTTGGGCTCACGTCCTCTACACGGAGAGTTCACGATACGCCTCCAGACGTCAACACAACGCCGCTCATTCGTCTGACGTTAGACGGAAGATAACGAAACATTCAGTCTCAAATTTACTCTTTTGTCCTTGTTGTCATTTCAGTAATCAACGTCAACAAAAGACAAACTCAGACAGGACGACTGACGCTCTTAGTCTGTGCATTTCTCAGAGAATAAATCAGCTGCTCAGAAAACTTTATGTGGTCTGCTGCCTGTCCGAGGTAGTCTGTGACAAAACCACAGATTCTGACGTATTTCTAGGGGTCATTTTAGGAAAAGCTCCTCTCAGGGTGTTTGTCCGATTGATTTCAAAATGAGCCGGTCTACAGAGGTGACCTTCAGGGTGAAAAGTTATCAACATGCTGTGCAAAGCTCAAACAGCAAAGCTAAGACGACTTATGAAAGTGATGTGCTAATATCTGTAGTTTCATGACTCTGTGTGAGGATACGGAGGGCAAAAAGTGCCAAAATGAAAAATATGGAATAATTAAAATGTGTCATCAGTTATCCAATAGAAGTGGGAGGAAGTTTGGAATTTTTTTTTTCAAATCTAAATCTTTCATTTAAGTCTTTGTTGGAAAAAAAAAAAAAAAAAAAAAAAAAAAAACTGTTGTTCTTCAGCAGAGGGCGAAATGTTATTATTATGTTAATTATGTGATATCATTTGTAAAAAAATTGATTAAAAAAAATATATATTTGTAGATTTGTTTATTCATTTCCATTATTACATAATAATGACATATTTAATTTCATATTTATTTATGTTTTTCAAAGTCTAAAAGGGCAAAAGTTAGCCCTATTTTCTTGAAAATATTGAAAAAAATTCCATAAAAGCAATGAAACTAAAAAAAAGTAAAATAAAATAAAAAAAAAAAAAAGAAGGAAAGGAAGACAAAAAAAATAAAAAAGACCCCTGACTCCTCTTTCTGTTTTTGCTGACCCACATGTGATCTGCAAGTTTTGGGAAAATTAATCATCTTTTTCATTTGGTCTGGTGTTTAAAAAAGAAAAAACAAAACACTGAAAATTACAAAAAAAAAAACACACAAAAAATAAATATATAAAAAAAGAATCAAATCAGAAAAAAATCACAGCCTCACTGTCTAATATTGGTAATAAATCAACGTCAATATAAATTAACACATTATTTTTTTGCTGGTTAAATACATGCGTTGAATAAATAAAAAAATGGTAAAATAAAAAAAATAAATGTGTCATTAATTATTAAGTATTGATAATACATTAATTAGTTAAGTTTAAGCCCCGCCCATTGAGGTTAATGGGAGAGGATGACAGATACAATTATTTCATGATGCATCACAGGAGCAAGAACCATGAAATAATTAAATAAATAGTCAAATTAGTAGATGTGTTTTTAAATAAAGTGAATTAACATTAAAAAAAATCCCACGTTTCATTAATTTTTAAATTATTTAATTTATGAGTAAATTTATTTGTTACCAATTTAAATAAGTAACGACACAGTGAATTATGTGATATCATTTGTTATAAATTGATAAAAAATCCTACATTTATTCATAGATTTGTTGATTTATCTCTATTATTACATAATTGATGACTTATTCAATTTTATATTAATTTATGTTATTGAGAGCCTAAAAGAGCAAAAGTAGGCCTAATTTTTTTTTTTTTGAAATACTGAAAAATTCGATAAAAGCAATGAAATGTATAAATAAATGAATAACTAAAAAGAAAAACGGCCCCTTATCTCTTACTTCTGACCAATTAGACTCAAACCAAGTCTGAATGAATCTTTTATGTAACATGACTGTCTCAGTGACCGCTGATGATTCATCCCTCTTTAAGTTGAAAAACATTTCAATGCCCCTCTTTAAAGTGGTATGAAAAGCCTTTTATGCAGAACGAGTTCAAATGTGGGACAACAGAACCAGAGATTACAGCCACACACGCAAAAGCACATCCAGAGAGCCTGAAGTCACCGGCAAAAACTAAAGGACGCAGCAAAAATAAGAGCAGACGAGGTTATGTTGGAGAACAGCTGCAAGATGTGCTGAATAAAAGAAGTTTATGCCCCAGTAACACAGCTGCAGGTCAGAGCCGGGAACGCTTCATCTTTACGGTGACGTTTATGCACGAGTCAGGAGCAAAAGCTGGTGTGCAGATCCTCAGAGAGTGAAGATCAGGAAGTCAGAGTAAAATATCAGATTAAAGCCTCTGAAATCATCTACATCCTGTGTTCACTGATGGATATAAGCCCTGCATTTATCATTAATCATTATCTCACTTTAATTTATCTGTGATTACTTTCCCTCGGTTCAACACCACAGACAACTAAAAATAAAGCTGGGGAAAATGTTACAAGAGGGAAAAGTATGAAAGCATTAAAGTTTTTATTTGTTCTTATTTCAGAATTTTGAATTCTAATTTTTACAGCTCTGAGAAGATAACTTCATCTACAAAAAGACTAATCTGGAAGATAATACTGATTTTAATTCTGTGTGGATGTATTCAGTAAACTGCCAATGTGCCGGCTGAATATACAGGATTGATACTTGGCAAGACATTAGCAACAACAACAAAAATTGATGAGTTGAGCAACATTATCAATATGTGAAATTTTTAAAGACATTTTCTGTTTTAATATTTTGAAGTTTTGCAAATTTTTGACATTTTAAAAGTTTGCATTTTTTTATTTAAGTTCTTTTTAAATGGCTGCAAATTTATGACATTTCGGTTAATTTGGATTTTTGATTTTTTTGATTTTTTTTTTCAGAAAGTTCAAGTTTTTTTTTATTTTTGATTTTTTTTTCATGATTGATGTGGCACGACATTAGCAAAAAAACAAAAAACAATAACAATACATGTTATCAAATTCAAGTATTCTTTCAAAATTTTTGAGTTTTTGCAAATTTTTTAAATTCAAGTTCTTTTTAATTTTGCAAATTTTAAACTGAATGATTTTTTTGTGGATTTATTAAATTTCTTTTTTTTCAATTAATGCGAATATTTGACATTCCTAAAATAAAATTTCAAAAATTTGCCAAAAAAACATTAGCTAAATTTAAAAAAGAATCAAACTTACAAAAATTGAATTTCTTTGATTTTTTTTGCAAATTTTTGAAATTCTACATTATTTTGTAATTTTAGAAAATGTATTAAGAATGTATAAATAAATAAATAAATAGATAATAAGAAAAATTCTTCTTCTTCTTCTTCTTCTTCTTGTTCTTCTTCTTCTTCTTCTTCTTCTAATTATTATTATTATTATTATTATTATTATTATTATTATTATTATTATTATTACTATAATGCATAAATAGATTAATAAATGAACAAACATTTTAAAAGTATTTTTTTAGACAGTTAATCACTAGATTTTAACTATGTTTGGAAATGTTTACACTTTATAGCCTTTATTATGAAGATCAAGTAGATTTTGTGGCTGCAGAATGACAATTATTCTGTTTAGCTGGGAAAAAATAGCTCATATGACAGTAAATGCTGGAGCCCCCTGATCTAACATGTGTCATGAGATGTGGGACATCTTTATTTGATGACCTCATAATTTTGAGAAAGTCCCGTGAAGATCCTGTGAACACCCCCTCTTTAATGAATCTTGGCTTAAGTGAAAGTCAAACTATCAGTGTGTCAATAAAAGCAGAAGAAGCACTTTATCCACAGTTTACTGTCAGCACTGAGTGAAGCAGATTTCCCTCGGCTGAGTGTTGTGATATAACCAACAGAAGGCCGTTTATGTGTAAAGGCTTTTATTATCTCTGCGGTGATGAACTCGCTGAATATTTTCACAGCATCTTTTCTCCGTATTGCTCTCTGCGGTCGGTCTCTCAGCGCCTGAGTCATGACCAGCTGTCCATAGAGGCTGGTGTGAACCGTCCAGCTCAGAGGACAGCTTGTCCTGATGAAAGCCTGTTTGTAGCTCTCTCTCTCTCTCTCTGTCTGTCTTTGCACTGTGGGGAATAAGCGCTGGTTGTAAAAGATATTGACGGGCGTAAGGTCGAATCTGTGCATACATCAAACACTGAAGCCTGATAGTTTGAGCAGCTGAGTGTTTGTTGACCTGAAGTCAAGAGCACAAAGAGCACAAAACTCCTCCGTTATGATAATGTGATAAAACCTAATGTGTGACTTCCACTCTGTCATCCATGGCCGTACATTCATCCAGTAAAATGAGACTGAAGACACACACGGCCACATCCTTACGAGTCTATTACCCCTGAAAGCCGTTGAGCAGACTATTAGCCGACATTACGTCCTCCAGAGC
Source organism: Halichoeres trimaculatus (assembly GCF_033239565.1). Classification (NCBI taxonomy): domain Eukaryota; kingdom Metazoa; phylum Chordata; class Actinopteri; order Labriformes; family Labridae; genus Halichoeres; species Halichoeres trimaculatus. Next base: position 1,550,043 of record NW_027437196.1, on the reverse strand, counting down.
TCACCCACTGCTCATATGCCTCCATATTCCCTCTGAGATGACTCCCCGGAGAGCCGAGCGCTGGCAGAAACCCTCCATAAAGCCTCCACTTTGTGTAATCTGTAACCCTAATTTGCAGTTAATCCTGGAGCCATTGTGTGGTTGATTTGTTCACATGCTCTTCATAAAGATATAAACTCTGCTGCCTGCTTCCCTGTCCACTGCGTGTGTGTGTGTGTGTGTGTAGCTGTGTTTTATTCCCTTACAAACCAATCACGGAGCTTGAAAAGACCTGCTCGTTATAATTGCGATCATTAGGCAGGGTAGAGCCCGTAAAATAGCAATTATAACAACTATAATATGACAATAAACACGGCAGCAGTGTTTGAGCTCTCTTGTTTGGACAGCAGGAAAGCCTATTTCCATCTTATTATACGGGCTCCCCGTGGAGTTACCTCGCTTGTCAAATACTTCCATGTTTGAGCAGTTTGAGGGGAGATGATTATTCAAAACTCCCAAACCAAACTGAACGACTGTTTCCATCAGAGATGTGTACACGGTGGGTTCTGAAAAACCAATCCTCCGAGCGTTAATGGAAGTGTTTGTAGAGGCGCAGAAACAAAACGATGAGCTGTGAGGGGACGCTCGCAGCCTCTCTGCTGTTAGACAAACACAGGAAAGATGTGAGTTCACTCAAGTTATAACGTTACATTAGCATTAAAATCTGTGGTGGATTTCTGTTGCTTTATGCCTGCATTAACGTTGTCTTTGTACAGAGACAGTGTGGCTCCAGTCTGGATCAGAAACACATGTAACTGTCTCCTCCACACGTTAACGTCTTGAGTTAATCTGAACGTCATGAACCAACTAAATGCCATTAATTCAAGTATTCTTTCAAATTAGTAGTCTTTTTTTAAACTTTGCAATCTTTTTATAGTTCAATTCTTTTTCATTTTAAATTAAAAAATAAATAAATAAATAAATTTCTGTATATTTATATATATATTTTTTCTTTAAATTAATGCAAATTTGTTAAAGTTCTCCAATTCTTTGAAATTTTACTTTTTTGCAATTTTTCCAAATGTATTCAAATCTTAAAATCAAGACATAACATGGACTATTTTATAAATTTTTAAAAGAAGTAAAAACATATAAATAAATAAATAAATAAATAAATAAATAAATAAATAAATAAATAAATAAATAGATAAATAAATAAAATCATCTTGTTAAGATAATCATGCACAAGACTGGCTTGATGAAGAAAAAAATAAATTGGAAACAAAAATAAAATTTTTGCAATTTTTCTGCAATTTTTTTGAAATGTTACTTTTGGTAATTTTTGGAAATTCATTCAAATTTTCAAACCCAGACATCACATGTGCAATGCCATAAGTTTGAAAAAAAAAAAGCTGTAGTTTATTTTTTTTTATGTAAAAAAAAGAAAAAATTGCAAAAAAGAATCAAATCAAATTTTTGCAATTTCACTTTTTGGTAACTTTTACAAATTAATTAAAAATATTAAAACCCAGACATTGCATGTATATCCATAAATTTGACAAGAAATAAAACTATATATATATATATATATATATATATATATATAAACTCCTTGTTTAGATAACTATGCACCAGATTTTAACTATGTTTAAAATTGTCTATGCTTTATCGTTTTTATTGTGAAGATTAATTAGATTTTGTGGCTCCAGAATGACTACAATTCAGGTGAGCTGGGAAAAAATGGCTCTTATGAAAGTCAAGGTTGCAGACTGCTGGCCAACTTGACAGACATGACAACCTTATAAATGATAAATACTGAGAGATCACACAGAGTGGTCTGTAGAACTGACTCTGCATTAAAGCTGAAATACACAAGATGCATCTGCAGTCCATACAGCACTGGATCAGATCGGTTTCCATTCAAGTCAGCGTGCCAACTCGCATTGGTAATTTGCAGCCATCCTATCTTTGCCTGTTGCTAGAGCTGTGACCGCTTTAGAGAAGATCGAGCAAGACAGGAAGTAGTGCATAGAAACTACCATAAAACACAGTGACTTTCAAAATAAAGCAAACTGTGTCCAAACCAGATGGTTTTTATCTTGACAACAACAACAACAAACGGACATAATGAGCAGAGCCAGACCAGGAGTCAACAAGTTTGAGGTTTTACAGCCCAACACAAATTGGCGTCACGAAAAGGATCTCAACTACCATGTCTGAGTTTGGCGAGATCAGAAAGAAACTGTAATGTTTTTCACCTCTCCTCGATCATGCTATAAAAACTATTTCAACTCAAAGCTCCTGAGTCTCCTGAGTCTTCACCAAGTGTTCAAGCTTCCTGAAATTTCACCAACAGGATTTGAAGAAGTGGATCTCCTTGAAATGCTGCAGAAAAAGCTCCATCCTCCAAACATAAATCAAACCTTCTGCAGAAATACCTCACTCTGAGTTTCCTGACAGATTTTTCAACATGCAGGACTCTGAAAACACAAACAGGACTGTAAATGGTGGAAAATAGGACAAACCAGCCCAGCCTCTGTGTGCCTGTTATCTGTTTTTCAGTGTGTGGAGATGGGTGGGTGGAGTACTTATGTTGTTAATTAACACTGTCTCTGTCTCCTCTCCGCTGGCACAGACAGACAGCACAATTGGCACTCTTAAAGCAGATTTGCTCGCTGCTTCTATCTGGGGTTGTGGGACTAAACTGGCAGGCTGTGAAAGATTGTTAAATGCTGAAAAAACACTGGTAGGCCCTCTGCTGCTGCCGCCGCTGCTGCTTTAACAGAAGATGGAGAAAAACTGCATTTACAGGAAGAAGGAGGCAAGAAGGAAATAAATAGTGGGCCGATGGGAAATCAAAGAGACTTATAGTCCACAGACTTACAGCTGGAGACACTTAGGGTGAATTAAATAATCGTGTTTTGTTTTGGAGTTAAGTGTTGATGTTTAAATGAGAGTTGGCTCGTCGCGCTGAAAAGTGTACAATTAAAACCAGCGATGAGCGCCACATCTGTCAGACTACAACAGCTGGAGCCAAAAACAGAGAGTGATGCTCAAACTTCTGTTGCAGGAAGGTCATCGGCACAAATCAAAGGACGATTTCCAACAACCTCAAACAGCTAGCTAAAGTCTCAGCTCATTTTTGTTTGACCTGATATACTGTTAGCAACTAGCTGGACAGCGCCCATCTTCAGCTATCACACATAGCTAACTGTCCTTTTCATCTGGATGCTAGCTGTAAACAAAGCTAGCCTACTAACTGCCCGTACAAGTCAGCTAACTGCTCTTATCAGCTGTTAACAGTTTTGTTACAAGCTAACTGATATCAATAACTGGATGCTAACTTCCCCCATAAGCTAGTCTGCTAAGTGTATTTGTAAGCTAGTCCATTGTCTGTCTTTAAAAAGCTAGTCTGCTAACTGTCCTCACCAGCTAGCATGCTTATTGTCTTTGTCAGCTAATTTGTTGACTGTTTTAACAAGCGCAGGGCTAACTTCCCTCAAAAGCTAGTCTGTTAAGTGGCTTTAAAAAGCTACTCTGCTAACAGCTAGCATTCTTATTGTCTTTGTCAGCTAGTCAGCTAACTTTCCTTGACAATATATTTGTTTGCTAGTCTGCTCTGCTAACTGTCTTTATGAGCTAGCCTACAAGGAGTATTTATTTGCTAATCTGCTGATTGTCTTATAAGCATGTCTGTTACCTGTCTTTGCAAGCTAGTGGCTAACTTTCCTAGTAGCCTAGTTTGGTTCCTATAATCAAAAGCTAGTCAGCTAACTGAAATTTAAAGCTAGTGTGCTAACTGTAGTCACAAGCTAGTCTGCAGCCAGTCCTCATGAGCTATCTGCTAACTTGCCTTGCCAGCTAACTGCCTATTTAGGATTCTCTGCTAACTATCTCTAAAATCTTGTTAGCTTACTTTATTCATAAACTAGTCATTTAACTGTCTTTGAATTCTGTAAACTGCAAACCATTTCAAAGCTAGCTAACCAACTGGCTTCATAAGCTAGTTTGCTAAGTGTATTTGTAAGCTTGTCTGTTAACTGTCTTCAAAAAGCTTGTCAGCTAACTGTCCTCATCAGCTAGCATGCTCACTGTCTTTATCAGCTAGTCTGCTAACTTTCCTTAGAAGTGTATTTGTTTGCTAGTCTGCACGTCTGTTAGCTAGTTGCTAACTTTCCTTCTAGGCTAGTTTGCTTTCTATAATCAAAAGCTAGTCAGTTAACAGTAATTTAAAGCTAGTGTGCTGACTGTATTCATGAGCTAGTCTGCTATCTATCCTCATGAGCTAATCTGCTAACTTTCCTTACCAGCTAACTGCCTTTTTTAGAATTGAATTTAGAATTTTTTAGAATTGTCTGCTAACGATCGTTAAAAGCTTGTTAACTTACTTTTTTTTTTTAATTGTCTTTTATCTATCTTTGAATTCTGTTGACTGGAATTAAAAGCTAGTCTGCAAACCTTTCAAAAGCTAGCTAGTCAACTGGCTTCATAAGCTAGTTTGCCAACTTTCCTTATCAGCTAACTGCCTGCGAAAGTTTGTTTAAAAACTGTTTTTAAGAGCTAGCCCGCTAACTGTCTTTATAAGCTAGTCTACTGATTATATTTCTAAGCCTAACTGCTAGATATCTTTGTAAGCTTGTCAGCTAACTATCCCCATAGGCTAGTCTTCAAAATGCTCTTATAGCCTAGTCTGCAAACTGATTTAAAGCTAACTGCTAACAGTCCTCAGAACAGAAGCAGAAAAACTTAGGATTGGCTAACAATAAAGATGATAAACACTGTTTGTAAAATTTTGGACATTTGGTCCCAGCAGATAACCTTTGTGAAAACCAAATTATTTACAGTCGCTTGTTTTTATTCATCACAGAGCTGACCAGTTTATCCAAATACTGAAAATAACACAGCAAAAAAAAAAAAAAAAAAAAACAGAACTCACCCAAACATTTGATGCCAACCTTTGGCACCTGAAGCTTGGTTTCCAAACCCAATCCTGGGATTCAAAGCTAACAGCGTGTAGCCCTGTTCAGCTCCGAGTCATTCAGGTTTTATACCACTGGGCTTTGAGCTGTTTTTCTGAACTTTCACACTTCAAAGACCTGCAGAGCTGCACATTTCATAACCTTGGGGGCTTTGCCTGTGAAAACCCTGAAAGTTGTCTGTGCAGCCTTTGACCTTGCCACTGCAGAGACCCTGCTGCAGGTCTGTGGGCTCTAAACAGATTAAAGAATAAGGTCTGCCTTCATGTGTGTGCTTCATCAGAAGAAACTGGAATTGGATGAAATTCAGCTCCTGGTTTTCACAAAAGTCAGCAAAAGTCAGTCTGAAATCTGATTGCTCCATATTGTTTTGCCAGATTTTGCTGTGGTGTGAAGGACGTTTGGATTGATTTCACTTCTGTGTGATCTGCAGCTGAAGAGGATTGGAGCCTCGATGGTTTCACATCATAAATATCAGACATGTTCAATATTTACAATCTGATCAGGAACAGCTGAGCACACACTCTGCGGACTGTCACATGGAGCCAAACAACAGCCAATCAGGGAGTAAGGTGACTGGAGAGCGAAGCATGACAGACGCACAGAAGCATGATGACAAACCTTCATCACATGTGGTTTCAACATCAATTCCCATTCTAGGCAGGGCTGGACGTTAACACCCGCCAACCCGCCACTAACACTGCCAGTCCTACTAACCACAATAGTTTTCTAAAACGGTATGCGAAATACTAAACCAGATGCAATACAAGAATACAAAACTACAACTCCCATAAGCACTGCCTGCACACAGTGTTTGCTCATTGGTCCATTTGAGGGGTCTTTTGCTGACGTAACTGCTGACAGGCGCTCAGACTTCATCTCCAGCCTCTGGCTTGGACATGTGATGGCTCCCGGTGTTAACTGCCTGATAACGTGATTTAAATGTTCACTTGAACCTTTTTACTCTCCATCCTAAACAGATTCTGGGATTTGAACCACAAAGTGGTGAAAAAACTCCTGTAACTTTTTTAAAAATGAGGATGTCTTTCAGATGGAGCTCATATCAGCTTACACTGCACAGATCTCACCCGCAAAATTTATGACATTTCAAGAAGTTAAAAATGTATCAAATATTTTGAAATTGCAAGAGCTTGCAAAGTTTTACAAAAAAAATAAAATATTTCTTTTTCAAAATGTTCAAAAATTTCCCTAAATTCCCAAATTCTGAAATCTAACAAAAATTTCCAAAATTTGATAAATTTTCCAAAATTAAAAACTAATAAATTGTCATATTTTTTTCATAAAAATTTGACATTTGCAAAAAAATACAAAATTAAAAAAGGGGTAATTAAATAATTTGCAGAGCTTTTCAGAAAAATAAAATAAAATTTGCAAAAAATTTGCAAAGTTTTTACAAAAAAACATATTTTTTTTAATGTGCAAAAATTCCCCAAAATTCCCCAAATTCTGAAATCTAAAAAAATGCCAAAATTTAATAAATCCGCCAAAAAATAAAACTTACAATCTCAAAAATTTGCCCAATTTTCATAAATTTTTAATAAAAAATCAAAATTTGCAAAAAAAAAGCAAGAATTTAAGAATTTTTCAAAAAAGGGGAAATGGAATAATTTGCAAAAAAATATTAGAAATTAAAAAATGAAACTACAAAAAATTAAATTAAAAAAAAAACATTGGCAGGTTGCAGACCCTTGCTGTTAGCAAACCAAATCAATCTAAATAAATGGGGCATGTAGTCCAGTGTGACATATAGTTGTTTTCCTGTTTATGATGCAGTTTTTGACTGATTTGACTTAAAAAAACAGTTGTAAATAAATATTTAAGCAGACAGTGTTTCTTTCTAGTGTTTTTTTTTTTTCAGTTTAGTTTTTATCTTTTTAATCGATCCTCAACCTTCACAACTTTCAATTAATCCAATAATAAACTTCTTTTTAAATGACTTTGTCTTAATAATCTGCATATTTTCATATAAAAGGAGAACAACCTTATCAGAGCTGAATACCTGATAACGATCTGTGATGTCAAACTTTTATGTAGTCTGTATTTGAGTGTGCTCAGGGGTCATTTACATCTAAAAAGGTTTTAAATCTAGTACAACTTCAGCATATCATTGTCAGCTATAATCATATTAAACATGATCATCCAACAATAAAATTGTAGCAAGTGAAAATGCTAAGTGGCTAGTCTCTCTGGGAAACCACTAGCCTCAGTGGCTGGTGGGTAAAAAAGTAGATGTCGAGCTCTGGTTAAATCCAGGCTTTAAGACAAATCTCTGCATCCTCAGGAGGAAGGAGTCTACACAGCCTCATGTCAGAGACAGTAAACTGCAAAAGCTGTTTTCCTGAATTGTGTTTCTCAAACTTGGATCAAATATGACATCTGACGCTTCACATAGCGCCTGAAAAGTTAGCATCTAAGGAGCCGGGAGACTGGTGAATTTATCATGAGACGCGCTGAAGCTGACGTATAATCCAAAGTCTGCTTTCCTCTCTGTCTGCTCCTCCCCTGGTATTAAACTCTGAACAACATCAGCGTGTTGTGACAGCTTGTTTCTGTCAAACGCGTCTCGTCTCAACCCTTCAGAAGAAACAAACTCAGTCTGTGCTGAGACGTCCTCGCGGGTGAAGCATCAGATGTGGCGGGGAAAGTGGGCCATCTCGAGTGGGGATGTGTACGTCTGCTGCTTCATGTGACGCTAACACTCTCCTCACTGTGACTGTGTGTGACACCCACTCATAGCGCCACGCTAACAGCCAGTGTATGGGCTAATTTGATGCGTCTCATTGGTTGGAAAAAGAGCCATTGCAGAAGTCCATTAAGAAATGACATTCACATCATTACTCATGTTGTGTCACGGGAGCAGAGCTATGAAAAGTCAATAAGAGAACAGGACAACTGGCTAATCTTCTCCAAAGTGATTGCTTTACATAAACATTAGAGAGAAGAGGCCGTGCATCATCTGAGAACGAGGCCATTCCCCGACATGCACGACAAAGTGTACACACGGCGGGAAAACAAACACCTCTATGCTTCACTCTTATCTCCAGCACAGGCACGAGTCCTCTTCAAAGTCACCGTGATAACTCTGGATGGAGAGCTGAACAAATGGCTCCCCCTTCGTCGTATTTAACAAACATCTGGGCTTTGAGAGGCGTACTGGAGCGGCAGGCGAACAAAGGAGCGTGGCGGTTACAGAGGAAACAGCGGCTGGGAGTGCTGGCGTTTTGTCGCACAGGGCGGGCTTCACCTTTGGGCGAGAGCGAGGCTGATACTGTGTCAGTTTGATTCAGATGAAAGAGGCGTGTGTGAGGAATCAGCAGAGAATGCTAACTGTGCAATTACCTAACCAGAGAGACGTGTGGCGAAGGCTACAGAGCATGCTCAGAATACTGATGGAGGTGCAACTGTCAAACATGTCTGAATATTTACACAAAACAAGGGTCCTCAACCTGTGGCTCTGGAGCCTCATGTGGCCCTTTGACTCCTTTGCAGTGGCTACATGAAGCTTTAAAAAATTTTATTAATACAAAGAATTTTTATTTTTCTAACAGAGGGTGTTGATGATTAAAGATTTTTTTTAAACTTTTTGCAATTTTTTTAATGTATTTATTTTTTTAAGTTTTTAAATTAAAGAAAAACAAATATATTTTTAAATTCTGCAAATTTCTGTAATTACTGATTTTCTTCTAAATTTAAAAACCACAAAAATTTTAAATTCAAATTTCAATTTTTTTTTTATTTCTGCCAAATTTGTAAAATAATTTAAATACATATCAGGCACATTTGTGATTTTTTTTTAATTTATTTTTTATTTTTTATCTAGCAATTATTTTTATCTTATTTTATTTTATTTTATTTATTTATTTATTTATCTATCTATTTGTTTTTGTTTTTATTTTTTATTTATTTACTTATTTTTTTGCCAATATACCAACCTTAAGCACTCATTTTCAATTTTGATTTTTTTTTTAATTTTTGAACATTTTCAAATATATTTTCTTTTATTTTTTCTTCTTTAAAAAATAAAACAATAAAATAATTAAAAAAACAACAAAAAAAATCAACAAGCAAATTTATGAAGTTTGGAAATTTTGAAATTCTTGGACATTTTTTATTATTTTTTTTTTTTGACAAATTCTGTAAAAAGTATTAATTATTTAAAAAAAAAAGTTTTGCAGCTAATTCAAATTTAATATATTTTACAGATTCATCAAATTAATGACAATTCTATTTTTTTTATTTTTTCAAGTATTTGCAAATTTATTAAAGATAAAAAAAACGTTAACATACAACTTACTAAACACAAAATGTCTGGTTAAGATAAATACTCACTAGATATTTACTTTGTATATTACTTTACACACCTTTTTTGTCTTGATTGTGAAGATTAAGTAGATTTTGTGGCTCCTGATTGACTTTAATCCAGGTGAGCTGAGGCTAAATGTCTCCTATGAAAGTAAAGGCTGCAGACCCCTGACATAAAGAATCAATAACATCGTAACACGATGGATCACTTCCTTGAAAGTTGAGGTGAAAACATGAATCAGGTAAAAAGGTAAATCACTCAGAGCCTCCAAACCCTGCCCAGCATGCAGCTCAGTCTGTTAAAACGTCAACGCTAACAAAGACGAAATAATCAGCTGATGGATCTTCTTTCCTCCCTCTGTTCTCCTCCTTGTCAGCGGTATCTAACGACGCGATAAAAATACCTCAGATCAAGGACGGTTCTGTCAGCAGCGCAGAAAGCCGCAGATGAAAGAGTGGACGGCTCTAATGACAGGTCCTGTCTCTAGGCCGGCTGCTGCGTGTGTGTGTGTGTGTGTGTGTGTGTGTGTGTGTGTGTGTGTGTGTGTGTGTGTGTGTGTGTGTGTGTGTGTGAATTATTGTTTCCCTGCTTTCTCTGCTGTCTTCCTGTTCTTTGCGTTTCTTATGAAAAGACTGAGTCCTCAGGAAAACGTCCTAAAGAAAGAACAGCAACTGAATTCTGCTTCCACATGTTTAAAACATGGATTTAAAGGAACAGTTCAGAAAAACAGGGGCAGATTTTCAAACCGCTATGATTCATGATACTGACTGAAGGACTGGGGCCTCAAACACCAAGGACAGACCATCGCTCTGGCCTTCAGAGAGCAGGCCAATCAGAGAGAGGTGGTCTTTGGACGATGGAGCCTTAAAGAGACAGCAGCTCAAATAAAGTGTTTCACACAGAGGCTAAAATAAGGGTTTCCAAAAAAAAAAAAAGAAAAGAAACAATGTGAGCACCAGAGGGACGGAATAAAGTTTTTGAAAAAAATCTTTTTCCATATGATGAACTTAAAAAAAATCTCCATGCACATGCATCTACAAAATTAGGCAAAGAATGATGTAGTTAGCATGCCAGGCCAGCAGATGGCAGTATAACTTTGTACAGAAACATCTCGGAAAGTACGAAAAACAGCTGTCCCAATTCAGGGTCTGCAGCCTTCAGAGGACTTGGCCTTCGTAGCCTGCGTAGACCACAAAGGCCAAACTAAACTGAGATGGTCTGGGTCCAGGTCTACAGAGCCCTTACATTACTTTTCAACCCCGTAAACCAAAACCTCACATTTAAAGCAGGATGTTTTCACTATTATTCAGACACGTTTTAACTTTATTATTAACATTATTTCCTTTATTGATAGAGTAAAGAAACATAATATACACGTTAGAGTTAAGCAACAACAAACATTTTTAGCATTTGAACGGGCACTAAGGAGGAGATGGGACCAAAAAAAAAATTAAAATACAGTATGTACTGCATTGTACTGAATTGATTGAACTTTTTTTGAATTCCCTGTTAAATAAATAAATGTATAAAAAAAATTAATTATTTTTTTTTTTCCAGAAAATTTAGATTTATGAACATAGCATTTTTTATTTAATTATTATTATTATTTTTTCTTTTAAAATTTTTTGAAAATTCATTTTTATTTGGCAATGTTTTAAACTTAGGCAGTTTTTTAAATTTCAAATTTTGGGGATTTTTTTGCACATTTTCAATCGTTTTTTTTTTTTATAAAAAAAGAAGCAAATATTTGAAGCTCCAATTTTTTTTTTAAATCTGCATGTTTTTAAACTTTCTTTTTTTCAGACATAACAAGACTCCTTCTGGGGTTCAACTGTGTGGGTGCTAACCCTAACCCTAGCGAAGCTAAAAGCCCACACTCTCACTGTTATTTTAAATTACATTGCTTAATTTAATTAATTTTGATAAAGTAATTAATTCATATATTTTTCACTTTTTCGTAAAATGAAATACAATGTGCTCAAAACTAAGAAATAAATTCAACATCCGTCAACGTCACCCCCTCCTGCTTTTTTTCCCCAGCACCACCTGCTGAAAACATGTTCCTGCGTCTCATCATCTTCAGCGTTCATGTGCAATGAATCTTGGGATATGTGAGGCTAAGAAGGATTCACTAAAAAGCTTTAATGAGCCGTGGTTAGCTTTGGCTACGATATTTTGGATGTAGAAAAAAAACAAGTAGCACATCTCTGGCACTAGATGGCAGCACCTGCAATTAAAATCACTTTGTCACACTATTTTTTTTCTGAATGAAATTGTGAATAAACTAAAAAGACCTTTCTGACCTTTAGACTCAGGATTTGTGTTTCCGTTACGTCAGCTTGGACAGAAGCTGCTTTTCCTCGGTAAGAGTCTGAGTCTGCACCAGCAGCTCTAAAACACTCAGATATTGAAATCCGTCCCAGAAAGGAGAATTAAATCAGCATCTCTCTGTGTAACGAACCCTCTGCTACGACAGACGCACACATCAGCTCCTCCCTGAGACTGAAAAAGCAGATGTTAGCGTCCAGATGTGAAGAGCTCTCCCACAGTTTGTGATGTTCAACAAGCTCGTTGGAGCGTGATCGATTTGTTTACAACTTTCACGGGTCACAGCCAGAATCAGCCACAAATCAGCCCCCTGAGAGCCGGCTCATCTCCAGGCCCACACGGGGGCCGCGGCTCAAACAAACACAGAAACCAGGCCAGGCTGGAGGAGGAGCGCCACCATCCTGTCACTAATGTCATAAATAAGAGGTTTCAGCGCTCTAATTACAGCCAGACGCAGAGGAAGGCTCGCACATTTCACCGCTGGAATTAGATTTAACAGCTGTGTTATTTCTGGGAGCTGTCTCCCATCCTGTGATTGGAGGAGACAGCCTCGTCGAGCACCAGAGAAGAAGAAAATCCAGCTCATTAATCCTTCAGCTGTACAGACTCCTCACATCTCTCCTCCACGCCGCGCCCGGCCCAGACGAGCTGTTTGTACCTTGATATGAAATAAAGTATATAATTTTCTCTTATTGGCGCCCCGCGGTGCTGTCAGTGTGTGTAGCGGCGCCTCACGCTGTTATTAAAAAAACAAGCCTTTGAAAATCGGTGGTGATGAATTGTAACAGCAGCAGCTTCCGCGCGCCGCCATTGATCTGGGAAAATGAGGGCTGTGGTTACAGGTAATTGAGTAGCTATTGAAGCATATGGAATAAATCGTTTAGAGGAGTGTGACACGGCGGGGCACACACACACACACACACACACTCATAATGTACAGAAACAGCTCTACAAACAGACGAGGACAGATGGTGATGACGAAGACGATGAAGGAGAAACAACCTTTAACGTTTCAGCTAATCACATGTTTACTGTTATAATCAGAGTGATTCACGTTTGCAGTGACGCTGAAAGTGACTTTTATTTTTAGAAGCAGTGTAATTATGATAATTAAGAAGCTTTGATGTTTTCTTATTTCTTTGTTTCACAGTAAAAGCAGACTTTAGTTTGTTTTCCTTCAGTGTGTGTATCCCTGCTCTGGTTTCTGGCTGTTTGAACAGATTGGATCTGCTTTCTCTGTCTTCACTTCTCTCAATCTGCTCTCCTCCAAACTCAGCTCAGACCAACGCTGAGTTTTTCATGATGAAGAGTAAGACTGTGTTTCTTCATCCTTAAAAAGCCCCAAGAGCTTGCTACAAAGTGTGTACCGTACCAAGACAAACTAAACTGAGACGCTTGGTGGAATTAATATAAATCCAAGTCATTCAGGAGCCACAAAATCCACTTTATCTTCACAATAAAGACAAAAAAAAGTGTATAAAATATTATACATAGTAGAAATATAGTCAATAATTATCTAAATAAAAAAATGTTTGTGTTTATAAAATTGTATATGTGATATCTTAGTTTTTTATAACTATTATTATTTTGAAAAAAAAATTGGAGACATTAAAAAAAAAGAAAAAAATGTAATGTCATAAACTTCATAAGTTTGGGAAATTTATGGAACTTCAAAGAGTTGCAAACTTATAAAAAAAAAAGAACATTCAAAAAATGTGCAAAAATTACAAAAGAACTGGTTTTCAAAAATGTGCCAAGATTTTGTATATTGTAAAAAAATAAATAAATAAATAAAAAATAAAAATAAAAATTAAATTTTGCAAAATAAACAATGTAATTGAAAATATTTGCAAAAACATGCAGATTTAAAAAAACCCCTAAATTATAAAAATTGGAAAAATAAAAAATGTAATCTAAATTATGTGCAAAAACTTGGAGAATTAAAAATAAATAAATTATAAAAATTTGCAAAAATAAAAAATGAATTCTTAATTATTTGCAAAAACTTGCAGAATTAAAACAATCAATCTGTAAAAATTGGCAAAACAAAAAATGTCATCTTAAATATTTACAAAAACTTGCAGATTTTTTTAAAAACTAAATTATGAAAATTGACAAAATAAAAAAAATAATCTAAATTATGTGTAAAAACATGCAGAATTAAAAAAAAATAAATTGTAAAAATTTGCAAAAATAAAAAATGTAATCTAAATTGTTTGCAAAAACTTGCAGAAACTAAAATAAAGATAAATTGTAAAAAATTGGCATAAAAATGTAATTTTAATTGTTTGCAAAAAAAACGTGCTGTTTCAAAAACATAATTTTGCAAGAATTTTAAAATTTCAAAACTTAAAAAAAGTTTATTTTTTCTTTATTGGAAAAGTAAAATAATATATATATTAAAAATATTTTTTTAAAAATGCAATTAGTCCAACAAACTGCAAAATTCCCCCCAAAGTTTGAAAGCTATATTCCAGCATGTGATGAATATTTAGTTCAACAAATTGTTATCGCATGATTTTATTTAGTGTCAGTGTCTTTAATCATCAATACCCTCTGTAAGAAAAATAAAAATCTTTATTTTAACAATATTTTTTAAGCTACAAGGAGCCGCTGCAAAGGAGTCAAAGAGCTGCAGGTTGAAGACAGAGGGAATAAATCTCCACTTCAGTGTGTATTAAAGTCACACCTTTACTCAGACAAGCAGCCTACAGCAGGATAAACCTGTGTTTGTTCCTGAGACCCATGAAACAATCTGATGCTCGTTTCGATCCCACAATAAGGTTTGAAAAGAGACCACCCAGGATAGGAAGTCAGTGAATCCACCTTCAAGCATCAAACTTTAACAACCAAGAATCAGAAAGACTCAAAACAAACTCATGAAGAGCTGGGACTCACCGCTGATCCATTTGGCGTTGGGATAGTGGACTTTGAAGTCTTTCCTGAACAGGTCTGCCACCGTCACCTTCGCCTTCAGAGCCAGGCGGTCGTCTTCTCCTGTGAAGGAAACCAGCACATCATCAACATATCAAGAGATCCAGCAACTTCCTGTGAGTGTTTATCATCAGAAGAAGCAGATTTCTCCACATCCTGCAGACGGCTGAGTGAGTCTTTCTAAAACCTGACATCGCCGAGGTTTCCCTCTCTTCATGTGAGAGGAAGGCTGCAGAGAAATATCTCTAAAATCACCGTCAGGTCCGTGTCTGAGGGTCAGCTTCAGAGAAACACTTCAAGTCCTCGCTGCTCCGAGCTCGAGTTTAACAAGAGAACAAAGAGTGAAACACAAAATAAACCAGGAGCTTTATTTGAGAGAGGAAGAGGTAACAGAGAGATTCAGCAAAGACTGAGAGGATTTACGATGTCTTCTTCACACAGTCTGATCTGCTGCTCCATCTTCACTACGCCCGCTGCGGGCGGAGCTGTTAACCTCTGCAGGAACAAAACCAGCAGAGACGGAGAATAAAAACACACGGTAACAAAGCTCAGCCTCCCTCAGGCCTTTGATTAAGACCAGCAGCTTCTGATCAGCAGGGCACGGGCCCCCTGCTGTTAGCACAGGCTAATTTCATCCATCAGTGCTCCTCATATCAGCTCCTACAAACTAATGGTGCTCATTCACCTCTGAAAGCTAAGGGCAGAGAGTGAAGGGTGGAGAGCTAAAGGTGGAAAGCTAAGGGTGGGCTAAGAACTGAGAGCTATGGATGTAGAGCTATGGGTGGAGAGCTAAGGGCTTAGTCTTAAGGGCAAAGACTGAAGGGCTTAGCGCTAAGGGTATAGAGCTGAGGGCGGAAAGTTAGGGGTGGAGAGCTTAGGGTGGAAAGCTAAGGGTGGAAAGCTAAGGGTGGAAAGCTAGGGGTGGAGAGCTATGGGTGGAAAGCTAAGGGTGGAAAGCTAAGGGTGGGAAGCTAAGGGTGTAGAGCTAAGGGTGGAAAGCTAGGGGTGGAGAGCTAAAGGTTGAAAGCTAAGGGTGGAAAGCTAAGGGTGTAGAGCTAAGGGTGGAAAGCTAAGGGTGGAGAGCTATGGGTGGAAAGCTAGGGGTGGAGAGCTAAAGGTTGAAAGCTAAGGGTGGAAAGCTAAGGGTGTAGAGCTAAGGGTGGAAAGCTAAGGGTGGAGAGCTATGGGTGGAAAGCTAAGGGTGGAAAGCTAGGGGTGGAAAGCTAGGGGTGGAGAGCTATGGGTGGAAAGTTAAGGGTGTAGAGTTAAGGGTGGTAAGCTAATGGCAGAGAGTGAAGGGTGGAGAGCCATGGGCGAAAAGGTTAGGGTGGAGAGCTAAAGGTTGAAAGCTAAGGGTGGAAAGCTAAGGGTGTAGAGCTAAGGGTGGAAAGCTAAGGGTGGAATGCTAAGGGTGGAATGCTAAGGGTGTAGAGCTAAGGGT
Organism: Halichoeres trimaculatus; assembly: GCF_033239565.1. Classification (NCBI taxonomy): domain Eukaryota; kingdom Metazoa; phylum Chordata; class Actinopteri; order Labriformes; family Labridae; genus Halichoeres; species Halichoeres trimaculatus. The sequence continues at coordinate 1,534,061 of NW_027437196.1, read as the reverse complement.
GGAAAGCTAAGGGTGGAATGCTAAGGGTGGAATGCTAAGGGTGTAGAGCTAAGGGTGGAAAGCTAAGGGTGGAATGCTAAGGGTGGAATGCTAAGGGTGGAAAGCTAAGGGTGGACAGCTATGAGCAGAGAGCTATGGGCAGAAAGCTATGGGCAGAAAGCTAAGGGTGGAGAGCTGAAGGTGTTAAGCTATGAGTGGTAAGCTAGGGGTGGAGAGCTAAGGGTGGAGAGCTAAGAGTGGAAAGCTAAGGGTGTTATGTAAATGGTGGAGCGCTAAGGGTTGAAAGCCAGGGGTGGAGAGCCAAAGGTGGACAGCTATGGGCGGAAAGCTTAGGGTGGAGAGCTAAGGATGTAGAGCGAAGGGTGAAAAGCTAAGGGTGTAGCGCTAGGGGTGTAGAGCTAATGGCGGAAAGCTAAGAGTGGAAGGCTAAGAGCGGAAGCTTAGAGTGGAAAGCTAGAAGGTAAGAGCTAAGAGTGTAGTGCTAGGAGGGGAAAGGTAAGAGGGGAAGCTTAGAAGGAAAAGCTTAGAGGGAGGTAAGCTAAGAGATTGGAGTGATGGATGGAAAGCTAAGGGGGAAAAGCTAAGAGCAGAAGCTTGGAGTGGAAAGCTTAGAGGGAAAAGCCAAGAGGGGAAGCTAAGTGTTGAAAGCTTAGAGCGGGAAGCTAGGCAGAAAGCTGAGAGCTGAGAGCTTAGGGTTGAAAACTAAGCAGAAACCTTAATGTGGAAGCTTAAAGTAGAAAGCTAAGAGCGGAGAGCTTAGGGTGTAGAGCTAAAAGGGGAAACCCAAGAGGGAAAGCTAGGGTTGAAAGCTAAGTGGGTGGAAAGCTGAGGGAGTAGAGCTAAGGTTGTAGAGCTGAGGGAGGAAAGCTAAGGGTGAAAAGCTAAGAGTGAAGAGCTAAGGGTATAGAGCCAAGAGGGGAAAGCTAAGAAAAGAAAGCTATGGGTTGAGCAATGGGTTGAGAGCTAAGGGTGGAAAGCTAAGAACGGAGGGCTAAAGGTGAAAAGCGAGCTAAGACACTTGTTGTTAAAAGTCAAATCTCATCCCTGATCTTGACCCCAAAGTGAGAACATCATTTCATTTTGAGAAGCTTTGACTTCAGCCTGTTTTTCAGGAATTTGCACACGGACCCTCTGTTGAGAAACACGGTCAATGGAAACAAAAATTTGCAAAAATTAAAAAAAATTCAAACAAAAAAGTCTGAAAATATTTCATCTATTGCTTACCCTCATAACTCGCTATTTTTTTTTTTTTTTTGCCACATATCAATCATGTATATTAATCCAGCACGTTGTCAGTTAAATGAATCCATCCACACAGAATTAAAATCTGTATTTTCTTCCAGATTAGTCTTTTTGTAGATGTAGTTATCTTCCCAGGGCTGTAAAACTTGAGGTTAGCCACAGGTGCATAGAAAGTTGGTGGGCTGTTGATGTTGTAGGAGGTGAAGTAGAGCGGTGGCAGGCTTTATTGACAGATGGGATGAAGATGTTAGATAAAAATAAATCTAAAAATGTGGCAAAAATTGCAAAAATTACTTTTTATAAATTTCAAATATTTGCCAAAAAGTCATACAGTTGCAAAAATTAATTTTATAAATTTGCTAAATTTTATTTTAAAAAACGTAAAAATTCCAAAAATTTTCAATTTCTTTTTTTTTTTAAAAAGGGAATTAAAGTATTTTTTTTTAATCATCAGTTATTACAAAAAAAATTTTTTCAAAATTTTGCCATATCTTCAAAAATGTATTTATTTATTTTTTAATGACAAAACAATTGCAAAAACAAGTGGCAAAAATGTCTAAAAAATTGGAAAACTTAACTGTAAGAGGTGATGCATATTCAGTGCAACTAAATGTTAACACAGGATTTAATTCAGTGTCATTGTCTTTAATCATCAATACCCTCTGTAAGAAATATAACAATTCTTTATTTCAGTCATATTTTTTAAAGCTACAAGGAGCCACTGCAGAGGAGCCAAAGGGCCTCATGAGGCTCCAGAGCCACAGGTTGAAGACCGTTGGTCTTACTTCAGCTGCTGTTAGTTTCAACACAAACCGTCTGGTTTGGTATCGACGTCAATTTCTCCATGTTTGCCCAATAAATTCAACCACTTCACTTTGTTAAGTGTGAAAAAAGAGGAGGACTAGGTCTGATGTGTAAACTGAGTCCACAAACAGAGGGAATAAATCTCCACTTGAATGGATTTTACCTCAGAGTTGAACAAAAACTGAAACTGCAGCTGTCGACACGATAATGTGCCAATTTTCCTGCCAGAGCTCCGAGCAGAGAAAGCGTTTCTTTCTGATCCTTTCTTCAGCGACAGGAAAGAGCCGGAGCATCAGCAGGTAGGGCATTATGTGACACCGCGCGTCTATTCAAACGCAGGATAATGAAAAAGCTTTTAGATGAGTCTGAAGGTCGGTGACCTCAGCGTGCTGGCTGCGTGGAGAGACAAAGCTTTGAGTCTGTTTTCAGTCTGTTTTCATGTTTCAGCCGTCGGTGAAATGAAACCACGCTTTCGTCTGATCGTGAAGCTGAAGCTGAAACGTGTTTCTGACCAAAAAGTCCAACTCTGGATGTCTCCTCAGGAAGTCAAAGCGTGACCGATTCTCCAAATCTGATCCGACACTTGGTTTGATCATGGCGTCTCAGCTGTCGGGGAAATCATCTGTAAAAAGCAGACGGAGGAAGAAGAGGAGGAGCAGAGACATGAAACGACACTAAACGTCTTCGTCCTGTCGAGTTAACGGCGCCACATTACACGGCGTTCAGGAGAAGCTGTTAAACTTCAGCACGAATCCTAACGACGGACGGCGATCGTAAGAGCTGATGATGACGAGAGATAAATTCCTCTGAAGAGTCTGAAAACAGAGAAACTGAAAGATTCATGGACGTCTGAAACATTCCTGACAGATCAGAGGGAATAAGACAAACTCTGATAAACACTTTGACCTCATGTGCTCTTTAGAAGAAGAGCTCTGAGTCCACGAGTGTTTTTATTTCACCTGCAGAGACATGAAACAGAGTGAGAGAGCCGTTTTCACACCTGAGAGGCTGAAACTGAGACGTGTTGATCAGTTCCAGTTTTCTACGATCATTTCTCGTAAAGAGCCAGAGAATTAAGAAGAGTCTTAAAGAGAAGGGTATTGGTTTATTTTGTTTGTTTTTTACAGTGCTAATTTGTCCCTCTGGTGCCCCCATAGTATCTTGACGTGATTTACAGCTAAAAGAAAAAAACGTTTTTTTAGGGTGTCAGGAATCCTTAATTCTGCGTGGATGGATTTCTTTCACTGAAAACTTTAAAAACATGTTTGAAATATGTCAAACAATGTGCTGCAAAAAACAGCAAAACTAAAAAAAAAAATGTTGGGCAGTACTATCCATTTATGTAATTAAATTCAAGGATTTTTCAGAGTTTTCGAATTTCAAAATTGTTTGAATTTTTTGCAAAATTTTTTTTTTTATTTCAATGCTTTGAAATTTCCTTTTTTTTCTCATTTTAAAATCTGTGTGCAATTTTTTTAATCTATTTTTTTTTAATTGTTGCAAATTTATGGAATTTCACTTTATTTTAAACCTTTGCAAGTTTTTTACTTTCAAATTTTGTTAAACCTAAAAAAAAAAAAAAAATAAAAAAATTAAAAATAAAAAAAAAAATAAAAAAAATCAACATTTCAAAATCATTTGAAATGTTTTGAAATTGTTTGTTGTATTGAAGTCCCCGGCAATGAAAGGAAAAACTGTTTTTCTCTCCTTGATGTTTCAGGAAACCCTTATTTAGTTTTTGTTTCGGCTGCGGTCTCTTTCTCAAACGTCACAGCTAAATGAGGGCATCAAGAATCCCTAACTCTGTGTGGATTGATTCATTTACCTGACAACTTTATAAAAATGCTTGATATGAGTAAAACAATGTGAGCAAACAGCAAAAAAAAAGATGAATTGAGCAATATTACCAATATATGTAATCAAATTAAAGGATCCTTTCAGAGTTTTTAAATTTTGTTTTGAATTGTTTGCAGAATTTTTTTATTTCAACGTTTTGAAATTTTGCAATGTTTTAAAAATTTTTTAAATGTTGGCAATTTTTTAAATTTAATCTTTTGAAAATTGTTGCAAATGTATGGAGTTTCAGTTTATTTAAAACTTTTGCAAATGTTTTACATTTCAATTTTTTTTTCAAAACTTTTGCAAATTAAAATAAAATTTTAAAAAAAGAGTTAAAAAAATGTTGTGTTGGTGTCCCTTGTCACGAAAAGAAAAAAAAACTGTTTTTCTCTCCCCAGTGTTTAAGAAAACCCTTTTACAGTTTTTGTTTCAACTGCTGCCTCTATAAGCCCGTGTCCACATGTAGCCGGGTATCTGGGAAACCACGTATCTATGCTTCTACGTTTGGTCCTGTCGTTCACACCAAACCGCAGTTTTAGGTTACTAAAAACAATGCTTTCTGAAAAAAGTGAAAAGATTTGGTAAACTCTAGTTTCATGTTATCATGAATACGCCAGGAAACTGAGTTTGGTTTAGTTTGCAAACGCCACAGCTGAATGATGGTGTCAGGAATCCTGAGCAGGAAACAAAAGGAGGTGGAAAACCAAGTTGCAGATTTAACAAAAAAAAATGTTTTATTTAACTCCACCAAAAATCCCGAAATCCAACGTCCAATTAAAAAACTCTTACAAAAGAAACTAACCCAAAAAAACACTGGAAAACTAACGAGGAGTCAGGACACAGCAACGCAGGATAAAACACGAACTGACACAGAACTCAGGAAACACTGAGACCAATAAACACAAGGATCAATAAACCAAACAGAGGGAAACTAAAGACAGAGACTGGATTAATCCAAAACACAGAAACACTAAGAATAAACATAAGAAAAGACCAACACAGGACAAGAACCAAACAGAACTACAAGAACTACAGACAAACAGGAAACACCTAACAAGAGAAACTCAGACTAACAAGAAACAAAACAAGAAACAATAATAATAACCAAGAAACTCAAAAACCACAACCAGAAATACACAAAACACAAACCCAAAGCCAAACTATGAAGGTTAATTTGGTGCAATACCAATTCAAAGTCTCAGAGAAAGATGACCATAAATTTGAGTATGTGCAACTATAAATTTGCATTCACAAATAAAAACGCTTAAGGAGTTGTGTAGTTGAAGAATTTTTTTTTTGCATACCTGAAGATGTTTTTTTCTGCAAATACATTTCACCAGTTACAGGTCTTCAGAGTTATTTTTTGCAAGTGCACAAATCCACTGCTGCGAGTGCTCGAAATTGCAATTTCTGCACACTCTCACTTTTGCACCCCTTTGTCTGAGATCTTTGGTGCAAAACAAATCTGAAGTCTCAGTAAAAGATACCCATAAATTTGCGTATGTGTAACAAAAAAAAAAGTGCATCCACAAATAAAAGTGCTTTAGGAGTTGTGTAGTTGAAGACATTTTTTTCTGCAAATACAATTCAACAGTTACAGGTCTGAGACTTCAGATTTGTTTTGCACCCAAAATCTCAGACAAAGGGGTGCAAAAGTGAGAGTGTGCAGAAATTGCAATTTCGAGCACTCGCAGCAGTGGGTTTGTACACTTGCAAAAAATAAATCTGAAGACCTGTAACTGTATTAGTGCTGTCAGGCGATTAAAAAAATGAATCTAATTAATTACAGGATTTGTAATTAATTAATCTAATTAATCGCATTTTAATCTCATATCTGCTTAAGGTCCCAAAATAAAGAATTTGAATTCCAGGACATTAAAATTACATTAAAAGAACATTTAAAAATAAGGTGGGAATATTTACAACACATTTTTAGGTACCCTGAGGCATAAGGAACACATGAAAAAAGTTTTATGGTTCTATCTTTACAAAATCTACACAGTCCTGCACCTAAGATAAGCTGATTTGATTTTTAGGACGGTTTTTGCTTCTGTCACATTTTTACTCGATGTGGACTCAATTTTCACTGCAATATGAACTTCTATACTTCTATGAGGTCAGGAGAACCAGGGCTAAAGGCTAAAAACTGTGAGGAACTATGTACAAAACACTTTTTTCAAGTCTTGGGTCAAAGAAAAGTGAAGTATTCTCAGTTTAACATGCTCTGAACACACAAACTGTTGCTCATTGGTGCAGAGCAGCCCCAAGCTGAAACATGACACCAGGAAGATGGAAGCAAATTTTCAAAGAATTCTTTAGATTTAAATACAGGACATTTATCGATCATTCAGGGCTTGTTTAGTGCAGTAAAGAGTGTAAAATTATCTGTTTTTTACAGAATTGAGCAAACGGTTGATTTTCTGTAGATTTTCAAAAAGGACGTGTGAATAAACGAGATGTGGACGGCAGTCCCCTTAAAGGATGAGTTTGGTTTATACAGCTTTTACATTGTTTATAGAATGAAGTAGAACAAAATACTCACCCAGAAGGTTTTCCTGATCCAAGCAGTGCTTTGGGAGGTATTTCCAAAATCGTGCAGCGTACGTCCGTATAATGGGATCCATCTGGGCAGAGACAGCGCTGCTCCTTAAAACTGCATTAATCGTCCAAAAACTCATGTTTTTCACCAATATTCCATCATGGTCGGCTCCGGGTTAGTCCTCTGCTGCAGTCTGTGTCACTCCAGACAGCGCTGTGTGGCTGTACTGACCTCTGAACTGACGAAGACTTTGTTTACGTTTGCCCCTCAAAGAAAGGAGTCAGTGCTCCAGAGAGTACTGCGCAGTTTTAGGAGCGGTGCTGTCTATGCCCCGATGGATCCCATCATACGAACGTCCGCTGCACGATTTTGGATCTAAATACCTCCTGAAGCACTGCTTGGATCAGGAAAACCTTCTTGGTGAGTATTTTGTTCTACTTCATTCTATAAACAATGTAAAAGCTGTATGAACTGAACTTATCCTTTAACAGCGCTCTCTCTTCCCCCGGTTCAAAGCATGTTGCTAGATGTGATACATTCAGGGACCGTCGGAAATTTGAAAATCTGAGAACACCACTTTTTTCATGTAGGACAAACAGTTTGTAAATGCCAGACATTTAAAAATAAGTGCGTCTTTGAACGCCTCACAGGTTTGGGATCCAGATTAATCTGCGTTAATTTTTATGACGTGTTAATTTGCGTTGTAATTAATTAATCTAATTAATGCGTTAAAATGACAGCCCTGATTGATTTTGAAATGTTGATTTTTTTTATTTTTTATTTTTTTTATTTTTTTTTTTTTTTTTAAGGTTTAACAAAATTGGAAAGTAAAAAACTTGCAAAAGTTTAAAATAAAGTGAAATTCCATAAATTTGCAACAATTTTCAAAAAAATAGATCAAAAAAATTGCACAGATTTTAAAATGAGAAAAAAAAGGAAATTTCAAAGCATTGAAATAAAAAAAAAATTTTGCAAAAAATTCAAACAATTTTGAAATTTGAAAACTCTGAAAAATCCTTGAATTTAATTACTTAAATGGATAGTACTGCCCAACATTTTTTTTTATAGTTTTGCTGTTTTTTGCAGCACATTGTTTGACATATTTCAAACATGTTTTTAAAGTTTTCAAATTTATAGTTACACATACTAAAATTTATGGTCATCTTTCTCTGAGACTTTGAATTCATATTGCACCAAATTTACCTTCATACAAACCATCACAGACAGAGGTTCATTCTGATTGGCTGGTTTCATGAAACACTGCAAAACATGGGTTTGACGTGCTTCAAGCCGCAGATTTGCGCGGTTACATGTGGACGATAGTATTTTAAGAAACAGAAGAGGGGATATTTCTGGTTACGCGTGAATTAGCAAAGATGAGGCAGAATGTGCAGGAGTTAAACTTTCCTTTAAACCAAAACAAGAAGCTGTAATCTGTTTCTGGAGGATGCTAAAGATAAATGTCTGTTAATGGGGAAACGTCATGCTTCTCTGTTCAGTCTCTGCAGGACGAGCTGTGTCTCTCAGACCCAGCGATAAAAACCAGAGCTGCTCTGTCTTCAATCATTAAAGGTTTTAAGTTTTAACGACGTGACTCAGCGTGGCGAGAGCTGCAGGTGGCATATTGTTCCTGACAGACGGACGGCGCTGAATAATCCTCAGGTCCTCTCCGGTTTCGTCACCGGGGACGCCGACACCTTTGAAGGCATCTGCTCCGCGCCTGAGTCGAGTTGTGAGCGTGATTATCAGAGTCAGCAGACGGTGTTCAGGGCGCGCAGCGGCTCAGAGAGCACATCGCAGCAGCCTTTCATCAGATGGCGAGCTTTAAGAGGATGAATACGGAGTTTATAATCAGCTAAGAACACAGAGGCATGCTGGGAAATAATGAAGAATGCTTATTAAGAGTTAAAATGAAGTTGAAAATGAAGCACAATCACTTTTCTGGAAGTTGAGCGTGGCTTTATCAGCGCGGCGCAGCGGGCTGGGATCACAGGACGGGACTTAAGACGAATAAAAGCAGCTTCAGCAGCTCGTATGCTAATGGGTCCAGCTCGGTCCAGCTCCAAGACTGGAATCTGGAGTCCTCAGAGGTTGTTTAAGGGACTGAGTGTATGGAGGCTGACGCTGAACACAGACCCAGGAGCTGGAGCTGAAAGAGGCCAGAGAGCTGGAGAAGCTAAAAGACAGCCAGCGTAGAATCGATCCACACAGAATGGACTGAAAATGACTCAGGATTGATCTGAATGTTACATTTTCTCTGCTGGAGGCACAGATGGAGAAAAAAAGCGACTGTGAGCTTTCCTGGTGGTGTATGTTGTTTGTTTCTGCAGCGTTTCGTGGATAAATATCTGTTCCTGAAAGTTGTGAGTGAGTAAAAACAGCACAGCCCTCCTGCTGGGTGTTTGTTACTGAGCTGATACGTTTACAAACACCTCCATCGCCTTTTCTCTACAATTTGAAGTCGGTACGTTGTAAATTTGTTTGACAGAATTAGCTCACAATGGAAACAAACATCCAGGATCAGGGAATTTATTTATGAATGACTTCCCGTGCAAAAGAAAAGTTGCAAACAAGTGACAGGTCAGAAATTTCCAAAGCTGCAATTCAAACCAAATTTCTCCCAGACATTGGTATTAACTCAAATAATTCACACATGAAAAGAAATCACAACGTTCAGGTCCATAAATAATGATTATGGTGAATTAAGTACGATAACACAGGAAAAAAGTATTGAAGACGCTAACTGAGACTCGTCTAATACTTAGTGGAGAAGCCTTTGTTTGCAGTGACAGCTTCCAGAAGCTTCTTGTATGTTTGAACTAATGGCCCACACTGCTCAGGTGTGATTTTGGCCCATTCCTCTGCACAGATTGTCTTTAAATCTGGAATATTCTTTGGTGCCCTCTGGTGAACCCTTTTCTTTACTTCTTTCCACAAATGTTCAGTTGGATTGAAGTCAGGAGCGTCCATGAGGCCATGGTGGTGGAGTGCATTGCCTATTGTTTTCTCTGTAACAATTGTACCTGCTGCCTCCAAGTCTTTCAGGAGCACTTTCAGGGTGGTCCTTGGCTGGTTGAGTCCTCTTCTGACTATCTTTCTGACTCCCTGGTCAGAAATCTTCAAGGAGCTCCTGTGCGTGGCCTGTTGATGGTAAGGTGGTGCTTCTTCCACTTGTGAATAATGGCCCCAACGGTGCTGACTGGAATATTCAGGTGCTTTGATATAAGTCTGTAACCAGTTCTATTCTGATGCTGAGCAACAATCAGGTTGTGAATGTCTTCAGAGAGCTCTTTGCCCCATGTAAACAAAAATAGTTTTATTTTTCCACAAAGTTCCAGACTAAAGCACAAGTAATTTAAGCTTATTGTGAATAATTATTTTATCATTTATATTATTCTTATTATTTTATTTTAATATTTATATTATTCTTATTATTCTATTTTATTATTTCTATTACTTTTTAATATTTTATTTTTTTATTTTATTATTTCTATAATTTATTTTATTTTATTTTATTATTAGATATTTATAATTATTATGTTTTTCCCATTAGAGCCACCTTCCTAAGGTGCTTTTTCTTTTTCTTTTTTTTTCTTTTCTTTTTTTTTCTTCCTTTTTTTTTTTGGTGATGTCAGGCTGGAATGAAAACAAGCTGAAATGAAACAGGGGTAACAAAGTTATTTTTAAAATGTAGAAAGTATAGAAATTTGTCTGAAAATGTACAGAGTAGAAGTAAAAAGTCAGCTAAAAAATAACTACTCCAGTAACTAGGTAACAAGTTGATTGTTTCCATGAATAAAATTCGTAAACTCTTCATCAATGGTGTCAGTCAGCTGTCACTCCATCACTCAGCGTGGCGTCTACCAACTGTGAATATCTGACCCGGTTACTGATGAAGATCATCCATAACTCCTGACACAGGCTGCAGACACAGTTTCCTGTTCAGAGTGAGGTGTGTGCTCCCTCAAAGTGTAATTACAGTGCAACAACTCCTCCTGAATGAGTTAAATTAGAAAACCGTCCCTAAAGATCTCAAACTGCCGCGCAAATTGCGAGCGATGTACCTGGAGGTCCCGAGCCGGCTCGCTGTGTGAAAAACTTCAGCTCCAATCAGGATGATCTCAGTCTGTGATCCAACCTTTAAAGTCTCCCAGCAGTTAGAGTCTGCTCCTTTGAATCAAGGAGTCTGATGAAATCATTCAGCTTTTTATTCAGCTCCAAAATACCGACAGGCGTCTTAAGGGTTAAACTGGAGATGGTGGTGAGAAGCAGAGTCTGCTTCGTTTTTAAACCTCAGAGACCAGATCTTAGTCCGTCCCAGACTTTAAGAAGCAGTAGGAACACAACGTTTACAGTAACACGGCTTAAAAAGTGTGATTTTGTATCCCAGACACAGCTTAAAGAGGGGGTATTGTGCTTTTTTTAGTCTTAATTTTGTCCCTCTGGTGCCCCTGTAGTATCTTCTCATGATTTCCAGCTCAAAGAAACTCTTTTTTTCTCTCCCTGGTGTTTTACAAAAACACTCATTACAGCCTCTGTCTGAAACCCTTTCTTTTAGCTGCTGTCTCTTTAAGAGAATCCCCCTTCACTCTGATTGGTCAGGCCTCTGGAGACCTGTCAGGGGGCAGAACTACAAGTCCAGAAACCTTAATGTGATACCTCATCATTTTAGTGAGATTTTGTGAAGATCTTAAAAATCTCTTCCTCTTTTGAGCAGATACTTAGTGTTTCTAAATAAAAATGGACAGATTGGAAAATATTTCTGCAGATTTTGCTGAACCCAAAGGATTCTTCTTAAAGAGATAAGTAAGAGCACAGATGTTTGGCAACGTATGACTCAAAATCTACTTTTAAGTTCAACTTTTTGTAAGAGTTTGAAGAAGTTTGAGCTCAGATCTTGGAAACAGAAAGATATGAGCCATGTTTCCACCAAGTGGTTCAGTTCAGTTTGTCTCAGTACATCACACATTTTGTGACATTTCCTTTGACCAAAACCAGGACAGATCCCCAAATTATCCACTAGGATCAGGCTTAACTAATCTGAACCGTACCAAACTGTACCGACCCGTGCCGTCCCACTTTTTGGGACAGTACGGGTCGCTACAGTTTGGTACGATTCCATACCATCCCAGAAAGTGGAACAGTACAGGTTGGATCAGGCTTTACAAATCTGAATCATTCCAAACTGGACTGACCTGTGCCATCCCACTTTTTGGGATGGTACGGGTCGAATCAGGCTTTACTGATTGGAACTGTACCCAAAAAGTGGGACGGCACGGGTCGTTACAGTTTGGTACGATTCTGTAACGTCCCAAAAAATGGGACGGTACGGGATGGATCAAGCTTTACTGATCCGAACTGTACCGAACTGTACCAAACCGTACCGACTCGTACCGTCCCAAAAAATGTGACGGTAAGGGTCAGATCAGGCTGAACCCTCTCGAACCGTACCAAACTGTACTGACCAGTACCGTCCCAGGTTTTACTGATCCGAACTGTACGGAACTGTACCAAACTGTACCGAACTGTACTGACCTATACTCTGCCAAAAAATGGGATGGTACGGGTCAGATCAGGCTTTACTGTTCCGAATCATACAGAACTGTACCAACCTGTACCATCCTGCTTTTTGCTACAGTACAGGTTGGATAAGGCTGTACTGATCCGAACCGTATCAAACTGTACCGGCCCGTACCGTCCCACTTTTTGGTTCAATTCTGTCGGGGTATCAGACAGATAGCGTCACACTATCACGTAGCTGATGTTTTACTGATCCCACCTGTACCAAACTGTACTGATCCAAATGGTGTACCGTACCGTGTACCGTACCGTGTACCGTACCGTGTACCGTAACGGACCACTTGGTGGTTTCTCCTAAAAGTACCAGGAAGTTATTTACTTTAACTACTTCTTAAGTTTCCTCAACTTTATTGCAACACAAATTTTCTTTTCTTCCACCCTTTGTTTAGAGCATCAGCTGATCCTCGTGATCTTGAGAGTCCAGGGATTCAGGCAACAGCTCCAGTCTGAGTACCATAACCCCAGGTTCAGATAATATAAAGATAGAATAAAGATATAAAAAGAATTTCTTGTTCTGGCTCATCTCAGTCGGAGAGTTTATCTAATTATTCCTCTGACTCTGCAGGGTGTGAGCGCGCTCTAACACCTCTGAAACGCCGTATCCCTCCACAAACACCCCTTTTAGAGGACAGCCTGCTGGAGGCCTAACACCCTCTCTGAGAGCCCAGCTTGTGTCGAGACTTGGAGCGGAACAGCAGTTCTGCTCGAGCGCCCACGGAGGGGACGGATTAGGACGAAGCACAAGCTGGAGACGCCACCTGCCCGGCCTCCACTTTCCGCCTGACTCCCCGCCGGCCCGCCTTGTTTGGAAGCGGCACATTAAACAGCTCGAGGATCATCTGCGTCCACAACAAACGCCCCGGGACGGGAACAGGTCACAGGCGGGAGGTGACGAGGCGTTTTAGGCCTGGCTGCTCAGACACCTGCCGCTGCGCCCAGGCTGGCTGTGTTTGTCTCCAGGTCTCTGAGGATTATGGGAAAAACATTGACTTTCCTCGACGACGGCTGACCTGACTCCACGAAACATCACCTCCAGTCTCCTTCACAGAAAACCAGAAAGGACGCGGTGATTGCTGTTTGTGTAACTGCATTATGCAGCACGCGCGCTGACTGATTTGTCTCAGGCAGCGCATTAAGCTACATCAAGCAGCTTTATGAGCCTGAATACAAACAGATGGTGCGTTTGTTCAACTTCCTGTGTCAACGTGCAAACAGCACACCTGAAGGTGACTGAGACATGAAACCAAGACGCTTTAACACCTGAAAACTGAGGCCGGAGCCCACACAAGGACAGAGGCGTGCTCTCTGCTTTGTTAGAGTCTGGATTGATCCTAACAGACATGTCTGTGCATAATAATCGCTGCGTGAACAGAGCAACGTGTGGTGCACGCTCTGCTGACCCCTCCCCTCCTCCCCTCCCGCTCCTTCTGCGGCGTGTACCTGGTGTCAACAGGATGACGGAGGTGACGATCAGCGAGCAGATGACCAGAATGACAAGGAGGGCGATCGCTATTCCCTTCCAGTTCCTCTGCGGAGGGTTACTGCCCACCAGCTCCTGTGAGGACAGACGGAGAGGAGAGACGTGGTCAGAAACAAACACGGAGGGAAAAAATCAGCAGCATGAACCAGGAAGTAAAGATAAATAAACGGCTAACTCATGAACAGCAACATAAAGGTGTCAGTCAAGGGCGAACGTGAGTCAGAGTGTCAGCCGGAGAGGAGGGAGAATCCTTAATGAGCGTGAGCAGCAGCGGCTATCACCAGCAAACGAATGTGACAGATAAAAATGGAGCTCACGACACGTCTGCGAGGGGGGCTGCGGGTCGTCAGCAACCTTGAGGCTGTTTCCATAAACAGACGACCTTACTGCTGTTTAATAATGAAATAAACAGAAACAGAATATGAAAGAGCTAATTCAGCGCTACGCGAAGCATGGCTCCAGGTTATAAATAACAATAACGTACAAACAGACGAGCAGCAGGTGGGCAGCTGCAGCAACATGAGCTCAGGGTTCAGGGATATTATCCTCACTGTTAACAACAGCAGAGCACAAAGACGTGGATGACTCAGCATTTCCTCACGCTGAAACTGTTCAACAGAAAAATCAGCTCCTGACACGTCTGGCGTAGATCGAACTCAGGGTTAAGGAAGTGTAGCCTGAGTTCTCAGGTGAGCCGGACTTTAAATGATCCTGAAATCAGAGTAAATGAGTGAACCCCCCCCACTGACGTAAAACAAGCAGTCAGGAGTTTTTCATTCTGGTCATGTGACAGTTTAGAGTCGACTCATGTCTCCTCGTTTAGCTCTTTAGCTCTTCCAGTTTTCATACTCAGTGAAAGGAGCTCCAGTCTTCACTCATTTGTTCAGTAGCTACACTGTAAAAAGATTTCTGTAAATCTATGAGGAAATTTTTATCAGTGAAATCTTACGTTTAAAAACACTGTACAAAATAACTGCAATATTAAAAGGAAATTCAACAGTATAATCCATTTATGTGTAAATACACTGTAAAAAAATTATGGGAAGATTAAAAAGAAATTCAACAGTATAATCCAGTTATGTTTAAATACACTGTAAAAAATTACTGTGAAATTAAAAGGAACATCTATATAATCCAGTAATGTTGAAGTACACTGTAAAAAAAATTATGGTATAATGAAATACAGATTTTACTGTATAATCCAGTTATGTTTAAATACGCTGTAAAAAATATGGTAAAATTATGAGGAAATTCAAGGTTAAAATTCTGTTATGTTTAAATACACTGTAAAAAGTGTGGTAAAATTAAAAGCAAATTCAACTCTATAATCTAGTTATGTCTAAATACACTGTAAAAAATACCGTAAAATTATGATGAAATTCAACTTTATAATCCAGTAATGTTAAATACAGTGTAAAAAAAAAAAATACAGTAAAATTAAAAGAAAATTTAACAGGATAATCCAGTTATGTTTAGATACACTGTAAAAAAATTATGGTTAAATTAAAAAAAAAAGTAATGGTATAATCTAGTAATGTTTAAATACACTGTAAAAAATCATGCTACAATTAAAAGGAAATCCAACAGTATTATCCAGTTATATTAAAATACACAAAATATTACATAAAATTTAAACAAAGTTCAACTATAAAATCCAATCATGTATAAATACACTGTAAAAAAATTACAGTAAAACTATGAGGAAATTCAACGGTACAATTCTGTTATGTTTAAATAAACTGGAAAAAAAAGAAAAATCTCTGTAAAATAAAGGTAAAATACTACTAACCCTGCTGCAAGTATTTCACCATATATTTACAGTGTAATATTTTAAAGTGCTCCTATCACCACAAATATTTCCTCTGCACAGACACTTCCCTCCTCTTTCAACTCCTTCAGCCCTAAAGTAAACAAAGTTTCTGCTCCTCAGGGACTCCTCACCAGAACCAGGGGCTGTGTGGTGCTCCAACCCGTATCAAACAGAGATATATGTTAGAAATATTTGTAAACAAGATCCTTTTGTGTAACAAAGATCGCTTTTTCAGGACTCTGTTGACCTCCTATGTCAAATTTGATGTATTTTAATCGAAAATCTCAGGTCCCAACAAATAAACAAAAAATTTAGGGGTGCTACTTTCTGGAGAGGCTCAGGTTTCTAACCTGAGTTTTGTTTCCTTTATGAGACTGGGAAAGAAAATTATTTGGTTTTAGTTTCTTATTTCACTTCCAACATCGGCACAAAAGGGAAAAAATCTCATGGTTGAAAAATAATTTCCCTCTACATTTTTTAAATCCGTCTAATCCGCCCAAAAACAAACAGGCAGCTGCTGCAGAGCTGAAACAGAGCTGAGTTTCTCCTTTGTCTGAGCTCATTATGGAGCCTCACAGCCTGCGTTAGTTTGAGCATGAAGGAGAAAATAAGTCAATGACTTAAAGACAGAAAAAAGCCCCATGACATTCAAAACAAAGCAACGCCTGAAAGGTTCCCAGAAGGTCCACAAAAAGCCTCACGCCTGAACCCCCAACCAACAGGGACGGTCTGAAAGGGTCCAGCGCTCGTACTATTAGTGGAGGATTAATAAGTTCTTAATTAGTTTATAGAGGACAAAAAGAAAGAGGCAGAGCTGGTGCTTGAGGGATCTGTGGCCGGGGGCTTTAATGAAGACAAGCTAAGACTTTAATGAAGCTGAATGGCAGAGCTATGAAGAAAAACCCTTCAGTGACCTGCTCCTCACCTTAATTGAAAACAGCCCAAGACATCATTAGCCTGAAGATAAGAGTAATCATGGCTATTTACCAGACTGCCCATTAGCCAGCTTCATTAAAACAGGGACCAGTTAGCGTACAGCACGGCGCCGCACAGCGCAGGAACAGATCCAGTCTGTGAGCGGCCATGACGGCGGTTTGCTCTGGGTGAGACGCTCCATGAGCTGTGACTCACGCTGAAGAGGATGAATATGACACAGCTGAGAGGGGAGAGGAGCTGCTGGCTCACACAGACACTGAACCAATAAAATGTCGGAGTCATTCGATCACAGCCGCAATGAGCTTCAACACAAAGACACGGGAGGTTTACAGGATTATCTTTTCTGCTGGAGATGATTTATCTTTATTTAAACATGAGTCAGATACAGGAGGTGATGGAGTTGGCTGCAGGGTGAAGAAACACCAAGAACCACTCGTATTTACTGGATTTCTGCCAAAATAATCCAACATCAACAGACTTTTACAGCTGAATATGACGCCTGGGTTTTTACAGAGCTGTTTGTACGGTAAACCACAGAGGGTGGAGCAAAATGTGACGCTGCAATTAACAACAAGCTGACTGAGCAAAACAGGAAGTCAAGCACTAAAACCACACAAAACTTACAAAATAAGACATGGAGTGTCAAAACCAGTCAGAAAATCAGATTGCCTATTGGTCACAAAAATAAGGAAGCCATTGGTCAGAAGGCTGTTAGTTAAAAAAATTATGTTTGTCAGAAATTCAAAAGGTTTGTTTGTCAGAAGGCCCATTTGTCACAAGGTCAGTTAGTCCAAAAAAAAAGAAGGTCCATTAGTCATAAAGTCCATTTTGTTAGCATACCCGTTAGTCATAAAGGTTGTTAGTCAAAAAGTCAGAAGGTCTGTTTGCCAAAAGGCCCATTTGTTGGATTCCTTAATAGTTGTTTGGCCCATTAGTCAGAAAACCCAGAAGGTCCATTAGTCAGAAGGTCTGATTTGTTAGTCAGAAAGTTTGTGAGTCAGAAATTCAGAAGGCTTGTTGGTCAGAAGGCCCTTTAGACGGATTACCCATTGGTCAGATGGCTCATCATTCAGAAGGCAACAAGTAAAAAAAGCCTGTTAATCAGAAATTCAGGCAGTCTTTTAGTCAGAAAGCCCATTAGTCACACAGCCAGTTAGTCAGAAAATCAGAAGGTCCATACTCCAGAAGGCCAGTTTTGAGAAAATACCTGTTACACAAGGGTTGTTAGTCAGAAATCCAGAAGGCACTTCAGTCAGATTGCCCATAAGTCGGATGGCCCGTCGGTCAGAAAATCTTTTTTGTTAGCATACTTGTTTGTCACAAGGGTTGTTAGTCAAAAAGTCGAAAGGACTGTTTTTTAAAAGGCCTGATTTGTTAGAATGCCTGTTGGTCAGAAGGCCCTTTAGTCAGATTGCCCATAAGTAAGATTGCCCATTGGTCCGATAGCTCATCAGTCAGAAGGCAACAAGTGAAAAAGCCTGTAAGTCAAAAATTCAACAGGTCTATTAGTCAGAAGATCTGATTTGTTAGAATTCCTGTTAGTCAGAAGGATTGCGAGTCAGAAATTCAGAAGGATTGTTGGTGAGAAGGCCCTTTACTCAGATTGCCCATTGCTTAGATGGCTCATCAGTCAGAAGGCTGTTAGTGAAAAAGCCTGTTAGTCAGAAATTCAGACAGTCTATTAGTCAGAAGATCCATTGGTCAAAGGACCTGTTAGTCACAAGGCCAGTTAGTCAGAAAATCAGAAGGTCCATTAGTCAAAAAGTCCATTTTGTTAGCATACTTGTTCGTCACAAGAGTTGTCAGTCAAAAATTCAGAAGGTCTGTTTGCCAAAAGGCCCATTTGTTAGAGTCCTTAATAGTCGCATGGCCCATTAGTCAGAAAACCCAGAAAGTCCATTAGTCAGAAGGCCTGATTTGTTAGAATGTCTGTTTGTCAGAAGAGTTCAGAAATTCAGAAGGATTGTTGGTCAGAAGGCCCTTTAGTCAGATTGGCCATTGGTCAGATGGCTCATCAGTCAGAAGGCAATATGTGAAAAAGCCTGTTAATCAAAAACTCAGAGGGTCTATTAGTCAGATTGCCCATTTGTCAAAAGGCCTGTTAGCCAGAAAATCAGAGGGTCCATACTTCAGAAGGCCAGTTTAGTGAGAATTTTTGTTAGTCACAAGGGTTGTTAGTCAGAAAATCAGAAGGCCCTTTAGTCAGATTGCCCTTTGGTTAGATGGCTCATCAGTCAGAAAGCCATTAGTATAAAAGCCTGTTAGTCAGAAATTCAAACGGACTATTAGTCAGATGGCCCATTCGTCAAAAGGCCTGTTAGTCACAAGGCCTTTTAGTCAGAAAAACAGAAGGCCCATGTTCTTAGAATACCTGTTAGTCACAAGGGCTCTAGGTCAGAAATTCAGAAAGCCCTTTAGTCAGATTGTCCTTTGGTCAGAAGGTTTATTACTCGAAAGATTGTTAGTGAAAAAGCCTGTTAGCCAGAAATCCAGAAGGTCTGTTTGTCAGAAAATGAGTTTGGATGTCATTGTTTGTCTCAAACACAAACTGATTTTCTGACTAAAGAGCCTTCTGACTGTAAGGTGGATCCTGAAAGGAGATAGATCATAACTCAACAACACTTTGTCTTCTTCTGCAAACGTTCTTTTAGTTTCCACATGAAGCATGATGGGTAATAATCCCATCAGGATCCTGGTCTTGTACCGACATCCAGCTTTTGAAGAGTCCTTTATTCAATGACTGAGAGTTTCGTAGGAGTGAGAGGTTTTTGCGTGGCTGTGTTTTGTAAGTCATCGTCTCTTAAAGCCTCCTGGTGTCTGAAAAGCCTTCGTCTCTCACGTCTTTAAAAAGAAATCAACACAAACATGCCCAGTCATGAGTACAGTTATTCCTCTCCTCAGTCATCACCAAACAAAACACCGCTCCGTTCGCCATGAGCTGAGACCACACAATGGGATTTATTTTTCTCTAATTCAGCGCTGAGACCTGTTTTTTTTCCCAACAACAATCTGCAGAGCTGAAAATCCCACAGGAGAGTTTGATGAGAGTGGAACGAGTCCACTGCTGATGGTTTCTGCACGCTGCGTGAAAGGGGAGTGGTGACGAAGCGCGCTATTAGGAGCGACTACTTCTCTGCAATTACAGGATGCAGAGTGAGTGAGACGTGCTGCTCGATGCTCAGGGAAAGAAAAGACAAGAAAAGGAAAGAATAGACAGGAAATCCTCACAGGAAGCTGAGGAATGAAGCTCCAAAATAAATGACACTCAGAAAATCCAAACTGAAGCTGGGCGTGATGCCATAACTGCTCTGTGAGTCTAACACTCACCTGAGTGTGTGCAGAGTCAGAAAGTTAAACACTCATTGGAAAGACTGAAGGATGACACATAAAGGCCTCAAAAGCTGAACTGAAAACTGTAAAAAAAAAAATGCTGTAAAACAACAATAAAATACTAGCAGCAGAAATGTCCAGTGATTTCCTGTTCGTTTTACAGAGCGTGTACTGTAACTTATTTTAACAGTAAAATACTGAAAACAGTATTACAGTACATAAATTTAAAATAATTTTACAGCAAACAATTTTTTATGTACATTGAGATGACTAGTTGTCTGTGCTGTACATGGCATGGACCAGCTGTCAACACAACTCGTTTAGTATTGTTACACAGTGAACACACTGTAAAAAACAATGGCTACATGGGTAAGTGCCATGTAATGCAGACAGCATGTCCATGCCATGTGAAGCACATACAACCAATCCATGCCACATGAAGCAAAGACAGCCAGTCTGTGACACGTGAAGCACAGACATCTGTTTCATGCCATGTAAAGCACAGACAGCTAGTCTGTGACACGTGAAGCACAGAAAGCAGGTTCATGCCTTGTGAAGCACAGACAGCCAGCATGTGCCATGTACAGCACACACAGCCAGTCTTGGACACATGAAGCACAGACAGCAGTTTCATGCCATGTAAATCACAGACAGCCAGTCTTGGTCACGTGAAGCACAGAAAGCTGTTTCATGCCATATGAAGCACAGACAGCCAGTCTATGACACGTGAAGCACAGGAAGCAGGTTTGTGCCATGTGAAGCACAGACAGCCAGTATGTGCCATGTGAAGCACAGACCGCCAGTCTTGGACACGTGAAGCACAGAAAGCTGTTTCATGCCATATGAAGCACAGACAGCTAGTCTGTGACAGGTGAAGCACAGAAAGCTGGGTCATGCCTTGTGAAGCACAGACAGCCAGCATGTGCTATGTGAAACACAGACAGCTGGTCTGTGCCATGTGAAGCATAGACAGCTAGTCTGTGATATGTGACATGACATGCAAAGAAAGCAGGTTTGTGCCAGGTAGAGCACAGACAGTCGGTCTAAGCACAGGCAGCTGGTACACAGACCATAAGTCAGTGCTCCACGACATTGACGGCTGTCTGTCCTGACCATAGCACAACAACACATCTCATTTATAAACATAACAAATGAAATGCACTGTAAAAACATTAGGTACACAGTCCATGTCATGTGAAGCACAGACAGCTGGTGCCCATGGAGCAACATATCAATGTACAGCAGGGTCTCATATCCACTGTGTTCCCTCCTCACTCACAGTTTGCTGTAAATAACAGGAAATTACTGGCAGCATTATTGCCAGTATTTTAACGTTATTTCACAGTGACATTTTTACAGTGCTGTATTTAATCAGTTCAGGATTTTACTGTTCAAACTCCCCCCTAAATTTCCAGTAATTTGTTACAGCTTGTGTTTTGTCAAACAGAACAAGCGCGGTGTCTTCTTTAGATTAACCGCTCTTATTTTGGCGGGGTGATCGTAAGTGAAACATTAGCGGCCTTCAAGGTGAAAGATATCAGAGCCAAGGCGACCTGTGGTCTCAGATCTGCCTCTGTCCAGCAGAAGTAAGACTGCTCAATGAGATTCAATCCTCTGGGCACACACACACACACACACACACACACACACACACACACACACACACACACACACACACATACACACACACACACTCCTCCACACAGATCCTGCAAGTTTGCAGCAGCTGAAATTGCTTCTGCATCGGTAACATCCGGCCGGCTGAAAGATCTATTGCGCTCTTACAGTGACTAAAGAGTCAATGTCAAACAGTATTTCCATATAGATCGCCGTCTCCGTGGGAACATATTGACATTGGAAGCTCTCCAGGAGGAAGAAAAGACACTGTGAAGCCCCCTCGCAGAGAGCCAATGAGCAGCGCTTTTTGTCAGGACCGATGCTGCGCTCGATTCGGAGCATACTAATAACCCCAGCTGAAAATATGCAGCCGGAAAAAGAACAAGGGCGACAGCGTCACCGAGAAATGATGTCACTGCTTTGCTATTCCTGTCCTCGGAGGTGTAAGCGGAGAAAAGGTGCAGACACAGCTGAAAAAAACCCTCTCTAACCTTCCTGATCATGCCTCTCTGATCTGTAATTATAATAATGATCGGACTAATTATCCAGACCTTATGTGCCGGAGTAATGACGGCCTGATTAGAAGTGACTGGAGCAGAGGGGAGGATTTTAAAGGAGCTGAGAGGAGCTGAGAGGAGCTGTGAGGCAGGGTCGGTAAATAAATCACACTTTTTGGAGGCTGCAGGAGGAATCGCTGACAGAGAGCTCGAGGCGTGACCGAGACATGACAGAGAGTGGGTCTGTGGATGGTCCAAAGTGGAGTAAAAACAACACTCCTGCTGTTTCTGGTGCTCAGTAACTGTCATGTTTTAAAGCTGCAGAGCATGCACACGAATCACGAGCGCTGATCCCTGAGCGAGCAAAAACCCAAGCACTGTGCCGGAGTCTGTCCAAGAGGAAGAAGAAGTAAGACTTTAAAGAGTTGGACTCCCCAGAGACGCTCAGAGGGAGGCTGTGGGAGCTGAACAGATCAGGTCTTATCAGCAATGCAAACCTTTGTTTTTACACTGTAAAAATAAAACTGAAAATGGTCAGAAAAGTTGGTCTCATTTCACAAGTTTGGACTTACAGGAGTCTTCATCTGCACATGTCAGAGTCTGTTTTCCAAACCACCTCTTACTCCAGCAGTGCTCACTGCTTTGGTCGAGATCCAGGTTGTAGAAGTCCGTATGCAAAAACTTGCAAAATCTGCACTAAGCCAAAAATCCCTGGATGTCCAACTGATCCAGGAAAATCTCTCAGGTTGCAACAGACCGGACTGCCTGTTTCCCACAATGCACGGCGCTAACACTGTTTGTCTACACAGGTGGC
Organism: Halichoeres trimaculatus; assembly: GCF_033239565.1. Lineage (NCBI taxonomy): Eukaryota > Metazoa > Chordata > Actinopteri > Labriformes > Labridae > Halichoeres > Halichoeres trimaculatus. Next base: position 1,511,573 of record NW_027437196.1, on the reverse strand, counting down.
AGGTTTTGGTGAATTACCATCTACTGGAATGAGTCAGCATTACAACTACAATACAACAACACCAACATTAGACGGTCTGTGAGATAGAAGTGAAGTGATGCGAAAGACAGTGTCTTCTACAAATTCATTAAAGCCCATATAAACTAATAATTCACTTTTTAAACCATACATGGATTATTTAGAAGTGTTTCTCCATCCGCTGTAAAAATAAAAATCTCTTCCAGATTTATTTTCAGTAAACAATGTAACTTTTGGTGTAAGATTAGAAATCAAATCTGATGATTCTGTTTGATATGATTAATAAAACAACTAAAAAGCGAAGACTGACCCAAAGTTTGTGTTGTACACTTATAATAAAGGGAAATAAAACAATCCGTAGCTCCATTTTCCCAAACTGAAAACCAGATTACAGGCGGCCCTCCAGTTACTAACGAGCTCCGTTCCTACAAGGCAAGTTTATTTATACAGCATATTTCAGCATGGCAATTCAAAGTAAGTAAATAAGTAAGTAAAATTTCTTTTTAGAGCACTTTTTACAGATAAAAATCACTAAGTGCTGTACATAGATTGGTGCAATAAAACAAACTTAAAAGGTACTAAAAATGCTTTACAGATAGAACATGTTGAAAGAAAACAATTTAAATTCAATTCAAAAGCAGATTAAAATTAATAAGACACAATTAAACAGAATAAGATTAAAAAAAGAAAGAAAAAAAAAGTTAAAGCAAATTTTAAGACAAGAGTTTTGTTTTTTTTAAGAAAGTATATTAAAATGATTTGTTAAAATGCTGTAACAAAAGGCAGCTGTAAAAAAAATAAAAGGTGAGTCTTCAACCTGGATTTAAAGGAGCTTAGAGTTTCAGCAGACCTGGTCATTTCTAGCAGTTTGTTCCAGATATTTGGAGCATAGAAGCTGAACGCTGCCTCTCCATGTTTGGTTCTGACTGTGGGGACTGAAAGCAGACCTGAACCAGAAGACCTGAGTGGTCTTGATGGTTCATATGGGATCAAAAGATCATTGATATATTTTGGCCCTAATCCATTCAGAGCTCTGTTCCCACGATGGGTCGTAACCTGAAATTCTGCACAAGTCGGACTTTTACCCTAAATACCCTCTAAATCTCTAAATACCTATCTAAATACATGTTTTATACATCATATTCATGGGAAACAGTACAGGCAATTAAAACAGACGTTTCAATTAAAACAGACAATCTGCACTACGACGCGTCTCGAGACAAAGTGGACGATGCTGATGACCGCATATTCAAACGCGTCAAAACCAGTGTGTCATACAAGCTTAGGAACGGCTTACATACTACAGTCACGTGTCATATGTTCGGGAAACAGCCACTCTCCCACATGTGAGTGGACCTCTGTTTGAGTGTCGTATCAAACTCTAGCTTCACAGTAGTCGACTGATCGTGAAGTGATGTGTATGTGTGTGTTTGATGTGAAGTGTTAGTGAGTAGGTTCGGCCGCAGTGGCTCAGTGGTTGAGTCATCATCTTGCAGTTAGGAGGTTGAGGGTTCGAATCTAGCTCCTGAAGTCACATGACCAAGTGTCTTTGAGACGATCTGTAAGATGGTGCATGCTGCTTGATTTGCTGCCACTGCTAGCTAGCAGAGGGCTCGCTTGTGTGTGCATGCCACGCCTGTTTACGCTGGCTGTGGCTTGCTTGCATGCATGCCACTTCTTTGCATGCAGCTTCTATATTTGCATACATGCCCCTTATTTGCGTGCATGCCGCTCCCTTGCGTGTGTGCCAAGGCTGTTGATGCGCCACGTGTTCCCGCAGCGTGTGCGCTATCGTTGTGGAGGAAGAGCTGAGAAGAAAAACATCGGCTTCTGAAGACTTGGTTTAATCCAGACCTGGGACCTGAATAAGCCTCTAAATCCACCTCCAGGAGCCGGGGAGTGGTGGATACGCTTGCGGCCTTGAACATCACGTTCCTACTTTGCAAGCGTAGGAACCTAAACTTGAAGCTCTCATTCATATGAACGTAAAACTTTTTGTTGCCAGACAAAAACAGGTATCAGCTGGTTAAAATGTAAAACTTTGAGTTTGCTTTAAAACTCAAACACTTGTGCAGCCTTGAAAGTTTGAGTTAAAGTAACTTTTTCATTTTTACAGTGCTGTACTGCAGCACAACAAAAGCAGCGTCACGGACTCAGGAACATAAATTTTTAATAGGAAGCAGAAAAAAAAGGCGATGGCCTCAGCCTCTATTAATGCAAAACAAAAGCTCCTGAGTCGCTTTGATTCAATCAGCCGCCCCCATCGCAGGGAGAAAAGGCAGAGGAGGTGCTTTCAGCAGGAGAAAAGGAAGGAGCTGCTTCATCTTTGACTCATCCTCAGTCTTTTGTGCCTTTGATGGAAACTTCATCATTAAATATAAATGCAAACTGCAGATTAAATCAGGGATGTTGTTCTTTTTATTCTAATCTGTTGCTTTGATCCAAACCTCTTCTATTTTCCTGGATGAGGAGAAATCACCTCCCTGTTGGTTTGAGGAGTGACCGTAAGCCTCCAGCCCTGGGTCAGAAATAAGTCAATGCTCCGTTAATGAGCTGTAAAAATCTCTGACAGCGTGGACACCCAAACCCTGTGATTAACAAGAAATATGAAACAATCTGACTTTATATTGTTTGAGTATAAAATATCTCAAGTATGAGGATGTTCATCTCCTAAAACTGTTTCAAACGAGTGTTTTTAAGATTTGTTTCAGCTCTAATCTTAACATGGAAGATATTTAACATGACTTTTTTTCACCTGTGGACTTTCTCTTTCTTTAAAAGTTATTTTTGCGCATTTTTCTGTCTTTAATCAAAGAGGACAGAAAAGTCTTTAGAGCAGGAAACAGGCTGCAGCCTGGATTTGAACCCGGGCTCGACGGTGAGGCCATCTGCCCCCCAACTGTGGGCTCTCTGTCCCCGGAGGTAACCCTGCTGCTGAGGAACAAAGTCAATATGGAAGCACAACAAAGTTGCAGTTCCTTGAGTGTCCACTAGAGCCTTTAAAGAAGGGGTACTCTTCCTTTTTTTAGTCTTTATTCTGCCCCTGTAGTATATTTTCACCATTTACAGCTAAAAAAATCCCTATTTTTCCCTCTCTGATGTTTTAGAAAACTCCTATTCATCCTCTGTCTGAAGGTCCGTTAACACGACGTTTCACCTAAAAATGCTAAAAATGTTAAAAATGCAGTGAAAAAAATCTGCATTTATACTGAAAACACTGTAGTTTGCATGCCAGGCCAGTAGGTGGCAATAGACAGAAGCGTCTTATGGTCTAATAGTTCAAAACTTCGCCAATTTTTTTTAAATGTGCACAAAAAAACCATGTTAATGATTTTTTCCAACTCTCTTAATTTTTTCCAAAAAATGTGAAAAAATAAATAAATAAATAAATATTACAAAAAAATTGGAATTGTAATTATTTGCAGAAATTGACAAAATAAGACGTATGCAAAACATTTTTAAATTAGCAAAATCTTCAAAAAAAAAAGGGTGTTTTTGTTTATTTGAAAAGTGACAAAAAAATGAAATTTAAAAAATTTGCCAAAATTGTATAAATTTGTACCAAAAAGAAAAACATTTTTACTTTTTCTCAAATCTTTTTTTTCTTTCTTTTTTTGAAAAAAGATAAAATTGAAATAAAAATACAAAAAAAATAGAATTTAAATTATATGCAGAAATGTGCAGAAATTAAGGAAGAAAAATAACATTTGCAAAAAAAAAAAAAAATTAAATTAGAGAAATATTCCAAAAAATGTTAATTTTGGTACATTAAAAAATTGTAAATAAATTCGAAATTCAAATAATTGCAAAATTTTCATAAGTTTGCACTAAAAAAGAAAACAGATTTTTTTTCAGAACTTTTATAATTTTTCAAAAATAAAAAAATGCAATATCAATTATCTGCATAAATGTGCAGAAATTAAGAAAAAAAAATTAAATTTGCAAAAAAAAAAAAAGGTGAAATCTTTAAAAAAAAAGTCATGTTTGAAATAAAGTCAAATCAAAAAAATTTGCAAAAAATCAAAAAAAAAAAAAACTGCAAAAATCCGAACAAACTTGTACACTTTCATGACAGAAGTGATGAAGATTTAGTTCAACCAAATGTTAACACAGGTTTTTGTGTAGTGTCAGTGTCTTTAACCATCAATACCCTCTGTAAGAAAAATAAAAATTCTTTATTTCAAAAATATTTTGTTAAAGCTACAAGGGGCCACAGCAAAGCAGTCAAAGGGCCACATGAGGCTCCAGAAATCTGGTCATGAAGCTATAATTTTACTCCTCCTCTTCTAACCTGATGTGATCAAAGAAGATTATCTCAGTGACAAACTCAACAACTTTAGCGTTAGCTTCTTTTAACTTTAGGAAACAGAGGACGGGCTGAGCGCCGTGGCTCAGAGCTCCATTTGTTCCTCTTTCTGGGACTCTGATCTGGATCTGAAGGCTCGGCCCGTCTCTTCTCAGGGCTCTGCCTAAAGCTTCCTGAGCGTCTCCACGTGTCCCCTCTGAGGATGAGGAGAAAACGCCTCCTGGCTGCAGCATCAGTGACGCTGTAGCTCATTAATTCAGCCGGTCTCTTATAGTGTGCAGGATATCTGCTCTCTGCATATTTTCTGTGCGTGTGCATATTTCTCTGCTTAATTAAACAGAACAGGAAGCTTATAGTGCTTCCAAAAATACCTCATTGTCATTAGGCATGCATCATAACCTGATCAGAGATATCAGGAAGGGAGGGGGAGGGGTGTTTGTGGCGTATAGGAGGATAGAGAGCAGTGTATTCTTCTTCTTCTTCTTCTTCTCCTGCTGAAATCAAACAGACTGCAGCCTCACAGTGTAATGAGTGAGTCAGCTCTGATCCACAGAGACCCCAACAGGCAGACCCAGGTTCAGACCCAGGCTCAGACCCAGCTTCAGAGGCCGGCTCGCTGACAGCCTGACAGACTCAAGATGGCACCTGCTGTTAGCGGAGACACGTCTGCAGCTCAGGCACATCAAACCCATCACCTGGGGTCAGGGGAGAGCTCGCCGACAACACGAGAGACAAACTGTGGAATAAAGACGCCGCAGCTCCACGGGTCTGATTAACCACAGAAACCACTCAGCTTCCTCCAACGCTTAAAGTTTGACAACTTCAAACGAGGAAAAAGCTCCAGGACGTGACACGAGGATCCACGAGGGAGACGTGTTTGTAGTTTCAGTCGGTTAAAAGCCCCAGATCTGCAGATTGTTACCCAAAAACAAACAGTTTGGATTAATTTGTGGATTATTTCCAATCATTATTACAACTGCAAAGGATTGATTGAGATTTTTTTTTTTTTTTTTTTACATTTTTTACATTTTTTTATGCCATTGAATTTTTACATATATCCCATTGACATTATGTTTGACTGAGTGAAACCTGACTGGGTCTCTTGTACTTAAAATATTTTTCTGATTTTTTAATTTAATTTTATTTCATTTTTTTTAATCTTTGTGCAACATAAAAATGACGAAATATATAAAGTGTATTTTTTTTTACTTTTTTCTGTTTTTGGTCTATTTTTTTAATTAATTTTTATTTATTTATTTTTGTATTTTTTGTCACTTTTTTCTGTTTCTGTCTTGAATGGAACTTGAAATGGTTTAAAATTAGATGAAATATCTTTTGCATTTAAAAAGTTGAAGTTAAAGGGTTAAAATGGTTAAGAAAACACAAACATTGGTGCAGATTGCAAGACATATTTTGGATCTAAAGATGTTTTTGCAGGTCAAAATAGTTTTTAAAACATTATGAAGACACTACAGTGTGCACAGGGTGGGACTCATGGCTCAAATGTTAAAGAAAATGTGCTAAAGTGTTTCTTTAAGGAGCCAAAATACACATCCAAGTTCCCATCGAGAGCCAAAAACAGCAAGGAGCTGGCTTTGGAGCCATAAGGCAGACTAAAATGTTCTTTTTGGATCTAAAACCAATGCCAAAGTGTCTCCTGTGAACCAAAATACACACCTAAGCAGTCTCTGGGGGCCAAAAGATGCCCCCTTTGGATCCAAAATGCCATACCAAGTGCACCATTGGGAGCCAAAACACACTCTCACATGTCCTTCGGGTGTCCAAAACCAATGCCACAGTGTCCTTTTGGGAGCCAGTAATACACATCAAAGTTCCCTCTGATTTCCAAAATGTAGCAAGGAGCTGGCTGTGGAGCCAAAACCTGTGCTAAAATGTCCTTATTGAATCCAAAACTAATGCTTTAGTTCCCTTTTTGAGCCAAAACACACAATGAAGTGGCCTCTGGGAGCCAAAACACACCTTGATAAGTCCTTGGGTTCCCAAAACCAAAGCCAAAGTGCCCTCCGTGAGCCAAAACACATTAAAAAATGGCCTCTGGGTGCAAAAATGTGTACGTGGGTTCTCTGTTGAAAGCGAAAACACATGCTAAACTGTCCTTTTTGGTTTCAAAACCACTGCCAAAGTGCCCCCTGTAAACCAAAACACACACCTAAGCGGCCTAAAGGGGGCCATTGTTTTTTAAAATGCCCTTTTTGGATCCAAATCACATGCCAAGGTGTCCTTTAGGGAGCCAAAACACAGATAAATGTCCTCTGATAGCCAAATCACATGCAAAAGTGCACCCTTGGGAGCCTAAACGCACGCTAACATGTCCTTTGAGTTTCCAAAACATTCGCCAAAGTGTCCTTTTGGGAGCCAAAATGTACATCAAAGTTCCCTCTGATTTCTAAAGTGTATCAAGGAGCTGGCTGTGGAGCCAAAACCTGTGCTAAAATGTCCTAATTGAATCAAAAACTAATGCTTAAGTTCCCTTTTTTGAGCCAATACACACTAAAAAGTGGCCTCTGGGAGCCAAAATGAAGTTAAATAGCAGTTTATGGGGCAAAAATGTGCGCTGAAGTTCTCTGTTCAAAGCCAAAACACACCCTAAAATGTCCTTTTTGGATCCAAAACCAAGACCAAAATTTCCCTGTGAACCATAATACATGCCAAAGTGGCCTCTGGGAGCCAAAATGTTTGCAAAAGCGCACTTTTGGATCCAAATCCCAAACCAAAGTGCACTCTTGGAAGCCAAAACACACGCTAACATGTCCTACGTGTGTCCAAAACGTATGCCAAAGTGTCCTTTTGGGAGCCAAAAATATGCATTGACATGTCCTTTGGGTCCCCAAAACTGAGGCCAAAGTGCCTCCTATGAGCCAAAACACACTCAAAAAGTGGCCTCTGAGAGCCGAAATGAAAACCAAGTGCACTTTTAGGGGCCAAGATGTGTGCTTTAGTGGCTTTTTCGGGATCAAAAACACCTGCCAAAGTTCTCAGTTGAAAGCCAAAATGCACGCTAACATGTCCTCTGGGAGCCAAAGCACAGAAAAAAAGGCCTTTTTGCAGCCAAAACATCTTAAAGTGCTCTCTTCATTCAGAAAAAAACACACGTAACGTCAATTTGACAGTTTCAAACATAACATGTCTAAAGTTCCCTCAGGAACAGGTGGAACATAGCGCCCCCTTCAGCGAGGAGAACACGCTGTTGGTGCCTTTTGTTTCTTTTGGCCCCTGCCCTTCAAAAAGTCTGTGCACGCCCCTGTGAAGAGACAATCCTGATGTTCGTGCATAAAGAAAGCGTTGTTTGTCTGATGTGATGTGAAGCTTCAGCTCTGGAGGAGTTTCATGTAACACGCGTGTGCAGGTTGATGTTTAAAAACGCTTTCAGAGGAAGTCTCTGTGTTTTTGATTCCCGCTCTGATCTCTTTTCTCTGAAGCTCTCTGATCAAATTAACAGTGGAGGCTTGATTCCAGCGGTGTGGAGATGTGTTTCTAATCCTCAGACAGAGGGATTTACAGTCCGTACCGCTTTCATCCCGGTTGGTTTCTGCTAAAATATGAGCAGATTAATCCCAAATCCACATCCTGTGCTGTTGTTGGAGTGGCTTTAAGGAGGGATAGATTCCCTGTCCTGCCCTTTTAATCAGACGTTTGCTCTCAGAATAAACCACTTTAAAGCTCAGCCTCCTCCTCCTCCTCCTCTTCCTCCTCTTCCTCCTCTTCCTCTGACTGCACCCAGACCCGTTGGGACGGTCTTGTTGTGGAGCAACAGGTGAGATATATGAGGTGAGAAGTCTCTGAAACCAGGTGAAGGAGTCTAACAGTGAGTGAAGGATCAGTAAAAACCTGGTCATCCTGTCTGAGCGTCCTGCTCCTGTTCTCCTCTGTGTGCTGTGAGCAGCGTTTTCCTCTGAAGCATCTATTATTAGCTCCGTATGGATTCTGCTGAAGCTCCGGCCTTCACGCGCTGCAGCGACTCTTAATAACCAACAGCTTTCCTCTCACATTTCATACAGCCTGATGTTTAAGAGATGGAAACTTTTCCTGCATTTAAATCCTGCAGAGCACAATCGATGAAGCTCTTAGTGTTGACGTCAGTCCCATTACTGATCCTATATCTGTTCAGAATATGATGCAGCTGCAGAGAAACAGGCGATTACATTCACACAGACAGGATTCTGCAGAGTGAATGAATCAGCTCTGTTCAGTATCATTTCCTCCTGTCATCATAGACCAGGGGTCTGTAACCTTTAGTTTCTTAGGAACCAATCAGCCTCACCTGGACTGAATTCATTCAGGAGCCACAAAATCTCCACTGTAAAAACTATAGAGTGTATTTCATTCTAAAAATTGTAAGAAATCAAGTAAATACTAATCTGAACAAGAAGATTTTTGAATTTATGACATTGTACATGTGATGTTATTCTTTAAAAAAAAAAATAAATGTGCATATTTGGAAAAAAAAAAAATGAAATGTATAAAAACTTGCACAAATTTCTAAAAAACTTGAGGATTTGAAAAACTTGAAAAAAGTAGTTTAAAATTTCTGCAAATTTGTAAATAGCAAACAAATTTTGCAATATCTAACACATTTTTTCAGATTTTGAGATTTAAAAAACTTCTACAAAAAAAGTTGGAATTTTGTCTAATTTGTTTATATCTAACAATTTTTTTAATTATTGCAAATTTTGAAATTGAAACAATTAATTTGAAAATCTTGCAAATTTGTAAATATCTAACAAATTTTGCAAATTTTGAGATTTAAATTAAAAAAAAAATTGTTTGACATTATTTGCAAATATTTAAATATTCAACAAATTTTGCACATTTTTTAAAATTTATTTGCAAATTTTGAGATTTAAAAAATATTTTAAAAGAAATTAAATTCCTTCAAATTTTAAAATATCTAAGAATTTATTTGTAAATTGCAACATTTTTGCAATTTTTTTTTAAAGAAGTCAGAAAAAAACTTTACTCTCAGAATACCCTGGAAAAAATAGTAATAAAAAAAAAAGTTTGATTTTCTTTCTATGGCCCTAATCCCCTTCCGTAGAATTTTAAGATCCAATGACTAATTGTGACAAAAAACTAAATTTTCTATCTTTATATAAGATTTTACCCTAAACTAAAAGTTAAAAAAAAATTAATATTAAAAAAAATAAAAAAATAAATAAAACGGTTTGTATCCAACACGTCTGAACCTGGACAAGTCACAAAGATGCTTCAACCGGTGTTCCAGCTTAAAGAGCGACCCCTGCGTCCTCCTCCAGCAGCTTTGGATCATCATTAAATCCTGATCTGACGAGGAGTTTATGACATTAATAGGATGACTTCCTCAGGACTTCCTCTGTGTCTGAACAGCTGCTGTAACCTGGATCTCCTCTGACACGTTCAGCTGAAGGTCTCCAGTTTCCAGGGTCACTCTTTAAACTGGAACACCGGGAGCTGACAGAGACACATTCACACCATCAGGGTCAGAGAAGACCGTTGGTTAGGAGGAACTAAACCAAGACCATCACAGCAATAAAAACACTGTGAGTTCTCCACCAATCAGAAAGGATGACCGTGCAGGCCCCGCCCTTAAAGTTTGATTAACTCGGGTCTTATTAACAAACGTTCTCCTCTCTGGCTGAGACGCAGCTTTCTGGCGGAGCTGTGTCTTTATCTAATACTCACTGTAATTTGAGTTTAACGATCATGGTTCAGTCTCCACAGAGCACAGAGCTCTGACTGTAGAGCTATCGACTCACTCTGCACTGAGGACTTCACAGCGTGTCAGAGACAACCCATGCTGATCCAGTTAAAGACGAAGGTCCAGGACTTCCTGGTTCCTGGTGGAGTCAGCACACCCCACATTAGCACACGCAGCACCGCCTCACATGCTAATGATACGCTGGAGCATTTCCCAGTCAGTGACTGCGTCTGTCTTTAAAGCTGCAGCAGAAACACCAGCACAGAGTTCATCATTAACCTGCCTGCTCCTCTTCCTCCTCCTCCTCCTCCTCCTCCTCCTCACCAGGCCCTGACGTGTGTTTGTAGTGCGGCTCAAATGGAAAGATGAAGGTAAATCTTTGATTCTGCAGCCACGGGAAGTTTTGAGGATGCATTTCACCTCCCCTGACAGATGTGCAGACACACAGTGCCATCGGAAAAGTGATGAAATGAGGAGAAACTCGGCTTTATTCTGTGTTGTTCTTGTTTTGTGAAGAAGGTGTTGAGACTGAGGGAAAGTTCCCGACATGAATCATTCATGAGGACGAGCTCTCCATCACCTCATCACTGCCGTAGTCGTGTCACTATGCTGCACGTTCACCCTGCAGAGAGCTGCAGCTAAAGGAGACCCTCTCTGATAACAGCCCTAATCACCCCCACTCTGCTGCTATGACAAGGGTTCTCAACCTGCGGCTCTGGGGCCCCACACGGCCTTTTGACTCCTTTGCCGTGGCCCATTGTACACTTTAAAAAAAAATTGTAAATTTACAGGAAATGTTCCTTAATTTTAAACAGATTGTCCCTGTTGTCTTATAAAACAACAAAATTCTAGTAGATTTACAGATTTTTGTTTTTATTTTACACAGTCCAAAAAAATCTAAATTTTACGGTTATTTACCGTTAATTTTTAAAGTATTTTTTCTGTTTTCAAAAACTTTATGCAAAGCTGTAAAATTACTGAAATAATCTGTAAAATGACATCCTGGATTTTTTTTTTAGGTATTATGCTAATTCTAGCGTGAAGCTGAGCCCTCCTCACTCATGGTTTAAATTTACTGTTTAAAAAAAAAAAACATTAAAAAAAACGGTGAAAGCACTGGGAGCAAGGTTTCCAGATGGATACCATAAAGTTACAGTCAAACACTGTAAAAATGCAGAACTGTGTGAAAATAATTGTAAAAATACTAGACTACACTGTAAAAAAAACAAAAAATACTGTAAAAAGCTGAACCCTCCTCACTCATAGTTGCAATTCACTGTAATAAAAAAAAAAAAAAAAAAAAAAAAAACGGTAAAAGCACTGGCAGCAAAGTTTTCAGATGAATACCGTTAAATAAAAGTCAAACACTGTATCTGTAGAACTATGTAAAAAAAAAAAAAAAAAAAAAAAAAAAGTAAAAATACAGGAATGAATTATTTTTTGATCAGAGACAAATTTAGAAAAACAAACAACCTCCGAACAGAACACTCTGCCCTTCTCCTAAAAACACTTTCCTCTCATGCACCACTGACAATTTTATTCTCCATCAGTTTTTGTCCTAAATTTTACTATTTTCCTAATATTTTTCAGCAAAGTCATTTTTATTTTGACAGCGCTTGCAACCATGAGTGAGGAGGGTTCAGGATTCAGCTATACGTTATTATTGGCACAACACCTAAAAAACACCCAGGATGTCATTTTACAGATAATCTCTGTAATTTTACAGTTTTATATCATGTTTTTGAAAAAAGAAAAAATTAAAAATTAAGGGTTAATTACCGTTAAATTCAGCTGTCTGTGCTCCATGGAGTGGACCCTGTACCCAGTGATTTTGACATTGTGTTTCGTTTCTAATAATAAACAAGATGTGTTGATGGCCTTTGCTATGTTGGTCAATTTTTAATAACAATGTTATTTGACTGGCACATCTGGTCCATGCAGTATTGCCCCAATGCAACACTTATATCCTCAGTGTGCCCTCCTCACTCATGGTTTCAAACACCATCACATCAAAAAGTATTTTGCTGTAAAATAACTTTATTTTTCTGCTTTGTATTGTCACTTTATTGCAGGTGTTTGACCATAATAATTTAGGAAAAATCTGTTAAATAATGGTATTTTTCTGTAAAATGACATATTAATACTGTTAATCTGCAGACATTTATCTTTTGTTAAATGTTTGAAGTTTGTTTTTATACATTATAAATCTGCTAGAGTATTTTAACAGGAAAATTACTGTAGATTGATTTGACTGTTTCCTAGAATAAATAATTTATACTATTAAATTACAGAGATTAACCTTAAAGAAATCTGATTTGAATGTGTTTAAACTGAATTTATGTTATTTCACAGTATAACAGACTATATAAACTATGAAATAATATGTTTTAATTTATTTTGACTGTATTTTTAAAGTTATTTCATGTAGTGCTGTGTTACAGCATCTGACTGTAATTTAACGGCATCCGTCTGGAAACTTTACCGTTTTTTTTTTTTTTTTTTCACAGTGTAGCTTAATAGAAAATATTTTTCAATAAAGATTATTTATTTTTCTTTTGGAGGGTATTGATTTAGGACACTGACATAAAAGAAAAACTATGGGTTAAAATAATATTTTTTTAAAGCTCTATTTTTGCTGAATGACCCTTGTTGTCACCTCTCTGCCCTCTACTGGTCTAGTGATGTATTGCAATCACTTTTTTTTTTTTTTTTTTTTTTTTTTTTTTGCATAATCTTCACTTTAGGTCCATATTTTACTGGAAACGACACCATCCAGTCTCCTCTGCTTCTGGCTCTGATGAAGTTTAATGCTCAGAAAAACTCATCCTGCTGCTGCTGAGGATGATGATGATGTTGATGATGATGATGGAGGTGAAGGTGATTGTCACACTTCACTGCTGCTCTGTATTGTGATGCTGAATATTTCTCATGCAGTTGGCACAACACAGCAAACAACGCTCCAATTAAAGACGCAGCAGTCAGAATAACTTCAATCACTGGCGTTTTTAAGATGTTTGTTTGCCGCTCACGCTGACTTCACAAGGTCAAAAAGTCCGTCAAGTGTTCGGGGTGGAAACTTTCCAGCAGCTAACGAACTGGAGGAGGTGGGAGGGATGGAGGGATGGAGGGATGGAGGGAGAATACAGAGGAGGAGGAGAGTCAGGCAGGAGGAGCTGGCTGCAGAGCGCTGCACGTCCCCTCGGCCCACACCCAGAGACATTGGTATTCACCGCGGCCGGGCACCAGCGCCGGCGAGCACTGCATCCTCAGAACATTAGGAATTGAAAAGTATCTTTCCTACTGTTCTTATCTATCAGCCTTCATTCCACGGCGCGCACTTGTCGTGCCACTCTGGAGAAAAATAAATTGCCATCATGGAAACAATATGCAGCTGCAGACTCTGGCGCTCGCTTCCTGGAAATGAAATGCCCCGCGACCTACTGCTTCCAGGCGCAGGGGTCTAATAAAAAGAGGCTGCTGCTCGTGTTGATGTTTACTCAGGCTAATGTATTCTGGCCTGCTGTTCTTTTTTTATTACCTCCCCACCAAAACTATGAGCATTCAGGCCTCTTATCACGGGCATAATGTTTGGCTGAAGAGCTCCAGATGAAAAATGTCGGATGGTTAAGAGCGCTCTTTTCTGTGCGGAGAATAAAATCACCTTGTTTCACCTCCTTCTTTCTGCAGAGAGAGGAATCTGCTCCTCCGGCGCTTCTCTGTGAAGCTGTGTGTGTGGGTCAGGAAGAAGAAGAAGAAGAAGAAGAAGAAGACAGTGATGTTGTTTAATGCATTATGAACGCAGCAGCAACAGAGATGTTCAAACACACGCCGTAAAACCCCGGAGGGCGTCGGGAGAAATAACCGCAATGGATCAGAATTTGTGCCTGAGTCCGGTGCGTATACGTTTCCAGCTCTCCATCCGTCTCCCCTGTTTGTGTGGCCTCTTGTTCAGTTTCCATGGCAACCCTGTCAAAAGCACAGACCCGATGCACCGCTTACCCTCGATCAGGCCACCTGTTGTCACAGCCACAACCCGATTGTTTATGCCGCTCAGCTGAAAATGGGCTCAGTGAGCGTGCTCTGCATGCTGGAGCAGCCGCTGAATGATTCAACAGCTTCGTAAAGTCGGTATTTATTTAATAATTAGTGGTTAAAGCAGCAGCGCTCCGTGTTTCTGCATCATACATGAGCGCTGGCTCCTGGGACGTATGGATGTGCAGCGTGTGGGGCTGAAACGGGCAAAGTGCTGTGTGGTTTTTCCATTAGCGCTCCCGTACCTGTGATTTCAGCTTTCAGCACTCAGCGTAAGTACACATGTAGCGCTCTGTGAGCTCATATATTCATAATGAAAGCCTGTATGTGAACTTCACCCCCAGCTATGTGCTCGAACCACCAATTGCTTAGCAACTGCAGTTAGCGTAGCACAACGGCACAAACAACATAAGGTAGTGAAGCTGTTCATGAAGGAGGCGACCAATAAAAGCTTCACAACAACATCTATTAATACTGTAGTCACACAGAGGCTGTTATTATCTGAAATTACCATCAAGCTAACATGCTAACGCCACAAATACTCAAAGATTTAAGTCACAAGACCCAGAAGAGAAGGACACAGAATTTAATAAACCCGTTTACAATCAATGCCATCATGAAGATGCATATTTAAACACACACTCATGAATTCATCCTTTTCTTAACACATTTAAACCTCTGCAGATTACCCAGAATGCAGCAGCATGTCTGGTCTTTAACCAGCCCAAAACAGCACATGTCACCCAGCTATTTAAATCCAAAGCTCTTCTCCTGGCTCACAAAACATTGACAAGAACAGCTCCTCCTCCTTCTGGTCCTCTACCCTCTGCTTGAGAAAGACGCCTGATGCTCCCAGCCCAGCGCGGCTCCAAATCTCTAGCCAGACTCTTCTCCTCTGTTGTTCCCAAGTGGTGAATGAATTACCAAACTCTATCCGATCCACAGAGTCCCTTTCTACTTTAAGAGATGTCTGAAGACTCATCTGTTCAGGGAACACTTAGACCTTAATCTGAGCCTTCTCTTCTTTGTCCTCAGGGGGAGAATGAATCTGAAGGTCTCACGTTAGACACTCAAAAATCCAAGATGGCTGCCATTTTAAAAAAATGCTCATTATGTCAGTAGTTCAAAGGGTGATGCATTAAATTTGGTATAAATAATCTCTGTAGGTCAGCCTTTTGGAAAAAAAAGGGGGGGCTTGTGAATCAAAATTTTAAGTCCTTCTGGAGCATATTTGGTGGATTGCTGTTCGTGACCTGTTCATGACCTGTTCATGGCCTGTTCGCAACAAAGTCCAACCTGAGTCCTGCTCCTTTTGGTTTAGGACGGCTTCTGGTTTATCAGAACAACACTGAAGCAGTGACGCCTAAATTTACTAAACAAAAAAGTAGATCAAACGGGAAGAAACTACCTAAAAACACCCAGTGCCTCTCAAAATAAAGTGTAGCCAACGTGTGACGACAACAAACAGACATAGTGGAAGGAGCCAGACCAGGAGTCAACAGGTTGGAGGTTTTAGAGCTCAACATGGATGAAGAGAGGACCATCTTTAGGGTGGGAACTCCTTGGTCTGCTGGATCTGTTGATGTTAGAAGTAGTTAATCCAGAATCCATCATGAACTTTAAAAAAAAATTAAATACTAGTTGTGCTGTGAGGCCGATCTGTTTGCTGTTGTTTGCCGTGAAACCTGTGGCCAGAATCAGAAGCGTTTTTCTGGGATTAAGACTCCATTTCCCATGAGCACAATCACCAACAGCAGTTAAAGATGTGACTCTTGCTCAGCCGTGCACAGATCTCCTTTAATAGATAAACTCAGGTTAGCACAGAGGTGGTTTAGCTTTCTTCTGCTCTGATGTCTTTTTCTTCACCATCCATAAATAAAACCTTTTCTCTAAGAACAAGCACAGATCTCTCCTCCTCTCTGTTTTTGTTGAAACAGCGTCAGATTTTAAACAGAGTTGTATTTGCACACAGAGTTTAGTATGTAGTTATGTTTCTGGATCGCTAACCGCCCTCTGTGCCCTCAAATCCCCAAACTGTCTTCAAACAGCGCGTGAAGTCTGTGAATTAAACGCGACCTTTTCACCTTAAAGAGCTGCAGCAAAGAAAGTGGGAGGCAGAGACCTTAACCCCGGAGAACTCCCACCGCCTGCTCGGCGCAGAACAAACTCTGGTGTGTCGAGCCGAGGCGAGCAGCTCCCCGGTGTACCGTGTGGTGGGATGTGTGAGCGTGAACCACGGCTGGCAGAAGAACAGAGGAGTGAGGGATCTTCAGGGGTTAAATGGAGGCTGAACAAACACAGATACACTCAGCTGGAAAACAGCAGCTTTGGCGTTCAGCTGCAGGCGAGGGTTAATCGACTTTCTGGAAGAAGATAGAAATTTGTCAGGAATTTCTGCTGCACGGAAACTGAAAAACACCTTTAACTTCATGTCAAAAGTTTGTCCTTGAACATCTTAAAATCTGATCACTGACTGAACTCCATTAAGAAGGTAGGTTTCTAGGTTTGTACTTCCTGATTTGTGTTTGTTAGCAGATAATAAAATCGTAGCATTAGCCGCAGAACAAACCGTCTTTGCAGGAAAATCAGTTTCGTCTCCGTCATCCAGGCTATCATACTTCAGTTATTCAAAATAATCAGACACTTTTGAGACCTTCAACTGCTGCTCCTCTTCCTGTGTTTGTCTGCACACAAGTTTCAACTATGCAATCCAACACTGTAAAAATATCAAAGTAATTTTTGTTGTGATGGCGTTATGCAAACGTGACGGAGGAGGAAACACAGTGGATATGAGACCCTGCTGTAGATTGAGATGTTACGCTGCAGGGGGCAAGGGCTGTCTGTGCACCACATGGCATGGACTGGCTGTCTGTACTAACCATAAACCATCAACACATATCACTAATAAACACAGCACTCTAAATGCACCGTAAAACTGGTGGATACAAAAGCCTGCGCCATGTGGAGCAAAGACAGCTGGTCCATGTCATGTGTAGCACATACAGCCAGCCCATTCCAAGTGTACCAAGTGTAGCACGGACAGCTGGTACGTGCCATGTGGAGCACCGACGGACTGTCCATGCAATGTGCAGCACATATAGCCAGTCCATGGCATGTAGAGCACAGACAGCCAGTCTGTGCAGTGTGAAGCACAGACAGATGGTCGTTGCCATGTGAACCAAGTGTAAGCTGGTACATGCCATGTGAGGCACAGACAGATGGTTGTTGCCATGTGTACCAAGTGTTAGCACAGACAGCTGGTGCATTCCATTTGGAGCACAGACAGCCAGTTCATGCCAGGTAGGGCACAGACATCCGGTTTATGCCATGTGAAGCACAGGCAGCTGTGTTGTGCCATGTCTCACACAGACAGCTTGTCTGTGCCACGTGGAGCACATACAACCAGTCCATGCCATGTGAAGCACAGACAGCTGGTCATTGCCATGTGTACCAAGTGTTAGCACAGACAGCTGGTGCATGCCATGTGAAGCACATACAGCCAGTCCATGCAATGTGCAGCACAGACAGCCAGGTCACGCCAGGTAGAGCACAGAAAGCGGGTTTTTGCCATGTGTAGCCCAGACAACTCGTCTGTGCAATGTGGAGCACATACAGCCAGTCTGTGCCATGTGTAGCACAGACAGCTGGTGCCCTCTGGGCAACATATTAAACTACAGCAGGGTCTCATATCTCATATGTTCCCTCCTCACTTCAGGTTACAAGATGCTGTCACAACAAAAATTACTTTGCTGTAAAATTACGGTAAAATACTGACTCAGGGTATTTTACCGTTATTTTACAGTGACATTTTTTACAGTATCCAAACATAACAGGATTTTACTGTTGAAACTTCCTTGTAAATCTACAGTTATTTTTTACGGTGTAGCCTAGCACGTCCAAGCAGTGAGTAACTGTAGCAGAGAAATCACTGAAATGAGCATAATTTACAAACAGCAGCCACCGGTGGCACCGCGCGGCGACCCTGAACGGACCCCTGAGCTGTGCCAAAACAGTCAGTGTAATCAGACAGAGAGGAAAGAGGCAGTGGGCTCTGACGGACATGCTTACTGGGCCACGGCTAATGAGCTCTGATACCTGGGCTCGGGGATCGTCAGAGAGGCTGCAGAGATGACCACATGCAGATGTTTTACACACACACACACACACACACATACACACAAACACACATACACACACACGCTGAGCTCCCTGTCATGGAAATCAGACTGAAGTGTTTGTAATTAGCTTGAAGAACTCCAGAGATGAAATGCTCTCATCCTCTTCTTAAACATCTGGAGGAATCAGAGGGAATCAGGAGCGCAGCAGGAATTGATTTTCAATAAAGAAAACGTGCATCCCCTCCTCCTCCTCCTCTTTACCTCCTTCTACCTTTCTCCTCCTGCTGCCTTCACCTGAAAATAGCCCACAGAAAGTGCTCTCCTCTGACAGGCAGGCAGCAGTTTGCAGGAAAGGTCGACGGCCTGTCTCCTACGAGCGCGTCTGGGAGAAGAGAGATGTGTGCATTAGCCTCCCTGGGTGTATCAAACCTGATCAGAGAGACGGAGCTGATGGTCAATCTCATTTATAATCCGGATAATGTGTCCATAAATCAGTGAGCTAAGCTCACGGAGGAGGAGGCTCTGATGGAGTAGAACAACAGCTTTAAGACGAGGATACCGCCCTCATTTTTCCTCCGCTGGAGCTGGGTGCCAATTAGCCAACACTGCTCGCTGTCTCCAGGAGGATTGATGTGCTGTAACTTTACCTGAACAAGCAGAGATACATCAACGCTGCTCTACAGGGTGGATCAGGCTACAGCAGAGGCTGTCTGCAAACTTTGGTGTCAAGGAAAAACTTCAGGAAGTCAAAACAGCCCGTGGTCGCTCTTAAAATCACAGTTTTTCTTTCTGAGACGTCTGTTTATGCTTTAATCATCCAGGACGTGGGAAACTCACGAGGAGGATGCTGGGAGGGGGTGAACTTCAAACAGTATTTGGACAATCCAGTGTTTCATCTTTAGTGAGCTTTAGACCGGTGCTTCCAGCTAAGCTAACTGCCTCCAGCTCCTTTGCTTAACTTTAATGATCTATTAGTTTTTTATGTCATCTGGTCCCATGTTGAGAAATTTGGTTAGTTGAAAACAACAATTTGAAGTTCAGCTTAGCTGACTCTAAATCATTGTTTCAGCTAACCTTAAACTTGGAACAGGTTGACATAATTTTGACCAAAATCAATGTTAAATGTTGGTTTTTTGAGGGCAGTGACTCATGGGAAATGTAGTTTTCATCACTGAAAAACTGATCTAATCCGAAGTGCTCGTTACCACGATGTGAAAATCCCTTATAGTGTCTTTAACCCCTCACTGCCCAAATCCTGAATTAATTTACAATGACAGAAAATATATGTTTTTGTGTTTTTTGTGTTTTCACGTATTCTAAAGTGTGTGGACATTATAATTTTGGATATAGAATTTACAACAGTTATATAATAGTAGTGGAAAAGTGGATACATTTCTAAACATAGTAAGTATGTGGTGATTAATTATCTAAACAAGACCATTTTTGTGATTATTAAATTGTACATTGGATGTCTTAATTTTTTCTTTTTAATAAATTTGCAAATATTTTATTTCAAAGTTTTAAAAAATGCTATCCATAAATTTGCAAAATTTTTGAGTATTTTAAGAAGTTGCAAAAACTTTCAGAAATTTTAAAACTATAAAAATTTGCAGAATAAAGAAAATTTAAAAAAATGGAAAAACTATGCAAAAATTTCAAAAATCTGAAATTTTAAAATACGCAAAAATATAAATAATTTGGAAATAAAAATAAAATTGTTAACTCAATTAAAAAAAAAAAAAAGATTTCAAAAATTGAAAAAAAAAAGAAAATTTTCAAGTTTTTTAAATAAATGAAAGGTAAATAATTCACAAAAAAATCCCCAAATTCAATAAATTTTTAATTTAAAAAAAAAAAAAAGAAATTGGACGGCTTTTTTTGCCATATTTAAGTCACCAAAATGTTAATGTAGAGATTTATTTGTTTAGTGTCAATGACTTTAATCATCCTAAATCCCCCAGTAAGAAATACAACGTTGAAACATTGTTGCCCAAAGATTCCTTTGCATTAGCGCAAAACCCCAGGAATCACTGTAAAGTTTGATTTTTCTTCTTTAATGAGCCGCTCGAATTTTATCTCCAGACCAAATGGTCAGGGAATTACAGAAAACCACGAGCTGCATCTGTATGTCACTGTAAAAGCAGATAGATGATGACAGTTTGCTTTATGCATTCATCACAACCTGTGATCCAACTCCTGTATGAGATAAAACACCCGGTCTACCAGGAGCAGGCTTTACAGGAACAACAGGCAGAAACAAACAGAGCCTCTGAAAAAAGCAGAAAGTATTTTTGGAATTCTGCAGCTGGAGCTGGTTGTCATTGGCATTGGCTGTGTGACTCCCCTCCTCCTCCTCCTCCTCCTCCTCCTCCTCTCCTCATCCTCTCCTCTCCACAATAACAAGAGCAGCAGAGGGCGAGGGGGGAATTGTGAGGCCGGTCATGAATAGACGGTGTCTGTAACAGAGAAAAACTTGAGGAGGAGTTTTCTGCATGCCGCTCGATGAAGATGAAGCCGGTGGGGGATGGTGAGCAGCCGTGTGTGTGCCGTGATGTCAATATGCACCGTACCAACGGCTAACGAGGGCTGTGTTCATGCCTCCTGCTCTGCAGTCGATAGAGTTCGTTGATTACTGGAGGGTAAAGACATCGACGCTGCTTCGTCAATTTGTCATCTCATTGTGTTTGACTCTTTAACGCTGCAGTGGCTCAGAGGAGGAAGTCTTTACTGAGGGTTTGCTGCATCATGCCTGTAATTTTATTCATGACTCAGACTCATGTGAATCAGAAACGTTTCTGTTGTGTCAGAATCAGAAGTAAATACTCAGAGTCAGTGGTGAGCACGAGGCAGGGCAGAGAGGCATTCACCAGCTCTGGTAACCCAATTGTTAAAAAAAGGTCACACTTAACTGGAAGCCAAAACAAGCGCTGAAGTGCCCATTTTGGAGCAAAAACCCCGGCTTAGGTGCTCTTGAGCCAATATGTGAGCCAAAGTTCCCTTCTGGGTGCCCGAATTTGTGCTACACTGCTAGCTTTGGAGCCAAAAGCCTGATTAACTGCCCTCTTGGGACCCAAAAGCACACTATCATGGCCTTTGCCAAACGAAATGTGCACTCAAATGCCCATTTTAGCGCCAAAACCTACACTCTAGTGCTCTAGGAGCCAAGAAGCTCCCAAAGTGCCCTCATAGGAGTCAAACTATGGCTAAAAGAGCCTGATCTGGAGCCAGAACGAGCACCACAGTGCCCATTTTGGAGCGAAAGAAATGATGATTACCCTTTTGGGAGCTAGAAAGCACACTATTGTGCCCTTTTGGAAACTAAAATTTGCGCTAAAGTGCCCATTTAGAAGCCAAAACCCATGCTAAAGAGTTCTGGGGCCAAAAAGTGCCCTAATGTACCCTCATAAAGGCCAAACTATGCACCACAGAGGCTGATGCAGAGCAAAACCAGCACTGAAGTGCTCAGGTGCGAGAAAGGGTGCTATAGTGCCCCTTTTTGAGCAAAAAAAAGGTGCTAAAGTGCCCCCTTAGGAGCCAAATCAAGCACTGAAGTACCAGTTTTGGAACCCAAAACCCTGGCTTAGATGCTCCTGTGCCAAAGTTTCCTGTCAGGTGCCCAAACATACGCCAAAGTGCCTAAACTGGGGCCAAAAAGCCCGGTCAAGTGCCCCCTTGGGATCTAAAAGGCACTATGAAGCCCTTTCGAGAACTGAAATGTTCCCTCAAGTCCCTGTTTTAGAGCCAAAACTCATGTTAAAGAGCTCTGGAGCCAAAAAAGCGCACTGGAGACCCCACTTTGAAGCCAAAACATGCGCTTAAGTGCCTGATCTGGAGCTAAAACAAGCGCTAATGTGCCCTCTTAGGAGCTAAAAAGCATCTATCATGTCCTTTTGGGAACTAAAATCTGCGCTCAGGTGCCCATTTGGAAGCCAAAACCCATGCTAAAGAGCTCTGGGGCCAAGAAGTCCCCCAATTTACCCTCATAAAGGCCAAACTATGCACCGCAGAGGCTGTTGCAGAGCAAAACCAGCACTGAAGTGCTCAGGTGCGAGAATGTGTGCTAAAGTGCCCCTTTTTTAAGCAAAAAAGTGTTTCCCTTTAGGGACCCAAACCAGCACCAAAAGTACCAACTTTGGGACCCAAAACCCTGGCCTAGGTGCTCTTGTGCCAGAACATGAGCCAAAGTTTCTTTTTGGGTCCCCAGATGTGCGCTAATGTGCCTGGTCAAGTGCTCTCTTGGGATCTAGAAGGCACACTATCAAGCCTGTTTGGGAACTGAAATGTTTACTCAAATGCCCATTTTAGAGCCAAAGAAGCCAAAGAGCGCGCTAAGGTAGCCAGAACATGCTCTAAAGTGCCTGATCTGGAGCTAAAACGAGTGCTAAAGTGCCTTTTGTGGAGCTAGAACGCACACTATTGTCCCTTTGGAGCCAAATCCTGCGCTAAAGTGCTCTGGAGCTAAGAAGCACGCTTCAGTGCCCTCCTGGTTTAGCGAAACACTAAACTGTTCCTTTGGCTGAGTTAAAAATGATGAACTGCCCTCTCAAGAGGCAAAAACAAACGCTTTAGTGCCTTCGAAAAAACAGCGAGCTTTGTGCCCTCCTGAGTGGCAGAAATAAGCTCCATGTTTTTGTTTGTTTCTCTTTTTGCCCCGCCCTTCAAAAAGTTTGAGTTGCAGTAAGCGGAAAGCTGCAGATTAAACTCGGAGGAAATGTTGGTCATCGATGCTTTCATCCCGTCACCATCAGACGTATCCTCGCAGTAATTGCAGCCCTCTTCTGATTTAGCCGCTACAAACTGGGTTTGGTCGTGACCTTGAACGAGCAGACGTGCACTAAACTCTAATAGCTTGTTCAACCCGGCAGCTCACAAACCATTCTCCCAAAATCAATGTTGCCTCCCCAGCAGGGGGGAAAGTACATTATGTCCAGATGCTGCGCCGGGCTCTGCTCGTGATGTGTTGGGAGGCTGAGGAGATGAATCTTTCAGGTGGATAATTCAGCCTGTTTGCCATCAGGAGGCCGTCTGCAGTCAGGACACACTCACAGTGATAAACAGGTAATAAAACGGGACCGCGGCCACGTCACGCTCCTCATAACGCCAGCCGGAGAGTGGCGCTTAGGAGAGCAAATGAACTTTTAGGAACACGGCTGATGTCTGTTTATGTTTCAAGGCGCTCACTCCTCCTCAAAGTGCAGGAAAGAAATGTTTCCACTGCATCCCAACAAAGCGCCGTCACCCACTTTAGGCAGCAATTTGAAGAATAAACCTCTGAATCCTTCAGCACAAAAACAAATATTTCAGGTGCTGCATGATGCAGAGCGCGCTGCTCAAACACAGAGCTTTATTAAACCTGAGATTGTTGGTTCACTGACTAAACTCAGGCTGAATATTTTCTCAATGATTTAAAAATCAAATTGGATTCTGAAGGAGGAATAAAGCCTCAGAAACATTTCACCATCGAACACTCTCCACGCTGGATCACAGAGACGTGTGCTACTCCAGATTCAGCTCTCTTTAAACCAAACCAGCTGCTGTTTGTGATCCTCAGAGAGGAGCTCACTTCAACTTTAAGATAACTTTAAGGCAGGTCTATGTGAGGAAGAAATCTGACAGATAAAGGTACCTAAACACAGGCCGCAGATGCTAAAGGAGATTTAGCCCTAAGGTAGCTCGAAGGAAGCGCATAAAAACAATCACATGCTCAAGAGGTGACCAGGAAAGGCACCTCAAGACGGACTTCCTGACTTTACAAAGGGAAAAGACTTACTCTAAAAAGAACAGGGTACCCAAAACAGACCAATCCATGTCATTAAGGAGGATTCTGGATGCTAAAGGGTTCCTTAAATCAGACCTGAGGGTGTTTTTAGGTGGATATTTGGCGCTATAGGATACCTTTTGTTTCAAGGAAGTTAAAGGCTTATAGGAAACTTTTGAAATCTTAAAGGGATAGTTCAGTTTTTTAAAGTGGGGTTGTATGAGCTCCATGTGACCACTAAGGAGATTAGATACAGTAGAAAGTTGTCTCCTCTCCCTCAGTAAGACACAGACTGTAATCGATGGTGACGAGGAAATAGGCGCTAACAGGGACAGACGGTACCAAATTCAAAGGCTATTTTCTCTGCCTACAAGATCTAAAATCAAAAAGTAATACCACAGTTTAAGAGTACGCTACATAAAATATTTTTTAAGTGCATTAAGTCTTCGGAAATATAAACACTTATCTGGACCTAACTTCCGCGCAGCAGTAACACTCAGCATCTTGATGTCCAGTGTCCGTGGATGTTTCCTCTGTATTCCTTTCAGTCTCCATCTGTAGCAGCTCTTCTTCTGTGTGCTCCGGTTCATACAGGTATCCTTTTGGTTCCAAAGTGAATGAAACTTCATCGTCGCTGTCATAGTCACTCATTTTGAATTTCCTACGCTGCCTCACAATCCTTAGAGTACAAACAAAAGAATTACAATACTTGATCAAACTTACACGAGGCCAAAACCAGCGCTCGGAGCATAGCTTGTTTACATTCCCTACAGCTGAAAGGAGGAGGGGGGACGGAGCGCACTAACGCTGCGCGTAAGGACACATGAGTTAGTTAGGTCCGGATAAATGTTTTTATTTCCGAAGACTTAATGCACTTAAAAAATATTTTATGTATCGTACTCTTTAACTGTGGTATTACTTTTTGATTTTAGTTCTTGTAGGCAGAGAAAATAGCCTTTGAATTTGGTACCGTCTGTCCCTTTAGCGCCTATTTCCTCGTCACCATCGATTACAGTTTGTGTCTTACTGAGGGAGAGGAGACAACTTTCTACTGTATCTAATGTCCTTAGTGGTCACATAGAGCTCATACAACCCCACTTCAAAAAAACTGAACTTTAACCTTTAACTTTGAATCAAGAAAAGACATCCTCAGGGTACCCTGACATGGATATTATTACATGTATTTTCAGGAGAAAAGATGATACCCACGCTAAAGGGTACCATAAGGCCACGTTCACACCACAGCGTTTCATCTGAAAACGCCAAAACACAGTGAAAAAAAAATCTGCATTACACTGAAAACGCTGTAGTGAGCATGCCAGGCCTGTAGGTGGCGCTATAACTGTCTCGTCCTGAAGCAGCTTTTGTGGGATCTCCACTGAAGTAGAGTTGCGTCGATCATCTGGTGTGTTGGTGAACGCTCAGAGCAGAAGTGGAGCAACAGATGCTCATTTTGTTAAAGACAGTCACAGATTCAGCAGATTGAGCAGAACAAGATGAACACGGTAGTTTGCAGCAACCGTAACAACGGGACTGTTGTCCTGTTGCGTTGCATTTTGGAAAAATCCTTCTCTGGATGCTGTTTTCAAAAGTTTGTTCTTAAGGTCGGCTGAATTTGGATTTGTGTGTTAGTCAAGGTTATAATAGTTTTGGATTTGTCATTATAGTTTAGTTTTAGTTAGTTTAGACATTTTTTTCCATTATAGTTTAGTTTTAATTAGTTTTAGAGCGGGCGTTCTAGTTTTTATTTAGTTTTGATTTTTGCAACAAGGCTTAGTTTTAGTTTAGTTTTAGTTTAGTTTTAATTTAGTTTCAGTTTAGTTTTAGTTTAGTTTCAGTTTAGTTTCAGTTTAGTTTCACTTTAGTTTTAATTTAGTTTCAGTTTAGTTTTAGTTTAGTTTTAGTTTAGTTTTAATTTAGTTTCAGTTTAGTTTTAGTTTAGTTTTAGTTTAGTTTCAGTTTAGTTTCAGTTCAGTTTTAGTTTAGTTTCACTTTAGTTTTACTAGTTTCAGTTTAGTTTTAGTTCAGTTTTAGTTTTTCATACCTTATTAACCAGGTGCAGGATTCAAAAAGGTCAGAGTAAATATTTTGTCATACTGTTTATTTTCCAGTCCAACATAGAGCTCACTGCTCAGTCAATGCTGATACTGAACTGTTGGCTGCTGCCTTAAACACAAGAAAATAATATAAACTTAATATAAAAATATAAACATAAATTATATAAAAATAATGTTGACATAAATTATAAAAAAAACAATTCAATATGAGCTTCAATAAATAAAAACTTGGACTCTGTAACAATTAAACTATCACAGATGCTCTGATTCATTGCTCTACTACGTTTGGTTGCAGCACAGCGCACAGCCAGTCAGTGCAGTAAACAAGCACATCCCAGTACGTCACTATGATGGTGCTGTATGGCGCTGACAACTGCTGAAAACTGTCATAAAATTGGTTGGGAAAATGTGTTGGATTAGTTTAAATCCTGAAGGCTGTTAATATTGTCAAAAACTATAACTAAGGGAATTTTGTCTTTAATTTTAGTTAGTTTCAGTTAGTTTTGTGAACACAAGATACAGTTTTAGTTTACTTATCGTTTTTGTTTTCTTTTCTAGTTTTTATTAGTTTGAGTTAACTGCAATGTATTTTAAATTTTAGTTTTCCTTTTTAGTTTTGTTTTATTTAACTACTACAACCTTGGTGTGAGTCGATCCAATCCGTCTCCCTCGCTTCACACCGTACTGCCCATGGTCCCACCTCGTCCTTCCCCACTACCCCTCTCACGTCAGCTAGCTGCTCAGCTACTGAAGCGTCATGGAGCCTGAGAAGACTGAAACCAGGAAGCTGTTACTGTTACCCTTCCCTAGCCAAACTGGGTTTCAGATCGTAGACCATAGCTTTGAGAACAGACTGAATTGTTTACACGGTGATGTCTGGTGTTAAAGGGTAGCTAAAAACAGATCTTATGGCGTTTTTCAAGAGGATTTTTACTAAATGGTTTTAAAACAAACAGAGCAGATGTTTAAAGTACATGTTTCATTTGATCACTCTGAGTGAGAACAGGTGACATTTATGTTGAAGTCTCCAATGCTGTGATCTGATTGGCTGCCTGACAGCATCCAGAGGGCATCTGTAAACGTAAACCAGTGTGATGGAGTTTATCAGGGTGAACGTTAGTGTGACAGGACAGATTCTCCGCTTCATCCCCACGCACTGAAAGGCTTAAACATTCCTCCTGGAGACGGCGACTGTAATCTTTGATGGCGCTGAGAAAAGGAAGGCCACATCCGTCCCTGAGCGTCTGCTATCAGGGGGCGCTTCAGAAGTCATTCCTGCATTTTTAAAAAGGGACGAAGCAAAGACTCCTGGAATAAAAGTGGGTAACTTAATCTCAAAGACGCACCGAGGGAATGAGGCTGCTGTGAAATCTGATCTACTCCTGGGCGGCGGCGGTGGTGGTGGTGGTGGTGGTGGGGGACCAAATACAGGCCGGGTGCCGGGGTCGTAATTGGGAGCGTTATTGATTTCCGGGCCTGTCGTCACGCCTGAGGTGACCTTTTGTTTGAGAATAATTGCTCTATTAGAGGGTTTATTCAGGCACCTGCTGGGTATCTCACACGCCATTATCGTCCAATAAGAAGCCCCGGGCAGGAAGCGGTGACCCTGGCCTGATGCGTGGGCTGGACACAGACAGTGACCGTCTGCTCAGAGGGCGCTTATCACCAGCGAGGACACTGTAAGACCTCCAGGGAGCGGGATCAGATTATAAAACATTTCTCTTCATTGCTTCATTTCAGGGAACCGTTCGCAGCTTTGGGAACAAATATAAAAAATCTGATTCTCCTTTTTATTTCCTAATCACACAATCAGTTTATAGAAACTCTGAGTCTTTCCTGCTCCGTTAAAATGTGTCTCAGGTTCCTGTGGGTTCATCCCCGGTGTGATCAGCCCAGAGTCAGCGCAGAGTTAGAGGCTTTACACAGGAAACTTTCTCAGGCTGTGGTGGAGCTTTAGGGTGGCTTTGGCTAAAGCACACCAGCCCTCACCTCCTCAGCCTCAGGAGGAAACCCTGAGCTCCCAACCTGGAGTCGGTAATTAAAAAGGAGGCCGAAGAAGCTCTGAGCTGGTCTGTGTTCACAGCGCTGAGTCCTGCCAGGAGGGGGGGGACGTCCACAGCCTGTTTTAACCCACGTATGCAGATGAATCACATCCAACTGTTCTTCCAGTTTCAGAAGCTTCATGGTTTCCAAGTGGAGTCCCTTTTCTAAGATAGTCAGCATGTAGGGCTGAGGAGCACAAAAATGCCCTCCTGGGAGCCAAAACGAGGGCTAAAGTGCCAAATTTGGAGCCAAAAGTCTAATTAAGTGCCCTCTTTGGATCCAGAAGGCCTTTCAATAACCGAAATGTTCACTCAAGTGCCTATTTTAGAGCCAAAACCCACACTGAAGCGCTCTGGAGCCAAGTAGCTTGCTAAAGTGCCCTCATTGAAGCTGACATGTGTGCTAAAGTGCTTGATTTAGAGCTAAAAACAAGCGCTAAAGTGCACTCTTGGGAGCTATATAGCTAAATATTTGCTTAGGTGCTCATTTTGAAGGTGTTCAGGAGCTAAAGCCCACGCTAAAGTGCCCTATTGGAGGTCAAAATGTGTGCTAGAGTGACTGATTTGGAGCCAAAACAAGCGCTTAAGTGCCCTACTGGGAGGAAAAAAGCCTGATTAAGTGTCTTCATGGGGGCCAGAGGGCACACTATTGCTCCCTTTTGGGAACTGAAATTTCCACTGAGGTGCCCATTGGTGGGAAAAACACAAAATGTGCCCATTTTGGAGCAAAGAATAGCTAAAGTGCCCTTTTGAGGGCTAAAACATGCACTTAAGTACCAATTTTGTAAACAAAACCCTGCCTTAGGTGCTCTTGAGCCAAAATGGGTGCCAAATGTCCTTTTTTTTGGTCCCAAAACTTGCGCAAATGTAATAATAATAATAATGCATTTTATTAAAAAGCGCCTCAGGACACTCAAGGACGCTGGACAAGATTTAAAAAAAAAAAAAAAAAAAAGTGCCAATTTTGGAGCCAAAAAGCCTGGTTAGGGGCCCTCTTGGAACCCAAAAGCTCGATTTTAGCCCTTAAAGGAATTGAAATGTTCCCTCAAGTGCTAATTTTTGAGCCAGAAAGCCTCATTGTTAAAATGCACTGGAGCCACAAAGCTAGCTAAAGTGCACTAATTAAAGCCAAAACGTGCGCTTGAGTGCCTGACCTGGGGCTAAAACAAGCTCTAAAGTGCCCACTTGGGAGCTAGAAAAAACACTATGAAGCCCTTTTTGAAGCCAAAAGTCATGCCAAGTGCTCTGGAGCCAAAATGCACGCTTACATGTCCTTCTAGTTAAAAAAAATATAATAAAATGAAAGAAAGAAACAATTTGGAGCAAATAAAGAGCGCTAAAGTGCCATCTTAAGGGCTAAAACAAGCACAAGAGTACCAATTTTGTAACCAATATCTCTTTTTTGGTGCTAAAACTTGTGCATAAGGGCCTACTTTGGAGCCAAAAAGGCTGATAAAGTGCCTTCTTGGGATCCAGAAGACACACTATGTAGCCTTTTTGGGAACTCAAATAATCACCCAAGTGCCAGCTTTAGAGCCAAATCCTGTGTTGAAGAGCTCTGGAGCCAAGAAGCTTGCTAAAGTGCCCACATGTGATCCAAAACATGCACTAGAGTGCCTGATCTGGGGCTAAAACAAGCGCAAAAGTGCCCTCTTGGGGGTTAGAAAGCACACCATTAAGCCCTTTCCGCAGCCAAAACTCACCAAGCTAAGTGCCCTCCTGGTTAGAAAAACACAAAAATGTCAATTTTAAAGCAAAAAAAAAGAGCACTAAAGTGCCCTCTTAGTGGCCAAAATAAGCACTTTACAACCAATTTTGGAACCAAACCCTGGCTTAGGTTCCTCTGAGCCAAAATGGGTGCCAAATATCCCTTTTTTGGTGCCAAAACTTGCGCTAAAGTGCCTACTTTGGAGCTAAAAAGGCTGATAAAGTGCCCTCTTGGAACCCAAAAGCTTGTTTTTAGCCCTTTCTGAAACTGAAATGTTAACTCAAGTGCCCATTTTAGAGCCAAAACTTTTGTTGAAGCACTCTGGAGACAAGAAGTGTGCTGAAGTGCATGTAATCCAAAAAGTGCGCTAGAGTGCCTGATCTGGGGCTAAAACAAGCACCAAAGTTCCCCTTTGGAGGTTAGAAAGCACATTATTAAGCCCTTTTTGCAGCCAAAAGTCATGCCGAAGTTCTCTGGAGCCAAAATGCACCAAGCTAAGTGCCCTCCTGGTTGGAAAAAAAAACAAAAAAATGACAATTTTGGAGCAAAAAAAGAGCGCTAGAGTGCCTTCTTAAGGCCAAAAATGTGCATTAAAGTACCAACTTTGAAACTAAAACTCTGCCTTAGGTGCTCTCGAGCCAAAATGTCAGCAAATGTCCATTTTGTGGTGCCAAAATTTGCACTAAAGTGCCAGCTGCAGAGCCTAAACTCATGTTGAAGAGCTCTGGAGCCAAGGAGAGCTACTGACCCTAATGGAATCCAACATGTGAGCTAAAGTGCCTGATCTGGGAGCTAGAAAGCACACAATGACGCCCTTTATGGGACTGAAATGTTTGCTTAGGTGCCCATTTTGTAACCAAAAGTCAGGCCAAAGTGCCCTTCTGGTTTGAAAAACACACTGAGCTGCCTCCTTGGCTGGTTAAGATGTGATAAACTGCCTCTTGAGAGGCAAAAACAAGTGATTAAGTGCCCTCGACAACAAACCAAGTTTTGAGCCCTCCTGTGGCAAAATACCACGGTACAAATTCACCTTGGCTGTGACCTTGAATGGGCAGACTCGCACTAAACTCTAACAGAGGTGGAATCAGATTGAGCTGTTTTTCCAGTACCAGAAGCAACATGGTTTCAAGTTGTAGTCCCACTTTGTGGAGCAGAGGAGAAACTCCAGATCTCTTTGGTTTTTCATCCAACAACAGGAAGCATGTCGCTACAGCTGAGGTCTGCGTGCAAGAATAAAGAAAAGTCATGTGCAGCTTGTGTTGCAAATGTTTTTCTGGACATTTCTGGGCGTGTTTTTTGCCACCCAAGAGCGCACATTAGCATGCATTTTAGCTCCCAAGAGGATGCTTTAGACTCCAGCTCCATTCTTGCTCTAAAAGACAAAGACATTATTGCAAAAAGCCCTTCAACCTATGGATGGATCGGATGGATTCAGTACAAAATAAAAATTGTTGATGCTTCTAAATGCAAATGCTGGTTGGAAACTTCAAGAGACTTTCCCAGCCAATCAAATCCTTAGTTTTCAAGCTGTGTCAATGCACAGAAAATAACATTCTGTATCTGCATCTCAACCTTGAGGACGAGTCTTTCATAAACAGCTGTTTCCAACATGTTTCTGTGAGACGTATTGAGTCAGCTCCTGGAGACAGACTCCACCGTCACTGATGTAAAGCTCGTAGTCGGCTCCTTTTCTCCTCTGAGCACATTTAGTCATCTAAAAATCACCAGCACAGAGCTCCAACTCTCAAACTAAGAGTGTAAATGATGCAAAAATTGCACTTTGCATCAATTTCATGAGGATTTATTCGATATAAAGATGCAGGAAGGAAATAAAACCTGCCTCACGGGGCTCACAGATAATGATTTTTTGTTCCTCTGATGCTTTCAAATTTCATGACTCGCCTCAGGTGCAGGTGTTTGCGTATCATCGTTTATCTCTTCGCCTTAAAGCGCGAGTGAGGCGTGAAGGTGTGAGATCATCACAGAGATGAAAGACTTGTTTTGTTATCGTCTTCACATCCAAACAGGAAGTTGAGGGTTTGTCTGCGGCGGTGCAGACGTCACGCTCCGTCCTCCCTCTGGCTCTGAGACGTGTTCATTAGCAGCGGCGTGAGCAGTTTGTGAGTCACTCTGCTCCCCTGTTCGACGTCATGTCATCGCTCTCCCTGGCTCGTTTGTCTGGCACACGGCTCCAGCTGCTCGCAGCCTGGCTCGGCTTCACACTTCAAACATATTAACACTCAAACGGAAGCATCGCAGCAAACACGGATTGGAAATCAGTGTTTTAAAGCTGCAGTGAAAATCGATGTGAAAGCAGCCGTTCAATGATCTTAATGCACCTAATGCTCTCTAATGCATCACAGCGCC
The DNA here is from genome assembly GCF_033239565.1 of Halichoeres trimaculatus. Classification (NCBI taxonomy): domain Eukaryota; kingdom Metazoa; phylum Chordata; class Actinopteri; order Labriformes; family Labridae; genus Halichoeres; species Halichoeres trimaculatus. The sequence goes on along the minus strand of NW_027437196.1, from coordinate 1,479,472 downwards.
ACAAAGCAGACTGCAGCGCTCACAATCTGCACGATGACATCGATTTCCAGCCGGGTCTTTGTTCCTTATTGGCAAAAATACATCAGAGAGGCTGAAGACGCCGTTCACTTAATGCTCTCACATGAAAGAGGGTGAAATCTGCCAAAGCATCAGAGCATGTGCCAATAAAATAAAAGAGCGTGAAGACAAGCGTGAAAAATAAAACCTGAAACCAGCTCAGAAAGATGTGTGTGAAAATAAAGCCTCAGAAACATCAACGAAACCCAGGATTGAAGCCGAGCATGTTCTCATGTGTCAGAAAGAGACTGTGTTCACACAAACTGTGAGAAGGAGAGACACGAGAGTGCTCCAGAGGGAGAAACAGCCCACGGAGGTGGAGGTCAAAAGCACTTTAAAGACAGATAAACGCGCGTAGTAAGAGCACTTTGCAGGAGCTGTCCATTCAGCACCACAGAGCCACAAGACCAGGCACAAGTCCTGCTGGGAAACCAGTCCACAATGACAGTTTTCAGAGCAGAGCGCTGGATTTTAGTCTGCAGCCTCTCTGGGTCCTGATACCTTCAGTTTGACTTCTCAAACTGTTAGTCTGTATGTGCAAATACGCAGCTCAAGACCAAAGACCTGTTTCTCTGGTTGTATCTGCTGTTAGAAACATCTTAAAGCTTCTTTAATGCAAAGAAAAAACAGTTTCTCACAGTTTCACTCTTTAAAAAACTGAAGAACAACATGAGACGACACAAGCTTCAGCTCTGGAGCGCCATCGTCTAATCAGATGAAATGATGCCTCATACACAGAGGAGATAATCCTGGTTGGTTTCGTTGTTCGTTCGTTCGACTACCAGGATCAATAAAGTTAAAATTTGTCTAAAAAGTGGAGCAGTTGGCCCAGGTGGTCTTGGTCGTGCTCCATAGGGTTCACCCTCCTGCAGGTGGCCGGGTTAGGGTCCGACCTGTGGCCCGCTATCTCACCGAAGGCATGAAAAGCCCAAACAAAAAACAAAAACAACTTTGTTTAAAAAAAGAAAAAAGTCCAAAAAAATGTAATTAAAAAAAGAGAAAAAGAAAAAAAAAAGTGCAGTTCTCAGAGTGGCCACTAGGGGCTGGCTCCAAAAGCCAATGAATGCCCCTTCGCTCCCATTGTAAAATGCTAATTTTAAAACAGATTTAAACACATGAACATTCAGGTCTGAAAGGCCTATTTATCATTTCTTTTTGCTCATTTTTACTGCTCTACAAATGATTTAAAAATAAAAACGTTTTTGTTTTGATCATTTATGTCTGAAGTTATGATAATAAGTACATATTTAGGGTGCAGATGCCCCCCTCCCAATTAAAATAAAATAAAATAAAATAAAAAATATATATGGAAGCGTTTTGCATTCACTTGAAGAAAAAAAAAAAAACTCAGGTTTTTCAGAGTAATTTATTCTTCGGTTTGTTTTTTGTGGTAATTAATCTTATTTTTCTGAATAATATATTTTTTTTATTGGTTTGTTTTTTTGTTATAATTATTTCTGTTTTAATTAGTAATTTTTTTTCTGTTTTCAGGTTACTTTTTTCCTGTTTTTCTGAGTAAAATAGAATAAATTATATTAATCAAAATTTATATTTATAAAACATTTTTTTATAAAGAAAATATTAATCAGAAAAACAAAATTAATTACCACAAAAAATACTCATAAAAACAGAAATAATTATAACAAAAAACAAACCAATAAAAAAAATCTTAATCAGAGAAACAAAATTAATTACCACAAAACAGAAGAATAAATTACACTGAAAATTCTGAGTTTTTTTCTTCAAGTGAATGCAATACTCTTCCGTATATATATAAATAAATTAAAAATAATAATAATTTAAAATATAAATTAGTATTAAAAATAAATAAAAACAATAAAATAATATAATAATAATAATAATAATAATAATAATAATAATAATTTCATTAACAAGCAGTGCCGGGAGTTATATGCTTTTACAAGTAATAATGATAAACTCTTTGTATAATAATGTGCAGAAAAACAGTCAAAACACCTTAAAAGTCCCAAAGCAGCCACCAGAATGATCAAGCCTGAGGCGATGGACTCCAGCACACGTTCACTGAAAATAAATGAGCTGTAACACATCATGACGAGCACAGCCGTCAGGAGATTGAGCTGCTTAACGTGGATCAGCTGCATCAGCTCAAAGGCCAAGGGATGGGGTGAAGAACGCTCATCTTAAAAACAAGACGCCACTCGATCCTCGGTCGTAGTCAGAGCAACTGTTTCTCCACTTCCAAACAAAACACATGTTTACAAAGTGATGATTTGGCAAGCTCATCATAACAAACAATTTCAGAAAAAAAAAATAGTTCAAAACATAGCTAATCTGTATGTGGTGGAGAAAATGTTTGGATACCTGATTAGTAAAATGCTAGCTTGAAGCTTCTCTGTACTTTAAGAATCTTTCTCCGACAGATTTCGCTCCATCTCTTTACATCTCCATGCACATATGATGATTCGACCTGAAAGGATTCGATCTCTGAAACTAAGATCAAATGTTGAAGGTTTTAGAAAGAGCTCTTTGCAGTCTGAGGAGTCTTGTCTTTAAAAAATAAAGTGTTTTGAAGTCAGGGTGAGTCAGTCAGGTGAATTATTTTTCTGATTTTGAGTCTGGCCTTCAGAAAATCAAAGGTCAGGTACGTCTGATGCTTAACGTCTGATAAAAATGTATTTTTGCTCTTTGCTCATCGCTCTCCTGTGCATGGATGTGCATAAACAGGAATATAAATACTGATAATCTGCTCTGGTATCATCCCCTGCCATCAGTGTGTGATAACAGCGCTTTGAGTGGATGGAACGACCAGAAAAGCGTCGCGTAAGTACAAGTCCGTTTTAGATTTAATCAGGCTGAAAGGTTACCCAGGAGAGCACTTCTTTTTGTCTTCTTCTCTGGGAAAAACGCGTCAGTGACTGAGTGGAGGCTGGGGCTGTATTTCACCGGTAAAAGCAGGACTGGAGCGTATAATTCAGAGGCAATTGACAGCACCCCGAGGATCACTGCGACGAGATAATAAACTCCAGAGTGCACAGCGGGGGGCTGTGTGCTGTTGTAATGTGTGGAATGGTAATGAAGGAAGATTCAATCATGGCGTGTAGCTGCCACTTCACGTTAAACCAAGTTTGCAGTCATGTTTGATGCACTGTAAAAATTTACTGTCAATTTACCAGAAAAATTCAACAGTAAAATCCTGTTCTGTTTCAATACAATAGTATAAAAAATCACTGTAAAACACTGACAACTCTGAATTCAGTGTTTTACAGTGATTTTACAGCACAGTTTTTTTTTGGTGCGATGGTGTTTTGAAACCGTGAGTGAGGAGGAAACAGTGGATATGAGACCCTGCTGTACGTTCAGATGTTACACTGCAGAGTCCACAGACTGTCTGTGCTGCACATGGCACAGACCAGCTTTCTGGCATAACATATGGGGCACAGACAGCCAGTCAGTGCCATGTGGAGAGTCGTTTTACCGGGCATGGAACCGATGTCTGTGCTCCACTCAGCACTGACCCACTTTCTGTGCTGGGATGGCATGCCATGTGGAGCAAAGGCAGCAGGGGATGGAACAGATGTTTGTGCTTCAAATGGCACAAAATGGCTGTCTGAGCTCCACATCGCACTGGACAGCTTCCTGTGCTCCACATGGCACAGACCAGCTGTCTTTGCTGGAATGGCATGTCATATGAAGCACAGACAGCTTTTCAGTGCAACTTGGAGCATAGGCAGCAGGGTATGGTATGGATGTCTATGCTCCATATGGCATGGACCAGCTGTCTATGCTTCACATGGCTCAGACCAGCTGTTTTTGCTGAAATGGCATGTCATATGAAGCACAGACAGCTTTTCAGTGCAATGTGGAGCACAGGCAGCAGGGTATGGTATGGATGTCTATGCTCCATATGGCATGGACCAGCTGTCTATGCTTCACATGGCTCAGACCAGCTGTTTTTGCTGAAATGGCATGTCATGTTGAGCACAGGCAGCTGTTCAGTGCAACATGGAGCACAGGCAGCAGGGTATGGTATGGATGTCTATGCTCCATATGGCATGGACCAGCTGTCTGTGCTTTACATGGAACAAAACTGCTGTCAGTGCTTCACATGGCATGGATTGGTTGTCTCTGCTCCACATGGCATCGAAAGGCTTAATGTGCTCCACATGGCGCAAAACAGCTGTCTGTGCTTCACATGACATAGAATGGCTGTCTTTGCTTCATATGGCACAAATCATGAACCCAGTGTACTTACAGAATTACAGTTTATTGGCCAATTTTAAAATGGAGAAAAAGATAAACTGAGTTTTTTTTTTTTTAAGTCTTTCTTCTATTTTTTTTTCAGCTAACTAAAAAAACACTTCCAGGGTTGTAGTTTAATTGGAGCACTGACAGTCTGTGCTCTCATACACACTGTGTTCCCTCTTTATTCACAGACACAAAACACCCTTTAAATAAACTACAGTACATGCACTGTAAAAAATCAACAGCACAAAACAAATAAAAATCAAACAGCAAAACAAACAAACAAACAAAAAATTAGGAAATCACCAGTCATCCCTGCCGCCAGTATTTTACTGTCTTTTTTACAGTGTGATTTTTTACAGTGTAAATTTATTGAGGTGATTGGCTTTTTAGTGAAGCAGAAAAACTCTTAGAAAGTGTTTTCTTCCCTCATCTGCAGCGTGGACGCAGGATCAGGCTGTGGATTACAGCTCTTCAACTGGATAAATAAATTATGAGGACTCTTAATAACGTGTGTGTGGCTGTAATTAGCGCGTCGCCTGGATTCCAGCAAAGTGCTGATGTACCAATTTTTCCTATCAGCAGAACAATAGACTGAATCAAAAGCTCCAATCAGGCCTCCCGTGGCGTTTCACGCTCCAAACAAAGTCGGACGCTCGTTTAGTCGGCGCGCTCTGGAATTGGGGCGGCATGCTCGTTTACCGGAATGAGCCGCGCATTAGCCGAAGCATTTGATTCAATTTCTGTGAACAAAAGGAAACGCACAAACAAGATGGTGACACAGTTTACTGGGGTAATATTATTTCACCCCCCGCTCGCTTGGTCTGTTTTTATCCGTGTGTGTTTCCTCGGCTGCAGCTGAAGCGTCGCCATAGAAACCAGGCTGCCACTGGGTGTTTGGAGAGCACCCAGCAAATGTCATGATGAAAGTCAGTATATCAGGGATGGGCGCTAAACGCCGCTGAGGACTCGTGTAATGGCTGCCAATATTTCCAGCGTGGAGAGTCAGCGGGGGGGTGACACTGTCGCCTCTGACCATTTCCCTTCCTCACATTTTTTCACAGCCCGAGGAGCAGGAGCAGGGACGGACGCCAGCTCAGCTCGGAGCTGACAACACGCCTGTCAGAGCGATGACGAGAGACGCCGGCTCCTCGAGTAGACAGGGAGGATACTGCAGCGAGGCCGCCGCCGCCGCCGCCGCCTCTTTTCACGCTCCTATCACCGTAATGTGATGAGCTGTCACATTAAAATCCTCCAGTTGGTCAATTCAGGGCGCCATCAGTAGTCGTCGGCGGCGAGACTTATTGCAGCCATAACAATAACACTAAAGGTTGGAGGCGATAAATGTCAGCGGGAACACGGGCTGGAAGACTTGGCCCCGGCTTCGAGGAGCGAGTTCATTCCTCTCGGCCCGTGCCAGGCGGAGCAGCCAGATGCCAAGATTTGGGCGCAGGCTTTCGCTCCCCGCGGGCGCCGGAGAGGCTGGATGTGCTGCCTCATCCAGAGATCTGCTTCAATAAAGGAGGAAGAGGGTGTTTATGGATCATTGGGGCCTGTTTATAAGGAGAAGATGGAACTCTGCAGAGTTTAACAACCTGAACCAGATGTGACGGCGAGGACGGAGAGCTCAGCCTGGACGTCTTTACGCTGAAATCAAACCATCACATCTGGACACAGAGATTCCTGCGAGGTTGGCATTCGTGGCTAACCTCAGACGTGTGTATCTCGTCACACTCCTCTGACTCTGGCACAAACAACCCCGAGCAGCACGTCTGCTAATTCACATCCCAGCCTTCAGGCAATTACCTGCGCATCGTTCATGGCGAGCGCTGGCTCGTCTGACTGTTTGTCACTGACGTGGAGGTGGCGTAGAGATGACAGCGGCACCCGAAGGGGACGGATGGCGAAACCCTGGCAACACTCAATGTTTCAATTAGAGGAGGAACATGGCGGCTCCTGATCGCCTTCCTTTCTCTGCAGCTACGAGTCGGTAATTACGGCGGGTCGATAAGGTCCACAGACAGCTTGGCGTGTTGTGGAGAAACAGACAGGATAACAAAGACGCAAAGATATTAAAGAAAAGCTGATTTCTTTAAAAACTACAGCAGTAAAACAGAAACAGGAGGCTAAGCTAAGTGGCTAACTCTAGCGTTTTGTATCTAATCTGATGAAGTCAAAAGAGAAAAGGAAATTAACATGGAAACTGTTTAAGCTAGCTTGCTTACCCTATTTTAGCATATTTTGACTCAAGTACCGTCAACAGTCTCCTCTTTAAAAACAAGCTAATACGCTACGTTAGCATCTGCACGTCATCATTTCCACTTAAAATGCCTTGCTTTGGTGTTTTCACCCTGCAGACATAAAACTACAAAAGTTGTAGTTCATCCATTCACAGTCTCTAAAGAGGGGGAATTATACTGTTTTGCATCTTTATTCTGACCCTCCAGAAAAATTGTAACTTTTTTCGTCTCTTTTCGTCGTCTTGGCTCATTTGTTGGTCATAGACATCGAACTGGTTTTGTCTTCAGTGATATTTTTACTACTTTTTCTCCTGTTTGTCTGGAGATCCTACATGTAACCATGGCTGCATTGTTTACATGTGAAATCAGCTGTAAGCACCCCATAGCATGTCAATGCTAACTTGTGCTAGGCCAGATGTTACCCCACAAGGTGAGGAAAAGGAAGTGAGGATGTTGTGCTAGTTGGACCTGGACATGGACCTGTCCTTCCATCCATCGTTATTGGGAACGTAAGATCTATCTCCAATAAGAGGGACGAGCTAGCCGTGCTAACCCAGCAACAGAGGGAATACCAGAAGGTAAAGTAGCATCATGCTATTCACAGACATGGCTTAAAGAGTCAAATAGCTGAGTCATATGTTAGTTTCTTCCATTTTTACCGTCATATAAGTTATCTACAGGAAATGTTCTGTATCCTTCGAGTGTTTTTCCTCCTCGTGCTTTTATCTGAAAGCTCCAGAGAGGAAGGAGAGAAATCTCTAACTTAAAATTCCAGCGTGTTTCCTCGTTTATGGAAATCCGGCCTCTCAGGTTGTTACCGACGAGCCGAACACAGGTTTAATGGGATGTACGCACACGCTCTGAGCAGACGCTCGTAGCTTAAAGACACAATTAGAGAACAACAAAGGAAAATACCTGCTGACCTTTTCCTCAAATGAGGCGCCTGAACGCCGCCTTTGGAAACTCCTCATGGGCTGTTTTTGCCTCCGACACACAAACAGGAGCACACACACCTGACGTCTACACCGGCTATTAGTGAGACGGAGGATGGTGGTGACATTTAGTTTGACCGTTGCTCCAAACACTGAATATTTATTGCTTTATTAAAGCAACCGCCTCCCACGTGTTATGAGCCATTTCTGCAAAGAACATTTAAATCATGACAACAATCATGATGAATCGCCGCCGAGGCTGCCTGGCAATCTCGCCGCTAATCTCCAGCTCTGATGCCAGCATCACGCGGCTCGATTGTTCATAATTGCCCTTAAGATGAACTATGGCTGAACATTAGGAGCATCCAATCCTCCTCTAAATCAATCCGCCGTCGCCTCTTATCAGCCAAGGGCGCTCTGCGAACGGGAGGAATCGGCCGATTGTCTGTTTGGATTCCAGGGGTGAATTATCTCCTCTCTCTTTGCTTTCCTGAACCTTTTCCAGCCTCGCAGCTTATCTCACTCATTAGTAAGTGACTGCGCTAAAAAGGAGAAACACAGTTGCAGGGGAGAGGAGAAAGAGGAGGTGAACGACCTGACACTGTGTTAGCGACTGATTCACCAGAGGAGGGATGTGTGAGAGCGAAGGAAGAATCCCAATGAGTTTAAAGCAGGAGGTTTCAAATTAAACTGTGTATCGCCTTAAGGAAACACACTCCTGCCTGTCACTCTGCGCTGGAGACGGAGAAGCTAATATCCTGGCAAAGCAACCAGAGCTAAAATGAGGCTGCAGCGGGTCCTCCCACGTTTTACAATCTGCCTCACGCTGGATTTTACTTCCTCAGATTGACATCTGCAGCTCTTCCCTCAGAGTCTAAACTACTGAGCTAACTGAGCTAACTGCTAACAAGCGGCAGCTCTCTCTTGTTTGCTAACTTCTTCACGTCGCTGTAGGAAGTGATTCCAATACTTTTCGTTTATCACCTGTCTGCAAAACTTTTGCCTCTGTTTCCAGGAGCTGTTCATCCCCAAACAAAAGCAGCTAGCTAAAACTGTAGGCTCTACCAAGCTAATTAGCTTTGTTAGCTCGCTATATTTTGGTTTCTCAAGCTTTCCAAAAAAAAAGTAGTTAAGGATTTTCCCCATTGTTTGAAAGTAAATTCCTCTTTCTGATAAAAAGACAAGACAAAAGGTGCAAAACTAAAGTTTAAAGAGGGGTTGTCGTTCAATTGTTAGCCTTTATTTTGTCCCTCTGGAGCCCCCGTAGTGTCTGCACCTGGTTTACAGCTCATAATAATCCTCAAGATCACCTGAAGATCGTCATGAGACTTGCTTAAATGATGAAGTGATCACATAAGGAGCTCCTTCCAGAGGACTGGCTAATCAGAGCGAAGGGGGTTTGTAGAGTGGGGTGCCTTAAAGAGACAGCAGCAAAGTGTTTTAGATGGAGACCAGACAGGCACGAGAGGGACAGAATAGGGACTTTCCTGTCTTTTTTCATTAGAAATTGAAATTTCCTTTTGAACAGTGAGGAAATTCCTCAAAGCAAGTCTTTCAGTACAGCCTCAAATTGAAATATGGGGCGCTAACAAAGCTAACTAGCTTGGTAAAGCCAAAGTAGTATCATTAGATGATATTTAGCTTCAAGCAATCTTTTTTCCCTCTTTCTGGTGTTTTAAAAAACCCTGATTTCAGCCTCTGTCTGAAACACTCAGTTTTAGCTGCTGTCTCTTTAAGACTCCAGGCTCCACAAACCCCTCCCACTCTGATTGGCCAGAGAGAGACCTTGGTGTTTGGGGCTTGGTTAAGAGATCTTCATGTCTTGTGACGATCCCTTAAAGATCTTAAGGACTGTTATGAGCTATAAACCATGTAAACATACTACGGGGGCACCAGAAGGTCAAAATAAAGATTTTAAAAAAGCACAATAACCCCTCTTTAAATTTACTCTTATGAGGTTTTCTCCTTTTTTCATCAGTGTAAGTGAAATTTCCCTTCGAACAGCGAGGGAAATCCTCAGTGCAAGTCTTTAGGAGGAGCCTCAGAAATAAAAACAAAGGAGCTAACAAAGCTAATTAGCTTGATAAAGCTAAAGTAAGAAAAACAAGGATTTCTTTTGAGCTGTATACTATGTAAAGATACTACAGGGGGACCAGAGGGTCAAAATAAAAACTTTGAAAAAGCACAATACCCCCTCTTTAAACTAACTCTTATGAGGTTTTTCTCCGTATGTCTGTTTTTTTTTTCAAATGTCCCTATAAACGGCAAGGGAAATCCTCAGGTCAAGTCTTTAAGAAGAACCTCAAACATAAATACACTGGGCGCTAACAAAGCTAATTAGCTTGGTTAAACTAAAGTAGTATCTTTAGATGATATTTAGCTTCAAGCAATCTCTATTTTTCTCTTTCTGGTGTTTTAAAAAAAACTCATATCTTCATCTCCATCTGAAACACTCAGTTTTAGTCACTGTCTCTTTAAGACTCGCAGATCCACATACCCCCTTCACTCTGATTGGCCACAGAAAGAGACCTCGGTGTTTGAGGCCCAGTTAGAAGATCCTCATGTTTTGAAGATCCCATAAAGACTTTCATGAATTGTCAACCATGTAAAGATACTACGGGGGCACCAGAGGGTCAAAATAAAGATTTTGAAAAAGCACAATACCCCCTCTTTAAACTTACTCTTATGAGGTTTTTCTCCTTACGTATTTTTCATCAATGTGAGTAAAATTTCCCTACGAATGGCAAGGGAAATCCTCAGTTCAAGTCTTAAAGAAGAGCTGCAGAAATAAAAACACACAGCGCTAACAAGCTAATTAGCTTGGTAAAGCTTACATTTTCAGTTAGCTGCTGTTTTTAGAGAACGTGCATTGTTCTGTGCATTTCTGATCAATTCACAGACATATTCATGGATTTGTACAACATGTAAATAAGTAGAGGTTTGAAAATTTGCACACGCTCAGTCTGAACACCCCCTCTTTAAGTTTTTAGCCGCCAAATTGTGCAGGGTTGTCCCAAACTGTGACGATCCTGTGACTGACAGGGGCCTTGGCACCAGGTTTCAGTCACTCATCAGCAGACTTCTTGTCAAACCCTGGTGGAATAATTGGCTCATAGCAGGCCGATGTAACTGACAACACACGAGGATTGACAGACAAACCAATCTTTCCCCAACGTGCCGTCACTGTCTGCACCGGGTTGGTGCCAGGAAAAGCAGCCGCCGCAGCAGGTGTCGTACGGACGCTTCCTCGTCTGTGTTTTCTCTACTACTTTAATCAACATCTGTTTGAGCGTTTATCACTTCGGCTATTCATCAGCATCAGCCAGGTGAAGGAGACCCAGACCAGGACTCCAAAATTAAAAACCACCAAACTCTTCTCGCAGAGCATGATCAGCTCTGCAATATTCAAAGCTCTCACCATCAGGGACGGCGAGCACGCTCTCGTCTGACTCCACTTGTCGATATTTTGTTTTGACTTTCAAGTCGGCATCTCCACATTTAATGCTGGAATTTATCAGCTCGGAGCAGACAGGCAGCGTTTCAAATAAACAACATTTTATCAATGTTTGACAAGAGCGCAACCTCGGAAACCTCACTTAGGATTTATATGACATTGAGTGCTCTCTGATTCCTAAGCAGGCCTCATATCTGCGAGGAAACAGCAGAGTTTAGAGGAATGAGAGCCGAACAAAAACGAGGACGTCGCCTGCTTTCTGTACGGAGACTGAAGCCACCGCAGCGAGGACGGAGAAGCTTTCTGAGCTTCAGAAGCAAAGATTCACCAGAAAGAGCAGAGATCCAGCTCTTTGAGGTGTTTCATGACTCATGGTTCATGACTGATCCCAGGGTTTGGCTCTGAATCCCCCCCTCGAGTCCTCGACTGCTCTGCTAGTTCGAGGTGCTGCAAAGCTAACGCTAACGCTAACGCAGATCGGATGTTTCTTCAGGGCCCGGCTCATGCAGCATTAGCCCGTCGCCTCTGAGTCCGACGGCGTAAATGTGAAGAGGAGTCGACTGCTGGGCCGGATGATGGAGGCGTTTCCTCCATTAGCCGTCTGCAGAGCTGGGATCTAAAGTTACAGCTGGTCTGAGCGGCGGCTGAAAAACCTGGAGTCTGGGAATCAGAATGAGTCATGGAGCTGAAGTGCATCACTTTGGAGGAGGTGGTGGGGTTATGAAATAAAGCTGCAGTTTGAAAACTTTAAAAAAAAATCTGCATCAAGAAATATGTTCTTAAGAAAAGTGATGGAAAACCTGTGCGAAAATTGGATTGGCTGAGAAATTTCTGGCAAAAAAATTAAAGAAAATAAATAAATTAATAAACATTTATGGTTGCAATTTTTTTAGACATTTACAAAAATTAGATCTTTTTTTTACTCAATTTTTTATTGTAATTATTTATTTTTTTTTGCTTTAATTTTGAGATTTTTTTTAAATTGAATATCAATTCTGTTTGCAAGTTTTTTACATTTTTAATACAAAAATTAGATCCTTTTTTTAATTTTATTTATTTATTTATTTGCTTTAATTTCCAGATTTCTTTCAGTTGAACCTTAATTCTGTGTTTGCAAATTTTCACGGTTTTCATAACTTTCATTTATACTTTTTTTAAAAAAAATGCATGATAGTATTTCTAAAAGAAATGGGTCAAGATTTTTCAAATGCATCAAATATCTTCTTTTTTTCTTTTTTTTTTTAATTAAATATTATAGAAGTGTTGTACCAAAAAAAAAAAAAAAGAAAAGTTGCAGTACTGTCTTTCTGCCAGACGGTGGCTGCAGCTCGTGGTAAAGCTGATTGATAACCACAATACAAAACAGGAGTAGGGATAGTACCAATTTTCGGTACTTTCTTGTGTTTATGTGGTAGAGAATATCAATTTGTTTACTAATGAAATATTTTTTAAAAATCAATCTAACATATTTATTTTTTGATACATAATCTAGCAATGGTGTGTTTATGCCCAGCGTGGAAATTTCCCTACCCTTCTATTCCCTCACAGTCACAAGGATGTGTTTAGGTACCTAAACATGGTACCTTTTGATTTTACCTGAGTCGATACTCGGTACTTTTGACAGAATTCGGTCAGTACTTATAAAAGTACCTAATTCGGTCCCCATCCCTAAACAGGAGAAGAAGAACAGTGACTGCAGCAAATGGAAAAGGAAAGAGGAAGAATTAGCAACAGTCGATTGAAATTAAAGAAGCTGAGAAATCGACCAATCACAGAGTAGACGCCAGTGACTGTTAGAAAGTATCCTAGCTTGAAATCTCCATCCCTAATTTTTAATCTCGATTTTAAAAATCATCACAACCTCGTAAGTTTGACAAACTCCGCACATAAGGAATAAGACTTTTTTTCCCCCTTAAGGTGAAGATTTTCTGACGGTGGTTTGAGTTTCTGTTTGTGTCTCTGAGAGGTGACTCAGCCCATCTCTGTGTGTAATTAGACAGAGATAAATGTTAATGAGTGGGAACAAAAATCAACACCTTCAGCTTCAAACTCGTCCAAAGAGTCACTGCTCCACACCTGACCCACCTCCCACACCTGGAGGACCTGGAGGACCTGGAGGACCTGGAGGACCTGGAGGACCTGCACCCTGTAGCAGTAATGAGGGTCAGCGATCCCCTCCCCCTCCTCTTTGCTGGTTGCTGCTGCGTGTTGCTGATTACTGAAACACTGTTGCTGCTGCTGCTCTCTGCTATCTCTGCTGGGCTGCCCTCTATCTCTGTCCTCTGTCCCTGGACCACAGGCTCCTCCAGCAGACCATCAATCAGGGGACCACAACAGGACCTCACGTAATCACCCTGCCTGGATCTGTGTGTGTGTTTATGTGTGTGTGTGTGTGCATACAAACACCACACGCAGCACATGTGCATGCATCATGTCTGTGTTTCACTGCTGATGTTAGGACTCTGTTTGCTCAAAGCAATTTCTCACTTTGCTGGAGCGTCATGCTTCAGGAGCGTCGTCTGACAGACGGCGTTTACTGCAGCTCCAGCAGCTCCACACTGCAAAATCTGAAATCTTATCAAGTGTTTTTGTCTTATTTTCAATAAAAAAATGTCTTATTTTACTTGATATGAGCCACATTCAACTTATCAGTCCAGAAAAATGTCTTGTTTCAACTTATTTAAAGACAAAACAAATCTGCTGATGGAGCAAGAGAAATTTAGCTCAAAAATTTGCTTAGAACTAGAATAAAGTCTTGATACAACTACAAATGTTTTTAACTAATATCTGAAAGTGTCTGCTGCTTTTGTTCTCTTCTAAAAATGTTCTTTTCCTGGAAAATTTGACAAATTTTTCCTCATTTTTCTGATTTTGTGTGGACACAAAAGCTAACTGAAATAATCCATCAGTCTGCATCAGAGCTCATGTTTTGTCTTCAGATTGTTTTGTTGTTGTTGTTGAAACAAACCAAACTGAAATGGATGATAATAATCCTTTATGAGGGAAATATTGACTGATCCTCACAGAGCTGAGCTGATTCTCCATTGATGCGTTCGTCAAACAAACATCAGCTCATACTACACAGATTTTTACCACCTCAGGAAGGAAAACCGTCAAGCTTTTGCCAATTTTCAGATGCTAAAAAAATGCACTGCTTTGACTGAATTTGTGATATCTCCTGAGTTTCTACTTCTTGAACGTGCAGGTTCGTGCCAGTGGATGTTCCTCTTCCTCTGAGGCTACAGACTGAAAATCTGCAGCTGAATCACAGCGAGGGGGGAACTGTACGCTTGGCAGCTAAACTGAGACACATTTTTCACTTGTTTCACAAAAATTTATGAGCTCTAAATTAACTAAAGTACCAAATAATCCACTGATTATCGCTGTGTTTCATCTGTCAACGAGACAGCTCGTCTGCTCTCACTGAGATGCTACAAAGAAAGATGAGTTTTAGTCTTTGAGAGGCAGAAAAACTCATATTTTACCAAATTAAGCCAAGATATTACAAAACATGCACCATTAGAATTTTTTTTTCAAAAAATCAGAAGATATAAAAAATGAAAATAATAAAAGTCAAAATAAAAAAAAATAAAAAAAGGTGTTTATTTATGATTTAAATGTATGCAAAAAAAATTAAAAAAGGGATCAAATGTAAAATAAAACTAGTAAACGTAAAATAATACAAAATTAAAAATATTAAAAAATAAAATAATACAAAAAACTATAAAAAAAAATATTATGATTAAATAATAACAATAAAAGTAAAAATAAAAAATAAAAAAGCTGTTTATTTATAATCTAAATTGATGCAAAAAATAGAGATAAAATATAAAATAAAAATATTATACATGCAAAAAAATACATAAATAAATAAAATAATATTAATAATAAAATAATACAAAAAAACAATAAAAATATTATGATAAAAAATAATTAAAAAGTAAAAACAGTGTTTATCCATACTTCAAATTGATGCCAAAATAAAAAATAAAAAATGAATAAACACAAAAATTAGATATCAAAAATACCAAAAAATATATGTTAAAAAATACAAAAAAATAGAAATATTATGAGTAAGAAAATATTGAATTTGAATACTTATAGTATATCTAGTAAAGTTTCTCTAACTGCATGTGTTGCTTTAAAATCCTGCATCAGTTTGACTGAATTCATGATTTTTCTACAGTTTCTGTTCTTCATGAACGTGCTCGGGTCTGTGGACCTTCATCGACCTGCGAAGCTGCGTCTGACGGTCTGCAGCTGAACCACAGCCGGTGGCGGTGCAGGGGGGGATCATACGTTTGGCAGGATAATTCAAAGTGTCCCTCTCACCTTCTCTGTCAGGTGCAGCACAGGTGGAGACAGGTCTCCTTCAGCCAGTCAACACGAGCAGCTGACACCGTCTGAAGCCTCAGTTTTCCAGCCCCTGATGGAGACGTGTCTGGTGTTAAGTGAAATGAAACTGTGCATGATGACAGAATGAAAACTGTTGCTCTGTCATATTAACACAAACAGCCGGCTGCAGATTTCCCCTGGGTGCAGCTTTATTGCTGTGGGTGTTATATACGGTGGTGTATATTAAAAAGCAATGTGTCATCTCTAAAGTTTGAGGCTGTTTGTTTCCCTCTGATCTCAAACTTTAAGGATTGATGATTCCTGAGGGATCCATCCAGAAATGATGCATCACTGTGTAACATGGTGTCTGTAGGAGGGAGCATTGATGTTACCATGACCAACAGTTCCCCTACACCAGGGCTCTGCAACCTTTACTTTTAAAAGAGCCACAAAATCTACTTTATCTTCACACTAAGACAAAAAAAGTGTATAATCAGGTGAGTAATGATCTAAACAAGAAGTTTTTGTGTTTATAAATTTGTACATGTGATTTCTTAGTTTTTTTTTTAATTTTAATAAATTTGCAAATTTAAGAAAAAAATTGTAAGTCATAGGTTTTATAAATTTGGAAAATTTATGAAATTTAAATAAGTTGGAATTTTTTCTAAAATTGCAAAATAAAAAACCTGGAATTTAAAAAAAATGTGCATTTTTTTAAAAAAAAAAAAAACCCTGAAATGTCATAAATTTGAAAAAAAAAAAAAAAACAAACTTAATAATGCAATTTTAAAATTTTGCTTAATTTCCAAAAATTGTAAAAACTTTCTAAAAATTAAAAAAGAGGAATTTCTGTAAAAAATAAAAAATAAAAAAATTGATCAAATCTTCAAAGAATGTGGAATTCTTTTTCCTTATTTGCAAAAATGTCCAAAAATTGAAATTAAAAAATCTCAAAAAATAAAAACAAAACTGCAAAAAAATTACAAAATAAAATGAAAAGATCTGTCACAAGAGGTGATGCATTTTTAGTCCAAATTTTATATTATTATTTTACTTAGTGTCTGTGTAGTTATCATTAATACCCTGTGTAAGAAAAATATTAAAAGCCCCTTTTTTAAATAATATTTTTAAAGCTACAAGGAGCCACTGCAAAGGAGTCAAAGAGCCGCAGGTTGAGGACCCCTGCCCTACACTGTCACATATTAACACTCATAACTGCATCCTGTGATTAATCCATCTGTAAGCACAGAGTCAGAGGCTCCAGCGTCTCTGGGGACGCTTCAACAAACCCTCCATCACCACAAACTGACTGCTGGAGGAGCCACCCTGCACCACACTCCAACGCAACAGTGTTTCCCCCTCAGGCTGCCTCAGCACCAGCCCCACATTCACCTTTAGCGCTGTAATGTGAAAGTCAGGCGGACACAGGAGCGTTTTCTGCACCCTGAAACCCCAAACCAGATTCAACTTGGGCCAATTTGCGTGTCCTACTGCAAGGTGAGCGCACCCGGCTGCGCTGGAAACACAAACTGCTGCGCGTAAAGTCACAGAATATCGATCCCTGGTGATGACAACGAAACACGAAGCTGTGAAATCCTCCCAGACCCGCTGCATGCACCTTTCACCCTGCGCATCCAGCGAACTGACGGTTTCCCCCACAAAGGCTCCATTTTCCCCCACAGGCGCTCAGGAAGTCACCGCAGAGCTGCATGCAACACATCCACCACGCACAGCACCACACAGGTTGATCAGCCAGGAGCGGAAACAACGCGCATCTCTACCTGGTCTTGCTGCTGCTGAGCCGCTTTCGACGGAGCGTTGCCCGTTTCCTTCGCCGTGGTCATGATTCCCTTCCTTCACAGGCTGGGAGAAACTGGCGTTTCCCCGGCAGGAGGATGAGAGGACGCCAATAACAGAGAAACAGACACACCGGTGCAGCAGGAGGCGGTCAGCGCGGAGAGAAGGAGGAGAAAAAAGAGGAGGAAGCGGGTTTTTCACTGCGCCTGGAGGCTGCGTTTGCAGCGACCGAGGTGTGAAATAACAAGTGGTGGAAGGACGCGCAGCTCGGGATGAGAAAGAGGAGAAAGATTCTCAGAGGGAGCGAAAAAAAGAGGAAGAGGAGGAGGAGGAGGAGGAGGAGGAGGAGGAGGAGACAGAATATAGAGAGGGGAGAGGCGAGAGGGAGAGACGCATCACTTCTTTAGGCGCCTGATGCGGGACTCTGCGGGACCACTTCAATATTCCACAGGCGCACACACGCATGCCACGCACTGTGTGTGTGTGTGTGTGTGTGTGTGTGTGTGTGTGTGTGTGTGTGTGTGTGTGTGCCGCTGAAATGAAGCAGTGAAACTTGGCGACATGAGGAAAATCAGCTCATTAAAGATTGATGCTGGAACAGAAGGACGCTCCAATCCTGTTCCTGTCAGACCCAGGGGCGTATCTAGTCGTTTAGGGGCCCGGGGCAAACCCAGTCAATGGGGCCCTCCATGTCCTTGTAACTCCTCTTCCTCAGAGCTAGACTGGCCTTCCCTGGGTCCACTGTCTCTTTCCCAGAATCAAGGCGTGAATGAGGCAGTGCTAATCTTGTACATGCTAACTTTTCAAACCAAACAACCGGACCCAGACCCACTTTTTGAGGTGGTCTTGGTCCGCTTCCTAACGAACTCTGGTGCGGTTCGTGGTTCTCCGGTGCAGGTCTGAATACAAACCAAGGTCCATCTGAACTAACTACAGGATACATGCTCCTTTTGGGCCTATAGAGCCACCGTAACCTAACCGTCTTTGGTTCATACCTGATCCTCCGTCTTCTGTTTAGCCACGCTGTTGCTAGCATGTTGTGGGTCAGGACACGCAGAGCATAGCGCCTCCTTGCTGCGATCATTGGTCTTCCTGTTCCTAAATTGTAAACGGTGTTGTTAAGCTGCTTTGAAGGAGCTGCTCTTGAAACTGAAAATGATTTAGCAGCTCTAATAAGAGCACAAACACACATGTTTACCTCCATTTCCAGGTCTGTACTCTGTGTGCCGCCCTTTGTCAGTGCTGTCCAATGAGAGCACTGATCCTCACACACCTGGATGTGTTTACAGAATATAGTCCACTTGCAAAAAGTACAATCTGAATACGAACCGCACCAAACGAAAAAAATAAAGTCTGCTTTTGGTACGGACCAAACAAGTGGACCAAAGGACTTTTCTGGTCTAAATACAGCCTTAAGTTTGATTTAGAAAAAAGTGAATCCATCATTTAGTCCACTTCGTCCTGGATTTGAAATCTTTTATGGTCCATTGAAGCTTATTTGTCCCACAGTGGGGAATTTACAGAGTTACAGGAACAAACAAGAAAGTATGAAGTGAAAAACATTACAATAGGTAAATATTGAAAAAAATAATAATTTAGTAAAGAAAAAATGTGATATTTACAGTTAGCATACTTTCTGGTACTATTGTTTTAAAGTGAATGTATTTTTATTTGACCCCCTGTCCAGTGAGTTATGTTTCCAAAAAAGAGATTTTGTACAATAATGTTTATCACCAACTCCAAAAGTTTGATTTAGAGAAAATGATCCTGTTTCCTGGGCTAGAGAAAGTCCTTAAAATCCTAAAAGTCTGATATGTTTATCTCAGATCTCAGAGCAACATTGGTTTTATTTCACACTTGGTTGAAAATAAGAAAAAAATGGGGAAAAAAAGTGTTTTTACCACTTGTAACATGGAATAGCCCATTGAATAAGAAGGGAGGGGGAGGACCCAAAACCATCATTACAGATTAAGCCTTTGGATGGATTTCGAAGCATGTGAAAAAAGAAATGCTTTCAATTGAAGAGAACTCGGTTTTTAAGAGATGCTTTGGGGGCCCCTGGGAATCTTGGGGCCCCAGGCAACTGTCTGTGTTTGCTTAATTGTAGCTACGCCCCTGGTTAGACCCACTCACTCTGGTCCGGGTTGGTTATTTAGACCTTATTAAAAGCAGAGATGCTTCACAGTTTATCAAACCCAGAGCAGAAACCGCTCTGTGAGGATGGAGGGAAACCCAAGTGGTTCCCAAAGCCAAGGGCAGAGTTTTCAGCCTGACTGTGAAGAGCCAAACCGTACAAAGTGGTTGAACACGAAGAAGATTTTCTGTTTGCTAAGACAGACTCAGGAAAACAGGAGCTAAAGACACCTCCGTGATGTCATTTGTGGGTAGGGATGGGTATTTTCTACTTTTGAAATGTTACGTTACAAACGGTTAGCTAAAATGTTTCTCCTTGCTATCAAAGCTATGACTGCAATGTGTATTAAGCCGAACTTACCCCAGCTAATGCCCAATAACAGCGTCCTAAAATAGATCATGAACAGTCTGGCAACTTCAGTCAGCATCCAACCCCTGCAGCTGTCTATGGCAAGCCCTTTCAACATTTAACAGCTAGTCAGGATATGTAATACAGATATCCGCAATTCAATTCTTCTTAGTCAAATTGAACATTTCAGATATCCACAACGACATTATTCCTATCCACAATTGTAATTTCAGATATCCACAACTTAATTCCTCCTCAGACAAATCACGCCCCTTTCCCCATTCATGTGTGTGGGGTTTCTCATTACAGATATCTGAAATTCAGTTATGGATAGACACAATGTGAGATATGGATATCTGCAACTAGATTATGACTATTCATAAATCTAGTTGCAGATATCTACAATTTCATTCTGGCTAGTCACAATTCCAAATCAAGATATCTTCAACCCCCTTCCATTAAAGATATCTAAAATTGCATTTATAGATATCTTTGATTACATTTTGACTAGTCAAAATGCTGTTATAGATATCTTGAACTAGAATTACGCCTATTCAGAATGAAATTGTAGATATCTGCAACTAGATTTATGGATAGCCATAATTTAGTTGCAGATATCTATAATCAAGTGACAGATATCTTTAAATTAATTGTGGTTAGAGATATCTCAAATTCAAGATATCTTAAACTTTTATTTTGACTAGTCTAAATGTAATTACAGATATCTTGAAACAGAGTTTCGACTAGGCGAATTGATGTTGCAGATATCTGTTATGATGACAAAACTCGTAGATTTCTTGTACAACTTTCTAGTGAACGTGGCTCTTGTTCCCCACAAAGTCCCTGATTATAAATTTTTTCTATTTCATGGTATTTTCTAAATATCTTGTCGATGACGGCAATCAACATTTCTTTTGCTGAGAAAACTGTTAAAATGTTTTTATCTCTTCTCCCCTCCAGTTTATTTGGGTCAGAATCCAATGGGAAGCCTCGCATGTCCAGCGTCATGAACACATTTCTGACAGTCAAAATCACATTGAAGATATCTCTAACTGTAATTCTGGATAGTCAAAACTGAATTAGAGATATCTGCAAGTGACATTTAGAATGGGTGACGAGGTGAAGGGCAGCTTTCGGGGAGTCATTGCAGATATCTGTAACTCAGTTTTGACTAGTGGAAACTGAGTTACAGATATCGCTAACTGTCATTGTGACTAGTCAAAACTGAATTATAGATATCTCCAACTGTATTTTTGACTAGTCACAATTATGTTGTTGATATCTATAATGTTAATTCCAGAGAGTCAAATGTAGCTATTAAATGTTAAACGGGCTCACCATAGCTGTCAGTAAACACTCTTTGGACCAGGGGTCACAGCAGAGCTCCTTCCTTGCCACCATTGTTGTTTAAGTCATTACACCATCCACTGTCAAGGTTCTGCCCCTTTATAATGTCTGAATGTAGGGCATTCCATTTTCCCGCCTTTAGTGAGTCACATGACCAGCTGGAATGGAATTGTCAGTCATTGTGACATCATCACCAACTGCTGCCCTCTCAGGAGTGGAACTGACTGTAGTTTTGAAACATCTCATAGATGTCACAATTTTGACCAAGTCTCCCAAAAAATCAGACATTTTTGTAGTAAATTTTGTCAGGAATCCATCCATGTCATTTTTAAAAAAGAGCCACTTTTACTTTTTTTGTGTGGAGGTCTAACTGCCACAGCTTGATTGGAGCCGGATCCTCCTCTCCCATTCATTCTATTTGGGGGAGCTGAAAGGGCTTTTTGGGGTTCACCAACTTTGAGGGCTCGTCATTCAAAAACCATTTGAGGCACAACAAATGCCCCCAGAGATTTTGTAAAGCAGGGCCCACTCTGTCATCTGAGAGAGCTTCAAGTCAATACCATTTACGGCCTGGGAGAAGATCATTTTTGTTTAAGGCCATAAAATTTAGCAAGAATTTATTTTGAAAGGCAAATTGCTGGCTTCTTATTTAAGGTACGTCAGGGGTCTTAATGAGTCAGACATTTTGACATTGGTTTGATTTTTTTAAGACATTCCTACTGCCATTGAGAGCCGTTTTACTGTGCCTAGGTGGCGCTAGAGAGCACATTTTGGTATGTTTGGGGTCAGTTTTTGAATCATATTGAATTTTTTGGCCAAATCTGAGGTGAGTGCTGATTTAGGTGAGTTTTCAAGCACATTTAGGGGGTCAGATTAGGGCCCACAAAGACCGTACAGAACAATAAGAAGAAAGAAAGGGATGAAATTGTGGAATAATTAGCATTGACATGTACGTAGTCTCTCCACATAGTATTACTACTACTGTTATCATTGTTAGGAACCTCGTATCAGACTAGTCGCCCTTCGTACCACGCACTTCCCTTGAGGCAGCCTCATGGGAAGGTTGGTGACCCCTGCTTCAGATGATGCTTATCACAGACGAGCTGCTCAAACTTCCAACAACACAACTCCAACTGTGCGTCAGTGTTCCTGCAGCTTCTCTTACAGTAAGTACAAACCAAACACAGCTGCATTAGTACATGCTGCTTAAACACTGAGTGCTTTAAGTGCAATGCAACAGGATTAAATTTACACCCATCCAGAGCTGCAGACGCTGGAGCACTCAGAGTCAATAACCAGAATGTCTGAAATTATGTTAAAGACAAGAGCGGCTGTAAAAAGTTATGAAGCAGAGGATGAAATGGCCGTAATAAAACAGAACTTGTTAGGACTGAGGCAAAAAAACTACTTTTAATAAAGTTCACTCACTCTGACATTTTCCTCTGAATCATAACCAGAATATTCAGTTTGCTGTGAGCCGACGCTCATCTTCTCTGCAGCTCACGATAACAACCAGACGTCTTCACATCCACACAAAGCGTAGCTCGATGGCGGCGCGGCACCACGAGGAAACTCTTTGATTGGTTCTGAGATTTCTCTGTGTTAATTAATACCAGAGTCTCCAGGTTGACTCTTTCTATTACAGGTTTGAGATGAACATGCTGTGTGGTTAATTAACGTCAGGTGGAGGCTCGGTGAAGTCAATTAGCCTGGACTCCCATCTGAGCGTCTGCTTCATGTGGACGGAGGAGCAGAGGAAAGATTGCTCTTTAAAGAAAGATTTACTCTGGAGAAGACATCATGATGTGGTTTATTTATTCATGTGCTCTCACTCCTGAATTCTCTTTACATGCTGCACAGTTTTAGTCAGCTTTGTAACAGAGAATGAAATATTCTGAGGCTAAATGAGTAAAAGCAGCAGAGTGAGATTTCCAACCCTGAGAGGAGCCAGTGCAGAGTTAAAGCAACGCTAGTGTTTTGTTTCTGAGCCAAAAACAAGAATCCACTGAGGAGCTAGAAACAATGTACTTTAACACAAAGGAGCACTGAACAAGATGCTAATGGCGCCGCCTCAAACTCTGAATTATCACCATTAACCAGGAAGTCATTATAGCGGCTTTATATGAATTCCAATCTGCTTCAAATCTCACACACACCATCAAGGTCTATCTCTCAACACATCTACAAAGTCAAATCTCTGTTGCGGCAATAGCGACCCCTCAGGAATTGCATGGTAGTATCTAGAAGTAGTATCAAATTCACATGCATTACAGTGATAGAAATACTGCCACCTATTGGTCACATGTATCTACTCCATTTAACACCTCTAAACATGCTTCAAATCATCTACATTCTCCAACATAATGAATATATCAAAGTCACAGCCCTACCTAGTGGTCAAAAGCAGTACTGTAACCTACTCCATGGGTAAAATTACCCATGGATGCTTGCTGTAAGGGCCAGACCTCATCTAAATTCATGCTTTTACTGAAGCAGATCTTGCTGCACATGCAGCGTGGGGACATACCCTGCCAGGGGCATGTTGGACAAGGGGCTGCTTGGTGCCGCTTGAAGCTTTAATTTCATTTCATGTTTCGAGGGGGTTATGCCTTTTAATGAGAGAGGAGAGGACGGTGGGTAGAGAAGGAAACTGGGAGAGCAGGGAGTGCTGATAACAAGCCACAGGCTGGATTTGAACGCTCCTCGACAGGGAACCTCAGGGGGCACGACCTTGACCTCTAGGCCATCTGTGCTGTTATGTCAGGGGTCTTCAACCTGCGGCTCTTTGACTCCTTTGCAGTAGCTCCTTGTAGCTTCAGAAATATTATTAAAATAAAGGGCTTTTAATATTTTTCTTACACAGGTTATTAATGATAACGACACAGACACTTAGTAAAATCATGAAATAGAATTTGGACTAAAAATGCATCACCTCTTAATAAAACAAAGCTTTTAATTTTGTTGTAATTCTTTTGCAGTTCTTTTTTTTGGGGGGGGACTTTTTTTGTTCCAATTTTTTGACATTTTTGCAAATTAAGAAAAATAATTCCACATTTTTTGAAGAATTAGTAAACTTTTGAATTTTTTTACATAAATCCTTTTTTTTTTAATTTTAGAAAGTTTTTTTTTTTTTTTTTTACAATTTTTGGAAATTAAGCAAAATTTTGAATTTGCATTATTTAGATTTTTTTTTGCAAATTTATGACATCTCAGCAATTTTTTTAAAAAAAATGTGCACATTTTTTTTTACATTTCAATTTTTTTATTTTTTAAATTTTCTTTTTTTTTTTTTCCAACTTATTGGAATTTCATAAATTTTTCAAATTTGTTAAGTCTATGACATTATAAATTTCTTTTTTTCCTTAAATTTGCAAATTTATTAAAAATTAAAAAACTAAGACATCACATGTACAAATTTATAAACACAAAAACTTCTGGTTTAGATAATCATTCACCTGATCATACACTTTTTTGTCTTAATGTGAAGATAAAGTAGATTTTGTGGCTCCTGAATGACTTTAATCCAGGTGAGCTGAGGAAAAACGGCTCTTTTGAAAGTAAAGGTTGCAGACCCCTGTGTTATGTGAACAGTTCCTATTGTATTTTTATTTTATTTTCAACCTATCATAAGTATCTTGTTGGTACGTATTGCTTATTAAGTATTCCTGATCCTGTTCTCTTTGAACACAGGCAGAAAAGCACCAAAGGACTTCAGTGCAGTGGCGGTTTTTCACAGACGCCAGTAATAGCCTGACTTTCCCCCATGAAACACTGCAAGAGAAAAACAACATAGATAAGCTTCACCACTATATTTTATCATTTTTCATCATTTCCTTGTCCGTTGATGCAGCACTGATCAGTTATCCGTGGGTGCATCTGCTGTATTTGGTCCCTAAAGAGATGAAAAGAGGCCGAAACAGATGTTCAGGGTACCTCATAACAGACTTTCCCAGGTATATCCACTGACGCAGAAAGACTTTCCTGATGCAGCCCCAACAGCTTGTTTCTGATGAGAGAAGTAAATCCTGAAACTGATGCTAAGAAAGGAGGGGAAGTAAGGAAGGAGTCTGGTTAGCTGATTAAACATGGACAGGGACGCTGAAGGCTACCTCAGAGCCGTAAGATGGATCTGATCAGTTTCTGTGATAGAACAGAGCCAGACCAGATCCACATCTGGTGTATCAGCTAGCTCAGGGCTCTGCAACCTTTATTTGTAAAAGAGCCGTTTTGCCTCAGCTCACCTGGATGAAGGTCATTCAGGAGCCACAAAATCTACTTTATCTTCACATCAAGAAAAAAAAGTGTATAATCAGGAGAATAATTATCTAAACGAGAAGTTTTTATGTTTATAAATTTGTACATGTGATTTCTTAGTTTTTCATTTTAATTAATTTGCAAATTCAAGAAAAAAAAAAGAAATTTGTAATGTCATAGATTTAATAAATTTGCAAAATTTATGAAATCTCAAGAAGTTGGAATTTTTTAAAAAATAAAAAAATTTAAAAATAAAAAAGTGAAATTAAAAAAATGTGCCAAATTAAAAAAAAATGCTGAAATGTCATTAATTTGCAAAAAAAACCTAAATAATGCAAATTAAAAATTTTGCTTAATTCCCAAAAATTGTAAAAAAAAAAAACTTTCTAAAATTAAAAAAGAGGGATTTATGTTATAAATTTAAAAAATGTACTAAATCTTCAAAAAATATGGAATTCATTTCTTAATTTGCAAAAATGTCAAAAAATTGAAATGAAAAAAGTCCCAAAAATTAAAAAAAAAACCTTGCAAAAAAAATACAAAAGAAATTAAAAGCATTGTTTCAAGAGGTGATGCATTTTTAGTCCAAATTTTATATTATGATTATACTTAGTGTCTGTGTCGTTATCATTAATACCCTCTGTAAGAAAAATATTTAAAGCCCTTCATTTTAATAATATGTCTTAAGCTACAAGGAGCCACTGTAAAGGTGTCAAAGAGCCACATGAGGCTCCAGAGCTGCAGGTTGAAGACCCCTGAGCTAGCTGAAGACTGGATCTAAAGATGATTTGTTGATTAAAATCATATTTATGCATCTATAGAGAAAGAGCTCTCAGATTCTGCAGCTCGTAGCACTTCAGAGACATTAACATT
The DNA here is from genome assembly GCF_033239565.1 of Halichoeres trimaculatus. Taxonomy (NCBI): domain Eukaryota; kingdom Metazoa; phylum Chordata; class Actinopteri; order Labriformes; family Labridae; genus Halichoeres; species Halichoeres trimaculatus. The sequence goes on along the minus strand of NW_027437196.1, from coordinate 1,453,477 downwards.
CTCATCAGCTGCTGTCAGATTGAAATGAACTTTAATCTGAGCTGTTTCAGTCTCTGTAAAGTCTAAACAAAACAACAGCAGCACCCACACAGAGTTCTCTTCCCCAGAACTTTGAGAGTCTGCTGATCCTGGACCCAGACCATTTCTCTGCTGCAGTTTGTTTGTTTTCTCCTATTTGGTGGACGTCTCTTTCACTCAGCTTCATCAGTGCCCTCTCATCCCAGACTCTTTCTCACTCTTTCTGCTCTCTGCTGGTGACCGATCAGCCTCTAATCTAAAGTTTTTCACACAGTCCTCTGGTTTGTGGGGCTGACTGAGCGACTGGGAGACTTCCTCCATCCAATCATGGGAAACGCTAAGACTCAGTGCTAAATAAGCTAACAGGGCTGGTGTTGGTTGTGTGTGTGTCTCAAACCCTGATGTGTGTGTTGTCATTTCTGATGTTTGATCTGAAATAAAAGTCCCCCCCTCCCCAGCTTTCCGCTCCTGACTCCATCAGCTCCTACGCCGGCAGCTCGGCCCGTGTTTACATCAGGACGATGATGTATGAAACTGAAAAAGCGTCTCAACAACCAATCAATCAGCTCCCAAGTAATGACGGCCACTCTGGGCCGGCGCCCCCCGATTGGCTGATGACGGATGCTGTGTGGTCGTTCTGCGGCGGCGGAGAACACAATAAGCACCTTATTGTGGCTGAGTAACAGAGCGAGTGGACAAACCTGGAGTCCCTGATGTTGACAAATGGATGGAGCAGCGCAGTGATGGATGCTGGGGTGGAGGAGGTTCTGTTCAAATACACATCAGAGGAGAGTCTGCGGGTTGTTACGCAACACTGTGACAAATTACTGAAAATTCAACAGGAAATGGTTAAATCCTGTGATGTTTAATTACACTACTGTAAAAATTTCACTGTAAAATAACAGCTGGTCTGTGCTCCACATGGTACAGACTGGCTGTAGTGCTCAACAAGGTACAGATTGTATCTCTGTCCTCCACATGGCATAGATCATCTGTCTGTGTTCCTCATTGCACAAACTTTCCGCGCTCCTCATGGCACAGACTTTCTGCACTTCAAACAGCACAGGCTTTCTGTGCTCCTCATGGCACTGACTGTTTGCGCTTCACATGGCACGGACTTTCTGCGCTTCTGATGGCACAGACTTTCCGCGCTTCACATGGCACAGACTTTCTGCGCTCCTTATGGCACAGACTTTCTGCGCTCCTCATGGCACAGACTTTCGGCGCTCCTCATGGCACAGGCTTTCTGTGCTCCTCATGGCACAGACTTTCTGCGCTCCTTATGGCACAGACTGTTTGTGCTTCACATGGCACAGATTTTCTGCGGTCCTCATGGCACACACTTTCTGCGCTCCACATGGCACAGACTGTTTGCGCCCCACATGGCACAGACTTTCTGTGCCCCACATGCCACAGACTGTCTGCACCCCACATGGCACAGACTTTCTGCGCTCCTCTTGGTACAGACTTTCTGCACTCCATGACATGCAACCACTGTCCATGCTTCACTACATGTATCACCTGTCTTTGCTCTACGTGGCACAAACCAGATGTCCATGCTCCACATGGCACTTACTAATTGTTTGTGCTCCACATGGCACTTACTGGCTGTCTGTACTTCATATAATATGACACTGACCTGCTCTCTGGGTGCCACATTGCACTAGTTGGCTCTCCGTGCTTTACATGACACTGACCCACTCTCTGTGCTACACATGGGACGGGCTGGCTGTCTGTGATCAATGTAGCATGTTAGGCTGTCAGTGCTCCACAAGTCACAGATTGTCTGTCTGAGCTCCACGTGGCACAGACTTTCTCCCACATGACATACAATCCCTGTCCATGCTTCACTGCATGTATCACCTGTCTGTACTCCATGTGGCATGGAACTGCTGTCAGCGCTACATATGGTGCAGACTATGCACCTCATTTTTTTTTTGTGTGTGTGTGTTGGAAAAGTTTAAAATGGAAAATAAATAAATAAATGAACAGAGTTTTTTTTTTCGTTCATTTGTTTCCTCCTCACTCACGGTTACAAAACACCATCGTAACAAAAATGACTTTGCTGTAAAAATAACGGTAAAAACTGGCAGCAGGGTTGTCAGTATTCAACTGTTTTCTTACAAAGGAATTTTTTACAGTGTAGACGACGACCCAGTCACGTAGCGGAAGTTTTGGCCTCATTAAAAACACACAATCAATACCTGCCATAATCCCCAATTAATACACCGATGCACTATTTGGGCGCTGATTATAATTCTGCAATTACTGGAAACAAAACGCTGCTGCGGGGTGATCATTATGCGGATAAAAATAATTGCAATTGTTCGAGACATGCCCCCAATTAACCCTGCTGTGACTGTAAACTGACTTTAAGAAAAAGGTCTCTCTGAAGCCGGCTGTGAGAAGACGAACTCAGAGACTCTGTGTCTTATTTTCATGTGCATACTTTAAAAGACACCCCATCGGCTCAGGAGACGGAGGAAAAGGGATGAAAATGAAAAAGCCAATCAAGCGGAAGCTCCGACAAATAAACTGATAACACTCCTCTGATTCTTCAAAATGAAAGGAGCTGAAAAAAGGAAAAGGTCTGCGTGTCTGAGAGCCACTAGAACAATAGTTGCACAAATTGAATTTCTGTTTTCTTTCCCTTAATTTAATTCTCCGACTACAAACAAAAGCAAAGTCTGTCAAAGGATTTCAAATTTGGTAAAGCAAACAGTTGTTTCCTCGAGCGCTCGGGCTGCACAGCTTTTTTAATTGAGATATTTGGAGAAGTAAAGCGTTAAATCCCTGTTAACACCGCTGGGTACGCGGGGGATCATGCACATTACATGGAAATCTGGCGTGTTTTTGATGAAGTCTCCTGCTGAAAGAGGAGGAAGTCTGAAACCACAGCCCAGCTGAGCAGAGAGACGCAGTATGTTCACCACGACTTAAACCAACAATCAGCGTCTGCATAAAATACTCTCTGCTCACGTCCTCATCTCTAAAATGAGTCCCAGCACACCCATCTGTGGAGGAAATGGAAGCTAAAAAATGTATCTGCTAAGTTATAGCTGGCTCCTTCTCCCAGAACGTCTTCTGTCATCGCACACGGCCGCAGCCATCTATCAGCGTTTCATTAACTCTGCTATCAAAGCCTCCATCACAGCCAGCCTCCAGCGAGTGGCAGCGCCAGGGGAAGGAGTGTAATGGCATGTTTCAAAAACACAAGTTGTTCAGCACCAAAGCCCCTCATGGCTTGATTAAATACTTTAGGGTTCCTCGCAGGCTGAGGCGTGTTTCCTCCGACGTACGGCACATGATGGAGAAAGCTCAGCTGCAGAAAAAGCATTATGCAGTGGCATGCAAAAAAAGGCACATGTAGCGTGCATTTTGGTAGAGTGTGTTTTGCCAACCAGGGGAGCACTTTAGCTCCCAATTTAGCTTCAGAGAGGGCTCTTATGCTGCATGTTTGGCTTCCAGAAGGGGCCACTTTAGCTCACATTTGGCTCCTGAGGGGTTACTTTAGCGCCTGTTTGGCTCCTAAAAGGGCACTACACTGCACATTTGGCTTCAAAAAAGGGCACTTTGGTGTACATTTGGCCCCTAAGAGCTACTTAAGCCCACATTTGGCACCTAAGGGGCCACTTTAGCTCACATTTGGCTCATAAGGGGCCAATTTAGCTCACATTTAGCACATAAGGGGCCTATTGTAGCCCACATTTGGCACCTAAGGAGACTCTTTAGTGCACATTCGGCTCCTATAGTGCACTTTTGCATCCTAAGGGAGCACTTAAGCACGTTTGGCTCTTTAAAGTTCACTTTAGACCACATTTGGCTCCTAAGGAGACTCTTTAGGTCACATTTGGCTCCTAAGGAGACTCTTTAGGTCACATTTGGCTCCTAAGGAGACTCTTTAGGTCACATTTGGCTCCTAAGGGGCACTTACATTGCACATTTGTCTCCAGTGGAGCTACTGTAGCACACATTTGGCTCCTTAGGAGACTCTTTAGTGCATGTTCGGCTCCTAAGGGGTTCCTATAGCGCACGTTTGCACCCTAAGGGCGCACCTAAGTGATGTTTGGCTCCTGAAGATCACCTAAGACCACATTTGGCTTCCAAAAGGGGCACTTTTGTGTACATTTGGCCCCTAAGAGCAACTTAAGCCCACATTTGGCTCCTAAGGGGGCATTTTAGTGCATGTCCGGCTCCTAATGAGCTCCAATAGTGCATGTTTGCACCCTAAGGGAGCACTTTCCTGCATGTTTGGCTCCAAAAAGTTTACTGTAGCAGACATTTGGCTCCTAAGGAGACTATTCGGTGCCCGTTTGGCTCCTAAGGGGCTCCTATAGGGCATGTTTGCACCCCAAGGGCTCACTTTAGCGTATGTTTGGCTCCTAAAAGTTCACTTTAGGCCACATTTGGCTCCTTAGAGCCTACTTTGGCGCACTCTTGGAACCTAATAGGCCCCAAGGTGTGCATTTGGCTTGCAAGTGGGCTCCTTAGCGCATGCTTTGCTCCTAAGGGGGCACTTAAGCCCATATTTGGCTCCAAAGGGGCACTTACACTGCACATTTGGCTCCCATGGGGCCACTTTAGCTCACATTTGGGTCCTAAGGAGACCATCCAGCGCACATTTGGCTCTTAAGGGGCTTCTTCAGCACGCATTTGGCTCCTAAGGGGGCACTTAAGCACATGTTTGGCCACTTTAAGTTCACTTTAGGCCACGTTTGGCTCCTTAGGGGCTACTTTGGCGCTTGTTTGGCACCTAAGGGGCCCCCGAGTGTGCATTAGGCTTGCAAGCGGGCTTCTTAGCACATGCTACGTGCTCAATTGGCTTCTAAGAGGGCTCTTAAGTGCATGTTTAGCTCCTAAGGGGGCACTTATATACACATAGAGGTTTATAAAGGGCCCTTTAGTGCGTGTTTTGGCTCCAAAAAGGGCACTTTAGCCCTCTTTTGGCTTCCTAAATGGCTCTTTAGTGGGGACTCCTTGCCCCATCTTTTCTTAAAAGAGCGTCCCCTTAGGGAACACCTGTGTCAAACTCCAGGCTTACATCATCATTTAAACTATTGTAATAACAGGCTTTGATTCTAGAAGGCAGTCATCTTGAAAAAAAAGCCTGATCAATTTTCAAGTGTCTCATGTGATTTTTCTAAAGAGTGGTCCTCTGAGAGTATTTGTGCCAAATGTTCGTCTCACGTCATTATTAAACTGATTCTCCTGAACAGTGTAGTTACCTGCTGCTCGGCCAGGGGTGAAGGCTGCTGAGTGATTACTCCAGGAGAGACCAAAGGTCCAGACACACTCTCAGACTCTGCTTCACAGCTGGTGGTCACCGCCAGGAGACTCAATTTCTTCCGCTCTTATTTGTCCGACACGTGACGGCGAGCGCGGGGATATTGGAGAGGAAGTAATTTGCTTTTCCATCTCCCTCTTCCTGTGAACGCTGGATGTGAGCTCCTGAGGTAAATACAGGCCGTGGTGGGGATGCAGCAGGATGCTCTGTCTTCTCTCTGCATACAGCGCTTTACGCCAGGTGTGACTCATCAGTCTTCACACCACTCAGCTGTGACACGTCAACAGAGCCAGAATCCAGATCCAGGTCTGTGTTTGTGACGGAGGATTCGGCAGATCAGCTCACTTCCTGTCAGACTGAACCCCTGGTCTCTGAAACATCACAGTCTGATCTTTGAAAAACCTCTGATGAAATGATGGAAACGCTGGCTCAAGATAAGGTTCAGCCAACTGGACAAGAAGCGAAGAGGAGGAGCTTAAGGATCTTTACAAGACTTCCTGAAATGATCACTGAGGAATCTCCAGACATGTTGGAGGGACGGGGCCTCAAACACCAAGGTCTGCTCATAGCTCTGCCCCTTACAAGCCTCCAGAGGGCCGGCCAATCAGAGGAGGCGTCTTAAAGAGACAGCAGCTAAAACTATTATCTATAGCTAGCATTGGATTCTCTTAGCGTCAGCGTATGGGGGTATTTTTCGCTCTGGGGTGGGACAGAACAACTCCATCACTGAGTTTGAGTAATAACACTTTTCTATTTTTTTTTTTAAATGCAACAAAATAAGGAAAAAATGTATGTTGTGCAATCTGCAAATAAATAAATGTATGAATGATTTATGATGATATCGTAACAGATTGGTATCTGTATCGGCCAATACTTATGGCTGCAATATCAGTTTCCAATAATATCAGAAACAATGAGCCACCGCTGATACCGCCCCGCTCTTCCACGTCACTGAAAGCGGCGCCACGAGCTCCGAGTGCACAATGTTTAGAAAACAGAGAAGCTCGTTTACCGTAACATTACAGGCTAAAACAACAGGCTAACTGCAGCTAAAGTTAGCATCCTGAAGCTAACACAGAGACAGGGGGGACACTGAGGAAAAGCTCTTCCATCTGCTCCACAGCACACAGCATTTAAAATACTCACATTTCCAGGGTCCCAGGTTTGTTGGAGGATGGTTGGTAATGCGCCTGGATTCAGGACCAGTCTATTGGCTAGCCCTCTGTTGGACTGTCCAAAGTTGGAAAAGCAGTCGGCCGTGAAGTGACTAGCACACACATGCTCAGTTTTACTGAGTGTAGGGCTGCAACGATTAGTCGACATAATCGACTACGTCGACGAAAAAAAATCATCGACGCAAATTTTAATGGTCGACGCGTCGTATTATTGTTTTTATTGTTGTTGTCGTATGGTGAAATCAAATACCAGGGGGTAATACTCATCTGTAACTTCAGTTCACACCATGAGGTGCTGTGTTATTGGATACTTTTATGGGAAAAGATCACTAAGTTCATACGTGAGGAATATTGATGAGGAAAAATCTCCACTTCCAGAGAGCGCTGTGCGCTGATGGAGGCTCTGACGGAGCCTGTCAGCTCCCGGAGTTTAGCGTCTGATAACGTGATCTAGAGAGTCTCCTTCACTCTCTGTTACAGACAGTTTTTCAGGATCTAAGCGACAAACTAGTGTCAAAACTCCCCTAACTTTAGAAAAGAGAGGACATTTATTACTCTCAAGCCCACACTGCAGCGGTAACACTCAGCGGGAGGAGGAGGGGCGGAGTGCGAATGAGCGAAGTGGAAGTAGCGCATGTAGAGAAACGAAACTTAACGCGTTGTCATGGAGAGCTGGGAGAGATTCAGACGGGATCATACAGAGAGCAAAGCCCCAATAAACAAATAAACATTAGAAAACAAGCCCAAAGTCACTAATAAGCGGTGTGTCCAACACTGCGTACAACAACTTAATTTCCCTGTTACCTGCTTCATTCAGTTTGAGATTTAGCCTATTTATTTTTTGTATAGCCTAGTACTTATATTTTTTCACGTCATCATGAATGAAATAAAGACAAACGAACAAACAAACGTGACACAGGGCTGACCAATCAGAGGTGAGAACCTAACTCTGGGTAAATGCAGTAAAAATGCAAAACACAGGTTGAATTATAAAGGTCTGCACCTTTTAAAGGCCAAATTAGGTTGAAACTCAAAATAATCGTGATTAATCGACTAATCGAAAAAATAATTGATAGATTAGTCGACACTAAAAATAATCGTTAGTTGCAGCCCTAACTGAGTGTAGCTGGAACATTTCCTGATAAATGAACTCTAGACACTTAGTCTGTCTTCTTCTGAGATGGGAAGCTTGAGCATGGAGCTATGTGGCTGTTTACAGCCAAAAACAGAGCAGTGATGGCTCTTCAACTTTGGCATTCTCTGAATCGCTGACATCGGCAAAATCTTAAAAATCCAAGCAGCTTGTTTTAGGTCAGGATTTTACATTAACAAGCTCTACTAAGAACAGGTTTGGTCATTAAATATCACATTTTGTGGGCTGGGAGGAAAGACAAAGACCCACAACTTTCACTAAAAGACTTAATAAAGTGATTTTTGCAGAATATGGGACCTTTAAGTTGGTGTTGCATCTTGTTGCTGCTTTAATGGATTTAGGAATAAGTTTTTTTTTACCTAAGACGCAGAAAGAAGGCTCCGGGGTTAAATCCTCTGAGTTTGCAGATTCCTCTCATGCATATGTTCTCTGCTGCCCCCTACAGTCCAAAGACTCTCCCAGCAACTTAACTCTGAATTGCACGTAGATTTTTTGCAGGAACACTTGTCTTTCAACCGAGAGATGTGGACATTAGACGCAAATACTCTACATTTCTTCTTGCAGCAGGAGTTAGAAAGAACACTGGTCTGATTAAGGATTTTTTTCTGTTATTATTGGACGTTTTTTGGGACGATAAGTGCCTCAGCTGGTGGTTTAACTGCTACCAGATATCTCATTTCCTGCAGGAGCAAAACTCTGCTCCTGCTGAAAAAACAAACTCATACTCTCAACTGGAGACAAAAGCCAAAAAGATGTTCCTCTGCGTCCTCTTCCTGTGTTAAAAACTCAAAGTATTCTCACGTAAAGTTAGAGTTTCCTCCTCCCTCTGCTTTCTTCCATTTCCTCTGCCCGAGCTAATAAATGCTAATGACATATTCTAAGCAGGTGTCACATTGGGCATCATCTTGTTTTTAAAAGACTCGGTTGTCATGACAACAGCGGTTGCTTCATGCATTAAATGTGGTTTGTTCAGGATTGCTTGAAGTCACTGCTTTGCATGGAATAATCAGCCTCAGAGCGAGCTGGGCCGTGAGGATCTGTCTCTGAAATCTCATCTTCATTACAGGAGAAATCTGATGGAGGAGATGAGTGAGTGAGCATGCAGCACGGGCGTGACAAATACGACCACCACACACCACAAGCAGCTGATTCAAGGGCTCCTCTCTGAAAGGCCGGAGCACTGGAGCACATTTCAGCACCAGGCGGAGAGGACAGCGCCCCATCCTGATCCCAGACGCCGTCAACACAAAGCCAGACTGTGCTGGGATAGATTTCAGCTCCACTTAATGGACAGCTCCGACTGTGCGTTTCTCTGCGGCGCCTTTCAGCGCAGAGAGGCGACCTGGAGGGAAAACTACCTGCACAATGAAGCCTCTTCGCCGTCGCAGGAGACGCTGAGAGCTGGAGAGAAGCATCTCTAATGGGAGATCAGGGCCCGTCGTTATTCCTAGAAACGGTCAAACAGCAGTTTTCTGTGACAGCTTTTTAATAACAACACACCATTAGTCTTAATTGCAGAGCTGAGGTACTGCAGGTGAAAGAGGCAGAGGAAAATACTCGATGCTCTAATTTCTGTAGGCATCACATCCCCGGGTTGTTAGCACAGAGGGCAGCAAACACTGAACTTCAGATTATTTAGGTTAAAGAATTAGAATTGGTAAAATACTCCAGCATTAGGGGTTAGGTGGTTGAGACACTAAGTTCAACACTGGACTGGCTGAGCTGGTTAAATAAACCGTTCATTATTTCTCTGATGGAGCCCCGTGATAGGCTGCAGATCTGTTCGTACCCCGCTTTGAGCCCCCTGACAGCTGGGACAGGCTCAGAGGAAGGTGGTCAGGTGGTAATTAGCTGTAAAATCCCAGTTCAGGCCTCCATACGTCTACCTGGGTCAGCTGGCTTTCAGTGGTCATGGGTTCAGGTTTTTCTAGTGTTTGAGCCCAGTTTGGAAAAACTATTGAGACAGAGAGCATCAGTACTGGGGGGGTCCCAGATGGGCTCAATTAAATGTTCTCTAATGGGCTGTGTCAGTTGAGTGCAATTTCTGTCTTTCTTTCTTTCTTTTATTTATTTATTTATTTATTATTGATTTATTGTTCATTTATTATTTTAATTATTATCATAATCATTTATTTTATTTAGTTGATTATTTTATTAAAATTATTATTTTTATTACTTATTTATTTATTTATTATTTCATCTATTTATTAATTGTTCATCTATTATTGTTATTTTTATTAATATCAAATTAATTATTCATTTTGTTTAGTTTATTTATTGTTCATTTATTATTTTTCTATTATTATCATAATCATTTATTTTATTAAGTTTATTCTTTTATTAAATTATTATTTTTATGACTTATTTATCTATTTATTCATACATTTATTTATTGTTCATTTATTATTGTTATACTTATTAATATTAAATTAGTTATTTATTTTATTTAGTTTATTTTTTATTCAAGTTTATATTTTTTTATTTTCATCATTTATTTATTTATTTATTCATTCATCTATTTTTTTATTGTTCATTTATTATTGTTATTGTTATTTTTATTGTTGTCATAATTATTTATTTTATTCTGTTAATTTTTTTCAAGTTATTTTTGTTATTTTTAACATTTGTTTATTCATCATTTTATTTATTTTCTTATTTTTTTATTTATATTTTTCAGGATTAAGATATGGTTAGTCAAAGCAAAGAAATACAAAATACAGATCCAAAAAAATTTTTATTACAACCCAATTGAAAGGGAAAAAATAATTAAATAAATAAATAAATTAATTAATAAATAAATAAATAAATAAAATGACATTAAAATGAAAATAATGAAATTAATAATTTTAAAAAAATGATTATGATATGTGGTGACACATTTGCGTTCCTTGGGGTGCTGTTTACTGTATTAGTATGATCAGTATTAACAGAGTCCAAGGGACTGTATTCATATGTTACTGAGTGGAAACTAAAAGTATAATAATAAACAATTAAAATCATGAAAATTGAAAGTGTAAATGTCAACAATTTATGATTACAGGAAGTAGTTGGAAGTTTTTGCAAGCAAGCTTCACTTCGATGCTGGTTCCTTGGTACAGGTATTAGATCCCTTCCTGAAGAAACCTGAGTAATAAGCAGGACTATCTGTGAGTCCCCTGATCAGACCAGATTCCTATATCAGGACAAACACTGAGCAGAGTTTTCCTGAACCATTTTAATTCAACTAGTGCACAAGTAGTTTCCTCTGCAGCCGGGGTCAAGGAATGCAAATTTCTATGGGGAAGTTTAGATTCAGCTTTTCATGCCAAATAATCTGTTCTTGGTCCTTGATTCGTTATTTTTCTGTGACGTCTTTATGCTAGCTGTGGCTTGCATGAAGGAAACGGTGCCATCTCTCTGTGTTTTCCCTGAGGGACTCCTTCCTGCTGCAGTCTCAGGTCTGATGCAGAGACCTCCTGCAGACCAGAGCAGGAATAAAAAGCTGTCTCCTCCCTGGGAAGTGCTCCGTATCATCCCCGGCTGCAGAGGTTGAGCTGCAGCTGCTGCGTGGTCGCTGCCTCCGTCTGCAGACCGTGATAAATCACAAGTTGGGGGAACATTCGTCACAGAGGACCACACGTCCTTTCATCACACCAGGCCCCCCCTCTTCCTCCCTCCTCCTCCTCTTCACTCACTCAGTCCCACTCCTTCAACCTCCACGGTGGCTCCATCCCTCACAGAAAAGCTTTGTTGTGAATTTGTCACTGCCCGGCCTGAGCGCTGTGTTACCCTGCCCTTGGGTTTCTGATGGGGGCCGGAGCTCACCGTGGCACCGAGATAGACGCTCTCTAACCTGAGCGGGAGGAGAATGGCGCTTTGGTTGGGAAGGTGGGATTCTGGGAGCCAGGAGGGGGATTTGAATAGGGAAACTTTACGGACATCTGCCACGCTGAGTTAGTTTGCTGAGTGAGGGGAGCACAATGCTGCAGACGCCCGCGGAGGAAGACACAGGAATTGGATCTTCTTTTACTGGTCCTGGTGCTCATATTCCTTTGACACATCCTTCCAAGAAACACGGCGAACAAAAGCCGACCTCACAGAGAAATACGACACCAGTCTGATCATTTTACTTCAAAATACAGAAGCAGAGGAGCTCCAGGAGAGACGAAAACCTATTTCTTCATCTCTCAGAGCGTCTCTGACATTAAGTTGAACTAAATCTTCATCCCATCTGTCAATAAAGCCTGCCACCGCTCTACTTCACCTCCTACAACATCAACACCCACCAACTTTCCATGCACCTGTGGCTAACCTCAAGTTTTACAGCCCTGGGAAGATAACTACATCTACAAAAAGACTAATCTGGAAGAAAATACTGATTTTAATTCTGTGAGGATGGATTCATTTAACCGACAACGTGCTGGATTAATATACATGATTGATATGTGGCAAACGCAAGCAAAAAACAAAATAATAATATGTTACCAGATTTGAGTAGTCTTAAAATTTTTTTTCTAATTTGGGGATTTTTTTTAATTTCATTTTTTTCAAATTAATTAATTGATTTTTTAGTTTTGCAAATTTGGATTTTTTTTGTAATTTATTTTTGCAAATTTTGAATTTTTTTATTCTTTATTTTTTTTTATTTAACTCTTTTGAGTTTTTTTTTTTTCAATTTTTTGAGGTTTTATTTTTTAAAAATCTAACAAATTTTAAAAATGTCAAAAAAATCACATTATTTTTTTTTACAATTTTTTAGAAATTTATTAAACTTATTTTTTGAAATGTATGCAGATTTTTGAAATTTATTTCCTTTTTTTCAAAATTTGTGTTTATTTTGGGTTTCCAAAAAAATTGCAATCTTTCAAAAATTATTTAAAAAAATTAAATTGTTGTAAATGCAACATTTAAATCCAAAGGGATTTGCAAATGCTGTATTTGTTAAGATGCTGAGCTCTAATAATACCCTCAGAACCCTGTTTGACTTCTAAGGTCAGGGATCAATTTCCATTCATTCCAATGGGCCAAATTGTTTTCAGAAGTGCCAAATATTTTAAAAAGTATGAAGGTTAGAAATGTGAAACAAACACACATTATTCACCTGCACATGATGAACATTTTAAAATTTGAACGGTAAATATTGGTGGTCATTTGTTTAAGGAGCAGCGAGCCAAAAACATACTGATAAATAAGTGGGATAATAAAGAGAATGGATTTCTATATGATGAATTCCTGAGCATTTTAACGTAATAAGATGGCTTTAAAAGAGCTGAGCCCAATGAAAGTCCTGCCTCCAACAAGACAAAACCAGCCAATTACAGCCCAAGACTTCAGAGTGGCAACTGGAGTAGCCAATCAGCTTCTAAAGAGAGGACCATCCCACCTGGACAAGGAAACACTGAAGCATCGATGATGTAATCCTGGCCTCGTCCTGAACCTGTAAACCTCTCCTCGCCGAGCAGTCGCTGCAGGATCAGATCAGTGTGAACTCTCTCTGATCATTAATTACTGAACAGTCTCTGAAACAAATGAGCATAATGACCGGACCGGCTGACCGCAGACAGGAGCACAGAGGAGGAGGTAAAGGAGAAGAGCCCTCCCTCCTCCTCCTCCTATCAGCTCCTCAATGCCTCCGGAGGCAGGTTTGACCTTCCTCTCCACCCTGGCGAGGGACACGAGCTGCAGGGAGGATTTCCGATTGACCGGGGTGAAAACCTGCCTGACTAATTCACTGGAGACGAACTGGAGAGCGAATGTGTTCGTCGCCTTCTATCAGAGCCGGGCAGGCCGGGCTCTGGAGGGCTCCACGGGGCTCCACAGGGCTCTGAGGAGCGAGGGGTGAGTCTGAGGAGGCTGAGTGGAGACTAAAAGAGTGATAACAGGAGGAAGCAGAGCGTGGATTCATGGGCCGACTGTCCAATCAGGATAAAGACAGTTTCCGGTCCCACATCCAGCTCATGAAATATAAATGAAGCAGATGGAGCAGCGCCTCCTTTTCCAAACTTCTCCTTAATCCTGACGAGATTCGACTCCATCTTTTCTAGGCCACCACCACTCCACGAGGAGAGAGGAAAAACTTTTATCAGACGGTTTAAAACCTTCACAGCTGCATCACACTGTGATCGTTTAACACTTTATACTGAAGACACTGACGTCAACTTCCTGTTAGAGCTGCTGCCACCACGTCAGGAGGGTTTCAGAGGTTTGGGACCAACAGTTAAACCGTTAACTCATTCATGTTTTCTGTGGTGTCAAACTGCAGCGCCATCTGTTGGTGAGGAGGACTTACTCTATGAAAGATTTTTATTGCCTTGAGTATCAGTTGAGGTTAACAGCAGCCTTCATGAGTACAGATACCTTAAAAAAGACTAGTATCCCCCTGATACCCAACACTCACCTATCCCTGTAAAAAAAACTAGACCTAGACCACATAGAACCAGGTCTCCATGGCGCCATATTTACTTATCATACACAAATAATTAAACATGAACTTTAAACCTTCACCAACTCGTCACAGCTGACCCCTCTGAGCCTGAAAACTTGTGTTTAACAAAAACCAAAATATAAAGGTGTCACCACCTAGTGGCACAGTTTGGTACTGCAATAACATAGGCACATCTAGACTACGACTACTACGACTCTACTTCCTGTGAACTGTCTGTAATTTACTGTGTACAGATGGGAGAATAACTTAATTCACAGGAATATCATCATTTTCTGTTCAATGATAATTTAAGATCACATTTTTTATATTTCGGTATTTTTTTTAAAAAAAATGGGTTTCTGTTTTTCTCCAGCTGACAAAAGCAGTAACGTTTGGTCTGGAAACAGTGTCATGAAACAGGAAACTGTGTCGTGCTTGTCTTCTTTGTTGGATTTATTACTACGGGGAACACTGTGTCGCACTGCTGTGCTGTCAAGCTAAAACGTAGCTGACTCAGCTGTCATGAATACCAATATTCAAAAATAAAAATAAATAACAAAAAAATCAAATAAAATAAAGAAAAATCAAATCAAATCAAATCAAATAGAATAAAATAAAATAAAATTAAATTAAATTAAAAAATAATAAACTAAAATAGAATTTAAAGAGTAAAATAAAGGATTTACATTTGAGAAAAAAATCAACTAAAATTCACCACTAAACAAAATATCTAGATACTAAAATACATCATTTTTTCTCTAAACCCTATAAATTCATACCATGGAGTATATTCAAAAATAAAAATAAACTAATCAATAAAATGAAGTAATACAAAATACAATAAAAATGTTCAAAAACTGAATTAATAAAAACAATGAAATAAAATAGAATTAATTTCAATAAATTAAATTCAATAAATTAATAAAATAAAATAAAATAAAACAGAACAAAACAAAATAAAATAAATTAAAAAAATAAAATAAAATATTTTTTTTAAAAAAACAGCAAGGTTGGACAAGGGAGTAGAAAAAAAAAAATGTCCACACTAACTGAGCGTAAAATGAGCTACTTTATTCCTTGTCCTACCAACTTAATTTCTAATCTGACTTGTCAGAAACAAAAATGAACTTTGAAACAACAGGAACAGGGTTAAGAAAGTGTAAAAAGTGAAAGTTAACGGGTTAAAGGAGCCAAAAGGTGAAGGAACAGGAACATATCTGTCAGGTCGTCCCTGTTTCTCCTGCTCTTCTTCATATCTAACAGCATCCAGCAGGTTCTCCACCCTAACGCTGATTTTTAAAAACGACACACAGAGGAATAACGTGGACGCTTTGGGTAATTACTCTGTTCAGTGGAGCGCAGCAACAACAACAATAAGAGCTGATGTTTTAAAGTGAGGGCAGACAGAAGTCAGCAGCAGATGGAGACAGGTATGAAGTCTCTGGTTCAGGTTTCTGTGTGGGGTTTCAGACTCAGTCCAGCCTGGCAGGTCTGAGGATGGTCATAAATCAGAAAGCAGTGTTTGAAACTGAAATGACAGCTTCAGCTGCGTCCGGACAGCTCTGGCAGGCGTCGGAGCTGAATGACGGGTGGAAATACCAACGCTTGGCTGGTGTCAGCGGGTAAGGTGTGCTTCTGGGGGGTGGAGGGCTCTCAGGCTGTCAGATCCAAAGGAAATCAAAACACAGCACGGTCGGTTGATCAAAGTGTCAATGAGGGCCTGTGAGACTCCAGCGCTTCGTGCTGAGCAGGAATACAAGCTGTTGGAGCGAAGACGCAGCCATCTGGGAGGAGAGACATCTCTCAGATAAATGCTTCAGCTGACGATACGGAGGGAAGCCGTCTCCTGTTTTATTTATCACATGAAGACTTCTGAAGTGGAGCTGCAGTGTTTTATTAAATCCTCCTCAAACTGTCGAGGTTATTTCTACAGTCTGCAAACAATCATCACTGAAACGCTCCCAGAGTTTGGTTTGAGCATCGGCTCCTGCTGCAGAGTTCACGTTGGATAAATCCTGATTTAACGCCTCGACTAATACCTCATCTTCAAACCCAGAGAGAGCAGCGAGACAGAGATAAGACCATCCTGTGAAAGTCAGGAAGAGACGCTGCAAAAAAACATCTGGGCTCACGAGGAAGGCGACAAAATGCTTTTAAACCAGACGACAAATGGTCAGGATTCTCACAGGGGTCAAAGGGTCAAAGGGTCAAAGGGAGGTTGATAACTATTTCTTTTCATAAGACACAAAGAAGTAAGTTTTTCAGACTGAGTCCTCTCCTGTTTTTGAACTTCTTCATTTAGCAAACCAAAAGTTGGCATCAAGGCTGCAACAAGAGTTTAAAGAAAACAAAGTTTCACTTTCTTTATACTTATATTTGTAAAGAATCCTACCAAAACTAAAAACTCTGGACCAGACTTCCTCACTTTGGAAATCTATGATCCCGTCCCTGCCAGTCTTCTTAGAATTTGGGAAGAAAAGGTAAAAGGATGAAGGAACATGAAATGCTTCCTTGAAGTCAAGAAAAAAAAATCCTCAGAATAAAAAAGTCTGAGGCAGGGAGAGCACACCTCCCCTTTCTTTTATGTGCAAATAAAAGGCAAGGAAGCACACCTCCCTTTTCTTTTATGGGCGTATAAAGGCTGGGAGAGCACACTTCCCCTTTCTTATATGGGCTCATAAAGGCAGGAAGAGCACATCTCCCATTTCTTTTATGGGCTTAAACAGGCGGGTAGAGCACAAATCTCCTTTCTTATATGGGCTTAAGAAAGGCACGGAGAGCACACCTCCCCTTTCTTTTCTGGGCTAGTGAAGGCAGGTAGAGCACACGTCCCCTTTCTTTTATGAGCTTATAAAGGCAGGTAGAGCACACCTCCCCTTTCTTTTATGGGCTTATAAAGGAAGGGAGAGCACACCTCCCCTTTCCTTCCTTTTATGGGCTTATAAAGGCAGGGTGAGCACACCTCCCCTTTCTTTTATGGGCTTATAAAGGCAGGGAGAGCACACCTCCCCTTTCTTTCATGGGCTTATAAAGGCAGGAAGAGCACACCATCCCTTTCTTTTATGGGCTTATAAAGGCAGGAAGAGCACACCTCCCTTTTCTTTCATGGGCTTATAAAGGCAGGAGGAGCACACCATCCCTTTCTTTTATGAACCCATAAAGGCAGGTGGAAAGTACCTCCCCTTTCTTGTATGGGCATATAAAGGCAGGGAGGGCGCACTTCCCCTTTTTTTAATTATAAAAGAAGGGAGAGCACACCTCCCCTTTCCTTCCTTTTATGGGCTTATAAAGGCAGGTAGAGCACACCTTCCTTTTCTTTTAAAAAGCTTTAAAGGCAGGGATTGCACAATTCCCCTTTCTAATATGGGCTTATAAAGGCAGGAAGAGCACATCTCCCCTTTCTTTTATGGGCTTAAAAGGCAGGGAGAGCACACCTCCCCTTTCTTTATGGGTTTATAAATGCAGGTAGAGCACACCTCCCTTTTCTTTTATGGGCTTATAAAGGCAGCTAGAGCATCATCAAAGACCACTTCACATCTGACACTAATAAAAACAGTTTTCTGTACCAAGAGTGAATGGATTGGATGTTTCTGACTAGGGCTGGGTGATTATGGCAAAAAAAAAAAAAAAGAAAGAAACAGATTAATTTAACCTTCTTCCCATTTTTTAGTTAATATGAGATTATTATTCCGTAAATATTTGAATAATTGTGAGATGGTGAAAATGAAAACACGTATATGCTTGAATGGAAATGTTTCATAAGGCAAAAATAAAAAACAGATCCTAATTATAACAGAGAGTAAAAGCCTGATCATGGTCCAACAAACAGAAGAAAGACTTCCTCCATGATGGCCGGCCAACAACAACTCCTCATTGATGTGGTTTTAAAAACGCCATCAGGCAGCTCAGGCAGCTGTGAAGATCAGGGTTAGAAACGCTCTCTGCAGCTGGAGTGACGGTTTCCAGGAGGACTAACAGAGCAGAGTTTCCAGGTGGATTCAGACACAGAAAGTCCACCTTCCCCTTCCTCTCTAACCCTCTCTAACCCTCTCTAACCCTCTCTAACCCTCTCTAACCCTCTCCATCAAGCACATGCAAAGCTACATCAGGAGAGCAATAATTAGCCGCCGTCGGTGCCAAGGAGGGAGAGCACGATGGCGTTGTCGAGAGGCTCAGAGCCAATCACACACATTAGTCCCTGGACGGCTCGCTCTGCAGCTGTGCAGGAGGATCAGAGGGAAACAGACTCCTCCAACAACAGCAGCAGTGGATTAGCTTTCAGACAACAACTGATGCTACATGTGCACAAAAACACTCTCCTGACTGCTCAACAACCTGACAACACACAGATCCATACGTCAAATTAAACAGATGGAAAGGAATCTGCTAATCATGAGCAGGGGGTCTTCAACGTCCCACTCTCTGACTCCTCTGCAGTGGCTCCTTGTAGCTTTAAAAACTATTAAAAATAAAGAATTGTTATTTTTCTTCCAGAGGGTATTGATGAATAAAGACACTGACACTAAATAAAATCCTGCGTTAACATTTAGTTGAACTAAATCTTCATCCCATCTGTCAATAAAGCCTGCCACCGCTCTACTTCACCTCCTACAACATCAACAGCCCACCAACTTTCCATGCACCTGTGGCTAACCTCAAGTTTTACGAGACATTAGCAAGGAACGAATAATGATGTGATGAGAGATAAAATCAATAACATGTTGAATTAATTAATTTTTCCCTTTTTTTGTGCAAATTTCATTTTTTTTTAAGTTTTGGATCATTTTTATTATTTTTTTTTTCTCGCATTTTTGGAAATTCGCGGAAGTTTCAAAATTGTCAGAATTTTCTTTTTTTTTTTAACCATTTCAAAAATTGTAAGCTGCAATTTTTTTTAAATTTCAAAAAATTAAAATTTTGGGCATTTTTTTTAAATTTACATTTTAAAAAATCAAATAAAGCACATTTTTTGAATTTTGCAAAAATTGAACTTTTTTTTTATTTTGGAATTTCTAAAATTGAACTTTTTTTTTTTCAATTTGATCTTTTTTTTTTTTTATTACATTTTATCTTTTTTGAAAATTGCTAATTTTCCAAATTTCAAATTTTCATAAAATTTCTACAAATTTTCTTAAATTTCATTTATATAAGTTTTAGTAAATTTTTGAAATATCAATTTTTAAACAAAAAATCTGCTAATTTATTTAAATAAAGAAATAACAAAAACAAAGACATTACAAGTTTTTTTTGTTTGTTTTTTTTTTAGTCTAAAACCTGATTGTTTGGATAACTATTCCATAGATTTTTACTATCAATGTCGTTTTTAAAGACTTTTTTGTCTTTATTGTGAAGATAAAGTAGATTTTGTGGCTCCTGAATGACTTTAATCCAGGTGAGCTGAGGAAAAATGGCTCCCATGAAAGTAAAGGTTGCAGAGCCCTGATCATGAAGCTTTAATTTCTCCAGGGACGGTGTGAAGGAGAGAATCAAACCTGTCAACAGGGAGTCATGCATCCTGTTTTCACCCAGCAGGGCTTGTTCAGGACCAGGACCAGGATCAGGATCAGCAGCCCTGCCCCCCTCAGAGGATCCCTGTGAGGTCAGCGTCTTATCACCTCTCAGCAGTTTCATCAACAGGCCTCTACAGCTGTTGGCCTTCACTAATTTCTCTGTTATCTGCAGCAGCACAGTCAGCAGACACACACACACACACACACACACACACACACACACACACACACACGGCCTGGTGGGGAGGGAGAGCGCTGCAGCAGCCTGCCAACACCCCGCGCTGATAATGGGCTTTTATTAAATATAAATAGAAAGGGGAGCAGGGAGGTGACTTCAGACCCGGGAACATTAGCACAGACTCATTTCAGCTCCTTAAAGCAGCGTTCCTCTTCCTACAGACGCCTTCACACTCAAATATCTCATCACAGCATTTCTTTACAGACCCTGAAGGCACAGTTCCTCTCCTCCAGCTATGAGCACATGTGTTTAAAAAAAAAAAGAAATGTTTGCCCGTCCTGTTAAATGAGCTTTTCCTGAGCCTGATAAATAACCAAGGTTCCTGTTTTGTCCTCTTCGGTGGCTCACATTCAGGCTGCAGCTGCGATTCAGCGCTCGCTCGTCTCAGCTTCTGATGAAACCAAAAGGAGTCATCATCAGGGAAACTGATGCTCAGTGAATCATTGGTCTTTTCTCTAGTTTCTGACTCAGAGCGGCTCTGCTAATCTGACGCTAACACAGGCTGGAAAACCAAAGATGAGAGTGTGCACTGGATGTGCTTCATGCATATGTGTGTGTGTGTGTGTGTGTGTGTGTGTGTGTGTGTGTGTGTGTGTGTGTGTGTGTGTGTATATAACCCAGGGGTCTGCAACCTTCTGTTCCATAGGATCCATTTTTCTTTAGCCCACCTGAATTAAAGTCTTTCAGGAGCCACAAAAACAACTTTACCTTCACCTTGAGAAGTATAATGTTTATGAAATTCTATACAAAGTTAAAATCTGGTGAATACAAAACTAGAAGGTTATTAAATTTATGAAGTTGTGCACTAGATGTCTTAGTTTTATATTCTTAATAATGTTTTTTTTCCCTTTTTTTTCAAAAAAAGCCAAAAAGTATGAAATTTAAAAAATATGCAAAATGTAGAAATTTTGGAAAATTTGCAAATATATTGAAAAATTGGGAAAAACCAAAATTTGAAAAAAAAAAAAAAAAAAAAAAAAAAAAAGTACTTACAAACATTTCTAAACATTGCAAAAAAATACATTTAATAAATTTGTAACAATTAACAAGAATACAAATTGTAAAAAAAAAATAAATAAATAAATAAATAAATAAAAAATTGATTTTTTTTTTAAGTGATTTGAAAACTTTGCAAAACATTTTTTTAAATGCTGGAGAAGAACAAATTTGCTAAGATTACTGAAAATCTTTATAAATTGCCAAATTTAGAAGTTTGGAATTTAAAACATTGAACAACTTTTGGGCAAGTTTCACTCATTTTAACTTGATCCAGATAGTTTTTATAAGAAATAACATTAACATATATTGTTTTTAAAAGAAATCAGCATTTTCAAAGCATGTACAGAAGTGAATTTGATATCTAAGGCTTGCCTCCGAGTTTGTAGGAGGACAAATTTTACCTTAACAAAAATCTGACGGTCACACAAAGGCTGGAGTACTTTTTGTATTTGTTGAATTGAAATAAAACTAAAAGAGAAAGTGGTTAAAAGAATCAAAAGTCCTTTTCCAAAGAACTTCCATCACTTCTCGCTGTGATTCAGAGCGTTTCAAAGCTATTCAAACTTTAACAAAGAGCCCGGCTGATGAAAGAGGAGTGAAGTTAGTGAAAATGAAGCCACAGGAAAGTTAAAAAGTTACTGAATGGATGAGGAGGCTTCTGCAGAGCTCTGTTTAAAGTTTCTGATGGTTTTTGAGTTCAGCGTGTCTTTCAGAGGCACAGAGAGCTGGGACCTTTAGACCAAGGGTCTGAAACCTGCGGCTCTGGAGCCTCAAGAGGCTCTTTGACTCCTTTGCAGTGGCTCCACGGAGCGTAAATGTAATAATTCATAATCAAAATAAAGCATTTTTGTTTTTCTCACAGAGGGTTTTGATGATGAGAGACACTGACACAAAATAAAATAATGGATTGAAATTTTTTGACAACTAAATATGAATCACATTTTGCAATAAAGCTATCAATTTTTTGACATTTTTGCCTTTTTCGTTTTTCTAATTTAGACAAAAATCTAAATTTTTGAAAATTTTGTAAATTTTTGAAACTTTTGCTAATTTCAAATTTGTTTTAAATCTGAATTATTTTTTCAAAATATTTTTTAATAAAAAAAATGATTTCTTCTTTTTTAACATATGGCTAATTTTTTAAATTAAATTTTAAATTAATAATTTTTTTACAAATTATACAATTTTGGTTATTATTATTTTTTTCATTTCAGAACTTTTGAAAAAATTGAATTTTGCCCAAATAAAAAAAAAAAAAATCTAAAAAGAAAAAATCAATTTTTGGATTTTTTTTTATTTTTTAAATTTGCAACTTTAATCAAAATTGTATAAATTTAGCAAATTTATGAAATAAATGACAGTGTAATTTTTTTCTTTTTTTTAATATTTGCTAATTTACTTAAAATAAAAAAACAGACATCACATATACAATACTATAAATACAAAAAACTTCTCATTTTAATAATTATTCACTAGATTTTTACTTTGTTTACAATTTTATACAGTTTTTTTTGTCTTTATTGTGTTGATAAAGCAGATTTTGTGGCTCCCAAACGGCTTTAATCCAGGTGAGCTGAGGCTAAATGTCTCTTATGAAGGTAAAAGTTGCAGACCCCTGGAATAGACCTATCAGATCACCTGCAGATCGTTGGATCAAAAGAAGAAGCCTGAGTCCAGATCTGATCTGTGCCTCTTCTTCTACTCCACTGGACTCACTTTATGCTCCAACATGAAACACTACAGCAGGAAGTCCCGAGCGGGGTCTGAGGCTGGAGCCAAACGAGTCCAAAACAACCCCCTGTGGAGCCTTGAGTAGTAGCATCGCTGCTCCTTCTGTCCCACGATACGTCCAGAACAGACAAATGCTCCATTAGCTTCTGAGAGAGACGGCAGCTTTGTCATGGAAACCATCACAGCATCAATATTTGATCACAGCGTAAAAGGCCTCTGCTGTAAGTTAGCTCGCCGATGCATCAGCATGGAAACACAGCGGGTCAAACTACTCCACGAGCACAGAAAACCGACAGCGCTCATTTAATATTTACACAATCTGTAAATCTACAGGAAATCTGTGAGAAAGCTGGTCTAATGAGAGCAGAGACAGAAGTGTTCATGTGTGTGTGTGAAGGAGAACACACACTCTGAAACGTCCCTCAGTGAGGAGACTTCCACAGAGTTTCACAGAGTTTCACAGAGTTTAACGCGCGCCGATCAAAGGCTGTTCGCTGACGATGGAGGGGAATGACACTCACACTCGTTACGATCTCATCGTGTTCACTAAGAGTCTCATTAGCGCTCCAACAAAGAGGAGAATAAAACTTCACAGCACAAAAAAATTCAAAGGAGGATCGTTTTTTAGCAGCACGCTTATTTTCACACCGTGGACGACGAGCTGAGAGCCGAGCCACGAGAAACTGAAACTGAAACTGAACAATTGTGTTAAATTTGAAAAGCTCGATCTGAATTCAATGTTTTGGAAACTGAATTTATTACATTTGATTTTTTTTCCCACCAACTTAGAAATTCAAGTTCATCCAAACCCCTAACCCTTCATATTCCTAAAATTCAGAAATACAAAATTCAGTTTCAGCTTCATCCACGTCTCTAAGGAAGAGTCATCGATCACAGATTCACAGAAATCCTCATTTCTTCTGATCCACCTGCGTCTGTGTCTTACATCTGCCAAAGACTGTGCTTTTGGTGCAGCAGATTACTGAAAAAATGTTGAAACAGCCTCCATTTTCCAAGATGGCCGCCATTTCCATTAAACGCTTATTAGCCCAAAAGTTCAAATGGTGATGCAAACATGAACTTTGGTACAAACACTCTCTAAGGGACACTCTTTGGAAAAATTACATTCAACACATGAAAATTCTAGAAGGCGGCCATTTTTAAAGATGGGCGCCATTTTTCGTTGAATGCAAAATAAATACTCTCAAAGGGGGACTCTTTCAAATAATAATGGTAGACTGTGCAGAGCTATTAGACCCATGAGGACCACAGGCATACTGTTCTTTCACATCTTCACAGGTTTTGAAACTGTATGAGCCATTCACAACAAAAGAAAAAACACTGAGTGGCAAACCTGGGACGTTTGTCGACATGCAGGATTAATAAACATGCTTTATAGTAATATATGGTAAGACATGCAGAAACAACAAAATAAGATGAGTTGAGCAGTATTATCATTAATGTAATCAGGTTCAAGTGTTCTTCCAAAAATCTTGAAATCTTCGAATTTTTTGAAATTTTGATTTTTGAAAAATTTGGCTAATTTCCACGTTGAATTTTTTTTGTTTGTTTGTTTTTATTTTTTCAATTTGAAAAATGTACCAAAATTTTTGCAAATTAAAATTATTAATTTTTGAAATAAAAAAAAAAAAATTTCAAAACATTTGTAACTATAAGCATTTTTTTTATTCCATTTTTTTTTTCAAATTTCAACAATTTAATTTTGCATTTTTTTTTTAAATTTCAAGGTTTGTTTTAGGAATTTTTGGATTTTAAATTTTTTTACTAAATTTTACAAATTTTAAAATTTCTGATTTTTATGACATTTTTGCATTTTTTTTTCAATTTTAGTAATATTTTGAAATTTTTGCAATTTTTTTAAGAAATAAAAAAACTAAGATTTTTCATTAATTTTTTTTTTCTTTTTAAATCAAACTTTTTTTTTTTAATTTAGATAATTCTTCCCTTTTACTCTGCGTAGAATTTTACTGTTGATAGGTTTTTGAGAAGACAAAGCAGATTTTGTGGCTCCTGAATAGGAAAAATGGCTCCTATGAAAGTGAAGGTTTCAGGCCCCTGAACATGAATGAAGAAAGGCCCAGCAGTGGCGTAGGAAGCACAGGAACTCCTTGGACTCCAGACTCCAGTTGTCTGGAGGTCCTGATAAGAGCCAGACTGAACATGCAGCGAGTTGTAGACTTTTTTTTTCAATTCAACTTTAACTGAAGTTTTTCTGCTGTTCCTGTTGTCAATTAGTCACAACCTCACCGTCACCATCAACGGCTTCCAGACCGATCAGGGTCACCGCGAGATCGACTGAAACCAGAGACTGTTCCAGATATTCAGACCTTAACTTTGTCTTCGCCAACATTCTCACAGGAAATCTCAGCTGAAGTCTTCCTCGGTCTTTATGAAGGAACAGATATTTACTTTTGCCCTCATCTTGTACAAACACAGACGTCTGTGCACACACACTCACACACTCACACACTCACACACACGGCCTGGACATGATTCACACCCTGCCTCGGTCTCTGCCGCTCTGAGTAAAGGTGGGAGCGGTTGCCCTCTAATAAATTTCTCTGCAGTGACCACAGCCTGCTGCTCATGAATAATAAAAGCTTTTCTCTGATCCGTTTCTTCATCCAGACGTCGCCTCATCCAGCGTCTCCCGCTCCAGCGTCAGCAGCAGCTCCCGACCTGCACGGCCCACAATACACTCACATCCAGGTTGGTTTTCATCAGGGTGTCACTTACAGCCGCGCTGAGCGTAAACTCATTTACTTTAAAGGAGTGAGTGTGTTTGGCTGGCAGCTCTATTAGCTCAGGGATGTTCGAGACGGGGCTTTGTGATGAAGCAGCAGAAGGAGACAGTCGCTGGAAGAGACCAGGACGGTTTTATTTACGTTTCCGCCTGAGACGACACGAGGCCTGATGTTAAAATTAACATAAAGAGCAGCTCTGTTTCATCCTCTGCTCGTTATTCAAGAAACATCCTCCAAATGTTTTCTTGTTATCAAAATGATGATAAAAGAGCCGAGTTTAATCAACCGAGGAGATGTTGAAACTCACTCGACCTTACTGAGATCTTCACAGGATCAGGGCTGGACATCTTTCTTTGCTGGATTTATCATAAAAAATTACAAATGAAGGATCTGAGAAGTCATTAAATACATCAACAGATTCGTTAAGTTGGCTGCAGCCACGTGTAACGTCACAGCCAATCAGAAGGGAGCGTTATCAGATCTCGATCACATGATTAACCCTTTGGGTACCGAAACTTGGCATAAAAAAGTTAGGTATGTTTTGATTCTCGGTGCAACTGAGGCGTTTCAGTCAGCGCCAAACAAGAACCAAAGTTTGGTACCTGGCCCTACACAGGACTTCAATGAGACCCTAACGAGACCCGGGCCATCATTAAACCAAGGGGACCATTCGATCGATTGGTGCCAATTTCCTTAATTTTGGGGGGTCGGGATCAGTGATCGGCCCATTTTTACTCATGAAACTGATCTTATAAACCTCCAGGAAGGTCTGCTTTTCGCTCTGAGACCTAAAACTCAAGACACTTCATTGTTTTTTTAAGTTAAAACATAAATATTTTATTGTTTCAGAGGTGTTGTTCAATGATTTGCAATAGAATTAGATTGGAGCATCAGTTATAAAAAAAATAAAAAAAAAAAATTGATATCAGCAGGTCTGGCTTTTTAAAGATCAGTGATTAGTGAACCCCTAATAACAACACCATGAAAGAGACGCAGGTGCAGATTATGTCATAATTAAGGGGAACCTCCTGAAAAAACCCATCAAACAAACTTGAACTGCACGTCTACCTAAAATGTAGAGGTGCGTAAAAAAAAATGGCGCAAAAATGCCCCCAAAAAAAGTGTTGATACGTTCTGCTGTGTGAACATTTCATTGATAAAATCTGAGCTAGAATTCCTTCATCTTTTGTTCAGAATCAGCTCCTATCACAGGTAACTGGCTCCACCTCCTTCTCATTCATCCCCGCAGCGTCTCAGCGCTTTAACACAGTCGGATGCTGAGCGTCTTCTGACTTCAGCGGGGAAGCGTAGAGTGGGTTGTTCCACTGTGGAAACTGGACGGTCATTGGATAAACGCTGGGCTTTGTCCCGCCCATCGGACGCTCAGCGTCTCTGGGGGTCTATGAGGCAGTGGGCTGGCCTGGACGCTGGGCTTCTGCATGATGATTGGATGATCTGTCTGAGGCTGAATCCCTTTTTGATTGACAGTGAAATGAGCCAGTCAGAGATCTTGAAGTATAACCCTCCACCTGAGCATCTTCTGAGTTTTACAGTCAGTTGTTCTGGACTGATCCAGAGGTTTTATCGATCCCCAGCGAGTTTACCTTTCTTAAAAACGACGAGCGTTGTGTTTAAAGATTCAGCTACAGCTACAGCTGCTAACAAGCTGACACGGAGGGAAGAATTAATGTTTAAGAAATAAACAAATTTATGATGTAGACCAAAAGAAAATGAGCTTCCCCTCTTTGACTCACCAGCAGCCGCCACTGATGTCAACCACTCATAAACAGCGATAAACCTGTCTAACCGTAACAGTGTGACTGAGAAAAGATCAACGCTACGTTTTTGTAGCTGGAGAAATTAAGATTTTACTACAGGAATACACAAACAGCTGTTATCAGCGAGTCACTCAAGTAGACAAAGAGAAAGAGAAAGTTTGTCGATCTTGAACAGAGTACATGTGTGTGGTGTTTCTGAGCGTACAGTAAAAAAACCTCAACAATAAAATCAGTAGTATGGAACCTGCTTTGAGGAACAAGCTCTGCAGCAATGTCCCAGTGCTTCGATGAATAACTCTGAAAGCAGTTTATGAACTCCAACGTTTCACCACACACATCTTAGAAAGACTCAGACGTAGAAAAGCAGAGAGCTCAAGTTGCTTCGAAAGGTTTGTCCAATGTCTTTGTATATTTCGTCTCAAACTTTGACGTATCGTGCGATGTCTGCCTTTGAAGAGCAAAACAAGCGTTGTAATCCTGCCATTAGCGTCTGTAATGGTGGGGTCTACCTCCATTAAATCTAACGCTCTTTTGGACGTTAACCTGGCTCATGCTAACCGCTAATCAACTTTTTTTTTCACCATTTGTACAAAACATGATCTTCACAGGATCTTTACAAGACCTGCTGAATGATGAGATCATTGCACAACGATCTTGGGCCTCAAACACCAAGGTCTGCCTATAGCCCCGCCTCCAGAGAGCTGGCCAATCAGAGAGAAGGGGGCTAAGCCTTAAAGTGACAGATGCTAAAACAAAGTGTTTCAGACAGAGGCTGAAATGAAGGTTTTCTAAAAAACCAGGGAGAGAAAAACAGCTTCTGAAGCTTCTACGGTGGCACCAGAGGGACAAAATTAAGACTTAAAAATGCAAAACATCCCCACTCTAACTTCACCACAAGCAGACGACAAACTACACAGACTCCCTCTTTTCTTTATGATCGCTAAGAGTTTATTTCTCAACACTCACTGAAAAAGGAAACGCTAATTCTCATCTTGTTAAACATCGTCAGGCTGAATCCTAACAAGAACAAAACGAGGCCGTGGAGCTGCCGCTGGGATTGACGTCTGAAAGAGAGTATTTCTGCAGCACATTAGCGCGTATGAACAGACTGGTGTTGATGGAGCTGCTGATGGAGCAGGAGCTGCAGAAAGACGGAAAGTACCACGCTGAGCCCGTATCCACCGCGCTCCTTCCTGATTCCTCCGACTGTTTGGTGGATTTGAAAACGCTCCATGTGGGATCTAATTACTTAAAGGAAAACATGAGAGCAGAAGGAGAAATATCCAAACAATGCAGCCAGAGGTGAAGCTGAAAGGTCTGCCTGCTCGTTACGGCTCCATCAATCCCCCACACCGCCGTCGTCCTGCTGCCTGTAGACCCACTTTATAAATACTGGATGAGGCCATAAAGAAGGCCGTCTAAGTGGATCATAAATTACCTGAACACATTAAACCTCAGACCAGGATCAGCTGATTTATGGCTCCTGGTTCAGAGCAGGGGAGAGGACAACAACCTGGACCCTGAGGGGGTGAAGGGAAACCAGAATCCTGGTCCGAATCGTTTTCAGTCAGAGTCAGATCAGACTGTGAGGAAACTCAAACTCCAAAGCTCAACTTTAAAGTTATCAAAGAAAACCAGGAGAGGTGTTGATCCACCGTCCTGTCCTCTGAATGAAGGCATTGAAAACAAAAAGTCAAAATATTTTTAACAACTTCACAGCGTTATGCATCACAACCAAACTTTGCTGGATCCAAAAACTGTCCTTATGTTATCAATTATGTTGTCAATTAAAGTATTCTTACAAAAATCCTAAAATCTTTTTTTTTTTTTTCAAATTTGGCCAATTTAAAAAAATCATTTTTTGATTTTTTTTGGAAATTTTTAAAAAATCTTTTTGTTTCCATTTTTTGCATTTTTTTTATTATAAAAAATTCAAAAAGTTCAAAATTTTTGCAAATTATCTATTTGCAGAGACTCTGAACTACTTAAATTTAAAAAATAAATAAATTTTCTACAAAATTTTGAATTTCAAAGATTTTCAAATTATTTGAACATTTTTTGAAATTTCTTTTTTTTTTTTTTTATTTTGAAACCTCAATTTTTGGGGACTTTTTTCTTTTTTTAATTTTGCTTTTTTTTATTTCAAAATATTTTGAAATTTTTGCAAATGTAAAAATAAAATCCAAGATATTAAATGTTTTATTTTTTTTTAAGTTAAAAAAAAACGTCTTGTTTAGATATTATTTTTCCATAAATTTTTACTATGCATAAAGATTATCGTCAATAGACTACTCCGGCTGTCTGGAAGTCCTATCAGATATAATTCAAAAGTTAATCTTTCTCCGATCTTCTCGTCCTTTTATTAAAGAATCTGTTTTGTTTCCTTTGGATATTCATGGTCCGTAGAGGACACATCCTTCTAACTTTCTGACTCATCTCTGTCAACACAATTCGGACCAATTCCCCAAATTAGTCCCGTATTACACCCGTAACCTATTTTCACTCTGATTCCTATCGTCTCCAGGTAGGAGTAGGTACAATTAGTAAGCAAAGTACTCAACTGTGATTTATTCATCATATTTTTAATCTCAACGAGACTTTTTCCTGGTTAAATAAAGGTAAATAAATAAATAAATAAAATATTTCACATCTACTGGATTTGTTTCTAAAAACTGGATTCAGATACTCATGATCCTCAACTAACCCTTTAAACACTCATAATCAACCCAGTGTGGAAAGGGCCTCTTGGGTTACGTTTTATTAAACATTGAACAGATTTGTTAGAATTAAACTTGATTTCCATGATCCCGGTGAATCAAACCCTTGGTAACCCAAGAAGCACAGTGAGCTCTCTCTGTCACTAAGAAAAAAATCCCTGTTAATTATAAGTTTTCCATTTGATTTAGAAACAGATGTATGACTCTGCTGCTTGTTGTCTTCAAGGGCTGGGTATGGACAAGAACCTCACAACTGGATTTCAATTCTTTGGGTTGGAAATCAATTGATTCAATTTTGATTTGATTTGATTTGATTCGATTTGATTTGATTCGATTTGATTCGATTTCAATTTCTATTTCAATTTGATTAGATTCAATTCGTTTCGATTCGATTTTGGTTTTCCATTTCAATTTTGATTTTGATTTGATTTTGATTTAATTTGAATTCAGTACAGTTTGATTCCATTTGATTCGTTTAGATTCAATTTCAATTCAGGTCAACTTGATTTGATTTCAATTTCAATTTTGATTTGATTTGATTCAATTCGATTTTATTCAATTTTATTCAATTTTGAACAGGATCGATTTGATTTGAACTGATTCAATTTCAATTCAATTCGGTTTGATTCGATTTGGTGTTGATTTAAATGCTTCAATTTTTCCATTTTCATGCCGATGGGAACATATGTGGTATGTCACCTCAGCAACAAAACAATAGCAATGGAGCAATAAAACAACCCAAACTCCAGACTTGACAGGAGGTGAAACGATTCAGAGGATTTGCTGCATCGATATTGTATTGGCCGAGGAAATATTATCATGCATCAGTTGGACAATATTCTGTTTTTTTCTCAGGATGAAACCCACCAACGTTGGTAACACTAAGACTGAAGGAAAGAAAAGATAGAAGGAAGAAGGGAAGGGAAATGTTTCCTCAAAGCCATGGAAAAAAAAAAAAAAACAAAGAATGTAAAAGTCTGAGGCAGGAAGAGCACACTTCTCCTTTCTTTTATGGGCTTATAAAGGCAGGAAGAGCATCAGCAAAGACCACAACACATCTGGTAAAAACAGTTTTCCGTACCAACAGAGAATGGATTAAATGTTTCCGACTATGACTGGCTGATTATGGCAAAAAAAAATCAAATTTAACCTTCTACCTTGTTTTTAGTTAATACAAGATTATTACAAACTGAGGGAATAAGATGAAGATTTTTGATTCCTGACCCAAACCGAGAGTCTTAGAAATGTTAGCATTATCACAGTTAGCATGTTAGCTCTTTATGCTGACATTACCACTTAGCTAAAAGGAGCACTGTGCCCAATTACAGCCTCGCATGGAGGCAGCAGAGTCTTTGTCTTTGAGCTGATTAATGACTCCAGTGGAAACTCAAGTGATTAAGAAATACACTGCCGTGAAGTTGGAGGACTTTCACAGAGAATGGGTCCAATCAGCAGCTCCAGTCTGAGATCCAGACCTCAACAGGTTCAAGAGGAATCAAGAAACTGGATCTGAAAACTTTCCAAGTGATTCATCACTTATCAATTAATATGCAGTTTAGCAGCTGTTATTTCACCGCTGATTACCGAGCCGATGGGTTGGTTGATCATCACTCATCCGTTTTAAGAGGAACCAATCATTTACTCCCACCTGCACAAGCTCCACTTCCTTCACCTGCTCCAAAGAGAAGAAAGAGGAAACCAAAGTGACACAGAAATGGCTTTTCTTCCTCACAGATGCCCTGCAATCAGACACACAATAGCTTCCTGTCAGCCCCCGTGGCTCCGACAAAAGATGGAGAGAGTTATGAAGAAAGAGAGCCAGGGAGGAAGGAGAGAGGAGGCAGTGATAAATGAGGAGAAATGTATTGTTCCTGTTTCCTGAGCTGATGAAAAAAAGAGGAGACGAGCTACGAGGCGGCCTGCTCGACTCTCTGCTGCAGTCAAATAACAGAGAGCAGCCGTGCATGAAACGCTCACATCTTTGGAGAAAAACGCTGAAAAACAAGTCACGACTGTGAATCAGTATCTGTTGGATCATCTCCTGAAGACGATGTTTATCTGTAGGAATATTAATGAGTTTCCAAAGCTTTCTTCTCATTTTACTCCTGGAGAAAAGGATGGTTTCTCAGTCTGGTAATCCTCTGTGTGAATATGTGAAGTGGCCTGAGTGGAGCTCTGATTTCAGACGCGTCTCACTGTACGATGAGGAAGTGTCGCTGAAGGTGAGCAGGCCGGCCTCCTCCAACAGCCAGGTGAGCTTTGATGACACATTTTCCTGAGTTACATGCTCGATAGCTCCATCTATTCTGATGTCCTGTCATTTTCCTCTGCCAAAACTTTTTCTCTCTCATCCTCCGCTGACCTCTCGCTCTGGTCCATCATTCAGCAAGTTTGGACAGCACTTCCTGAACTCTGGAGTTTCCTCTGACAGCACATGAAGGAAGGTAAGAGCAACGGGAGGTTAGCTCTGTTTTCACCCAAAATAACTGCATCCAGGTCCTGCTCAGTTCGTCTTTTCTGGGTTTTTCCGGTTTGTTAGACTCGTTGCACGGATAGACTGAGATATTCAGAGATTATAAACAAACTGAGTCTGTGTCAGGTGTGCATTACAGCAGATTATACACACGGTATTTTTAGCTCAGTGTTTTCCTGCATCCAGCCCAAGCCTGCTGACACATGATGAGTCGATGCTACAGACTGCTAACACGCTACGACAGGAAACCAGGACACCTCCAGTCCCAAAAACTGGTCTTACACCATCAGACTCTGCACATTTATGCTACATGTTGAAATAAAGTGACTACTCCCTGCACTCGCCTTCTACCTTTCTGATCTAACAAAGATGAAACACTTGAAAAATAACTTCAAAAACCGATAAACAGCGACTCAAAGAAGCCAGAGAGCCTGTAGCATGTAGCTACCTGTTGCTAACTAGCATATAAAACCACTGTTAACAAGAAGAATGTTTGATCTGGATGCAATAGATGGAGAGAATAGCTTGTCCTATGATGAATGCTAAAGCCTGAGGCAGGCAGAGCACACCTCCCATCTCTTTCGTTTATACACATTCAAAGCAGGTAGAGAGCACCACCTCTTCCATATGCAAAACACATAAAAATAAGGAAGGAGGAGCACAACCCGTTCTCTTTCATGTACAAACATGTTAAATCTATGCAGGGAGAGCACACCTCACCTGTGTTACATGTGAATACAAGACAAGAACTAAAGCAAGGAGAACACACCACCCATCTCTTTCATATTCATTCATGTTAAGACGAGGCAAGGACGGCACGCCTACAGTCTTTTAAATTTACATACATGAGGAGACAAGGAAGGGAGAGCACACCTTCACCTCAATTACATGTGAATTAATCTAAAAAATAGGGGGAGCACAGCTTCCCTCTTTTTCATTGGCAAAGAAATAAAGCCAAGGAAGGCAGAACAAACCTCTGCTACATAAGCATAGATGTTATAATATGGCAGGGAGAGCACAAGTCCTCCTCTCGTAAATGTGTGAGCATGAAAAGAAGGGAAAGGTGAACAAAGCCTTCGTTCATGTGTTTACATGAAGCCAAGGAAGCAGGAGCACACTGATTCTCTCTTTTCAACACATTTACATGTAAAAACAAGGCAGGGAGAGCACAATTCGTCCTCTCTTATTTTTGCGAGCATGAAAAGAAAATGAAAGGGGAAAAAACTTTCTTTTGCATATATTCATTTAAGCCAAGGAAGGAAGAGCACACTGCTACTCTATTTTTAATATGTTTTCATGTAAAACTAAGGCAGGGAGAACACAATTCCTCCTCTCTTAGGTGTGCTGGCATGCAAAGAAGGGACAGGTGAACAGAACCTTAAAGTGTTTACATTGAAATCCAAGGAAGGGGAAGCATACTGCTTCTCTCTTTTTAATACGTATACTTGTAAAAAAAAAAGGCAGGGCGAGCACATTTCTTTTTTCAAGTGTGCGAGCAAGAAAAGAAAAAGAAAGTTTCTTTTATGTGTATACATGTAAAGCCAAGGCAGAAGGAGCACACTTCTTACTGCTTCTTAATATGTATACATGTAAAAACAAGGCAGGGAGAACACAACTCCTTACCTCTTAAGCGTGCAAGCATGAGAATAAGAGTAAGGTGAACAAAACCTTCTTTGACGTGTATACATTTAAAGCCAAGGGAGGGGGGGCACACTGCTTCTCAAATTATATGTTATTATGTATACAAGTTAAAACAAGGAAGGGAGAGCACACTTTCTCTTTCTCTTTCTCTTTTTCATGTACATTAATGTGGACAAAGCAGATAGAGCTTATCATACTGTATTTCATATGCACAATTTAAACCCAAGGCAGGGAGAGCACATCTCCTCTCAAGTGTGCGAGCATGAAGAGAAAAGGAAAGGTTCTTTCATGTGAATACATGTAAAGCCAAAGCAGAGGGAGCACACTTCTTATTGCCTTTTAATATATATGCATGTAAAAACAAGGCAGGGAGAGCACAACTCCTCATCTCTTAAGTGTGTGAGCATGAAAACGAGGGAAAGGTGAACAAAACCTTCTTTCAAGTGTTTACATTGAAATCCAAGGAAGGGAGAGCACACTTTCTCCTTCTCTCTTTTTAAGATGTTTACATGTAAAAATAAGGCAGGGAGAACACAACTCATCTCTTAAGTGTGCAAGCGTGAGAATAAGGGAAAGGTGAACAAAACCTTCTTTCACATGTATACATTTAAAGCTAAGGAAGGGGGAGCACACTGCTTCTCTTCAAAACCTTCTTTCAAGTGTTTACATTGAAATCCAAGGAAGGGAGAGCACACTTTCTCCTTCTCTCTTTTTAAGATGTTTACATGTAAAAATAAGGCAGGGAGAACACAACTCATCTCTTAAGTGTGCAAGCGTGAGAATAAGGGAAAGGTGAACAAAACCTTCTTTCACATGTATACATTTAAAGCTAAGGAAGGGGGAGCACACTGCTTCTCTCTTCAATATGTAAATATGTCAAAACAAGGAAGGTGGAGCACATCTTCTCTCTTTTTTTATGTATATTAATGTAGACAAGCAGATAGAGCACATCACCCTGTATTTCCTATGAACAATGTCAAGCCGAGGAAGGGAGAGCACATCTCCTCTCTTTGTTATGCTCATACATGGAAATCTCAGGCAGTGAGAGCAGCAGCCACGAGTCCAGGTCTCAGAACTAAATGAGTGTCAGGGACAACACAGCTGATGTTCTGTAGGCCAACCTTGACTTCACTTTCTGGCACTTTGGCCTTTTTTTCTGTCCTTGAAGTTTCTGTTTGCAAAATAAAAGAAAAGCTGTTAAAGGTCGTCAATACAGGAGCAAGTTTTGCGCCTTCGTCCAACTCAACTTTTCTGAAAAGAGCCCAGGAGTGACTCTTTCCAACAGGCGTCCTCTGTGAGCTGACCTGAACTGTTTCCACCACAACATGCTGACATAACAAGACAACAGGAGTGATGAAAGAGGACGTTTAAATTGGTTTCACGGGACAGAAAGAGGAAGACAAGAGCAAGAGCGAAAAGTGCAGACGTCAACAGAATCTCCTCCGTCTGCTTTGAGGTAATGATGGGGAAAGCCTGCTTCAAAAGCTGCCTCCGATGAAAGAGGAGGAGAAAAGTTGGACGACCCTGGGATGACTTGCATGTTGCCTTGGAAACGCGGGACATGACTAAAGGTAGCGGTGGAGGAAGGATGAGGAGCGGCGAGCTGACTGACCCTGAAATGACTTGCATTCTTCGCTCAGCGGCTCTGAACGACTCGAGGAGACAAAGAGACGCGCTGAATCAGCGAGAATCAGCGAGAATCAGAGATCCTGTCTGGATCCAAGCAGGCGGATCAGAAACATGTTGTAGATGATGCTCGCGCTGACAGCTGAGATAAGACACCGAGCTAATCAGGGTGTCTGGTTTCAGCAGGCGTCAGCTGGAGTTAAATATGAAATCATCGTTTGTTTTTCTTTCTACTTCCTGGATTTATTCACGTCAGGTAGGAGAAGAAGCTTTTTAAAATCTCGTCGGTGAGGGATTTCCTGCACAGCATCCTCCAAATATTCCTAACGAGAGAGGAGCCGGCCGTCCGCGCAGACCTGTCCTGATTGACACTCAACAGAGTGGAGTCAAGTGAGGTGGAGCGCTACACGGCGCAGACCAAATAGTGGAGAGTAAAGGTCGTGGGTATGAGACGGGGGCGAGTTTAGCCTGCACACACACGATGAGTGATAGAGATTAAAGTGAAGGCAACGCTCCGGGGCTTTCCGCAAGATTGATGCAGGCCGGAGGAAAAGAAAACAAAGCCGCAGAGACGAAAGGATCAAGACCGACCAGATTTCATTCCCTGCATCTGTATTCAGCTCGCCGCTCTGCGAGGAAGGGAGTCGGTCTTTACCCTTTTAACGCCACCCTCCCAGGGGACCGGGTATTGACCGGCTCCTGAGGGCGCTCCAAACACCCGGCGTTACGTGTTTGGGTGAAATACCTTCAGACAGCGCAGACTTTCATTAGGTCCTCTAACCTTTCGAGGGCAGGTCTGGGTAACTTTTCCTCTCTAAAGACGGCTTTTCACAGGGCCGAGGAGTCGATCCTTTACAGCCTCATTAGACTGAAGTGCTGCGAGCGATAAGGACTGGTCTTTATCAGCTCTGAGGACAAACTCTTACTCTCCTTTTCACTCCTGCATGATGCACGCTGAGCCAAGGACAAACATGCCTCCTCTCAGACCTCAGCAACATGCACAGAGTGAGGGTTTGATCTGCAGAGAATTCACGTTTCCTTTCTGGACGTGCAGCAGCACACACTCCACCCATCCATCGCTCCACACTCACCCTCCAGAACCTCTTGGCCGTCTCCACCCTGGAGGGTTTCCTGCCGAGGCCCAGCGGTGTCCCCATAGGATGGTCGAACATCATTTTGAAGCAGCTTGTTAGCTCCTGGCTGCCTGCGAAAGCTGGAGGACGGCTGCAGCTTCTCCGCCAACGAGCCGCTGTCTGCTCTGAGAGCCCACCCGTCCAGCCTCTCCGTTTAAGAGGCAGCCGCCACACCCAGAGCCATTACACCGCGTACTTCCCGACAACGGCGTGCAAACAAAAACAAACCACCAGTCCCTCTGTCTCCAAACACTGGTCCTGCACATTAACGGGCCTTAATGGAGGCCGGAAACGGTGACGGACAGGATTCGCTCTCACTCTCCTCGGCTGTGCCAGGAGAGGCCTCGTAAACAGAAAGTGGACTTATTGAAACGGCATCACGCGTAGCGTTATCGGCCCAACAATGAGATTAGAGGGATTTAAGCTAATGAGCAGAAGGACCACAGAGAGACAGACGCAGAGGTGACGGAGGCTGTGCAGAGGTAATTCAACACCACGGGGGGAACAATCAGTGCTAAAGTGTTTACTCAGCCATTAGAGCCGCGGCGTGGGGAGGGAGCTGCAGCGTGGGGAGAGAGCCGCGGCGTGGGGAGAGAGCCCACAGGTGAGCTGCTGGTGTGGGATCAGGAGGCTGAGGAGTGGGCATGGAAATGGAGACAGACTGTCCCTCAGTGTTTCTCCTTAAAGCTCCTGTCAGCAACTTCCTGTTCCAGTCAGTTTTGGCGCCCCCTCTGGACAAAGTGGTACCTCTGAGATAGAGATAGACTGATACGTTTTTGTCAGGGCCGATACAAATACCGATCATTAGTAATCAAGAAAGCTGATAACTGATGTTTGGGGCTGATATTGATTTGCAGTTAAAGTGAAAATTTTGGGCCAGTTGTTCAAAGGTAATCCAACCAGATTTTGGTAATCAGATTAAATCCTGAAAATGAGATTGAAAGGGGAAGAAGGATTTCAAAATCAGATTAGATTACCTAATCCAATCCTAGTTTTAATCCAGATCAAACCTTCAGTTTGTGTTGTTCAAAACTTGATCACTTTGATCCTAAAAAACAGGATTATCCTGATCCCAACAGGGAGCAGGATTTCAAGGTGGATTTCAGGAAGAAAATGAAGTAAAACTTTAAAATTGGTCAAATAATTGAACATTTGTAGAATTAAGTAGTTTGCGCTTGACTTGTTCAACCAATACAGTGATGAGAAAGTTAGCTTAGGCTAGCAATGACGCCTTTCAGTGAAGTAAAGTAAAAACAGGAGAAACTGAAGGAGCAGAAGCTCAGACACTCCTGGCAGAGGAATAAATCAAGCTGAGCAAACTGCAGCAAACCAGAGAAAAACTTCAGATCCACTTTCTGAAAGCAGATCTTAAAAATGCTGAACTCCCCTCTACAGCTAAATAATAATAATAATAATAACAAATTTTATTTCAAGGCACATTTCAAGACACCCAAGGACGCTGTACAAAACATAAAAACCTTGAACATTGTTTGATTATTATTTTGCTAACTATTGAAAATTTTGCTTTTTCTTTTTAAATTTCAGATGTTTTCAAAATACCCACCTTGTATTCTTTATGTATATTTCTTATTCATTTGTTGTGGCTCAGAAGAGGGGTCATAAAAAAAAAAAATTGAAGTGGATGTTAATGTTTTTTTTTTTTTTTCTCAAAACCTGTTGGCTGGTGTATCTGGATCAGGGTGATCCAATCCAGTGTTGCTTTGAAAAAAAAGCACAAAACTGAGACGGATTGATGGCCTTTCCAAATCCAGATCGTTTTGATCTGGCTTTAGTTCTTTGAAAAACTGGACCAAGGGCATCAAAGTTTGGGATAATACGGATTCCAAAACTTTTCTACAGGAAGTTAAGTTTGAAAAATGTCTCTGCGTGTGACCAATCAGATTGTACTGTGGGTGGGACTATGCTAGAGACAGAGTAATGACTGCAGACAGAGGGGGCCAAAATAACACAGTCTTGAATATAACTTTTTATCAGCCGCCATATTTTAAAAAATCATGGCAGATATGCTTCAAAATGCTAAATATCTGCGCCGATATCCCTACTCTTGGATTTTTTAAGTTATCCAAGTTATTTAAGTCCTGAAAGCTCAGAATAGCATGAGAATGTACCACTAACAACATAAATTATACACAGATAGCTAAAAGTTAGCATTATTAGCACTGAGTAGATTGTCTACTTAGGAGAAGTTTGAGCACTGTTTGATCCACAGAACAACATCTCAGTAACCAAAACTTCTCAAGAAACACATTGCTAGCTTGTCTTTTAGCCTGTTAGCAGCAACATGCTAGGCTAAAGCTAACTTATTTGGCCACTTTCAACTAAGAGTCTTTGGTCTAGGGTATAGAAAACCTCAACAGGGGAAGGACTTGGACTAACCCTTGAATTCAGTCGTGGTTCCAACACATCAAGCCTCATCGACAAAGCTATTAGCATTAGCTCAAAGCTAACTTCAAGAACTGGCTCATAAAATCCTGATGTTGAAGAGTCATTATAACAGTTTTGAACTTTTTATTCTCCACCCATGAATCCAAACTGTTTTCTGATGTGACAAAACATTTGTTTGGTTGTTCAATTTCTTTGTGTAGCCAGTTAGCATCTTTCACTAAGCTAGCTTCAATTTCAATTTCAACTTGCAAATGGAAAGTTATGCAAAACATGCAATGCAGTCTTGAAGCAACTTTTGGACAGCCAACAGCAGCTTTTCTTACTGAGGAGTTGGTAGGACTGAGCATGCTAACACTTTGACAAAGCTAAGCTAACAGCTACTGGTCAGACTTCAAAAATCTACTTCATCCTCAAAATAAAAAATACAGAGTGTATAAAATTAAAAGTTAAAGTTAAAAACTATTGAATAATTATTGATAAGGATGTTAATTTGGAATTTAAGAAGTTGTACATGTGATGTGTTTTTTTTAAATATTTTTTTAGTTGAAAAAAATAAAAATGTGGGTTAAAAAAAATCTAAAATTACAAAATAGAAAAAAAATGGAAAAAAATTAAAAACTGCAAAAAAAATTGAAATATCAACATTTTAAAAAAAAATCAAGATTTTAAAAATGTCAAACAATTTTAAAATTGTAAAAATTATCCAAAAAAATAAAAAATAAAACACAAAGTTATGCAAACTATGCAATGTTGTAGGACAGCCAACAGCTGCTTTTCTTACTGAGGAGTTGGTAAAACTGAGCATGGCAACACTTTTGACGAAGCTAAGCTAACAGCTACCTGTCAGACTTCTAAAATCGACTTTATCTTCAAAATAAAAAAAATATAGAGTGTATAAAATTCTAAACAAAGTTAAAAACTATTGAATAATTATTGATTAGGAAGTTAATTTGGAATTTGAGAAGTTGTACATGTAATGTGGTTTTTAAAAAAATTTAATAAAAAAAAAAGTGAATTAAATAAAATCTAAACTTACAAAATAGAAAAAAATGCAAAAAAAATAATAAATGCAAAAAAAATTGAAATATCAACATTTAAAAAAAATCAAGATTGTAAAAATGCCAAACAATTTTAAAATTTTAAAAATTTGCATAAATAAATAAAAAACACCAAGTTATGCAAACTATGCAATGTTGTTATTTAGCAACTTCTAGGACAGCTAACAGCTGCTTTTCCTACTGAGAAGTTGGTAAAACTGAGAGTGGCTACACGACGAAGCTCAGCTAACAGCTACTGGTCAGACTTCTTCACAAACAGGTTTAATTCAGTCTACTTAGATATAAATCCAGACTGAAACTTAAATAATTGGTAAAGCCATAGTTTAAGTTTTAAAAGCTCCATCAGATCTCCGTTTTTCTTCCGTCCAGCTGCAGCAGACGTGATTAATCTCGGCAGCAGAAGCTTAATTTTCCTCTCATCAGGAGCTGATCTCTCACATTGACAGAGCCAATAAAAGATGATAAATCTGCGTTTGATGTCCACTGCAATCACCGTTAAAGTGGCACACGCATGAGAGATGAGGCTCTTCACATTTCACCAGAGCTCAGAGAGTGTGTGTGTGTGTGTGTGTGTGTGAGGAGCACACCTGTGTTGAAGCTGTGCAGGTCTGTGGGCGTTTACACACACTGTGATATTTTCCCACTTGATCTTTAATAATAAACTCAGCGCAGTTTTTCACTCAGAGCAGCTGATTTACATCCGCCCACACACACACACACACACACACACACACACACGGTGTGTTTCTTCATACGTGTGTATCATCACTAAAGAAGAGTCTGTGTGTTATTAATCCACAACAAACACACTGAAACTCAAATTACTGAGAAGATTAGATTGTAATTTTATTCATCAGGGACGCTCCTCGCCCTGAGGCTACTTATAAGAACAAATAAATACACAGTTTAATCAGTTTGGAATAATTATATAAACCCATCTGAAAACACTGGAACACATTTGTAAACACTCGGTCTGAGGCAGGAAGAGGAAGAAGAAGAAGAAGAAGAAGCTCAGGCCTGTTTCTGAGTCTGTCAGAGATCCTTCACATTAAGGAAAACATGCAGAGAAACTTGTTACACATAATAAAACGTTTCCTCCAATGAGTCAGGAGGATCAGGATTACACTCCACAAACCAGAGAAAGAGAAACTGTTTCTGCTGGAGGATTAGTCTGTTCAATGGAGCTAAATCCCTCAGTGACATAGGAGCAGTATGGATTTTATAGAAAGGAAAACACAACATGAAAGGTGGAGAAAGACTGTTACAGGGTTTTCATACGGCCAGGGTAAACAAAAAACAGCTGTTTCTTCTTCTAAAGCGCGTTAGAGAAAGGCGACCTCAGCACGACTGAGCTGGAAACTTCAGGATGATGCAAACATTCAGGGGTCTGCAACCTTTACTTTCACAAGAGACTTTTTTCCTCAGCTCACCTGGATTAAAGTCATTCAGGAGCCACAAAATCTACTTTATCGTCACAATAAAAAAATATAGAAAATATAAAACTCAAAACATAGTTAAAAACTATTGAATAATTAATGAATGGAAAATAAGTTATAAATTTAATAAATTGTACATGTGATGTCTTTTTAATT
Source organism: Halichoeres trimaculatus (assembly GCF_033239565.1). Taxonomy (NCBI): domain Eukaryota; kingdom Metazoa; phylum Chordata; class Actinopteri; order Labriformes; family Labridae; genus Halichoeres; species Halichoeres trimaculatus. Next base: position 1,411,777 of record NW_027437196.1, on the reverse strand, counting down.
ATTTTTTTAAGTTAAAAAAAATAAAAATGTGAATTAAAAAAATCTAAAATTAAAGTTAGTTTGGAATTTAATAAATTTTACATGTGATGTCTTTTTTATTTATTTTTTTAATTGGAAAAAAAATAAAAATGTGAAGTTAAAAAATGAAAAAACAATTCAAAGTAGAAAAATAAAATAAACAAAATTTTAAAAGAAATGAAAAACTGCAAAAAATTGGTGAAGTGTCAACAATTTTCTCAAAAAAAAATTTGAGTTTGTAGAAATGCCAAACAATTGTAAAATTAAAAAAATAATAAAAATAAATAAAAATAAAATGTATAAATGTAAAAAAAATCTAAAATATAAAAAAAATAAAATAACAAAAAATGTAATTTCCAAATTTTGCAAACTGCAGAAATTTTTGAAATGTCAATTTTGACGATTTTCCACTTTTTTTATTTCAAAAGTTCGTAAAAAATGCCAAACAATTTAAAATATAAATATTTGCAAAAAAAAATATGTATATAAACATATTTTAAAAAATGAAGGAATATTCTAATTTAATAACATATATTGATAATGTCACTCAATTCATCATTACATGTTGTTTGCAAAAAGTTTTTTAAATTTTAATTTACATGTGATATTTAAGTTTTTTCAAGTTTACATATTTTGCAAAAAAAAAAGAAAAATTGAAAGTTAAAAATTATAATTTTATAAATTCGAAAAAATAAAATAAAAAAAAATTGAAAAAATACATTAATCAAATTTGCAAAAACAAAAAGTATTTTCTAATAATACACGTTGTCAGTTAAATGAATCCATCCACACAGAATTAAAATCAGTATTTTCTTCCAGATGAGTCTTTTTGTAGATGTAGTTATCTTCCCAGGGCTGTAAAACTTGAGGTTAGCCACAGGTGCATGGAAAGTTGGTGGGCTGTTGATGTTGTAGGAGGTGAAGTAGAGCGGTGGCAGGCTTTATTGACAGATAGGATGAAGATTAAGTTCAAATAAATGTTAACACAGGATTTTATTTAGTGTCAGTGTCTTTAATTATCAATACCCTCTGGAAGAAAAATAAAAACTCTTTATTTTAATTATAGAGCGCACTTAAAACCACGCTCTGGCTACGAGATGACCAGCTCTGTCCTGGATTCATTGTAAACCCATTGTTGACATCACTAACGTATTGTTGAAACACCTTTAGCACAACGCTCCGCACACCAAACCATAACACAGGCCTCTCTGTCTCCTCGCTGTGACATGTAGGACATCAGCAGGCCTATCTATCAGCCCTGTGTATAACTCAAACTGTGTCCAACCGCCGCCGCAGCCGAGCCAAGGCCTCCGCCGGTCAGCGCCGCTCTGACAAACAGCCGCAGATAAACCATGCAGGCCACATTCTCAGGCTGCTATACGGCTGACAAGCCCTGAAATGGATTACTAATGGATCAGACGGAGCAAAAAGACAAACTACCACAGGGGGGGTGGGCGTGCTGAGGAGGGCGCAACCTGTCTGTGTGAGCAGAGCGAGGGAGAAGGAGGAGAAATAAAGATCAGGTGTAGAAAGAGGGAGCATCAGAGGACACAGAGGGAATGAGCAGGAAACCAGCAGAAAGTGTCAGTGTGGAAGGAGTGAGGGGCTCTTTAGAGAACAGGTCGAGTGTCGGCTCAGCCAAACCCGCCGGGATGGAGGGGAGCGGTCGATGGATGCTCCCCAAACAGCTTGACGCGGCTGACACACAGCTGCTGAGCCGCTACCTCAAAATACCTCAAAAGCATCACACTGCAGCGTCCGAGGAGCGGCCTCAGCGCCTCCTCAAGGCCGAACACAGCTTCACGCATTCAGACCGGCGTTTCTCAGACGCAGTGTGTGAAGGTTTTGTGTACACACACGTCCCTGCGCGCCTCACGCTACGTAGCTTTCAGATTGTGCTGACACAAACCGCGTGCCCTCACAGGGGAGTGTCAGCCGTGTAATGATCCAACTCCTGTGGCTCCGAGTTGCACAAAGCTCATTTACAGAATCCTCATCCCCCGACGCCCTGCGCTCCACGCAGACAGGACGCTGCACCCGCTTAATAACCCGCTCATTTGCAGGCTTCAAATCCTGCACGGCGAGGGATTTAGAGCGATCTCTGCGACTCCTCTGACCTCACAGAGCGCAGAGAGTAGGAGCGTGATCCTCCTTCTTAACTTGACCCACACACCTGAATCAGAGTCTGGGTTTACTTAAACTGAGTGCTTACTGTCGTTTTCAAAATGCTGCTGGGAAGTTATGATAAACAGATCCACATTCAAAGCATGAGAAGGCCACAGTCCAGGATCGAAAGGTCAAGTAGAGTTTTTCTTTTTAGTTTTGTCCATTTTTAGCAGAGTTATTTAACATTTAAAAAAAACTGTAGGAGAAAGCCAAGCAGGGGGAACTACAAGATGAGACAAAACAGGACGAAACAAGACAAGACGAGACAATGAGTTATGTAATGAGATAATATGATATGATAAAAGATGAGATGGGACAGGATGAGAAAAGATGAGAAAAGATGAAAAGCTTGTATAGGAGACAAGGCAAAAGAGTAGGAAATGATACAAGATGAAAAAAACAGGTGAGATGAGATGAGATGAGATGAGATGAAATTAGATGAGATGACAAGACAACAAATAAAATATTGAGACAGGATACAAGATAAGATGAGACAAAGAGTTATGCGATGAGATGAGATGATATGATATAAGAAGAGATGAGACAGGATGAGAAAAGATGAGAAGATTGAAAAGGAGAGGAAGTAGGAGGAAAGGAAACGATACAGGATGAGAAAAACAGGATGAGATGAGATGAGATGAGAAGATTGTATAGGACAGGAGGCAGGAGGAAGGGAAATGATACAAAATGAGAAAAAAACAGGATGAGACGAGATGAGAAGAGATGGAATGAGATGAGATGAGATGAAAAAAGTTTAAAGATGAGATGAGATAAGATGAGATGAAACAAAATGAGATAATAAGACAGGATACAAGACAACATGAGTCAAAAAGTTTTTATGAGATGATATGATATGATAAAAGACAAGATGAGACAGGATGAGAAAAGATGAGAAGACTGTATAGGAGATGAGAGGAGAGGAAATGATACAAGATAATAAAAAAACAGTATGAGATGAGATGAGATGAGATGAGATGAGATGAGATGAGATGAGATGAGATGAGATTATGAGAATTGCACAAAATGAGATAATAAGACAGGACAGGATACAAGATGAGATGAGATCAAAAGTAATATAAGAAAACATTCTGATACACTACATTAGGAGACGACAAAGGACAAGAGACAGCATGAGAAAAGATGAGATGAGACACAAAAACAGAATAGGATGGGACACAAAACAAGAAACTGAAATGAGACAAGACAGGACAAGACAAGAGGACAGGCTAGGATATGAGATTAGACAAGATGGAATGAGATAAGACAACATGAGAGGACAGGATACAAGCAGATGAGAAGACATGAGACGAGATGAGCCAAAAAGATACGAGATGGCCAGAGACAACAAGAGACAGGATGAGAAAGACAAAATCAGACAATATTGTTGTATGGGATTGGATATGAGATGAAACAAGATGGGACAAGATGAGATGAGACAAAAAGATATGAGACGAGATGAGACAACAACATGATACAATACCCTATGATATGAGATGATATAAAATTAAATGAGAAAACACATGGTGACATGATACATTAAAATTCAGATTAATATATATTTAGAGAGCTGTATGATTTTAAATTAGCATATCTATGATAGTATCTTCAAAAACTCACCATAACCAGCAAATTAGACAAATATAGGGAAAAAATATAAATATTTTTTTTTTTCTCTTGTTTTTTTTTCCCTTTGGTTTGGTGGAAATTTAGTTTTTATGTTTTGCTTAAAATTTTGCTGCAAGAAAGACTTAATGGAAGGTCAAAGGCTGGCTAAGAGTGTTTTTGTTTGTCGATCATGTCAATACTTTGTATGGTTCATTTGTTGGTCATGGACACTAAACTTTTTGTGTCTTCAGTGATATTTTTACTATTTTTCTCCTGTGTTTGTCTGGAGATCCTACATGTAACCATGGCTGCATTGTTTACATGTAAACTCAGCTGTAAGCAGCCTGTAGCATGTCAATGCTAACTGGTGCTAGGCCAGATGTTTCCCACAAGGTGAGGAGAAGGAGGTGAGGACGACGTGCTAGTTCGACCTGTCCTTCCATCCATCTTAATTGGGAACGTAAGAGCTATCTCCAATAAGATGGACGAGCTAGCGGTGCTAACCCAGCAACAGAGGGAATACCAGAGGGCAGAGTAGCATCATGCTAGTCACAGCATTGACTTCAGTGTAACAGAAAGGGTTTTCTTTTATAGAGTAAAGATGGATGGAGTCTCTTTAATATTTCAATCTGTCAGATTTCTCATACAGACGGTCGATGAACTTCTTTTGCTCTCCAGTTTTTTTACAAGCAGCATCCAGGACTCCGCTTCAGAAAATGAACTCGTTTCACAGCGCTATCTACCTCTCTATTAAATTATTCCTCTATTCCTATTGTTCACATAAAGTCTTTTTTTCCAGCCAGCCTCGCTCTCAGCGCATACATCTCTGCGGCCGCACAAAAGCAATATTCCTGGGTTGAAAGTAAAAACCAACATTTTTTCTCTTGCCTTCGCTTCGTATCTGAAAGTAATTCTTCAGCGGCGAACACGGAGGAGCATTTGTCTGGAGCCCAGTCACAGCCTCGCCGCGTCCTGTAATGGCTGTATGGATTCAAAACAAATAAAAAGAGCCGGGGTCATTTGTTTCAGGGCCTCACAAAGCGTGTCCATGACGTGTGTGAGTGTGTGTGTGTGGAGACAGGAGCTGAGGGAGTGTGTGTGTCCTCCTCGTATTGTTCTCATATTAATACCTGGTTCAAAGTGCAGAGCGTCAGAGGAAAAGAACAGGAAGTGAAATCAGTCTTTGATAACAGCATGATCCATGAGCTGTCTTGTTATATTTGATATGAGCCACGTTCACCTGACCAGTCCAGAAAAATGTCTGATTTCAAGTTATTTAAAGACAAAATCAGGTCTGAATTACTTCTATCAAGTTAAAATCTGCCAATGGACCAAGAAAAATTTACTCGAAACTTGAATAATTTCTTAATACAAGAAACTTTTGGATGGAAAAATACAAATGTGAGACACAAAAGGTGTCTTACAACCACCGCTTTGGCATGTTTAAAAGCGAGCCAGCTGAAGACAATGACGAACTTGAAGGCTTTGGAAAACATTAGAGGTCCCATATTCTGCAAAAATCACTTTATTAAGTCTTTTAGTGAAATTTGTGGGTCTTTGTCTTTCCTCCCAGCCCACAAAATGTGATATTTAATGACCAAACCTGTTCTTAGTAGAGCTTGTTAATGTAAAATCCTGACCTAAAACCAGCTGTTTGGATTTGGGGGATTTGCAGACGTCAGCGATTCCCTTTTTTGACCAATCAGGAGCAAGTCTGACCTGATTGGTCCACCAGAGCAGATACCAAAGTTGAAGAGCCATCTCTGCTCTGTTTTTGGCTGTAAACAGCCTCATAGCTCCATGCTCAAGCTTCCCACCTCAGAAGAAGACAGACTAAGTGTCTAGAGTTCATTTATCAGGAAATGTTCCAGCTAAACTCAGTAAAACTGTGCATGTGTGTGCTAGTTACTTCACGGCCGACTGCTTTTCCAACTTTGGACAGTCCAACAGAGGGCTAGCCAATAGACTGGTCCTGAATCCAGGCGCATTACCAACCATCCTCCAACAAACCTGGGACCCTGGAAATGTGAGTATTTTAAATGCTGTGTGCTGTGGAGCAGACGGAAGAGCTTTTCCTCAGTGTCCCCCCTGTCTCTGTGTTAGCTTCAGGATGCTAACTTTAGCTGCAGTTAGCCTGTTGTTTTAGCCTGTAATGTTACGGTAAAGGAGCTTCTCTGTTTTCTAAACATTGTGCACTCGGAGCTCGTGGCGCCGCTCTCAGTGACGTGGAAGAGCGGGGCGGTATCAGCGGTGGCTCATTTACATATGAAGGCCACGCCCACTAAATCAGAGCGTTCTGAACAGAGGGGCTATGAGAGCCTGGAAACAATGCTGCTGTGCTTGATTTATTGGCTTTTTGGACCAAAACATGTTACTACCATTTCATGAAGACACCAATGATCCAGATTAAACTGCAGGAAAGGAGCAGGATATTAAGTTGTATTTTAGAACGTTTATGCTTTTATTTTGAAAGGACAGGAAAGAGGACAGAGCTGGAAACCTGGAGAGAGAGGAGAGGAACACACCAACAACTAACTGACTGACTGAAGAAGAATCCTGACCCATCCTTCAACCCAAACCGCCTCCTGAGAGGATCTGGTGATTTCTTTAAACTTTGCATGTGAAGTTGAAATTCTCGGCCAAAGTTTTAAATGAATAAAAAATCTCTGAAAACTTTCTGCTCCTCTTGGCAAGGTCTTTCTGGAAATGAAAGTGAGAGAAAATGAGCGAAGGTTGAGCGCTGAAACTCCAAGGCCTTAATTAAAAGAATTAAACGCAGGATTCTTTAAAGATTTACCAGAGGAGGGGTTCACCACGTGTCATGTTTGGACGCCTTAGGCCACCGTCCAACCTGGTAAATACAGTTTTACTCACTTCAAGTCCAATCGATTCATTTTGTTCATTTTCAGGGAGAAACGATGAATAAAAGTCTCAGCGAGCCAAAAACAAATCTCCACTAATACTTCAGAAATCTTTGGTTTCTGGAAACTTCCTGATTTCTCAAACCACTGAGCAGAAACAGGATTAAAATCTCATCGTTTCTGTTTCACTCCTTTATAAATCTTAGCCAATTACATCAAGCTCCTCTGAAAAGGAGTGTTTCCTCCATATGCATGTGTGTACCTTGAGTTTCTGCTCCAGCTGACTCTGAGTTTGGACGGCGTGAGCGAACAGCAAACAAAGACGGAGCGTCCAAACAGCTGAGATCTGACTGTGCTGACTCCTCCTGAACCGAGCCGGCGCCGTGGGATCAGCATTTGGTTCCAGCGTCTGTTAAATACGAACATTTACAAAACTTGGACGGATGATTCAGCACAGGACAGGAGCCAGACTGAAAACTGAGGCTGGATCATTTTTTTTAAGTCCAAAACTCAACAACCAACTTCTCCATGGTGAACACACTGAAACAAAGAGACGACGTGACGCAGAGCGAGGGATAGAGTTTAGTCTGACTGTCAAAGGAAACAATCTCAGAGTTTAAAAAGTTTACAAAGTTCAAAATGAAACTGAACAAAACCTCCCGAGTCAAAAATTGTGTATTTGTTGAAGTCAAAACCAATTTTTCTGTCTATTCACAGTTTTTAGATTGTGACACTCTGCAGCAAAGGTTTCAAAGTTCCCACAGCAGATTACTTTCAGTGAATAAAACCATTTTTCTGCTGCTGCTCTCTCGGTCAAAAAAAAAAAAAGTTGCTTTGTTGATGAAACCAAAAGAAATCAAATGAAAGTCAAGTGTTGAGACTGCACAGTTCCGTGAGACAAGAGGATACAAGACAAGAGGAAAGGAAACAAGAGGGCAGGATAGGATGTGAGATGGAGCTTCATGATTGATGGGTTTGTTGGATGATTTTTGGTTATTAACTCAAACATATCGGTATCTTTCAAACCAGGGGTCTGCATCTTTTACTTTTATAGGAGCCATTTTTCTTCAGCTCACCTTAAATAAGGTCATTCAGGAGCCACAAAATCCACTTTATCTTCACAATAAGAATTATATAGAGGAAATGATTCAAGAAATAATCAAAATCTAGAAAATAATTTTCTAAACAAAAAGGCATTTCATAAAAAATGAAATTGTGTATGTGATAACTAAGGTTTTTTTTTTTTTTTTTTTAATATGTTAGGAAATTTTGACATTTCAAAAATTTGGAAAAATTCTCAAAACTTCAAAAGCTTAACATTTTTTTTAATTGAAAATTGGAAATGTAAAAAATTTGCTAAATTTGAAATACATTTAGGTATTTAAAAAAATTAAAAAAAATTTCCCCAAAAATTCAGAAATTTCTCAAATTTGCAAAAAATAAAAAACTGAAATTCCAAGAAATTTGCAAGAAATATTGAGAATTTGAAATGTAACAAATCTGAAAAATTTTGAATCTATTTGGTTTTTGAAAAAGTTTTTAAAAAATATTGGAAAACATTCTGAAATTTCAAAAATTTGCAAATAATAAAAAACAGAAATTTTAAAATTTGGAAAAAAATTAAAAACTAAAATTTCAAAAATTTGTAAAAAATAAAAACCCTGAAAAAAGCATTTTATAATAAATGAAATTGTGCATGTGATGACTTAGTTTTTTTTTCATACATGTTTAGAAATTTTGACATTAAAAAAATAAGCAAAAATTCTAAAAATTTCAAAAGTTTAACAGTTTTTTTAAGAAATTAAAAAAAATCAGAAATGCTATTATTTTGCAAAATTTGAAATACATTTCGCCATTGAAAAAGTTTTAAAAATTTACTAAAAAAAAGTGCAGAAATTTCAAAATTTGGAAGAACCCCAAGAATTTATTAAATTTAGAGAAATTGCTGATTCTCTTAAGAAATTTTTATATCTTAAGAACTTGCAAAAATTAAAAAAAAAAATTAAAAAAGAATAAACAATTTGCAAAAAAAGAAATGCAAAAATTTAAAAAAGAAATTTTAAATCCAAAAAATTATTAATTTCTTGGAAGAATATTTTCAACAACAAAATGTTACTGCAAGATTCTATTTAGTATCAGTGTCTTTAACCATCAGAACCCTCTGTAGAGAAAAACGTATGTATTTTTTAGACCAAACTGGGACCATGTACAGCTATGTTTCTGAACTGGAGGAAGTGATTTCATTGATAAACCATTGGCTGTAGCCATCTTTGAAAAACCCATCTGTTTCTCAGCTGCTGGTGCAAAGCCTCGAGTTTTAAACTTGGCTGTGATCACGTTTGGTTTTTTGAGCCAGAAAAAAAACACATTTGGATGAGATGGTTAAAATTTGGAGGAGAGAAGATTTGGCGTTATCATCAGGTTATTAAAACCAAACTTTCACAAACATCTGTGAAAACTGGTGAATCAACGGTTTCCCTCAGAAACTCGACGATGGATCAGACTAAAGAGACTGAGAATCATGTTTTAGCAACTGCAGACTTTTCTAACTTTGGAAAACAAAATGAAACGAGCCAATCCCTCGACCTTCTCCTGGATAATCTGACTCCTCTCTGCGATCGACAGAGGGATCAGACCTTGGGGCTCCGTCACTCTGTGACGTACGGTCTGTGATGGACGGTCTGTGGTGTTAGCACACAGACGTTAAACTCAATGCAACTCATTTCTGCACAGATACAAAGACGTGTAAGCCCCGTCCTTGCAGCCGTGACCTGAGCCTGTCCGTGTCAGGGACGAGAGACGAGGTTCCTGATGTGATGCCACGCTTCGGCGCACCGGCGCCATTCAACACGAGAGCGGGTCAGAAAGGCAGGCGATGAAAAAGGAGAGAAAGGAAATAGATCAGAGGAGGAGGAAGGATGGGGGGCAGAGGGTCCTATTCAGGGGATCTCAACAGGTCACCGAGAGGAGGAGGGGGTAATTCTGGTTTGTGAAGAGTTCTGGAAACGACCCGAGTCTGTGATGGATCAGAGGACAGGTTTCTGAGCAGTGACATGAAGAGAGAAGCTTCTGTACGTCCTGGATCGCTGCGATGATTGGAGCGCCGTCAGGGACGATAAGGAGCCGTGCATCAAGGACAAACCATCAGAGACAGAGCTAATGCATGTGTTTATGATCTGCTGCTGCTCAAAGATAACAAGAGGCACACACAATAAGGCACAATAAGAGAGGTAACTGCAACAAAAGAAGTAGATGTTTTTCTATTGAAGAGCACATCGCAGGTTAAAGACAAGAGTTTAGCAACTGACAGTAAAATAACTTAGAAATAATATTTTAGAATAGATTCTGAAATAAATAAACCACAAAGTCTCCAGAACAGGTTTCTCCTACATTCAACTTCTCAGCTTCCTGATCAAGAGTTAAAATGACGCTGAAATCAAGCTAAAGGCTAAAACATGAGCCAACAGCCAAAAAACTAGCTAAAGGCTTAAACACAAGCTGAATGCTAAAACACAGGCTAAAGGCCAGGACACAAGCTGAGCAATAGGCTAAAATACAAGCTAATGGACAAAAAAAAAAAAAAAAAGCTAAAGGCCAGAAGCTAAGGTAAAGGCTAAAACACAAAAGGCTAAAACAAAGGCTACAGGCTCTAACATGAGCTATCAGCAAAAAAATATATAAATAAATAATAATAAAAAAAACAACTAAGTGCTTAAACACAAGGTTTAGGCCAGAACATGAGCTAATGGCTAAAAAACAAAATGCTAAAACACTAGCTAATGGACTAAAAAGAAACAAGCTAAGGGCTAAAACACAGGCAAAAGGTTAATGAGCTAAAGGCTAAAACACAGCCCAAAGGCTAAAACAGATGCTATAGGCTAAAATACAAGCTAATGGCCAAAAAAAGAAACAAGCTAAGGGCTAAAACACAGGCAAAAGGTTAATGAGCTAAAACAGATGCTATAGGCTAAAATACAAGCTAATGGCCAAAAAAAGAAACAAGCTAAGGGCTAAAACACAGGCAAAAGGTTAATGAGCTAAAGGCTAAAACACAGCCCAAAGGCTAAAACAGATGCTATAGGCTAAAATACAAGCTAATGGCCAAAAAACAAGCTAAGCACTTACATGCAAGCCAGAGGCTAAAACACAGCTTGTGCTAATACACAAGCTTAGGACTGAAACACAAGCTAAGGGCTAAAAAACAAGAAAAGGGCCAAAACATGAGCTTAAGGCTCAAACAAAAAAGGCTAAAACACAAGCTAATGGACAAAAAAGAAACAAGCTGTGGGCTTAAGCACAACATAAAGGCTTAAAACACAAGTTGGGGGCTAAAACACAGGCTTAAAAATAAAACACAGGCTCAAGGCTAAAACACGGGCTAAAGGTTCAAACATGAGCTAAAAGCAAAAAAAATCATACTAATAATAAGGGCTTAAACACAAGCTAAATACTTTAACACAGGCCAAAGGCCAGAACACAAGCTAAGGGCTAAAACACAGACTAAAGGCCCAAAACAAGACCTCAAGGCTAGGACACAAAAGGCTAAAACACAAGCTAATGGACAAAAAAGAAACAAGCTAAAGGCTAAAACACAAGTTAGGGGCTGAAAACACAGGCTAGAGGTTAAAACATGAGCTCAAGGCTTACACATGAGCTAACGGGCCAAAACATAAGCTAAAGGCTTAAACACAGGCTTAAGGCTAATCATGAACTGATAGCCAAAAACAAAAAAAGCTAAGGGCTTAAAAACAAGCTAAAGGCTAAAATACAGGCGAAATGCTAAAACTTTTGTTAAAGGCTATTACAATAGGCTCAAACATGAGCTAACAGCAAAAAAAAAACAGAAAAAGAAAAAAAAAACAAGCTTAGGTCTCAAATACAACCTAAATGCTACAACATGAGCTCAGGGCCAACACTAGCTAAAAGCTAAAACACAGGCTAAAGACTTAAACAGAAACCAACGGCAAAAACGCAAGCTAGAGCCTTAAACATGAGCTAAAGGCTAAGCTAGCTTTTCTGCATCCATCCATCCAAACACATCTGAATCATCTTAATGAACGGTCAAATTAAATATTTGGAAGAAACACAACAAACACGTCCAGAAACACCTGATCTTACTCTCTACCAACCTTTAAAGGCGGAGTCAGGGGATGCTAGTCCCCTTTGCTACGTCACATGACGCCATGATGAAAAAAAAGAGTGTTTTAATTTACTAAAATACTTTAACCTGTAATACGTCCTTTAACTCAGAGACCGAAGCACTTTGAGAAAAGCAGAGAGGAGGGTTGAAGCTGAGGAGTTAGAAACATCCCTCCATCATTTTTCCTCCTCTCACACTCAGCTCCAGCTCTCTCTGTCTCCCACGTTTTGTTCCCGTCAGACGCCCACATTAATAATGCACATCACACTCCTCTCTGTCACGGATGCATATAGACCTGCCATGTTCAACTCCCAGCAACCTGACGATCAGACACGCATCCCCCCTTCCTCCTCCCTCTGCAGCCTCTGAGCCGCAGAGATAAACTGCAGCGCCTCCGTCTCCACATCAAAAACACGCCGACACCTCCACACGTCACAGCCAAACCTGGGAGAGAGGAGCGTTTAGGGTCGGCGCGGTTAAAAGCCTTTCTGCAGGAGACACCTGGCACAACGCATCAACCTGCAAATGCAAAGTTTGGCGGAGACAGTCGAGTGTTTTTTTTGTTGTTGTTCTCAGAGATTTGCTTTGTTCAGGAGTGGGTGTGAAAACCCGTGTATCTGTCAGCAGTCATTATCTGCAGGGGAAGCATGCCCTCTATAGCGTTTCAGGTAGAATAATAAGCAGCTCAGTTATGTACGCCAACCAGTGCGCTGACATATATCAACATAATTGTCTGACAGAGAAAAACGCAGCCAATTTTCAACCATTTTATCTGCGTTATCTCCTCAGAGTGACGGGAAAACGCTGAGGCAGTCAGCATCTCAACGAGGCAGGAAGGAGGAAGACTTCCTGATGACTGGCTCAGGTAAAAACAGGAAGAAGAGGAGGCTGCTGGGACGTTAAAATATGAGGAGTCAGCATCTTCAGTCTGTCCATCACCTGTCCTTAGTTACCTCTGAATACTCTGCTGCTTTCAGGTGTTCCTTCCTCCTACCTTTGATTATTTTGTCACGATGTGAGGACTCAGACGACGCCTCCCAGAGGCCAAGGTGGCATTTTTCAATTTCCTTCTTTTATCCGAGCGACCGATCAAGACACGAAGAATCTCAGTTTATAAATGTGACAAAGGAAAGCAGGAGATCTTTACATTCCTGAAGCCAAAGGAAGAAAAATGGGTTGGAAAATGAATGACAGAAATGTCTGAAACGCTCAGTCTTGGCTCCTTGTAGCTTTAAAAATAATTTTATTGAAAAAAATAATTTCTGTTTTTTTACAGAGGGTGATGATTAAAGACACTGACACTAACTAAAATCATGGGTTAACATTTTTTTAACTAAATGTTTTTGCCAATTTTGTCTGCAATTTTATTTAATTATTTTTTTTTAATTAAAAAAAAATATTTTTTGAAGATTTTTCAATTTTTTGGAATATTCAAATTATTTTGTAAAATTCATAAAATTAATTTTTGCAAATTAATGATTTTAATGGCAAATATAATAAATCTATAAAAGGGCATTTTTGCACATTTTGCCACATTTTTTTAGATTTTTCTTTCTGAAATCTTCATCCCATCTGTCAATAAAGCCTGCCACCGCTCTACTTCACCTCCTACAACATCAACAGCCCACCAACTTTCCATGCACCTGTGGCTAACCTCAAGTTTTACAGCCCTAAACAAGACAAAGTCTTGCATTAAAATTTTGTTAAACTACACAGGCAGCACCTCTTGCAATAATGCTCCCAGAAAAATAAGAATTTTGCAAAAAATTTTGCTTTTTTTTATTTATTTTTTTTGCAAATTATTTATAATTCACTCTTATATAGAAATATATATTTCAAATTCCTTTTTAATTTTTACAATTTTCAAAAATTCAGCAATTAAAAAAAAAGATACTTTTTCTTTTTTTTCATTCATAAAATGTTGAAAAATTTTATAAAATATTTAGAAGTAAATTTAATATTTGCACATTTTTTTGGGGAAAAGATTTTGATTTTTTTTTAATTCAATTTTTTTTTAATTAAGCAACTTTTTGAAATTTATTTTTTTTTTCAAATTTATGAAAATAATGGCATTACAATATTTTTTCTATTTAAAAGAATATATATTTGCAATTTTCTTTGAAAATAAAAACAACTTATAAATCACATTTAAATATTTTTTAAACACAAAAACCTCCCTGTTAAGGTAATTATTAGTTATTTATTTACTTTGTTTTATTTTGTGGCTCCTGAATGACTTCAGTCCAGGTGAGCTGAGGAAAAATGGCTCCTATAAAAGTAAAGGTTGCAGACCCCTGGGATTATGTATAGTGAACAGGTGATGATGCAAAATCCACTTGGTGTCAGGGGTCTGGTCTCACCCTGTCTGGATTCTACTCCACAAAACCACCCGCTCCTTTCACGTTACCTAGAAGTTGAAGGAGGACAGGGTCTGTATTGGAAATGCTAATTCTTTCCCTCATTTTTCAAATAAGGATGAGTTTAGAGAGTCGGGTCTTTAGCCTCTCTGCTAACGGTCACATGGTGCCCACCTGTCAGTCAAATCAGCCACGCCCTTTTATGGGCAAAACTTAAAGTTTTATAACTTTGACTTTTTTTAACCGGGCTGTAAACGTGTTTATTTCTACTGTATAGATTATCTTTTTCAAAGGGTGTGTGTGTAGTTTCTGGTGCTTCTGCAGCCAGCCTCTAGTGGACACTCGAAGAACTGCACAGGCTTCACACTGTCACAGCAGGGGCTGAAAGAAACACAAACATCCTTTTTGCCACACTGTCAACAGGACGGAGTGAAATCAAACTTTATAAATGTCTAACCTGTGAGATCTGATTGTCCCTGATTAATTTATATCGTTACAGACTTTTCCCCAGCAGAGATAAAGTATTTAACGCAGCTCTGTGATTGGTAAATAAGCTGGTTTACAATGAAGCGTTGATTTCCCAGGGTTATAGTCGCTCCTGTGTTTTGATTAAACAAAGAAAAAAGTGACACAGGTAAGAGCTCTGAAAGTTAATAAGCCGTGTTGACTTCAGAACGAGGATTTTCTCGCCTCAGATAAGAGGATAAAGAAACAAAAGATGGGATTCCTCAGGCTTTGCTCCTTAAAGGCCAAACGTGGGGAAAAAATCCCGTCTTTTCTCGTCTTATCTCCAGATTTAAGAGGGGAGGTCTCTTCAGGACAGAAACAAAGACGCAGTGTTTTGTTTAAGAAGACAGAAACGCCACTAATGAGTGAGCGCCTCCTCGTTTTCACCTCCACCTGAAATCCTGACAGCCTCACAGCGTCTGTGTCTGTGTCTGCGTCTGTGTCTGTAGCGGCCGGCGTCACCTCCTCTCTGCCGCTCTTCATCTTTTATGATATCATCTGCTGCTCAATTATGGGATTCTGCTTTTGATGAAGCCTCTTCCTCTGCTGGCCCCTCTGCCTTTAAGGCAAATGTATTATCTTGTCCGTCTCTCCCCCTCCTCCCCCCTCCCTCTCCTCCTCCCCCTGTCTCTGTTCTGTCTTTTCATCATCCCTCATTCTCCCGTATCATTGATTTAACCTCACTTTGTGCAGCTGGCCTTCGGTCCCTGCAGACCCGGCTTCCAGAACGATCCGTTTCAGGCTCTGGCAGCGGCCTGTTGATGCGCCTCAGTCAGAGACAGCAGCAGGACAGCCTCTAGTGGCAAAGCAGCGTCACTGCAGCTGATGATTTTATTTCCTTCAGACCAGATCAGGAGTCTGAAACCTTTACTTTCATAGGAGCCGATATTTCCTCAGCTCACCTGGAATAAACTCATTCAGGAGCCACAAAATCTACTTTATCTTCACTATAAAGACTATGAGGTGTATTAAATTCTATAAATAATAAAAGTCTGGTAAAAAAAAATTACCTAAATGAGAAGTTTTTTGTGTTTTTAAAATTGTACATGTGTACTGTTGTTTTTTTTATTTTCAATAAATGTGCAAATTTTCAAAAAATTGAAAAAAATTTAATGTCAAAATTTTTATAATAGTGCAAATTTAATGGGGTTTCGACCAGTTGCAATAATTCCCAAAAACTTTAAATTTTAAAAATTTGCAAGTTTTCCAAAGAAAAAAAAAAGAAAGAAAAAAGACAGAAAGAAATATAAATGTAAATAATAATAATAATAATAATAATAATATTAAGAATAAAACATACAAATCTTTTATCTAAAAAAATGGTAAAATTTCACAAATTATCACATAAATTGAAAAAAAAGGATTCCAAATAGTTGCAATAATTTGCAGAATTTAATAAAAAAAAAGAATATTTGCAAAAACATAAATAATTTGAAATGCAGAAACAACACAAACCTTTTGAACCAATTAAACTTCCAAATAATTACAAAAAAAATGGAAATTGACATTTTTTAATTTTTCAATACTTCTTAAAATTGTTGAAACAATTCTTCCTGATAACATACAGGGGTTATATTGCGTACCTCATCTTTTTTTTTGTTCTTTTAAAAAAAAAAAAAAAAGATCTAAAAAATGCGGCAAAATTTGCAAAAATGCCTTTTTATTAATTTCAAATATTTGCCAAAAAAAATAAATTTGCAAAAATTAATTTTATAAATTTGCTAAATTTTCCAAAAGAATAAAATAATTTCAAATGTTTGCAAAAAAAAAAAAAATTAAAAAGGGAATTAAAGTTATTTCTACTATTTTTTATTTATTCTAAAAAAAGAACTTAAATTTTTTTTATTTATTTTTCCAAATTTGAAAAAATTACAAAACAATTCCAAAAAAATAGCAAAAATGTTTTAGAAGTGCTGCATATTTAGTTTAACAAAATGTTAACATATGATTTTATTTAGTGTCAGTGTCTTAAATCATCAATACCCTCTGTTAGAAAAATTAAAATTTCTTTATTTCAATAATATTTTTTAAAGCTACAGTCACTGCAGAGGAGTCAAAGGGCCACATGAGGCTCCAGAGCCACAGGTTGAGGACCCTTGGTCTCGAACAACAACAGATGATACCAAGTCTTCAGAATCGAACGCCTGCTTTGTAAACTCATCACAGTTACAGCACGGTCAGTTACTGCCACGTTGCATCATATTAAAGTCACCTTCAGTGTTAAGTTGGTTAAATCTGCTGCTCGTTGTTTCCTGGTGTTACAGATTTATCTGCCCTCCCTCCCTAACCGTAGGAACCTTGTGTCCGGTCATAAATAATGACTAAATCAGCGCTCTGGCTCTCTGACACGTAAAAAGGCAGCACAGCTCTTCAGGAGCACGGCTCTTCAGGAGCAGGCCTGTGTGTGCATACAGCTGTGTGCATACAGCTGTGTGCATACAGCTGTGTGCATACAGCTGTGTGCATACAGCTGTGTGCATACAGCTGTGTGCATGTGTCAGGGAGATGGATAACAGCACAGAGCTCCACTTTAAACCCAGCAGAGGAGCCCTTTGTGTTGTCCTCCACCTCCTTTTCTCCACCTCCTCCTCCCCCTGCAGTGAAAACGCTGGTGAAGGGTCCGGATATGAATTCATTTTACGCTGAGATGAAGTTATTAATGCTCCCATCTGTTACCGTCAGCTCGCTGCCAGTCGAGCAGCGGCGACACAAAGCGGACGACAGCACCAGGTGGAGAGCTGCAGACGCCAGCAGAGGAATGAAACACCTCGGTCATGATGGATCACCTTTTTTTAAGGAGTTATCCTGAACCCGTTCTCCTGCAGCTCAGTTTGTTTCTTACACTTCTTTACAAACAGCTTTCAGAGCCTGACAGAGACAAACAGAGAGGAGGCCAACAGCTCCTGTTCCTCTTCAGAAGAGACGAACCGCTTTTAAAGGGCTGGGAACACAGCGTGCTGTTTGTTTGCTTTTTGTCTTCACAATGAAAGGGTTTTAAAGGTTTTTAAAGGCTTTTAAAGGGTTTTGAAGGTTTTTAAAGATTTATTCCTGTTCTGCTGAACTTCTTTACGACATCTTTATCAGTTTTGTTGATCAGTTTCAGAGCTTGTTGCTTAAAAACAACCTAAAGATGAAACAAAACTCACTAAAATATTTCAAAAGTTAGCTTTTAGCTTGCCATTAAGACTTTGTTTTCAGCCCACCTGATAAATGTTTTTTTTTTTACTTTACACTGTTGTTGTACAGGTTTTTCTTCTTCTCAGGGAACAAAATTAGCTATCAACTTCAGACATAGTTTATAAGTTGCATGTGATGTTATTTTCCAACCATTTAATATTTTTTTTTGTTTTTATATATATTTTTTATTTTTTTATATAATTTTTTTATTTTATATTTCAGTGCCAAAACCGATCTACTGTCCATTTTTCTGTAATGCTGATACATTTATATGACAACTTGTTACATTTCTAATGTTCATACCTTTTTTCACGTTATATTTCATGTCAATGCTCATGTCATGTCAACTAGTCTTATTAGGTAAAGAGTTAAATTTAACTGTGAAATCCATCATTTTTTGTCTGTTCATTTCAGTGATAACACACTGTTAAAAAAATATATATTTATTTATTAAAATACTGATAATAATAATAATAATAATAATAATAATAATAATAATAATAATAATAATAATAATAATAAATAAATAAATAAATAAATAAATTAAAATCCAAAATACATAATATAAAAATAAAAATAAAAATCCAAAATATATGATTTATATATATTTTAAAAACAGATTAATTAATTAAAATATTGATAAAATTAATACTTAGATAAAAAATAATAATTATATAGTTATACTAATAATAATACTACTTAAAATAATAATATTTATGATAAAAAATAAAAATCCAAATTATTTGACAAATAAATTAAAATAATAAAAAAAATAATGATACTTCTACTACTACTACTAATAATAATAATAATAATGATGATAATAATAATAATAACAATAATAATAATAATAATAATAATAATAATAATAAAATGTTATTAAAAAATAAATAAAAATCCAAAATATATAATATACAAATTAAAATAAAAATCATACAAAAAAAATGATTAAAGTGCTTATTTCTGACTTTAAATACAGTTAAACTAACCTGTTCATGCAAACAGCCCTTTGAAAAATTTGATGTAGTTTGCTGTGTACATTATTATTCATTTAAGTCTCTTTAATTTCCAATTAAAAATCCTTCTTGGCTTTATTGTACTTCTTTGAGAAGAATTCATGTGATGATGAAGCAAAACACACAAAGTTCAGTCATTATTTTAATAATTATGTTAAACTTTGATTTGATCCCTCATTACTTTGTTAATCCCTGGAGTGAGTGGGATGGGATTATCTCATGTTGGTACTCATCCCTGCTAATTAGCAATAATTAAAGAGGAGGAGGGAAAACATCATATTTCTGATCTCATTCTTTACTTTTATGACTTTTTTAAAGGCTATGTTCCTAAAATGCTCTGAGAAACTATTTATTTGTATTATGGATTAATGTAAACACACACACTCACTCACACACACACCTGAAAGTGTTCCTGCCGTGGCTGCAGAGCGCTCCCTGATGATAAATAAAGCATACAGCCGATTTACCCCCTGCTGGCTGCATAATGCATGGCGGGGGGGAAAGTGGAGCATGTGAACGTGTGTGTTTGATCAGCTGGAGGTGTTTGAGCGTTTGTTGGCGACAGAGGAATCAGGACGAGGACGAGGAGCTGTAAGGGTCAAAAGACGAGAGGACACAGAGTTTCTGTGTTTGTTATTCCTCGACTGCCTTTCTGTCTTTTCCAGGAGAGGAGTCTAAAGAGCCCTCAGCACACACACACACACACACACTCACACACACACACACACTCACACAGATGCCGCCCTGGATGCAGCGTGCAGACTGATGAGTCCATCCCTTCAGTGCCGGTATTGATCGCTCACTCACCATTTGCTCATCAACACAAATTGAGGTAAAAGCTGAGAAACATTGTTTCTGTAATCAGACAGAATTAGAGGAGTAGCACTTCATTATTCTGAACTCATTAACATCAGTTTGCAGAGAAAAGGAGGCGCAGAGAGGAGGTCTGTGTCTGCACGCGGTCTCTGAGCTGTTAGTCTGATTAGAGGCTGTTTGGATTAGAGGCTCAGGACGAAGGAATCGATGTTAGAGAGAAACAAACACAGAGATTAAACATGTGGTGAAACATGACGTTAACTCATGGGTTTGTTTACTGCTGACAAAAGCTGCTCTGTGAGCCTTTCTTTGCTCATTATTCAGAATTAATGCTACATGCTACATGCTAACACGCCTTGAAATGATGACTTTAACAATCCCACAGGGTGAATATTTAGTGTCCTCTTAAACAGGCCAGTGTGCTTCATGCTAAACAATGCTAAACAACAAATTAGCCACATCTGTCAATAAAGCCTGCCACCGCTCCACTTCACCTCCTACAACATCAACAGCCCACCAACTTTCCATGCACCTGTGGCTAACCTCAAGTTTTACAGCCCTGGGAAGATAACTACATCTACAAAAAGACTAATCTGGAAGATAATACAGATTTTAATTCTGTGAGGATGAATTCATTTAACTGACAACATGCTGGATTAATATTCATGACTGATATGTGGCAAGACATTAACAAAAAAACAACAAAAAAATATTAGTTTGGCAATATCATCAAAATATGTAATCAAATATAAGTAATCTTTCAAATATTTCCAAATTTTGAGATTTTTTTTATTTAAAAATTCTTAGAAAAATTCTTCAAATTTATTTGGTTTCAATTTTCTTTTCCAAATGTTTGATAATTTTTTTTTCTATTTTTGCAAATTAAAACCTTTACATTTTTTTTTAAATTACTAAAGTTTCTAATATTTTTAAAATTTGAATACATTTTAGAAATTTCACAATTTTCTTGATTTTTTTTCCTAAGTTTTTGCAATTTTTTTTAATCCCTTTTTTTAATACTTGCAGAATTTTTACAAATTTTTGTAGATGCAACACTTAAATACAAGGGGGGGGGGGTTTCTGCAACGTGCCGCCTTAATATACATGCTTGATATGTGGCAAGACATTAACAAACAACTAAAAATGATACGTTCGGTGACATTATCGATAGGTTATCAAATTAAAGCATTATTCAAAAAAAAAAAATCAAAATATGTGCAACTTTTAGAAATTTGCTTTTCTTTAAAAAATATATATTTTTGAAAATTGAAAACTTTTGAAATTTTGGCAAATTTTTAAGTTTCAAAAATGTTATTTTTTAAATAATTTATTTAAATATATATTAATAATATATTATATATATCAATAATATATTATTTTAAAAAAACATCAATTTAAAAAAAATATTTTCTTTTTTTGAAAGATTTAAAAATTTTAGCAAACTTGTTTAAAATATTAAATTCAAAAAACGTTTTGTTTAGATGATTTTTCACCATATTTTAACTATGTTTACAATTGTACACACTTTTTTGTCTTTATAGTGAAGATAAAGTAGATTTTGTGGCTCCTGAATGACTTTAATCCAGGTGAGCTGAGGAAAAATGGCTCCTTTGAAAGTGAAAGTTTGCAGACCTCTGGGTTAAATAGACACCAGATTAAATATTCAGATTATTCTTGGGGGTTAAATGTCTGTCTGATGATATCTGATGCTAGCAGGGCCAAAAACAAGCATTTTAATGATGATGATCGCTGAGGCTCAAAATCTTAGTTTTAGACAGTCTAAAGGTTCAAACTGGATCAAACTGGATCATAATGTTTACTCTACAATGGTTAACTCTAGTACTAATCAAGCTGGTTTCAGCTGTAAAACTTTGGCTCTGAATGAAACTAACAACAACAAAACAAACCTTCCCCCAAGTATCAAACAGACCACCTGGACTTTTTGTTATTTCACATCCTCCAGTCAGAGATCACGCCTGAAAAGCTCTTTTTCTCTTTTTTTTTAGGAATTGTTTGAATTTTTTTCCTTTCCCAAACAGTATGCTGAATTTATGCTTCACAGCTCTAGCTGCTCGCTAGGCTAACGTGACAAAACTTTCCACAGGGGAAAGAAAACGTTTCATCAGGAGTTACAGTCTGCAGGATCTAATGGAGTCTTCATGGTGTGATCTTTAAAGAGCGATAGAAAAAGCCAAATTACACCTCCAACATCCTCTGTATGTGTCGACAGAGAGCCGAGAATAAAAACTCATCCAGCAGCTCAGCCGCTTCTTTTCTTCATCATGATTATTTATCTCGTCCTGAAACAAATCAGATATGGTCCAGCTTATTAAAAGGCTGTTTCAGAGCTGAGCTGTCTGATAATCCATACCCAGAGAAATACGCTCATTTAGTCTCTGTGTGCATTAATATATATATCTGTGCGTGTGTGTGTGTGTGTGTGTCTGTGTGTGTGTGTGTGTGTGTTTGACAAAAGATAAAAAGGAGAAAGTGTGTCTGCATTAATGCACGCTGCTGGATTTATCTTTTTTTCTCCTTCGCTCTTTATAATGCAGCTGCAGAGCCGTCAGAGCCCAGAATAAGTAAGATGAAAAAGTGTGAAACTGTGGGAATACGTGCCTCACACACACATACACACACACACACACACACACACACACGCACACACACACACACACGCACACACACACACACGCACACACACACACACACACACACACACACACACACACACACACACACACACACACACACACACACACACACACACACACACACACTGCGAGGCTGCAAACCTGTCGCTCTGAGGTGAGGAAAGACGGTTTAACTCTGTCTCCTGGTTTTGGGTCGAGGAAAGGAGCAGAAAACTTTTTATCACTTTAAAGGACCGACAAATCAGCCAGACGATTTAATTGGCCAGAGTTTATCTGATGAAACGCTGATACATTCTTCATTTCTCACACAGTCACACAGAATGATGTCACTGCACCGTTGTTCCACTAGATGGAGCTCTGGACAGGTGGCTTTATAACGACGCTGTGTAATCAACAATGACTCAACATTTCTTCCATGACGAATGACACAGGATTTACGTAGCGTTGCTAAAGTTGTGCTAACCTAGCTTAAGCTCCTCCCTGTCTGTTAAACTGAGCAGATAAAGAAACAAACATCACTCTGTAACAAGAGTCAACACATTCAACATGTTACACATTTCCTAATGGACAAGAAACAATACAGAAAACATAGTACTAGCTCAATGCTAACGTAGATGGCAAATTGCACTCATATGCTATCGGTTAGCAGTTTTATTGATATAACTTTTTCACGAATTTGATATTTATTTACTTATTAACTTAATAAAATGTTGACAATGAAGTATAGAAAAAAATAAAAAATTGACACTTTTGTCAGGGTTATTTAATCGTATAATCAATTATAAAACAAAAAGGTAAACACTTCAGGAAAAAATGTTATAAAACAGTAAATTGTTTTACCTGTAATTTATATCTTCGTTGCTGTTGGAGTTCTGGATGCAAAATACATTTTCTAAATGTTTTATTTATTTATAATGTAATAAATGTTATGATATTTATTATTCATATTTTAAATTTATTTTAAATATTTATTTTGATTTGTTTTTAAAGTTAATCAGCTGATTAATTATTTATCCAATCTTTTTTCTATCAAATATCAGAATCAACATCATTTTTAAAAATATTTGTATTTTCATTTATCTATTTATCTATTTTATGTATTTATAGATACATTTATTTATTTATTTATTTTCTAATCTGTTTTTTAAGTTAATCAGCTGACTAATCAGCTATTAGAATTTCTCTCTGACAAATATCAGAATCAAATTTATCGTATTTAATTATTTTATTTCCATTTATCTATTTATTTATCTATTTTATTTATTCTTTTATTTATTTTAATTTGTTTTTAAAGTTATTCGGCTGATTAATCAGTTATCAAAATCACTCTGTCAGATACCAGAATCAACATCATTTTTTAAAATATTTTGATTACCATTTATCTATTTATTTATCTTTTTATCTATTTTATTCATTTATCTATTTATTTATTTTCCAATTTGTTTTCCATGTAAGTCAGCTGACTAATCCGTTTTTAGAATTTTCTCTGTCAAATATCAGAATCAACATATTTTTAAAAAAATATTTGAATTTTTATTTAACTATTAATTTATCTATTTATTTATTTACTTATTTATTTATTCATTGTTTCAAATTTATCTTTTAAGTTAATCAGCTGACCAATCAGATATCAGAATTTTCCTCTGTCAAATATCAGAATCAACATCATTTTTTCTTTTATATTTGTATTTTTATTTATTTGTTTGTTTATTTATTTGAATTTTCAATTTATTCTTCCCAAATATTCTTTTTTTTTTCAGACATGAACACATTCATCAACACACCAGCTCCTTAACTGACACAGGTTCATTCATCATTCACCTCCAGCTCCTTAAGACAGAGGAAGACCCGCCCCTTTCACTGCTCGGCCAATCACACGGCTGCATGTTTTACACAGGCTCTCTCATGCACTCTCACACAAGGAATCTTTATACACAGGACGAGGCCTGGTTTAATGTGACAAACGTTCCCAAAGATGCAAAAAAAACACGCCAACGAACCCTGAAAAAGAAGAGTCTGTTTGATGTGATCGTAATGAGTTGTTGCAGCAGCCGGGGAACCATCATCATCATCATCATCAGAAAGGATTTCAGACTGAGATCACAATCAAATGTATTGACAGAGCGGGATTACGCTGGAAATGGAGAGTAAGTTGAGCTCAGTCCAAACACAAAGAGATAATGAGATGTTTAAATGCACGGCTGATCTGAGGGAGGATTAGTCCTGATGTGGAGCTCACACACACCGATCACACACACCGATCACACACACCGATCACACACACCTCTGTGTGTCATCAACACAAACTGGTTTGTTTTCTAAAAGCACAGCGCTGACTCTTATTGAAGGACTTTTTAACTCTTGCTCTGTGCTTTTACTTCTGCACAGGATTAAAAACTTCTCTCCGCTCATTTTGGGGAATTAAACGTCAGCGTGTGGAGCTTTAGGCTGATGTGAGTTTAATCTCAGAGGGAAACCAGAAAAAAAAAGAGTAACAGGAAGAAGAAACACCGTCAGAGAGACGTTGCTGGGGAAACAAAAGCTTCACCTGAGGAGGAAGGTGAACTGTCCTGACGGAGAAGAAGTGCTGAGTGAGCAGACGAGCACCGACGGGTGGATGGAGCTCTGAAGTGGCAGGGAGGCGGGGAGGCGGCGTGTTGGCTGAATCAGTGGATGAGCTCTTCATCCCAGTGGGCTCAGAGTCTCATCCTCACAGCGTGACGCAAATGTCACCTCCAGCACACGCTCGTTAAGGCCACGCAGCTGGATCGGCGCCAGAGCCGGGCCTGACATTCAGAAAGAGCAGGAGGCCCAAAACACACCGTCTGAACGAGGAAGCGGAGGTTTCATCACCATCATCATCATCATCATCACTCTGCGCCTCACTCAGAGCTCTCCACGTCCAGCAAAGCTGACCCCCCACCGCTCAGGCTGAGGAGCAGGGACCATACATCACCGTTGGTATTGATTTCAGATTATGTCGGAGTTCTCTGCTCCTGCTAACAAAAGACAGGACCACCGGTCAATAACGCAGCTCATGTTATATTCATGTGCAGCTCAGAGTGTGTTTTCACCTCCTGCTCCTTACTGTACACACACACACACTGCTGCAGCACAGGTTAGCACGCCACACGCCACACCTGGAGGATGCTGCAGCTGAATTAAAACACAACCTGAGACTCACTGGACTCCTGAGAGAGCTGAGGTCTGAGAGAATCAGGAAATGATGTTCAACCCTGAGTTTTTCAGCCTAAAAAAGCAACTTTACAAATGCTAACAAAGCTAACAGCAAGTTTCTTACACTTCAAAACCAACAGCTCCCTCTACTGTTAGTTATTAGTATCACATCTATCATTAGTGACAAACTATGACTGAAATAAAACTTTGAAGCAAAGAAAAAGCATGTTGGTATAAATTTCATGATCCAAACTCTTAAACACAAAGCTAGCTGATGCTAACGCCAGAAAGATGCATGCCTTTAAAGGGGACGTATCATGCTTGTTTCTCCTTTTCACTATGTCAGACTAGGATGCCTGTAAAGCATTTCTGCCCTCAGTACAAGTCATTTAGTTCCTTCATTGCCCCACGATAGCGTTCTCAATATCCTCATTTTAGGCCATTCTGAAGATCTCGTTGAAACGCTCCGTTTGGAGAATGACCTCCAGTAACCTCGCAACGTCACAGCCCTTTGTGCTCTGATTGGTCAGTTCTATCAGAGGGGCAGAGGGGGTAGAGCCAGGGGGTGGTTTTTGCAGCATGGCAGTATTTACAAAATCGCCATATTGGATGGAGCAGACCGAGCAAGTTTGCTGTTTGCCAAAACTTCACCGTAAGGCATTGATAGCAGTAATAAAATGGCAGAGTGTAGGATACGTCCTTTTGTATTGGACCCTGAGTCAGACCCAGACGGTTCTGCAGCTCAGGAGGAAGAAAATCCACCTGGACACAGATCATCTCAGGATGCTTCAGCGTGGTGAGTCAAAGCGGTACTGTAACATGTAGAGTTTATACGTGGAAATATAGGCAGACTTCACCAATAAACTATTTCTATAACAGGGCTCCATCCTGCTCCTTCACTTTTCTCTGTCTGTTTTATCCATCATGCTGAAAGTGTCGTCTAAAGATCGCCTCTACCGTCAGTTCCTCACTATGTTATTACTATAGGTTCACAGTGCATGTCAGAACAAGCAGGCAAATATCACAGTCTCACAAGTATTACCACGTCTGCTAAAACTACAGTGTTTTAACTGCTAATTCACCAT
The DNA here is from genome assembly GCF_033239565.1 of Halichoeres trimaculatus. Classification (NCBI taxonomy): domain Eukaryota; kingdom Metazoa; phylum Chordata; class Actinopteri; order Labriformes; family Labridae; genus Halichoeres; species Halichoeres trimaculatus. The sequence continues at coordinate 1,385,198 of NW_027437196.1, read as the reverse complement.
GTAAAGCCGAGCTGCTCAGCAGAGCAGAGTCCCTGCATCCAGCTCTCAGTCAGTCGGCTCTTGGTGGGTGTATCCCTCGGTGGCGGTTGTGTGACTAACTGACATCACAGAGGAGGAGCTGCTTTATCTGATTACTCCAATAAAAAGAAAGGATCCTGTCGTCACGAAGGAAAAATACGATATCTCATTTTTTGCAAATTCAGGGGGTGAAAGGTCTTGTTTTCAAATTTATTATATTATATGTAAGTATTAAATCAGGGATCAGCATCATATGTCTTCTTTAAAGAGCTAAGAGTTGAACTGCTTTATTTCACTCTTTAGTTTAAAAAAAAATGATTTCAACTCTGAGAGTACTTCGTTTTATTTTGCAGTTTTGTTAATTTCTTTGGAAACAAATCATAAACTCAGAGAGAGGTTTGTGTTTTAAGGTTAGTGATTGAAAAGTATTTAAGGTATGCAAAATGCAGTATGTACATCAAACTCTAGGGGCAGTGTAAAAGCAGAAAGTTTGCAAGTTTTGCAAGTCTAGAGTGATCCACAATAACGTGTCACTGCAAACGTGCCCGTCAGAGACGCCGGAGAGAAGTTTGGTTAGCATCATCAGGGGACTGTTACGTCTGTTAGAAAGTGTTAGAGAAACTGAGACAAGGCCTAAACTCAGAAATCCTGCAAATCGAGTAAGTGCACAGTTAAGCCCATGATGCAAAGTCAAACAGCAGCTGCAGGAAACAACTTCACGAGTCAGGAGATTAAAACTCCTGTGTGAGCAGGAAACAGGCTGAAATCACCCAGCACAGAGTCTGAGCTGTTATGTACCAGGTGTAAGGGGAAAATGTGCAGGTTGCCTTTTCACAGTAAACACATCAACTCACAGAATCCCACAGTCGGGGGAAAAAACAGCCTCAACAAAGCCAATATATCCAGCGCAGCCACAATGGGGTGTTTAAAAAACTCCAGAGTGAGCAGAAAATGAAAGCAGCTCCACAAAAAGCGGTTTAGCTGAGTTAATGTTTCAGCACCATGGAGAGCGACAGCAGCGGGTAAATCCGCCTCAGCACCGGGGACAGCTCCACTCACAGGGCGGGAAGTTTCCGGTCTGAGTGTTTGGAGACGGTAAACTCTCAGGAAGGAGGAGGAAAGAGCAGAAAACACGGGTTTAAAGGAGGGTTAGAGAGCAGAAAGGGAGAGTGACCCTGCACGGAGGGTAAACAGAGGAACAGAGAGCGGGAAAAGCTGCCGCGTGACTCATTTTAAGATGAGCACGTGACCATCCAGACACAGCCTGTGTGTCTTTGCCGCTCTTTCTGATCGATTCATGACAGAACGACGTAACCGCTGCGTCACTTATTGACGTCCAGGGCGACCAATTGAGAGGATGACGCACAAGTTTTCAAACTTTGACTTTTAAAGCAGAATTTATCGTTAGAGAGGTTAAAAACCAGCATGAAGACGCGTGAAGCTGAGCTAAAGTGGAAGAGGTGACGGTTGCTTACGTCCTCGTCCTCGCTCCGCGCCCGGAACGCAGCCTGGAGCCGGGGCTGCGTGCTCTCCGCCGGCCTCTCCCCGTCTCCCGCACCGTGCCCGAGGAGATGGCTCGCCTCCGGGGGCTTGGGGAACGAATTGTTGGTGTTGATCTTCCCGGTGAATCTCTGATACAGGGACGCCATTTCGGCTTAATGTCCCAAAGAGGAAGAAAAAGTCGAGAATGATCCGCTGTGAATCGATAAACGAGAGGGGAAAAGTCCGGAGAGGTCACTGAGAACTGCTTGTGCTGATCTGATTAGACGATGCTCGAGTTGGGAGAAGAAAAAAAAAAACGCGGATCACTCCTCAGGATGCACGTCACGTCCTCCCAGCCTCACCGATGCTGCAGCGGCGCGGTTCGCACACTTTCCCGCTCTGCTTCGTGGAGGACAAAAAGCACAGCTCCTCTCCTGATCCGGATCCGTCAGAAACAGCCTCCGCCGCGCAGAGACAGAAAGTGGCTGCGGAGAAACGCTCCCTCCTCCTCTGCTCCTCTGCTCCTCACAGCTCCAACACCTCCAGGAGGAAACTTATCATGACTTTGCAGATCCGGAAAGCCAAAGTATCTGTGTTAGTTTCCCTTCTTTGCCTCCATTTGGGTCCATGAGGAGACACGCCAGGCAGAGAGCAGAGAGCAGGGTAACAGCGCCCCCATGTGGAGGTGGAAAGAGAAGAAATGGCACAGTTTGAGGAGAGATGGATCATAAAATAAGCAGATTAATGTGTCTGACATCATTCTGAGATTTAATCTACTTTTTCTCTCCTCCATCTCTCAAGGTTGAATGAGGGCGGTGACAGTGATCCTCATTTATCGTCATATCCACACAGACTCAGTCTGAGCGCGCTGGAAGTTCACAACCCACAGGAAAACTGAGGGTGAATAAACTCTTAGCTCATTTTGAAGAATACAGTGAAACAAAACTCAACTTTCACCTTCACTCATTCACTTCCTGTCCTCTGTAAACAACAGTTAGGCTTTAATATGATAATTATCTTCAGTCAGGTGAGGATGTAGGTGATGTTTTGCCACCTACCAGGGGCATGACAGACTTTGTGAAGCATCAACTCTCTCAGTTATACAAAAAAATAATAATAGGGATATTAGCCAATATTTGGCATTTGAAGCATATTAGCATCTGCCGTTTTTCTGAAAACATTATTGCAGAGAACTTTTCTGTTTTATTTAACTTTTTAAAAAATGCTGCTGAGCCTGGGAGCCATTTGATAAAAAATATGCTTTAAGACGTTTTAACAAAGTCAAGTGTTGAGGTTAGTGTTATTCAAAATTTGAATGCCAAGATTTCTATTTTTATCAATATATATATATATATATATATATATATATATATATATATATATATATATATATATAATATTTTCACTTTTACTGTAAATAAATATCTGCTCCAAGTATTGATTATCAGCCTCCTTGACTAATGATAATTGGTATCTTCTGAGTTACACGTCGTCACCATACTTCCTGTGTTATAGCTCATTAATGTCCCTGCTGCACTGAAAACCACTTTCTCAAAATAAAAAACATCATAACTCCTCCTCGCTTGTTGGTTAACTTGTCCTACTTTTCCTCAGCTTCACCTCCTCATCTCTCCTCCTCCTCCTCCTCCTCCTGGGACTGCAGCAGGAAGCCACAGCTAGCGTCAGTCATGAGGGATTGGTTAGTCTGAAGTCACTGGTTACACTTTAAATTACCGAACAAGACGAAGAAGAAGATCCCACTTTTTAACATCTCACGCTTTGGTCCAAGGGTGTTCAACCTGTGGCTCTGGAGCCTCATGCAGCTCTTTGACTCCTTTGCAGTGGCTCCTTGAAGCTTTAAAAATATTATCAAAACATAGGGATTTTAATATTTTTCTTACAGAGGCTGTTAATGATAACAACACAGACACTAAGTAAAATCATAATATTAAATTTGGGGTAAAAATGCATCACCTCTATAAACAAAGCTTTTAATTTTTTTGTAATTTTTTTGCATTTTTTTTTTATTATTTTTTGGGACTTTTTTTGTTTTGTTTTTTTTTTTGACATTTTTTGCAAATTAGGAAAACGAATTCCACATTTTTTGAAGATTTTTTTTACGGAAATCCCTCTTTTTTTGCAATTTTAGAAAGTTTTAACAATCTGAAAATTAAGCAAAATTTTGAAATTGCATTATTTAGGTTTTTTTATGACATTTCAGCTATTTTTTTGAAATTGTGCATATTTTTTAAATTTATTTTTTTTAATTTTTCAATTTTCATTTTTTTTTTAATTTCCGACTTATTAAAATTTCATAAATTTTGCAAATTTATAAAATCTATGACATTACAAATTTATTTAAAATAAAAAACTAAGAAATCACATGTACAAATTTATAAACACAAAAACTTCTCCTTTAGATAATTATTCACCTGATTATACACTTTTTTTGTCTTAATTTGAAGATAAAGTAGATTTTTTGGCTCCTGAATGACTTTAATCCAGGTGAGCTGAGGAAAAACGGCTCTTTTAAAAATAAAGGTTGCAGACCCCTGCTCTGGTCAAACAGCGTGATCAGAGGTTTAATTCCAGGCAACAATAGCAGGAAAGATGATTTATTCAAATACAAAGGCCTGTTTTTACATCAGTGTATTTCCATTGAAGTTGTGGAGCTAAGATCACAGACGACACAGAAACAATAATCACAGAGGAACCAAACAAAACCAGACACGACTGACGCTCGGTCACCAGACAGATCAGACATCTCATAGCTACAAAGGTTTTCAGTAAGTAGAGAAAAATCGGTAAACTTTGGTGGTCGTTTGTGGCCACGCCCACTGAGTTACAAAAATACTGTGACAAATTTTTGATTTTTAATGTGTCTGGTTCACAGAAAATAAATTGTAATCTGTTTAGAAGAAAAAATGTGGGACTAGTTTTTTCAAACACCCAACAAACAAACCCTATGAATCATCAAAATCCAACATTTAACGCCTTTTTTTTCAGCTAGGGGGCGCTGTGGAGCAGGTATCAGCACAAAAACACTGAAATCACAAGTTTTTCTCCACAATTGAATCTTCGGAAAGATTTAATGAGTTTCCAAGCACTTTTATTTGGGATGAAATAGGAAACAGAAGATGAAGATAAAGGTCTTTGTCATCTTGCGGTTGAGCTCTGACTCTAAAAAGAATAAACATAGATTTAAAAATTAACCCAAAGAATAACAAAAATGAAAAAAAAAAAAAAATTAAAGAAGCACCAGATCACAGAGCAGTGTGCGGATAGTTGATTTTACACACACGAGGCAATGAGCCAATCAGAGTCTAGAGACGTGAGGCTGGCAGCTGGAGCAGCCAATCAGATTTTGAGGATGGTTGGCGAGTTGGACACGCCCCCTCTGCATTCCTTTGAAGTTTTTTAAGCACAGACCAAACTATTTCAGTGGTCTCTCTCTGTGTGTGTGTATGAAAAACACGTTCCTTAGCGCCTTTTTGGGAGCAAAACCCTCACGGACAGTGAGCTTTAAAACCTAAAAACCACCAGTTTTGGACCAAATGTGGTGAAGAAAGGCTGAAAATCGTCCTTCCTGAGAGGTTTTTGTTTTTTAAGTTCAGGGTTCCTGCTTTAAAAAGTTCATAGTCCTCTTTAGGAAATCACAAAGAGCCTCCTCGTCGTTATTGAACAGTTCACAGAAAAACTGATCCTGGAAAACGTCCAATTAGCTGCTACAGAGAGCAGAGAAAACCACCAAGAAATTCAGTTTCAGGACTCATTCAAAACTGATCCAGAGTCTGCTAATCTGCCTTCACAGACTCTGTGACGCTGAGGATTCTGGGACGTCAGACCCTCCTCCTCCTGAGCCTTAAGCTCCGCCTCCAGAAAACCTCCACAGCCCACCTGCAGCAAACCATCCTGCAGCTACCGTCCAATTACAGAAACACTGCATGCACTCACACACACACACACACACACACACACACACACACACACACACACACACACACACACACACACACACACACACACACACACACACACACACACACACTGACTCTTGTAAAATATTTTCCATTGATCTCTGAGCAGGTTTCACAGAAGCAGAAAGAGAAACCTGCCACGAGTTTCTGAGCATCAAATCCATCTCCGAGTCCGGCTCAGCAGCCAGGGACGCAATTCAATCTGCAGCCACTGGACTGATGAGATTAAGACGAAGAGGAGGAGGAGGAGGAGGAGGAGGAGGAGCAGGGCGGGCAGAGACAGATCTGTCAAACTGCAGAGACGCAGAGAGCAGTGGAGCTGAGATCAGGATCTCTCTGTTCAGACTGAAGCAGGAGGAACTTCCTGCTCTGACGTCTACTGACGAATCCCCTTCCTGCAGCACGCCGTCACATCCACATGACCCAGGTCAGAAAAAGTCTGAACATGATGATACAAAGAGAGGAGGAGGCTGGAGAGGAGCAGACAAAGAGCAAACATCTCTGACCGAAGCAGGAGACACCAACGATTCAGCTTCTTCAGATGTTTCAGATTTTTCCTCGTGGAACAAAAACAGACACAGCAAACCAAGCCCAGTGTAAAGACATGTTTTCATGGCACTTTAGAGAAGTTTATCAAGTTTTAATCGGCCAAACAGACACTTAAGTGTGTTTCGCCAAACAAAAGGGCAGATCAGTGGACATTTCTGCACACATTTGGCCCTAAAGAGAACATTTAAGCATGTGTTTTTCAACAGTCTGTCCATAGGGGGAGGGGCAATTGTTAAAAACACACGCTAAAATATCTTACGGAGAGCAAAACCTGAGCTTAAGTTCCCAAATGGAGCATTAGCGCCCTCTTGGTTGGGGAACCACTCTTCACGGTCTGTTCAGCTGGTTAACACATGATGAACATGTCTTAAGTTTCTTAAAAACACACTAAACTTAGCGTCCTCTTCAGTGGCGAGAACAGGCTGTACACGCCTTTTTAAAAAGTCTGTGCACACCACACAAACTTTTAAAGAGATATCCAGAAATTTCTCAGTGCCTGCCCTCACAGAGCAAAAGGTGATCCAACAGTGAGCTTTAAAACCTGAAAGTGACCAGTTTTAGACTAAATGTGGTGAAGAAAAGCAGAAAATCCACCTTTCTTGGAGGTTTTGGGGATTTCAGGTTTTTAGTTTCCTGTCTTAAAAAACCCAAACCAATATTGTGATTAAGTATGCAACTTATTTACTGTTTTTTTTTTTTTTTTTTTTTTGGGGGGGGGGTTATCTTCTTGCATAAATTGAAACAATTAACATATCTTTATTTTACTTCTATAATCACAACAGAATACTGATTGATTGATTTAGCTTCAAGCCTTGTAGATGTGTAATAAAATTATCATTAAATATTTTAAATAAAATCAGAGAAGGAGCAAAACACTGTAGAACAACAGGCCTGGGATGAACAATAATATAAAAAGATAAATATTAATCCTCTCTTCTATGAATCTCACACTAAATAAATTGCAGAAATGTAAAAAAGACCAAATCTCTGGATCAAACACTGAAATGTGTCAACATGTGGAGTGTACTGTTTTACAAAATGAAAAAGAAACACAGTGTTAAAATCTTACTGATCTCTTATTAGTAACAAAACACAAACTAAAGTAAATGCACTTTAATTTTTTTATTTCATTCTTTATTTTGTTTTATTTTATTTATTTATTAATTTTATTTATTTATTTATTTATTTATTTTGCAATTTTAAAACTGGACTCTATTGCATTGTGATGTTGGTTTAAATTTGATTAATTGTTCAGCCTTACTGTGCATGAGGACTTCAGCCTCTGTGCACAGTTTGCATCACTTAACCACAAATGTGCACAATTCAAAAGCTCACATCATTAAAAAAAAAAAAATGGCTGAAGAGTGTGACTGAAGTCTTCGCTTTTGTTACACTAAACGTTAACAAAGGTGAAGTTTTATCTTTCTTATCTATGATTTAATGATGTAAGAATGTCCAGTTATGAGTGAAATGAGAAGAAAAGAGAGATATTTGTGTTAAATTTGGGTTTAAGAAAAAAGAAATGTCAGAAACAAGGTGCTGCATGAAAGAGATGAATAAAAACTGTCTGTTGATGCAGAAGCAGAGTATTTGTGCTTCACTCCCTCCTACAGTCAGCTTTTTGCAGGAAACAGAACGATCATTTCAGGGGTTTTTTTAGAAATTAAAAAAATAACTTGTGCAAAAACTTTTGTATGCAGCCTGACTGCAAAAAAACACAAGACAAGAGGAAGAAAAGAAGCTTCAGCTGCAGCTTTTGTCCGTGCACGACGCAGATTGCTCCTCTGATACTGTGAAAAGTTCAGTTAAAGGTAAAAACAAAGCAGCAGCTTAAAGTCCAACACTTAATCACATTTCATGGAGGAGAGTCAGAAACTGAGGGTGCAGAAAGTCAAACACTGCCACCTGGTGGAGGAACTCAGCTTTGTTTGTGTACAGTTGTTTCTGAGCTGCTGCAGATGATTAAAGTCACAGTTTGTCTTTAAACACACACACATCCTCTTCACACACACTCCTCTGACAGATACTCTCTCATTTCCAGAGCCGTCCTCACCAAGACCCCGTCCCCCCTCTGGATCTGGACCACTTCAGACCACTGCAGTCTCTAAACCCTCCATCTTTAAACCAGGTAGAGCAGGAGGAGCTGATGTGGAAAGGTTTCAGGGAGCAGAGTCAGGACAGTCTGAAGCTTTTCCAGGAGCTGTGCCGGTGCCAGCGTGTTTCAGGCTGTCAGACAGTAATTAATGCCGCCTGTAGGGAGCGCTCAATCATCCTGACCAGCTTTGAGGAGCATGAATTAAACAACAGGATCGATGGGTTTGATGTGAGAAAGACGCTGCAGGTCACAGATCAACATTTAGAGGGTGGAGTCACTCAGATGACAGGAGGGATGCTGGATTTCCTCTTTTTATTTGGACTCTCCAACCGAGTCTGCAGAGGCAGCTGCTGTTAGCTTCAGTCTGAAACCGTCTCTGGACTCTGGAAGCTTCTGATGAAGCTCTGTGTGCACAGTACGTCTGTTTTATTCTTATTACAAGATGAACATTTGCTTCAAACTCGTCACAAAACTCAAAATGTTTTCATGACGAAGCAGCACCTGTGCACATCGACACAAACAGCCCCAGCCTCCTCTGTCCCTAAGGTTCATGGAGACGTCACAGGTGAACACTGAGGAGCTCTAATCTTCACTGAGACACACACACACTCTGCTGTGTGCCGTGTGTTTATCCAAATGAGCAAATAGAGCACATCTGCTGAGTAAACACAGGGTATGGAGGCCCAAAATGGTCATGTCGTCCAAGAAAATTTCAACTTTTTTTTTTTTTTTTTCATCGTTTGGAATAAAAAGTCATTAAATATCATTTTGAATTTTTTTTTATTGGTTTAAAATATTTTTAATACTGAAAATCTTTTTTTTTTTTGCTTTGTTGGTTGTTTCTGTAAATTTTATAAATATCTGTTAAATATTTAAATATGTTATTTATTTATTTATTAATCATATTTTTATTTTTATTTTTTGCTTTACACAAAATAAATTCCAACGTTATCCCATTTTCTCCAAATAGGCCTGCTTTTTTCCACTTTCTGTGAGTTTCAGAGAAGAATTAAAGCTTCTTCACTCTGATTTCTCCCGTGTGTTGCTTGGTTATCCATACAAGCAAGTAGAGCACATGTGCTGCATAAATGCAGGGTATGGAGGCCAAAAGTGGTCATGTGGTTAAAAAAAATTGGTATCTTTTGTTCTGTTTTTTTTTTTTTTTTTATCCCCCCAATTAATTTCATATTGTTTGGAATAAAAAAGTTTTAGATGTCATTTAAAAAATGTTTAAAGAAACACTTAAAATTATTTTAATACTCAAAACATTTAATTTTTCTTTTTTTTCTTTCAAAAGATTTTCTTTGTTGCCTGTTTCTGTAAATGAAATGCATACTATTTTTCTTTTTTAAATTATTATTATTATTATTATTTTTATTATTATTATTATTATTATTATTATTATTATTATTATTATTATTATTATTATTAAAATTATTATGCATTTATTTATCTATTTATTTATTTATCTATTTATTTTCATTTATTTTATTTTATTTAATAATTTTATTCAATTTTTTTTTTCTTCATTCTCTGAAATAAATTCCACCATTACACTATTTTTTTTTCCAAATACGCCTGTTTTTTTTCCACTTTCTGTGAGTTTGACAGAACCAGGACCAGAGCCAGGATTTCAGTTTTTGTGTGCGCCTTAAATTACAAAAGTAAATATTTCACTATAAAGATATAGATATAGATTGCTAAATATAGATATGTTACTGTTACTATGTATGTTTTAAAATAGCTTTTTTTGCTTTGATTCTTTAATATTTGATAAAATTTTAGGGCATCAGACGGCAATCGATCTCAATGGTATCGTCCAAAGAGTTGCGCTCTAATGCACCAATGGGTGGCGCTGCCTCAACTTTCCAGGTATTATAGGCTGTAAGAGCAGCAACATCAATCATAATAATCATAATTAAATAAAAGACAAAAATCTTTCCCAAAATAAATCTCTTGTCCTACCAGTTTAATATGTGGCTGAATGAGTCATAACTTTTTCACCTAAAGGCTAAAAAATTTCACAGTTGGCTTATTTTATAGACACAATAACAAAATGAGCATAAAGTGAAAAAAGGTTATAACGTTCCTCAATAAAACTGATTTTTAAAAAATAAATAAATAAAAAAAATTTAAAGAAAAGTTTGAGGTGGGCCTGGGGCTGTTGGAGCCCACCCATGGCGCCGCCCCTGGAGAGAACACTGAAGCTTTCTCACTCAGATTTCTGCCGTGTTGACGTTTAAATGGAGGCCTGTGCTTACTGGCTGAGCTTTTACGCTTAAATTTTCTCAAATGAAGCTGTTAGCTTCTCCCAGAGTTTCTGGTTTCAGGAGAAACATGTTTAAAGAGACAGAAACTGAGAGTTAGGATGTATTTCTGTACCCTGTCGGATGATATCTGCATTTATCTGTTGTGAAAGACGTGTTTTTTAACAATTATCCTTCAAAAATCAAAGACACTAAACTACATTTCTTTCCCAGCTCCATCCTGTAGCTTTCATGAAGATTAAACTGAATGAAAACAGGAAATAAAAGGAGAGAGTTTGGCTGTTTTTAAGTAGACTGATCTAAACTTTAAATTAGCAGCGGGCTGATTTTCTCTGAACAAAGTGAGGAGAAAACTTTGAACCATTAAATCAAACTCTGCAGCTCTGGGAGCGAACGGGTCGCTTTGAGCAGAGCCTGAAAACCTCCTCTTTAAAGCCAATCAGAGGAAGCCAATCAGAGGAAGCCATGCAGCGCCGCTCCTCTGATTAAACGCAGACATATGCTCCTGGAGTAATTAATCCACCTGGACGACTCAAGAGGGAGGAGAAGTTCCCGGCTCTGTGTGAGCGGAAAGTTTGTTGTCTCCGTGGCGACCTTGAAGGCTTCACCTCTCTCTTACAGACGCTGTGACGGGAGCGTGGCGCTCGCAGCGGGGTGGAGACTAAAGGCTGGTGAGTGATACGGCGCTGTCACGTTTCTCTGCTGCAGTCCCAGCTTCACGGAGGGAGGAGTAACCCAGCCGTTACCGGAGGTCTGGGTCTGCTGGAGCTGGGTTTTATGACCACAGAAAACCAATCTGCAGCCGGAGCCAGATTCACACCCCAACATCTGTGCTGCAGCGTCTCCGGCATGTCGCAGCAGCGTTTGGGGAAGACAGGGGGCGATAACTCTGGTTCAACGCAGCGGGGACTTGGCTGGGATTATAAAAACACATTTGATCCAGAAAAAAAATCCTGACACTGTCAACACTTCCTGTAGCATCCTACAGGGGGAGCCGTCCTGTTAAAGGTCAACTAGAGGTAGGAAGGCAAAATCTAAAGAGACACATCTGAATTTCAACAACTAACACTTTTTCTTCTACAGCTTTTGTTCTACTTCTTCGTTGGTTACACCACAGGTTAAAGACTGCCCCCATCTGGCTGGAATACTACATTACAACTGAGCCATGAAATATTAAATATTTTCAGTCTTAAATTAAGTTGTGAATAATCCAGGATCATCCCTCAGTGTCAGGTGTTTAGGATCCTCAAGATGTTGTGAAATGTTTGTCAGTGTTAGCGCAACTCAATTAGAGTAAAGAGGTACGATACGACACGAGATAATACAACGTGACTCCATACAACCGAAACAAAACAAACAATACACAACGACACAAAATGATACGACATGAAATGATATGAAATGAAAGAAAACGACACTGAGAAATACAAAACAACACAATAAAAATAGGAACGACGTGATTTAATACGAACCAAAATGAAAAATAAGACATAAAACAAAACCATGAAACGTTCAACTACATTAATTTACTGACAGTCTTTTTTAATGATTAAATTAATGATCTACAAACACATAATAAAACACAGAGATACACTCTGCTCTGCTACAGAAAAACAAGAACCAGAGTCAAACACAGACTGAGATAAAAAACTGATAAAACACAACTCCTGATACCAGCAGCTTCCTTTCATTTTCTCTGCTGTATCGGGGAAAACTGAAGGACTCTGAATCTTTGTCCAAACCAAACCCATCGTAGATCAGGGATTTCCTTCACTCTCACTGAGCCTTTCAGAGCCATTTAGCCTCAGTTCACCTTGATTTCAGTCATTCAAGAATCACAAAATGTATTTTATCTTCAGGATAAAGACAATAACGTCAATAAAATTCTATATATGAAAGTTCTCAAGTTATCTCAAGTTAAATTTAGTGTAAACTTATCTAAACAAGAAGGTGTAAATTAGGAAATTGTACAAGTAAGGTCTTAGATTTTTTATTCTCAATAAATTCGAAAAAATAAAGCCCTCAAAAAAACAATGAAATTTAGAAAGTGTGCAAAAAAAAAAATAGTATAATTGTAAAAAAAAAAAAAAAAAAAAAAGGAATTAATTGCAAAAATGTCCCGAAAACTTAAAAAAAAATCCCAAAAAATTTAGTTTAATAATTTGCAATACTTTCAAACATTTTTTGAAAAAAGAAAATCCAAATAGTAAAAAAAAATCTGAGATTTTAAAATAAAATTTGCAAGATTAAACAAATTGCAATAAAAAAATTGTATGATTTTTTAAATCATAATTCAAAAAGTCTACAAAAAATGTTCAATATTTCAAAATGTTTAAAATGACAACAAAATTAAAAAAAAATAAAAATTGCAATCAATTTTGAAATGCAAAAAATTTACAAAACTTTTAAATAACTGTAATTTTTTTAAATTATTTTTTAAAGAACATTTTAGTTTTATTACATCTTTATTGGATTTATTTAATTTTTTATTTCAATTTTATTTTTTAAAGCTACAAGGAGCCACTGCAAAGGATCCAAAGAGCCACAGGTTGAACACCCTTGGCTCAGAGCCTTATTTACATAAAACCTGGGAGCCTTCAGGACCGACAGGACCAGGACTGTTCCCGGTTTATATCCCACCCACGCTGCAGCCCAGGAGGAGCTCTGAGTGATCCAAACGGGTCAGAAACAGAACCTTACAGTCTCTTTCAGCTCTGGTGATGTTCTGTGTCCGACCATGAAGCAAACGGCTGAAGATCTGCAGAGGATCAGGTTTCCTGACAAAAGGATCCCCCTGCTCCAACGCCGGGCTAATGTCAGAGTGTGTCAGAGTGTGTGTCAGAGTGTGTGTGTGTGTCAGAGTGTGTGTCAGGGTGTGTGTGTGTGTCAGAGTGTGTGTCAGGGTGTGTCAGAGTGTGTGTGTGTGTGTCAGAGTGTGTGTCAGGGTGTGTTTGCGGCCTCCTGCTGCAGGCTGCGTCTGAATGACAGGAGGAGATTGAAGGAGCTGGAGCCTGACGCTGTTGGACTTCAAATTAAACGGTCAAATTAATCGACGCTGTCAGTCCGGGCGTGAAACCAGCAACCAGCACCAACACCAATCCCACAGCTACACCTTCTCCTGACGGACACCTCCATCTGCCCAACACCACGCTGCCCGAGGAGGAGGAGGAGGAGGAGGAGGACAAACAGCGGGCGGAGGGAAAGTTTGACAAATCTCATTCTGCTCATTCTGCAGTTTTATGATGTGTCTGTTTCCAGTCTGAAGTCGCTGCAGAGTGACACGAAGCGTGGCAAATTGAGCCCCAATCCTATTTGAAACAGGCCAGATAAAGTCCCCGGGAAATTCAGGGGGACAGGAGGAGGATGAGGAGGCTGAGGGGGAGGCCGAGGAGGAGCAGGAGTGAAACATGGAGCACACAGAGCATTACAGCCACAAAGGTGATTCACAGGCCAGAAAAATGCTCCTCAGTCCGCTCCTTCTTCTCCCATAACTCTGATCTCATTTCCCACGCAGGGCCGTATGAAAATCGCTCCACGCAGGGCCGTATGAAAATCGCTCCACGCCGGGCAGAGACGGCGAGGGAAACGTCTGCTCTCTGGAGGCTGATTCCTCATCCTGACGTCTCAGCAGTCACCAAACAAACCCAGACGCTGAGAGACGGAGAAACAGGTGAAACCCGGGGTTGAAAAGGACACGCCGCTGAGCCAGGTTGATAAATCTTGTGGGTTTTGAATCAGAGCTGCTTTTCAGAGAAACGCCATAAATCTCAGACAATATGTGAACAGTTATTGGAGAAAAAGATCCACTTTTTACCGACCATAAAGCCAAATCAAATGATCTTAGTCCACAGTCTGAGAAACTCTGGAGGATTCAGCTTCTTCTGCTCTTTATCAACTACAAAATGTTACTGTAAATTATGTTCATCCAACTTTAGGAGAAGTTTGATCTTGGTTTAATCAGCGGTTCTTCTTTCTTCTGCCTTAAACTCTGGTGTACGAAATGTTTAATAATTTAAAGTTAGAGTTCAATTTTCTCTTGTCTTTAAAACACTTGAAATAAGACATTTAATGGACTGATCAGGTGAATGTGGCTTATGTCAAAAATTAAAAGACAAGTTTTACTGAAAATAAGACAAAAACACTTTGTAAGGTTTCAGTTTTTTGCAGTGTAGGGACAGATCAGGGGTTTGTGGAGGAGAAGAAACCAGACAGAAGCTCAGAGACCAGCTAGCTGATAAAACCTGATCTGTGACGACAACTGAAGCTCAAATTATGTCAGAGGAGAGAAAACATAAGAGATAAAGACTCTGACCACACTGCAAAAAAATTAGTAGCAATTGTGTTTTTTGGGGGTTTTCTTTGTTTTTTTTTAAATTTTTGAGAAAAAGGACGAGGTGTTTGTGGACAACGTATAACGCAGAATCAAACACAGAAGAGGAAGAAAAAGAAAAAGAAGAAGAAGAAGAAGAAGAAGAAGAAGAAGAAGCAGAAGAAGAAGAAGAAAAGAAGAAGAAATAAAAAAAGAAAAAGAAAAAAGAACGAGAAAAGGAGGAACAAGAAAAAAAAGAGAAAAAGAAGAGAAAAAGAAGAAAAGAAGAAGAAGAAAGAAAAAAGGAGTCGAAAAAAAGAAGAAAAATAAAAAATTAAAATGAAAAAAAGAAAAAAGAAATAGAGAAAAGGAAGAAGAAGAAGAAGAAGAAGAAGAAGAAGAAGAAGAAGAAGAAGAAGAAGGTGTGTTTCTGATGCGGATGAAGAAAAACTGGAAGAATCATTAAAAGATGAAAATGACCTGCAATTACCGTATTTTCTGGACTACAAGCCCCACTTCTTTTCATAGTTTGTCTGGTCCTGAGGCTCATCCTCAGGTTTGACTTCTTTACTAAATAAATGAGCTGCTGTGTAATTCTTATGGTAAATGATCACCAAATTCAAACATGAGGATTATCGGTGAGGAAATATCTCCACAGCCTCGAAAAACTAATGAACCGCAAAAAACTGACAGTCCAAGTCAATCTGATAAAAAAAAACAGCATTATTAAATAAAAATTGACTTTATCACAACTTTTTAAAAATGTTTTTTTTATTTTTGCAAAATCTTGGAAAAAAATAAAAAGTCATTTTAAAAAAAAAAAAATGTATGAAATTGTTTAAAAAAATAATTATAATAATTCGATATTAAATAATAACTAAAAAAGACATAATAATATTGCCTTATTTTACAATTTAATGGCCATATATATATATATATATATATATATATATATATATATATATATATATATATATATATATATATATATATATATATATATATATAGGAGAATTTTCTTTGGTTTTCTCATCAAATAGCTTCATAACTTTAGCAGCTTCTTCTTTATAAGCCTCGGCTCTTTGTTTTTACTTGCAGAGGATCTGATTGCAATATCATTGTGGATACTGTAGCATTCTGATGTTAGCATTAGCCAAAGAGCGGCCTCACAGCAAAAAAGTATGGTGGCTGATAGGAGTCAGCTGATTTGCAAACACCACAACACAAAAGAAGTTCAGGGTCAGTTTTTCTAACACAGAAAAGTTTTAAAAGTAAGTAAATGATGGTTTTCTTTTTTAACTTAAGCTATGATAAATATAGCTCTAATGCTAACGTAAATAAAGATATAAAAGCGCTATGAAGGATACCACACGGTGACACCTCTATGAAACTTCATTTATCCTCATTTACTTGCTTTGACAACTTTTCTGTGTCCTTTGGATAAGTTTCCTTTTATTAGCTTTAGTTGTGGCTGTATTGCTGTTGTGTTGTGTCTTTTGCAAATCGTCTGGCACCCACCAGCCACCGTACAAAAGCATAAACATGTTGATGCAGACAGTGTTGGAGTCACATCCTCAACATCCAGACATTTGTTAACTCCCAGATTTAGACCAAAAGAAGTCGTCCGCTGACTGCAGCTCTCTGTGACTTGGTGAAAGTTGTAGTTTGGCCGTTTGGCCTTGGTCTTTGTTGTGGTGAAACTGCGCAGAATGCAGCACGACACACACACACACACACACACACCCTGAAAACCTGCTGTGTGTTTGAACCTCAGATAAAATCTGTGTGAGGTCGACAGAGGAGACGTGAATAAAGAGCGGAGGGAACAAAGGGGGAAAGAGGAGCTGAAGACGGGACAGGGAGGGCAGGGAGGAAGAAAAGTTCACAAACATTTCCTCTGGACTGCTGCCACTTTAACCCACCACACACACTCAGCACACACACTCACACACACACCTTGAATCTCGGATTGTACAGGCGCTCTGTTATTACTACAACGACCTGCTGTCATTACGTGATGGCTTTTTAATTTGTTTTGCTCCAGGATTCCAGTCAGAGTTTTGACTCGGGGCCAGGACGCCTCGGCCGGCCGGGGCTTCACTTAGCGCAGGAAAAATCCATACCTCCAATTTCACATTAGTCATTTTTCTACTCAGCTGTTTTTTCTGCCGCGCTCGGTATTCTGCCGGAGAAGCCAAAAGGTGGCGTGAAGCAGTGAAAAAAAGATGGAAAACTGTGGATTTAAAGTAATTATCGATTGATTTGAGCAGAGCTGGGCTTAAATGCCACAGAGGAGCGCGCCAGAGACAAATGTCCGCAGAGAAAATCACTTATTCATATTTCAGCCTGGGCTGTGCAGCAGTCAATCATCTGTCACTTCAGAGAGGATCGATACCAAATCTCACTTTTTCTGAGACGTAACCCTCGATTTTACTGCAACACACCAGCTCCTTCAGCCTCTTCAGAGTGAAATAACGCTTTAAGATCATTTCTGATTCGCTAACACATCAACACAGCGTTAAATACATCCCCGCTCTCCCCTCCGGCCTGATCTCAGCCTGTGAAGCGTTTCTGGAGTTTGAGCTGAAGACTTTCCATCAGCGCTCACAGCTCATGAGCCGGAAACCGTTTTAATGTCGCACTGATTGAAATTAGACACATTAGCTGGTAAATGAGACGTCTTCACGCCGGGTCGTGATGTGTGCGGCTGGCCCGGGGAGGTCTGAGGGGACGGCTCCGGATTAAACCTGCACATCAGACGATTCAGAGCCAGACTCGTCTGACGAGCAGGTATCAAAGAGATGAGCCAGGAGCTCAGGGACACGAGGAACAATCTGACACTGGGACCAGCGTTTGATTAGTCTTTGATTAAAAACAGACACTCACAGCAAACAGACCAAAGATTTTAAAATAGGTCAGATTATGCTGAGAATAACAGTATAAAGAGGCTGTGAGCTGAGCTGCAGATGATAAAGTCCTTCCCTGGGTGCTGGAGGCCGACCTACTAATGTTAAAGTTTATCCGGAGAGGCTGCACCCTACACTTCTGTTAATAAAGTGTACTAAAAGAGGCTGTGAGCTGAGCTGCTGTTGTTCAAGTTTGCTCAGAAAGCTGAACAAGCTGAGCTAGTGTTAGTAAATATGCTCAGAGAGGCTCAAAGCTGAGCTGCTGTTGATAAATCATGCCACGAGGGGCTGTGAGCCGAGCTGCTGTCTACAGAGGTTTGTCAGAGAGTCTGTGAGCTGAGCTAATTTTAATAAAGTGTGCTTACAGAGGCTAAAAGCTAAGCTTTAGCCGAGAAAGGTGCTGCTTGCTGAGCTGCTTTAAATTCAGTATGCTAAGAGAGATTGCCAGCTGAGCTGCTATTAGTTCAGTATGCTTAAAGAAGCTGCAAGCTGAGCTTCTGCTAATAATGTGTTTTTAAGGGGCCTGCAAGCTGAGTTGATCTTGATAAATAGGCCTAGAGAGGCTATGAAATGAGCTGCTGTTAATAAATCATGCACAGAGGGGCTGTGAGCTGAGCTGCAGTTGATGAAATATGATAAAAGAGGTTAAGTGTTTAGCTGCTGCTAACATAGTATGCTTAGAGGAGCTGTGAGCTGAGCTTCTGTTTACAAAATGGGCTATGAAGGGCTGCAAGCTGAGCTGCAGCTAATAAAGTATGCTTTGGGGACCCCAAAACTGAGATATCCTTACCAATGTGTGCCGATAGAGGCTGTGAGCTAAGCTGCAGTTAGTAATGTGTGCTCAGAAAGACTGCAAGCTAAGCTGGTTTGTTGATAAATTATGCCATGAGGGGCTGCGAGTCAAGCTGCTGTCTACAAAGGTATGTCAGAGAGTCTGTGAGCTGAGCTGGTTTTAATAAAGTGTGCTCAAAGAGGCTGAAAGCTAAGCTTTTGCCAATACAAGTGCTGTATGCTGAGCTGCTATTAATTAAGTATGCTAAGAGGGACTGCAGGCTGGGCTGCTGCTCATCCAGTGTGCTTAAAGAAGCTGCAAGCTGAGCTTCTGCTAAAAAGTGTTTCTTAAGGTGCCTGCAAGCTGAGGTGATGTTGATAAGTAAGCTTCGAGAGGCTATGATATGAGCTACTGTTAAAAAAACACGTACAGAGGAGCTGTGAGCTGAGCTGCAGCTGATGAAGTACAATGAGAGAGGTTTCATGTTTAGCTACTGCTAATATAGTATGCTTAGAGGAGCTGTGAGCTGAGTTTCTGTTGACAAAATGGGCTAAGAATGGCTGCAAGCTGAGCTGCAGCTAAGAAAGTATGCTTTGGGGACCTTCAACTGAGACACCTATAGAGGCTGTGAGCTAAGCTGCTGTTGGTAAAGTGTGCTCAGGAAGACTGCAAACAGAGCTGGTTGTTAATAAAATATGCCATGAGGGGCTGTGAGCTGAGAAACAGCTGCTTACAAAGTATGCTAAGAGATGACTCTAGTTGAACTGCTTACATAGTGTGCTCAGAGGAGCTATGAGCTGAGCTGCTGTTAAAAAATGTGCTAAGAGGGGCTGCTAGCTGTGCTGCTGCTAATAAGTGTACTATAGGGGCATATGAGCTGAGCTACTGTTATTGTAGTATGTTTAGAAAGGCTGCAAGCTGAGCTACTGCCAATAAAGTGTGCACATAGAAGCTACGAGTTGAGCTGCTGCTTACAAAGTCTGCTTAGAGGGGCTGTGAGCTGAGCAGCTGTTGATAAAGTGTGCCCAGAGGGGTTGAAAAACTAGTTGTTTTTGATCCAGTGAGCTTAAAAAGGCTGAGAGCTGAGCAGCTGCTACCAAAGCATGTTCAAAGGGTCTCCAAGCTGAGCTGCTGCTGCTTCCTGTAGCTTGTTTTCTTAGTCACTCTCCTCTCCCTGATGGAGGTGAGAGTTGAAGTAGCCCAAACTGTTAACAGGAAGTGGATGTGTTGAATCCCAGCTCCAGGTTTGTCAGACTAATATTTGATCACTTCTTCCTGCGACATGATTTCCAAAGAAACCGTTTTTTCCTGAAATTAAACTTCCCAGCGCTGCTACCTGAGCTCAGCATTAAAAGGACATTAACGGCTGAGATTTACACCTCAGCTGTGGCAAACAGCCAGCTCATTATAATCCACAGCAGAGCCACAGGCGTCCTGATCCAGGCTGAGAAACAGTCGTTTAGTGAAACCGGCTCCTCTTGGAGATGCTCATGCGATGCTAATGTTTACGGCACAGATTGACCACGATAACATTAACAGGATGATGCACCAGAGACTCACTGAGAGGATCCAAACACAGAGTCTGTTATTGATGTTAAAGCCACAGGAAGTGATTCTCTGAATGCTGCCTCCAGGGAGGAGTAAAACAAACAGACTTTATTTCTGTGTTTGTTTACAGAGGGATTTAAGGTGACGCAGTTTTTAGGAATGAATCCAAACAAAACCAGCAAAATCTGACAGATGTGAGTCCATCAACTCATAATAAAGACACATTAATCCAAAAATCCAACTGTATTAGCTCTGTTTACTCATATAATCCATAAAAACTGTACTTTAGCCTTTGTTTACCAAAAAATAGCTCTCATTTGTGAAGATTTCTGCCGTTTAAAGCCCTGAAAGTTCTTCTCTTTGCCTTTTTTGTCACTCCTAAAAAACGCGCTGCTCCTGCGTCCTGACAAATAAAGACTTAACTTGCACATTATGATTATTATAACACTTTCGAAATGCCAATTCTGTAATGACTGTTATTTTTATATTTCTTTTTATTTACTTGTTTGTTTTTTGTTTGTTTCTTTTATTGTAATCTTTGCCATAAAGTTTATGTTTTTGCCACAATTATCACTGCTTCCTTCACTCCACAACTGTTTTGTCTATCACTGTCTTGTATTGTTGCACAATAAATAAAATAATTTAAAATAATCAAATAAATTAAATAAATAAATAAAAATTAAACAATATATAGATGAACACATTAAAAATTAAAATCAAATTTATTATTGAAAATAAGGTAATAAAATAAGTAAAAAAAAATTAAAAGATTAATAAATCAAAACTAAATAAATAAATTAGTTAAATTAATTTATAAAAACTAAAAATATTTTTTTAATTTAAAGTTTTTTGAATAAATAAATACAGTTTGAAAATATCTAAATTAAGAAATATATTTTTAAATAAATGAATGAATTAAATGAATTTAAAAAATAATAAACAAATTAAACACATTGATAAATTAAAACTAAATAAATAAATAAGTTTAATAAATTAAATTATAAAAACTAAATACATAGATATATTTTGAAAAATATAAATAGATATATTTTTTAATAAATAAATGAATTAATTAAATTTATAAAATAAATAAACAAATTCAATTCATTCATAATTTAAAACTGAATCAATAAGTTAAATTGGTTTTTTAAAATGAAATAAATAAATTCCAAAAGTAGATAAAAAATTCTACAAATTAATGAATAAATACATTAATAAATAAATTATTCAAATAAATATATTTTACAACCAAATAATCATCTGATTAAAATGAATACATTTTTAAGTTAAATAAATCAGAAAATAAATACATAATGAATAAACAAACGGTCTGCAATAGAAGAAAACGTATTCAAATACATGCAATCTGCTAAGTCTGCAACTCTTTTTTGTAAAAAATGAATCATCAGCATATTTGCTTAATGCTTTTGGTGCTTTCTTGCAACCTTATGTTAATTACCCTCTGCCCAATCTGACTAAACTGTATTTTCTTACATGCACCTTCAGCTTTCTCGATTCAACCTCGAGCACACCTCCTCAAACCCCCCATCTGTAGCTTTCCACTCCTTGAAACCTCCTTTCTGACACACACACTCCGAGTAATCTCATCTAATTCCCCAAACACGCCTCTCCAGCCGAGGCGACTTGACAAGCGTGTTTCAGCAGCTCTCGTTCCACCCCCTGAAAACCAGCGGACACCAGCACTTCTGTCCCCGAGTCACGTCCTCACAGATGTCACTAAAGTCTGACGAGGCTGCGCCGGGTTCAACTGAGGAGACTGAGACGGAGAGGGGGACGGGTTTTTAACGAGACAAAGAGTCTGATCTGACGGCCACCTGTGCCACCTGGGCCAAGACAAAGGGACGACGACAAAGGTTAAGACAAAACTGAGCAGGGATGTAAGTTTGCATCAGGCCCATCAGCACTAACGAGGAACGAGCGGCGGTCAGAGGAATGAGCGGCGGTTTGGTTCTTACCATCTTGGAGGTGGTGGTGTCGATCTGCTGGGTGGCGATCAGCATCGACATGACTGAAAACCTCTTCCCCTCGCCGTCCCCTCAACTCAGAAAGTCCTCTGGACGAGTGCCGGGTGTGTGGGAGGCTTCACCTGAAGAGTGAGGATTAGTGGCGCCCCCGGACCCCCCTTCCCAACCCCGTCCGCTCGCACACACTCTCCAGGAACACTTCCACGTTAGCCAATCAATCACATCGCCACCGCTCTCCGCTCTGATGCGCCGTGATCCATTCGCCGGAATGGGCTCTTTGGAAAAATGCGCTCTCCCCGTTCCTCGCTGGCTCCAGCTGTCTCCCCCCCCTCCCCTCCTTTACTCCTCGGCTCCTCCGATCCCTCTTTGACTTTTCACAGCCTCTCGATCTTCCTCATTGACTCCGCTCCCTCGCAGGGTTGATCCGTCTTTGTCTCAGAGACAAGTCGTTTTCTCCAAACTCTCACTTCGAGGAGGCGCCGACTGCCTCGCGTCTCGCTGCTCTCTCCTTCTCTCCCCCCTGATTCATTCACCGTCTCCCCCTTCCTCCCCTTCCTCCCTCCCTGCTCCTGTTTCTCCCCCACGGGGGCTGTGATGTCAGGCGTTTTCGGCGGGGTCGTCACCCAGACTGCGCTGGAGTTTCAGACGTTATTTTCCTGCCACGCTCGAGACAAACGGCTTCTTTACATCTCTGCAGCTCTTGTGTTGCTGCGGTGTGTGTGTGTGTGTGTGTGTTACAGAGTGTGTGTGTGTGTCTTCTTGGAGTTGGCAGGTGTGCAAAAACATGAGTGTGAGGAGGAAAGAAAGAAAGACACAAAACAACCGACGCTCCGACAGACGTAGACACCGCCGCGCGGCATTAGCGTGGCGTTAGCGTGTCTGAAGTCGTCACGTGTTCATCTCCTCGTCTGTAATCTAACCTCAGATTAAAGTTCAGGTGTTTGCAGGTGTTCAGCTCACAGACGCAGCCAATCCAACATTTTGCAGATCAATTTAATCAGCGCCCGTGATGGGCTGTAATAAAGTGGCGCTGAAAAATTCGCGCCACGATCCGCTCCTCGTAAATTACCCCCACACCTCAGGGGAAGATTGGTCCCGGGCCGGCACAGACCCAATCTGAAAATTTATACGGCGTTTATAGCTGCGGCGCGCTAAGCCAAAGCGGCTAAATGGACACGTGGCGTGATGCTAAACGCAGAGGCGAGAGGAGGCGGGGGGAGGCGGGAAAGGTCCGACTCCCGGGAGCAGAAACTTTTCTTGATAAGTGAGTTCTGGAGGTTTTCCATCAACTTTAATTTGCTCGGTCAATATTGGTCTGACTCCACAAACTTTCAGAGCCGCTTTGATTTAGAGGAGAAAAGGCCGAGACCACGAACCGCGGGAATGAAACCGAGCCCTCAGATCGCCCCGTGTCAGATCACACCGCCGCCATGATCCTCCTGCTCTGAGGGACGGGCTGAGCCGGTTCAGGATGATCTGAGGGTTGGCTCTCAGGTCTGTTTGGATGATTCATGGAGACCACAAAGAGGAGCAGAGACGGGCTGTTCTCAGAGAGACGGTGGTCCTGCCAGGAGGAGACGGAGGGGAAATGAGGAACACGTGTTAACAAGTCGGCTCCAAACTTAGAGAGACGACACGGCGAACAACTCAACCTCAGTTTTGAAGAAATCTGCTCTAGCAGTTCAGCTGTTTCTGTCAGAACAAACCAGATCCAGTTTCCCTCCAGTAAGCTGGATTTCCACGCCCACCATCCGGCGAAATGACGCATCAATGTGCTCAGAGCCGAGCAAGCAGGACAGGAAGTCAGGCACTGAAACCACAACAAACATCAGGTTGGATTTCTAAATAAAAAACAAAGAAAGGGCATCCTAACTGCAAAAAGTTTACAAGGGCACAAAACTTTAACATGAGCGCAAGAAACTTTAACGTGCAAACAGTTGGCTTCAACGCCAGAAAACAAAAATTTAAAACGTGAGCGCAGAAGACTACACGAGTGCAAGAAACTGAAGTTGCAAGACGATTTAACATAAGTACAGAAAACTTTAACGACATGGAAGAACTTTGGAGCTGGCGCAGGAAACTCTTATGAGAGTGCAAAAATTTTAATAGATTGTAGAAAACGTTATCTGTGGGGCAAAAAACTTCCAGTTAATCACAGGAAACTCTAATGATGACACAGGAAACTTTAACACGAGCACAAGGAGCTTAAACATGAGCGCAAGAAACTTCAACATAAGTTCAAAAAACATAAACCTGAGCACGAGAAACTTTAGCATGAACGCAAGAAAATTAGATGTGATGCATGAGCAACTGAAACTGGTAGGAAATTTTCCCGGGAGCCCAAGACTTTATTGCGAGACCAAGAAGCTTAAATGTAAGCGCAAGAAACTTTGATGATAGAGCAAGAACATTAGACCTGAGAGCAAGAAACTTAAAAAAAACTTTAATGGGAGCCCAAAACTTTACTGTGAGGGCAAGAAACTTAGACAAGAGCACAAGAAACTTTGAGGTTAGCGCAAGGAACTTTGATGTGAGTGCAAAAAACTTAAATATGAGGGCAACAAACGTCAACGTGAGCGCAAGAAACGTTTATGTTAGCGCGAGAAACTTTAGTGGAGTGCAAACTTTAACATGAGCTCAAGAAAAATAAAAGTAACCACGAACATAGAAGTTTTAGACGTTAGTTGCGCACTGGGAAATTTATTGTGTCTGTTGGAAACTTCAACATGTTTATGGAAAACTCTTAATCACCAAAAGAAACTTTCCTTTAGTGGAGTGCAAACTTTAACATGAGCTCAAGAAACATAAAATTAGCCCAAGAAACTTAACCGTGCGTTCAAGAAAGCTTGACATGTGCACAAAAACTTCAATTCGAGCGCAAGAACTTTAAACTCAATTGCAAGAAACTTTGATGATAGAAGAAGAGTATTAGACACGAGCGCAAGAAACTTTGACGTAAACGCGAGCAACCGTAACATGAGCGCACAAAACTTTTACATGAGCGCAACAAACTTTAACGTGAGTGCAAGAAACTGTGCGCAGGAATCTTTTTTTGTTAGGTTCACCACGAACATAGAAGTTTTAGAGGATAATTGCGCACTGGGAAATTTATTGTGTCTGTTGGAAACTTCAACATGTTTATGGAAAACTCTTAATCACCAAAAGAAACTTTCCTTCGAGTATGTAATATCATCTTTTGAGCACAGGTTGGTTCCTGGTGTTCATGGGAATCTAACATTTCTGCCCCGTCCCCTCAGAGGCTCCGTACACAATAATCCAGTGAGAGGACAAAAAAGAAAGAGCGCTGGTTGTGGACAAAAGGTTTTGGACTGATGGAGGGATGAGCAAAGGAGCGTTTCAATCTGATCTATGTATTCCCGTTTCTACGCGGTGCTCCTTTCAGCTTTCTTAACGAACATTTTAAAGGTTTCAGAGTGAGAATGAAGCAGGAGATGGAGGAGAGGAGCTTCTCCAGGTGAAATCAGAGCCTCAGGACCCTGACCGTGGAGACGGACTGGACCAGCCTCCCAGTAGAAAATGATCCACATCAAACAGGAGGATCAGAAAAATCTTTGTGTCTCATCCTGAGAGGAAACTGTAAGTGTGTGTGTGAGCAGAGAGAGCAGCTACAGTAAAACCTGACCACACGTCACCAGACCACGCCGTAAAACCTCAGCAGGTCCATCTGGTGCCTGCAGAGACCTGGCTCAGCTGCAGCCGGAGCATTTTTCACCTTGACGTCAGATATTTCACTCCACACACTCACACACACACACACACACACACACACACACACACACACACACACACACACACACACACACACACACACACACACACACACAGCGTATACTGCTGGCTCTGAAAAACACATTCCTCTCACCCAGCCTCCTATACTCAGATTTAAATTGCTTGTTTTTATGCTTTACGGACTCAACGGAGCGTGTGATTGGCTGCGTTCCCATCATGGCGGCTCAGGTAGCTGAATTAACTGGCTGCAGAGATTTCCTGCTCGGATTAAGTGTTAATGTGTCGGCGTTATGCTGGGAGTAAACAAATTACAGGAGATTATTCAGAAAGTGGAACAAACAAAGAAACTTTAATCCTTTCCTCAGCGTCACAGAGTTTCCTCCACATGTCCGCACAATTTTACTGAATCAGAAACTTTTTAAAGTCTCTGCAGCCTGAGCCCACCCTCAGCGGGAATCAGGGACGTTTTTAACCCCTCAGGTTTTTTTTCTCCATTTTTGGCTGAAACTTTTATTCCTCCACCACATGAAATCATGTTTGTTTTTTTCAATGAAAAATGTTATAATTTAAATTCGTCTGAGGTCAACAGTACAATGGGGGAAATTTTAAAACTCTTTGAGGTGAACAGAGGAAAATGTCCTCTACTTAAAAAAACCTCCTCAGAGGGTCTTAAATTAAGAATCTAACACTGAGAAAAAAAATTATAAATGATGCATCAAAATTATATTTTATTACAAACTTTGATCTCAAAAAAATCCCCAGTCCTCCAACATTTATGGAAAACACAAATTTTACTTGAAAAAAAAAAAAAGTAATAACAATGTGATCAAACGGGCATTTGAAGGGGGAAAAAAAAATCAAAAATTGGTATTTAGGAATGGGAATCAAGTTAGTTGAATAATTGGTGCAAAAAAAAGAGCACTAGAAAAAATTAATTGGTTTGTTTACTTGGCAAATACATGAGCAAAATCAATTTGACGGTCAAGAAACTGAAACCTTAGCACAAGAATCTTTAAAGAGCGAAAGAAACTGTAACTTAGCGCAAGAAACTTAAGCATGAGAACAACAAACTTTAAAGTGAGCGCAAAAAAAACTTTAACGCAATGCAAGAAACTTTAACGTGAGTGAAAGAAACTTAAACTTGAGCACAAGAAACTTTAAGGTCAGCGAAAGAAACTTTTAAGTAAACGCAAGACACTGTAACATACGCACAGGAATAATGTTTATGTTTAATTGGCAAATACATGAGCAGATCAATTTGACGTGTGTTCAAGAAACTGAAACCTTCTCACAAGATTCTTTAACGTGAGCGAAAGACATTTAAACCTGAGTGCTGGAAACTGTAAAATGAGCGCAAGAAATTTTAACGTGAGCGAAAAAAAATCTTAAACGTGAGCGCAAGAAACCTCAACATGAGCCCAACAAACTTTAACGTGAGCGCAAAAAAACTGAAACACGAGTGCAAGAAAACTGTAATGTGAGCGCAGGAAACTGAAACGTCAACACAAGAAACTTTAAAGGAGCACAAGAATCTCTTACTTGAGGCGCAGGAAACTTTAACACGAGTGCAACAAACTTCGACTTGAGCACAGGAAACTTTAACGTAAACACAAGAAACTTAAACTCAATCACAGGAAACTGAAATGGGTGCAAGAAACTTAAACATGACAACAAAAAACTTTTATGTGAGCACAGGAAACTTGAAGGTGGTCGCAGAAAACTTAATCAAGAGTGCAGGAAACATTTACATGAGCAAAGGAGACATTAAGATAAGTGCAAAAAATTTCATCCTGATTTTTGGAAACACTTTCAGAGTGCAGGAAACTTTGTGTTAAATCAAGAAACTTAGAGAAATCTTTCTAGTTAGGATAGGAGCTTCATCATGAACAAAGAAACTTTAGACACTGGGAAATTTAACACGTTGGTGGAGGACATTTGTAACCACTGATTCTTCAGAGGGTCGTAAATTAACACGAAGGGTTAAGAAAACCAAAATACAGGAGTGAGGATTTTAAAGACTTTAAAAGTCAGATTTTGAGGAGTTTGATGATTTTCTTTCTGAAACAGATTTCAGCGTCCTTGCATTCGGAGTATTAGAGTTAAATATTCACTAACGTTATTTAAGGTGGGGATTAAAGGTGGATGGAGCAGTAAACCTCCAGCTGTAGGTGCAGAGTATCACCCAGGAGCCTGCTGCTGTACCTGAGCTGCTGGATAATACCTGGATCGCTCCGACTCCTCCACCTCAGCCCCTTTAAAGCCATTTACTCCATTACTGAGCCCTGACTTTTTCAATTCCCCCACATCACCAGGAAGGAGCGAGGAGGCCGGATGGAGGAGTCCCTGTGGTCTGGAGGAGCACTGAGGGTAATTCCAGCGTATCGGCTGGATGAGGGTGAAGCTGACGGAGCCGAGGTGGAGGAGGAGCAGAGACACGGGATTAAAACCTGATCAGATTTTAAAAATGACTGGATTGACAAACGAGCATCCTGCAGCTCCAATCCTCTTCAGATCAGCTCTCCATCCTTTTGATTAGCACGCAGCGTTAGCAGCATTCTGCTAATTTAATCCAGCCTCTGAATTGAGTTTGTCTTACAGTCGT
The DNA here is from genome assembly GCF_033239565.1 of Halichoeres trimaculatus. Classification (NCBI taxonomy): domain Eukaryota; kingdom Metazoa; phylum Chordata; class Actinopteri; order Labriformes; family Labridae; genus Halichoeres; species Halichoeres trimaculatus. The sequence continues at coordinate 1,356,938 of NW_027437196.1, read as the reverse complement.
AGTTAATAACTCCACGTTCAGCGTCCAGCGTCCCGCTCGCTGCTATTTAGATAAGTGATGGTCTTCTCCCAGCACCCACATGCCTCCACGCCAAATGGCCCCATTGCTCATAATAAAAGCGTGTCTCAGAGAGCGGCTGCTGTTATATTTTACTGGGATTATTATTAATAAGACCATCAGAACGAAACGCTGAGTCCATACGCAGAGACACAACGCAGCGCCGCACAGACTTTGGAGAGGATTTGAGCCGATGAAGGAAGTCTGCGGCAGCATTAATGTGAATAAAAGATCTTTAACCACAGAGGAGCTTTAAACACAGAGGAGCTTTAACCACAGAGGAGCTTTAAACACAGAGGAGCTTTAAACACAGAGGAGCTTTAAACACAGAGGAGCTTGACCACAACAGAAGTTAAAGAGCTTTACGTAACTTCCCCAATTTTCTGTGTCTGTTGGAAGAAGTGATTGCAAATCGTCTGACTCCTCTCAGCCACCGTAAGTTCCAAACTCCTATGACTGAAAATCGTGTCGTACCAACAGGAATCAATGATGGTGGACCAACAGATTAACGTCTAACACCAACATTATCTGTTATCAATTATTGTTGACAGTCTGAAACACAAAGTGATCAACAACAAAAAAAATCTAGGGATGTAGCGATGTGAAAATTTTGGCTGATACTGATAAACAATATTAATATTGTTATGGCCGATAACCAATATTTACGGATATCGGTATTGGTAAAAAAAAAACAAAAAAACAACTAAACAATCTGAGATGATGTGTCGAGCTAGTTCAGGGAGACAGAGCGGCGCCATCGTGAGAAAAGACGACCATGGAGAGGATCAAAGGGTGGAGCGCCCGAGATGAACACAATCTAAAAAAGTACATTTTGTCTGTTTCTCTGAGGTAGTTACTTAGTAGGCTGGAGGATTAATTGAATTTTAGTCTTGATTTCTAATTTGGTTACTCACAATCATAAAAACTTTATAATGGAAGAAAAACCATTAATGTGCCGCAGGGTGCAGGGTGTATGTATTTTCCTGCGCTGCCAAAGCACCATGAATGCACCTGTGTGCAAGCGTGTATCAATCAGCAACACGTGAAGAAAGCGGTTTACAAACATGGCAGAAAGCGAATCTTTACTCAACAGGAAAGGTTGGACTGTTTCAGTCACCTGGAAGCAGTTTGGCTTCAACCTGTCGGACATCCAGCAGAAGGACATTACTCCCAAAATTTGTCACGCTGTCGTGTCCCCTCCCCAAGGCAACACCACCAATCTATTAAACCACTTTAAGTTCAGCCACAAAGCGGTCTATGACCAAGTTTTAAAGGATGAAAAGAGACAAAAAAGTGCTAGCTCGTCTTGATTGTTCAAGTAGCAGTTCAATTAGTTTTTAAATTATGAATAATCATGTTTTTTAATCGTGATTTCAATATCTATCAAAATATTAGTGATTATTATTTTTGCCATAATTGTCCAGCCCTATTAGGTAGTTAGGTACTTAACTTAGGGTAGTTTTGGTGTTAACATAGAAAACAAGATTATTTGGTCCCTGAAAGGTCGCTCAAGATGCTCTGGAAATGTCAGCAGCTAATGAGTAAATATCGGCCGATACTGATATTGGTACTAAAATATATCATCCCTAAAAAGATCCATGTGGTATCAACCCTTTAGACCCCAATGTTCCCGTTCTATATTAAAAGCTTTGACAGTGAAGTCAGTTTAAATATTTTTTTCATTCATAAACTTTTGTTAAGGTGTGTTTCCAGAATTTTCCAGAGAGAACTGTTTACATGTAACTTTAATAAGTGAGTATTTTTATATAAGGTTTCCATATTTTTTCTTACTGCACCTCAAATCTGTGACCATCATCTGTTGAATCTGATTCCACTTCTTCTTCTTCTTCTTCTCCTTTTTTTTTTGTCTCACTCCTACTTCTACAAATATTTGAAAATTGTAACTGTTCTAATTCTAGAATGTTCGGAATGTTCTGGAGAAGAGTATGTGTACTTTTCACACTTCTAATCTTTGTACTTTTTAAAATATTCAGCATTTTCCAAAATAATTTAGCCCATTGAAATGAATGGAGATGATCCATCACTATGGAAACCACCCAGCTGATGATGTCATAGATAGGGTTAGGGCTCAGCATTTCAACATTCAAGCGTTTGCCACTAGGAAGTGTGACCCCCCACTCTAGTTTTCATTGCATTTAACCTAAGTCAGGTTCTCGCCTCTGATTGGTCAGCTCTGTGTCATGTGAGCACGTAAAGAGGAAGTACAGTTGTTGTTATAGCCGGTCAGTGTGAGCCTCACTTTCAGGAAGTTACAGGACTTTTGACTCTAGTTTGTGACTCATAGCATTCAGAAAAGTCTTTAACAGAAAGAGGAGAAGACGTGAGTGAATGTCTGAGCTGAAACTACGCTCCTGAACTTCTCTAAAGTTTTGAAGTGAAGAACAAACTCCTCCACCTCCCCTCTGCTGGTGTTTTAATCCTCTTTATAGTTGGATGAAATCCATTTATCTGTCCGGCGTGCGGCTGATCTGAGAGCAGATGCAGGAAACCGCATCACGGGGCCGTGTCTGACATTGCTGTGGGGAAATTACATCCCCCCTCCTCCTCCTCCTGCTCCTCCACCTCCTTCTGCTCCTGCTCCGGCTGTCATTTACCTTGAGTCCCTGTATGAGCAGCCTTTACAATATTAAACCGCCGCACATGCTCCTACATCTGTCACCACAGCGGCCTCTCCTGCCTCTGCCTCCTGATTGGCTGCAGCCCTCATCAATCATCTGCGGCTGGATTGACCCGCCGTTAGGATCAATGGTGGGAGCGAGGAGCGCGTCTGACCTTGGACTCATCCTTCCCATTCAAATCCTCGGGGGCTGTGAGCAGGAGATATTAAACTCCCAAACTAATAGGGGAGTATTTATGAGCGCTGTAAGTCCTCGACCCGCAGCGTTTACTCTCTGCCCACCCTCGTCCCTCTTCAGCATGGCATGAAATTAACGATATGCCAGTAAAGTGGGCTTTTTCGCTCCCCAATTTCACTTCTGACAAGCAGAGGCTAATGGAGGAGGTGCATCAGATTAATGTCTCAGCGTTTTGGTTAAAACACCCCCTCCTCGCCTGAGCGGGCGCCGCGCTTGTTTGTTGGTGTCGGTGAATCACTTTGCCCTTTCACGTCAAACTGGAGTCAGCTTTAACAGCAATTAGTCAAACGGAGCGTCGTCCCTCATCTGCTCGCTGCAAGACAGATCGTTTGGACCAGAGAAGTGTTGAGTTAAGTTAATCTCCCCCCCACACGCCTCCCATTAGAGGAATATTTTTACTCGGCAGCACTTTCTGTTGTTTAACGGGAGATTACTCTGACACTGAGTGTTTGTTGGACAAATTGAGGCTGATGGTTGAAGATTTCCTCTCACCTGTGAGGAATCAGAGGAGCAGAGTCTCTGAGCCTGTCCTCAGGAGTAAAAGCATGTCCATCAGATGAACACCATCGTTAAAATGTGCCTCTGACTGTATAATTAACCATGTCAGAGGTGTGCAGCTTCTGTCACATAACGTTAACCACCTGGATGTAAACAGGCTCAGATGACAGATGGCGTCTTGTAGCCTAGCACAGACACCAAATTTGGCACACACTTTATAAGCACCAAAAATTTCAATATCATACCAACCATGACCCCCAACATCCCATTATATGCTCTCTAGCGCCACCTAGGCACACTAAAATAGCCCTAGCAGCCAGTAGGAATGTCGCACAGACATCAAACCAACGTCAAAATGTTTGTCTCATTAAGACGCAAAAATCATACAATGACTTCTCTCATCTATCTCCAACAGGAAGCCGGCAATTTGCCTTTCAAAGTAAGATTTTGCTGCATTTTTACCCTTTCTGCGAAAATTATCTACTTCGAAACGATAAGTGGTATCGACTCAAAAATTGCTCACACGGCAGACTACACCCTGCTTTACAAAAGTTATAATGGAAGTTGTTATTTCGGACCCGGTTTTTGAATAGCGGGTCCTCAAAGTCGGTGAACCCCACAGAAGCCCTCTCAGCTCCCACCATAAAAATACATAGGTTTGGAGCTTCCACCCCACACAGGCTTCCGCATTTGGGCCTCTAGACAAAGATGTAAAACTTGTGCAGCTTTAAAAGTGACATGAATGGATTCCTGACAAAATTTCCTACAAAAATATCATTTTTTCACACAGGGTAGGTCAATATTTTGGCCTATATGATGAGCTGTTTGTAAACTTTTGTGAATTTGAATCCTCCCTCTGCTGCAGCAGTTCTGTGATGATGTCACACAGAGATTGGGAGTTCCGTGCAGCTGGTCATGTGACTCAGCAGAGGAAATAATACATGGTATTAACTGTTAAAGCACTACGAGGGATAGAAAGGGATGAAACCCTGACTGCGGGGGAACCCAAAGGCCTGAGAGTATAAAGTATTGATGCTTCATAAAACACACTGTCCAACATCTGCAGACTCTGAGCGGAAGCTTCTGGGTACAATGCATCACCATAACCAAGAAGAGGTAAAAACATGGACTCCACCAATTTCTTTATAATGTTAAAAGAGAAACAAGACTTGTTTCTGTAAAAACAAAGTAAAACCTCCAGCTTTCTAGCAGCGTACTGAATGTGCTCTTTAAAAAACAAGTTTTTCTCTAGCAAATGAAAATTAGCATCTGGAACATTCTGACCAGGGCTGTTGTTATAGATTGTGAATAAGGGTGATCCCAGAACTGAACCTTGAGGTACACCTTTGTGTATAATCTTGCATTTTTACATTCTCTGTGCAATTTTTTGGAGTATTTTTATTTGCTTTACATCAATATAACCTTTAAATCCCAAGTTATAATAATATGTATTCACTTGTGTCTTAATTACTAGAGCAGAATGGATTAAAGTGCAATAAACTAAAAAGATGAAAATAATTTTGTTTTTTTCCACATTTATTTCAAAATACAGAAAATGCATAGCTGTATCCCTCAAACTTGTAAATGTTAAAAAAGTTGTGAAATATCTTTTGGAACCACAGGAAACTTTGATGGAGACTGTATGTAAGATACTTTTTGAGATATAGATGATTTTGTGACTTGTTAAAAAACGGAAATAGTATAAAATTTGCAGAGGCTAACATAGGTTAACATAAGAAAAAAAAATATTTGCAGAAGTGCATTTAAACTTCTGAGTTAGGCCAATTATTATAAAATATGTGGGGCTTTTATTATTATAATTTTTATAATTATTTTTATTATTATTATTATTATTATTATTATTATTATTATTATTATTATTATCAATAATAATAATAATACTAATACTAATACTACTACTACTACTAATACTAATAATAATAGTAATAGTAATAATAAAATGTATTATAATTATTATTATTACAACCACACATATTTCAATTCATTTCGTTTCAATTTTTTTCAAGATTTTTCAGAAAACACAAAAAACTGAGGAGTTGATTTAGGCAAAAATTAATAAGCTTGTTATAATACACAAAAAATGCATAAATATAATAAAATAATAAAATAATAATAATAATAATAATAATAATAATAATAAAAATAATAATAATCATCATCAACATTAATTATAATAATAATAATAATAATAATAATAATAATAATAATAATAATAAAAATAAAATGTATTATAATTATTATTATTACAACCACACATATTTCAATTCATTTCATTTCAATTTTTTTCAAGATTTTTCAGAAAACACAAAAAACTAAGGAATAGGACTGAGGAGTTGATTTAGGCAAAAATTAATAAGCTTGTTATAATACACAAAATAATGCATAAATATCTGATATTTTGCATATTTTAAACTTTTTTATTTTAAACAGAGACGATAAATCTTGACATGGACAGAAATCAAAACAAAAGACTGAAATTAAACCGTGACCTTATTTCAGCCTCTCTCTGAGACGCTGCATTTTAGCTGCTGTCTCTTTAAGGCTTCCCCCTTCCCTCTGATTGGACAGCCCTCTGGACGCCTGTCAGTAGGCAGGGCTATGTAGGTCTTGGTGTTTGAGGCCCCGACCACCTGATGAGATGGTTTTTCAGTGTCCTTATCATTTCAGAAAGTCTTGTAAAGAAGAAGTTTGAAAATCTGCACATGGCTGTAGATCAATATTTATTCATTATTTGTTACAAATTTAGCTCTTCTATTTGAAATGTGAAGTTTTGGCACCAACTGTGTCTCTGCAGCTGTAAAACAGCATCAATGAGAGCGTGACCTCTCCCCTGAACAAAGTAATAAATGGTTGATTTGCTGTTTGTCGGCTCTAAAATGATCAAACTTTACGCTTTTTAAAGCCTGTAACTTCAGACCCAGCCTCATTTTCTCCAAACTTTTGTCTGCTCTCTTTCCAAAGTTCAGCCCTGAGTCTGGTCACCGTATTGCCGCCTGCAGCTATAATTTAATTTCTCTGCTGCCGCCCTGTGACCACGACCTTATATCATAAAGCCCAGAAACCTTTCAGGGCATCTTCAGGCCAACGGCAGCAGCAGCACAATACTGATCCTTAGCAGACAGAGAGGTACGACTCCTGCAAATAACAAATAACAAACCTCAGACACCTCCGACTCCGCCAGGGATGGAGGTTTATCTTCTGTTTCTGGTGCTTTCACTGTCCTGAAACTCATCTTAGAGAAACACAACCAGAGTTTCTGCTTTTTGAGTCAAAAACTGAGCTTTCTGCAAAGAAAGTTACATTTTAATCCCATTCAGACCACTTTGATTCATGTTTTCTACAAGTGAAGATGCTCAGACGATAATTATTTGTCTTTTCTCACACTCTCTCATCTCTTAAAATTTAACTTTCTGCTCATTAATATTCCTCCTCTGAGAAATTCAACAAAAGCCTCATTCACAAGCTGTTTCATGAGCGTTATCAGGCGGTCTGCCCCTTTAAAAATCTTATCTCTTCCTCCAAACTGATTAGGTGTGTTTTAGAAAATTGGCTGCAAGTTAAACAATGTCAAAACTTCAGAGCCGAGCCGCTGAGAATACAGAGAACGCCGGCGCCGCATAACAAACGCCGTTCTGCCTGCGTGGGTTTGATCTTGAGGTTCAGCGGGGCGAGGAGATAAAGAGATACTGTGTGAGCAGCGAGCGCACAGCGCCGGCGAACCTCGGAGATCTCAACCCGGGCGCGGCTGACAGGTACAAGACGAGGAGGAGGAGGAGGAGGAGGAGGAGGAGGAGGAGGAGGAGGAGGAGGAGGAGGTGATGCCAGTCAACCATCCCCTTGTTTCTCCTTGTAGGTCGCCTCAGATTCTCACTTCCTGTCCTGATTGTATTCCACACCTTTCCCCGGAGATCAGGCGGAGGTGGGGCGGAGAGGGTACACAGACGCTGATACGGTGAGGTGGACAAAGCAGCAGCACATCCTCTATCTCCTCCTCCTCCTCCTCCTCCTCCTCCTCCTCCTCTGTGTGCACAGTGCTGTGAGCACCGCGGGGATATTGAGACAGACATATCCCTCCAAGATGAAAGGGCCATTTCAGTCACACGGCCCCCGAGGTAAACGTGGTCGGAGTTAGCAAGCAGCTCCTCGTTTATTGTGGGGGCTCAAAGGCGCCATAACACCGGCAGAAGCAATAAAGGGCAACTGCTCCGTTCACACTTCTGACAAGCTATTTGTGGCTCCAGCAGGCCGTAAAGACTTGTGCTTATTTGTGCCGTTTGTGAAGCGCGAGCAGAGTCCGTCCCTGTGGAGGTTACCGTGGTTTCCCCGCCCCGCCGCGCTCCCTTCACAGCGGTTTTTAGATACGAAGCGCCGTCGCTGGCTCTGGCCTTATCTTTCATTACTCGTGCCGTGATCAGGCGGCGGAGGGAGCTGACAGTTGGAGATCTCTGTCTCGTCTCTCTGGAGGGTTGTGTGACAGCACGCGGAGCGGCGGCGTTTTGTAAAGGCTGAAGCCGTGCTCTCTGCGAGCGCTGAGACACAGAGCAAATATTTGCTGATTGTTATGTAAAACGCTGCTCATGCAGCACGGACTGAAGAGGTCTCTGACACTTTCCTCCTGCAGGAGCCCAGCACAGGAAACGGCTTTATGCATGAGTTTTTATTCTTTCTGCAGAACGAACGGATCAAACCGGGACAAACAAACCCTGAACTGACGTCCTTCACTATCTGAGCCCCTCTCAGTCTGATTTCTGCATCATTTGGTCGAAAGAAGAGAGTCGAAACTAGTTTTGCTTAAAACCACCTGAGCTGTCTTTAGAAAACAGATCATATCACAGAAACCATAAATCTGCAGAGTTTATGTTCAACTGTTTCGACGAAGGAGAGAAGACATCCCCATCTTCCTCTTGGCTGTGAGCTGCAGCGGGAGCAGCTGCCGCCAAAGCACAGTGACCTGTGCACTGTTTTCAGCCAGAAACAAGAGAAACACCAAGTTTTAATCACCAAGACCTAACGTCAGGAGCTGATCCTGAATTCACCAGAGGTCCCTGCACCGTGGTGAATGCAGGAGTAGGAGAGGGGGGCCAGCTTCTCTAAAGTGTCCTTTTGTGGGCTAACAAAAAGTGTGCCTTCTTGTATCAAAAGAGTGCCTTATTGGGAGCCAAAATGTGCGAAGAGAACCTTCTTGAGTGTCTAAATTTGTGCAAAGAGTGTCTTATTGGGAGTCAGAGTGTGCAAAGAGTGCACTCTTTGGTGTCAACATGTGCAAAGAGTGCCTTATTGGAAGTTATAAAGTGCAGAGTGTCTTATTGGGAGTCACAATGTGTCAAGAGTGCTTTCTTTGAAGTCAAAATGTGCAAAAAAAATCTTTTTGGGAGTCAAATGTGCAAATATTCCCTTTGGTGGAGTCAAATTGTGCAAAGAGTGCTGTCCTTGGGTGTCAAAATGTGCTAGCATGCCTTTTTAGAAGTTAAAATGTGCAAAGCCTGCCTTCTTGGACACATTAAATTGTGTAGAGTGCCCAGTTGAAAGCAAAATATGCAAACGATGCCTTTTTGGGAGTCAAAACTGGCAAAGATTTCCTTTGGTGGAGTCAAAATGTGCAAAGACAGCCATCTTGGGTGTAAAAATGTATAGATTGCCCTTTTTGGGAGTCAAAACGTGCACAAACCTGCTTTCATGGGAGTCAAAATGTGCATAGAGTACCATGTTAGTACCATGTGCAAACAGTTCCATAATGGGGGTCAAAATGTGCAAATAATGCCTTATTTGGAGTCAAAATGTGTGATCAGGGCCATCATGGGAGTCAAAATGTGCAAACAGTGGCTAACTGGAAGTCAAAATGTGCAAAGCATGCTTCTTGGGAGTCAAAATGTGCAAAGAGTACCCTTTTGGCCTCTTAAACTTGTAAGGGCTGCCTTCCGAGGAGTCAAAACCTGTGGATAGAGGGCCTTTTTAGAAATCAAAATGTGCTTGAAAGGCCTTTTTGGGTATAAAAATGTCTAACGAGGGCCCTCTTGAGGATTAAAATGTGCGCAGAGTGCCTTCTTGAGAGCCTAAATTTGTGTAGAGTTCCTTTTTTTGGGAGTTAAAATGTGCGTACAGTGCCCTCTTGGCCTCTTTGGCTTGTGTAGAGTGTGTTCTTGGGATTAAAAACCTTGTTCAGAGTGCTCCTTGGGAGTCAAAATGTGCGTTGAGTTCCCTCCTGGTTGGAAAAACACGTTACTGTCCTCTCTGATGGCAAAAATGTTTGCTATATAATGTGTCTTTTAACACTTGTAGAACATAGTTCCCTCTTTAGTGGTGATGTTGCCCTGAATGTGCCTATTTCCTTTTTGCCCCTGCCCTTTAAAAGTCCTGTGCACGCCCCTGTCAGTGTGTAATGCGTCTCCAATGCAAAGCGTCACAATGAGCCAAACGTTAAAGCCGTCATTCCTGAGTTCAGGAGGTCACACCAACAGCTTTCTGCAGCAGAAATAGCTCCACTCAGCTCCTCCTCCTCCTCCTCCTCCTCCTCCTCCATCGCTCAGCGCAGGTTTCACATCAGCTCCGTAATAAAACACAGCAATAAGGCCCAGCACCTTCCCCTAATGATAACCAGGAGCACAAACAGCACCTCCACGCCGCTCATATTCATCTGTATTCCTTTCTTTATGCAAAATGTCAACGACACATTTGTCTAGACGCCATTATCTCCGTCTGGATTCCTCAGCAGAGCTGCAGCCAGCCCGAGCGTGGACGCCCATGGTTCAATGTTGATATATTTCCCCGGGGAACGCTGCGGTTTTCTCTGCTGCAAGAAAAATCCTTTTCACTGAACACAATTTGCTCAATTTCAGCACGGAGCAACAAGCGCCTCGCAATCCATTCCCCTCCACGGAGAATTTCAATGAGTGTTTTAGTTACAGTGAAATCTGGAGGAAATAAAAATGATGCTGTAATTGTGTTTCAGGCTGAGTCGAGGGCCAATTAGTGGAGCTGTACAGTGAAGAAAGATGCAGCAGTTTCACTTCTTACTGAACAGATGTTTGAGGGGGAAAAAAACGTCCATTGTTTCAGGAAATGTTTGAAAAAGTCTCATTTAACGACTGAATTTAACTTTAACAACTCTGTTTAAAGCATCACTTACAGGAACAACACCCAGACTCTGTTAGCTCCACTTAAAGAGCAGTTTGTTGGATTTATGCAATAAAAACTGAAGTATGAGATTTTAACAACTACATCTGCTCAAATGAGAAGCTCACAGGGTAATTTAAACTCTGGATACATCAACAAAAATATGAAAAATACAACTTTTAATTATCATTAAATCTGTGTAGAGTGAGTTTTCTGGATCTGCTCAGTTTTTATTTCATCCTTTAAACTCTCAGCACAAGAACCTGTTGGTGCTTCACTTCACTTTTAAAGCAGGAAACAAAGGGAAACAAAACGTAACATCACTGACAGATAAATCAGAATAACATAAAGCTCGCTGGGAGAAAAGTGGTCTAACTTTAGGGGTAAGTGTTGTTTTTTCTAACTGGTGTTCGGCATCAAGCTGTTTGCAATGTTTGTAGTTTTTAAATTTCTTTTTTTTTTCGATTTTTTCTAATTTCTAAAATTTCTTTTTTCTTATTCTTACTAATTTTTAAATATATATATATATTTTCTTTTTCATTTTTTTGAACACAAAAGTTTTGCAAATTTTTTAAAAACAGAAATTTGCTAATTTTTGTAATTTCAATGTTTTTTACTCTTGCAAAAAAAATTCAAAAATATTTTTTTCTAATAAATTTTTTTCTTATTATTTTTACTAATTTTTGAACATCATTTTTTTATTACACAAGTTTTTCACATTTTTGTAACCAGAAATTTGCTAATTTTTGTAATTTCATTTTTTTACTCTTGCAAAAAAAATTCTAAAATTTTATTTTCTAAATAGTTATTTTTTCTCATTCTTGCTAATTTTTGAAAATCTTTTTTTTCTTATTTTTTACTTGAGTAAGTTTTGCAATTTTTTTAAACCAGAATTTTATGCTAATTTTTGTAATTTCAATATGTTTTACTTGTACACATTTTTTCCTACATTTTTAATTACTAAAAAAACATTTTTTTTTTATTCTTGCTAATTTTTGAATATCATTTTTTTTTTTTTGCATTTTTTCATTGCAAAAGTATTGCAAATTTTTGTACTTTCAATGTTTTAATTCTTGCAAATTATTGAAACTGGAAATTTTTGAACATTAAATCTTTGTATTCTTGCAAATTTGTTTTAAATTTCCTTTCTTTATTTGAGGATTTTTTTTAAATTCATTTTTTAAAATTGTTGCAAGTTTATGAAACTTTGAAATCTTGCAACTTTTGCCAATTTTTGAAATGTCCTACTTTTTTTTGACATTTCTGCAACTATTTTTTTCACAATTTTTTAACATGTTTGTAATATCTTTTTAATTCTATGTTCAACTTTTTGACATTTTTATAAATTATATTACATAAAAAAAAACCTAAGACATCACATGTAAAGTTTTATAGATTCAAAAACCTTCTAGTTTCGATAACTATTCACCAAATTTAACAATGTATAGAACTGTACACACTTTTTTGTCTTGATTGTGAAGATAAAGTAGATTTTGTGGCTCCTGAATGACTTTAATCCAGGTGAGCTGAGGAAAAACAGCTCCTATGAAAGTAAAGGTTGGTAATTTACTTGAGTTTCTATATTCATAGCAACTTTTTGAGAAGTAGTAGACCAATCAGCAGGCTGCAGAGTTTCTAGCTCCACCTTCTGGGGTTGAATCAGTGTGTCTGACAAACTGAACTGAACCTCTTGGTGGGAACAGGGCTTAACTCTTCAATAATCTGGTTTTAAATAATCAACAGTTGTCAAAGAGTGCAGTCCAGACCAGCAGAGGGCAGTAAGACAGCAACGACGACCTTTCAGCAAAAATGGCGGTTAATGTTTCCAGAAGCCCCAAACAGCCCACTTAGGGAAAGTTTTATCAACAAACAGATGATGTGAAGTAGCGATACGCCCCCCAGTGGACAGGATGATAAGCCAATCAAAGAAAACTCTAAGTTTAAAGTTAAAGCAGCAGATTTTCAGGCTCAGCAAACCCAGATAAAAACATCCTGACTCGTCAGTTTCCTCCTCTCTGCTCTCTCTGTTGTTTCATTAACTGCTGATAAAATCATCTGAAGCATTAAAAACTGTTTCTCCTCCGTCCACGCCTTTTTAACTTCTCCTCCTTATTACTTCCTGTAAACTTTTGGAGAGGCAATTATCTCCCTCCTCTCCTCACACACACTCACACACACTCACACACACTCACACACACTGTCTAAATTCCAGAGGCGAGCTTTGATCACCACTACATTAGCTTTACATTAGAAACAATCATTAGGGGGACATCATCCCCACGACCAGTTTGCCCGGGGAAATAGTGGAGCCGGAGGAGAGGACCAATGAGCCACGGCAAACCTGATTAGGCCTCGTGGAGACGCATCGCTCCTCCTGGCTCGGGCTCTGTAGATGAAGGACTCGTCTTCCCATTAAACGGCTCGGAGCTGTAGTGGACTGGTTTTCAGAGCGCCTCTTTGAGCAGGTTTTTCCTCCTGCAGGGCGGCATGTGTCAGAGATAAACGTGTTCGGCGTGTAGAGATAAACCCTCGCAGGTTGGCTTTTCAAAGCGTCGCCACATCACAGCGTCATGAGTCAAACATTTTAACTCTGTGCTGCTCAGAAACATGAAAAACTCACAGCTCTTTCATCGCGCCGGGTTCAGGAACACAAAAGGAGCTCAACAGTTTTTCTCTGAAGGTTTCAGAGCTAAGGGCTGAGCTTACAGGCCCCCAGTCCCCCCCAGTCCCCGAATCTCCCCAGCTTCACGCCACAGGGTGTTAAATCCACTTTAATGTGTCCTGAAGAGCACGTAAAGAGTTCCTCATGGATTCTGCACGTGTGTAAAGCCGCTCTTCACCAAAACTGGAGCAAACTGCAAACAGCTGCAGAAATATGTCAGCGCTTTGTGCTCTTCACTTTCAGAAGAAAAGTTTGTGAAATAGGCCTTTAGAGGAGCAAGTGACGCACAGTTCTTGGTGCTGCTGTTAGCTACAATCCAAGCTATGCTAGGCTAAATTTAGCCTTCTTGCAGCATCTTAAATAATATCGAAAAGCTTTTTCGATTTGAAACTATGATTAGAAATGTTTGAAATATAAAACTTTTCCGTTGCACAGTTCATGACAGAAAAAGACCAGCAAGTCTGTTATTTTTCTTTAAAACTATTTGAGGAAGGAGGTCTGTCAATCTGGGTTTGTTCAGGGATGCAAACTGTGTTTCAAATCCTCAATTAATTTATTTCAGGCTGCAGATCTGATCTTGAGTCCAGTCCTGTTAGTTTTATTTTTGTCGGGGAAATCTCGACATTAGTGGCGAGCCAGCCAGGTGTTGGCAGAGGTGCCAGGGATGTTTGTCTCTCCACGCACGTGAAATCAACAGGCTGCTACAAAAGGAAGGAGAAGTTTAATTCTCAGTTTTAACCCTTAATGGGGCAAGGAACTATTTTTGGTAACTTCTGCAAGCACTACAAAAACGGTATAAAAAAAAAATTAAATGAATAAATAATAATAATAATAATAATAAAAAAAATAAAAAAAATTAAATAATAATAAAAATAATAATAATAATAATAATAATAATAATAATAATAATAATAATGAATAAATAAGCAAATAAAAAAAATACATAAATAAAAAAAATTCACAAATATAAATTAATACATTAATTAAATTTCAAAACAAATAAAAAAATGCACAAAAATAAATAAAATACAATCTTGAAATTTGACTTTCGTTTTCATGTCTTTGAAAAAAAAAACAAATTAATTTAAAAAATAATTTAATTTAATTTCACTTATTTATTTATTTAATTATTTATTTATTTTAATTTGTTAAATTTTGGTTGTTGTTTTTATTTTTACAGAAAAAAAGAACAGGCCAAAACTGAAGCAGAGCAAAACAAATAATAATAAAAAATTAAAAAATAAATAATTATGAAAGTAAATGATGTCCCAATGACACAACTGTGTCAAAAATTAAAAATATACATGCGAAAACACCGTCCCATGGCTGTCATATGCAAATAAGAAGAAGTGTATTTTTTTTCTTTTCATTTTTGCAAACAAACAGTTTTATTTATTGTTGTTATTACTGTAAAAGTCTGCCTCAGTTTTTTGTTTGTTTGTTTTTGGGGGGCTTGGTGTGTTTGTGGTTTTCACTGTTTCTGCATTTTTTCCACTTCTTTGTAGCTTCTCATGACCAGAGCTTGTTTTTGCCAGTAATCCTTAAAGTTAATGTTTTACAGTGTTCTCTAAATGTCCTCAGGTCGTTAGTCTCTGTGTCTTTGTGGTTTTCTAATTTGTACAAACACGGAGCTCTGACTTTGACAGTTTCAGCTGCTCCTGACACAACATCTCAGAAACTGAGTTTTTTTTTTAATGATACCAAATATTTGACAGTCACAGAAACGCTCCACATCCCTTCACCTTGACTCACTGTCAGTCACTTTTATTTCTGTTTGTCACTTTGTGTCCCGTGCTGTTTGTTGGTTTCTGTAAAAGAGGCTGACTCACTCACTGCCGATCCAGCAGACTCACAGGAAGAAATGAAGTCACCTTGAACCCAGAGCTCTGAGTGTAATGGATTTCTCTTTCCTTATTTCTGCCACATGAATACTAAAAATGACGGATTCAGGTCTGGACTGGGATGACTTCTGAGGTTAGGATCCTTCATTCCTGACAATAAAGAAAAAACCTCTGAAAAAGTCTTGTTTCACACAGAATCCAACTTCTCCGGTGATAAAATCTGGGCATGAAAAATAACTGAGCAGTATCTGAGGTAAAGGTGCTGCACACACCTACGACACGCTGTCATATTACCTTTGTGCTCTGCTGCAGCCGCCTGCTGTCTGTACTGTAAATCACACTCACACACACACACTCACACACACACACACACTGAGCTGCAGACTCTCATACAGGAGCTCAGTGGAGCTGAATTAACAGATTACAGAAGCTTCCTGGGCTCATTTGCGCGTCCCCACTGATCGGGCAGATGCTCACTGGCAGGTATTCAGCTCAGTACAGTACAGAGGGTTCATCTTTAATACACACACACACACACACACACACACACACACACACACACACACACACACACACGTTTGTCAGTTCAGGTCCAACAGAACAAAGAAGTGGATTTAGACTCTGTCTCTACAACAGTTAATTAACAACCATGCTGCTGGTATTTAACTGTTTTTTACACTAAAGTCATTTTTGTTGTGATAGTGTTTTGCCATGTTTTCCACATCACATTCACTGACTTCCTGTGCTCCACATGGCACATGACAGCTGTCTTTGCTCCACATGACATGAATCAACTAACTGTGCTCCATGTGAACCATTGCGGCTTTCTGTGCTACGAATGGCTCACATCGACTTTCTGTGCTTCACATGGCACGGACTGGCTGTCAGTGCTCAACATGGCATGAATCGGCCGTCTGTGCTACACATGGCACACACTGACTTTCTGTGCTTCACATGCGCAGACTGGCTGTCCATGCTCCACATGGCATAAATCAACTCTTTGTACTCCACATGAAACATGATAGTTGTCTGTGCTGAACGTGGCATTAAACTGCGGTCTGTGCTCCTCATTGCATTAATCAACTGTCTGTGCTACACATGGAACAAAGCAGCTGTCTGTGCTCCACATGGCACACACCGACTTTCTGTGCTTCACATGGCATGGACTAGCTGTCTGTGCTTCACATGGCATGAATCAATTTTCCATACTCCTTATGACATGAATCAACTGTCTTTAATCCACATGGCCTGATTTAACTGTTTGTGCTCCACTTGGAACATAACAGCTGTCTGTGCTCCATATGGCACACACCGACTTTCTGTGCTTCACATGGCACGGACTGGCTGTGTGTGCTTCACTAGGCATGAATCAACTGTTTGTGCTCCACATGGCTTGATTCAATTGTCCGTGCTCCACATGACAAGAATCAACTGTCTGTGCTACACATGGAACATAACAGCTGTCTATGCTCCACATGGCACAAAGCATGTACCCGATGATCTATACAGTGTGTTGGCCAATTTTAAAATAAAACTTCAAACAGATAATATGTTGTGGGTTTTTTTTGTTTGTTTGTCTTTGTGTTTTTTTTTAGTATTCTTAAAAACTACCACTCCTAGGGCAGTAATTGAACTGGAGCACAGACAAACACCTCATTACAAAACACCATCATTTGCTGTTAAATAACAGTAAAATACTGACAGCAGGGCTGGTAGTGTTTACTGTTATTTTATTGTGAATTTTTTTACACACTGTACCCTACTGTACTCACACTTTGTGGCACCATTCATCAGAAGATGTGATAATTTGGATATCTGATTTCTAAATCTCACATTAAGGCGTCAGTAATGAATACTAAATGTATGTTACAGTGTCATGTTTCCCCTCTGAGTGGTTAAATATTAAAGCAGCCTCCTCCTCCTCCTCCTCCTCCTCCTCCTCCTCCTCCTCCTCCTCCTCCTCCTCCTCCTCCTCCTCCTCCTGTCACGCTGCTTTTAATCAGAGATGGATCTACTTCATTCCTCCATCAGCTGATCTCCGCTCTGATTTTACTCTGAGTTGAATAAGAAAGCGTCTCCACGCCACACACCGTACGCCGCCGTCTCCGTCTGTCTGATTATTAATGTGCGCTGGCCTCAGCAGTGTTTTTGTCACTCTGTATTGATTGTAGGGGAAATACCTGCAGTCTGACACGGCCAATTTGTCATGAACAGTAGAGGCGCACACCCAATGCCACTTTACAGGTCCTATTCATCACGCCGTATTGACTCGCCTCGGCTTCTTCCCGGCCATCAATTATCATCAGAGGGAGCGGCATCGGCGCTCGCTCCACGCGCCCCGGCGTGTTTATCAAAGACGGGATGGGAGCAGTTTGAGCTCGTCCTCAGAGACTGATCTGTGGTTTAACGCTGGAGTTCAGTCCCTGCAGAAAGAGCTAAAGACTTCTGGCTTTGTCTCATTTCCTCCTTCACCTCCTCTTACACCTCCTCTTACACCTCCTCTTACACCTCCTTTAGCCTCCTCTCACCCCCTGACACCCCCTCCCTGACGTCTTGCTCACAGGCTCGTGGCATTTCGTGTTTCCACAGAGGAACAGCTCCCGGGCGGATTGATAGATCTGGGCCGTAATGATGCAGCTCCGGCTCGTGGGCTGTCAGGTGAGCGCGTGTCTCAGCGCCCCCTGGAGCCACGGAAAGGTCAGCGTGCCTCTTAATCAAACATCAGGCAGGCCTTCCCCGCTGTCAGCTGGACGGAGCCGCTCGGCCCCTCGCTGCGTCTAAAGTTCACTTCCATCTGCTTCCTGAAACTCGCACCACGACAGGAAGAGGAAGACAGGAAGCGCTCATCAGGGATCAGCTGATGGAGTCAAAGCTTAGCGTGTGTGACCGTGATGAGGACGAGGCTTTGAGGTTATCAACCCTTTAAAACCAGGATCTCTGATCCTCTGATCAAAGGAGTAAAAAAAAATGTGTTTCAGATTTTAGTGTAGTACCGCTGGGTGTTCAGACTAAACGGGCAGATTATCAACCCTCTACTTAATTTTCTGTTTTAGAAATCCCTTCCTCACATTCAACCTCAAGAGACAAGAGATTTCTCTATGAGATACGAGATGTCTTAATGAGATGAGACAATTAAGATCTCTTCATTAATCCAGATGAGCAACTATTCACGAAACAACTTAAGATCTCTTCACCAGCTCAGGGATAAAACAAGAGATCTCTTCACGTGAGGAGATGAGACGTGAAATATCTTTGCCAAATGAGACTAGACGAGACATTTTTTCATGAGACGAGCTCAGAGATCTCTGAACAAGACAAGATGAGAGATAACTTTACAAAATGAGATGAGTCTAGAGATCTGTATACTGGACAAGACAAGACATCTTTTCACAATGCGAGATGAGACAAGAGATCTCTTCACGAGAGGAAATGAGACGTGAAATATCATCCCCAGACAAAACTAGATGAGACATCTTTTTATGAGACGAGTTTGGAGATCTCTTATCAAGACAAAATAAGAGATCTTTATGTAACAAGATCTTTTTACAACGCAAGGGATCCTTTACAAGACGAGAAAAATCCCTTTGCGAGACGAGAGGAAACAAGATGAGACAAGACAGGAGATCTCTTCATGAGAGATGAGATGTGAAACATCTTTGAGGAGAGGAGATCAGACAAGATGAGAAATCTCTTCATGAGACAAGAGATCGCTTTACAATACAAGTGATGTCTTCACAGATTAAAGATCTCTTTACAAAACAAGTGTAGAGATCTGTACACTGGACAAGACAAGAGATTTCTTCATGAGAGATCAGACATGAAATATCTTTCCAGGACAAGACTAGATGAAACATTTTTATATGAAATGAGTTCAGAGACCTCTTAATGAGACAAGACATCTCTATGCAACAAGATCTTTTAACAACACAAGTGATCTCTTACAAGACGAGAGACTCTGTTTATGAGACAAGATGAGACGAAACGAGCGATTTCTTCACAAGATGAGATAAGATAGCTCTTCATGAGAGGAGATGAGATGATACAAGAGATCTCTACATGAGATAAGAGATTTCTTTGTGACAGGAGATGAGACGTGAAATTAGAGATGGGTAGCTTCCACATTTTAAACGATACGGTACCAAAGCCCGGTACCTGACAATCACTACTGGTACTCAACAGTACCAATTTTTGGTTCCTTTTTTTTGTTTATGCGGTAAAAAATATCACTATTATTAATAATAGAGTAAATATTTTCTTTCAATTTAACACATTTATTTTTAACATATAACCTTGCAATGCTGTGTTCATGTCCAGCATGGAAAATCCCCTACTCTTCTACTCCCTCTCAGTCACAAGGATGCATTTAGGAACCTAAACATGGTAACTTTTGATTTTACAAGAATCGGTACCTGGTACTTTTGACAGAATTCGGTCAGTACTTATGAAAGTACCTAATTAGGTACCCATCCCTACGTGAAATATCTTCTCTAAGCAAGCCTAGATAAGACATCTGTTAATGAGATGAGTTCAGAGATCTCTTCACAAGACAAGAAATGTGAGAGATCTCTATTTCATGATTCAAGTGATCTCTTCACAAGGCAAGACATCTCTTTGTGAGATGAGTCTAGAAATCTGTACACTGGACAAACTTAGAAACTTTTCCACAATGCGAGGTGAGACAGGAGATCTCTTTATGAGAGGACACCAGAGGAGATGAGAGGAGAAAAGATGAGAGATCTCTTCATGAGACAAGAGATCTCTTAACAATACAAGTTGAGATCTGTATGCTAGAGAAGACAAAAGAGAGATGAGACATGAAATATCTGGAATATCTTGAGACATCTTTTTATGAGATGAGTTTGAAGATCTTTTAACAAGACAAAATGAGAGATATGTGATGAGATCTTTGTAAAATACAAGTGATCTCTTACAAATGAGAAAACTCTCTTCAGGAGACGAGAGGAGACAAGATGAGATGGGACAGGAGATCTCTTCATGAGAGGAGATGAGGCATGAAATATCTCCAACTGAGCCTAGATGAGACATTTTTTCATGAAATGAGTTCAGAGATCTTTTTATGAGACGAGTCTAGAGATCTGTACACAGATCTGTACACGTCTCCCAGCACATTTTCACGATGTGAGGGGAGACGAGAGATCTATTCACAAGAGGAGAGGAAGGAGACCAGACAAGATGAGAAATCTCTTCATGAGATAAGAGATTGTTTAACAATACAAGCAATGTTTTCACAAGATGAAAGATCTCTTTACAAAACGAGTCAAGAGATCTATACGATGGACAAGAGATCTCTTTATGAGAGATGAAACTCAAAATATCTTCCCCAGACAAAATTTGATGAGACATCTTTTTATGAGAAGAGTGCAGAGATCTCTTAATGAGACAAGATCTTTTTACAATACAAGTGATCTTTTACAAGATGAGAAAACTCTCTTCTCGATACAGAAGAGAGAAAAGATCTCTTTGAAAGATAAGATAAGAGATCTCTTCATGAGAGGAGATGAGACATGAAATATCTTTGCCAAGCGAGACTAGATGAGACATCTTTTCATGAGAGGAGTTCGGAGATCTCTTAACGAGACAAGATGAGAGATATCTCTACGTGACGAGTCTACGGATACGTACTCTAGACAAGAGATCTTTTCATGAGAGCAGACGAGATGAGATGAGACGAGAAATCTTATCAAAATACAAGAGATCTCTTTACAAGACAACATGTGACTTCCTGACATCTTATCACACAAGTCGGGCCACAGGGTCCGTCCATAGCCCCCGCCCCCTCAGACAGGCCTCCACAGTGCTGGCCAATCAGAGTGAAGGGGGTTTGTGGGGCAGGAAGCCTTAAAGAGACAGCAGCTAAAGCAAAGTGATTCAGACAGAAGCTTAAATCAGAGTTTATGAAACACAAGCTCAACACGTAAGGAGAAAAGTGAACAACTCGTCTGTGAGCTAACATGGAAACCTCCTCTGACAGGCGTAATGTTTTCCTGCTGGTATCATGCATACAGTGAGGAAGAGGAGGAGGAGGAGGAAGAGGAGGGTGTCTTTGCTCTGTAAACACACTGATAAAACCCTCTTCCTCTTGTGAAGGCCTCCTCCTCCTCCTGCTCCTCCTGCAGACGAAGCGGGTGTTTGTGTTGGGCATTAACGATGATTTCCCTCAGTTCCACTCGTTAGGGACTCTGACATGATAAGCTGGTTTCCACCACTTACTCGTGGCATTGAGTGTAATTGCATTTCACAGACAGACAGTGTGTGCACAGAATGAGTAAGCAGACGACTCGGTGACTCAATTTATCTGAAATCTCCACATCTCACTGCGCGGCTGCAGTCGTTTCTATCACACACATGTAATTCTGCGTGTTATCGATATAAAAACGCTGTAAACGCTGTAAACGCGTCGCTGCAGGGCGGCTAACGTCTGTCTTCATCCGCTCTGTGTCACAAGGTAAACACAAGCAGAGGGGATAACAGCAAAAACAAGAGCTACACAGTGACAGACAGAGGGGCAGATGGAGGGAGGATAAAAAGGTGCATTGCCAATTTTTTGACTTTCAAATTGGACGGCACAGTCCAGCATGATGAGGGAGATTGGAAAGCTATTAAAAACCGAGCTGAGAAAAACAATTGGGGCGTAAATTCTGCCAAGATGAGCTGCGTTCTGTTTGCAGCGGGCGAATAAACATCTTTCTGTCCCCGACGCTGACGAGAAGCTAAAGGCAGCTCTCACAGGAAGCTGAGAGGAGATGAAAAATCTTCCCGACGTGAATTTGCATTTGGAAATCTTCCAGCTGGAGTGTGTTTGGGCTTTCCATTTGTTATTAACCTTCCAGTGACTTTCAGCGTTACTGTTTTTCCAGATCAGACGGGACGATGTTTTCACATCCAGCTGCTTTTATTGGAAACTGTTTCCATCGATTTCTGCTCAGTTTGACTGCTTGGTTTGGTAAAGAGCTGCTAATAACGTTATTGATTCATTCGTGGATCGTTTCCCCAATAACTGAGCTGTAGATGGAGTTTGGCCTCTACAATCTCAGAAAATGGTTAAACGTCACTTTATATAACGCTGGTTATTTCCTGAGTGGTTCACCTCATGTTTGGAGGCTGTAGTTACACAGAGCTTCACTTTGAAACATGACAACAAGCTAACTTTGTCAGTTTGTAGCGTAGTTTAGCAGCTGCTATATTTCTCTCTCCTCACAGCCCGGTGCTCTGAGACGTGTCTGTAACGTGTAACGTTAGTGAATCCTGGTTCTGTCCTACCAGAGCTCATCTACCAACTCCAACCTCACCAAGCAGAGCTAACGGAACCTGGCTCTTCATTTTATGTGTTGGCTTTTCCCCTGTGTTTGAATCCTCAGCTCATGTTTTAATCTTTAGCTCATGTATTAGCTTATAGCTCATGTTTTAGCCCTTGCCTCGTGTTTTAGCCTTTAACATGATTTATGGCCTTTAGCTTGTTTTATTTTTTTTTCCTTTAGCAGATGCTTTAGCCTTTTGCCCATTTTTAGCCTCTAGCTTGTGTATTAGTTTTAAACACAGGTTTTAGCTTAAAAGTGTATTAGCTTTAAGCCCATGTTCTTAGCCTTTAGCTCATGTTTAAGCCTTTAATTACTCTTTTAGTCTTTAGCTTGTGTATTAGCCTTTTACCAGTTTTTTAAGCTTTTAGCTTGTGTTTCAGCCTGTAGCTTGTGCTTTAGCGCATGTTTTAGCCTCTAGCTTCTGTTATAGCTTTTAGCTCATGTTTTAGCATCAGACTGTATATTAGCTTTTAGTCAATATTTTAAGCCTTTCTCTTGTGTTTTAGCCTTTAGCCAGTGTTTAAGCCTGTAATTAGTCTTTCAGCCTTTAGCTTGTGTTTTAGCCACTGTTTTAGCCTCTAGCCTGTGTATTAATTTTAGGCCAGTGTTTTTTAGTCCTTAGCCCTTAACTAGTCTTTTAGCCTTTAGCTTGACTTTTAACCTTTGGCTCTTATATTAGCTCATGTTTTAGCCCTTACCTCGTGTTTAAGCTTTTAACCAGTTTTACAGCCTTTAGCTTATTTTTTTTCCTTTTAGCCGGTGCTTTAGCCCATAATTTTAGTTCATAGCTCTTGTAATAGCCTTTAACCAGTCTTTTAGCTGTTAGCTACTACTTTCACCATTAGCTAGTGCCTTTAGCCCATGTTTTAGCCCCTAGCTTTTGTATTAGCTTTAAGCACATGTTTCAGCCTTTAGCTTGTGTATTAGCCTTTTACCAGTTTTTTAAGCTTTTAGCTTGTGTTTCAGCCTGTAGCTTGCGCTTTAGCCCATGTTTGAGCCTCTAGCTTCTGTTATAGCTTTTAGCCCATGTTTTAGCATCCGACTGTATATTAGCTTTTAGCCAATATTTTAAGCCTCTCTCTTGTGTTTTAGCCTTTAGCCCATGTTTAAGCCTGTAATTAGACTTTCAGCCTTAAGCTTGTGCTCTATCTCTCTCCTGTTTCTCTTTCTTCTTCTCTTCTGTCCTTTTTCTGTCTGACAGTTAGGCTCCAGTGTCCACCATCACTACAAAATTAATCACAGAAATCATTTTCAGCAGAGAAAAACTCTGATCTCTCTTCTCTCTGCTAAACTTCATCAGCTGGCGTGGTGTTGTCATGGAGACTTAGACGTGCTGTAAATCAATCTGGTCTTGTCCGACCCAATCAGGAAGCTAAAAATTAGCATTTAGGAATAATCTTTATAAGTGCTGATAATCTCATTTCTTCTTCACTTTCTCCCCCAGGATCTGGACCTCTGAAGTTTTTCCAATGATAATTAGAAAAAGAGTCAGAGTGAAAACATGTTGGATGTAAACACGCAGCTCAGTTTAATCTCTGAGGCCTTCATTGGTCGTTACTGTGAAGTGGAGTTTGTGATGTGAGCGCTTCCTGCTGTAAAAGCTTTACGACCGGTCCGTTGGACCATCCTCCGCCGGCCATCCGTGATTAATCTGAGCCATTTGATTCCTGGCAGAGGAAGTTGAATTCTGGGTAATGATGTACAGCCCGGTCTAACAGGCTTCTTAGCTCCTCTCCGGTCTGCGTGCAGCGCTGGGTGGAGGGAGGGCCTCGTGCACGGCTGTACACGGCCGTGCTCGGGGAATTCAATTAGGCTTTTTTCCCCGTCTCGCTCCGCGTCGTGTCCATCTTGAAAGCGAGCGGCTTCAGTTACAGCCGTGACATCAGACAGACGCCGACCTCGCTGCTGTTGCACTCCCTGTCGTGTCGCAGAGGTGCTGTAGGCGGTTCCCTCGTTGGAGTGGCTTCCTAATGAGATCATTAAAGCTCGCCAGACAGGAAATGAAAAAGCACCTGTTGGAGGAGGAATGCTGCGTTTTCCCAAACATGGAGGAATATAAGCTCACGGTGCTCAGGGAGACCATCTGCCTGGATAAATGACCCTTTGTGCATCCTCCTCTCCTTCTGCAGCTGATATATTATTAATTATGATACGGGTGTCGAGGATTCATTTGAATTAATTGAAGGCCTCTTCGACGCCTCTCGCTTCGCCATTTCCTCCGCATATTACGCCGAACACTAAGGGGCACAATCACGCCGTGCATATTTGAAGCGAGGCCACAGAGACTTTTATTTTCTCCACAAATGAAAGCACAAAAAGATCCAGCCGCCTTTGGAGTGAGCTGCTCATTAAGAGGCAGAAACAGGATCCCAGAACAGCAGCAGAGAGACGCAGGTTGATGAGAGGAAGCAGACAAACATTTAGCATCGCAGAGCCGGGCGGCGCTTGCTCTCTGTTGCAACAGGCTGCGGTAATGAAAGCGTGCGAGGGAGTCAGCGTGAGGTGAAATGTCTCCTCCATGAAGGCACATACATCTCTCTGTAGATTTATTATGACTCCCTCCTGCTGCCACAGCCGGGGAGTGTGCGGGGTTGAGGCCGAGGTTATCGAAACAGGGCGCGTAACGCTGCCACGGCGAGTCTGAGGGTTGGTTTGCAGTGACGGCTTTATTCACAGGAGAGTAAATCTTTGAAAGTGGATGTGATTTCCTGTGAGGCCTGTTTCTGCTGCATCGAGTAAAAAACCAGCGTAACTTCCACTCTTCAGTAATAAGATGCTTTATATTCCAGCAACAGGAAGCTACATCATCAAATAAACATTAAAACTGGCTTACGGCTAAGCCCCGCCCCCTCCACTCACTGGGACAAATATCTGGAAGTCTAGAAGTTTCCAAAAGGCTCTAAAGTCCTCAATGGAGGGAAATATGAATCATTTTATTGTAAAAGGTCGATAAAAAGCTTCAGCTACAGACTAAGTTTACAGATCCCAGAGCAAACCTGATAGTTAGCATATGGTTAGCATTAGCATCTCAGACAGCAAGACGGAGGATCAGCATTGGTCAGGACAAAACTATAACCTCCTTTTCACCATCTTGAAAGACGAAAAGAGACTTAAAAATTACAAGAAACGAACAAAGAAGATGCTGCAACAGGCAGCCCCAACCAGCAGGGCGGCGCTTAGCTAGTAGCTACAGCTAGTAGCAATAATAGCAGAGATAACAAAGGTTGTTAAACGTTGGGCTGAATGATTCAGTGCAAATACTGTAGCTCCAAACTAACGGAGACACACTCTTTTTCGTCATCTTTGTATTTGGAGTGGATCATTACTTTGTGTGGCTCATTTGTTGGTCGTGGACACCAAATTGGTTTTGTCTTCAGTGATATTTTTACTGTTTTTGATCCTGTGTTTGTCTGGAGATCCTACATGTAACCATGGCTGCATTGTTTACACGTAAAATCAGCTGTTAGCAGCCTGTAGCATGTCAATGCTAACTGGTGCTAGGCCAGATGTTTCCCACAAGCTGAGGAGAAGGAGGTGAGGACGACGTGCTGGTTCTCAGGTGTGAGCTAAGAAGTGACGACATGGACCTGTCCTTCCATCCATCGTTATTGGGAACGTAAGATCTATCTCCAATAAGATGGACGAGCTAGCTGTGCTAACCCAGCAACAGAGGGAATACCAGAAGAGCAGCATCGTGTTATTCACAGACATGGCTAACAGAGCTAACAGCAGACACCAAGGCCACATGTGAAGAGCTTCACCTGCTGTGAGCAGACAGGATCCAGGAGACAGAGACTGAACAGACTGCTGAAGAAGCTCAGTCCTGGACCCTGTGGAGGTGGAGGCTGGCTGACTGGACAATGATGGACAAGCTGTCAGCATCTATTTTCTTATGGAGCTTTTTACACTTTCTATACACTTTCTTACTTTTGTTTTCTTGATGGCTGCTGTGACTCCTGGAAGCCGATTTCCTGAATAATCCGAAGAAAAAAAAATGGAGGATTAGCCGTTCCTCACTAAAGAGTTAAATTTACGTGACACTCGTGGGATTTGTCCCTCTGGTGCCCCCGTAGTATCTTTACATGGTGGTTAAGAATATCTGTATTTCAGCCTTTGTCTGAAACACTTTGTTTTAGCTGCTGTCTCTTTAAGACTCCCAGCTCCATTAACTCCCTTCACTCTGATTGGACAGCATTCCGGAATCCTTTCAGGGGCGGAGCCATGGGAAGACCTTGGTGTTTGTGGCCCCGGCACTTCCAACACTTATTTTTAGCACGAAAGAAGCGTCTGACATCTTACAGGATGAGATGATTTTTTTCTCAATCCTGATGACAATAAAAAAAAAACCTCCAGCTTTCAGAAAAAAGAAGCTGTGTCTGTGACGTGAAACACATTCAGCCTCCAGTTCAGCCTCTAATTTCCGTCCCGACCATAGATTATGAGCAGCCTGTTTGTCCAGAGCACTTCCTCCTTAAAAGCCGAGCCAGACCTCTCTGCAGAAATCTACAACACCATTCATCAACTGAATCCTCCTGAATTAAGCCGCCGCTCCTTTTGCATGATCCATATCTCAGCTGTGTTCAGGCTTAAGGAAGCGTACTGTTGTTTTAGGCCATTAACTACAAATTGCATGAACAGTTATTGCTGTCCAACCTCCAAACTATAACATATGCTTTTAAATTAATTCCCTTCCCCTTCCCCACTTCCCATTAATTTCCCTGCAGTGAAAGAAAATCAACTCGCAGAGAGTTTAAATTTGTTTGAGATGGGTAATCCATCACACTAAATGTTTCTTCACCTTTATTTTTGTCAAGGTTAGAAAGTAATGTAGCTGTGAGGAGGAAAACTCACGCCGGGGTGTGTGTGTGTGCAGGTGTGTGTGTGTGTGTGGTGGGGGGGGGGTTGGAGTACAGCCTGACAGAGAGGTGTGCAGATCTGTTCAGGTTACAGCATGAACACCACTCTTCTTCTGTGGTTTTAAAAGATGCTGAGTGCTCATACACGTCCAACATTTACTCTATTACTAACTCAATCTCAGAGGTGAAAAAATTAAAAGTTAAAGTCAACCTAATTTGAAAAATACATCAGAACACCTGCCGCCTGATCTGTCCGCCGTCACTGACGCCAAGTCTTTAAATTAAAGCTGTTTTTTACACAAACTCAGATACAAGAAGAAGCTAATTTGAAATCTTTAAACAGCTTTTTAACTCCTACTAGATCTAGGCTTTCACTCAGACAGTAGGGAAAGATCCTGGGATCAAAGACCTCCAGTCCCTAAACTCTTCTTAAAGCTGCTCTAGGTTTACAGTTTAGTCTGTGCACAACTTCAGCGAGACCCAAAGACTCTAACCAGAAATCAATCACTGATGTCACAGAAACCAGGTCCATGATGTGAGGTTCGCTGGAGAACAATTCAAGTCTTATACCCAACCCGTTAAATGACATGAGGTTGTGTGGCATGAAGCAGCCGTTTGTAAAGTGGCCGTACGTAATGTGTCCGTATTTAAAGTGGCCGTATTTAAAGTGGCCGTACATAAAGTGTCCATATTTAAATTGTCCGTATTTAAAGTATCCGTAATTAAAGTGGCTGTACATAAAGTATCAGTATGAAAAGTGGCCGTACGTAAAGTATCCGTATTTAAAGTGGCTGTACGTAAAGTGTCCATATTTAAAATATCCATATTTAAAGAAGCTGTACATTAGGTATCCGTATCTAAAGTAGCCATACATAAAGTGTCCGTAATAAAAGCGGCCGTATGTAAAGTGTCCGTATTTAAAGTGGCCATATGTAATGTATCTGTATTTAAAGTGGCCGTACGTAAAGTATCAGTATGAAAAGTGGCCTTATGTAAAGTGTCCGTATTTAAAGTGGCCATATGTAATGTATCTGTATTTAAAGTGGCCGTACGTAAAGTATCAGTATGAAAAGTGGCCTTATGTAAAGTGCCCATATTTAAAGTGGGCGTACTGTAGTGTTCGTATTTAAAGTGGCTGTACGTAAAGTGTCCGTATTTAAAAAATCCATATTTAAAGAAGCTGTACATTAGGTATCCATATTTAAAGTGGCCGTACGTAAAGTATCCGTATCTAAAGTAGCCATGCAAGAAGTGTCCGTATTTAAAGTGTCCGTATGTAAAGTGCCCATATTTAAAGTGGCCGTACGTAATGTATCCGTATTTAAAGTGACCATACCTAAAGTGTCCGTATTAAAAGTGGCCGTACGTAAAGTGTCGGTATTTAAAGTGTCCGTATTAAAAGTGGCCGTACGTAAATTTTCCGTATTAAAACTGGCTTACGTAAAGTAACCATATGTAAAGTGGCTGTACGTAAAGTGACCATATGTTAAGTGGCTGTATGTAAAGTGAGTGTAGTTAAAGTAACTATACGTAAAGTGGCCTTACAGTGATGCAAAAGGACATGATGCGATATATTACAGGGGGTAAATTGACAAAAAGTGATGTTATGTAAAGTTCCGTAAAGTTATATTACCTAAGAATATGGTACGTAAAGTTAGGTTTCATAAATTGATGTTACAACTTGATGTGATATGACCTTACATGACATGGCGTAGAGTCACCTGGTGTACAATGACGTAACCTTAAATGACTTAATATATGGGGACTTGATTTCAAGTGATGTAAAATGACATAACAAATTATAAATTTATTGTAAAATTATGTACAGTGACCTGACATGTACTGGTCTGACACAAAGTGATAATAAAAGTGTCTTTGGTGTGACATGACAAAGTAAATGGCGTAGAGTCACGTGATGTAAAATGGCATGGAGAATAGAGAAGTGCCATAAAGTGATTTGGTGTCAAATGATAAGGCGTAAAGTGACGTGACATATACTGATGCTGAATCATGTTGACGGCATCACGTTAAACAGCATGGTTTAATATGGTGTGGCGTAAACTGTTGGAGATAAATTGTCAGGTAAACCAACCACGGCTGGTTTTGGAAATAAATGTGAAATAAATCACAGAAATGACGCAGAAAGGTAGAGAGGTAAAGTATCAGCTGACCCGTTTAATCCAGTGCTGAGGGTCTTTAAGATGCATTCCCTGACTCCTCCCTCCTCCATCTTTATGACGGCGTTTCATGGACATCAATAAGAGATAATGGCTTCAGCTTTGACTCACTCATGAATTCACTCCATGAACAGAGGATACGTCACTCACGTATGGCGTGTTCACTTCCTGTGATGTATAACCACACGTAGAAACACAGAGGATAGGAATCAACAGCTGGATTAAAAGAGGAGTCACAGGAATCAGAGCAACAAGCTCCTCTCTCTGAAGATGCAAACAGGAGGAGGAGGAGGAGGAGGAGGAGGAGCAGCAGCCTGGCTGAGCGATGATTGATCGCTGGAGGAGCAGCACAAACAAAGAGACGGCACAAGGAGGAGAACAAGCCCCTGAATATTCAGCATTTTATGTGTGTGTGTGAAGAAGGCAGTAAAAACACAGAGTGATGCCACTGTAACCAGTTAAAAAAATTCAATTATCTCAGCGGTGACAGTAAAATGAAGGAGCCACGATAAAAACAAAGTTCATCTGAACCTTCGACGTCGTTCAGTCTCTGCGTTTCAACACCAACATTCACAAACACTCCTGTCAGGTAAACACTGATTCACTAATTTTCTGCCCGATTCACCACAATGAGGGGTTCAATTTTTTATGTTTAAAAAAAAAACTAATATTAAGTTTTATTCTACTTTAAATAGCTCTATTTTAGACACTCTCTTCCCTCAAGTATATGCAACAGGGTTCCCGCGGATCCTTGAAAAGTCTTAAAAGGCATTGAATTCATAGTTTTAAAAATAAGGCCTTAATTGGCTTTAAAATGTCTTAAATCCAATTTTGAAAAGTCTTAAAAATGTAACCACATTAATAAGATTTATGTTAGACTGAACTAAAAAAATATTTAGCAAAATGTGTCTATTTACAAAAAGAATTCACTGATTTATTGTCATGGCAACATCGTGCAATCACAAAAGCAGAACTAACAAATTAGTGATGTGGCTGCACCAGGATCTTTCAGAGCAGACGCATGTTTTGGTTTTAACTACGGTGCCTGGAGAGGGAAAAAAAAGGTGAAAAACTGGCAAAAAAAAAATCCAAAAGTGGCTTAGGAAAATTGATTATGCCAGCAAAATTGGAAATTGAATTGAAAATTATACGTCAAAAAACATGTAAAAATTTCAAAAATGTTTCTGACAGTGGTCAAAAAAAAATGGGGGCAAACTAGAAATAAAGTTATAAAAACGGGCTTAAAAAGATAAAAATGGTCCAGAAGTGGGACAAAGAGTATGAATAAAGAAAAAGCAAAAACTGGGCAAAAATGGTACGGAAGTGGAAAAAGGATAATAAATAGGTGCATAATAGGTATGAAATTGACAAAAAAAAAAAAAAAAAAATGGGGAAAAATGTGTAAAAAAAAATCTATAGGTAGCTTAAGAAAATAGTCTTTGGCAGCAAAATTGGGAATTAAATTTGACATTAAATTTGAAAAAACGTGTAAAAATTCCAAAAATGTTTCTGACAGTGGCCAAAAAACAATGAATTGGGGCCAAAAAAGGCATAAAGCTGTAAAAATGGGGTTAAAAAGAAAACAAAAAGTGATGTTTTATTTAAAATAAACATTGGGTCAAAATGGCCTCTCACCCAGGTAATTCATGTGGTGTTTTTATTTTGTTTTGTTTGTTTCAATTGTGGTTCATTGTCGACTTGGTCTTAAATTTGATTTTCAACGTCATTAAAAAAGTCTTAAATAGTCTTAAATTTAACTTAAGCTGTAGGAACCCTGATGCAAGATATCAGCTCGGGCATCACGATGCAGAAATGGTCACTGCTGCTTTTACAGGCAGCAAAACAAAACAATTAAAGTGGAATTAAGTTCACATTTATTAACAGGCAAAGGGGATCAAGGTGTTCAGGTTGTCTAAAAGTTTGGTTCATTACATAAAAGAAAACTTCAACAGGAAGAGACTCAAAGTGGCATCCAACTCTTTCTTGTTAAACTCTTCTCCCACCAAGACGTAGACAGGACCAAACTTTACCAACCAGGAGGCGTCTGCCCCGCTCAGACGCTCACCGACCATCTGCCAGCTCGGCCTGATCGCTCCACAAACAAACGCAGCCGAAGGGGAAACACTCGGCGTGATGGATCCCAGCGAGCGTGATGAAATGCTG
Organism: Halichoeres trimaculatus; assembly: GCF_033239565.1. Taxonomy (NCBI): domain Eukaryota; kingdom Metazoa; phylum Chordata; class Actinopteri; order Labriformes; family Labridae; genus Halichoeres; species Halichoeres trimaculatus. Next base: position 1,325,355 of record NW_027437196.1, on the reverse strand, counting down.
CTGTTGTGAGCTGGCACCGCTCAGGAAATGTGGCCCCATAAAGGTCGCCATGAATCTCCTGCTCCGCCGCCCGCGCTTATGGTTTCAGGAAAAGCTGACCCCAGTGGAAAACATAAATATCCCACAAAGTATTTAAACACCGTCCAGGAGGAGGAGAAGAAGGAGGAGGAGGAGGAGGACAGGAAGTTTGAAAGTTCAGAATCTCCTTTTTCTCCATCTTAAATCTCGCCGTAGATTTTAGACCCAGACGAATCTATCGATAAATCAATGAAATGTTTGATGAATGAAGTGACGCTGATCATCACGAAGCTGTCAGGACGTCTCCACCTCCAACACGCCAGGTGAGTCGGCGCGCCAGCTTCACAATTTATAAAGTTTGATGCTCCACATTGGCGTCATTCGGCTCCAGGGACACCTCGTCATTTTGATGTGGCATTTCAGTCGGTGACGACGGATAACTCATGGAAAAAATCACCGGAGGAGGCAGCGAAGGGCGAAAGATGGGAAAGAAAAAGTACGGAGCTTTAAGGCAGGATTCAGGTTCAGATATCCAGCAGATAATAATTAATGTTGAAGATTCTGTTCTAAATCTCTCAGCGCTGTCTTGTATAATTATGTTATTAAAGAAGTTTCTGTCATTAATGGGCAAAAAGCAGCTTTTCTACTCTGTGCTTTCTCCATTAATTGGGTTATAATGAGAGGTAGAGCATGCAGCTAACCAGAGAAACAAGGTCAACTTTAACCCAAACAACCTTCTGGCTCTGGCTCAGCTCTACCTATCCTGCTCCCTCCTTCTTTCTTACCTCATTGAAATTTTTTTTTTTAAGTACAGCAAGGTAGAGCATGCAGCTAAAAAGGGAAAACAGGAAAACTTAAATCCCAAATAACCTTCTGGCTCTGCTTCCCCTATCCTGTTCTCTTCTCTTTCTTTCTTCCCTAATTGAAAAAAATAGTAAAGGGAGGTAGAGCATGCAGCTAACCAGGGAAACCAGATAAACTTTAACCCATACGACCTTCTGGCTCTGGCTCTGCTTTCCATCTTCTGCTCTCTCATTTTCTTTTTTACCAGGAAGGTTGAGCATGCAGCTAACCAGGGAAACCAGGGAAACTTCAACCTAAACAACGTTATTGCCCTGCTTTCCCTTTCCTACTCTCTCCTTTTTCTTTTTTCTTACCTCATTGAAAAAAAAGAAGTGAGTACACCAAGGTAGAGCATTCAGCTAACCATGGAAACCAGGTAAACATTAACCTAAACAACCTTTTGGCTCTGATTCCGCTATCCTGCTCTCTCGCCTTTATTTCTTACTTAACTGAAAAAATATAGTGAGTACAGGGAGGTAGAACATGCAGCTAACCACGGAAACCAGGTAAACCTCAACCCCAGCCACCCTTTGGCTCTGCTTTCCCTTATCTGCTTTCTGCTCTTTCTTTCTTACCTCATTGAAAAAATAGTGAGTAAGCAAGGTAGAGCATGTAGCTAACCAGGTAAACCAGGTACACTTAAACCCAATCAATCCAATCTGGCTCTTCCTTCCCTGCCCTGCTCTCTCCTCCTTCTTTTTTGCCTCATTGAAATAAAATAGTGAGTCCAGGGAGGTAAAGCATGCAGCTAACCAGGGTAGCCAGGGAAATTATAACCCAAACATCCATCTAGCTCTGGCTCTCGTTGCTGTCTCCTGCTCTCTCTTCTTTCTTTCTTACCTCAAAGAAAAAAAACAGTGAGTACAGGGAGGTAGAGCATGCAGCTAACCAGGGAATCTAGGTAAACTTTAACCCAAATAACCTTCTTGCTCTGGCTCTGCTTTACCCTACCCTGCTCTCTCATCTTTAATTTTACCTCATTGAAAATAAAAAATAGTGAGTACCCTACTGAAAAAATAGTGAGTACAGGGAGGTAGAGCATGCAGCTAACTGGGGAAACCAGGTAAACTTTAACTCAAACAACCTCCTGGCTCTGGCTTTTGCTCTGCTTTCCCTGGCCTGCTCTCTCCTTTTTCTTTTTTACGTTTTTGAAAAAATAAACATTGAGTCCAGGGAGGTAGAGCATACAGTCCAACCCAGCCAATCGGACTTTTAACCTCAGTAAGCTGCTAACCCTGGCTCAGCTCTACCTTTCCTCCTTTTTTCTCACATTTTTAACAGACTCCATTTTGCTTTTTCTCCTCTATCTCCTCATGAAATCTGGCATTAGGGGAAGGTAGAGCATGCAGCCTACCACACTGTTCTCAATGTTGGCTGAGCCCAGAAAATCATCTCTTCTTTCTTACACACTGACAGACTTTTCTCTTTGTTTTTCTCTTTGTTTCTCTCTCTGGTCCATGAAAATCAGGGGGGAGGAGGAGGTAGAGCATGCAGTCCAATCTAGAAAGTCTCTGTACAAACTTTTTTTTTTTTACCTTTTGCTGCCTTTTTTGTACTCTATCTCAATTAATCCAGAGCATAAGGGAAAGGTAGAGCATACAGCTAAACTAGGATCTTACCTAAACAGGCTAACATCTCGTTTTCGACACGTCTTTGTTTTTTCTCTCCCCTTTCTTTCTTTACTTGTGAAAATTGGGATGTAAGGGCAGGCAGAGCATGCAGGCTGATAAGACAGAGATAGATAAAAACCAAAACAGGCTTTGTCCCCCAGCTCTGCCTTCCCTTTTTTTTTTTTGTTTTTTTTTGTTTCTGGCTTGACTCAACAAAATACCGGTGAACGCAGGAGGCTAATTTTGCTAGCATGCTCGCTCTGGCTGCTGATCTCCTCATCTATCTTCATGTTTGGTTACAGGAAGCACTGGAGGCCATATGGAGGGTTATGTAACATATCAGGAGAGCCCAACAGGATGGGTTTAATCCTTTCATTGGAGCGAAAGTATCAGTGTTTGTCTGCCTTATTAACCAAGCGCTAAGGATTAAAGCAGGTCTCAAAAATGCTAATTCAGCCCAAACGTTCCTGATTTTCCTCAAACCGTCATACTCTGCAGCTCCGGGCCTCAGACTGAGCTGATGGGAGGGAGATGTGCTGGTTTACTTATTGCTGCTGCTCAGAGCGTCAGAATACAACAACAGAGTCAACGAGTCAACGAGTGTAACGCTGACTCACTCTGGGTAAGACAGCAGGTAACAGGTGCTCAGGTACCAGGTGTCTGGATCATCACGGAGCAGCGAGCTTTACACAGAGATCAATAAAGCAGCGTGCATGTGGAGGAGGACAAACACTGAGATCTCTCTTCTTCTTCTTCTTCTCATGTTTGATACGGACGAGCGTGAAGAGAGGAGAATATCGACAGAACACCTAAAGTGGGCCAGCAGCCCTGATGGGAGTATTGGAAAGGCATTAACTGAGCAGCGGAGCACCAAACCAGGCAGGGTGGCCCTCCATCAACACACACTCATCAGCCTGAGGGCACACACACTCACAGCTGCGAGACGGAAAAAAACAGATGTTGAAGGAATTAAAGAGACGGCGTCTTTAGCGTGTAAACAGAGCAACATCTGGAGAGGTGGCGGCGAACACGGCTGATATTTAACAATGAGACGACAGAGTATCTGCTGGAATGATGATGTCACTGAGAGGGACAAAAAACTGTCGACAGCTCCTCAAAAGTGGGACTAAACCAGTTAGAGCTCCCTCTACTGGCCGGGTGTGGTATTTGTAATAACGTCCACTTTGGAAAGAAATGCTTTTTCTAGTATCACCTTTATCATCTAAAATTGATTACAGGGACAAAATGTGAGTCTTCAAACACTAAAATACTTAAAATGTTGTTTAAAATAAATAAAAATTCAAATAGTTTGAGGAACAACCATCAATAATCTATAACCTCATTCTAAGCTGATCACTTTTTACATTTAAATGATAAAAATCTGCTATAATAACATCAAAACATTCAAAATAACAACAGAGAGCATCAGTAAAAGTTCAAGTTTTTGAACAATTTATGACTTTATATAAAAGTTTCAGGATTAAATTTCAGTGAGGATCATGCGCTAAAGTTTTTGTTTATCTGTCTGGACCTGAGGTGTTGCATTATTTTATGTAACGTGATGCAGCATGTCAACAAAGTCTGAAGAAACCAAATTTGTAAAGTTGCGCGCACTGCAAATAACAACATTTCTCCACATTTGGCTGAAATATATTTGTCAAATATTAAATATAAATGTTGATTGTTATTTATAAATGCTAAAAAATAAAAGTCCTGTTTCTAAATATTTAGCTAGGAAAATATTAACTGAGATTTCTAAATCTTGAGGTACGATTTCTTAATATTTATCTAATATGCAAATTAACACTCCCGCCCACAGGAAGTACCAAAATAAAAGTTGGAGGAAGTGATCCAGTTAAGCGGATTTTGAGAAAGTCAAACACAGTTGGCTAAATCAGCTGTCAGAAAATAAATGTACCACGTGCTGTGATGGCGCTGTTGAAGATCCTGTGACTGACACTGAAGAAGTCGAGCTCGACATTCTCAAAATCACTTTGTCCAACTTTTATTTTGGTGCTACCAAGCAGCCAACCTACCAACCTCTGGTCTGAGAATATGAGACGATGCTGAAGTGCTAAAATCTGCTGTTTCTCCAGTGTCCGCCTGAGGTTGGCTCTGGAAGTACAGGAAGTCACAAACACACCAAGCCAAAAAAAGCTGTTTTCAAAGCAGAAATTAACCTATTTACAGCCTGGTTCAAAAAACATCTCCTGTCTGAGTCGCTGATTTCACTATCAGCTCCCACTGTACGGGGGGTGAATTTTTTCCAACTCAGCCGTTCAGAGGATATTAAGATCACGAACTCCCCCAATCAGAGGCACAGCTGAGGGTCACGTGACCAACAGGCGCCCTATGGCTGTAGGCGAAGCCCTTACCTCTACCAATATGGCCGCTATAGCCGATCTGCTTCATTCTCCGTTTCAGAATCAGACAGGTGACGTCTTTATACAGTCTATGGGTACTGCCCAGCAGGCGGGAGTGTGAATTTGCATATTAGCTAAATAATTTGGAATCGTACCTCAAGATTTAGAAATTATTGCAAAAATGTTTTTAAATGTTTCCTGAAGATTTAGAAATCTTGGTAAATATTTATACATTTTGATGAATAATTAGTCTTAGCTAAATATCTAGAATCAGGACATTTATTTCTAAGAATTATAAATAACATTCAACATTTATATTTAATATGTGACAAATATATTTCAGTTTTTTCTCTAAATCTGCAGAAAAAGTGATGTTTTAGAGCTAAATGTGGAGAAATGTTGTTACTTGTAGTTTGTGCAGTTTAACAATCAGCGCCCCATAACCACACAGAAACTTGGGCCAATTTTGGCTAAAACGAACGACACCATCTGTACCGACCAACACGTCACATTCAGTCTTAAAGGGATATACATGCAAATGTGGCATCTGGTCTGAATGGTGAATGGGATAAATGGATCTCCTTAGTCCTGTTTCCACCAAGTGGTTCAGTTTGGTTTGGACAGGTCCCTAAATCACCGACCCGTACCGTCCCACTTTTTGGTTCCCTTATGTTGGGGAGCCAGATGTACCGTACCCAACCCCAGAAGGTGGAGCTAGAAACTCTCCAGTCTGCTGATTGGTGGAAAGAATCATCACTTCCTGTGTGACAGCAGTGATAAAGAACAGCACACAACCCTGACATGTTTAAACCTCCAGTCCACTTCCTGTAGAGAACTTCCTGTTTGTTTGGAAAATGGCGTCACGAACAGAACTGATCCATACTCGACTACTGATTGGGTTTTGACCAATCAGAGTGGAGTATTTCAATCCAGACATCTCTTGTGTGCTTAGTTAGAAATCCAGGTGATTAATTCAGTTTAAGTCAACAAACTTCCAAACTTCTGAATCAGTTTAAGAACTTTAAAGCTCTTTGGTTTGTAGGTCGACAGTTGGTGTTTCAGTGTCTGACTGTGTTGGATCCTCTGTCTCTGAAATATTCAAAGCTATGGTAATAAAATAAGATGAATCCAAAAGGTGACCTTATAATATCTCCAAAGACGAGATAAACTGGATGTTTTCATCACGACAGACTCTGGAGGTAATGAGACACCTGATTGGAGGAGAGTGGATGTTTACTCTGCAACAGTCTCAAATATAAAAACCATGACTACAGGACTCTCCCGCCCCCCCCCTGCCGCCGCCCGGTGAGTCTTTTGAACGCCTTTTATCTCCTGGCTCAGTCAGATTTATATTTATTTCTTTTTCCTCGCGCGGCTCAGAGAAACAAATCATTAGTTGTTGAACAACACGGCCGTCTGCGCCCTTGAAGAGGATGTTTGCTGTGTCAGAAAACAATTAGAAGCAAACAGAGAGAAAGAGCCGGAGCTGTTTAAAGATGGCCTCACTCTCAAACAGGAAGTTAAACAAGCAGCAGCGCCATAAAGCAGATAACAGCCGCCGTGTCCTCACGTTACACCGCCGCTCCTCTCACCTCCGGGATGTCCAGGCTTCTACCTGCTCCACCTGCTCGCAGATTCCCCAACAGGCGACACCAGCAGCGTCCAAGCAGCCCTCACATTTAGCAGCAGACACCACGCTGTGCAGACTCCTCCCTGTTAGTGAGAGGACGCCCGCCGGGACCCGAGGCGGCGTCTCCGTCTCAGGAGGACGCGCTCATTGTGCTGGAAGCAATCTCCTGCTGCAATAAACCCGTCACACTGAAGGCTAATGACACTTCCTGCTCCGCCGCCATGTTCTTCCCATGTAGCCACCTGCTACATTACAGCCCGTCGATAAATCAACAGGAGAGTGTCAGGATACAGGGGAATAAACACGTCAACAAGGCCCGGGAAACAATCAGTCAGTGTTCAGGAGGAAGAGTCAGAGCGCCAGAGAGAAAACGAAGACAGCAGCCACAAACACGGTTCAGTTTGACAGAGACGTTCACGTTTCAACCGTTTCCACCAAGTGGTCCAGTTTGGATCAATAAAGCCTGATCCTGTTTGTGTTTCCACAGCCAACCGTGTCTTTCTTGGTAGGCGGCGTGTAAGCTGGATGCTAATAGCCGCCCTAATAAATCCAACAAAGAAGACCAGAGTTTGACCTTTGACCTCCAGTTTCACATCAAGAAGGAAAATCTAAATTCCTTTGCAAAGCTAAAAAATTCACTCTGCAATAAGATGGGATTTTCTCTTTTCTAACTTTTTTAAGTTACCACAAAAAAAACATACTTCAGTTTCATTTTCTTTTTACTTAAATGTGGCTAACGCTAATCGTCAGATATTAGTCTGCCTCTTGCCCCGAAGAAAAATTATCTTAAGGGTAGTTTACTCATATTTTAGAGGCTGGGATTTTCAGATCAACATTAAAACATTTATTTTTCCTCCATATTCAACGAGCAACGATGAGTGTTTACGTTCCCTACCTGCCAAACCATACGCAGAACATTCAAGCTAACAAGCAATCAGAGCTAACACCACTCTGTACGTGTGAGATTATTTCATCAGATTTAGGCAGATTTCTACAGCTATAAAGTTTTTGTTCAACTTTTTAAAGTTACCAAAAAAAAAAAAAACATACTTAAGTTTCGTTTTTCTTTTTACATAAAAGTGGCTAACGCTGATCGTCAGCTATCAGTCTGCTTCTTGCCCCAGAAAAAAAATATTTTAAGGGTAGTTTACTCATATTTTAGAGGCTGGAATTTTCAGATTAACATAAAAACATTTATATTTCCTCCATATTCAACCACTAAATGTCAGTGTTTACGTTCCCTTCATGCCAAACTATACGCAGAACATTCAAGCTAACAAGCGATCAGAGCCAACGCCACTCTGGATGTGAGAGATTATCTCATCAGGTTAAAGCAGATTTTTAAAGCTATAAAGTTTTCTTTGTTAAACTTTTTTTAAGTTACCACACACACACACACACACACACAAAAAAAAAAAACATACTTAAGTTTCATTTTCTTTGTATTTGAATGTGGCTAACGCTGATTGTCAGATATCAGTCTGCCTCTTGCCCCAGAGAAAATTATTTAAAGGGTAGTTTACTGATATTTTAGAGGCTGGGATTTTCAGATTCACATATAAACATTTATTTTTCCTCCATATTTAACCACTAAATATAAGTGTTTACGTTCCCTTCATGCCAAACCAGACGCAGAACATTCAAGCTAACGAGCAATCAGAGCTAACACCACTCTGTACGTGAGAGGAAGTGGGTCTGACTCACAGATTAAAGCAGATTTTTAAAGTTATAAAGTTTGAAGACTCTTGCGTTAGTGTTTGTTATGTAAACTGAAGGAGGAGCCTCATTGGTCGACACAGCTGTCAATCAATTTATCTTTGTCAAAATGTGCGCTAACGAAACCTCATGAGAATTAAATTTGATAACAGAAACCATCTTTGAGAGAAATGTCCTTGGTGGTTATTTTAGTGAGTTTTATTCAGCTTCCTTCTGTTGAAGTTAGGGAGGCGGGGCTTAAGATCAGAGTGGCAGCCAATCAGGAAGAGGAGCTCTTTAAGTTCAGGAAGCTGTTTAACTTTCATTCACCAAAACGTGCCACAAACTCAGCAATGAAACACTGAAAAACTATAGACTATAAAAAAAAAAATGGACAAAAACTGCTCCCCCTGGTGGCTGGCTGCAGTATCGGTTAAAAACTCCATCTCCCCAGTCATTCCAGATGGGCTGTGGTCAAACTTTAAAAAATTAATCCACCTGGTAGAAATGTTTCTCACGTCTGATTGTTGTTGTGATTTGAAGATATCATTTGGCTGTCTTGTGTTCAAGTCCTCTTTTTTCTGAAAAGTTTCATTTTCATTAGTTAAAAGATGTTAAAAACAAGATTTTAAGTCACATTTATCGATGATTGACAGCTGACGTTCTCGAGCATTTTTTGGGGGGGATTGTAAAATATGTCAGGAAGTAGAGTCAAGAAGTGATGAGACTCTCAAAAGAAAAAAAATAAACCCTCAGGCGGGTCCAGACCACAGCTGAACGGTTCATTTTCAGTAAATTATCAAAGTAATAGAAAGTTTTTAGACTTATGAGTTTGTGTTTGTGAGGTTTACTCTCATCGTTCACTGCAGGAGCTCTCATTGGTCGACACAGCTGTCAATCAAACATCTTATCCAATCACAAAACGAATGCTAACAGTTTTTTTTTATTATTTCTTTATGATATAAAACAAAAATGTTGATTTGAAATCTTTCAATTTGACTGAAGTTCCATCTGTTTGAAAAGAGGAGGCGGGGTTTAAGACCTGAGCTCCAGCCAATCAGGAGGAGGAACTCTTAACGTTCAGGAAGCTGTTTTTACAGCCTCAGCATTGTAAGCCTCAGACGGGTCCAGATCACATCAGAACGGCTCATTTTCAGTAGATTTGTTAGGTTTACTCTCAGCGTTCACTGCAGGAGCTCTCATTGGTCGACACGGCTGTCAATCAAACATCTTATCCAATCACAAATAAAATGCAAACTTTTGTTAAGATTGAAAACATGTCTGAGAAAAATTGAATTGTTCAGTTTGACTCTAGTTCAATCTGTTTGAATGGAGGGGGCGGGGTTTAAGACACAAGCTGCAGCCAATCAGGAGGAGGAACTAAGAGTTCTGGCTTCAGGAACTTTAAGGAAACACCTCAAACAGCGCTCAGTGAGGGTTTTCATCACCTCAGACTGCTCCAGGATCTGGTTCCTCCTGCATCCTGATCTTTGAGATTTGCTGCACAATCACCACACTCGATGTCTCATTCGCGACTTTCTGATTTTGGAAATTGACCAGAATCCTCTCTGCAAACACTGGTGTTTACTTTTCATTACGCAGGGATAGAGGAGACAAACACACGCTGCAGATCTGCTCAGGCACCAGGCCGGAGGAAGGAGCAGGAGGAAGGAGCAGGAGGAGGGAGCAGGAGCCGGTCTCCAGCCGAGGAACCTGAATCCACAACCAGCTGTGCCCCACATCTTTCAGCGTGGCCTGGAGAGCTCGCAGGGCTCGGCTCATTCTGCTGTAAATAAAGCAATCAGTGGGTGAATCAGAGGATCAGCAGCAAAGTGAGGGGCTCAGGAACAAAGCTGCAGGAGATCAGCGTTAAAAACACGAGCAGAGGGTCTCAGTGATTCATACTCCTGATTTAAAGCAGCAGAGGCTTAAAGAGTCATGATTCTGGCCTTTAATATCCCAAAGAGTCCCACAGGACGCTTAGTATTCACCCCCCAGCCGCCTGCAGCAGGGTAATATATCCAGCACCTCGCAGCTTTAGATGCAGTGAAATATTAATGGGACCCTCCTCGGGCTAAAGGTTACCTCTGCCCTCAGAAGCTGGAGATGAAAAGCCAAAACTCAGCAGCTGTGATGATCCGCCCCAGAAAAACAAACTTTCCAACTCCCTCCACCAGGATCCAGGTCTGCACCAGGATCAGGAAGGGGACATGTGGAATCAAAGAAAAGGGCGTGAACTCGCAGATCCACCTCAGCGGGATCAAAATCACTCAATGCGTTAATTTCCCAAACGCGTCTCTCTCCGCGCGTCGGGCGCGTCCGAGCGGCGGAAACGGGACACTTGCTGCAGATTTGAGCACAAAGAAAACGCTTCAATCCGCATCATGCAGAGCGCACACACACAGCCAGCTCCGGGCAGCCTTACCATGACGTTGCCCTGCATCTTCGCGGTCTCAATCAGACTCTTTTCCTTCATGTTGGCGTCCTCCGCGCGGATCCGATCCGCCTCCCGGAGCCTCGATGTGCAGCAGACTTTTGGACAGCTTCCGTCAGCTCTGCTTCCCCCGCCACTTCCCAAGCTAGAGCCCTGAGGTAGAGAGCCAGTTCATAAGTGGGTGGGCTTACAACCAGGCGGACTGATGAGGATCAGGGGAGCGACACACGGCGCGCCTCGCTGTGAATGCGCAGAGGAAGAAATCCCAGAGAGGAGAAGTTTGAGCTGGGTGATGGTTTTCTCTCCTCTCTTTAAGGAGACAGACAGACAGACAGACAGACAGACAGACTGACAGAGCTGCTGCTGCTGCTGCTGCAGGTGTCATCTGATGGACAGCGCGTACATCATCACGGCTCCAACAACCTGACTCCAGATCAGCTGGGATCAGATTTACATTCAGACACAGGAAGGTCACATCATCATCAATCTGATCTCTCCGTTTTCTTTTTAATGGGGCTTTTATAGTGGAGGGAATAAAACCTTAAAGGTCAGCATGAAGCCTCTGAGCTCTTTATGGAGATCTCTCTCTAAAGTCTGCTCCTCTGTTGCTCTAAATCTCCTCCACTCTTTACAAAATCAAACTGGAGGGTTCACTGCTCGATATACGGCATCCCAAAGAAGGGAACCCTAACCTAACGCGCTCAGGTGTCCTCTTGGTGGCTGACATGTGCGCCAAAGTGCTGCTTTAGGAGTCAGTTTCCATGCTAAAGAGCCACTTTGGAAGCCAAAAAGTGCGTTAAAGGGAATCCATGGTGCCAAAATGTGCGCTACGGTGCTGCTTTAGAGCCAAAACATGAAACACGTGCTAAAGTGCCCCCTTAGGATACAAAATGTGCGCTAAAGTGCCACTTTGGAAGCCCAAATGTCTACTAAAGGAAAGTCTGGGGTGCCAAAATGTGTGCTAAATTTCTGCTTTTGAGCCAATATGCATGCTAAAGTGCCATTTATGAAGCTAAAACACGCACTATATGGTTCTCTTAGGATACAAAATATGTGCTAAAGTGCTGCTTATATGACCCTAGAGTGTCCTCCTCAGAGCCAAAATGTGTGCCAAAGGGAAGTCTATGGTGCCAAAACATAATACAGGTGCCAAAGTGCCCCAATGAGAGCTAAAATCAGTGCTAAAGTGCCCCACATGAAGCCAAAACATGCGCTTAAGTATCCTTTTGGGATACAAAATGTGTGTCTAATTGCTGCTTTGGAGCCAAACAATAAAACAAGTGCTTAAGTACCTACTGGGGTCCAAATGTGTGCTAACATGTCCTTTATGAAATCAAAACACACTAAAGTGCCATCTGAAGGATTCAAAATACCCTTTTGGGATACAAAATGTGTGCTAAATTGCTGCTTTGGAGCCACTATTCCTGCAAAAACTGCACTCTTTGGGTCCAAACGTGTGCCAAAGTGCCCCTTTGGAAGCCAAAATGTGAGCTAAAGTGCCCTCTTAGGAGCCAAAACACGCACTTTATGGTTCTCTTAGGATACACAATATGTGCATAAGTGATGCTTTAAAGCCAATATGACACTAAAGTGCCCTCTTAGGAGCCAAAATGTGTACTAAAGGGAAGTTTATGGTGCCAAAACACAAAACAGGTGCCAAAGTGCCCCCTTGAGAGCTAGAATCTGTGCTTAAGTGCCCTGCATGAAACCAAATCACGCATTTTAGTATCCTTTTGGGATACAAAATGTGCTTTGGAGCCAATACGCATGCATAAGTGCCATCTCTGGGTCCAAACATGTGCCAAAGTGCCCCTTGGACGCCAAAACATAAAACAAGTGCTAAAGTACCTACTTGGATTTTTAATGTGTGCCCTTTATGAAGTCAAAACACGCTAAAGTGCCACCTTAAGATACAAATGTGTGCTCATTTGTTGCTTTGGAACCAATACGTATGCAACAGTGCCTTGTTGGGTTCAAACATGTGCCAAAGTGCCCCTTTGGAGGCCAAAACAAGGGAAATCCATGGTGCAAAAATGTGCGCTACAGTGCTGCTTTGGAGCCAAATCATGAAACACGTACTAAAGTGCACTATTGGGAGCCAAAACACACACTTTAAACTCTCTTGTGATACAAAATATGTGCTAAAGTGCTGCTTTGAAGCCAATATGATGCTATAGTGTGCTCTTGGGAGCCAAAATGTGTGCTGAAGAAAAGTCTATGATGCCAAAGTGAGTACTAAAGTACCCCTTTGGGGCCAAAACATAAAAAATGTACAAAAGTGCCCCTTTAAGAGCTTAAATGTGTGCCAAAGTGCCCTCCATGAAGCCAGAACATGCATTAAAGTACCCTTTTGGGCTACAAAATGTGTGCTGCACTGCTGCTTTGGAGCTAAAATGCATGCAAAAGTTCTCTTTTTGGGTCTATACTTTTTCTAAAGAGCCCCTTTGGAAGCCAAAATGTGCGCTACAGTTCTGCTTTGAAGCTGAAACATGAAGCACATGCTATAGTGCCTTTTATGAAGCCAAAACACACATTATGTGGCCCTTTAAGGATACAAAATGTGTGCTCAAGTGCTGCTTTAAAGCCAATATGACGCTGAAGTGTCCTCTTGGAGGCCAAAATGTGTGCTAAAGGTAAGTCTAAGGTGCCAAAATGTGTACTGCAGTGCTTCCTTTAGAGCCAAAATATGAAACACTTGCTAAAGTGTGCCCATGGAATCCAGGATATATGCAAATGTGCCCTGTTAAAGACAAACTATGCTCTATAGTGCCCTTTTGGGATACAAAATGTGTGCCAAAGTGTCTTATATTTTCCTTTTCTTCTCCTGCCCTTCAAACAGTCTGTGCATGTTCCTGTTTTCTGATGTTGTTTTGCAGTCTGGAGGTTAAGATAAAAAAATAAAAAAAGCTGATGTTCTGGTGATAAATGATAATCTTCTTACAGTCTGAAAAGACTGCTCACTGAGATAGTCCAGACCACACGTCCCCCTCAGTAACCAGGTTAGGAAAGACCAGCTCTGTGCATGTTTCTGTTTCAGGCCTGATCATGTGACGTAGAGACCAGATCCTGGAGGAGTAACTCAATCAAACTCCTCATCACCCGGGCTGGGGACCATTTCTTTGCTTCATTGTTCAGAGAAAACTTGAAGATTGAGGAGTCCTGCTGAACCTGACATGAACTAAAAATGTGTGGAGAAGTTTATCGAAGTAAAAGTTTATCTTCACACGTCAGTTTCACCTTCTTTGAAGAAACAGTCACATCTTTACGACAGTGGGTGTGGAGCTCAGATCTCAGGAAACAGTACCAACTCTGACCACAGGTGGCACTGCAGTCAACAGCAAACAGATCGTCCTCACAGAGACTTTAAACACTGAAGCTAACTCTGTGTTTAAGCTAATTCTGAGGCTTTTTCTGCCTCCATTAGAAAAAAAAAAAACACTGTTTAAAGATGAAGAGCAGCTCCTCCTCCTGTTGTTCCTCAGGTCTCATGTAAAAGCTTATTGATTCCTGTTACTGTGGTCAATAACAAATCACAACAAACACACACACACACCCCTCACAGCACAGAGAGGCCACAGATGTGAGTCTCGTCTCTACTCTCACTTTTCTTTTTACTATTTTTAAGTTAAAAAGAAAAACGCCCACGCCGTCCTCGGCTTCCTCCGCCTCCAACATGACGCCTGCCTCCCGCTCACGCTCCCTCCAGCTTCACAAATCAATATCAGCCTGAGAGGATTCAGACGCTCTGTTTACTGCAGCATCACAAAAACACACGCCGCCGCCGCCGATGATGATGATGCTGCTGCAGCCAGGCAGCACCGCATCCTGAACTCACAGCAGCAGCCGTGCAGTCAGAGGAGCTTCCCTCAGCTGGGAAGAGCCAACAGCGTGTCTCTCGTATAAATCTCGTTTAAAAAGTGCCGCGTATTAATTAAGGCTGTCAAAACAAGCTAATGGGGCCGTGGGGCTCCCAGGACGCCAGCTGGACTGCTGACAGAGGGAGAACGCAGGAAGCTGCCTCTTCATTACCGCGGCGGCAGGTTCATCCTGGATTTCACACAGCTCTCCTCCATCTGAGACGACTTCAAAGATCCACGGCGCTCTGAGCTCTGAGCTCTTTACAACTTCAGCAAAGAGAGGTTTCTGTTGTTTGGAGCAGGAGCTGCTTTACAGCTAAACAGCTTTACGCTAAAGCTAACACTGCTACATCCCCACCAAACAGGATATGAGCTGTATTCTATAAACACTTCAACTGCTTTCTTTCCCATTAAACCACCTCGTCCTTTCACATAACGTCTCACTGATAAAACACTTAAACTATGGAGGGGTACTGAGTTAGGTACTTTTAAAGGTACTGACCAAAATCCAAAACTGTTCCATGTTTTGGTACCTGAATGCAGCATTGTGACTGTGAGGGAGTGGAAGAGTGGGTGATTTTCCACGCTGGACATGAACACAGCATTACAAGGTGATATACTGACAGATAAATAGGTTAAAATGAAAAAAAAACTGTATATTTTACTATTAAACAAACTGATATTTTTACCACATCAACACAAAAAAAGGTACCGAAAATTGGTACCATTAAGTACCGGTACCAAGGCATCCGTATCGTATCGCTTCAAATGTGAAAGGTTCCCATCCCTATGAGTCACTCGTCGTCATGACAGCGGATATGACTGAATGTAGCTCACAGAGAAGAAAGAAGGAAACATTTACAACCAAAAAAAAAAATGCAAAAAGAGATTTCTTTAAGGATGAGGAGTCTGACAGAAAAAATGGATAAAGCATCTGAGATCCTTTATTTTGTCCCTCTGGAGCCCCCCTAGTGTCTTTACATGATTTACAGCTTTACAAAAAATTCAATTATGGACACACCATACTGGATTTTTTGCCAATATTTAACAACTCATTTAGCAGAGACCAATAATAAACTAACTTCTGTAGTGGAAGTAGTATAATGAATTATGGCACGTTCTCTAATCCCATAAAAATGATATGATTTTATTTTAACTTGTAATAGGGTTTTATTGGTTATGGGTATTTGGTCAATCCTTGGTTGTTTTGGATGTTTTATATAAATTGACTTAACAATTGTTTTGTAATGTTAATTTCATGTGCAAATATGAAAAATATAAACTTAAAATTGTACATTTATTTACAGTAAATGTAAAAAATTATTTATCAAATTTATTTACAATTTATTTATTTATTTATTTATTTATTTTTATCATTGTTTTTATGGTTTTATTTTTTCATTTAATTGTGCACTTTGAGATTTGTTTACAAATGTAAAGTGCTCTATAAATAAAATTCTTTTTTTTTTTTTAATGACAAATGCTTTTAAACTAGTGCTGGGCAAGTTAACGCGTTATTTTTGCGTCAACCCCTCAATCTTTTAACGCCGTTGAATATTTTATCGCACATTAGTGCATGTTGCTCACATTCTTTTATTTTGTAAATGTCTGTTGCTGACCGCGGTGGAACCGGAAGTGAAATTGGTGGAAAAACACGACGAGTAACAAAAACAAGCATGGAGAAGAGGGGCAACGCCACGGAACTTAAAGGCGCTCGACGCTTAGTGTATCAGTCCGCGCGCACGGCGTGCCAGATATAAACAAACGCAGGTAGTCTGCCAGGACGAAGAGACACGATGAGAACTAGAGCCTTATTTAGCGGTGTTTTTGTGTGAAAGTAACGCGCTGAAAATTCTCTGAATAAAGCGTGAATGCAGACCAATATCAGATTTTTTCAGTGGGAGTCTGTTTATTTGTGTTTTTGGTCAAGTAAAATATGTCCCCGTCTGAGTGCAGAGGAAACCTGCAGAGGAGCAGGGAGGGGGTGTTTGGTGTGAGCGCTCTGGGCTTCTGCTGCACAAAAACACTGCTGTAGGGGTAATTTCTGCCCTAAACCTTGTGATAGGACCCAACTTGTTCCATCCCAGAGGATCACTTTAATGCCCTGATAGTGACATTAAGCTTTAATTTTGTATTTACATTTTGTAAATTTGATTTGCACTAAATATGTGATTTAACTATTTCTGTATAACAAGTACTGATTTAGTGTTTGCATGACAGATGTTATGGCACTTTCACAATGCGATTAATTATGATTAATCAGGGAAATCATGCGATTAATTACAATTAAAAGTTTTAATCGTTGCCCAGCCCTAATTCAAAAAATCCATAAGATAAATCCGGCTTGACAGCTAGTTGATGCTCTTCCTGAGAAAAACAACAATTACTGAGAGATATCACGACATCTTCAGTCATTTTTTGTTACATTAATGTAGAATAATATGTTAGAAGCCCAGACTTCCCTCTCCTTAGCTTCTTTGTCCAGGCCAGCCGAGAGATGTAGTCTCTCCAGCGTGTCCTGGGTCTGCCCCGGGGTCTCCTCCCGGTGGGACGTGCCCTGAACACCTCACCAGGGAGGCGTCTGGGAGGCATCCTCATCAGATGCCCGAGCCACCTCAACGTGGAGGAGCAGCGGCTCTACTCCGAGCTCCTCTTGGATAGCCGAGCTTCTCACCCTACGAATTCACATCTCCAGAAGGAAAAAAATAACTTACAGATGTTTTCTCTTTTTTTTCACATCTCTAGAAGGAAAAACATCTGTAAGTTAATATTTAACCAGAAATAAAAGATCTCTATAGTTGGAAGAGTGCAGTAACTGGACGTTCAGAGATTCAAAGATCGTCCAATCGGTGTGAAGATCACTCCATCAGCTGTGTGGGCTTCACCTCACTGATGGATAAACATCCCAGACGCAGGCATGTGTGAAGGTAAATCCAGATCCACGCCGCCATCAGTCAGCCGTAATGGTTGTTAGCATTACTGAGAAACGGCGTCTGATCCTTTTACAGTCTGTTGACGAACGGAGAGACGGAGACGTAAACCTGATGGAGCACAGAGCGTCCAACAGGAAAGGTGTTTACTACCAGAGAGGAGAGTTCAGGGTGTGTGTGTGTGTGTGTGTGTGTGTGTGTGTGTGTGTGTGTGTGTAATGTACCTGCAGGGAGGAACTGAGCTGGAACTGCTGAGGAAACATAAATATTAATCACCTGCTGGAACTTTTGATGAACGCTGCTACGGATCGCTGGCTAAAGCCGAACCCTCCAATCAGGAGCCAGCGTCCAATCAGAGCTCAGGAAGAGCAACAAGACCAGGAAGTGCTCGGGAGGTGTTCAAGTTTTAAAACAATCACAACAATATTTAACTTTTAGCCTTTCTAGAAACTAACATTTGTTAAAATTAAAACTTACACTAATCCTGTCATGTTTAACGCTGTAAAAAATTAACTTCCAAATAACAGGGAAGTATAACTGCTGCTGTTATTTTACAGCTGAATTTTTTACAGTGTAGTGTAACTGACTGTTTTCCTTCAGGGTTAGCCTGATAATAACTGATGGCTTAACTTTTAGGACAAGTTTGTTTGTAAGACCTTACGCATGCACGGTTTCTGATTTCATCTCCCCGTACCTTCACCTCTCATCCTTTTGAACCGCTCCAGTGCGAGCGGAGCCGCCGCAGCCAGCTGCCGTGCTGCGGGAACTCATCATCCGTCCCCGAGCGAAGCGAAGCGGGTTCAAGTGATGAATCTGATCCAAGCTCCTGACAAACGCCTGCTGTTCAGGCAACTGTGCCATTAATATTCAGGAGTGCTTACTGCTCCGTCACAGGGAGGAGGAGGAGGAGGAAAAGACACCTTTAAGATGAAATATAATTATCCTAACTTTTCTGTCTGTGACTGCCAGGAGCTGCTGGGACGGGCCAGACCAGGGGTCTTCAACCTGTGGTTCTGGGGCCTTATTCGGCCCTTTGACTCCTCAACATGCGGCCCTTGTAGCTTTAGAAAAATATCATTGAAATAAATAATTGTTATTTATTGATGATTAAAGACACTGACACTGAATAAAATCCTGCGTTAACATTTAGTTGAACTAAATCTTCATCCCATCTGTCAATAAAGCCTGCCACCGCTCTACTTCACCTCCTACAACATCAACAGCCCACCAACTTTCCATGCACCTGTGGCTAACCTCAAGTTTTACAGCCCTGGGAAGATAACTACATCTACAAAAAGACTAATCTGGAAGAAAACACTGATTTTAATTCTGTGAGGATGGATTCATTTCACTGACAAGTTATAACACATGCTTTAAGCGTAGAAGGACAAACGCAAAGAACAAAAATTGATAAATTTGAGCAATATTATAAATAATTGTTTAAAATTTGAGGATACTTTTTTGAAATTTGAAAAAGTTTGATTTTAAGAATTGTTTAAAGGTTTGCAAATTTTTTATTTGTTTTAATTGCTTGCAATCTTTGTAGTTTGAAATGCAAAATTTTTGCACATTTTTGAAATGTAAAATAATTTTTGGATGCTTTTGCAAGTCTTTAAATTGCAAAATTTTTGCAATTTTTTTGAAATAATTGTTAGTAAAAAATTTTGGGACATTTTTGAATTTTTTTTATTTTGTTGCAATTTTTGATTTGATTTCAAAGTTTTTTTCCAACTTTTCCATTTTTTAAAGTTTGACAAATTAAACCGAAAATTATTCTTTAAAAATTAAAATAATTAAATTAAATAATCAAAATAAAAATAGTGTTTTTAAAGTTTGTTTTAGTTATTTTTATTAATTGTTTCATTGTTTTAAATTATTTTTAGAACAATGTGACAATTTTACTTTGTGCAGCTTTGTTTTAATGATTATTTGTTTTATTTACTTATTTATTCCTGCACTTCTTTTATGTACAGCACTCTTTTTCAACTGAGGTTGTTTTGAAGTGCTTTATAAAT
This sequence comes from Halichoeres trimaculatus, assembly GCF_033239565.1. Lineage (NCBI taxonomy): Eukaryota > Metazoa > Chordata > Actinopteri > Labriformes > Labridae > Halichoeres > Halichoeres trimaculatus. Next base: position 1,305,960 of record NW_027437196.1, on the reverse strand, counting down.
AAAATTGAGTTGAGTTAAAATATTTTTCAATTTTTTGATCAAATTTTTGTATTTTTATATTAATTTTCAAACTTTTATTCATATTTTTACTTTTTTTTTAAATTCTTAAATTTTTTATAAATTTCTAACTTATTTGACATTTTTGCTAATTTTCAAAACTTTCATAAATTCAAAAACCTTCTAGTCTAGATACCTATTCACCTAATTTTATGCACTTTTTTGTCTTTATAGTGAAGATAAAGTAGATTTCCTGGCTCCAGAATGACTTTAATCCAGGTGAGCAGATCAGGTAATCCTCCACCTGTTTGAAACACGCTTCAGTCGTTGCATGAAATAAAAACTTCAGAGGAAACTTGAAACCATCGGGACATTCATCAGGACTAACACATCAGTGACAGCGTTAATAGACCTCCTGCATGGAGGCTGGAGATTAATGTCTTCTCACACGCGTGTGTTCCTCGTTTCTCCTCTCCTGAATTCATTAGAGAGCCTAACGATCCGTCGCTCTGACAGTCCGGGGTGAAGGGGGTCAGAAGAAAAACCTCTTATCAGGATTATGGAGCCCCCCGCCAGCAGTGAGGTGCTCCTGATGTTTTTGGGGAGAAATTCATGTTTGAGATGTAAATCAGCTGATGGAGCTACTTCCTGCTGCTCACTAATGGCTACAGTTTGAGCTAAAGCTCCAATCTGCTCCACGTTTACCTCCGTCACCCTGCAGACCAGCTTTAAAGTCTGAATGTGCTGGTCTCTGGGTCTCTGGGTCTGCAGGATCCATCAGGAGGAGGTGCAGCCACAGCGTGTTGTTAAAACAGGAGAAGACATCGGTGACCGCAGCACACGCCGTATCAAGGCGTCCAGTAATTAAGCTGATAATGAAAGCATCGATTCGTCCTGCGAAGGTCTCGCTTCAGTTTATCGTGCGTGATGAGAGCTGTCACCAGGATGAAGCTCCGGACTCGCTGCTCGGGGATCTGGACCAATCAATCCTGGGTTTGGGTGAGTTTTAATCACTTTGGTTTTCATACGTTGGATCTCATCCAGTCCCTAGAGAAAGTGCTGCCACTCAACTCAACTCAACTCAACTCAACTCAACTTTATTTGTAGAGCACTTTAAAACAACCTCAGCTGAAACAAAATGATCAAGGAGAAAAAGGTTTAAAAAAGATTTTCAAAGTTGGTTTTATAAACTGAATTTAATCTGAAATTCACCATTTATGCCAAAGTCATATTTTTGTGAGCAGGTGGCACAAAATTCCTGATAATTCACTTCTTTGGAGAGCTGATACTTTGACAATCTAGCGCCGTGTTTTACGAAGGAAGTGAGGCGTATGTTGTTCATTACTGTTGCAATGGAAACACATTCAGTGACAACGTCAGACGTCCATATTTAGGCAACTTTTAGCCCCGTTTCCACCGAGTGGTTCAGTTCGTCTCAGTACGGCACACACTTTGTGGCGTTTCCTTTGACCAAAACCAGGACAGGTCCCCAAATCACCAACCCGTACCGTACCGTACCGTACCGTACCGTACCGTACCACTTTTTGATTTCCTTCTGTCTAGGTGTCAGACTAAACTGATCCAATCCCAGAATATGGAGCTAGAAACATTTTTATCAGTGGGGTACAGATTACACGCCGTCTACCAAGAAGGGCACGGTTGGCTTTACTGATCCGTACCGTACCAAACTGAACTGATCCGTACCGTACCACTTGGCAGAAACGGGGCTTTCGTCATTATTTCTGCATTCATCATGATTTATGTTGTGTAGTTGTGTTCTGTTTTTTTTTTAAGCAAAACTTTATGATCTGTTCAAATATCTGTAAGTTTCTCACAGCTGTTTAGTCTGGCTTTGGTTAGACGTTACCTCGGGAATACACTAGATGAGTCTCCTGTCCGGATCTCAGTGGCGTTGACTGCGAACCCTCTCATCCGTCATCTCACATTTCACTATTTTATTTTGAAAGTCAGTGCTCTCTTTAGGTAGTTTCCATGCTCGACTTCCTGTCCCATTGTGAATTTTAGTTTTGGGTATCTGCTGCGACCTGCTGGAGCAGGGAAGCAGCCGGACGCCAACAGATCAGGTCCAGTTGTCCTGACAGAGCAGAGCCAGATCGGTTGACTTTAGATCCCATAAGACAGCGTTTCTCAGATTTTTTCGGACCATAGACCACTTATCCTCCCAGAAAAATCTTGCGGACCACCAGGAGCTAAATATCCCCAGAACAACATCCCGGAGAACAAACTGATATACTGTAAACTCAAATTATACATGTTACAACTTGCTAGGGCTGCAACTAAAAATTATTTTGGAAATGGATTAAAACGCCATTATTTTTGCAATTAAAATTATACATTTTATTTCTTCAATTCCCTTTATTCAGAATAAGTATTTTTTGCAATGACAGTGACTAGAGTGAAAAAGTGCACTTAATCCTTTGTAGTTCAGTGGTTTTTGCTTTTTGTTTTTTTTTAGAATGAGGGAGAAAATGGACCTGAAAATCAGAGTTTAACTACATTGCTGATATATTATTCTATAACACTTAAAATTTCCAGTATTTAAATACTTAAGTACTTAGATTACATTAAATTACTCAACGCTTTTATGAACCAGTTTTTGTAGATTTTATTTGTGCAGCAGCCAAACAACTTGCACCCCCACCCCCCCTTTTTCCTTGAATGTTTTATTAAAAAAACAAGGTTGTTGCAGACCACTGGTGGGCGCTGGCAGACCACTAGTAGTTCGTGAACCACAATTTGAGAAACACTGCCATAAAAGATCCAGCACTGTCCGTCTATCTAAAGATCTGTACAAACACGGACTCTGTCTTACTGTGCGTTCACACCAAAAGAGGCAAAAGAGGCAAAAGCAGCGAGCACGCCCGAGAAAGCGAACAGCGGTCGAGGCGGCTAAATATTTTATACTATAATCCTTAAGATAAATACCCAGGAGCCAGACTCAATGTTAATCTTTTAATCAATAAATTAAACCCCCGCGCAGCCTGTGTGTATTCCCCGTTCCAAAATAAATCACAACCAAAATAAAACAATAATCTCAATGTTCATAAAACAAAAATCATGAAAAAGTTCCAACTGACGAAAAAATACAAGCTGTCCTTCTTCACACTATTTTTAACGCTCCTATAATCCTGTTTTTCTGGTCCTCTTAAGTCCGTAACAAAAAACGACGTTAATCCACAAGAAACGAAAGATAAATCCTCAAGGAAGAAAAAAGGTCGCCCAAAACAGGAAGTGAAAACCAGGTCACCAGCGTCCGTTCAGATTCCGGCGCACAGTCCGGTACGAAGCCATCCATGGAAGAATCCAGAAGGATCCAGCAGAGACTGTTTGGTAATAAAGTAACCTGCGCCCCCGGCGTAAAACTCAGATCATTGCTGAACAAAGTTAGTCTGGAGCCCTGGTGTCATCTCATTCAGATGAAGCAAGAAATGCTAGCATGCTAGGCTAGGCTACGTCTTTGCCACAGACTACACTTCACTTCACTATTTTCTGCTGTTACTGCACATTTTTGTAACTCACCACAACAATCTACCTCCTCTGCACACAATGCAACACAATTTTTTTGTTGGTGGCGGTAGCTAAAAAGGCGGACACTTTATGAGAACAGTTTATGAACTTTTCTGTATCCAAGACGGAACTAGGAACCAAAGTTACATGTGTTGTTCTTTAGGGCCCGCTCGGTCGAAGGACATCTCTACTCTGATTGGTTGCCGCCGTTTGCCGCTGAACTGCGTCATAGCTAATTACCATAAAGTTGACCGAGGCTCAACTTCTCATCTGGTGCCTCTTTGAACGCTCAGGACGCCGCGCTCTCATTGAAAATGAATGAACTCCTGGTGTGCTTGTCTCTTTTGCCTCTTTTGCCTCTTTTGGTGTGAATACACAGTTAGTCTGACGTCAGCTGACGTGTGTTTTATTCACACATCTGCTCTCCACAGGTGTTAATTGAAACCATCCGTGTATCACCAACACTCAACAAGTGGACATTTCCTCTGCAGCTCATTCAGAGTGTGAGTTTTCAGCGGCTACGTGACGGTTTAATGACAGACGACTTATTTCCATCACCACCCGTGACGATGAGCTCCAGCCAGCAGTTTATCGCCGCTGTCCGTCCAGGTTTCAGCTGTCCACACAGCAGCAGGTTTCTGTGCTCAGCTCTGGCTGCCGTCTGCGCGGTGACAGTCCGCTGACTTCATCCTGGAGCTTTAGAGCCGGAGCATCAGGCAGCCGCTCCGGCCTCGCTGCAGCCAATATTGTTGTTACAGATGTCCTTGGCTCCACGCGCCTGGACGTGATGGAGTCCAAGTTGGCCCCGTGTCCCCGGTGGAGAATGAGCAACATGCTGGAGTCAGGCTTGGTGTGTGTAGAGGCCAGCTTGTGTGTGTGTGTGTGTGTGTGTAACGAGTCATGCTTGGCACATAAACTCTGATTTAATGTGTTCACACTGCTGTCCTCTTTCCGTTTAAAGAGGGGCTGTCGCAGGGTCTTATTAAAACTTTTCATCCACACAGTGTCAGTGACAGCAGCCACCTTTAAGTGACGCCGACCAGAAAACCAACGATGGCGAAAATTACTCTAAAGAGTGTGTCCCCTTATTTCAAACATATTCAGACTAAGCAAAATAAATTTGTCTCTAGTCGCTTTTCTGAAAAAATGTCACCAGAGGAGTCTGAAAAGTTGCAAACTAGAGCAACAAAGCTGCTAAGTTGGCAACACTGGTCTCAAACACCAAGGTTTTGCCTGTAGCTAAACTCCTGAAAGGCCTTCAGAGGACCGACCAATCAGAGTGAAGGGGGTTTGTTGAGCGGGGAGCCTTAAAGAGACAGCAGCCAAAACGTAGGTGGTTCAGATGAGCTAAAATAAAAGTTTTCTAAAACACGAGAAAGAGAGATAAATAGAGATTTTTTGTACTGTGAAATGTAAATATACTATGGGTACACAAGAGGGACAGAATAAAAACTAAAATAAGCATAATACCTCCTCTTTAAGGCAAGGAAAGTTCAAGAATTAGGTGAGTTTAACAATTTACTTATACACTCTTGGCAGCTCAGTCCCCTTATACAAATGAACAATCCACAGCTAAGCTAACACATTAGCTTGATGTCTTTTTTTTATCAATTACATTAAAGGAATGTTTTCATAAAAGGTAACATTAGACAATGTGAAAACAAGACTTCAGTTGATTATTTTTATGATTTCTGTTGTGATTCAGCCCCAAAAACACAAGTGTAGAAATATTTAGATAAATTTCATATACTGTAAATTAAAAATCAGATTCAGTAGGTTGGGGTAACACTCACAGAGCTCAGAGAGTTCCGGAATGTAGTGACATCATAAGAGCTGAAAGCTCTCTGACCTTGACGTGGAACATTCTAGAACCTCATTGATGGAGTGTAGTGGTTTAAAAATGGTTCTTTTTACCATTGATTCTTAAAGAGACAGGAGCCAGAGCAGAGACTGGAGAAGGAGAGAAGAGTGTAACCAAGCACCAGGGAGAGAAACTAAACAGAGAGATTTAACTGAGCTGGAAATCATGAAATCCAAAGACGAGAAAACATGACACTAATGTCTCCGAAGGGGTTAATTTTTCAAAGTTAGCTGAAATCCTGAATGTGAAATAACAGTAAAATACAGGCAACCCTGCTACCAGTATTTTACTGTGATTTTACAGAAAAGTATTTTTTGTTGTGACCATAGGCTGTAATAAGTTAAAAAAAAAATATATAAAAATAAAAAAATATAAAATAATATATAAAAATAAAATATATATATATATATATATATATATATATATATATATATATATATATATATATATATATATATATATATATATAATTATTATTATTATTACTATTACTGTTATTATTATTATTATAATGATAATTACTGTTATAATTTGAATTCGCAAAATTTGAAATTTCTTTTTTTTTTCATTTTACAACTTTGTGTAATTTCTTTTTTTTTTAGTTAATAATAATAATAATTTCTTTGTTTAATATTATTCTAAATAGTTTCGAACATTTTTGTAATTTTTTTTATTTTTTGCACACTTTTCGTTTTTCTTTTTTATATATTTCAGATAAATTTAAAAATAAAATTTTGGGATATCTTAATTTTGAACTTTTTTCAAATTACTTTTATTCCGAAATGTTTAAAATTTTCAAAATCTGAAAATCATTTAATTTTTAGGGAGTTTTTTGAAATTTATATCCTTTTTCAAAATTATGATTTTATTCTTTTAATTAAAAAAAAAAAGTTTAAAAGTGTGTTCATTTTTTACAATATTTTTTCTTCAGGTCGTGCTGTGTTTGTCTTTAAGTACTTTTATTTTGAAGGGTGGATTCTCCATTTCTGATGCAACCTCAGGAAGTCAGAAACTGAGAGTTGGTTGAAAAGTATCAGCTCTGATCAGTAAATGTGGCGTGATGAGCGTCAGAAAGGCCTCGTTAGCTTTGTCTTTAAAAACTTGCTTTGCTGTCTTCTTCGTCTCCTGATGACTCCATCTCTCCTCCTGCTCCTCCTTCATTACTAACTCACATCACTCTTCATGTCGACCAACATCTGTCTTTTTCCATTCAGCGCTCTGTCCTTTCATGAAGCCTCGCCACTGTTGCATCAGATTACATCTGCAGCTCGGCCCTCTGACTCTGGTGCTGTGATTCATCGGCAGGATGAATTTAAATAAAAACCTCCTGCTGCTCCTGCAGGAGTGAAATGTGACATGGGAGTTTTTGTGCTTTATCAGTGAGTAATGAACGCCAGCACAGCCTCCGTGCTGCTCCCCGCTCGGCGTTCAGGCGTGTGACGGGCAGAGGCTGTCGTTCATTACCAGTCAGGGCCTGTGGATGCTGCGGATCTGATGCGAACGCCCGTTTAGGAAGATTAACTAGAGAAATTTGCTTTAGTGTCTGATAACAGGAGAGTCATATCACATTGCCCAAGGTGGTTTCTGGGGCAACAGCGCGGCCATCAATCAGCTGGCTGTAATCTCAGTACAAATCGTTGTCAGCATGCAAATTAGTGTCACATTTCAGTGAGCCGGGGTGTGTACGGCAGAGCCTGAAACACGTCCAGTAAATATGAGCAGGATCTGAGCTGACGATGGAGAAAGTCTGAGACGAATGAGTATTCAGCCGGATTCAGAGGTTACAGATCAGTGTTAATGCTCCATCTTTTCACAACAAGTGAAAGTTTCTTTCTCTTTGTGCAGATTTATCATCCCTAACACCTGAATGAGCTGACGAGCCCATTTCCAGCTCCTGTGTTACAAAGCAGCAGCTGAAAAAGGCTGAAAACAAACATTTACTCTGCACTTCAGACATTTGATCCAAGGTTACACACAGTGCACATTTAAAAGGATCAAATACTGACAAAAGTGCCACAAAATCACAGGTGGAAACAAAAACACTGAGACCAATTCATAAAGTACAGCGTGTCAACAAGAGCTGGTGTTGGAGGAAGAGGAGGAGGTTTGTCGGGCACACCGTCAGCAGTGATATCCAGTAATTTCCTGTTATTTACTGTAATCTATTTTTACAGTATAACACTGCACATTTGGTTACAGTATATGAATGTGAAATAACAACTAAATACCTGTTGATAGTATTTAACTGTGAATTTATAGAAAGTAATTTTTGTTGTTACCATAGATTGTAAAAGACTGTAAGTTTATTATTTAATGATAATAATTATTAAAATGACTGATTAATTTTGCAAATTCTCAAATTTCACCTATTTGAATTTTGACAAATTTTTGAAATTTCTTTTTTTAAGTTTCTGTGCATTTTTTAAATTCTTTGTTTTATTTATTTTTTTTTTTTTATTTTAGGGATTTATTTTTTTATTTTTGTTTAATTACTTTGAAAAAAAAATTAAATTCTGAAAATTATTCCAAATGTATTTGCAAATTTTTGAAATTTTGCTATTTTTTGTAATTCATTGTTCTCATTTTTTGCACATTTTATAAATTTCTTCTTTTTTTTTTAGAATTCAGCTTATTTTTTGAAATTTTCGAAATATCTTAATAATCAACATTTTTTTTAATTCATTTTTTTCTCTGAAATGTTTCAAATTTTGAAAAATTAAAAATTATTTCAATTTCTTTCTTTTTTTTAAAAAAAAAATATTTTTTAATGTCATAATTTTTTCTTTTATTTTTTTCTTTCTATTTTTCTTTTTTTAAATATCTTTATTTTTTAAACATATTTTTAAATAACTTTTTCTAAAATGTTTCAAATTTTGGAAATCTGAAAATTATTCCTATTTCTTTTTTTGATATTTTTTATTATTTTTTAACATCACAATTTTTTTTAATGTTTTTCTTTTTCTTTTTTTAAAGTGTGTAATTATTTCACAATATATGTTAATTCATCAAAAATAAAAAAACTTTTATGATTACTATGACATCACATTTCAGTTCCATAAATTCAAAAAAATTCTTGTTTAGATTATTATTTACTAGATTTTAACTATGTATAAAATGTCCTTGTTTTCTTTTATTGTGAAGATGAAGTAGATTTCGTGTCTCCTGAATGACTTTAATCCAGGTGAGCTGAGGAAAAATGTCTCCTTTGAAAGTAAAGGTTGCAGAGCCCTGACAATGAGGAACAGAATTGTCTGATTTTAAAGCAGAAGACAATGAGATACTGACAGAAAACAACATTTACAGAAGTACAGGAAACAAGATCCATCCTTCCATCCACAGCCCTGAAACCAGCACAGCTCAATCTGACAAACAAAGACGATTTAAAGTTTATATCTGCAGATATAATATTCTCTTTACTTTCAGCATCTTTCAGAGCGATCAGTGGGCGGAGGCGGCTCGACCTCCTGGGTGAAGTTAGACTTTAAAAAGTATCTTCAAACTTTTAAAGCCAGACTCTGGAGCCACAGCGCGCTCATTAAGACGTATATTAACTTTATCATTAGGAGCAGAGTTAATGATGCTGGGAGATTAATCCCTGAGGCCTGGCTGTCTGAGGAGCATCATGCTGCACGGCGCAGACTCGTATGCAGCGCAGGTCTCCATAAACAAAAGCAGGTTAGCATAAAGAGCACGGCTGAGCGGGCGGGTTCGGAGACGCTGCACCTGCACATCTGTCCCACTTTCTGCTGCTCTCCACAGCCGGCTGCTCCTTTTAGATTTGTGGCGTCTCTGGAGGCGCAGAAACCCATTAAGTGAAACTAATACAAACAGGCAGAGGGTGAGGATCAGGAGGGGGGAGGATCAGAGCGGGTGACACCGCTTCAACTCTCCTGATGGATCAGTCTGAAGACTCTGATTCTTCATCATTTCTCCACAAACCGCTCATTAGGACCATCTGAGCGTGCACCGCGGCCTCTCGCCCTCCGTCCACCTGTATCACGCCAGCTTGTGGCGCTCTGGCTGCAGAGGACGGGTGTGTGTCTGCGTGCCGCCTGAGGATGATTTACAAAGCATTGATCTGGCAGCCGGCAGACTGGAGCACAATAAAAGCGTTGTTTATGTTCAGGCGGCGAGTGTTCATTGTCAAGGGGAACGGCATCTTGTTTCAGGGCGATGTAGAGCACCAGGGGAGTTAACACTGCAAATCATTTCCTTTTAACTGCCAGCGCCGCGGCGACAGACGAAGCCAGCACGATGGGTTATACAGCAGCTTTCTGCAGTCAGTCAATAAAATCACCTCTGCTGGTTTTATGAAAATGGGCCGTGGCAGGGCCCAGCTATACGTTTCAATAAAGGCCGCAGATTGAAAATGCAACCAGACAAGGACAGAGCTGGAGAAACAATGTGGAGAAGTCAGGGCCGAGATCAGGCCGAACAGAGGGGGGCGCCTGCCAGCTGAGGAGGCTTTAATCCTGCTCTTTAAGGGTGTCATGAAATGTGTTTAAGAGCCACTTTAAACTGTGGTGACACCAAACCTCTTCTAACACTTTACTCATTGATAGTTTGTCTAATAAAGCGACAGAAACGTACATCACCGCACATTTAAAGGTCCACAGAGTTCAGAGGAAGAGCTGCTCAAAGTATCTCCTGATGCTTTATGTCCTTTAACCTTTCACTACCTTAATATTTTTTTTTTTTATTTCTCCATCCTTTAAAAAGTCAAATCCTGCTCAGAAAGCTCATTAGTGATGGGAAACTCGATTCTTTTTACTGAATCAAGTTTAAATGAGTCACTCACCAAAGTGAATCGTGATTTTGAGTCATTTGAGTCACTTGAGTCAGTTACCCAGAAAGTGCATAGAAATCTATATTTCAGAGAGATTCATACCAGCGAAATGACTGAAAAGGACAATTAACACACTCCAGTGTGGAAAAAAAGAGTGAAATTTCAACATATATTAAAGAAACTTTTATTTTTCTAACTCACAAATAAAATAAGATTAAATTAGATAAATATAACTGAGAAAAATTACAGTTCAAACAGAGAAACGTTAGAAAAAATAATGATGTACAATAAATGTAAAGTAAAATAAAGCCTCTTGACAAATATGAAAATAAACGGGAATAGCTTGAACAATAGTGAAATAAAAATAAAGTGTCAGCAGTCATCAAAAAGTCACCCCTCCTTTAAAATGAATTGTCCTCACACAAATGGGCATTCAGGAAAATGATCTCAAAATATATTAATAGTCAACATTTTTTTAATTACTTTTTTTCTGAAATGTTTCAAATTTTGAAAATCTGAATATATTCCAATTTCTTTTTTTTATTTTTTTATTTTTATTATTTTTAAATGTCACACACACACACACACACACACATATATATATATATTAAGTGTGAACCTTTTTTAAAAAAAAATCTTTATTTTTTAACATATTTTTGAATTACTTTTTTCTGAAATTTTTCAAATTTAGGAAATCTGAAAATTATTCCTATTTCTTTTATTTGACATTTTTGAAATTTGTATTATTTTTTTATATCACAATTTTTCCTTTAATTTTTTTTCTTTTTCTTTTTTTTTTTTTGAAAGTGTATAATTTTTTCACAATGTTTGTTAATTCATCAAAAATTAAAACAAAAAAAAACAATGTTATGATTACCATGATGTCACATTTTCAGTTTCATGATTTAAACAAAAAAAAATTGTTTAGGTAGTTTTTCAATAGATTTTAACTATGTTTAGAATTTCACACACCTTGTTATCTTTGTTGTGAAGATAAAGTAGTTTTTGTGTCTCCAGAATGACTTTAATCCAACTGAGCTGAGACTTAATGGCTCCTTTGAAAGTAAAGGTTGCAGACCCCTGAGTAACAGATTTGTCTGTTTTTTAAAGCAGAGGAATATGAGATATTGTCAGAAAACAATATTTACAGAAGTACAGGAAGTACTCCTTTAAAATGAACTGTCCTCACAACAAAATAGCATTCAGGAAAATGATCTCACGAACCTTTCCAGGACTCAGACGGTAATGCTACGAACGTTCGAGCTGGCGAGTGACTCGTATGTGCTCTGAGTCATACTGTGAGTGAGTTAGTGATCCGTATACACTGTGAGTGAGTTAGTGATCCGTATGTACTGTGAGTTGAGCCATTCTCCGTGATGTGAGTGAGGGGCTGGGCTACCGTGAGCTTTGCACCGAGTCAGTAAATGAGTCATTTGGGGCGAAGAATCATGATTCTCGAGTCAGTAGAGTGATTCTCAGGTATTGAACGAGTCGTTCATGATTCGCACAACACTAAAGCTCATCCTCTCTTCTTTAAGGAACCGTTTTTCTCGCTGTTGCTGGTAGAGGATTTACGGTAATCAGATGAGTTTTAAAGCGTAAATGAAGACCACAAAGCCTCGTTTCCACCAAGTGGTTCGGTTTGACTCGGTACGGCACATTAGGGATGGGTACCAAATTAAATACTTTTATAGTAGGACAGCACCAAGTACCATTTCACATAAAATCAAAAGGTACAACGTTTAGGTCCCTGAGGGAGTGGAAGAGTAGACGATTTCCAAGCTAGACATGAACACAGCATTGCAAGGTGATATATTAAAGAATAAATTTGTTACATTGAAGAAAAAATTATACTTTTTTATTAAACAAATTGATATTTTTTACCACATAAAGACAAAAAAAGTATCAAAATTGCTTCCGTTGCGAACAGGTACCAGTTGCAAGGCACAGGGCATCCGTACCGTATCGTATCAAATATGAAAGGTACCCATCCCTATGACATCATTTTGTGACTAATACTGGGACAGGTCCCTAAACTACCGACCCGTACTGTCCCACTGTTTGGTAATTTTTGCATCATTTAAAGCCGAATCAGGCGAAAGCGTCTGCAGCTTCTCATCAGAAAAGCCCAACAACACGACCAAATGAAAACATATTCTTCAAACTAAACCAGAAACTGAAGCTCCTCTGCAGAGTGGAGGGAAACAAACACGCAGGAATCAGCTGATCACATTCAGAGCACGCTCAATGAGCCTCCACCTGAAAAGAAGTGAAGTGGCTGTAATTAAAGGACCTGACCCACAGGTTTCTCTGTGGCTGCGTGTACGTCAGCGTGCAGAGACACGCGTGAGGAACCGGAGGCTAAGAGAGGAAGGTGTGCCTGGGAACACGGTGGAAACGATAATGAGACGAGGAGAAGGAGCTCTCTGAGCTTTAAGAGCTCTCAAAGAGAAAAGAACTCCAAAGCATGATGGGAATAAATCAGAGGGTTTTATTTCTCCCAGACTGTAAAAGTCACTCTGATCAATAACAATGAATCAGCCATAACAATATTAAATAACAAAGACGGCCTCTAAATGCCAAGGCCCATAGGCAGCTGTTATAGATTTCACTTGTTAATATAAGCTATGAATACCAAACGCTCTGAGGCTCTTTAACCACACGCTTCGAATTAAAGAAAAGAAGAAATTGTCCTCGACCGGTCGGCTCCAGACAGAGCAGCCCACACGGTTTAATCACTCACGCTTTGAAAAGGCTGAGGTCAGCACGTTTATGGATCTCATGAGGAGAAAAACTTCAGGTTAGCTCACAAAAACCACCCACACGGAGAGTTTATATCGTTTTCATTGGATCTCTGAGACGGTAAAGGTTTCTAAAGCAAAACAGGAGATGGAGAAATGAGACCAACAGTTTTGGAGAAACAAAATCAGCCAAAGATATCAAGAGATCTTCACCAGACTGGCTGAAAGGATGTAATCACATTTGGATCTCCTAACTGGCCTCAAACACCAAGGACTGCCTCTGGTCCCGCCCCCTACAGGCCTCCAGAGAGCTAGCCAATCAGAGTAAAGAGGGTTTGTGGAGCAGGGAGCCTTAAAGAGACGGAATCTGAAACAAAGTCATGTCAAGAAACTACGGCAGCTCCAGAGGGACAAAATAAAGACTGAAAAAGCACAAATGTGTTGAGTTATGAAAAGAGGGGTTATCAGTCTACGCCATCATCACACACACGCATCTTGACTGCAGAAGTAGCATTTAGCTCCATTTGTTCAGACGAGTTAGCATTTTTTAAACACTAAATTCAGCCTGTTAGCATCAAAATGTATACAGTGGGTAAAATAAGTATTGAACGCGACAACTTTTTTCTCATCACATTTATTTCCAAAGCTGCAATTCAAACTAAATTTCTCCCAGACATTGGTATTAACTCAAATAATCCACACATGAAAAGAAATCACAACGTTCAGGTCCATAAATAATGATTATGGTGAATTAAGTACGATAACACAGGAAAAAAGTATAAAACACACCATGGAAAGGCTGTATACTTTGGACAGGAAATGCACCGTACCACCTGAAATCTGTAGCTAGCAGTTAAATAGCACACACCTCATGATGGGTAAAGGCAAAGAGCTCTCTGAAGACATTCACAACCTGATTGTTGCTCAGCATCAGAATGGAACTGGTTACAGACTTATATCAAAGCACCTGAATATTCCAGTCAGCACCGTTGGGGCCATTATTCACAAGTGGAAGAAGCACCACCTTACCATCAACAGGCCACGCACAGGAGCTCCTTGAAGATTTCTGACCAGGGAGTCAGAAAGATAGTCAGAAGAGGACTCAACCAGCCAAGGACCACCCTGAAAGTGCTCCAGAAAGACTTGGAGGCAGCAGGTACAATTGTTACAGAGAAAACAACAGGCAATGCACTCCACCGCCATGGCCACTATGGATGCTCAGACTCCATTCCTCAAGAAAAGGCATGTTGAAGCTGGTTTAAAGTTTGCTAAACAGCATCTTGACAAGCCTGTAGAATACTGGGAGAATGTTGTCTGGTCAGATGAGACCAAAACTGAACTTTTGGGCTGTCATACTACAGACCATGTTTGGAGGAGAAATGGCACTGCACATCAGCCAAAAAACACTACACCAACAGTGAAGTTTGGAGGTGAAGCATCATGGCATGGGGTTGTTTCTCATCTCATGGTGTTGGCAAACTTCATATAACTGACGGAGCAATGAATGGAGCCATGTATGGGGAAATTCTTGATCTGAATCTGCTGCCATCCACCAGGATGATGAAGATGAGACGTGGCTGGACCTTCCAGCAGGACAACCATCCAAAGCACACGGCAAAGTTGACTCTCAAATGGTTTCAGAAAAAGAAAATCAATCATTATTTATGGACCTGAACGTTGTGATTTCTTTTCATGTGTGGATTATTTGAGTCTATACCAATGTCTGGGAGAAATTTTGTTTGAATTGCATCTTTGGAAATAAATGTGATGAGAAATAAGTTGACGCGTTCAATACTTATTTTCCCCACTGTATGTTGTTCTGTGGCCAGTTTTTAGAACGATACTTTACGACAGAGACAACGTCTATCAAGTTTGGACGGTCACAGAGCAACCAGTGTTTTGGAGTTGATAGTAGGGATGCACAATATATCTGTATCAATGTCACGATCGGCCAATATTTACTCATTAGCCGCAGGCCATTTTCAGAGCATCTTGAACAATTTTTCAAGACTCAAATAATCTTGTTTTTTCTGACTATGTCAACACCAAAATCAATCGACGCTCCGTCCTTTGATCCTCTTCATCATCGTCTTTTCTCTGGATTGCGCCGCTCTCTCTCTGAACTACCTCTCAACACATCATCTCGGATTGTTTTTGTTTTGTTTTTAACAATATTGGTTTTGGTAAATATCAGTTATTGGCCATAACAGCACTATCAATATCAGATATCAGCATCAGCCAAAATCTTCTTATTGGTGCCGCCCTCTGTAATTATCCAGGTTTGACCACAAACCAGCAACATTAACTGCTGATATTCAAAATCCAGATTTGACTTTGCTGATTTAATGAAAAAGTTAAGGGGAGGGTTTCAAATTTACTGATACATGCTCTTTAATTCCTCAGCTAGGTAGCTTCAGGAAACAGACGCCATTATCCAGGAATAAAACCTTCAAACCTCTCCTCCTGACGTCTGATTGACCGATAAGTCGACATGTTGACATGTTAAAGACAGACGCTTCCTGGAAGGATGAGTAATTGTTTTAAACGTCTGTCACGCCGTGTAACCGTCACTCCTGACACGTCATTATCCCTCATTTTCTTCATGTCTTCAGCGTATTTGCACAGATAAAACCTCCCGTCGATAGCACAGGCCGCAGCGAGCCGCAGCGAGCCTCCATGAGCAGGTAGATATGGATTTGTAGGACGCTCTCTTTACATTTCTGAGCTTCTTTTGAAGACAGATCTGCAGCACGGGCTGCGAGAGAACAAACCAATGAGGATCTATTTGTACACATCTCTGTGGACGTCTGAGCGCGGCTGCTCGATGCAGAGGTTCGCTGCGTGGGTTTGGGAGGATACGGACAAACAGCTTGAAGAAGCAGCTCAGACTCAGCTCTCTGTTTCATTTTGAACTTTCAGTCCGAGCGGTGCATCAGAAAAAAGGTCTTTGTTCTGCATTTTAACGAAGCCCAAAGAGAAACGGGGACGGGTGGGGACGTCGGGGTTTATTTAAGGTAAAGAGGTGGTGCAGGTTGGCGTGATGAGGAGGAGAGTTGCTCTGAGGCTCTCTGAGGGAGCAGACTGATGCTTAAGCGTCACTTTGGGAAGCAGATGCAGCCCATTTACAGCTGTAATCATGTTTCCCCGCCACAGCCCAGACAATCTCCCTGAAAACTGCTTTCCATTACGCCCAGAGAAACCTCCTCAGAGCCCACCGTTAACTCTTTGTAATGCAAACCACTTCATTCCCGTCTCAGTGTTAGGAAGCACTTTAATGTGTCTGTGTGGTCTGAGAGTAACTGACAGCTTCATCCAGCAGGGGGCGAACTAAACGCTGACCTCCTGCTGACATCAGCACAGTGTGTTTGTCCTCGATCAGTCTTTGTTCTGAACTCTTTCTTTCTGTTTTTAACCTCCAGGAGTCGTTTTTACCCACAGGAAACAGAATCTGAACCGAGAGGTGAGGATTAGGGTTTTTCCAGGTAAAAGACTCTGTTTTCATTCTGTTGTAAACATGTGACTCTTGCATATCTTCTTTCTAGGTAACTTTTCCCAGGATGCAAAGCAACAAGTTAATGTATTTATTTATGGTTTGAAACGTGAAAACAGGCTAACTTTGTCAGTTTGAGCTGTAGTTTAGTTTCCAGCTAAATTAAGCTTTAATGACAGCCCATGTTTTAGCCTTTAGCCTGTGTTTTAGCTGTAAGCCCATGTTTCAGCCTTTAGTCTGTGTTTTAGGCTTCAGCCTGTGTTTTAGCCTTTAGCCCGTGTTTAAGCTTTTAGCCCAAATGTTTAGCTTTTAGCCCAGGTTTAGCTCTTAGCTTGTGTTTTAGCATTTATCTCGTGTTTGAGGCCTTAAGCCTGTGTTAAACTTCAAGCCCATGTTTGAGCATTTAGCCCGTTTTTTAGTCTTTAGCCTGTGTTTTAGCCTTTAGCCTGTGTTTTAGCTTTTAGCTCATGTTTTAGAGTTTAGCCTGTTTTTTTTTTTAGCTTTTAGCCAATGTTGTAGCCTTTAGCCTGTGTTTTAGCTTTTAGCTCATGTTTTAGAGTTTAGCCTGTTTTTTTTTTTTTTTTAGCTTTTAGCCAATGTTGTAGCCTTTAGCCTGTGTTTTCGCCTGTAGACTGTGTTTTAGCTTTAAGCCTGTTTTTTAGCTTTTAGCCCGTTCTTCAGCCTTTAGCCCATGTTTTAGTCTTAAGCCTGCATTTTAGCCTCTAGCCTGTGTTTTAACTTTTAGCCCATGTTCTAGCTTTTAGCCCATGTTTTAGAGTTTAGCCTCTTTTTTTAAGCTTTTAGCCTATGTTGTAGCCTTTAGCCCATGTTTTAGCCTATAGCCTGTGTTTTCGCCTGTGGACTGTGTTTTATCTTTAAGCCCGTGTTCTTTAGCTTTTAGCCTGTTTTTTAGCTTTTAGCCTGTTCCTCAGCCTTTAGCCCGTGTTTTAGCCTTTAGCCTGCGTTTTGGCCTGTAGACTGTGTTTTAGCTTTTAGCCCGTGTTCTTTGGCTTTTAGCCTATGTTGTAGCCTTTGGTCCGTGTTCCAGCCTCAAGTCTTTGCTTCAGCCTTTGACCTGTTTGTTAGCCTTTAGCTCATATTTTAGCCCTTAGCCTGTGTTTTAATCTTTATCCTGCGTTTAACCCTTAAGTTGTGTTTTAGCCTTTGGCTCCTCACATCAAAATTAATCACAGAAATAATTTCTTACATAGAAAAACTCAGGTCCCTCTTCTTTCTTCTAATTTAAATCAGTTGGCGTGGTGTTGTCATGGCGACTGACGTGCTGTTTATCAATCCTGTTTACTGTGCATGATCCTCCTCTCTGGAAGAAAACATCAAATGCTTTTCAGATAAAGTCTTTTTATTCATATGTTCACCTTATTGTATCATTTATATCATCTCATTATTACCTTGTTTATTCAGTTTTTATATTTTTAATGTTTTAATCTGTTTTACACCATCAGACCGAGGTTTCCTACCAAGGTTTAAACTGGTGCTGATGGGGATGAATTCCTGTGAAATGCTGCAGAGACCAACCTCAGACTCTAAAGTCTGTTTGGAGCTTTAAGGAGCAGAGAGTTCAGATGGTTCTGGTCCAGTGTGGGGGGGTAAAGTAAATCCTGGAGCAAACATCGATAGGAAAGATAAAAACACCCTGAGACTCCGTCAGATCTGCGTCGTCTGGACTCCTGCAGGAACAAACCCTCCGTGTTCCTCTCCGTGTATTTGCATGGGAACTTGTTTAGAGAGAACACAATGAAATTACATTCAGAGCCGTGTCTGAGAGGTCTCCCCCTGGGGGATGAATAATGCATGGCGCTCAGAGGAGAGATTTCCTCCTTTCTAACAGCACAGGCTGAAGTGTTTGTTCTGTTAAACGTGTTACAGGAGCTAATTCTGCTGCCGCGGCGTTTCTGTCCCCGCTAATCCACCGTGTGTGGAGGGGATCATCAGGTGCTGCGGCGGCGCTCTCCTGCCGCACAGAGGGAGGAAACAGAAACACACTGATGGGACACACACTCACACACACACAGAGGTTTGTAGTGGCTCTGTCAGGGCTCCTCGCCGCCGCGCTGTGTTTTCCGTGGGCTGATTGACACCTCGGGGAGCGTAATCGTGTGAGTCACACGGACCTCTCTGGCCCTCTGAGCGAGCGGTTGGCTCGGCAAAACGCTGGGGTCATGACAGCCCATCTGGTTGTGTATCACACGCAGTCAACAAGGCCGGCGAGACAAATGGTACCTCAGCAGCAAACAGCCGTCGCTGCTCGGGAGACAGACACCGCCGCCATCTTTAAGATCCCACACATATTCACCCCGGGGCCCCCAGGGGCCTCAGCCGCCATCAGAGCAGACTGAACTCACTACATCCAGAGCACGTGAGGCTGTCAGAGGCTGACACAGAGGATTTTACTACTCTGTGACACCGTTTCAGAGACGAACGCTGCACACAGAGAGGTTAGAGCTGCGCAGGCTTCAGCGGAGGATAACCAGACACGGTTATTTCATTCATTAGACCCCAAAAAGCTTCCCAAAAAAACACTTCTGCACATTTTATAAATGTTAATCTGTTTTTGAAACGATCATTGATGCAAGCTGCTCTCATTACCGTAACTCTTCAAATATTGGGGCAAGAGAAAAAAGTCCAACAGCTTCTAAAAGATAACTGTTAATACGTGTCTTCCACTGTTGATGAACTTGCATTAGCACAGTTGAGTTACTGATTTAATGAGTATGTGTTTTCAAATCAGAGCACATTATATAAATAAAAAGTCGTCCAACATAAAATTTTTCATATATATATTT
This sequence comes from Halichoeres trimaculatus, assembly GCF_033239565.1. NCBI lineage: Eukaryota > Metazoa > Chordata > Actinopteri > Labriformes > Labridae > Halichoeres > Halichoeres trimaculatus. The sequence continues at coordinate 1,286,753 of NW_027437196.1, read as the reverse complement.
TAAGGAAAGTGTCAGGTATTACATGCCAAGCTGTTGAACAATAACGTGACGCCGTGGCAGCGCGACGCAGTTTACCCCACTAATAAATCCAACGAAGAAGAGAAACGCGACACAGTAAGCAAAGAGTAACGATGAAGACATGCAGCATTTCGTCCTCTCCGTGATCGTCATGTAGCTCTTTGAAACAAAGAACAATCAAGCTTTGTTTCAGAGAAGACTGTGAGCCACCAGAAGAAATACAGGAAGTGACCATTCTTTTGACCAATCAACGGTCTGCAGTGTTGTAACTCCACCTTCCAGAGCAGATCGGTTCAGTCTGGCACCCATATGAAAGGGTCCCAAAAAGTAGGCCAGCTCGTCCCGATTTTTGGGGATCTGTCCCGGGGTAAGTCAGTGGAAACGCCACAAAATGCACGACCGTACCGAAATGAACCAAACCGGACTGCTTGGTCTGGAGATCCTACATGTAACCATGGCTGCATGGTTTACATGTAAAATCAGCTGTTAGCAGCCTGCAGCGTGTCAATGCTAACTGGTGCTAGGCCGGATGTTTCCCACAAGGTGAGAAGAAGGAGGTGAGGACGACGTGCTGGTTCTCAGGTGTGAGCTAAGAAGTGACGACATGGACCTGTCCTTCCATCCATCGTTATTGGGAACGTAAGATCTATCTCCAATAAGATGGACGAGCTAGCTGAGTAGCATCATGCTAATCTCGGGAGACAGAGACTGAACAGACTGCTGAAGAAGCTCAGTCCTGGACCCTGTGGAGGTGGAGGCTGGCTGACTGGACAATGATGGACAAGCTGTCAGCATCTATTTTACTATGGAGCTTTTACACTTTCTATACACTTTCTTTCTTTGGTTTTCTTGATTGCTGCTGTGACTTCAATTTCGTTGTACTTGTTACAATGACAATAAAGTTTTATTCTATTCTTTTCTATTATATGAGTGAGGACTAAGCCTGAAATCAGGACTACGAGACGGGGACTAAACCACAGGACAGTTTTTCTTTGTGAACAGGAAGTCCTGGTTTGCTAGAAGACATGGAAGGGACTCAGGAAGTTTTGCAGATTGAAAGCAGGGACGGATCACCTGTCTCATTTTTTGGACCCTTTTATATTTGTTACATTTTTTTCTTATTATATTTTTCTTCCTTTTTGCTTTTTTAAAATATTTTTGTTGTTGCGTTCATCATGGACAGTAAAGAAAGACTTTCGTTTTAAAGAAAACACATTTCTTTACTGCACAGGTGACAATCAACTCTTTGAATCTTGAATCTGAACTTCCTCTTGGAGTACTTCCTCCCCTCTGACGCCGTGATGTCAGCAGGTTGACTGATGGCGCCCGTCTGATCGGGGTGAGAAAAGATAACCTGCTAATGAGCAGCAGCTCTGAGATTTTAAGAGCAGAGATGATTGAGTTCAGCGACGTGCCGTTTCACCAGGAGTGAAAAAAAAAAATCAATGCTGATTTCCATGGACGGCAGCGAGGGAGTGTGAGTGATAAGCGTGCATTACAATGGGCCTGCAGTGTAATGAGCGCAGGGTCGATACCTGGCACGCTCAGGCTGCTGTTTGCTCGCCGTTAGCCAACAAAGCTGCTGTAATTAAGAAGTGGAGCCTCAATCCAAAGAGCTCGCTGCAACATCCGCTCAGACGTCCTCTGAGTTACTGTAACGATCAGAATCCTGATGCTCGCTCGATGGATGCAGAATAAACGAGATCAGCTCAGAGAGAAAAGAGGAATCAGAGAAATAATACCACAAAGAAAAACCTCAGGGAGTTTTATTTAAGGAGACAAAAGTCCAATTCTTCAGCCGTAGAGTGTTGGTCCATGAGCGAGCAGCAGCAGTTCATAAATATTCACAGCGAGGAGCATCGATCGGCTCCAGCTTTTCCCTCTGTCTCCAACAAATCAAACTTTAATATCCTCGTTAAGAAACCACATAATGAGGAGCAACGTGGGCTTTCTGACTCTCTGCTGCTAATGTTTGGAGACGGTTTGGATTGAGTTAGCGTGTGCAGGACGACAGAGGGCCGTGCTTTAAGCTCATGCTTTAGCTTTGGACCGGTGCTTTGGCTTTTAGCCTGTGTTTTAGCTTTTAGCTTGTGTTTCAGTCTGTAGCTTGTGTTTTAGCCTTTAGCCTGAGTTTTAACCTAAGCCTGTATTTAAGCTTTAAGCCCATGTTTTAGCCTTTAGCCCATGTATTAGCTTTAAGCCCATGTTTTAGTTTTTAGCTCGTGTTTTGGTCTTCAGCCTATGATAAAGTCTGTAGCCTGTGCTCAACCTTTAAGACCTAATTTAGCCTGTAGCCCATGTTTTAGCCTTTAACATGTTTTTCTGTCCGTAGCTTGTGTTTTAGCCTTTAGCCTGTGTTTTTACCTAAGCCTGTATTTAACCTTTTATCCTTTGTTTTAGCTTTTAGCCTTTAGCCTGTGTTAAACCTTTAAGCCCTTGTTCTAGCTTTTAGCCCATATTTTAGCTCCAAGCCTATGCTTTAGCCATTAGCTTGGGTCTAATACTTTAGCTTGTGTTTTCCCGTTTTATAGCCTCTAGACTGTGTTTTAGTGTTTAGCTTGTGTTTAGGTCTTGTGCCTGTGTTTTAGCTTTTAGCCTGTGTTTCAGTCTGTAGCTTGTGTTTTAGCTTTCAGTCTGTGTTTTAACCTAAACCTGTATTTAAGCCCTTGTTTTAGCTTTTAGCCCATGTATTAGCTTTTAACCCATGTTTTAGCTTTTAGCCAGTGTTTTGGTTTACAGCCCATGTTATAGCTTACCTTTTTTAACCTTTTAGCCCTTGGTTTAGCATGTAGCCCATATTTTAGCCCCAAGCCTGTGCTTTAGCTTTTAGCTTGTGTCTAATACTTTAGCTAGTGTTATCCCGTTTTATAGCCTCTAGCCTGTGTTTAAGTCTTGGGACCATGTTTTAGCGTTTAGCTTGTGTTTCAGTCTGTAACTTGTGTTTTAGCCTTTAGCATGTGATTTAACCTAAGCCCATATTTAAGCTATAAGCCCATGTATTAGCTTTTTCGCCTGTGTTTAAGTCTTGGACTCATGTTTAAGCTTTTATTCTGTGTTTTAGCCTCAAGTCTGTGCTTAAGTCTTAAGTCCATGTATTACCTATTAGCCCTCGTTTTAGCCTGTAGCCCATATTTTAGCCTAAAGCTTGTGCTTTAGCCTTTAGCTCGTGTTCAATACTTAAGCTTCAGTTTTCCAGTTTTATAGCCTTTAGCCTGAGTCTTAACCTGAGCCTTTTTTAAGCTTTAGCCATGTGTTTAGCCTTTAGCCCATGGATTAGCTTGTGTCTGATACTTTAGCTCGTGTTTTCCCATTTATAGCCTCAAGCCTGTGCTTTAGCCTTTAGCTTGTGTCTGATACTTTAGCTTGTGTTTTCCTGTTTTATAGCCTCTAGAGTATGTTTTGGCTTTTAGCTTGTGTTTTAACCAAAGCTGTATTTAAGCTTTAGGCCCTTGTTTTAGCCTTTAGCCCATGTATTAGCGTTAAGCCTTTAGCCTTTAGCCCATGTAGTAGCTTTCAGCCCATGTTTTAGTTTTCAGCTAGTGTTTTGGTCTTTAGCCCATGTTTTAGCCTGTAGCCTGTGTTTTAGCCTTTAGCTCATGTTTTCCTGTTATAGCTTTAACCTGTTTTTAGTCTTAAGCTCATATTTTAGCCTTAAGCCAATGTTTCAATCTTTAGCCTGTGTTGAACCCTAAAGTTGTGTTTTAGCCTTTAGCTCCTCACAACAAAACTAATCACAGAAATCGTTTTCATCAGAGAAAAACTCAGATCTCTCTTCTCTCTACTAAACTCCATCAGTTGGCGTGGTGTTGTCATCGAGCCAATCTGAGAGTCCGTGCCGCCTGCTGTGACCGAGAGCAGGCAGGAGAAGAGGAGGAAATCAGAATTCAGAGAAATGAGAGGCTTAAAAAAAACCTGCAGACTGAATTTATTAACAAGAGGCACAAAACGTCCAATCTGCAGGAGGAAGGAGACGGAGCTGTTCTGGATTAACTCCAAAATGCTCCGAGCAGATTAACACAAAATAATGACGGATTCAGACTCTCTGAAAGAAAAATAATTCTTTTAAATCATCCACTGTTTAAACTACATCCAGCTGAGACACAGCATCACTCCTTAGCCCACACTGCCCTCTGGTGGTCAGAGCATCAACACACATCACCAGAGCAGAGCTGCAGCTCAACTTTTCTTCCTCTTCTGCAAAAACTCAGACAAGCAAAACTTCACTCAGATTAAAAATCTCTTTCACTAGAAGCTTCCAGCATTTTCCAAAGAACTAGATCACATAAATAAAAATGAAAAGGGGTTAAGAGTCTATAAATAAAGAAATTCAGTAATTTGGATGATGCTGCTGTTTTTACTTCAAGCTTTAATTATGAGCAACGAGCTGCAGAGACGTCCTCGCGTTAGCAGCTGATTTTCACTGAAAATCATCTTCATAAACTTTTTTTAATCCAACATTTTCTTTTCTGTCTGATGGAAGATTGAAGCATGGAAAAACAGTCGCTTATATAACGCATTATGAGTGTTTAAAGGACAATTCCGTCCTTTTTCTCAGCTCTACGTATGATATTAGTACAACAGCTGATTTAATTTCTCATGCCTGATTAACGTGCGGCTGATTTCCTGGATTAATGATTAAATCTATAAGATGTTAAAATAAAAAATAGGAGGACAACAGCCATCAACCCAGCAGACAAAAACCCAGATTTACACTCAACACAACAGGATCAGGTTTTACCGATCCAACCCGTACCAAACTGTACCGATCCGTACCGGACTGCTTGTTGGAAACAGGATTTTAGACACTCACAGACACTGAAACCCTCTCTTCACCTCCTACATTTCCCAGAATGCCTTTCACATCAACTCCAGGAAAAACATAGAATGGAATAGAATAGAAAATACTTAAATACTTAATCCCTCTTAGATAGATAAATTATTATCATTATATTATATTATTATAATAATATAAATAATAATAATAATAATAATAACAACTATTATTATTATTATTATATATTATAAATAAAAATAAAGTATATATATATATATATATATATATATATATATATATATATATATATATATATATATATATATGTTACTTAACTATGTAAATTATATAAAAATAAAATAAATATTATATATTTTATATAATTTATTATTATTATTATTAATTATTATTGTTATTATATTATTAAATTTTTATTAATTAGATAGATAAATACTTAATCCCTCTCCTTGATGGATTTCTGCAGCAGCGTAAAGTGATACTGACACCAAACTGAGCCTAACAGGACTAAAATACCCAGAACATACCTAAAACAGACATCTTTGCAATGCATTCTGGTCTTTGGAGTCCACAGCCAGTATCCTCTCATTTTCCCTGAGTCGTGAGAAGCTGTTGATGTGCGATTAGAAAGAGAGGACGTGTGAAAACCTTCACATTCAGCAGCTGACACACAAACAGCTGATCTCTTCTCCAGACTCTTATTTTGAAAGTCTCCCCTGTCACGTCTCACTCAGTACATGAAGAAATGTTAATTGATGGTAGTCGTAAGCATCTTAAAATAATCTCAAACCCGCCTCGCTCGCTGCGGTCTCGTTTCAGGTGTTTGTGAAGCTGTCAGAGCCCGTCAGCAGCTGACGACCGTGACCATGTGAGCCTCATCCTGCAGAGAGGCCTGCGCCGCAGCAGACCGAATCAGAGTGTCATTAATCCGCCGTGGAGCGTCTCCCTGCCCGGACTGTCAACACGACTGCAAATAGAAACTCCACGGAGAGAAAGAGGAGTCATCAAAGAGAGCTCCTCTGCAGGAGCGCCGCCGAACGCCGCCACAAATAACCAAACAGTTTGAAACCACAAACAGTCCTGCCGGGGGCTGAAAGCGGCCGCGGGACAGAAAATGAAACAGACCGAGCTGCCTGGAGACCGGAGAGGTGTCAGGCCTGGATCTGTTTTCCTCCCTCGCTGTTCGAGAGGAGATAAAACAGCCCAGAATTAGAAAGAGCAGAGAGTGAGAGGACTGACAATTAAAGCATCAAAATCACCCTCAGCAACACAAACAAACACAAACAAACAAACAAACAAACACAGACAGAGGAGAGATATGAGGCCCAGCAGCTGCAGGTCAACAGCCAACACCACATCTAAAAACAGACCCAGCTCCATTAAGAAGTTTGTCTCCTTCAGCTCAGAGAGCCCCCTGGAGGCCTGAGGGGTCACCTCGAGGAGTCTCCAGGTCCCACACCCTTTACACAGTCTCCCCACACTGAGTCTTTAGACCCTTAATGAAGACCTGATCCTCTAACTGTGTACAGAACAATGTGAAGTTAGCATCCTCATCCTCCTCCCTTTAACCAAAATATCTCACACTTTTTTTCCTCTCTTTAGCAAATATTTTTTACCCTTTAGCTTGGCTATAAAACCTTAGCATAATTTTTGATCTTTACACTCATACCGGATTATTTTTGGACAGTTTGAATCATTTTGAAGCTTAATGTAACTTAAAATTAGGCTGTACGGTGTTAAAAATTAAATGTTTATACTTTTGTAATTGTCTGCTGCTTTTAGCTGATCACCTCAGATGTTATTCTCTACTTTAAGCTAACTGTTTTAGCCAAAAATCCAAAATCCTTTAGCTGGTTATGCTAGCCTCTATATGCAGTACTGTTAGCTAATGAGTCAGGACATTTATTCTGTGTTTTAAGCTAAAAGACTATTTGCTGGGCCATTTTTAATTATTTTAGCCTTTGGTTGGTACGTATAGCTAGCTGCTTTAGCCTTTGACTCTCCACTTTTAGCCATTGACCTCAACCTTGGTTCAGAACTTTAAGCTTTTCATTCTAAGCGACTGTTGTAGTTGTTAAAGTTTGCTTGTAGCCAACAGTTCAAGACTTCAATAAAAAAAAAATGATTCAAACTGTTTTTCTGTTTGAGCGAAGATAATTTATCCAGTTTAAAATAAGTTTACTTTAGATTCCCTGATTGTTTTAGCCTTTATTCAGTACTTTTAGCTAACTGGTTAAGCCCTTTATCTGCCACTAGCTTTAGCTTCTTTTAAGTAATTTTATTTTATGGATTAAATCATTTTAAGAGGTTATTTTAACCTTAATTTGGTACGTATAGCTAGCTGCTTTAGCCTTTAACCCTCCACATTTAGCCATTGACCTCAACCTTGATTCAGAACTTTGAGCTTTTCATTTTGAGCCGACTGCCGTAGTTGTTTAAGTTTTGCTTTTAGCCAACAGTTAAAGCCTCTCAATAAAAAAAACATTTATTTAAATTGTTTTCTGTTTGAGCAAAGCCTCTTAAACCATGTCATCAGATTTATCCAGTTAAATAAGTTTCCTGAATTATTTCAACAACCTGTGTTTCAGTTAGCTTTAGATTCCCTGTTTGTTTAGCCTTTATTTGGTACTTTTAGCTAAATGGTTAAGCCATTTATCTGCCACACCTAGCTTTAGCTTTTTTTTAGGAATTTTCTTTTATGGATTAAATCATTTTAAGAGGTTATTTTAACCTTTGTTTGGTACGTTGAGCTAACTGTTTTAGCCATCGATCTAGTATTTTTAGCAAGTCGCTTTAACCTTTGACCATTAAGGACTTTATTCAATAGCTTTAGCTAACTGTTAGACATTTAGCAAAGGACTGAATTAATTATTTCAGCCTTTTAAAAAAATTTTTAGCTGATTATTTTGGCTGTTTCCAACTTTAACCATTATTTGCTACTTTAAGCTAACTGTTTTAGCCATCGATCCAGTACTATTAGCGCTCTCTAACCTTTGACCATTAATGCCTTCAATCAATAGCTTTAGCTAACTTTTAGACATTTAGCAAACGACTGAACCCATTAATCAAGAACTTTTAATTATTTCAGCCATTTAACAAGTTTTTTAGCTGATTAATTTAGCTGTTATTATTTGCTACTTTAAGCTAACTGTTTTAGCCATCGAGCTCCAGTGTCTTTAGCCGTTTTATCCAGTTATTGTAGCTAACTGTTTCAGCCATTTAGCAAGTTTTTAGCTGATTTTTTCCAGCCTTTATTGAGAAGTTTTAGCTCATGGATTAAGACATTAATTATGGACATGTCCACACGTAGCCGGGTATTTGGGAAACCGCATTTAATTTTACACGTTTACGCCTGTCGTCCACACGAAACCGCAGCTCTATGTCAATAAAAATCATGTTTTCCAAAAACTCCGGCCAAAGTGAAGATTTTGGAAAACTCTGGTTTCATGGTTTTGTGTTGACGTGGGTAAACTGAGTTTTCAGTTCTCAAACGTCGGGGGCTCATTCTGATTGGCTGGCACGGGTTTTACATCAGGAAAACACTGCCCATTATGGCTTTGGCGTGCCTGGAGCCACACTCACCGGCGGATTTACCCGCTGCGTGTGGACGAAAGTATTTTTTAAAACGAACGAGAGGGGGATACTCGTTTTTGAAAATACACGACAAGGCCGAAGTGTCATGTTAGGCTAACAGTTTGAGCCATGATGAGCCATGAATCAGTCCATCAGGAATTAGCTAATATTTAGCTAGTTTAGCACAAGCTAATGTCGTATTGTATCAACCTGTACCATCAGTTTGTTTTTAAAAATACACCCAGTAGCCGCTACAAATAAGCTAACTAGCTTCATGCTAACTAATTCAGCACTTTTTTTAAAAGTTATTAAGTCAAGTAATTTAATTCTTTGGCTTGAGTAAACTGGTATCAGCACTGATTGATCTCAGTCAACGTGTTTCACTGATTCATCGCCTTTTTCTCCATTAATTCACTTAATTATCTTTAAACCTTTAAAAAAGAAATAATTCAAACAAACTTGTGTGTTTTTTGAGACTCGTATCTTCACGTTTAGAGAGAAAACAGCTGTCAACTCCACTTCAACCCAGAGTTAATCAGCACGCTGCTCCAGGTGAAGCTAATTCCCGTCCACACCTGTCAGAAATCATCCAGGTGATCTGAGCAGCCTGATGAGCTCCTCAGTGATTGATCCATGACAAATATTTGAACTTGTTGACGGAGCCAGATGTGCTGGGAGGGAGGGTGGTTTCTCCGGACAGACTGTATCACAACATCTCATCATTTCACTCCCACACTCTCCCCCAGCCTCCCTTTCATCCCACCTTCTCCTACACACACCCCTCCTCATCCCTCATCCCTCCTCTTCCTCTGCACATCCACTCAGCAGCAGCCAGTAGCAGCAAAATGGGTCACAGGTTGGATGAAGCAATGATGTTTGGTGTCATGATCTCAGAGCAAAGTGTGGAGCTGATGATTCTGAAGTTTTATCAAGATATTTGAAAAAGAAGTTGTGGAAAACAATCAGGTATGAGCATTTTTTTAATGCACAAAGGCACAAAATCTCTTCTGAAGTCACTCCAAAGAAAGTCAGCTCTCCAAGCTTCGGTCCTGTGCATCATTTCTCCTTTCTCCCTTCAGGAAAAACTTGCAGGAACAGCTCTTCTAACAGGCTAATCTCCACCTCAAGTGTCCAAACTCCATGCTTAATTCTCTGTTTCTCAAGACAAAACAAAAACAAACTCCACCTTCACCTCTCACTCGACTAATTCCACAACCTCTCCAAAGCGCACAGATGCGTAAAACCCCAGAAACACTCAAACCAAGCTCCAAACCGCTTCTTCCATCGTCTCTTTACGCATCACATCTGCGCGGATCAAACTTCTCTTCCTACCTTTCCTCCTTTGGAGCACCTCCGATACGCGTTTGTGGCCCCAGCTGTTTGATTCATAGTGAAACTCCTGTAAAAGAGAAACGAAGGTTCAGATTTTGTTTCTGGGATCCAGGAAGTTTCAGCAGGAGAGCAGAGGCTGCTCAGGTCTTACCTGTGTCGGTGTGACTCCTCAGCAGTCAGACACGCATTGATCTGAAGACGCGTAATCCACAGAAATCCACAGATCCTCGGTTTGTCGTCGCAGGAATCAAACGTTTAATCCGCCCTGAACTTTTCTCCTCCGCAGCAGCTTCAGAGGAAACGAGATTTTAACCCAGCCCCAGCTGATTCACCCACTTTAACTCCTTTGTGTTCACGCTTTCCCGCAGTTAGCACACTAACCTGCTCACTCTGACGGAGTGCTGTGTGTGAGACTGTCAGGGAATGTGAGAGCGCAGCAATTGCGCAGGCGCACTGAGATGTGACAGCTTGTGTACAGAGCGCGTGGAGCAGCAGAGACTGCAGGGATCACAGCTACATGAAGGTAAAACGATACTCAGAGACATTCAGGGTAAAACAGGCTCAAACTGAATGACTGTGAGGAGGTGGTCGATGTTTCTCCTCCTCCTGATAAAACCAAAACAGTTCCAAAAGTGTTTGGTTCAACTTTAAATCCCTGAGAGGAGTTTTTAAGGACAGGACCATTTTGATTTACGGCTCGTCTGAGTCTCTATGACAACAACACTCTGGCTGATAAAGTTTAGTAGAGAGGAGAGAAATCAGAGTTTTTCTCCGCTGAAAACGTTTTATGAGGCTAACTGTCAGACAGAAGAGAAGAGAAAAGATAAACAGGAGGGAGCTAGCGCACGAGCTAAGGGCTAAAACAAAAATTAAAGGCTAAATACTAGCTAATGGCCAAAGTATGAGCTAAGGGCTGCAACACAGATTAAACGCTTAAACACAAGCTAAAAGCTCAAACACATGAACTAAAGGCTAAATACTAGCTAACGGCCAAAGTTTGAGCTTAAGGCTAACACACGAGCTAAAGGCTACTACACAGATTAAACGCTTAAACACAAGCTAAAAGCTCAAACACATGAGCTAAAGGCTAAAACATGAATTAAAGGCTAAATACTAGCTAATGGCCAAAGTATGAGCTGAAGGCTAACACATGGGCTTAAGGCTACAACACAGCTTAAACACAAGCTTTAAGCTAAAACACATGAGCTAAAGGCTGAAACAAAAATTAAAGGCTAAATACTAGCTAACTGCCAAAGTATGAGCTAAGGCTGCAACACAGGTTAAACGCTTAAACACAAGCTAAAAGCTAAAACACATGAGCTAAAGGCTGAAACAAAAATTAAAGGCTAAATACTAGCTAACTGCCAAAGTATGAGCTAAGGCTAACACACGAGCTCAAGGCTACAACACAGTTTAAACGCTTAAACACAAGCTAAAAGCTAAAACGCATGAGCTAAGAATTAAAACAAAAAGTAAAGGCTAAATACTATCTAATGGCCAAAGTATGAGCTGAAGGCTAACACACGAGCTAAAGGCTACAACACAGGTTAAACGCCTAAACACAAGCTAAAAGCTAAAACACATGAGCTTAAGGCTAAAACAAAAATTAAAGGCTAAATACTAGCTAATGGCCAAAGTATGAGCTTAAAGCTAACACATGAGCTAAAGGCTACAACACAGGTTAAACGCTTAAACACAAGCTAAAAGCTCAAACACATGAGCTAAATGCTAAAACAAAAATTAAGGGCTAAATACTAGCTAATGGCCAAAGTATGAGCTAAAGGCTGCAACACAGGTTAAACGCTTAAACACAAGCTAAAAGCTAAAACACATGAGCTAAAGGCTAAATACTAGCTAACGGCCAAAGTATGAGCTAAAGGCTAACACACGAGCTAAAGGCTACAACACAGGTTAAACGCTTAAACACAAGCTAAAAGCTAAAACACATGAGCTAAAGGCTAAAACAAAAATTAAAGGCTAAATACTAGCTAACAGCCAAAGTATGAGCTAAAGGCTAAAACACAAGCTAAAGGCTACAACACAGCTTAAACACAAGCTAAAAGCTAAAACACATGAGCCAAAGGCTAAAACAAGAATTAAAGGCTAAATACTAGCTAACGGCCAAAGTATGAGCTAAGCTAACACAAGAGCTAAAGGCTACAACACAGGTTAAACACTTAAACACAAGCTAAAAGCTAAAACACAGGAGCTAAAGGCTAAAACAAAAATTAAAGGCTAAATACTAGCTAATGGCCAAAGTATGAGCTAAAGGCTAACACACGAGCTAAAGGCTACAACACAGGTTAAACGCTTAAACACAAGCTAAAAGCTAAAACACATGAGCTAAAGGCTAAAACATGAGCTGAAAGCCAAAACACAAGCTAAGAGAAAACTCAAGCTTTAAGCTCAAACACATGAGCTAAAGGCTAAGACATAAGCCAAAACGGGGTGTCCGCTGGGTCGTTAAAAGTACTAAAAGTTGATAAATCAGTTGTGGGATAATGAAGGCCCTTAAAAAGTATTAAAAAGTCATAATCGTTATGTTGTATTAAATTTATTGGTGAAAATGAATTTATCACTTTTAATGCTTGATTAAAGATTGGATGTTAAAACACTTGGATTGGGGACAAGCGCAAAACAGTGAAATTCTTGCAAATTTGAACTTCAACACAGAAAAAATATTAAAATATCATTATTGAGAGACAGTTATTTTTTTCATAGCTTATATAACCTCACTGCTACAAATAAATTGTTTTTTGTTAATTTAAAAAATGGATGTATTATTTTTTTAGTTATTTTTATTTTATTTTTCATTTTTTAATTTAATTTTTTTTAATTAAGATTTTTTTTTTGTAAAAATAAAAATATTAATTAATCAAAAAAAAAATAAAAAAAACATTTTTTTATATATATTTTTTTAATTTAGAATTTTTTGGGGTAAAAATAAATATATAAATAAATAAATAAATAAATAAATAAATAAATAAATAAATAAATAAATAAATAAAAAAAATAAATTAAAATAGAAAAAAACCATTGTTTTCTTGGAAATCTACCCTGGGGACAGAAAAACTCCCTTAATTACCCCAAATACAGGAAACGGGGCCAGGGCACAGCCGACCAATCACAGGCTTTGTAGTTATGATTGGAAGAAAGATGGCCTCTGCATCTTTAAAAGGAGCCAAACTTTGATTCAAACAGGAGTTAACTCCAGCTCCAGTCTCTGAATGCTGCACAGCGACCAATCAGATCGCAGCTGTGTATTAAACCTGTTTCCTCTGCAGCAGCGTATGTGACGCTCCTGTTAAAGTTTAATGATGAGCAGCTCAGCTTTCACCTTCTCGTGCAGGAAACGCCGCTCCTGATGGACCGACCTCCCGAGATGTCAGCTCTCTGGACGTGTGTTTCTCCTTCGGAGCCGCCTGTCGACAGGATCCATCAGCGGACGCTCGCTCAGCGTGGACATCCGCCTGTCACTGTGTGTGTGTGTCTCATGTTCAGCCTCCATCCTGGCTGTCAGTGTGAGGGTTCATCTGACCCTCAGGTAGGAGCTCCTCTGTTATTATTTCACCTGCAGACCCTCTCCACACACACAGGCACAAACTACAACATGAGCCAAACCGTGTGTGTGTGTGTGTGTGAGTTTGTTTTCGCCAACACCATCAGCGCCGCTCTGCAAAATCTGCACACGTGACGTTCACTCTCTGAAACTTTGAATAAGACCGAGAGCAGAAAGGTTTAAAAGCTGAAAGTCAAGAGGCGACGTCGTGTTTGAAAAGTAATTTGTTCGTCTCTTGAAAACATCGCAGCTCTCGGAGATTTCAGAGGATGAATGCTTTAATCTTTAAGCCCTCACAGGTAGAGACAGGATCAATGCCAGCGCTCCGATAAAAAGCTTTTATTGGCTGGTCCAGAGGACGGATTCAATTTTGGACATGTGAAGGTTTTTAAAGGTTTAAAATTAAAAAACATTTTGAGAAAAGCCTGGTGCTCAAACAGTTCGACATGAGGAGGTAAAAGAAGAGTTTTTAATGTGCTTTCAGACCCAACGTGACGTGAATTTCAAACAGGACGCTGTAAAAACTGGTGAGAGTGATGTAGAAGTTGGTGCATGCATCAGGGAAAAGTGGAGTCTGGGCCGAAAAGAGGAAATTTCTGACGTTTTTATCTTAAAATTATGATAAATGTGCAGGCGGTGGTTAGCAGAGGTTTAAGTGATGGAGCTCCCAAAAACAGGATTTGGTGAAACATCATCCCGCAGAAACTAAACCAGAGGAGAAAGCAGTATCGAGCAACAAATGCTGAATATTAAAATGCTGAGCCCCAACCACATCATTCCTATGTGTACCCCCCCCATGACATCATCAGCTGGGTGGTTTCCATGGTGATAAGAAGCAGAGTACAGTCTCTTTATGACCTCTGTTTGTAATTCTAACCCCTTATGACATCATAAGCTGTGTGGTTTCCATGGTGAAGGATCATCTCCATTCATTTCAATGGGCTAAAAAATTTAGGAAAATACTTAATATTTTAAAAAGTACAAGAGTTAGAAATTTGAAAAGTACAGGCATTTTTTTCCTGAACATGCCGAACATTTTAAAACCCAAACAGTGAAAATCCGTGATGATCTGTTGGAGTAGCAGGCCGAAAAATAAACTAAAGAATAAGAAGTTGATTAAAGTCACTGGATTTGTGAGCTCTGCTTTAAAGCTCAATTTGCACCTTTTTCAAACTTAAAAACTGCAAAAGTTTGTGTTTCAGTGAGATTTCTTTTTGGATTATTTTCAGATGATGTTTGAACTGAGCTCAGTGAAGTGTCTGAGTGTGATTCACGTCTCATCCTTTGGATTGGTTTGGGGAGGCCAGCAGAAATCAAAGAGGAGACTCCAAGAAGACTGAAAATATCCGAGATTATGTAAAAAAATAAGTTTTTTATCTCTCTAAACCAAAAGTTTCAGAGTAAGGCTGATTTTAGACCAGATCACCTCAGACGTTTGAGCATCAGGAGGAAAATTAGTCTCACTTTGGGGCCAAACAAAACGTTTGTCATCAGACGATGCTCGACTGTAGCTCCATTTTATGACAAACAGATTCATCTGAGTGTTTTAAAAAGGAACTGAGCAATAAACTGTAGCCTCACAGCTCCAAAGTTTGACTTATTAACTTTCAGGTTGGAGTTGCTGTGTGGTTTCTTTAATGGAGGTGGATTTACATCCACACGGTGAAGATTGTGCAGGAAAACCTCATTTAAGAAGCTGCAGGATTTGATTCTCCTTGAATATCACCCTTTAATTTTGTTAAAAACACCTCTTCAAACTTTGTGCAGTCAGATTAAAGCAGAAGAAATCAGTTTAAACCAGGGAGCCATTTTTCCTCAGCTTATCTGGATTAAAGTCATTTAGAAGCCACAAAACTCTAACTTCACAATAAAGAATAAAAAATGTGAACAATTCTGTGAATGTTAACAAGCTAGCAAATAATTATCTATACGTGAATTTTTGTGTTTACAAAATTGTACATGTGATGTAAAAGTTTTTTATTTTTAACAAATTAGCAAATATTTTTAAAAATTGAAAAATGTGTATATATAAATGTCATAGATCTGCAAAATATATGGAATTTCAATAAATTGCAAAACTTTCAATAGTTTTAAAATTTCATAAATATGTGAAAGTTACATAAATTAGCAAAAAAACTAAAAACTGTTCTTTAATATATATATATATATATATATATATATATATATATATATATATATATATATATATATATATATATATATATATATATAATATATATATAAATATAAATAAAATAAGCTTACAATGTAAGCTTACAATAAGCTTACATTTGAAAAAAAATGAAATTTGGAAAATCTTTCGAAAATGGAATTAAAATAACTTTTAAAAATGTGCAGATATTTGTAAAAATATTTCATCATTAAGCAAAAAATAACCGTTTTTTCAAAAAATTAGCTTAAATTTGTTAAAAAAAATCCCAAACTGCAAAACTTTGAAAAAAAATTATTCCAATAATTTGCAGAAATGTTAAAAAAAATCATTAAATAACAAGAATAAAAACTTTTTTTTTTTCAAAATATTAGCTTAGATTTGTTTAAAAAAAAATCAAAATTTCAAAATTGTTTGAAATGGAATTTGAATAATTTAAAAAAAATTGCAGAATTAAAAAAGTGAAATTTTAGAAATTCTCAAAAAAATTGTTTCTTTTTCTTAATTTGAAAAATGGCAAAAATTGATATTCGAAAAACTGCAAAAGCCTAAAAAATGGAAAGATATATTGCAAGATGTGATTTATATTGAGTTCAACAAAATGTTGACATATGATTTTATTCATCGTCAGTGTCTTCAATCATCAATACCCTCTGTAAGAAAAATAACAATTCTTTATTTCAATAATATTTCTTTTAAATTTACAAGGAGCCACTGCAAAGTAGTCAAAGGGCCGCATTAGGCTTCAGAGCCGCAGGTTGAAGATCCTTGGTCTGAATGTTTATTTGTAACATGCTTGAAAACTGCTTTTTAAATGTGCATTGTTCAGGATTACGGCAACATATTCAGAGTTTTAACTCATACATTTGACTGTTATTGAAAGCGGTTTCTCCTGAAATTAGACTTAAATTAGAAAAAAGAAAAGTGATCATAAAGAAGGAAACGCAACATCAGCAACTTCCAGATCAGGGCTTAAAACGTGTTGTGCTTTAATTTTTCCTTTGACTTGAGCACAAAATAAATCTCTATTTTTACTTTAAGTTATTTTAATTCTTCTGTCTCTGGTAGAAAACAATCAGATATAAAGTTTATGTGTTCTCAGTTTTTCAGCCAGGAGTGACGACACACACACACACACACACTGACACACACTGACACACACTCTCAGGTAATAATTTAATAAACCTAAAATAGCCCTTTGTGAGTGTTTTACACAGTGTTCCCAGCCTGGACTCAGACTATGACTAAGATTTTAAAACGCTCTTCGCGGCCCAGTTTTTCTTGGCCAGGCGATTGGTGGACGGCTCCCAGAGCAGCGGCGTGTGATGACTCAGAGAGCGCGGAGAGAGGAAGCAGATGGTTGGAGATTCCTACCATCGACCTGGAAGTGTTGCATTGGTGTGCGCGCACGTTTGGTGGTGGATAATTACACAACAGGACATCCAGAGACAACCTGACAGAGAGGAGTGCAGCTGCTGCCAGAGGAGGAGAGGAAAGGAAAGGAGGAGAGGAAAGGAGGAGAGGAAAGGAGGAGAGGAAAGGAGGAGCTGTGATCTGCATGATGAGGATGAACTCCTCACAGAGGTCAGCAGAGTCACTAATGACTGAATGGACTCAGTGGGAGCCTCGTCTCTACTCTCTGACTTTGAAAGGTCGTCTCATAGATTTAGGGATTAGAGCTTCTGCTGCGGGAATCCCAGTCCACATCTGCTGCCTGCTCACACCTCAGACGCTGTTGGTCCTGGAGCAGAGCGTGGACACCTGCTTTTATATCATTTCTCTGTTTGTTTGTGAGTGATTCTATAGTTAAGGGACATTTCAAATCCATGGGGTAAACTCATCAATTTTACAAAATATTACTTCAAGCAATGACCGATTTCACAGCGAGTCATTTGGTTCCATCGTTTATTTTGCAAAAAATTAAAATTATGTGTTAGAATCTGCAGTTTTTTTTTCATAACCACTATTAAAATGTGACAAAAGTATTTTGTTTACATATATATACATATGTATTTTGCTCTTCCAATGTGATGTTGGTGTCTGGTGTTAGCTCTGTTAGCCATGTCTGTGAATAGCATGATGCTACTCTGCCCTCTGGTATTCCCCCTGTTGCTGGGTTAGCACAGCTAGCTCGTCCATCTTATTGGAGATAGATCTTACGTTCCCAATAACGATGGATGGAAGGACAGGTCGAACCAGCACGGCGTCCTCACCTCCTTCTCCTCATCTTGTGGGGAAACATCTGGCCTAGCACCAGTTAGCATCAACATGCTACAGGCTGCTTACAGCTGATTTCACATGTAAACAATGCAGCCATGGTTACATGTAGGATCTCCAGACAAACACAGGAGAAAAGTAGTAAAAATGTCACTGAAGACAAAACCAGTTTGGTGTCCACGACCAACAAATGAACCAAACAAAGTAATGATCCACTCCAAATACAAAGATGACGAAAAAGAGACGAAAAAATTACAAGAAACGGACAAAGAAGAGACAGGCCGCTTTTCTTTGAACTCCAGCTGACTTTGAAACAGAGTTTTAAAATCGTTGACGTCTCCGGGAAAAACAGGACAGCAACTCTGTTGACCACAAAGATAAAGACCTTCGAAAAGAGCTTAATAAACAGGGTCAAGAGCTTTTTAAAAGATCTTGTGCATCGTGGTGATCTCCACTACAGAGTCATGTCTATTTTAATGCAGTGACTTCATCTTTAAACTCTGAGAGAACTGATGCACCAACTGTAATTTCCAGCATCTCAGAGCTGAAGTTTGAGGCCGTCCCTCCTCGGCTCCCCGTGTCCAGTATCTGCTGAGCTGATCTTCATCAGCGTGTAATAGAATAACAGCAGCGTGCAGCTTTATGAGAACTCCTACAGAGTGTAATTGATACTCATAAATCTTATAAACAAGAACAGAGTAATTAACGTTTTAACGACCTCTCGCTGCTCAGGCCTTTCTACATCTGAACGCAGCGTTACAGCACGCCCAGAGAGGAAACACCGTCTGATCTGCTCCCTGAAACGTTTCATCACAGAGCTCAAACTGCGCCCAACAAACGACTCTGGTGGGTTTCAATAACGTCTGGCTGAGACCTCCTGCTCGCTGGATGGGAGGAGGAGGAGGAGGAGGAGGGTGTTTCTATAGTTGCAGGAAATGTAATGAGTGAGCGTTAACTCCTCGTAAACGAGACTCTGAGGCTTTATGAGAGGGAGACGAGCAGAAAGGAAACGTATGGAAATGAGCAGAGATCTTATTTCCATCACGGCCCCGCTGAGCGAGAGGATGCTCTCTGTTTCTGCAGGAAATCACCAAAATAATTCAGTTTACACGCTACTGTGTGTCATTACAGTGTGTGTGTGATAATACCTGCTCACAGCTGTTTGGGTGATGAGATCAGAGCTATCATTTTCTCTCCTCCGTTAGAGAAACTGTTGTAAAGTCAGAGTCCTCTTAAAGACAAACTGCAGTTTCACTTTCAGATCATGCTTTCAGATGTACGTCTCACCAAAAAAACCTACAATACGTGTCTGCAGATTACCCAGAATGCAGCAGCACGTCTGGTCTCTTCACTGGCTTCCAGTGGCAGCTCCAATCAAACTCAAAGCTCTTCTTCTGGCTTACAAAACATTAACAAGAACAGCTCCTGCCTACCTGGGGTCCCTGATCCAGGTCTACACTCCTTCTGGTCCTCTACTCTCTGCTTGTGAAAGACGCCTGGTGCTCCCAGACCAGCGCGGCTCCAAATCTCTAGCCAGACTCTTCTCCTCTGTTGTTCCCAAATGGTGAATGAATTACCAAACTCTATACGATCCACAGAGTCCCTTTCTACTTTAAGAGATGTCTGAAGACTCATCTGTTCAGGAAACACTTAGACCTTAATCTGAGCCTTGCTAGGGTTGGGTACCTTTCACATTCAAATGATGCAGTACCGATGCCCAGTACCTGGCAATTGGTACCGGTACTCAACGGTACAAATTTTCGGTACTTTTCTTGTGTTAATGTGGTAAAAATACAAAATTCTTTAATAATAAAACACACTTTTTTTACAATTCAACATATTTATTCTTCTATATATAACCTTGCAATGCTGTGTTCATGTCCA
Organism: Halichoeres trimaculatus; assembly: GCF_033239565.1. Lineage (NCBI taxonomy): Eukaryota > Metazoa > Chordata > Actinopteri > Labriformes > Labridae > Halichoeres > Halichoeres trimaculatus. The sequence continues at coordinate 1,267,208 of NW_027437196.1, read as the reverse complement.
GCTTGGAAAATTGCCTTCTCTCCCACTCCCTCACAGTCACAAGGATGCGTTAAGGCAGTTGTTCTCAAATGGTGGTACGTGTACCCCTGGGGGTAAGCGAGGGCACTCCAGGGGGTACGCAAGATTCAAAAATGTATATTCGAAAAAATATCAACCAAGAAAAATCCCTTTGACACAATTTATTTAATCAGTGTTTGAATCCAAATAAGTTTAAGTTCCTAAACTGAGTACTTTATCCACTAATAGTACAGCGCTGTTTTACTGTTTTTCATTCCCACCAAAACTAATTAGCGCTTGTTAGGGGGTACTTGGCTGAAAAAATACATGTCATAGGGGGTACGTCACTGAGAAAAGTTTGAGAACCACTGGGTTAAGGTACCTTAACATGGTACCTTTTGATTTTATGTGAATCGGTACCTAGGGATGGGTATTGATAAGATTTTAAGGAAGATTTTATCAATACCAATTCCCTTATCAATTCCTCTTATTAATTATCTCTGTAAAAAAGTAGCTTTACAGGTTCTCAAGGTCAAAAACAGTAAATAGAGTTTATTAGTGCATACATATGTAATTGGTCTCTGGATCTGGTAACTCTGGAGAAAAATATACAAAAATAAGTAAAAATAGTTTGTCATGTGATGTCAATGTTGTGTTTTGTAATATATTATTGACTGAAGTAGGCCATATAGTATCTCAAAGTGGTTAAAGAATTATTTTAAGTTGTTTGGAACCTTGCCGTAGTTATAAAGCCAACCATGAGCCTGCACTAACTTTTCTATTATTTTCTTGCAAGTATTTGACATTTGGGCTTTTCAGTATTTCTCACAAAGAGTAACTGTGAAATGTCTGTGCTGCAAGTTGAAATTCTATTCTAAAGCCCAAGTTATACCGATGTATGCTAACCGCTAGCATATCAGTGCAGTTTTCCATATATGCTAGCATCAAGCTAGCGCCATTTTGTTCATCGGAGATTTACAACATGTTGACTGTAGTGAACTGGAATCTCCTGTGAGAGAGTAACATTTCTTTGTGAGTTCAGTTCTACAGTAAAACTTCAAAATAAAAATCCTAAATCAGGATTGTCGGTAAAGTATAATCATCTGCTAAGCTAAGGTAGCCACGGCAGACTAGCAGGCATAAGGTCCTGCAGCTCTGCACAGTGTTAAGAGTTGATAAGGGACTCGTTAAGCACAAAGGCTAATGATATTGATAGATTAAACCATTTCTTATCGATTCTCAACAGGAATTGATTTATTATTATTATTATTATTATTATTATTATTATTATTATTATTATTGATATTATTATTATTATTATTATTATTATTATTATTATTATTATTATCACTATTATTATTATTATTATTATTATTATCACTATTATTATTATTATTATCACTATTATTATTATCTTTTTTATTATTATTATTATTATTATTATTATTATTATTATTTCTATTGCTATTGTTTGTATTTATTTTGTATTTTGCTGTATAGAACCTGTGTTTTTATTTATCTTCTTTCTACTCTTATCTATTCTGCACATCTTTTTTTGTACTACGTGTTACTTGCTGATGGAATCTGAATTTCTTGAGGGAACCCTCCCAAAGGATTAATAAAGTTTCTATCTAATCTCTAATCTAATCTAATTTTCAATTCCCATCCCTACAGGTACCAGGTACCTATAAAGGTTCCCTAATGCGGTACCCATCTCTAACAGTTGCAGAAATTAACTATGGTTTGTTGGCCAGATTATTCTGTAAAAAAAAATCTTTCACTTAATGTCAGCACCTTTAGCTGAATAACATAAAGCACTTTGTCGCACTAACCAGGTTTTCCTTCTTTCTAAATTCTTGCTTGTGTTTTACGTCGCTTTGGACAAAAGCGTCTGATAAATGAAACTGTAAAACTGCAGACTCCCAATTTTTAGTACCCTTCTGTTGGAGCTAGAAACACTGCTGCCCCTTGATTGGCAGAAAGAATCGTCACTTCCTGTGTGACAGTCGTAATAAAGACCAACAAATGGCGTCACGAAAAGTATCAAAATGAAACAATCAGTAAAGTCTGATCCTGTTCGTGTTTTCCTGTCAGCCAACAGGGACCTTCTTGGTAGGCAGCGTGTAGGCTGGATGCCGATAGCTGCGTCAGCTACGTAATAGCATGACGCTATAGCAGCGCAACACAGTGTACCTCGCTAATAAATCCAACGAAGAAGAAAAACATGACAGTAAACAAATAATAATGATGGAAGCCATCCAGCGTTTTGTCTTAATTGTTACAATTACCGCTGTTACCGCTGTCACACAGGAAGTGGCGACTCTTTCCTCTAATCAACAGACTGTGGTGCTTCTGGTTTAACCTTCTGTTGGTAAAGTCTGGCACCCCAACAGATGAGTCCCAAAAAGTGGGACGGTACACGTCGGTAATTTGGGGATCTGTTGCAAAATGTGTGCCGTACTGAGACAATCCAAGTCTGTAGCGCAGATACTTTCTCTGAATCTCACCATGATCCTTTAAGCTCTGCAGGGAGTTGGGTAAAACATCAAACTATCAAACACAAAATAACAGAAAGAAAAACATTCAGAGCCTTAAAATTATTCATCGATCCTCAGTTTTCATTTTGACGCCCATTTGTTGAACCCCTCGTTATGTTTGCTCCTCACCACTCGATCAGAGCGTGGTTTTGTTTTCGGAGATCCCTGAAGCACCCCGTAGCTCAGATAAACTGTGTTATTCCAGCGGAGGAGTGGAGACGCCGTCCCGTCTGTGTTCTTCAATCATAAAGACATTAACGCCGCGGCGATAAGGAGGAGGAACCCCGCTGATGGCGGATAAGGAGCACGTGAACATGTGGAGATGAAGTTGTTAAGAGGAATACTAACAAGTCCGTCTCCTTCCCGCTGCAGCAGAGTCATTATCATACATCACGCTCTTCAACCAGGTGCAGAGTCACCAATTTCACCCCGATATGCTCAGAGCCATAATTTGCTTTTCCACTTCAGGACACACTGATATCAGCACCATCAATCTGCAGCGCGGCTGGTTATTACCTCCGATCACTCAGCCTTTTCATTCCCATTGATGGAACATCTTGTGAATTGTCAACACACGTCGGCACATTATTGGTGATAACCACCTTCACACTCGGCTGGATGACAGAGTGGAGACGTCAGGATGGATGGGCCGGGCGGTATCTCCCTCTACGTTTACATTTTCATCTCTGACACTCTGTTATTTTTCTATTAAGAGACCTTTTCTCATCAGCATCGACGTGTTTACTGCTTTAGATTAAAGCCCAAGCAGAGGTGTTTAAAAACCTGCAGTTCCTGAAGTGTCCACCAGGGGCTGGCTGCACAATCACATACATACCTATTCAAAAAGATGATCTTTACAGCAGAAATAAAGGTGTTTACAACCTGGGTTGGAAGACAGTTTGGGTCTGAATAGCTCATTGATTTATTCCCACAACATGTACTGGGTGGATATTTCATTATTTGTTATTTTTAAAGACGTTTTGCTTGTATAAGGGCATTTTTTTGAGAATAGTATCTGTTGAACTGACTCATTTCCTCTTGACTTCTTCCTCAGTTTTGTATTTTCTGATCGTAGTTCTCCAACATAAAAACTAGTAAAAACAATACATTTTAACTTTTATTTTTTCTTGAATAGAACCTTAAAGGGTTAGAAATTAAGTAAACTCAATATCCCTTATATTAAGAAGTGGAATAGTTTTAACAAGGAGGCTAAAGGCTAATCTCCTTACCGTTTCCTAGCTAATGAAGCTAGGCTGCGTCCAGTGACCTCGCAACATTGGATCTCTGCTCCGTCTTGGCTCCGGCAATCCGTAGCAGAAACACAATTGATACCCAAGACTTTTGTAGTTTCAGTATCTCTGGGTCTTGGTAATGAGTGAGGGGAGCACTGAGCCAAAGATCGACGGACAGATCAGGGTCTGGGCTCAGCCTTAGGGATAGGGTTCAGAGCTCAGACATCCAGGAGAGACTCGGAGTAGAGCCGCTGCTCCTCCACATTGAGAGAAGCCCGTTGAGGTGGTTCGGTCATCTGGTGAGGATTCCTCCTCCGCGCCTCCCTGGGGAGGTGTTTCAGACATGTCCAGGTTAGAGGAGACCTGAGGTAGACCCAGGATACGATGAAGAGTTTATACCTTGGTATCCTCCCAGAGGAGCTGGTGGTAGAGCTGGGCGGATTGATCCAAATATCCATAATATTAATATTCTTTATACTTTACAATTTTAAAAATAAGTGCAACAATGGAGAATTTTTCTTTATTTCTTATAATTTAGTCTTCAACTTTGTACCTCACAAAAAAGTTTGTCTTAATTTGACCTTAAAGTGATAATTTTTTGCACTTTATTTTTTTTTTTAAGAAAAAAAATCCACACAACGATGTTTCAGGGAAATTTTGTTTTGTTACTGTTGTTTCAGAACGTAAAAGTTTATCATGTCACTAAAGTATGTTGTAAATTTTGCCTTAATTCTGTCCTAGGTTTTAACAACATCATCAAAAGACAAAATTAAAAAAAACACCTAAAGGTCCCCAGGTTGATGATACATCAACCATAAATATCAAAAATATCCGTATCAGTATCAGTATCAGTATCAGAGATACTGGCCCTGTATTTTCTTGGTGTCAGATCGATACCAAAATTCCCAGTATCACCCACCTCGAGCTGGTGGAAGTAGCTGGGAACAGGGGCCACTGGTCTCCACTGATGACGTTGCTGCGGTTAGCGATGTTTGGATCTTTTCATCTTGCTTTCACTTGCAGCACCTTTTGGACTTCATTTTAGTGACTGATGGTTAATTTCATTTTCTTTCTCTTTTCATCAGCTGATGGTCAACCTTGTTTCTCTTCTGTCTTTTTTTCTTATTTCTTTTTTCACTGACAGTTCTCTTTTAGAGCTGGACAATTTGTCACGTTTCTTTGTCATGTTTCGTCTCATGCTGATTGATCGCTACTTCTAAAGAAAGCCTGACTCAATCACTACAAATGGGTTTGGGTACTGAATCAGGTACTTTTATAGATAACATCTGAATTCTGTCTGTAGTACCCAGGACCGATTTACCTAATAACCAAAAGGTACCATATTTAGGTACCTAAACACATCCTTGTGACTGTAAAGGAGTTGGAGACAAGGGGATTGCCCATGCTGGACATGAACACAGCATTTTAAGGTTGTATACTGAAGAATAAACTTGTTGAATTGAAAAACTTTGGGATTTGGATTATCAGGTACCGGGCATCTGTACCGTATCGTTTCAAATGTGAACGGTACGCATCCTTAACTGCAAATATATGAAACCTGCAGCTAGTTTTTCAAAAAACAAAAACCTTCTGCACTCACGTCAGATTGTAGTCCACAGAGCTCTCCATGAAAATATGCAGCCGATGGTTTTTGACCGTAAACTGTATAAAACATGGACGTAGTCTCCCCGACGTCACCCGTCTGTTTCTGAAATGGAAATTGAAGCAGATCGGCTATCCCTGCCAAATTGGTAGTGGCAAGGGCTTCGCCTACTGCTATAGGGCGCCTGTCGGTCACATGACCGTGCCTCTGATTGGGTGAGCTCACGATCTCAATGTCCTCTGAACGTCCGAGTTAGAAAAAAGAATGTGCTGATAGTAAACTTAGCGACTCAGACTGGAGACAGTTTTTGAACGAGGCTGTAAACAGGTTAATTTCTGCTTTGAAAACAGATTTTTTTGTCTTGGTGTGTTTGTGACTTCCTGTCCTTTTGGACCCAGCCTCAAGCGAACACTCCAGAAACAGCAGATTTTAACACTTCAGCTTTGTCTCATATTCTTAGACCGGAGGTTGCTGCTTGTTGTTGACGGATGAGGAGCTGAACTGTAGTCAGACTTCTTCCACTTCCTGTTTCTGTATGAATAAAAGCAACCCTGGAGAGGAGCTGGTCTAATATTTGCAGATTACACAGCAGAGATTGGATTACGCAGCTGAAATTGGATTATCTCTGAGTGAAAACATACTGTATGTTCACCCACGTATAAACCCAAACCACAGGCTGCTGATCACAATCTGAGCTCAGATTAATCACATCACGGCAGGATTAACATAAATTACAGTTTGATGTGAAGTTTGAGCAGTGATACAGTGAATGTGATCAAACATCATCCCTCTCTAATCCCTCAGTTTAACTCCTTAGCTCTGACTTCATATTCTGCAGAGTGAACTCCAAAGAGCTGTTTGAGCCTCTTACCCACTTTCTCCACTCACTCAATCAATACGCTGCGTTTCTGACTCAATCTGAGGCTGAATTTGATCATTTCTCTGAGTGGAATCAATGCTGCTCATTTCTGCAGATCGCTGCTGCTCAGGATGGACGCAGCAGAGGTTTTAACTCAGGGGAAGAGGCTGAAATAATTTACACACTGACTCCTGGTGACTCCTCCTCACTGGCCAAGACACTGAAAAATCATTTGGTGCTATGTGAAGTAGTGCTGGTAAACTCCATTCTTTTTACTGAATCAAGTTTTAATGAGTCACTCACCAAAGTGAATCAGGTTTTTGAGTCATTTGAGTCTTTGAGTCAGTTACCCAGAGAGAAATCTCCATGTGCCACAGGGTTAACATATTTTAACTAGGGCTGTCATTTTAACACGTTAATTAGATTAATTAATTACACCGCAAATTAAAGCGTCATAAAAATTAACACAGATTAATCTGGATCCCAAACCCGCGAGGCGTTCAAAGACGCACTTATTTTCAAATGTCTAGCCTTTACAAACAGTTTGTCCTACTTGGAAAAAGTGGTGTTCTCGTCAGATTTTCAAATTTCCGACGGTCCCTGAATGTATCACATCTAGCAACATGTTTTGAACCGGGGGGAAGAGAGAGCGCTTAAGGGGACTGCCGTCCACATCTCGTTTATTCACACGTCCTTTTTGAAAATCTGCAGAAAATCAACCGTTTGCTCAATTCTGTAAAAAACAGATAATTTTACACTCTTTACTGCATCAAACAAGCCCTGAATGATCGACATTTGTCCTGTATTTGAATCTAAATAATTCTTTGAAAATTTGCTTCCATCTTCCTGGTGTCATGTTTCAGCTTGGGGCTGCTCTGCACCAATCAGCAACAGTTTGTGTGTTCAGAGCATGTTAAACTGAGAATACTTCACTTTTCTTTGATCCAAGACTTGAAAAAAGTGTTTTGTACATAGTTCCTCACAGTTTTTAGCCTTTAGCCCTGGTTCTCCTGACCTCATAGAAGTATAGAAGTTCATATTGCAGTGAAAATTGAGTCCACATCAAGTAAAAATGTGACAAAAGCAAAAACCGTCCTAAAAATCAAATCAGCTTACCTTAGGTGCAGGACTGTGTAGATTTTGTAAAGATAGAACCATAACACTTTTTTCATGTGTTCCTTATGCCTCAGGGTACCTAAAAATGTGTTGTTTATATTCCTACCTTATTTTTTAATGTCTCTTAATGTAATTTTAATGTCCTGGAATTCAAATTCTTTATTTTGGGACCTTAAGCAGATATGAGATTAAAATGCGATTAATTAGATTAATTAATTATAAAACCTGTAATTAATTAGATTTTTTTTTTTTAATCGCCTGTCAGCGCTAATTTTAACACCTCTTTTTCCTGCCCCAAAGACACAACAGTTGAGTTATAAGAGCTGAGTTTGGGCACAATAAAATAAAATAAAAACCTGCAAATGACCCTTTTTGATTAATTATATTTGATAAATCAGATTAATTGATTAATTAATATTTGTAATTAAAGGATGGAACTAAACTGTGAGTGTCTATTTAGTAACACTCTTGTAATACATTATTAATGGCAGCAGCAAAAAGGAGCAGGTGGGTAAGTGACTCATGCTTGTGTCAAGCTAAGCTATGTACTGTTAGCTACTGATGCCCCTTTTCCACCAGTGCTCATTCAGTGCTAGTGCTAGCGCTTCGTTGGTTCAAATCAGGTTTTTTCTAAGAACTGGTTTGGTTTTTCGTAGGCCAAGAGCCAAGTTAGTGCCATATCAGTGCCAAGTCATTGTGTCACCATAAAACATCAGTACTTCACTCCATATGTAACCGCTCGGGGCGGGGGCAGCAGCGGTTGTGGTTGCAGATGCATGGCGCGGGAGATGGCATTAAGTTTGGGGAGATGAGTTTTTATTAGGGCTGGGCAACGATTAAAACTTTTAATTGTAATTAATCGCATGATTTCCCTGATTAATCATAATTAATCGCATTGTAAATTCAAAATCTAATAATGAATTCAAAAGCAGTGTATAGTGCACTTTTACTGGAATGTTCTGCCATATGAATGAAAGTGCCATAACATCTGTCATGCAAACACTAAATCAGTACTTGTTATACAGTAATAGTTAAATCACATATTTAGTGCAAATCAAATTTACAAAATGTAAATACAAAATTAAAGCTTATTGTCACTATCAGGGCATTAAAGTGATACTCCGGGATGGAACAAGTTGGGTCCTATCTCAAAGTTTAGGGCAGAAATTACCCCTACAGCAGTGTTTTTGTGCAGCAGAAGCCCAGAGCGCTCACACCAAACACCCCCTCCCTGCTCCTCTGCAGGTTTCCTCTGCACTCAGACGGGGCCATATTTTACTTGACCAAAAACACAAATAAACGGACTCCCACAGAAAAAATCTGATATGGGTCTGCATTCACGCTTTATTTAGAGAATTTTCAGCGCGTTACTTTTACACAAAAACACTGCTAAATAAGGCTCTAGTTCTTATAGTGTCTCTTCGTCCTGGCAGACTACCTGCATTTGTTTATATCTGGCACGCTGTGCGCGCGGACTGATACACTAAGCAGCGAGCAGCTTTAAGTTCCGTGGCGTTGCCCCTCTTCTCCATGCTTGTTTTGGTTACTCATCGTGTTTTTCCGCCAATTTCACTTCCTGTCAGCAACAGACATTTACAAAATAAAAGCATGTGAGCAACATGCACTAATGTGTGATGAAATATTCAACGGCGTTAACAGATTGACGGGTTGACGCGAAAATAACGCGTTAACTTGCCCAGCACTAGTTTTTATGTTACCTGTTTCTGATTTCACCTGCAGTTTGAGTTATGAATGAGTAACATGAACAACTAAACAACAGACGACTCACACAGCAGCTTTCCTTTTATAGAATAATAAAAAACATGAGAGCGTTTAGTCTGTTTAATAAAATGACACGGTGTAGATCTGATCTATAGAGAGGAAAAGCAATATTGCTTTAATTTTGCCACCATCTCAAATACTGAGTGAGGAAACTAACAAACAACAGACGACTCGCCCAGCGTCTTTCCTTTTTAACAATGGCTGTTTTTCACACTGATTGTTGGTCACTGTAGCCCCGCCCCAGGCCCCGTCTCGTCCATGCCATGTGGAGCACAGAAAGCCTTTGCAGCAGACACATTGATGTTATCAGAGAGGAGACGGACCAAACGTGGATCTGATGGAAGTCAGCCGTGAGCTCGTCAACCTCTTCAGATTTCAGACTATTTGATACGAACGTTTGACAAGAAGTGCGTGGAAAAAGTGCAGAGTGTGGGTTGGATTGGTGCTCAGTCTGTTTGGGATTCGTATTATTTTACCCGACCACCGTGCAAAGGTGTAAAGTTCAACCTCAGCAGCACCTGTCAGAAAAGTTCAGCCTCAGATTTGAGGTCTGAGTGGAGGAACCTGTGGAGTAAAGCTGACGTCTCCATCACCAGCTTTTGATTTATTCATCAGAGCGTGTCAGACAAAGAGAAACAGGAATGATCATGAAGCTGCAGAAGAAGAAGAAGCATTGATGATCTGTCTTTACTCGCCGACTCCAGCCGAGCTGTCAGGCCTCCACCCTCTCCTCCTCGCCGCTCCGTCAGTACCTCTGCCAGCTGCTCCTCCACCAGGAGAGCAGTGGATTGGTTTTTCTCTCAGCTACTGCACAGATCATTAGCGGCTCTGCGAAGTGAGCGCTCTGCTCCGTGGAGTCAGTTATTGTACCATATGGTGGCAGATTTTCTGTCAGGGATGAAAAAGACTCGATGGTTTAAAACTCCTTTAGCAGACGGAGGAGAGAGGAGGTGAAAGTGGCTCTGCTGCTCTTTCTGAAAGGAGAGAGTTTAAGGAGGGAATGAAAGTGTGAACTTTCCTTTTGTAAAAATCAGAACAGGACAAATAACGAGGACGATTTCCTGACATTTCCTCTGAATTGCAGAGACGGTGCAGTTGGAGGAAGCGCTGTGATTATTTTGGAAACAGCAGCTTTGAAGGACTGGACGGCTCTGGCTTCTAAAACCAACACGGCCTTTTATCAGCGCCTGAAACGGAGCTTTTATAAAGATAAAGACGCCGCTCCTCCTCCTCCTCCTCCCCCCTCGCCCCCTCCGGCGCCGCTTTCTGCTCTCGCAGCGTTTTAATAGCTCAGCACTTCTCATGTATGATATTGATGAGAAATCACGCCACGCTGTCATCAGAACCGTAACGTTGATGGATCGCCTTCACACGGCTCCTCCCGCTCAAACGAGGGGTTAAATTAAACGGCGCTGCCAGAGAGATGAATCGCCACCCGGGCTGCCGCAGAGTCGGTTACCATGGCGACCAGTTTATTGGCAAATGCTGATGATGAACCTGAATATGCATCTCTGGGCTGGCGCGGTGATGAGGGGACCCGGAGATGGTTCTGTTTCTCAGCTCGTCTCTGGCTGCGAAGGGAAATCTCGCCAAATGAAGTCATCAATCCCCGACTTTATTCTCACAGCAGCTTCGAAGTTGCTTTATTGGTTTTCCGTCCGCCCACACGGGGACTCCTCACGACCCGCTCGGTAATTCATCTAATTTGACTCCTTAATTCGTCAGTCAGGATCCTCCTGTTACTCAATTAACGAGTTAATTTAACAGACCCACCGACGGGCCGAAGAGTATAACACAGAGAGACGATCAGGTGTTTTAAAGAGAGGGTCATTTTTATACTTGTGTTGTTAAAATCCCTGAATCTGTCTGTAAACTGATCGAAACACTGTTTGAAAAACAGCAAACCTCAAACTCCAAGGTCTGCTCATAGCTCCGCCCCCTAACAGGCCTCAAGAAGACTGGCCAATCAGAATGAAGGGGGTTCAATGTCTTAAAGGGGCAGCAACTAAAATCAAGTGTTTTGGAGAGAGGCTGAAAAAAGGGTTTTGAAACACAAGGAATAGAAAAATAAAGCTTTATTTAAGATGTCAATCATGTGAGGACACTACAGAAGCTCAAGAGGGACAAAAAAAAGTAAAAAAGCACAAATGTATAGAAATGAAGCTAGATAAAAATATATGACTCCAGATTCAAATCAGATTTAAATAGTAAGCATCTTTAGTTCCATGAGTTTAGCTAAAGGCTAAAAACAAAGGATAACGGCTAAAAATCAAACTTAAGGCTAAAATAAGAGCGAGGAGTTATAACATGAGCCAAAGCCTCAAACATTAGCTTAAGGCAAAAAATCAAACTAAAGGCTCAAACATGAGCTTAAAGCTAAGATACAAGCTAAAGGCTAAAATAATAGCTAAGCACTTTAAACACAAGCTATATGCTAAAAACACAAGCTTAAGGCTAAGACATTAGCTAAAATCTTTTTAACACAAGCAAAAAACTAAACACAGGCTTAATGCTAAAACACAAGGTAAAGTCTAAAAACACAGCCTCAAGGTACAAACACAAGCTATAGGCTACAACATTACCTAAAAGCTTTAACACAAGCTAAAGGCTGTACATAAGCTAAAGGTTAAAACACAGGCTAAAGAGTAAAACATAAGCTAAAGGCTACAAACACAAGCTTACGCCTTAAACATGAACATAAGCCTAGGACACGGGCTATAGGCTAAAACTTGAGCTAAAGGCTAAAACACAAGCTTACACCTTAAACATGAGCTAAAGGCTGAAAAACGAGCTACAGGCTAAAACACTAGCTTAAGGCTTAAAGATGGACTAAAGGCTAATACATGGGCTAAAGGCTGAAACATGAGCTAAAGGCTGAAAGACCGAGCTAAAGCTAAAACACAAGCTAAAGGCTGAAAGATGAGCTTAAGGCTTAAACATGAGCTAAAGGCTAAAACACAAGCTTAAGGCTGAAACATGAGCTAAAGGTTTAAACATGAGCTTAAGGCTTAAAGACAAGCTAAACGCTAAAACACAAGCTTAAGGCTGAAACATGAGCTAAAGGCTAAAACATGAGCTAAAGGCCAAAACACAAGCTTAAGGCTTAAACACGAGCTTAAGGCTGAAACATGAGCTAAAGTCTAAAACACAAGCTAAAGGCTAAAACATGAGCTAAAGGCCAAAAAACAAGCTTAAGGCTGAAACATGAGCTAAAGGCTAAAACATGAGCTAAAGGCCAAAACACAAGCTTAAGGCTTAAACACGAGCTTAAGGCTGAAACATGAGCTAAAGTCTAAAACACGAGCTTAAGGCTAAAACATGAGCTAAAGGCTAAAACACAAGCTTAAGGCTAAAACATGAGCTAAAGGCTAAAACATAAGCTAAAGGCTAAAATACAAGCTAAAGGCTGAAAGACAAACTAAAGATCTGAGCATTTATCAGAAAATGTCCACAGACTTTCACTGATTCTTTATAAATACGGATTTTTAATGTGATAAAATCATGTTTACATCCCATAATATCGTGTTGTCAAGACAACACTGAAGTTCATGTTAACAGTACTTATGAATTCATACCTTTCAGGTGAGCCCAAACATTAAAGGGGGAAGCTTCAGTGTTTTTAAGTTTGTCTGAGTTAGCGTACAAACTCTTTCTGTCGTCTGTGAAAATGTGTCAGAAACTGGGTTATTAGTAAAATCCTCCAACTTCAAACCCTGCTAATCCGTCTGTTGCTCCTAAAATCACCTCAGGTGGATAACTTCCTGTAATGGGATCATGTTTTTTCAGTTAAAGCTTGTTTCTTCACTTTTCCCAGGATTAATAAGAGTCTCCTATAGATCATCAGATCTATAAATAACTCTCCATCCTCGGTGGTGTGTGAGCGTATACGTCGGAGACTTCTCCGTCCCTCTGAGCGACGGTATCAGCCTCTGTGTTCGTTCGGTCTCAATCAGCGTGAAAACATCCTCGGTCACACTGGCTCTGATAGGATTAGCGCTCAGCTGTGGGCAGGAGTGTGAAAACTAAAGAGTGTTTCTGTGTGTGTGATACATGTCTGACTCCACATGTTGGAGCTTATATGAAACGTTAGCACACGTCTTGCGCTCCCTTGTGATCATGTGATCAAAGTCGACACCTTCTTCCTGTGGGAGCTGCTGGTGTACAAACAGCAGGATGTGTGTGTGCTGTTTATCGAGCTGCCGGTGGCTCCACGGCTCCGCTAACCGCTGTTCCCGCTTGCAGCCTTGGGACAAAACCATAAAACTGTGCCCTACTTTTACTTCCCCACAAAACGACTTAAGAAAAGTACTTTTTGATAAAACCACGGCCTCCCACATCCATTCTTATCCTCCCTCCTTCGTCATCCAGCCCGTGTTTTCCCCCAAAATAAAATTATTTCCCTTTGTGTCCTCCTAATGTATTCATAGCACAGGAAATGCACTCATGAAATATATTCACGGGGCTGCGTGGGCTCTCTCTGTTTCAGACCCAGAAAGAAAAGAAATAAAACATATTTTTTAAACATACGGGAAACAAACTGACTCAGTGTGAGACTCTGATTGAGCAGGAAGACGCAGCGTGTCGTCGCCTGCTGCGTTGACGGGGTGAGACGCTGCGGAGAGGACGGCGTGCCCTCAGAGTCTGAACGTCTGCGTGAAAACACATCTCATCTGTTGATTTGTAATCACTTCAGACGTGAGGAAGCATTAAAATAAAAACCAGAGAATAAAACCTGTCAGAATCAGACTGCTGCTGATTATTCAGACAGATACGGATCGTTCAATCACCAGAGAGAAGTTTACAGGAGAGTCCTGAGTCTGACAGGAATCTTTCACTCAGGTATAAATCTGTTTACTGTATCTGAGACCTTACAATTTACTGTAAGGTAAAAGAGGAAGCTTTAGCTTTTCCGGCTCATTACTAGCTGCAGTTCTTGGCCAGTTGTCAGCCTAAAATGCAGTCGATAGGATTTAAAATACAATAAAATACTTCAGCATCTTAGTATGACAGAATTTAGAAAGTTAGAGATTTTTTTCTAGTTTGGTGGTTGGATTTTTCCAACTCCAGCTAGCTGGTAACTTCAGTTGCAGGTTAGCATTAGCTCCAGGTGCTTTTATCTGCAGCTCTTTCTACCTTTAAAAAAATAGCCTGTGTTTCTCTGAAAGAAGCTAAAATGACTTATTTCTGAGCAAGCTAATAGTGCCAGCTTTACATACATGCTTGGTATGTGGGAAGACATTAGCAAACAACAAAAACATGATAAGCTATGCAAAATTATCAATTTATTTTATCAAATTCAATTATGACTTCAAAAGTTTAGAAATTAAAAAAAATGTATGAGTTTTCCTTTTTTAAAAATTTATTTTTTATTTTCAAAATCTTTAAATTTTGCATATTTTATTTTTTTTTCCAATTTTTGAGATCTTGACAAGTTTAAAAAAAGATTTAAAAAATTTTAAATTCTAACAATTTTGTGAAATTTTTTGCAAATTTTTTTAAAAAATATTCCAACTTTTTTCAAAATTTATGCAAAGTTTGGAAATTTAAAAACATTTTCTAAATTTTAATAAAATTTTGAAATAGTTAAATATTTGCAAAATTTAGTACAAACATTTTGAAAACTTTGAAATGTCAATACATTTTTTAAATTAAATTAAAATTTAAAATTGTTCAAAAAATTTTAAAAAGAAATTCTAATTTTTTTTAAATTATTTTGTTTGCAAGTTCCAAATTTTTTGACTTTTGCCAATTTTTTACATTTTAAGATTTTTTTTTAAATATATTTGTTAAACATATAAAACTGAGAGGTCACACGTTTAATTTTATAAAATCAAAAATATTCTAGTTTAAATATATAATTGTTCATTAAAAAAATCCACTTTTTGTCTTGACTGTGTAGATAAAGTTTTTTTTTTTGCTCCTGAATGATTTTAATCCAGGTGAGCTGAGGCAACATGGCTCCTTTAAAGTTTGCAGACCTCTGATCTAGTCACTTCTTACCCTGATGATTTATTTCTGGGCGGTTTGTTTGAAAAGAGGAAAGTTGTGATCACAGTTGACAGCTCTGTTGACAAACTTGTTGCATTGACACATGAGATACTGAGCTTCCATATCCATACGTTTTTTTTTTTTACCAACACAGGAACCAGTTCAGCTGTGGATTCTTCCTGCCTGAGAGGATCTTTGATGTTTTATCGATGAGTTTAATGATGTTTTACTGAGTAGAAGGTTTGACGTCAGTCCCTGCTGCCAGGTCGCCTCTGTGCAGGCCGTGACTCTGCCAACCCGACCCGGGCTGAATGAACCTGTGGTGTTTACAGTGATTGATGCAAAGTGTCAACTTATCTGAAACTACGCTGAAAACTAACAGACATCTTGTTAAACCAGCTGCAGCTTCTGTAAATCATTTGTTTTGGTGCGTTTTCCTAAAAAGTCTGTGAAGCATGAGGATCATTCGTCAAACTATCACAGAGGTCACTTTTCCTCCTCTCCTGTCCCACTCTGGATGTAGTTTCAGCACTTTACAGGAATATCTGTGAATAAAAAGCCACCTCTAATTAGTCCGTGTGGGAGCTCATTGATCCGTGCTGCAGAGCCTGACGTGTGCTCCCCATCAATAACATGGATCGCACAGCAAACCACGCCAATTCACATCTGGACGCCAATTAAGCCTTTGTCTGTGCGGCTTCGCTCTGCTGCTCATGTGTGCTAACGTTAAACCTGTCAACACCTGATTTAATGACTTCATCCTCCTCTTTTATTCATCCATTCATCGTCAGTCATCCCTCATCAGGGTTCCTGTTTACGGAGGCATCCAGCTGCTCGTTGGAAACCGATTCTTCTTGATGTCTTTGATTTGGTTTGAAATTGGCTCGAAACAGTCACACTTCACACCCGCCGTGATTGGTAATGACATGAGGGGTTTAAATATAGGACTCACGACGAAAGCTCCCACAGAGGAGTCGTTTTCAGAGAATGAAACAACATTTTCTGTCTTTGAACTTTATGCTTCTCTTTAACTCTTTATTAGCTGTGGTTCTCCTGAGCCGTTGGTTTCATGTGACTCTCAGATCAGCAGGAAGGTGATCCTCCACCTCACATGTCTGATTGTCTCTACCTGCAGTAATCATCCAGATTTACACGCGCTCCTCTCCCACTTTGATCCTCAGGTCGTTTCCTGCGTCTTGCACAGCGTGACTCAGAGGGTGTGTTTGGCACAAGCGGCAACAATCCAACATAATCCTGTTTCATAAATGTCAGAGAAATTTACAGATGAGGCTCGTGTGACCGAGCGGCTGCAGAGAAACGGCTCAGCGGGGGGACACGGAGAAAACACGGAGAAAACACAGAGTGAACACGGGGTGTGCAGAGAAAAGGTTACATGTCTTACGTCGATTGTTGCTTTTCTGGGTCTGACATTTCGTTCTGATGATGGTGATGATGATGATTGTAGCGTGAGTGATGTGAGAATGTCAGGGAGCTTTAGACTCGTACAGACGGGAGTGATGCTCCACCAGAAACCAAAATCCAACCATGTAGCTCTGGTCAAAGGTCTCTGAAAGGTGTATGAATCCAAATGTTAAATATAATGTTTTAAACTCCAGTATCTGGTGGTTCTCCAACAGGTGCAGCCAGAGTCTGACAGTAGAGACTGTGAGGGATTCTGGGAGAATCTGAGTGGAGCTGGGTGACAAAAATAACTATTATTTTACTTTCCAGAGTCTAATCACTTCCTGACTCTACCTCCCAACATATTTTACAATCCCCAGAAAAATTACACAAGAACGTCAGCTGTCAATCATCGTTAAACGTTACGTAAAGCCTCGTTTTTAACCTCGTATAACTAATGAAAACAAAACTTTTCAGAAAAAAGAGGACTTGGATACAAGACAGCCAAATGATATCTTCAAATCACCACAACAATCAGACGTGAGAAACATTTCTACCAGGTGTATTAATTTTTTAAAGTTTGACCACAGCCCATCTGGAATGACTGGGGAGATGGATTTTTTAACCTATACTGCAGCCAGCCACCAGGGGGAGCAGTTTTTATGGTGACCTCACTTCGAGCCAAGCAAGATGACGTCCATTTTTTTTACAGTCAGTGGCTGTTTTCGAATCCGCCCACTACATACTACTTTCATAAGCAGTATGTAGTTTGACTGTTCAGTTGGGTTAATTTTGTAGTATGCTACGCTGTTTTTTTTCAGTTCGAAGAAAACAGAAGTTTGCTACGGCTGACTTTTTTTCCACAAAATCTTTATTGAAAAAACAAACCACAAGTAGCTTATCTACAAATATATTGCCAGAGAGAGCATTTTATATAAACTTTCAGTGGTGGAGATGATGAGGATTTAAAGATAAAAAAGAAATGGCTCTTACATTTATAATCCTATAACATTTATATTCCTTTTGCATACTACAACTTTGACATATGTTCGCATACTGCATACTGCATACTGCATACTGCATACTGCTTCCTGCATACTGCTTCCTGCATACTTCATTTTGGTCGAATCAGTACGCACTGTTAGTATAGTTTGCAAATTCAAAAACGGTCTATGTCAAAAATGGTCAAGTACTTCTCACTCACAGCTGCAGCCAGAGCAGGTCCAGGTCAAAGGTCAAATATATTTAAAAACACATTTACAACAACTCACGTTGCTCAAAGTGATATACAAGCAAAATACAGACAGTCTTTCAGAAAATCAAAAACTCTAATAACACAGGCAATAATAATAAAATTAATAATAATAATTATTATTATTACTATTGTATCATTATTATTATTATGATTATTATGATTATTATGATTATTATTATTATTATTATTATTGTTATTTTTATAATTTTTTTATTATTATTATTATTATTATTATTATTGCCTGTGTTATTGCAGTTTTGTGATAATAAATAATAAAATATAATAATATAATATAATAATATATAATTATGATAATAATGATAAGAATAAGAATTATTCTTATTATTATTGCCTGTGTTATTGCAGTTTTGTGATAATAAATAATATAATATAATAATATAATATAATAATGTATAATTATAATTATAATAATAATAATAATAATAAGAATTATTATTGTTGTTGTTGCTGTTGTTGTTATTTTGGATATTATATTGTAATTATTATTATTATACAAAATAAGTAAATAAATAAGTTGGTCAGGGTCCACTTTTAGGAAAGTATTGTTATCATATTTACTGTCTGTTATTTTCTGGTAATTAAATTTTATTATTTAAAAAAACAAAACAAAACAAAAACAGATAAGTTTAAAAGGATATTAAAATAAATAAAAATATTCTTCTCATAATTTATTTTTCCTTTCAGTAACAGATATGTGACAGGAAATTAAGCAATGGAAACTTTAGTTGTTTTTGAACCACTTTGCAGTGGGACTGCATTGTAATATTCAGTTCAATCCTTTTAAAAATAAAAATGTGTCCAGGAGCGCATTTTATGGCCTCTGCTGTGAAAATTTTTGAGGCCATAAAATGGGCCCTGAGTTGGTATTAAACTACATTTCCCTCTAACACACCCACCTGTTCCTCCTTCTCCTGTAGTGTCTGTGAGGAGCAGCTGGAGCTGGGGTCTGTTTATCAGTCAGTTTCTTTCTGTTATCCAGCTCTCTCTGTGTTTCCAGGTAAAATGTTCATCAGGTTGCTCTAAAGGTGAGATAATGTGATGTTAGAGATTGATTTCTCAGCAGGAGTTGGTCTGTACACTGATTTACTCTCCGTGTCTTCTCTCAGTGTAGCGTGTCCTGTAGCGGCTCAGTGTTGGAGGTTGTTAAGCCTTGTGGGTTCCCCGTGTTCCCCTGAGGCCTCTCCTCACTCTATTACACGACGCTGTAAAAAAACAGATTACCACAGATCCACTGTGGCCTGCTGCACTCAATGGGGCGTGAAGGAGCCGTGTTTTTGTTTCAATACCTGCTCTCTCCATGTACTGTGGTGGTATGAAAAGGCTGACTGCTGTGGGATTATGGGTAAAAATCTTTCATCCACACACCAGGGAGCCGGGAGAGTATCAGGAGAGCGCTCCCAGGGGAAATAAGAGACGAGACAGGTGGATCTGAAACCGCAGAGGGTTAGAGAGGGAACAACAGCCAGCGCCGCTGAAATTACGCCTGAAATAGAAAAATAGAAACTTAATAGAAAAGTCAAAATACTGGTGACATACGTCTGAGCCCATAAACTGATCCCTTAGAAGTTAAAGAGCACAATGAGAAAGAAACCATGTTTGGGAAAATTGCTTCTGAGGTGTTGATTTGATTCTTTTTAGTTTGATCCACATCCCATCTGTTCACACAGAGCGGCTTTCTGTGACCAACACTGACACTGACTCAACATCTGATGCAGTTAAAGTCCCCGTGAGGACTTTCTAAGTCCATAATGAGATTATCTGCACAAATAACGGTTATTCATAAATGCTGTTTTTTAGCTTCCTGATCGGGTCAGACAGGTGCTAATTCCCATGACAACACCACACCGACTGATGAAGTTTAGCAGAGAGAAGAGAGATCTGTGTTTTTCTCTGCTGGAAACGGTTTCTGTGATTAATTTTGTAGTGATGGTGGACACTGGAGCCTAACTGTCAGACAGAAAAAGGACAGAAGAGCAGAAGAAAGAGAAACAGGAGTGATAGAACACGAGCTAAAGGCTAAAACACAGCATAGAGGCTAAAAAAAGAGCTAAAGCTAATACAGAAGCTAGAAACTAAAACATGGGCTAAAGGCTAAAACAGAAGCAAGAGGCTAAAACATGGGCTAAAGCACAAGCTAAATGCTAAAAAGCTGGTTAAAGGCTAACACACAAGCTAAAGGCTAAAAAAATGGGCTTAAGGCTTATACACAAGCTAAAAGGCTAAAGGCTAAAGATAAATTAAAAAAAAAAAACAAGCTAAAGGCTTATACACTAGGTAAGGGCCAAAACCTGAGCTAATGGCTCAAACATGGGCTAAAAGCTCAAACTGGAGCTAAAAGTTACAACACAATCTAAAGGTTAAAACATGAGCTAACGGTTAAAACACCAGCTAAAGGCTAAAAGACTGGTTAAAGGCTAATACACGACCTAAGGACTAAAAACACAGGCTAAAGGCTAGCACACAGCATAGAGGCTAAAAACTTTGGTTAAAAGCTAATACACAGGCTTGAGGCTAAAAACATTGGCTACATGCTAATACAGAAGTTAGACGCTAAAACATTAGCTAAAGCACAATCTAAAGGCTTAAACACAAGCTTAAGGCTAAAAAACTGGTTAAAGACTAATACACAGGCTAAAGGCTAAAAGACTTGTAAAAGGTTTAAACATGAGCTAAAGGCCAAAAACATGGGCTTTAAGCTAATACACAAGATGAAAGGCAAAACATGTGTTTAAAGCTTAAACACAAGCTAGAGGCTACAATCTAGGCTTAAGGCTTAAGCACTAGCTAAAGGCTAAAAAAAGCTTAAGGCTATAAAACTGACTAAAGGCTAAAACATGAGGTAAGGGCCAAAACCTGAGCTAAAGGCTTAAACATTGACTAAAAGATAATACAGGAGCCTAAAGTTAAAACATGAGCTAACGGTTAAAACACCAGCTAAAGGCTAAAAGACTGGTTAAAGGCTAATACACGACCTAAGGACTAAAAACACAGGCTTAAGGCTAGCACACAGGCTAGAGGCTAAAAACATGGGGTAAATGCTAATACAGAAGCTAGAGGCTTAAACATTAACTAAAGCACAAGCTAAAGGCTAAAACACAAGATAAAGGCCTATAAAACTGGTTAAAGGCTAATACACATGCTAAAGGCTAAAAGACATGTTAAAGGCTTCAACATGAGCTGAAGGCTAAAAACATGGGCTCAAAGCTGATACACAAGCTGAAAGGCAAAACATGTATTTAAAGCTTGTACTCAAGCTAGAGGCTACAACATAGGCTACAAGCTTAAGCACTAGCTTAAAGCCAAAAAAAAAAAAAAGCTTTAGGTTAAAAAACTGGTTAAAGGCTAAAACACAAGGTAAGGGCTAAAACATGGGCTATAAGCTAATACAGGAATTAAAGGTTAAAAAATAAGCTAAAGGCTAAAAGGTGCTCAAGGCTAAAACCTAGGTTAATGTGTTAGCTTGTTGTCAGGTTTGAAAGTGTAGCTCTACCTAACTGTTGATAAATATCTTACCTCATGGAGCTGGATCTGGGGAAAAGTTGACTGAAGAAAGAAAAGTTAAAAAGAAGATCTGATCTCCATTCATTTCTAAACAAACACACGCCTTGTTCAGAGTCACGTCTTCACCACAGTGGGTGCAAGTGCTTATGGGAAGTGGAGTCTTAATCGAAGATGATCCTCATGTATATAATTATATATTTTCAAGGAAACCTGAGCAGCAGAAAGTTAAAACTTTTCTGTTAAATGTGAGAAAAGTGAGGTTTAAGCTGATTTCTAAGTGAGTAGAGTGGACTATGAGTTCTCCTTCAGCCTCACTGTTAGCATATATACAATAACCCATTTACATTAAATGATTACATTTGATCCTTAATGGTCCCTCGCTTGGCGCTCTCATTTTGTCATTAATTAATGATGAAGAGAAAAACCATTTGAAACTCTCTTCACTCCAGCACAATGTGCAGCTCTCCCATATCTGCTGAATTATTGATTAAAAACACATTTCCCTGCATTTAAAGACAGACGGAGAGCTTTTTATTCAAATTAAACAATCAGCCGGGATTCAAACCAGCAGACTTCCCATTAAAACACTCTTTGTCTTCGAGGATTGTTTCCTAACTCTGCAGCGCAGAGAGGAAACTTGGACTCAAAGAGCTGAAAGCAGCGCACGGCGAGGAGCAGCTGCTTATGTCAGCCACCTGTACGCTCACGCTCCTTACTGTTAATCGTCTGCAAAAGGTGAACAATCAGCCCCTGCTCCTCCTCCGTCAGCGCGATTGATGCGCCTCACTTACTGCTGTTCAGGGTGAGTAATGGCGATCCTCCCCTCTGCTGCTGTTTCTCTTCCCTCCTCATAACGACTCCTCGTAACGACTCCTCTGAGAGCCCTAACAGCCGCTGAGCCGGCCTCACGCTCTCATCTGTTTCTTACTTATGGAAACTGGTGTGACATTTTGGCGCTCCGTGCAGAAGGAGGAGCAGCTCCTGCTCAGGTGAGATAAATAAACTCACCTCATTATTCTCCCGTTAGCCGGTCAAACCCTGGTTTGGATCAATCAAATGATCCTCTCTGAGCTTCCTGTGCACTTTTTAACCTCTCCCCGTCCTCAGGGAGGATGGATGATCCAAACAGTTTTATTTTCTTCAAGGGTCCAACCCGAGCGGGGCGGACCCCACCCCCAGCAGGAGGAGCAGCCGCTGGCGGGTCGACACGTTTGAAGTGTAAATATCCCACAGGTCAGAAAAGACTCACACTGAGGAGAGAGATACAGGATTATTTTTATCCACGCTGAAAAAACAACTTTGATTTATTTCCCACACTTTTATTCTTCCCAGACAATGCTCGGCATCTGCCAGCGCTGGGTATGAGTAATTTTATTTATCTTTACGGCGTCAGAGTGAGGATATATTCAGAGCAGACAGCCGGAGAAAGTTACTGAGGTGTGAAAGTCAGAAAGTTAGAGGTAGGAAGGAGGAACATGTCTGAGATGGAGCAAAAAAAAGAAAAGTTAAATGATGTGAATTAACGACGTGGTTTATTTTATTTTGAAAGTCTCCTAATGTTTAATTTGGTTTTATCACTTAAGTTCCAGTTTTGCTCATATCAGGGTAAATGCTGAAATCCTGAGGTTCACTTCGATACCTTTTCAAGACCTCATTGCGACTCTAAGTTGCTGTCGGCAGCCCATCTCTAACAGCTGCCGTTTGCATTTTTACAGAAATTATTAAAGCTTAGAAGGAAACAGGGGACAGTCGCGAGGGGAAAAATAAATAATCATGGATATTTTTTGAAGCAAAGCTTAAAAACCAAAAAATTGTAATACCTCATAAAACTACAAATTAGACTTTTTAATATTTTTTAAGGGTCTTAGTTTTCCCACTATTGATTTCTCATATGCTCTGTGCAAATAAGTTTATAGTTGCTCCAGGATCCGCCCAATACGTTAACGACCCGTTAGTAAGACAATCAGGAGGCATGTTTGTCTAGTTCTGTTAGAACTGTACTTTTTTATTTGTACTGAGGATATGATTATTATTACACAGTGGGAAAAATAAGTATTGAACGCGTCAACTTTTTTCTCATCACATTTATTTTCAAAGCTGCAATTCAAACTAAATTTCTCCCAGACATTGGTATTATCTCAAATAATCCACACATGAAAAGAAATCACAACGTTCAGGTCCACAAATAATGATTATGGTGAATTAAGTACGATAACACAGGAAAAAAGTATTGAACACACCATGGAAAGGCTGTATACTTTGGACAGGAAATGCACCATACCACCTGAAATCTGTAGCTAGCAGTTAAATAGCACACACCTCATGATGGGTAAAGGCAAAGAGCTCTCTGAAGACATTCACAACCTGATTGTTGCTCAGCATCAGAATGGAACTGGTTACAGACTTATATCAAAGCACCTGAATATTCCAGTCAGCACCGTTGGGGCCATTATTCACAAGTGGAAGAAGCACCACCTTACCATCAACAGGCCACGCACAGGAGCTCCTTGAAGATTTCTGACCAGGGAGTCAGAAAGATAGTCAGAAGAGGACTCAACCAGCCAAGGACCACCCTGAAAGTGCTCCAGAAAGACTTGGAGGCAGCAGGTACAATTGTTACAGAGAAAACAACAGGCAATGCACTCCACCGCCATGGCCTCTATGGACACTCCTGACTTAAATTTGGATTTTGTTGATATTCTTAAATCATAACTAGTTTTCTGACTAACAGACCTCCTGATAATAGGACAGGATCTGTTGCTAGATACTCAGCTGTAAGAAAACAGAGCAACATATGTGAGCTAACTGGGGGGCAACGTCTGGTTTAGAAAAATGAAAACTATGCAGAAGTGCTAAAAGTTGTTGGGTTGCTGTTCATAAAGGATCCACGTGAGTCTGGCTGCAGGAAGACCAGACCGTACACACCAAGCCCTAAAAACAGACCTTACAGTAATAAAAACATATCTACAGCCTGGTTCCAAAAACAGCTCAGGTCTGAATCAGAGACTCCGTCCATATTTTGTACGATCTATGGAGCTGACACATCCAGTTCAGTTAAAACAGTCAGAAACGCTAACGGGCTGCTCTGCTAGGGAAGAGCTGCACCTGGTGTGTTCAGGCCATGAGAAATAGACTGATGAAAACAGCTGAGATCTCTCTGTGGGGGTTTTAAATTCAATATGTGAAATGATCGTCTGACTGCTTAGTATAACTTAAACACATTAAACACTGAGGTATCACGCTCTGTTTGGACTCATCCGTCCACTTCATCCCTCACAGTCTCCTCGTCCTCGCCCAAACATCTGATGTGATCTTTGTTTTCTGTCAGAGAGCAGACGCTTCTTCTTCTTCAAGGTTGCTGCAGCGTTCAGAGAAATGTATGTGGGAGTCTAAATGTGCAAACATGCAGAGTGCTTTCAGGAGCGGGCGAAGGAAAACAGTTTGTTTTTTTATTTAATCTGATGGAAAGAAACGGGTGGAGAGGAGAGCGTCAGTGTGCAAAGGACAGAAAGAAAGAATGTTTAAGCCATGGAAACATTCAGAAAGGAGCATTTCTAACACTGTGGCTGTAAAATAAAGAAGATTAATTAATTTCTGTTTATGTGAAGAGGAGAGTCAGACATTAACACGTTGAAAGGTCTGATTCAAAAAGGTTTATCACGGGTTTGAGAGTCAAGGTTTCACTCTGAATGAAGTCTGTCCTTTAATTATATATCGATGTCTTTTCTACAGTCTATCTAATGAATGGATACTTAATGAGTCATGTGTCACACTGTCAAAAAAATTCAAAGTTAATAAACAGTAAAATACTAACAGCAAAAATGACCAGTATTTTTTAAAGGCTACATAATTATTGGACGTATTTTCCCTGACATCACCTGTCTGTTTCTAAAACAGATTTTCGAAGCTAATCGGCTAAATTACTCCCCCAAAAATGATGTTTTAGAGTTGAATAAAAAAAACAAACCAAACTCAGTTTACCTTCTCTAATTAAAAAATTGGGAAACACTGTAAAAATCATCAGATACAAAGTCCATGGCATTTGAAGTACAGACAGCTGGTGTGTGCCATGTGATGCACAGACAGTCGTAAGGTGCCATGTGGAGCACAGACAGTCGTAAGGTGCCATGTGAAGTACAGACAGTTGTACAGTGCCATGTGAAGTAAAGACAGCCTTGCAGTGCCATGTAAAGCACAGACAGTAAGTTTGTGTCATGTGGAGCACAAACAGCCATAAGATGCCATATGACGTACAGACAGCTGGTGTGTGCCATGTGAAGCACAGACAGTCAGTTGGTGTCACGTGGAGCACGGACAGTCATAAGGTGCTACGTGAAGTACAGACAGCCGTATGGTGCCATATGAAGTACAGACAGCAGATGTGTGCCATGTGGAGCACAGACAGTCGTAAGGTACCATGTGAAGCACAGACAGCCATATGGTGCCATATGAAGCACAGACAGCTGGTGTGTGCCATGTGAAGCACAGACAGTCGGTCTGTGCCATGTGAAGTACAGACAGTTGTACAGTGCCATGTGAAGTAAAGACAGCCAAGCACAGCCATTCTGTTCCATGTGGAGCGCAGACAGCTGGTCTGTGTCAAGTGGGAGGCAGACAGCTGGTCTGTGCCATGTGAAGCACAGACAGTCAGTTGGTGTCACGTGGAGCACGGACAGTCATAAGGTGCTACGTGAAGTACAGACAGCCGTATGGTGCCATATGAAGTACAGACAGCAGATGTGTGCCATGTGGAGCACAGACAGTCGTAAGGTACCATGTGAAGCACAGACAGCCATATGGTGCCATATGAAGCACAGACAGCTGGTGTGTGCCATGTGAAGCACAGACAGTCGGTCTGTGCCATGTGGAGCACAGACAGCCATATGGTGCGATGTAAAGTACAGGTAGCCAAGCACAGCCATTCTGTTCCATGTGGAGCGCAGACAGCTGGTCTGTGTCAAGTGGGAGGCAGACAGCTGGTCTGTGCCATGTGAAGTACAGACAGCCACATGGTGTCAGGCAGCTGGGCACAGCCGGTCTGTTCCATGTGGAGTGCCTGTCTGTATCACATGGAACAGACAGCTGGTCTGTGCTATGTGGAGCACAGACATCCTGTGCCCCCAGCAGTGCAGAATCTCAAGGTCTCATATCCACCATCAAAACAAAAATTACTTTACAGGTAAAAATTTTTACAGTGCTGTATTTAAACATAACAGGACATGACCATTGAAGTTTTTTCCTAAATTTAAAGAAATAACCCCAAAACTACAACTCTCTGACCTCACTTTGTTAATGAAAATGGATTTTAATGATGATGTTGATGCACCTCAGGGCCCAAACTCACCTGATACGTACAGCACTTTGAAAAATGGAAAAACATGTTTTTTTCCCCTGTGGACTGAGTCCTGGGTGACCTGAGCCAAAGGAAATGAGTGCTGGTTGTAACTGAAAGAAATCATTAAAAACTTGAGGGGAAGGGTTCAGATCTGAGGAACACGACTGTGAGACCGACTATCACGCTAACACACGGCGTACCTTTGAGTCAGTGCACAATGGACGCTCTGGTTCACAGCTACAGCAACATTTTGTGCCCTCACAGCGCCGCTGTTCACGGTGTGAGCTGCTTTCTGTGCAGCTTTTGTGACTGTTCCTGTTCCCAAACCCCCTCAGCTAAACGCTATAATGGAGCCCAAGTCCCGCAGAAAATAAAGTGTGACCTACATGGAGAGCAGGGAGAGTGGACGGTCAGTCCCCCGAGGTGAGTGTGTGGGTCCAGCAGCCCCCCCCTCACCCTCAGCACTGCTGTAAATCACATCCATCCACCTCCGTCCTAAATGACCAGAGAAGAGCACTCAGGAAGTAAGAGCCCTCAGACCTCTGAGGAGAGTCATTTATCAAATCATCATGGATCCAGTCTGAACTCTGCTCGTGTTTCAGCGCGCATCAAAGAAAAACGCCATTTCACAGCAGCTCTCCTCAGACGGTGTGGGTGTGAGAGACATTTACTGACTCTAACCTTTCCTGTGGGCATGTCGCAGAGAGCATGCAGCGGTATTATTGATCCCTGATTAGCAGGACGCTAACACGAATCTGTGCAGGAGAATCAAAGGTCCTTTTCAATGCAAATGCCAGGGTTAATATCCGGACATTAAGACGGGGCTGGAGAGTTAACGTGACCAACAAACAGTCCTCATGAATTCATTAAAAAAGTCACTGAGAGGCTTCAGGGATGGTGGACAGTTGAGATGGGCGAGGGTGATGTCTAGGTAAAGGTGCAGAATGGCCAATGGTACTGCCACACTTGAGGGGAATTTGCATCAAGATTACTTACAAAGTCAATGCAAAGACAAGTTTGGACACAGATTCATCCCAGATGGTGGGTTGGACTAGTTCGGCGCAGCGCGTCTGGGGCATCGACACGTCTGGAGCTTCGGTGCATTTGGAGCATCGGCGCGTCTGGAGCATCGGCGCGTTTGGGGCGTCTGGTGGTTTGGGGCGTCGGCGCATTTGGGGCGTCGGCGCGTTTGGGGCGTCTGGTGGTTTGGGGCGTCTGGTGGTTTGGGGCACTGGCGCATTTGGGGCGTCGGCGCGTTTGGGGCATCGGCGCATTTGGGGTGTCGGTGCGTTTGGGGCGTCGGCGCGTTTGGGACGTCAGCGCATTTGGAGCGTCGGTGCGTTTGTAGCTTTGGCACGTTTGGGGCGTCGGTGTGTTTGGAGCGTCGGTGCGTTTGGGGCGTCGGCGCGTTTGGGGCATCAGCCCGTTTGAAGCGTTGGTGCGTTTTTGGCATCAGCGCCTTGGCGTTTTTGGAGCGTCAGCATGTTTAGGGCGTCTGGTGGTTTGGAGCGTTGGCGCGTTTGGGGTGTTGGCACATTAGGGGCGTTGGCGCGTTTGGGGCGTTGGAGCGTTTGGGGCGTTGGTGCGTTTGGGGCATCTGGTGCGTTTTGAGCGTTGGCGCATTGGCGCATTTGGGGAGTTGGCGCATTAGGGGCGTTGGCGCGTTTAGGGCTTTGGTGCGTTTGGGGCGTCTGGTGGTTTGGGGCATCGGCGCGTTTGGGGCGTTGGCGCGTTTGGAGCGTTGGCGTGTTTGGAGCGCGATGCATTTGGGGCGTCGGCGCGTTTGAAGTGTTGGCGCGTTTGGGGCGTCAGTGCGTTCTGGGCGTTGGGGCGTTTGGGGCATCAGCCCGTTTGAAGCGTTGGTGCGTTTTTGGCGTCAGCGAGTTGGCGTGTTTGGAGCGTCAGCGTGTTTGGAGCGTCTGGTGGTTTGGAGCATTGGCGCGTTTGGGGTGTTGGCGCATTTGGGGCGTTGCCGTGTTTGGAGTGTTGGCGCGTTTTGGGTGTCAGCGCGTTGGTGTGTTTGGAACGCTGGCGTATTGGCGCATTTGGGGCGTTGGTGCGTTTAGGGCGTTGGTGCGTTTTGGGCATCTGGTGCGTTTTGACCGTTGGCGCATTGGCGCATTCCGGGTGTTTGGCGTGTTTGGAGCGTTGGTGTGTTTTTGGTGTCTGGTGGTTTTGGGCATTGGCACATTTGGGGCGTTGGCGCATTAGGGGCGTTGGCATGTTTGGGGCGTTGGCGCGTTTGGGGCATCTGGTGCGTTTTGAGCTTTGGCGCATTGGTGCATTTCGGGTGTTGGCTTGTTTGGAGCGTTGGCGCGTTTTGGGCGTCAGCGTGTTTGCGCGTTTGGGGCGTCTGGTGGTTTGGGGCATTGGCGCATTTGGGGCGTCGGCGCGTTTGGGGCGTCGGCGCGTTTGGGACGTCAGCGCATTTGGAGCGTCGGTGCGTTTGTAGCTTTGGCACGTTTGGGGCGTCGGTGTGTTTGGAGCGTCGGTGCGTTTGGGGCGTCGGCGCGTTTGGGGCATCAGCCCGTTTGAAGCGTTGGTGCGTTTTTGGCATCAGCGCCTTGGCGTTTTTGGAGCGTCAGCGTGTTTAGGGCGTCTGGTGGTTTGGAGCGTTGGCGCGTTTGGGGTGTTGGCACATTAGGGGCGTTGGCGCGTTTGGGGCGTTGGAGCGTTTGGGGCGTTGGTGCGTTTGGGGCATCTGGTGCGTTTTGAGCGTTGGTGCATTGGCGCATTTGGGGCGTTGGCGCATTAGGGGCGTTGGCGCGTTTGGGGCGTTGGTGCGTTTGGGGCGTCTGGTGGTTTGGGGCATCGGCGCGTTTGGGGCGTTGGCGCGTTTGGAGCGTTGGCGTGTTTGGAGTGCGGTGCATTTGGGGCGTCGGCGCGTTTGAAGTGTTGGCGCGTTTGGGGCGTCAGTGCGTTCTGGGCGTTGGCGCGTTTGGGGCATCAGCCCGTTTGAAGCGTTGGTGCGTTTTTGGCGTCAGCGAGTTGGCGTGTTTGGAGCGTCAGCGTGTTTGGAGCGTCTGGTGGTTTGGAGCATTGGCGCGTTTGGGGTGTTGGCGCATTTGGGGCGTTGCCGTGTTTGGAGTGTTGGCGCGTTTTGGGCGTCAGCGCGTTGGTGTGTTTGGAACGCTGGCGTATTGGCGCATTTGGGGCGTTGGTGCGTTTAGGGCGTTGGTGCGTTTTGGGCATCTGGTGCGTTTTGACCGTTGGCGCATTGGCGCATTCCGGGTGTTTGGCGTGTTTGGAGCGTTGGTGTGTTTTTGGTGTCTGGTGGTTTTGGGCATTGGCACATTTGGGGCGTTGGCGCATTAGGGGCGTTGGCATGTTTGGGGCGTTGGTGCGTTTGGGGCATCTGGTGCGTTTTGAGCGTTGGCGCATTGGTGCATTTCGGGTGTTGGCTTGTTTGGAGCGTTGGCGCGTTTTGGGCGTCAGCGTGTTTGCGCGTTTGGTGCGTCGGCACATTCGGGGCGTCTGGTGGTTTGGAGCGTCGGCGCATTTGGAGCATCTGGAGCATTTGGAGTGTTGGTGCGTTTAGGGACGTGAAGGCTGTGTCATGGCAGCCAATCAGTGATGACATTTCCCCACGGCGCCACTGATTGGATGACGTGTGACACTCCCGCCACCTGTTCTAACTTCAACCCCGCTGGAAGATGGAGAAAACAATCTGTGTGCTGTGTCATCATCCAGAGTTATAGGATACGACGTGTGAACTCTACAGAGAACGAAAAATAGGAGCAGGCTTGGGTTAAAGTCTCTGAGGAGACAGGTTTTGAAGGTAAGTTCTGTAAATATTTGTTCCCAGCTGGATTTGTCTGCACGGGTCATCACTGAGTCCGACTGGGTTTTCCTCAGTGGAGTTTTGAGCCTGATAGAGAGGAGGGAGGAGCGGGGCAGGGGCAGAGCCAGGGAAAAGATGGAAGTTCTCTGTGCTCCTCTCTTTCCTCCACCCCTTCATTATCCCCAGGGAGACCTCCGGGAACATGGGTCGGGGGTGGAGGATGAGGTCTCAGGGAACAGCCAGGCAGGGCCAGTGGAGGTGGATTACCAGGGAGAGGCAGCAGGCCTTGATGGTGATCTCCAAAGCTTTCACACACTCTCCTGTCATGATGAAACCACAGCTCGTTGTTTTTCAGATGCTCGTTTGGGCTTTCTGTCTTTAAATGAACGGGCTCTCTACTCCGCATGCGCAGTGACGACGTCTAAATTTGCCAATTCCTGTCTGGTGTGGCTGCAGCGTAAGGAGCTCCTCGGCCATTGTCACTTGTCCACAGATTCCTTGTTTTTTAGGTTTGATTTGAAGTATGTTTGGTTTCTTTTTTAAAGACACAGAAAACAGGTTTTACTTTGGCAAATTTAGATGTGTGAACAAAAACTTTGACAGGAGGATAATGAGATCGTTGCAGTCGTATTCTTTTTCAACTGAAGCATCATACTTAGCCTTAATCTTAGTAAAACACTACCAATTCTGACCACAGGTGTCACTGCTAACAACACCAAACAGATAGTCATCAGAACTGATCTGTGAACGATCCTCTGAATTCTCTGGTCGTGTCACACACTGAGCCTCGACGTTACCCACACAGCTCTGAAACAGCCGTGTGAGAAAGTAATCTGCTTAACAGAGTTTCTTCCACAGTTGCTGTGTTTGGCTCGGGGCTGAGTGAGAGTCACAGCCTCAGTGTTGCAGGAAACAGAGTCTATATTGCATGTGCTGATCTCACTCAACAAATCCTCTCACTGCGACGGGAGTCTCTTTTTTCTACGGAGGATGAGATGGAGAAAGACGGGGAGCCGAGGATGCTGCGGAGGCACGATCACAGAGCGGTAATCTTACAGTGGGAACCGTCACTGCAGGGGGCGAGGAGAATGAGCAGAAACTGAACTCAGATTTCAGGAAGCAGCTCCCATCAGGCTGGGTTTACATGAAGACACATGTTTGCACCTCGTGGTTTGTTTTCATCCAAACACACATGACGAGCCGTGAGCTGAGTTTGACAAACAGGCGCACCCTGCAGGGGGAATCCTCTGATCATCTCTGCAAAGATAAAATCATTTCACGCTCAGTGTAGGAAATGAACACATCTTAATCTGTTATCAATAATTAAATAACTCCTCCACCCGAGATGGATCATAAGTCATCGCTGAAGCTTGTTTTTGCTAATCAAAACCAGCTTTTTCACCCTGAATTTGACGTGTGGAGCCTCTTTCCACTCAGATTAATATTTCATTCAGCGCTCAGGGCTGTGGACACGATCTCTGCCATACTGTTAAACAACTGGTGGTGAAACTAACACCGATGTGTGACAGCTGGTGGCATCAGCCTGTTCAGGGTTTGCAGAGTTACAGTGGCTAAAGCTGAAGCTGCACAGAACTGTCAATCAGTGAGTCACATGACCAGCTGCACGGAACTGTCAGTCATTGTGACATCATCACCAACCACTGCCCTCTCAGGAGTGAAACTGGCTGACGCTCTAGAAACGCCTACTCATGGATGCCACAATTTTGACCAAATCTCTCTAAAAATCAGATATTTTTGAAGTTAATTTAGTCAGGAATCCATCCATGTAATTTTTAAAGCTGTACCACTTTTACTTTTTTGTGTGGAGGACTAACTGTCGCAGCTTGCGTGGAGCTGGATCCTCCTCTCCCATTCATTCTAACAGGGGGAGCTGAAAGGGCTTCTTTGGGGTTTACCAACTTTGAGGGCTCATCATTCGAAAACCGTTTGAGAAACAAAAAATTCCTACAGAGCTTTTGTAAAGCAGGGCCCACTCTGTCATTTGAACAAATTTCAAGTCGATACTATTTAAGGCCTAGGAGAAGGTCATTTTTGTTTGAGGGCACCAAAATTGTAACCCTACAGAACAGATAGAACTGCCTGATTCAGATTCACATTCATATATACATATATATATATATATATATATATATATATATATATATATATATATATATATATATATATATATATATATATATACACAGGGCTTGACATTAACTTTTTTGCTCACCAGCCACTGTGGCTAGTGGTTTCCCAGAGTTACTAGACACTCAGAATTTTCACAAGCCACAATTTTTTGTTGGATAATTATGTTAAACATGAATAAAGTGCACGATGACATGGTAAACTTTCCATGAAATAGATTTGAAACCTTTTTAAATGTAAATGACCCCTTTTCACTCTCAAACAAAGACTACAGAAATCAGGTATTCAGCTCTGAAACGGTTGTGCTCCTCAAATTTGAAAATATGCAGACTATTGAAACAAAGTAATAAAAGGAGTTAATTACTGCATTCAATGAAAGTTGTGAAGGTTAAATATTAATTGAAAAGATGAAAACTAAATTGAAAAATCTAGCTGGAAACACTGTCTGCTTAAATATTTATTGACATCAGTAATTTTTCAGTAATAAACTAAGTACCATACTTTCTGGACTATAAGTCACTCTCGAGTATGATCATACATTTTTTGAAGTCGTATCAGTCAAAAAAAAGTCTCATGAAGATGAAAATAACATATATAAGTCACACTGGACCATGAGTTTCAATTATTTAGAATGATTTGCTTTGTTGACGGTATTTCCAGAGTGAACTTTTTACACATAACTTTGATAAGTGTTATTAGGAGCTTTAAATATCATTCCTTCACACCTCCTATCTGTGACAAGTTTCTCCTCTCTACATGCACTTCTTGGCGCCTACATATATATATATATATATATATATATATATATATATATATATATATATATATATATATATATATATATGTATATATATATATATATATATATATATATATATATATATATATATATATATATATATATGTATATATATATATATATATATATATATATATATATATATATATATATATATATATATAGTTTTATTGGTCATACTTTTTTTGAAATTCATTTAATTCATTACCTTTTTTATTAAACACTTTTATAAACTTAAATTCACCTCCTTTTGCTGAAAACATTTCTTACATTAAAAAAATCACAGTACTTTATTTCTCTCGTCAAAAGAAGAAATATTTTACATTTCAAACTTGTTCATTCAGTTGTTTGTTTTAACCGTATTAATACCTAACACAGGGCTCTCAATGCAGTTACAAAATAACTGACGTTAAAACATTGAAAAAAAAAAAAAAAGGAATTCTCATTAAAACTCCAATAACATAAAAGATTTTACAGTGAAATATAAAGAGACTATTATCATATTATCATCATAATATGTCTTAAGACAGAGGAAATTTGAGGACCCTGAAAATGGCAAATGTACAAATGTGAAGCAGGAAAGAAAAAGCTTGAAAAGCCTGGGAGTGTTTACCAGAGCCAACAAAAGTTTCCAGAAATGTATTATATGTAAATATCACAGCTGAACCCCAGCTGAGTCTTAAAGCATCATTTAACTCTGAACAGGACAGGAAACCCATAGAAACCAGAGATAATGGTGTCACTAATTAAACAGCTTCAGCTCAACGTATCGGAAAACGCTCGTCTTTTTATACGAGCTGTTCGCCTTTTCTAATCCATACCACAGGAAACGCGAAAGTCCTTTCCTGCCTCCCCGCCACCGCTGCTGTGGTGAAGATGGAGCGCTGCGGTGGAAACCTTAGCCAGGAGAGCAGCAATTACATTACTCACATTATTGTAAACTGATCATGTGCGAGGAGGAAAATAATGTGGGAGGCAGAGTTCAGGGGGGGAGCAGGCTGAAACTTCACACTTGGATTTGATGTGTTTCATTTTCCCTGCTCTGAATAAAAAAAGGAGCTCGGCTGCTGGATCCTCTCCAGCTGCTGCTCTGTACGGCGTCTTTATGAGAGCACAGAGCGCTTTATTGGCACATTCTCCCTGTAACACCATCATCTGGAGACGATGAGAAACTCTCAGCCTGTTTATAATGCTTTTCTATATCCTCCAACAGAGCCTCCTGCTTTCACTTCATCTCACGATGGGTTTGACTAAAGGTTCGGTATAACTAGTATCAGAGGACGAGGAGTTCAACTTCAGAGCTGAACTGTCAAACTTTCAAAACGGCACTTACACTGTGCACCTCGTACGAGTACGGATCCTCCAAATACTGTTAAAAGTTTGAGTACGAAACTTTAAGACATGACTCAAAAAGTTTGTGAACAAAAATTACTGCAACACTTTTCATACGAAACTGTCGCTCTTCACACAGTAAGGGCACAAAACTCTTCTTTGTTGACAGGAAGTCCATCAGTCAGAAGATCTGAAGGCTCGTTGGGAAATTAATTTGGATTAAGTTGATACTCTTCATTTCTTTACCGTATCGACCTGTAAAATGTTTGGGCGAGGAGGGCACATGCCTGGGGCCTGCCTGACCCTACCAGCTTTGAGGGCCCCGCGGGTTTTTGTTTGTTGTTTATTTGTTTCAGTTGTTGATTAAAGTCAGCCTGTAAGTGGCTTGTTTATTTACCCAGGGTCCTGTAATTAGAGATGGGTACCTTTCACATTTAAACGATACAGTACCAAAGCCCGGTACCTGGCAATTGGTACCGGTACTCAACTGTACCAATTTTCTGTACTTTTTTGTATTCATGTGGTAAAAAAACACCAATTTGTTTAATAATTAGATATATACTTTTTTACAATTTAACATATTTAATCTTCAATATACAACCTTGAAATGCTGTGTTCATGTCCAGCATGGAAAATCTCCTACTCTTCCACTTCCTCACAGTCACAAGGATGTGTTTACGTACCTAAACATGGTACTTTTTGTCTCTATATAATTAAATACTGGGGACTTTTGACTCATTCAGTTGTTACCTAAAAAAGTACATAATTCAGTACCCATCCCTACCTGTAATGTTGTGAGGATGGCTCTGGTACGGATAGAATGTAGAATATAATATTCTTATATTGATCCCCAATGGGAGAAATTTTAACCTATTTTTATTTTTTATTTTTTTAAGATAAATGATCAAAGAATAACACCATCCTATTTAAGTATTAAGAAGCGGGAAAACTCAGAATATCAGAAACAAAAAGCCAGAGCTTCAACTTTAATTCAAACATGATTTAAAAAAAAAAAAAATCAAAACTATACTGAAAATTAAGAATATCGACTAAATCTACATTTTATGACTGACGGGTCGTCTGACCTCTTTTGGGTCTGCCATGTCCACAAGTTACATTAAAAAAAAAATCTCTAATTCTGTTCACACAGCGTACGTATGAAACTATGTCAAAGCCCAAAATGCTCAATGTTAAATACAGATCGGGACCCGGATTTGTCTGTGCTCTGTGTTCATTTTGTCCATGTGTCGCCATGTGTTTCTGAGTTTGTTGGCGCTTTCATTTTCATCATGAAGGGGCGATAAACAGACTTTTAGCTGTGTGCACTGTTTATATAACAACCATAGACTGTATCAACTATCAAACATGGACGAAGCTTCTGTGACATAGACCGTCTGTTCCTGAAACCGTGAAATGAAGCCAATATTAATAACTTCTAGAAAAAAGTTCACTTCCCGTACAGTGTGAGCCGATAGTGAAATCAGCGTTTTAGACCCAAGCTGTTTTTGAACCAGGCTGTAAATATGTTTTTTAATGCTGTAAAAGTTTGTTTTTATGGCTGGGTGTGAACGTGACTTCAGGTCTTTCTAGATCCAGACTCAAGCAGATTCTCACAGAACAGCAACTTTAAGCACTTCTGCGTAGGTTTCATTTTTAGTGACCGGATGTTGACCCTTGCTGGGGATTTGTGATGTTGTTAGGATGGCTCTGGTACGGATATAATAGAATAGAATAGATTCTTTTTTTTTAAATCCCCCATTAGGGTTTTTTTTTCTTTTTCTTTTTTTTTTTTTTAACAGAAATGATCAAAGAACATCATCTTATTAGATTAGAAGAACTCAGGGCGACAGCAATGAAAGCAACAGCTTCAACTTTAATTGAAACATGATTTAATATATATATATATATATATATATATATATATATATATATATATATATATATATATATATATATCAAAACTACATTAAGAATTAAGAATATTTACTAAATCCTAATTTTCTGACTGATGGTTCGTCTGACCTCTCCTGGGTCTGCCATGTCCTAAAGAAAATTTCTAATGCTGTCCAAACAGTGAACGTATGAAACTAGTAAAGATCAGCTACTAAACTACAGAGTAAAGATCCGGATACGGACAGAGCCTTGTGTCCATGCTCTGCATTCATTTTGTCTGTTTTTCTGCACGTTTCCGTGAAGCTGACGGATATAGACCAGATGGAGCAGTACCACTGAAAACTGTGGGGGCAGTGTTGCTGTTTCTACTACTACATCTACTGTCCAATACGTAGCTTCAGGGAGGCAAAAACAACAACGGAAGAGCTTTGGTTACGATGCATTATGGAGTAGTGAGAGTGCCAAATTACAAAAATAAATCTGTAGAAGAAGAAAATAAATAAATGAAATAATAAATAAATTATATAAGACTCTATAAAAGAATAAATTGATAAATTAATTAAAAAAATATATAAGAATCTATAAATGGATAAAAAAAAATGAAGGAAAAATTAGTTAATAAATAAATTATATAAGAATCTATAAAATAATAAATTAATTAAAAAATATATAAGAATCTATTAATGGATTAAAAAAATGAAGGAAAAATTAGTTAATAAATAAATTATATAAGAATCTATATAAGAATAAAAAATGAATAAAGTATTTAATAATCTATATAATTAAAAAATGAATTAATGAATAAATTATATAAGAATCCATTAAAGAAAAGGCTAATAAAAGTATTAATATAAAGACAAATCCAAAAGTAAATAGATTCTTTCTTCTTTTTATCGTCAGTTGTAGATTTTTATCTGCAGAACAAACTCGATCACTTTGATTTGAAGAAGTGTAATCTACTCAAGTTACTATAGCGCTGTTAGCATATTAGCATATCTTTATCTGCATATGAACAACACTGTGTATGTTTGAAAAAAAAAAAGTTTTAATCTTGAACACAGAGACTGATATATGAACCATTTTCAGAAGCATTGGAAATGTCAGCGGTACTCGGAGTACTCAAAGGTTATACCAATCTTTCCTCTTCATCAGCCTCCTGCTGAGCACACGCTGCTGCTAGAATAAGACTGATTGAGCCTCTTACGGATTATTCAAGCAGAAAGGAAAAGTTCACCCTCTTATTATTTTTTCCACTGACACCATTGAAGTCCACTTTTTCCACGTCCTGATGAAGTCATATTTTTATCCTCCGCTGCTTCGCCTTTGTTGCTGTGATTCGAGGGAACACGTCAGTTTCTTTTCTTGGATCTGTTTGTAAATTAATTTCCAACATGTGACCTGTTTATCATTCAGCGTGAGTGGACCAGCTCTGATTGGTTAAATATTGGTTCAGACTGTGATCTGCTGTTTCCCTCACTCTCCTCTCCTCCTCTCTGGAGCCTGGCGCTGTTTTTTCACAGATAATGAGGCCTGTGATTAGCATCGTAATGGGCATTAATAAGAAATGAGTGATGGCACATGGCACGTTTGCAAACAGTACACCAAGAATAGAGTACAGAGGAATCAAGCACACTGGGGAAGGAGCTGTAATCTCATGAAAATTCAATTAAACCACTTTGGGATTGGATTATGCACTGAAACAAAATTAGCACGATGGGATGAAAAATAACGACATCTGATGATCACATCACTGCTGCCATTCCTGACCATCACACCTCCTGCTTTTAAGCACAATCACTCAGAGTAGTCCAGCAGCAGTGAAAAGATTTAACCCCCGGATGGTGATTTACTTTTTAAATCCAACAGCTCGATAAGGCATCCATAATTTATGTCTCTTAATGAACTTACCAGAGGAGTAAAACCCTGTGGTTTGCAAATCAGATCAGTTACAGAATCAGATTCCCTCAGGACGTGCTCGCTTTAGGAAGATGTAATACTGAAGTCTGATATACAGCTAAATTTGGTGTATAAATACTTTTCTTCTTTAAAAACTAAGCTGCATCTAACTTTGTCAGTTCGTAGCGTAGTTTAGCAGCTGCTATATTTCTCTCTCCTCACAGCGCGGTGCTCTGAGACGCGTCTGTAACGTGTAACGTTAGTGAATCCTGGTTCTGTCCTACCAGAGCTCATCTACCAACTACAACCTCACCAAGCAGAGCTAACGTAACCTGGCTCTTCATTTTATTGATAGACTCTCAAGTTTGAACAGACCACTGGAGAATAACTGCTGACTGTGGGTTGGAGGCAACGTTAGTTATAACCTTTAGCTTGTAATTTAGCCTTAAGCTTGTGTTCTAGCCTTTAGCCCATGTTTAAGCCTTTAGCTTTTGTTTTAGCCTTTAAATCACGTATGTAATCACTCTGTCAATGTTCAAGTCCCGGCTGAAAACAGCTCTGTTTAGCTTCGCATACAATAACTGAAACTGTTCTATCTGCACTTTCCTCTTTTTATTCAATCAATCATTTAAATGTTTTATGGTGTGGTTTAATTAGATGATTTGATTTTGCCTGTTGTGTTTTTATTTTATTTTAGCTGTAAAGCACTTTGAATTGCCTTGTGTATGAATTGTACTCAACAAATAAATGTACTTTGCCTAGATCATGTTTTAGCCTTTCGCTTGTGTTTTAGCTTTAAACTTACATATGAGGTAAAGCCAAAGTTTTGGCTCTTAGCTCAGTTTTAGCTTTTAGCTTGTATTAAAGTCCTCTGCTCATGTTTTAACCTTTAACTCGTGTTTTAGCCTTTAGCTTGTGTTTTTTAGCCTTTAGCTTGTGTTTAAGCCTTTATTGTGTGTTTGCTAGCCTTAAACTTGTGTTTTAGCCTTTAGCTCAGTTTTAGCTTTAAGCCTGTATCAAAGTCTTCTGCTCATGGTATTAGCCTTTAGCTCAGTTTTAGCTTTTAGCTTGTATTAAAGTATCCTACTCATGTTTTAGCCTTTCACTCATGTTTAAGCCTTAAGCTTGTGTTTTTGCGTTTAACTTGTGTTTTAGCCTTTAGCTCAGTTTTAGCTTTTAGCTTGTATTAAAGTCTTCTGCTCATGTTTTAGCCTTTAACTCGTGTCTTGGCCTTTAGCTTGTGTTTTTTAGCCTTAAGCTTGTGTTTTAGCCTTTGACTTGTGTTTGAGGTTTTAACTTGTGTTTTAGCCTTTTGCTCAGTTTTAGCTTTTAGCTTGTATTAAAGTCTTCTGCTCATTTTTTGACCTTAACTCATGTGTTAGCCTTGAGCTTGTTTTTTAGCCTTTAGCAGAGCTTTAGCTTTTAACTTGTATTACCATCATTTGCTCATGGCCTTTAGCCTGTGTTTTTGCCTTTAACTTTAGCCTTTAGCTTGTGTATTAGCTTTTAGCTCAGTTTTAGCTTTAAGCTCGTGTTAAAGTCTTCTGCTCATGTTTTAGCCTTTAGCTCATGTTTCAGCCTTTAGCTTGTATGTTAGCCTTTAGCCTATATCCTCCATTCATGGTGGTAGAATTGTTCGTTGATTAGTTTATGGAAACATTTGCATGAACTCTGAATTCAGATGTTTGAATAAAATGGTAAAAATTGTAACACAACATTTGTAATTTTATGAATAATGATCTGTTTCATCCAGACGATAGGCGTACATGGCACAAAGTGAAGCTAAAGCAGATAGTGACGGTAAGCTAACAGCAGAATAAAACAAAAAGGGGAAATGAAGCGCTCACCTGCTGATATAAAACATCCTGTCAGTGGGGAGCCTGAGTCTGTGTGAGGCGGTAATTAGACCACTCACAGTTCAACCTTTCCGTCTGACAGTTTGGGGAAAAGAAACAGATTTTATTTTGTTCAGATGAGGAAACATGAAGAACAATGTTTCTGCTCGAGTCTCTCCGTTGTTGTGGTTCGGTCTGTTCTCTGGAGGCTTCATGGTATAAAGCATCATGACAGTGACCTTAACCTACATCAGCCTCCTCTCTGGAGGGCAGACATCAGGAAGAGGACGTCACTGGAACAGGATGTGCTGTGATTTCCAGCCAGTAGCCTCCAGGTTGTGTTTTCATGTTGTGCAAATCGACACGTTGCTGGAATTTGAGCACGCTGGGGTTTGTGGAGATCAGGGAACAGATGATAAAATATGGATGGTCCAGGCTTTGGTCTGAGACCTATGGAAAAGACATGAATAATAGATGCTCCAGCTCCTATAGATTCATCTGTTTATGTCGGCCTTCTCTGAAAAGACGCGTCCTCTGAAACCTGATATTATTGAAGCCGGATCAAACCCTCCACCTGCGTGTTTTCCTGCTTTCAGCTCCTCCAGGTGGACCGGCTCCAGCCTCAGGTAGAGGCTATGAAAGGCAGGACGAACAGGTGCAGTTTTTAACGTATTTAGCCTCTGATCCTTTTCATGAAACTGAACCATGTGGCCTCGTGTCTTCACGTACAGCTGCAGGAAAATGGACGTTAATGTGTGACTGCGGCGGCGTTTCTCCTCATCAATCATCCCAACGCTCGGCCTGACAGCTTCTCCAACATTTCAGATTAGAAAACGTTTCACGGCCGATACGCCGCAGCGCAAACTGAGGAGGTTAACCCGTCCGTCAGAGAGGAACGTCAAAGCTTCACACCAGACAGAAATGGACTCGTTTTAAAGGGGAATTACACGTCTTTGTATTCACGAGGATCAGACTCAGTCCTTCCTCCTGTGTCTGAAGACGCCAGCAGCGAGAGGAGCCGTCTCACGGAGTCTCATTGACAGTCATTGGATTTCAGGGATGCTGAGTCGACAAAACGCGGCGAGTCAGGTGTGACGGTGGTTTGTGAGGCTTTGTCATCAAAAAGGACGATAAAAACCTTTGGCGTTGAGTTTTTTTTATTTTTTTGCCTCCTCTTTGACTCCGCCCATTTAAAGGCACAGATACGTCATACTGTTTACGAACACAGGAAGAGGTTTTTGGAGGCTCGTCTGTATCCGTAGCAACATGTTCCCTAACTGTGTGTTTACACCAAAAGAGGCAAAAACGGCGGGCACGCCCGAGAAAGCGGACAGCGGCCAAAGCGGCTAAATATTTTAGCCGCCCTTGCCGCTCGTTCTATGATCTTAAAGAAAAATACCCAGGAGCCGGACTCAATGTTAATCTTTTATTCAATAAGTTAAACCCCTGCGCAGCCCGTGCGTATTCTCCGTTCCAAAATAAATCACAACCAAAATAAAACAATAATCTCAATGTTCATAAACCCAAATCATGAAAAAGTTCCAACTAAAGAAAAAGTACAAGCTGTCCTTCTTCACACTACTTTAAACGCTCCTTTAATCCTGTTTTTTCTGGTCCTCTCAAGTCTGTAACAGAAAACGACGTTAATCCACAAGAAACAAAAGATAAATCCTCAAGAAAGAAAAAAGGTCGCCCTAAACAAGCAATTGAAAACCAGGTCACCGCCGTCCGTTCAGATCCTGGAGCACAGTCCTGTACGAAACCATCCAGAGAAGGATCCAGCAGAGACTGTTTGGTAATAAAGTAACCTGTGCCCCTGGTGTAAACCTCAGATCGTTGCTGAACAAAGTTCGTCTGGGGCCCTGGTATCATCTCATTCAGATGAAGCAAGAAATGCTAGCATGCTAGGCTAGGCTACATCTTTGCCACAGACTACACTTCACTTCACTATTTTCTGCTATTACTGCACATTTTTTAACTCACCAGAACAATCGACCACCTCCGTGAGACAAATGTTTTGTTGTTGGTCGCGGTAGCCAAAAAGGCGGATATTAAAAGAGATAGGGCAGGGGTCTTCAACCTGCGACTCTTTGACCCTTTGCAGTGGCTCCTTGTAGCTTTAAAAATATTATCAAAATAAAGGGCTTTTAATATTTTTCTTACACAGGGTATTAATGATAATGACACAGACACTAAGTAAAATCATAATACAAAATTTGGACTAAAAATGCATCACCTCTTGAGACAAAGCTTTTCATTTTTTTGTAATTTTTTTGCAGTTTTTTTTTTGTTTGTTTTGGGGACTTCTTTGTTTCAATTTTTTGACAATTTTGCAAATTGAGAAAAAGAATTCCACATTTTTGTAAAAAAAAAAAAAAAAAAAAAGAAAGAAATTTTTAAATTTTTAAATTTTAGAAAGATTTTACAATTTTGGAAATTAAACAAAATTTTGAATTTGCATTATTTAGTTTTTTTTTTTTTTTGCAAATTTATGACATTTCAGCATTTTTTTTTTTTAAATTGCAATTTTTTTTTAAATTTCATTTTTTTTATTTTACAATGTTTTTTTTATTTCCAACTTATTGAAATTTCATAAATTTTGCAAATGTATAAAATCTATGACATTACTAATTTTTTTTTTCTTAAATTTGCAAATTTATTCAAAATAAAAAATTAAGAAATCACATGTACAAATTTATAAACACCAAAAACTTGTGGTTTAGATAATTATTCACCTGATTATACACTTTTTTGTTTTAATGTGAAGATAAAGTAGAGTAGAGTAAGTTTAGTGTCACCTGAGGGACTTTAATCCAGGTGAGCTGAGGGGAAACGGCTCTTTTGAAAGTAAAGGTTGCAGACCCCTGGGATGGGATGAGCCTGAACACAGTTTATGAGCTTTTCTGTTTCCAAAACTGAACTAGGAACCAAAGTTTCGTGTGTTGTTCTTTAGGGCCCGCTCAGTCGAAGGACATCTCTACTCTGATTGGTTGCC
This sequence comes from Halichoeres trimaculatus, assembly GCF_033239565.1. NCBI lineage: Eukaryota > Metazoa > Chordata > Actinopteri > Labriformes > Labridae > Halichoeres > Halichoeres trimaculatus. The sequence goes on along the minus strand of NW_027437196.1, from coordinate 1,223,902 downwards.
ACCGTTGGTTTTGAACTGCGTCATAGCTAATTATCATAAAATTGACCGAGGCTCAACTTCTCATCTGGTGCTGTGTAGCCACTCAGGACGCCGCGCTCTCATTGAAAATGAATGAACTTCCTGCGTACTTGCCTCTTTTGCCTCTTTTTGTGTGAACGCACAGTTAGAGTTGGAGTATTGAAGAGCTCTTTTTCAAGTTGGCTCACAGAAAGGAACACCCCGTCAAAATAAAAGCATGTGAGAGATGGCAGAGAGATCTGAGGTGGCAGACGTGTCGTTTTATTTCAGCATTAATGAAAAGTCTTCAGCGTTTCTGATTCTGTTTCCTCCTCCTCTGGTTGATGTCTCTCTCAGCTCACTGACTGCATCTCTAACAAACAAACACATCTGGTGTTTGAAAGTGAGATCTGCTTTCATCTCCTGCAGACCTCCTGCTCTCAGCGCTCTGTGCCTCACCTGCAGTCTCTCTGAGGGACGGGTGATACCTGAGACGCAGCTCTCTCTACCTTCAGATGATCCCTAAAAGGTTGGATTCAGACGGCGTAGTTCTTTTTCACACAGAGACATTTCTGTTCACACATCCTGTGAGCAGCTCACCGACCACAAAGAGGAGGAAAGGACAAACGTGCAAAGAGAGATTGATTAAAATTTGATGGAGAAAAGCTGGAAGAGGATGAAAACTCTCGGCTGAATATCTAAAAACACAAACACAGACAGCAGGACAGAATCCAATGTGGCTCAGAGATAAAAGGCGAGAAGAGGTGGATGAATGGCTGCAGATATGAAAAAAAAACAGAAATTTAAAACTTGATTAGACATAAAAAAGAGAGTCATATTTCCTCTGAGTGGAGCCGCAGTCAGAACATAAATCTCCCCTGTAACTCAATTTAAAGATAATTTGATGAGCAGATACACAAATATTTCCCAGACCCAGACTTTTACAAGACAATAATAATAATAATAATAATAAAAAAACTGTGTTTTTAGCAGAAAAAAGCTGCACTGTGACAAATTACTGTGAATTTATGAGGACGTTTTTACTATAAAGTCATGTTTTGTTTAAATACAACACTGTAAAAAAAATACCAGATGCAGGGATGAGCAGTATTTTACTGCTATTTAACAGTAAAGTATTTTTTGTCTGGCAGCGTATTGTGACCGTGAGTGAGGAGGGAACACGGTGGATATGAGATGTTAAACTGAAAGGGCTGTCTGTGCTTCACATGGCTCAAACTAGCTGAATGTACTCCACATAGTGTGGATGTTTCAGACGACATGGAACGGCTGTCAATGTTCCTCATGGCACAGAACGGCCATCTGTGTTCCGCAAGGCATGAACTGGCTGTCTGTGTGCCTCATGTCTCAAACCGTCTGTCTTTGCTCTGCTTGGCACGGAACGGCTGTCTGTGCTTCACATGGCATAGACCAGCTGTCTGTGTTTCTGATGGCTCGGAACAGCCATCTGTGCTCCATTAGTTATGAACTGGCCGTCCCTGCTTCTTATGTCTTTGCTCCACATGGCACGGAACGGCTGCCAGTGCTTCACTTGGCATGGAACGTTGCCTGTGCTGCACATGTCCTGGACCAGCTGTCTGTGTTCCTCATGGCACAAAATGGCCATCTGTGTTTCGCAAAGCATGAACTGGCTGTCTGTGCTTCTCATGTCTCAAACCGGCCGCCTTTGCTCCACTTGGCACGGAACCACTGTCTGTGCTTCACACTGCATAGACCAGCTGTCTGTGCTCCACATGGCACAAAGTGGCTGTATGTACTTCATATGCTGTGAATGGGCTGTCTAAGTGTCACAGAACAGCTGTCTGTGCTGCACATGACATAGACCAGCTGTCTTTATCCCTCATGGCACAGAATGGCTGTCTGTGCTCCACAAGGCATAAACTGGCTGTCAGTGCTACTCATGTCTTTTCTCCACATGGCACGGAACGGCTGCCAGTGCTTCACTTGGCACGGAACACTGCCTGTGGTCCACATGGCATGGACCAGCTGTCTGTGCTCCTCATGGCAGAGAATGGCTATCCGTGCTCCACATGGCACAAACTGGCTGTTTGTACTTCACATGGTGTGGATGGGCTTTCTATGTGTCAGATGACACGGAACAGCTGTCTGTGCTGCACATGACGTAGACCAGCTGTCTGTGTTCCTCATGGCAGAGAATGATCGTCTTTGCTCCACAATGCATGTACTGGCTGGTTGTGCGTCTCATGTCTTTGCTGTATTCCGTACGGCACTGACCATGTACTTGATGATTTTTTACCGTGTGTTGGCCAATTTTACAAAAAAAGTGTAACTTGAAAATACCACTTCTGGGACTGTGGTTTAATTAGAGTACATAAAGTCTTACTTTCAAAATAAATCACAGTACATGCACTGTAAAATAACAGTAAGTTACTGGCCATCCTGTGATGTTTTTTTACAGTGTGCTTTCTGTTTGAAAAAGCTCTCCAGATCATCTGTCACAAGCAAGAATCGGTAAATTTCCTTGACTCAAAGATGCTTCCTCTTCAGATTGCAGGTCAAGTGCTCCTCCAGGAGCTGAATCCATTAATAGTAATGTATTATACAAGAAGCACTCTACAGACCCAGCAGGTTGAGGAGTCTTGATATCTAACCTTCAGGACTTATTGGATGAAAGCAGAAAGGAAATAACGAGTTATTCAGCCTGAAAAGAAATTACAGCCAATGGCAAGGTCTATAGGATTAATACATGTTGGCTTCGTTTGACTGTAATTAACCTAAAATCTGCCTTTGGACAAATTCCCCACAACGTGATTACTTTACTCTGGCCTCTGATGTGAATTAACTCCTGATTTTACTCATAAATAACAAAAAAAAATGTATAAAGTTTGATTTAAAGGGAGGGTGTTCAGGTTTTATTTTGGCAGGGAGGCTTATAAATAAGATAAACCCACTTTCTCTCTGCGTCCCTATGACTCCCACCTCCACGGCTGATGAGAGAAATAAAAACACGTCACAACAAACTCCCAGAAGTGCTTCAGTGGGTTTTAGAAATCAGCCTCAGGAGGGTTTTAAATCCCAGCAGACGACACGCCACTTTAAGTAAAATACTTCCCTTTCACTGAGAGATGCACGCAGAGATTTATCATCCATGGAGAAGGAGTATACATCACGGTGTGGTGGAGCTGCTATGACAGAATTCATTCCCTTCAGCTGGAGTTATATACAAAGTGCTGCAGGTATGGGATCCGTTCCCCCGAGGCTGGAGCTGATGGAGGCTGACGTGTACAAGGTTATCGATCGCAGCGGCAGTATTTCTGTAGCCGGCTGTAAAAAGTGGTTTAAGAGGAGTCCTGTATCTGTGCTCCATCCAGAAACTCTGGGTTTGAATCATTTCTCAAATTAAGGTCATTTATAGTAACCTAATGAGGGGGCGTGAGGTATAGTGGGATGTAAAGTGAGGTATAATGAGCAGGTTCAGAGAGCAGACTGGAACCAGACAGGGTGAGCAGGACCTCGGAGCGGTCGTTACTCATGATCCAGATCATTTTCAAAGTTCTGCAGCTGATCGGATCTGTTTTTATGACATGAGCAGGGGTCTGCATCCTTTACTTTCAAAGAAGCCATTTTTCTTCAGCTCACCTGGATTAAAGTATTGACTTTAATCCAGGAGCCACAAAATCAACTTTATCTTCACAATAAAAACTGTAATTATAAAATGCTATTCATAAGAAAAAAGTCTAATAAATAATCAAAACTAAAAGTTTTTTGTATTCATGCAATTGCAATGTCTCAATAAATAATTTTTAATAAATTTCAAGAAATTTCAAAATGTTTTGAATTTTTTTTTTATTAAAATTTCCTGTTAGCAAAAAAAAAAAGAATAAATTATCAAAAATTGACAAAATGTACAGAAATTTCAAACATTTTTAAATTTCTAAAAAAAAAGTTGCAAACTGAAAATTTGCAATACTTAAATTTGAAGAAATTTCAATTTTTAAAAAAGAAAACTTTAATTTTTTTCTTTGTTATTGATAATGTTTTTAAGTAATCTTTTTTTTCAGATTTAGGTTTTTTTTTTTTTTTCAAATTTATTAAATTTCATTTTTGTTTCTAATTATTGCCATTTTTAGATATTTCAAAAAGAAAATCTGCATTTTTGGTTATCTTAAAAAAAATTTATTAGCTTTTGCAAGTTTAGGTTTTTTTTTAATTCTTTAAATTCCATCTTTATAGTTTTAATTTTTTTTTTGAAAATTTTAATTTAAATTTCTGCATATCTTGGAGATGTCAAAATTTGCAGTGTTTTAAAACTAATTTTTTTGTTTTTTCTTTGTTTTTTTTTTCAAATTTTAGACATTACAAAATTTTGCAAATGTTTTAATATCAAAATGTTTAAAAAATTGCTTATTTATTAGAAATAGTAAATTAAGACATTATGTTGATTGAAAAAAACTTCTTGTGTACATATTTTTCCCAATTATACACTTTATATTCTTAAATCTGAAGGCAAAGTAGATTTTGCGGCTCCTCAGTGAAGTTAATGCAGGTGAGCTGAGGCAAAAAGACTCCTCAAAAAAAAAATATAGAAAAAAGTTTCCAAAGAAAAATTTGAGGTGAGCCTGTCAGGGTGGGCCTGGGACCACCCATGACGCTGCAGCTGGTTTCCAAAAATACTTTGGTTTCTGTGAGATGAACGCGGCTCAGATTGAGTCTAATTAGACTTGTTAACTTTAAAAATAAGACAAACTCTTGGTTCATTGTCAGTTTTCACGGTGTAAACAGAGAACATACATTGTTGTTGGGGACTCGGAGAACAGGGTTCGTGTGACTCTTTGAACATGCTTTCAAACGTTTCTCTGATCAGACCAGCAGAGGTATGGATCTGACGTGTAACCTCACACCGAATCAAAGCAACACGAGACAGACTTTGAAGTGCACACAGAGCCATCCGGATAACCTTGGGATCACATCTGAAACAGAGCGTTGTTATTGAGCATGTGACAGAGATAGCACAGACGACAGCTGTTTGTGGCTCGATCAATGGGCGGCTCTTTACCGGTTTCTCCTTTCTGTGGCACGGGACGCCATGTTTCCAAACAGCAGATTAAAGCGGCACAGCAGACTGCAGCGTTCAGGCTCTCTGAAAGATTTCAGGCTGCAGATAAAGACGAGTAAAGAGGAAGGACGTGATACGGGAGGGAGAGTGTACAAAGGAACAGTTTCTGTTGAAGGATTTATCACCTCAGCCTCGCTGATAAGGGATTTCAGCTCAGATAATCTGACCCAACACACCGAGAACAGTATGAACACAACATCTAACAAGGACCTGGTTATTTCTCTAAAGCTCACAGCCAAACACTGAAGGCTGACACAGAAACATGCATTCAATAATAAACAGAGGGGGTAAATTAAAGCTGATTTATACAGCATGACTGGGTTAATATTCATATACAGAGTTTAATACACACTAAAAAGATGAGAATGAAATGTTAAATTATAGCTCAACCTGAGTTCATCTGTTTTTGTTTGTGCCCCAAATTACTGTAAACTAACAAAGAAATGTAACGGTAAAATCCAGTTATGTTAAAATACAGCACTGTAGAGAAATTTACCGTAAAATAACGGTGAAATACTGCCAACCCTGCTGCCACTGTTTTATCGTTATTTTACGGCAAAGTAATTTTTGTTATTGAGGAATTTCATAACCGTGAGTGAAAAGAGAGTGGGTATGAGACCCTGAAGTACATTGAGAGGTTACACAGCAGTAGGCATGGGCTGTCTGTGCTACATATAGAACATACCGGCTGTCTGTGCTTCACATGGCACAGAATGGCTATATCTGCTACACATGGAATCAACCAACCATTTGTGTTGCAAAACCATGAGCCAGCAGTCATTGTTACACACAAAACAGATCGGCTACCTGTGCTACACGTGGCACCAAGTGGCTGTCTGTGCTACACATGGCACCAAGTGGCTGTCTGTGCTACACATGGAATCAACCTACTGTTTGTGTTACATATACCATGAGCCAGCAGTCATTGTTACACACAAAACAGACCGGTCACCTGTGCTACACATGGCACCAAGTGGCTGTCTGTGCTACACATGGCACAGAATGACTTTCTGTGCTACACATGGAATCAACCGACTGTTTGTGTTACATATACCATGAGCCAGGAGTCTTTGTTACACACAAAACAGACCGGCTACCTGTGCCATGTTACACATGGCATTGACAAGGTACCTGATGACTTTTACAGTGCATTGGACAATTTTAAAATGGAGAAAATGATAAACTTTTTTTTTTTTTTTTACAGTTACCTTTAGAATACTTTTACTGGGGCAGAAGTTTAACTGAAGCATAGACAGTCTGTGCCCCTCACTGTGTAATATCTCAACGTACAATAGGGTCTTTTATTCACTGTGTTCCCTTTAATACTGGCAGCAGGGTTGTCAGTAGTTTATATTATTTTACATTCATCTACTTTTACCCATTATACAGTATGATACTATAAAAATGAATAACAGTACATGCACTGTAAAACAACAGGAAATTACTGGACATTCCTGCTGCCAGTATTTTACTTTTATTTTCCAGTGATTTTTTTACAGTGCACCCTGACGGTTGGGACAGACAGGAAACCAGCAAGGATCTTAAGCATGTTTCACTTTTTTAACCTTTAATCCCTTCTCAAAATTTAGTCTGTGTCACATTACAGGAGCTACAGGTCTAGACATTGATGCACATTAGCTTCCCAGAGTGTCATCTCCCTACTTTATCATCAACCAGAAAATATGTATCACACGTAAAGAGGGGGTATTGTGCTTATTTTGTCTTGATTCTGTCCCTCTGGTGCCCCCGTAGCTTAGTAAAATCCCTATTTTTCAATCTCTTTTATTTCAGTCTTGTGTCTGAATTTCTTTTAGCTGTCTCTTTAAGACCCCCCTCCACAAAGCCCCTTCGCTCTGATTGGTCAGTAATGGGATTTTTAGCTGTTTGCCCTTTTTGAGGTTTTGATCAATCAGAGTCAGTTTTTTACAGGACAGTAAAGCTGTTTCTGGTAGTTTTACTCATGTTTTACGTAACGATCTCAGAAAGGGGTTAGACTCAGACGTTTGCTCAGCAACGTGACAAATATAGATCATAATGAGAGTTCCCACTTCATTAATCCTGCCGTCTTTTCAGAGAAGACACTTAAACTAAATATAAGACTGTTTTTTATAATTATGGACCTTCTCTCAGAGGACTAATGAGATGCTAATGAACCCACGACAGCAGATCAACAGATACTGTGTGTTGTAATCCAGCAGTGAGGAGATCATTACTGGCTCTTAATGAATGCTCCTCGGCCCGATTCTCCGTCCTGGGAAATCCATCATACAGACCCCGAGTGTCTCTGCAGAGATCCATCAGACTCAGATCTGGATCTCTTATTATGTTGTGGAGCTGAAGAGCCCCTTATCGCAGCACAGCCTCCGTATCTGAGCATCCACGGGACGTCTGGCCCTGGGAAATCAAATGTGAACTGCTTACATAAGAGGCGTGACGGACTTTAAGTAAAAGCTTTCAGGAGGAAGAGGGAGGAGGAGGAGACGGGGTTCAGTGTGAGCTCTGCAATCTGCCGACCTCTGACAGAGACGGGCTGAAACACAGACAGACATTAATGGATCGTCTCACTGTCGCTCTGCACACCTCCTCCAAGATATTTCCACTCTGAACACACCAGGAAAGTCCAAGTCTGAGCTTTAATGAGGCCCCTGAAGGGTTTGAAGCAGAGACCTGAGGGGCCCGCTCCGCCTCGAGAGTACTAGACCTCTCTGTGTGTGAAGACATACCGTACATCAAATCTAGTGTAGGTTAGAGCGGACCAGTGGTGCAGAGACGTTAAATCAAAGACAGAAAGTTTAAAGAGAAGCCGAGAAGTGGGAAGGGAGAGTGAGATACAGTAAATGAACACCCCAGAGAGCCATAGAAATCCCTGAATCTGTCTTTAAACTAATCTCAACATTCTCAAAAAAGCTCACAAGATCATCAGAGACAGTCACAAGATCGTCATACAATCATCGAAAGATCTTTTCTTGATTGGACATGATTTTTCACGAGATGGTCAGAGATGGTCCCAACATCGTCTCAAGATCTTTCTAAAATTTTAGGAAGATGGTGATGGGATGGTCACGAGTTCATCACAAGATTGTCATGAGACTGTGACAAGATTGTCCCCATATGTTCACAGAATCTCTTCCAAGATCTTTCTGAGATCTCCCAGAGTCCGTCACATGATTGTCAGACGATTGCCATGAGATTGTCATGAGATTGTCACAACATCTTTTAGGGATTTTACCAAGATGGTCACAAGATCATCACAAGACTGTCCCTATATGGTCATGGGATCTTTCCCAGATTGTCATGAGATTGTCACAAGATTTTCCCCATATGGTCACGGGGTCTTTCCAAGGTAGAATCTCTCCCAAGATCTTTCGAGATCTTCTGGAGACGCTCACAAGATTGTCTTGAGATCTTTCTAAGAGTTTCTCAAGGTGGTCCTGTGATGGTCACAAGATCATCAAGAGATTGTCATAACACTGTGACAAGATTGTCCCCATATGTTCACGGGATCTTTCCCAGATGGGATCTCTCCCAAGATCTTTCCGAGGTCTGCAAAAGTCGGTCACAAGATTGTCACAAGTGTCATGAGATTGTCTCGAGATCTTTTTGAGATTTTACCTAGATGGTCATGAGATAGTCACAATACTATTCCTATATGGTCATGAGATCTTTCCCAGATTGTCATGGGATGATCAAGAGATGGTCCCAAGATTGCCATGAGATTGTGACAAGATTGTCCCGATATGGTCACGGGATCTTTCCAAGGTGGAATCTCTCCCAAGATATTTCGAGATCTTCCAGAGACGCTCACAAGATCGTCTTGAGATCTTTCTAAGAGTTTATCAAGGTGGTCCTGCGATGGTCACAAGATCATCACAAGACTGTTCCTATATGGTCATGGGATCTTTCCCAGATTGTCATGGGACTGTGACAAGATTGTTCCCATATGTTAACAGGATCTTTCCTAGATGGTATCCCTCCCAAGATCTTTCAGAGATCTCCAAGAGTCGGTCGCAAGATTGTCAGAAGATCATCACCAGATTGTCATGAGATCTTTTTGAGATTACCAAGATGATAATGAGATAGTCACAAGATCATTACGAGGTTGTCAATCAATCTGTCTTTATTTGTATAGTGCAAGATCATAACAAACGTTATCTCAAGACCCCATATGGTCATAAGTTCTTTCCCGGATTGTCATGACATGGTCAAGAGAGGGTCCCAAGATCATCACAAGAACTTGGGGGTCTTAAGGAGATAGTCATGTGACGGTCGTGACTTTATCACAAGATTGTCTTGAGATTGTCCCCATATGGTCACTGGATCTTTCCCAGGTGGGATCTCTCTTAAGACATTTCCGTGGTCTTACGGAGACCGTCACAAGATCATCTTGAGATTTTTCTGAGAGTTTGCCAAGATGGTCCTGCGATGGTCACAAGATTATCACAAGATTGTCTCTTTATGGTCATGGGATCTTTCCCAGATTGTCATGAGATGGTCAAGAGATGGCCTCAAGATCGTGGTCATGAGATCATCCCAAGATTGCCTTAAGATAATGGTTTTCTAAAACAGCAGTCTTAAGAAGTGTTTCAGACATAGGCAGGAAAAGGGGTTTTCTAAAACACCAGAGAGTGAAAAATAGAGATTTATTTTAACTGTAAATCAATAAAAGATACTACGGGGACACCTGAGGGACAGAATAAAGATGAAATGAGCACAATACCCCCTCTTTAAGTACATGGGATTGATTGATAATCTGTTTGTGTTGAACCACAGAGCATGCCACCGATCTACTCTTCGATATGATTTTAACCGCAACCTCTGTTTAGACTGTGGGAAGCAGCTGTCACCATCTGTAGCTGGAGAAAGACGTAAAGACCTTCACTTAAATTGATAAAATACCAACAAAGGTTTCTGATTCAGACTGGGTTCAATTAAATGACCTCTGTGAGTCTCAGTATAACATGAAAAGTTTTACAGTAAAAATTCCAGACATGTCGAACTCACTCAGGGTTTAAAACTCAGACGTCCTCCAAGGATGATCAGAGGTCTGATCAGGTCAGGAGATAATAACTGTGTGTGAAAAGCTACAACATGTCTGAAACTGCTCCAAGAGAATGAAGGATAGGATAACAACTGATTTAACCATCATGCCCAGCTTTAACATGAGAGTTTGAAGAAATACTTTCACTTATGAAAGTGGTTATAAACAGGGTTATAAAATGTTAATTTGGCCTTTTTCATTGTCCTGAAAATGTCATTGTCTGGCTGAAACGTACCAATGTTATCATCCGTCATCCAACGAGGGTGTTCAACTTGTGGCTCTTGAGCCTCATGCAGCTCTTTGACTCCTCTGCAGTGGCTCCTTGTAGCTTTAAAAAAATATGATTGAAAGAAAGAACTGTTATTTTTCTTCCAGAGGGTATTGATGATTAAAGACACTGACACTAAATAAAATCCTGTGTTAACATTTAGTTGAACTAAATCTTCATCCCATCTGTCAATAAAGCCTGCCACCGCTCTACTTCACCTCCTACAACATCAACAGCCCACCAACTTTCCATGCACCTGTGGCTAACCTCAAGTTTTACAGCCCTGGGAAGATAACTACATCTACAAAAAGACAAACCTGGGATTTTTGCAAACATATTAAATTTCTATTTTTTTTTTTTTTTTTTTCGCAATTTTCAGAAATGTAAAAAGTTTGCAAAATTTATTGCATTTTTTTACATTTCAATTTTTTTATCAACAGTTTTTGCAAATTTTGGGAAATTTTGTTAAATTTTGGAAATACCATTTTTGGGGGGGGGGGATTTTTGAAAATTTAATGAATTTCAAAAAAGTTTTGCAATTTTGAAATTCCAATTTTCTTACCTTTTTTAATCATTTATTTTTTACTTATTTGCAAGATTTAACTATTTCGAAATAATTGGAAACTTTTTGAAATTTTAAAATGTTTGGGAAAAAAAAATAATTTTGAAAATGTTTGGAAAAAAAAATAAATTTGAAAATGTTTGGAAAAAAATGTAAAATTTCAAAATGTTTGAAAAAAATTTTTTCAAAATGTTATAAAATTTCTGCAAATTTATTATGATAAATATGATAAAATAAGACATCAAATATACCACTGCATTAATTTAAAAAACTACTTGTTTAAATAAATATTCACTGGATTTTTACCATGCATAGAATTTTTAACACTTTATAGTTTTTATTTTAAAGATAAGAGTAGACTTTATGGCATTTGAATGACTTAAATCCAGGTGAGCTGAAGCTAAATGAAAGTAAAGGTTGCAGACCCACGGTCATGGAGCTCCTGGTTTTCAGAAGCAACAAGTTACAGTCGTTGACAGAGAAATGGCGTGAGAGCATGTAGTTGAAATGAAACGCTTTCATCATGAGCGGAGCAGAGAGGACGGGGATCTTTAAAACCTCTGAAACACAAATCAGGGGGAATATTTTGGTGTCTTTTGTCAGCTCCCCTCCTGAGAGACTGTTTCAATAAAAGCTTCCTCATCTCTCCGTCTTCTCTCTGTCAGTCTGTCGTTTCTCTCTGCATTAAAGCTGAGCTGTCTGCTGCCGACTGACATGGTGAGCGTGTCAGATTGATGAGCTATTTTTATCCAAAGTGAGGGGACAGAGTCAGTCTTTGAAAGCCTCGCCTGAAGGTACGGCTTTCAAAGGACACATAATGCCTCTCTTTGGTACGGGATGACTTAAGCAGCTTTTTTTTAAACTTCTTTATCCGAGCTTTGTTGTGCTGGAGTTCATCTTTAACTCAAGGTTGGTTTGGGAGTCAGCGCCGCGTTGAAAGCTCCTCCTGCAGTTCGTTATTGTAAAGTCGATGCAGCTGGTGGTCCAGGACCCTGCTCCTTCCATGTGAACGCTTTCAAGATTTTTTTTTTTATCGATTTGCTCTTTAAAAACTTCCTCTGTGAGACGTGTGGAGGGAAATGAGGCGGAGTGAAACCACACACAGCTCACAGAGCAGTGTCAAGGGAAGACGCCATCCGCTAACAGCCGTCTGATTTATGATGGTTTACACCTCACACTGTGGACTCACTATTACCCATAATGCACAGGGATAGGTACAAAACAGCATCTGAAACTTACCTACAATCATAAAAGAGTCAGAAACAAGCGAAAAACAAAAAATACTAAGTCTAAAACTGGCATTTGCACGCATCAGGATCTGAAACTAGCATACACGCAAAACAGAGTCTGAAACAGGCAGACGCATAAAACAGGGTCTAAAACTAGCGTACGCACATAACAGGGTCTAAAACTAGCGTACGCACATAACAGGGTCTAAAACTAGCGTACGCACATAACAGGGTCTAAAACAAGAGTACACACATAACAGGGTCTAAAACTAGCATACGTATAAAACAGGGTCTTAAACTAGCGTACGCACATAACAGGGTCTAAAACTAGCGTACGCATAAAACAGGGTCTAAAACAAGCGTACACACATAACAGGGTCCAAAACTGGCGTACGCACATAACAGGGTCTTAAACTTGCATATGTACGAAACAGGGTCTAAAACTGGCATATGCACATAAGAGGGTCTAAATCTGGCATATGCACAGAACAGGGTCTAAAACTGGCGTACGCACAAAACAGAGTCTAAAACTGGCGTACTCACAAAAAAGGGTCTAAAACTGGCGTACGCACAAAACAGTGTCTTAAACTAGCGTACGCACAAAACAGGGTCTTAAACTAGCGTACGCACAAAACAGAGTTTGACAGTGAGGTATGAACATAACGAGTCTGAAACTGGCGTACGCACAAACAGGCTCTAAAACTGGCGTATGCACAAAACAGGGTCTAAATCTGGCGTACGCACATATCAGTTCGAAACTGGCGACTGCGAAAACAGAGTCTGACAGTGACGTATGAACATAACGAGTCTGAAACTGACGTTTGCACATATCAGTTTGAAACTGAGGTACGCACAGAGTCTGAAAGTGGCGTAAACACAAAACAACACATGCAAAGTTGGTGATGCATAAAAAACAACCTGATGTTGAAATGTGCGCATTGGTTCACAAACTCTGACCGTGGTGTATGTACATTTCTGAGGCATGGGAAACTAGCGACACAGACAGCGAAGTGGTGAAATTAAGACTGTGGATACCATCTGAGACGATATGGAAATGTACTACATACAAATACACGTCTTCAGCTCCGTCTCTTCTTTATTATCCTGGACAGACCTCACAGGACTGGATGCTTATGTAATCCCTGGATTAGTAATACTGTTTTTTTTTTTTGCATCACCATATGAACTATTGAAAGAATTAGCATTTAAAGGAAATGGCGGCCATCTTGGAAAAAAGTGGCTTTGAAATTTGAGTGGTGAGCACTTTTTCCTGAAGGATTTCCATCAGAGAGTAGAGGTCCTGTTCTTCCAAGACTTCCCTACAGATGTTTGGTTTCTCTCGTAGAGTCAGTCTCCAGAGTGTTTAGATCTTTAAAAACAAGAAAACTAATACTGAACTGAAGCTGTCAGATTATCTCAAACACTTCTGCAGAGAAAAGATAAATTGGCATGAATCGACGTTGTTTCTTCTCTGATATTTAACATCAACCGTAACAAAGCAGTTCAGAGCCAGGCTGGAGGTTTTCTGAAGAAATGACGCCTCTTTGATAACGAGCTGTTGGAGGATAATCTGGTTCCAGTTTGATTCTTTGTCGTATTTTCCACCTGAAGCTTCATTTATTGATAAATTTAACATTTATCCAAACCTCGATCCCTCCCCTCGTCAGCGTTTGTGGGGTCTTATTGAAGCTTCGTTAGCTGGAGGTCTAAATTGATTCTCTTTAACTGATCTCCTCCAGCTTCTCGTCCAAATGATTTAATTATCTGTGGCTGGAGTCGTGCTGCGTGTGTTTACTGAGCCTCAGAGCAGAGCTGGTAAACACACCCCGCTGTGTGAGAGTGTGTGAGCTTCAGTGGACGTCCCGGAGACTCAGACCTGTTAGCGTCATCAATGCTCCAACTCGCCGTCAGTGCCGTCAGTAAACATAAAGTCTGTCTTTATCATAGAGCGAGTTTTTAAGGCCTGACAGCCCGCGCTGAGGGGGTGTAATTACAGCTGTCTAAGATCAGATTTACTCTTTTCAGACGTCTGACGAAGAGGAAGTGTTTGGACTTTTCTCAGGCGAGTTTATTCACGTCCGCCTCCTCACAGCTGAAGAGTTGAGTAAACAGAAACTGATGAAAAGAGCTACGCCTGAGTGAGAGGTAAAGACGAGCACCTTCAAAATAAAGAGCTCCAAACTTTAAACTCTGAGACTCAGACATCAGCTCCAGGAAACAGGAAGTGAAGGTGAAAACGTCTCAGTCAGCGCTCCTCTCCATCAGATCGTTAAGCAGTCTGATATTAACACACAGGGGTTTAATGAGGCACAGGTGTGGCTGATGATGAGGTAATGGAGGACAGGTGTGGCTGATGATGAAGGACAGGTGTGCAGCAGCAGGAAACCATGAAGGTGTGACTGCTGGACCCTGATTGAGGAGAGGTGGAGCAGGAAGCTGGAGTTAAAGAATGTCTAAACAAACCTTCAGGGGCTGACAGAGTAAAAAAAAACAGAAACACATGAGACAAAGATTTAATGAGCCAAAAATTCAACATAAACAAATCAGATCTAAAGACACCAGTGTTCAATTTGGTCCAAAAATCAATCAGAGGAGAAAGAGTTGGTGATGATGATGAAAGTACGAATGTTTATAGTGATGATGATGATGCTGATGATTACAAAGATGATGAGCTTGACGATGACCTAAGTTATGATTAAAAAGATAGAGAAGATGATGACCTTAGTGATGATAATGATGTTCATGATGCTTACAATGGTTAAGATGATGATGATGATGATGATGATGGTAGAGATGATGATGACCTTAGTGATGAAAATTAAAATGACCTTAGTGGTGATGATGAAGATGATGATCATGATGATGATAATGATGACGACCTAAGTTGTGATAAAAATGATGATGATGATGATATTGACCTTAGTGATGTTGATGCTGATTATACTAAAGAAGATGATGATGTAGGTTCCTGGGGATCGGTGAAGAAGACGGCCTGCTGCTGTGCTCCTGTCCGACACCAGCTACTACAGCTTTGGATTTGGCCTGCTGGTTTCACCTTAACTGTCACCACAGCGCCAAACTTCAGACTGCGTCTGTTTCCCTCCCTTTCTGTGTGTGTGTCTGTGTCTGTGTGTGTGTCTGTGTGCGTGTGTGTGTATCTCTATCCCCCCCCCTCCTTCCCCCCCCCCCTTCTCTCTCCCACTCTCTCTCCTCTATCTGTCTCTCTCTAACCCCAACACAGTCTCCTCAGATGTCTGTCTAACATGAGTCTGGTTCTGTCTGAGGTTTCTGCCTGTTAAAGGGAAGTTGTTCCTCTCCATTGTAACTTGCTAAATGCTGCAAAGTCCTGTACTCATGGTGGATTAAGATAAGATAAGACTCCTTATCTTGTCTTGATGTTGGGTTTCTGCTAATAAAATTTTATTAACATTTACAGGGCTAGACCTGTAAATGTTTTTGTAAAGTGTCTTGAAATAACATTTGTTATGATTTGGCACTATATAAATAAAGATTGATTGATTGATTGATGATGATGAGGATGAGGATGATGATAAACACCTTAGTTATGATGGCCATGATGGTAAAAATGATAATGATGATGATAATTATGATGATGATGACCCTAGTTATTATGAAAATGATGATGTTGACGATGGTCAAGATGGTGATGATGATGATGATGATGATGATAATGATGATAATGACCTTAGTTTTGATGACAATGATGATGATGTTTATGATGATGACAATGATCCTAGTTAGTATGATGATGATGATGATGATGATGATGATGATGATGATGATGGTCAAAATGATGATGATCTAAGTGATTATGATGATGATTATGATGATGATGATGATGATTTTGATATTGATGATGGTCAAAATTATGATGATCTAAGTGATTATGATGATGATTATGATGATGATGATGATGATTTTGATGATGATGATGATGATGATGATGATTATGATGATGATGATAATGATGATAATGATGATGATTATGATAATGATGATGATGATAATTATGATGATGATGACCCTAGTTATTATGAAAATGATGATGTTGACGATGGTCAAGATGATGATGATGATGATGATGATGATGACCTTAGTGATGAAAATCAGAATGACCTTAATGGTGATGATGAAGATGATGATGATGATGATGATGATGATGATGATGATGACGACCTAAGTTGTGATAAAAATGATAATGATGATGATGATGATGATGATGATGATGATGATATTGACTTTAGTGATGTTGATGCTGATGATACTAAAGAAGATGATGATGATGAGGATGATGATGATGATGAACACCTTAGTTATGATGGTGATGATGGTAAAAATGATAATGATGATGATAATGATGATGATGACCTTAGTTTTGACGACAATGATGACGATGAAAATGAATATGAGGATGATCCTAGTTAGTATGATGATGATGATGATGATGATGATGATGACGGAAAAGATGATTAGAATTATGATGATGATGATAAAGATGATGATGATGATGATCATGATGGTAAAGATGATTATGATGATGATGATGATGATGATGGTAATGATGATGATGATGATGATGATGGTAATGATGATGATGATGATGATGATGATGGTAATGATGATGATGATGATGATGATGATGATGATGATGATGGTAAAGATGATGATGATGATGATGATGATATTGACTTTAGTGATGTTGATGCTGATGATACTAAAGAAGATGATGATGATGAGGATGATGATGATGATGAACACCTTAGTTATGATGGTGATGATGGTAAAAATGATAATGATGATGATAATGATGATGATGACCTTAGTTTTGACGACAATGATGACGATGAAAATGAATATGAGGATGATCCTAGTTAGTATGATGATGATGATGATGATGATGATGATGATGACGGAAAAGATGATTAGAATTATGATGATGATGATAAAGATGATGATGATGATGATCATGATGGTAAAGATGATTATGATGATGATGATGATGATGATGATGATGGTAATGATGATGATGATGATGATGATGATGGTAATGATGATGATGATGATGATGATGATGATGATGATGATGGTAAAGATGATGATGATGATGATGATGATGGTTAAGATGATGATGATGATGATGATGATGATGATGATGATGATGGTTAAGATGATGATGATGATGATGATGATGATGATGATGATGATGGTAAAGATCATGATGTTGATGATGATGATTATTGTGGTGTGGCTGATAAAGAGTATTTTGTTGATTTTATGACAGTGAAGATTGTTAAGATGTTTGTGTTGATGATTATGATAAAGATATTTATATAGATGATAACACTGATGATGATGATGATGATGATGATGATGATGATGATGATGATGATGATGATACTGTAAAAAGCTGCAGCAGCAGGCTGTTTTTAGCAAAGACCTAGACCAACTTGAGACCAGCTCAGAGTCTCCACATAGATCTTTGTTCAACTCTGTTTAATGATGAAGATGAAGATGAAAGCAGGCTTTCAGTGTTTGGTCAAACCCTTTTTTCCTCATATGAAGTCCTCAGAATATTGGTAATTTCCAGCATGACGTCCAAAGATCCAGGCTCCACTTCCTGGATCCTACACACGGCGCCAAAGTTTCCACTCTGAGTCTGACGCTTCTCTAAACCCACTCCTCAGTTTCCTCTGAGTGTGTTTTTCTGGTTCAGTGTCAGGCTCTGATCCCTGCTGTTGTTTCCTGAGATCCAGCTGACAGCTCCGCTCTGAACGGAGGATTAATCCAAGTTTTTCTGTCCCACTAATGAAAGCAAAGACATTTTGATCTTTTTACCTCCTGACTGCTGCTGAGACGCTGCAGACTGAGATTAATCTTTGAACAGCTCGTCTTACAGCTGCTTTTATCATCCCGTGTGAAAGAGAAACGTGTTTATTTACAACCTGCAGCAGAGGAACGCAGCTCCTGCTGACACTTTGGTTCCTCGCTCTGACGCCTCACAGTTCCTCCTGCCTGTCTCTGAACTCATTAAACAAACCGTTACTCAAACCTGAATGCTCGATTTGAGCCTCCAGCACGAGCCAGAGGACAATAAGCTCCTGGACGCTGCTTTAATTTCCCAACATGCCGAGCAGTAAAGATCTGCTGACTCAGTCGCTCCTGATTGAGAGATCTGCCTCATTGACCCGAGGCCTCCAGAGGAAACTGGTCTTTCTGCTGATGTGACGCCTCTGCACGTTAGTGACACATCCAGAAATCTGTTCCCAAATAAAAACATTAACGGACACGTTTCCTGTCAAACCAACAGAAACAAACGCTGCTGCTGCTCAGCGTCATTCTTTGTGTTTTACTGCCCCCCTTTGTCTCACAGTCACACAGACAGCGGAGCAGACTCTTCACAGCTCTCAGTCCACATCAGTGAAAGCAAAACTTTTTGGAAAAAATGGACCATCCATAATTTGGAACACACAGAGGTCTTTTTCCAACAAGGTTTTTGTTTTGTTTTTTTCTGCCTCTTTTTCAGGTAAAGACAACGATAGCTTCTTTGTCAGTCTAATCCAGGGGTCTGCAACTTTCACTTTTAAAGGAGCCATTTTTCCTCAGCTCACCTGGATTAAAGTCATTCAGGAGCCACAAAATCCACTTTATCTTTACAACAAAGACAATAAAGTGTATTGAATTTTATACATAGTAAAATCTAGTAAATTATATTAATAGCTTTTTGAATTTATGCAACTGAACGTGTGATTTTTCAATGTACTATCTTTAAGAAATTTGCAGAAATTTCAAACATTTTGAAACTTAAAAAATTAGACGAAATTTGAAATATCTAAAACTAGCAAAAAAAATTTTTTGTTTTTTGAATTGGAATTTGAAAAAAAAATCCAGTGTTTTTTTTAAAAAAAGGACTTTCAAAAATTATTAAAAAAAAAAAATAGCAAACATTTTTTTAAAAAAGGAATTTTAAAAGTTTGCAAAAATCAATAAAAAATTGAAATTTTAAAAGATTACCAAAAATGTTTAAATAAATTTAATTTCAAAAAGCTTGCAAAAAATTACTTAAAAATTGAAATTTCAAAAACTTATCAAAAATATTTTAAATGAATAAAATTTCAAAAAGCTTGCAAAAATAAATTAAAAATTGAAATTTCAAAAAAACAACCAAAAATGTTTTAAATAAATTAAACTTCAAAAGTTTTCAAAAATTAATTAAAAATCATAATTTCAAAAAAATGTCAAAAATGTTTTAAATAAATTGAATTTCATATGTTTGCAAAAATTAATTTGAAAAAATGAAATTTAAAAAAAAATAGCAAAAATTTTTAAGAATTTTGAAATTGCTAAAATTTGCAAAAAAAAAAAATAATAAAAATATAGAAATTAAATAAATTCACAAAAATGTTTATAAAATTCTGACTGGTACAGTTGAGCGTTGACATTGTAGAGACAGTAAGAATCACCATGGCTACATCAGCAGCAACACTCTGTTATTAATTTGAAAAAAATATCTATAAATATTAGTATACTTTTTAGTTAATTGCTCTTGGGGGCCCCCTAGTGGCCACAGATCTAATATGTAGTTAATTTATTGGGAGATATCTTGATGTAACACTCTTGAAGCAGCTTTTAAACCCACTGTTTGAGGCAAACTTAGATATTTTCTGTAATCTTCAGGCTGCGGCGTCTCAGAGTCACCCATGTGAGGTCACTGAACCGTAAACTGTAAAAAAACGCTGTAAACACGTTGAATGTGCTTATCTCTGCAAGAATGTCTGATTCACAGCTCACACTTTGGGATGTTTACCTCTGAAGGCCGTCGTGTAAACATCTGGAGATCCAGCAGCTGCAGCTGGGGAATAAAAACTGGAGCAAACAGCTGCAGAGGAGCTGAGGATCAATACGCTTCAACTCTTACTACACAGAGAAGAGTTAAATCAGAAAACAGATCCTTCAGGCTTCTCTCTGGATGAAACCAAAGATGTGACCTGCATGAAAACGTTGGTTCAGCCTCAGGAAGAGACGCACCTTTCTCTGTGACCTGGATTAAATATTGACGGCCTGTGATAATGGAGCATGGGGCTCGATCAGGAGAAGGGTCAAACCTTCGAAAATGAACTTTAGGAGGGGGATTTATTTACGTCTGATTTCCAGACCCTGATACGAGTCGTAAAATATCCATTTAGAAACGAGATGTTAATCGATTTTAACGCGACGTACGCCTCCATCAGCAGAGGCTGCAGGTCATACGAGCGCAGCTGCACTAAAAGTTAACCTTCAAATTTAATTAAAACTCCAGACGAGGAGGAAAAAAGCGCCTCTCCTGACTGATGGGTTATTAGTTAGGCAAATTTGCAAGTTAATGAGTCACATGGAGCAGGCTGCCACGTCTATTCACTGGATGTCATGGAGGTCGATGCCTGCGTCTAAAGGGGCGTCTGTTGGAAATCAGGGGAGGTAAAGGCTGAGTTTGCAGAGAGGAAGGTTGTGAAGGATAAAACCAGAAGTTAAACCACCGTCATGTGTCTCATTAGAGGATGTTAAGCTGAGAAACTCTGATAAATGATCAAACCTGCGAATTAATCCAACCAAACATGAACTAACTGCAGCTCAGCGCCCACACGTGTTATTCTGATGAAGTTATCGCTCTGTGTGAGTAAAAGCTGCTGTGATGGATGAAAACAGCTGTGGAACGTTACTGACATCTAGTGGACAGAGTGTGAACATGCAGGATTAAAAAAGCAGCAGCAAAAAAAAATCCCACTGACAGAGAAATTACAGATTAAACAGTTTTTGTTTGTTGATGCTGGTTTAACTTTCGCTTCTGGTCAAATAATTTAGACGTTTTTCATACGGAGTCATGACAGTAAGTAAAATATGAAAATATCAGAAACAATAGATTTAAGAGTCTTCAGGAACAAAGTATTTAAAGATGAATTGAAGTTTCTGTGAGAAGTTTCTGAGTGATCTTAAAAAAGTTTCCCCTCCAGATTTCTGCCTGATCAGCTCCAATATTACAGGTTATTCATAAACGCTACTTTTCAGCTTCCTGATCGGGTCGAGCAGGACCAGACTGATTTAGAGCGCGTCAAAGTCTGTCAGACAGAAAAAGGACAGACGAGCAGAAGAAAGATAAACAGGAGAGAGAGAACACGAGCTAAAGGCTAACACACAGGCTAAAGGCTAACACAGATTAAAGGCTGGAACATAGCCTTCAATGGCCTTTAGCCTGTGTTTTAGTGTTTAGCTCATGTTTGAGCCTTACCCTTTTGTTTTAGCCGTTAGCTTGTGTTTTAGCCTTCAGACTGTGTTTGAGCCTTACTTTTTTTTTTGCTTGGATGTGTATTGAAGCCTATAGCTAATGATTAAGCCATTAGCGTGTGTTTTAGCCTTTTGCCTTGTTTTGTCTTTAGCTCATGTTTAAGTCTTAAGCCTGTTGTTGAGCCTTTAGCCTCAAGCTGATGTTTTAGCCTTTAGATTGTGTTTTAAACTTTAGCTCACGTAGTAACCTTAAGACTGTGTTTTTAGTCATAAGCCTTTGTTTAAGACTTGAGCTTTTGTTTAAGCCTAAAGCTGATGTTTAAGCCATTAGCCAGTGTTTTGGCCTTTAGTTCACGTTTTAGCCTTTTGCCTTGTTTCGTCTTTAGCTCGTGTTTAGCCTTTAGCTTGTGTTTAGCCTGCTTTTTTAGCCTCAAGCTGGTGTTTTAGCCTTTAGCTTGTGTTTCAGCCTTCAGGCTGTTTTTTAGCCTCAAACTGATGTTTTAGCCTTTAAATTGTGTTGAAGCCTTTAGCCCATGCAGTAAGCTTAAGCCTGTGTTTTAGCCTTTAGCATTTATTTTAGCCTTTGGTTCATGTATTAGCCTTTTGCCTTTTTTCGTCTGTAGCTCACATTAAAGTCTTTAGCCTGTTGTTTGGCCTTCAGCTTGTGTTTAGCCTGCTTTTTAGGCTCAAGCTGTTTTAGCTTTAGCTTGTGTTTGAGCCTTTAGCTCATGTAGAAACCTTTATCCTGTGTTAAAGCCATCAGACTGGGTTTTGACATCAGCCTGTGTTTTAGGCTTGAGCTTTTGTTTAAGCCCATAGCTAATTTTTAAGCCATTAGCCTGTGTTATAGCCTTTAGTTCATGTTTTAGCCTTTAGCTTGTGTTTTTTGCCTTTAGCCCATTTTGTAGCTCAAGCTGATGTTTAAGCCTGTAGCCTGTGTTTAAGCTGTTAGCATGTGTTTTAGCCATTAGCTTGTGCTTTAGCCTTTAGCATTTGTTTTACACTTGAACTTTTGTTTAAGCCTTAAGCTCATGTTGAAGTCTTTAGCCTGTTGCTAAACCTTTAGCTTGTGTTTTTTTTTGCCTTAGGCCTGTTTTGTAGCTCAAACTGATGTTTTAGCCTTTAAATTGTTGAAGCTTTTAGCTCATGTAGTTACCTTCAGTCTGTGTTTCAGCCTTAAGCCTGTGTTTTAGTGGTTCGCTTGTGCTTTAGCCTTTAGCATTTGTTTTGGGCTTGAGCTTTTTCTAAAGCCCATAGCTAATGTTTAAGCCATTAGCCTGTAATTTAGCCTTTAGTTTATATTTTAGCAGTTAGCTTGTATTTAGTCTTTAGTTTATGTTAAAGCCTTTAGCCTGTTGCTAAGCCTTTAGCCTGTGTGTTTTTCTGCCTTTAGCCAGTTACGTAGCTTAAAATGATATTTAAGCATTTTGATTGTGTTTTAGCCATTTAGCATTCATTTTAGCCTTAAGTACATGTATTAGCCTTTTACCTTTTTTCGTCTGTAGCTCACAGTCAAGTCTTTAGCCTGTTGTTTAGCATTTAGCTTGTGTTTTAGCCTGTTTTTTAGCCTACAGCTGATGTTTTAGCCCTTAGCTCATGTAGTTACCTTTAGCCTGTGTTTTAGCCTTTAGCCTTTATTCTAGCTGTTAGCCTGTATTTTAGCTGTTAGTTGGTGTTTTAGCCTTTGTTTTGGACTTGAGCTTTTGTTAAAGCCCATAGCTAATGTTGAAGCCATTAGCTTGTGTTTTTAGCCTTTAGTTCATGTTTAAGTCTTGACCCTGTGTTTTGTCTTTAGCTCATGTAGTTACCTTTAGCCATTTTTTTAGCCTCAAGCTGATGTGTTAGCCTTTATCTTGTGTTTTAGCCGTTAGCTTTTGTTTTAGCCTTTAGCCTGTTTTTAAGCCTTAAGCTGATGTGTTAGCCTTTAGCTTGTGCTCTATCTCTCTCCTGTTTCTCTTTCTTCTGCTCTTCTGTCCTTTTTCTGTCTGACAGTTAGGCTCCAGTGTCCACCATCACTACAAAATTAATCACAGAAATCGTTTTCAGCAGAGAAAAACACAGATTTCTCTTCTCTCTGATAAACTCCATCAGCTGGCGTGGTGTTTTCATAGAGACTGAGACGTAAATGTTTTGTTTTGCAGTAAAATCAGAACGAGCTCAGAGATTTCAAAGTTAAATGATCTTTCTTTACGTTCCTGCTCCGTCAGACAGACGCTAACTCTCCAGAGAGAAACTCAAACTGATCATTAGTTCATTAGGAGCTGAAAGCGTTGAGCGCTCTCCTCTGGCTGACCTGACATCAGGTCTGAGTGAGCCTCATGGCTGCACCATCTGCTCCTCCACCATCATTTCCACAGCATGCACGCTCCTCTGCTTCCTGTCTGAGGTCACGGCGCTGTGCGGGTTGAACTCATGTAAAACTTTTAATAACTAACTGCTGCCAACCTTCTGCGGCGACCTTCACGGGCCGTGATTGAAGCGTCTGGGGTCGGGCTGGGCTGAAGGTTAGGCCGTGATGAGAGCGGAGTCTGCTGGGAGCGTAATTGGTGAGTTTTTTCCCTCTCTGTTGAAAAGGTTTGATTAAAGATGTAAAAATGTCATGCAGATGTGACACAGTCTGAGTCAAAGGAGACAAACCGGACAGGTAATGAGCTGAAGTTTTATTCTCTCTGCTCGCATCGCATGCACAAATACCCCAGCAAGGGCGTCCCACATTTTCTGTCTGTGTTTGAAAGGTCTTCATCTGCTCCATGAGCTTTAAAACATCTAATGCAAAGAAAATAAACATAAAAAACTGAAAATCAACACTGAACTGATGCTAAACAAAGTGATAAAGCATCTTCAAATACTCCACGGAGACATGGCGTGCTCACGTTCCTTCAGCCACCTCGTCTCCATGGAGAATCCTTCACTGATGCCTCAAAAACACATCAAAAAGTCTCTGAACCGTCTCTGCAACGTACCCAGCGACTGTTCAAGGTTACTCTAAAAACGTAACTCTGCATCTTTCCTGCAGACTGAACTACAGATCAGCGTCACATTAAGAGAGGTCAGATAATACTAAAAGCTTTGAAACAAGCTACACATTCAGTAAAAGTCACAGCTGAACCAGTGAAATCATTTCAGTCAGAAACAGACTCAGAACGTTCTCAGAGTTCGACTTGTGGAGAAAAAACGCTGTGACGATGTTCAGGCTGGAGATATACTCGCTGCATCCTGAGCGTCACCGTACAAAGACTTAACGATGCTCGACATGTGCTGTTGGTCAAGCTGTGTGCAACTGCAGGATGTTTGAGATGCAGACAACAGAGGAGGTTTATCTCAAGTTAATGCTGAGATCAGAGCTGAAAACAGAGACAGTAGAGGTAATGAAGGAAGTACGCAAAGGAAACGAATCACTGACGACCTCCTCCATCTTGGTGCGACCTTTGACATCTTCTCTAAACATCCTTCTTGAAACATCAGCTTCAGTCTGAGCAGTTTACACTCCTGAACTGACTGACTGTCCAATCCTATCTGAAGTCAGGATACGCCCCGTTCTCAGAGGCCTGTTAGTCAGAAAAAACTTTTAGATTTTGTTGATCTTCTGAAATCAAAACAAATTTTCTGACTTACAGGCCTTCTGGTTTTCTGACTAAAGGGCCTTCTGACTTTTTGTGTAAAGGGCCTTCTGTTTTCTTGACTAACAGGCGCTATGACTGACTGGCCTTCTGACGAAGCAGACCCTCTGAATAATGTGCCTTTTGAAGAAGGGACCTTCTGTATTTCTGACCAACTGGCCTTCTGATCTTTTGACTAATGAGCCTTCTGTTTTTCGGACTAATGGGCGCTGTGACAAACTGGCCTTCGGAAGAAAGAACCTTCTAATTTTTCTAACTGGCCTTCTGATTTTCTGACTTTTTGACTAAAGGGCCTTATGATTTTCCGGCTAATGGGCACTCTGACTGACTGGCCTCCTGCCTAAACAGGCTTTCTGTCTAAACATGCCTTCTGACGAAACAGGTCCTCTGAATGATTGGCCTTTTGAAGAAGGGACCTTCTGTATTTTTGACAAACTGGTCTTCTGATTTTCTGACTAATGGGCTTTCTGTAGAAGGGACCCTTCGATTTTTCTGACTAACTGGCCTTCTGATCTTTTGACTAATAAGCCCTCTGAAGAAGGGACCTTCTGTATTTCTGACTAACTGACCTTCTGATTTTCTGACTAATGGGCCTTCTGAAGAAGAGAGTTTTTGATTTTTCTGACCAACTGGTCATCTGATTTTTCTGGTTAATGGGCCTTCTGAAGAAAGGACCTTCTGGTTTTTCTGGCTAACTGACCTTCTAGTTTATGGAATAACTGGCCTTCTAAATTACTGACCTTCTGTATTTTTGACAAACTGGTCTTCTGACTATTTGACTGCCATGCCTTCTAAAGAAGGGACCTTCTAAATTTCTGACTAAATGGCCCTCTGATTCTCTGACTAATGGGCCTTCTGAAGAAAGGACCCTCTGATTTTTCTGACTAACTGGCATTCTGATTTTTTTGACTATCATGCCTTCTTACTTTTGGACTAACAAGCCTTTTTACTCACAGACTAACTGGCCTTGTAAATATTTTGACTGTCATGCCTTCATGGTAACAGGCCATCTTATTTTCTGACTAGTGGGCCTTCTGATTTCCTGACTGACTTGCCCTCTGATTTTTCTGTCAAAGAGCCTTCTGACTAACCCGCTTTCTGTTTTTCTGAATAAAGAATAACAGGTCTTTTGATTTTCAGACTAACAAGCCTTCTGACAGTGGCTCCCTTGAAATCTCATCTCTCCAGCTGCTCTCAGATCTTAAATCTAAATCTTCAATCGAGCTGGAGTTCCTCAGGGTTCTGTCTTCGGTCCTCTTCTGTTTGTTATTAATCAGCTTTGTCTTCACTGAACATCTGTTAATTTAACATCAGTTTCCAAAGTTTGTAATAAATTAGCATCAATGCCTCTGAAAACTTCCTGAAGAAGGTCTGAAACGCTGCTGTTTGAATTTTCCTGTGGGTCAGACGGTGTTCGGGATCTTTCTGGAAAAAAAATCTGCTTTGGATCCTTTTTTCTTTTGAACATCAGTTTCTTCCCAGCTCCATTGGTCAACCAAACCTTTCTCCTTCTCTGGTTTCTTCAACTTTGAAACTCTGCCTTGTACGGTGGCCTGCTGGGCCATGAGAGGCAGGTATGAATAATTATCATTAATATTTCTAAGTGAAGCAGATCAGCAGATTCACGGCGACATAGAAAGCACAGTTAGCAGCAAGTATATCTCCTTACATCCTTCAGTCGAGCTTTTCCTTCATGTTTCCTTCATGTTTCCTTCATGTTTCCTTCATGTTTCCTTAAATCCTTCATCTCCTGGAGGATTTCTGCTTCCTGTCAGTGTCTCTTTGCTTTCAGATGCAGGAGACAGACCGTCCTCCTGACTCTAACACTAGATCATTTCTGCGTTCGATCCTGAAAGTTTTTCCGCCGGTCGTCAGTCGGCTCCTGCCTGCAGCGCCATGTTCCTCCAGTGGATCTCGTTGAGTACGACGTCGCTGTTTGAGCCGTCTGATATCCCGCTGTCTGCAAACACGGAGCCTGTGGAGAGACCGGAGTGAAATCAGTGTTTCAAACATGAAGCGGGTCAGGTGTTGGAGTCAGACCTGTGAACGTACCGCTGCTGTTGGTGGCGTCGCTGGTGACCGAGGAGCTGCGAGAGGTGAGGTGAGGGGCGGAGCTGGACCCTGTCGCCAGAGACAGATTCCTGTTGTTGTTGTTGTGCGTGGCCGTTCGACTCCACTCTGCAGGACAGACGACGCAAAGATTCATTAATCGGTGAGGAAAAGTTCCTGGAACCACCGCCCTGATCTGTCCAGGTACCCACCTGAGTTTTCAGCCAATCGCAGCCGCCCACAGCACAGGTAAGTCCTCCACTGCTTCCGGACGTTCTCCTTGATCGCGCAGTGGAAGATGAAGATGAGGAAACCTGCGCAGAGGGAAGGTTAGTCAGCTTGTTTCTCTCTAAGGTTTTAATCTGTAGACGTAGAGCTCAGCGTGTGATCATGTGACCGACCTTGTAAAGAGTTGAAAATGGAGAAGAGGTAAACGAACGGCAGGTAGAGCGGCCCCCAGGCGAACAGGGCGAACCCCCAGGTGAGCCCGAGCAGGATGACCAGGCCGGCGATGCTGCGCAGGTCCGTCATCACCCCCCGGTTTGGAGACTGGTTCTGGGGGTTCTGCCTCTTGATGCGGGCCAGCTGGACCATGACCAGGATGAAGACCAGGAGGCACAGGCTGAAGACGAGGAGGAAGTAGGCGACGACGCCCACATAGAAGGCGATGTCGTCACGGAGCCAGCAGCTACACGGAGAGATGAGGAGACGGAGAATTTAACATGTTTCTGTGAGTTTGTTCAACATGAATTCAACAACCAGGAAGTTTGTTTTGAGTCCAGGTCGAGTTCATTTGGCGACTAAATCTACGGTGGCCCTGAAGTGCAAAACGAAACAGAAAAAACAAAACACAAAAAGAAGAAGAAGTCCGCCGAAGATGACACTTCCTTCTTCTTCTTCCTCTTTTTCTTTTGTGGGTTTTCTTGGCAGTTGGCAAGCAACAAATTGGTGCATTACTGCCACCATGTGGCATGTTAGGTAACACTACCATTTTGGGATTTATTTTTTTGTGTTTGAATGCTTTCTTTTGTGTTTGTATTCTTTTTGTGTGTGTTTTGTGTGACTTTTCTTTTTCTCTATGTGAGGTTTCCTTTTTTGTTTGTGTTTTCTTTTTTCTCTGTGTTGTGTTTTTTGTTTGTGTTTTCTTTTATTGTGTGTGAGTTTTCTTTTTTGTGTGAGGTTTTTTGTGTGTGAGTTTTCTTTTTTCCGTGTGTGTTTCCTTTTTTGTGTGGGTGTTTTTCCCTTTTTGGGTGATTTTCCTTTTTTTGTTTGAGTTTTCTTTTTTTGTGTGTGAGTTTTCTTTTTTTGTGTGTGAGTTTTCTTTTTTTGTGTGTGAGTTTTCTTTTTTGTGTGTGAGTTTTCTTTTTTTGTGTGTGAGTTTTCTTTTTTGTGTGTGAGTTTTCTTTTTTTGTGTGTGAGTTTTCTTTTTTTTTGTGAGTTTTTTTTTTTGCGAGTGAGTTTGCTTTTTTTCCTTTTTTTGCATGATTTTTCTTTTTTTGTGTGTGAGTTTTCTTTTTCGTTTTTGTGTTTTCTTTTTTGTGTGTGAGTTTTCTTTTTTGTGTGTGAGTTTTCTTTTTTTGTGTGTGTTTTCTTTTTTGTGTGAGTTTTTTTTTATGTGAGTTTTCTTTTTTGTGTGAGTTTTTTTTTTATGTGAGTTTTCTTTTTTGTGTGAGTTTTTTTTTGCAAGTGAGTTTTCTTTTTTGTTTTTGTGTTTTCTTTTTTGTGTGTGAGTTTTCTTTTTTTGTGTGTGAGTTTTCTTTTTTTTTGTGAGTTTTTTTTTTTTTTGCGAGTGAGTTTGCACTTTAGGGCCACCGTACCATGATTATGCCTCAATGTGCAGGATGCAGCTTCAGGAAATCTTCTTCTCTTTTGGACCAATCAGGTCTTTTATTTCCTGAAACCTGACAATGAAAGCAGGTGAACATTCAGGTGTGACTCACAAATCATCTGAGGTGCCGTCTGTGAATCTTCCGTACGTCACGAGGCCGTAGTTATCTTTGTCCACGGATATCACAACGATCACCACGATGAGCGGGACGCCTGCAGAGACCACCACGTTAAAAGATTCATCGACTGAAGCTGGTCTGACATAAACCGTTTCCTGTTTGTCTCACCCCAGCCAACCAGAGAGAACTTCAGCATGTATCTGCTCAGGTACGGAGTGAACACCTGCACCACGCTCAGGTACAAGTGCAGAGCCTCAAGCCCCGCCCACGTGAATGACGTCAGCAGGAAGTAGTGCAGGAAGAAGGCGGTGCTGGTGCACAGACCCACGGCCGGGTAGAGCGCCAGCCAGCCGTCCAGCAGGAAGACCAGGTTGAGGAGGAGGAGGGACATGCAGAGCTGGACCAGGATCTTGGCGGGGATGTCTCTGAGCAGCTTACTGCGGAGGAGGAAGAGTTTGTTATCCTGACGTTTAAAATCTATCATTTTAATAATGAAAACAAAGTGGAGTCTCACTCGAATAAGAGGTACGTCAGTAAGGTGAACGCCAGGAAAATAGCTGAGATCCCACATCCGATGTAGGTGATGAAGGTCAGAATCTGAGCGTGCTGACGGTCGGTTAATCCCTCTCTGGACAAATCCTGGATTAAAGAGAGAAAACACACGTAAACACACACAGAGAGTAACACATTTAACACTATAAAGTCCATTTATCTGAAATATTTGGGCAGATACCAGCAGGATAGCGAAGGCGGTGAGATGGCTGCAGCTGCAGATCGTCTTCTCGGCGGTGGCGTTGACGACGAAGCAGCCGTCAGAGCTCCAGCCTCCTCCGCCTCCTGAACCAGAAGAACCACATCAGTCAGAGAAATTAAATAAAAACCAGTTTGACGGCTCGGCTCATACAGAGCTCTACGTGGCGTACAGGAACTCACCGTTCTGAGTGAAGTCCCAAAACACACACGAGGCCGAGTGTTCCTCCTGATGAATAGATGAGATCTGAGACTCTGATTTCTAAATGTTTGAGGTAACTCACTGATCAACGCTCACATTAACAGGGTCCATGTTCCTGATGGTGAACTCGATGTTTTCTCTCAGGTTGCTAATCGACAGGTTGGACACGCTGGAGCCCAGGACTGGACTGACCACGGTCTGGTTTGTCAGGGAAGAATCCTGCAGAGAAACATGATGATGAAAAATGGATATTTAATCTGAATCTAAGTCTGAAGCTAAATTAGCTCAGCGATTCTGATTTTCTGACTAATGTGCCTTCTGAATTTCTGGCTACAGAGCCATCTCATATTCTGACTAACAAGCCTTCTAATTATCTCACTTTCAAGACTTCTGACTAATGTGCTTTTTGAATTTCTGGCTATCAGGCCTCCTCATTTTCTAACTTACAGGCTTAGTGGTTTTCTGGCTAATGCATCTTCTGATATCCTGACTTGAAGGCCTTTCAACTTTTCTGACAAATGAGCCTTCTAATTTGGTGACTAGCAGGCTTTCTGGCTAATTGAACCTCTATCTTTCTGACTAACACACCATATCTCCAATTGGCCTTTTAATTGTCTCACTAACAAGACTTTTGACTAATGTGCCCTCTGACTTTTTGGTGATTAGGCCTTCTAATTTTCTGACTTACAGGCCTTTTATTTTGTCTAACAAACGGACCTCTGATTTTCTGACTATCATGCCAATTGACTAATTAGCCTTCTTATTATCTCACTAAAAAAGACTTCTGACTAATGTGCCTTCTAAATTTCTGGCTATTAGCCCTAATTTTCTGACTTACAGGCTTTCTGGTTTTCTGACTAATGCCTCTTCTGATTTTCTGGCTCACAGGCCTTCATCTCTCAGACAAAGAGGCCTTCTGGTTTGCTGAGTAGCAGGCTTTCTGACTTAATGAACCTCTGATTTTCTGACTAACACACAATCTGACTAATCGGCCTTCTAATTATCGTATTAACAGGACTTCTGACTAATGTGCCTCCTGAAATTCTGGCTATCAGGGCGGCTAACTTCCCGACCAACAGGCCTTCTGAGTTACAGGCTTTCTGGTTTTCTGTCTAATGCCTTTTCTGATTTTCTGGCTTACAGGCCTTTTAAATTTCTGACTAATGGGCCTTCTGATTTGCTGAGTAGCAGGCCTTCTGACTTACTGAACCTCTGATTTTCTAAATAAAAACCATCTGACTGATTGGCCTTCTAATATGTCACTAACAAGCCATCTGACTAATGCACCTTCTGAATTTCTGGCGATAGGCCTCCTAATTTTCTGACTTACAGGCTTTCTGGTTTTCTGACTAATGCCTCTTCTGATTTTCTGACTAACACACCATCTGACTAATTGGCCTTCTAATATATCACTAACAAGCCATCTGACCAATGTGCCTTCTGATTTGCTGGCAATAAGGCGTCCCTGTTTTCTGACTTACACGCTTTCTGGTTTCTGACTAATGATTTTCTTTCAGGCCTTTTAATTTTTGAGACAAAGAGGCCTTCTGATTATCTGACTTGCAGGCTCTCTGACTAACTGGACCTCTGATTTTCTGACTAACACACCATTTGACCAATTGGCCTTCTGAGTGTCTCACTAACAGGCCATCTGACTAATGCGCCCTCTGAATTTCTGACCATTAGGCCTCCTTATTTTCTGACTTACAAGCCTTTAAATTTTCTTACCAATGGGCCTTCTAATTTGATGACTTATAGGCCTTTTGACTAACTGAACCTCTGATTTTGTGACTAACATGCTAAATGACTAATGTGCCTTCTAATTGTCTCACTAATAGGATTTCTGACTACTGCATCTTCTAAATTTCTGCCTTACAGGCTTTTTGGTTTTCTGACTAATGCCTCTTCTGATTTTTCTGACAAATAGGCCTTCTAAGTTGCTGACTTACAGGCCCTCTGACAAACTAAACCTCTGTTTGTCTGACTTACACACTATCTGACCAATTGGGCTTTTATTATCTCACTAACAGCCCATCTGACTAGTGCGCCTTCTGATTATCTGGCTAGTAGGCCTCCCAACTTTCTGACGTACAGGCCTTCTGATCTTCTGACTAACTGGCCTTCTGTTTATCTGACTGACTGGTCTCCTGAAGCTCACATTAGCTCACAGGTACTCTGGGAATCACCTGGAAGAGCGTGGGTCTGGTGTAGAAGGTGAACTGGACCCTGCTGGCCTGCCGCTGCTGGTCTGGACTGAGACCTGAGGTCAGGGAGGAGGGCAGGAACACAGACCCCAGAGCTGAGTCTGAGCGTCTGTTCAGAGATCTGCCGACGGCGCGGAGCTGGAAGCAGAGACACAGACCGACAAAGGAGTTACAGAAAAGGAAACTTTTGCACTTTTTTTTAATGAACGTCAGATAATAATGAGTCTCGTTCACCTGAACGTTGTTGGTGTTGAAAATGTTCACTGATGTCGCTGGAAAGTTCGTCCCGTCCACCGTCCTCACCGCCAGCACCAGAGCGTCTGAGGGGAGGATCGCTCTGTCGCCGCTTACGACCAGCTTCACGCCGAGGTCGTCCACCACCTGAATCAGCCTGGGAGCAGGAACCACGACAAACCAATGAGGAATCTTAAAACAACGTGGAGTGTGTGTGTGTGTGTGTGTGTGTGTGTGTGTGTGTGTGTGTGTGTGTGTGTGTGTGTGTGTGTGAGCTGTACCTGTTAGCAGACGACGAGAGCACCGCTGAATCGCCCTCCATCAGGTTGGCGACGATGTTGATAGCTTTTTGTCCCAAAGACTGAGAGACAGTCGGGCCTTCCAGAAGCTTCTCCAACTGCCCGACAACCTGCTCCACCTGAAACGTCGACCACTTACTCCAACACCACAGTTTCCACAATCTATTTCTCTAAAGACTCCATCTTTGATGAGTAAACCCTGACCTGTGAGGAGTTCAGCTGCGACGCGTCCTGTGTTTGGTTCAGCAGCTGGTTCGCCTGTTCCTCCTGGCTCTGGTTGGGGTCTGCTGTGGTTCTCGTTGTTGTCTCAACACCTTAAAAATGGAGACGGAAACTTGTCAAGGCAGAGGAACAAACTGCTCAAGTTTAAATATCAACTAAGTTTATAAATTAATCCATGAAGTAGAGGATGATGTTTGAAATTTGAGCCGGAAAAGAAGAGCATCCCACGCTAAGGGCCTGTTTCCACTACAAGCATTATTTGCACTGACTGCTCTCACAACCTCAGCTTTACAAGGAAAAGCCATGAAAGTTGTGTCACAGTACTTTCTCTTCCTAAAATGAGAGAAGTTGACTATGAATTGCCAAGGATAG
Source organism: Halichoeres trimaculatus (assembly GCF_033239565.1). Taxonomy (NCBI): domain Eukaryota; kingdom Metazoa; phylum Chordata; class Actinopteri; order Labriformes; family Labridae; genus Halichoeres; species Halichoeres trimaculatus. The sequence goes on along the minus strand of NW_027437196.1, from coordinate 1,190,536 downwards.
TTTCTTTAAACCTGGAAGGTTTTTCCAAGGAAAGTGTGAACCTGAATGATCCGTTAGGGTATATTCCCACTGATATGGACAGGGGTGCTTCAGAAATTGAAAATATCTATCAAACTTTCAGATGCTGTGAGTGAAACAACAGTTAAAGTTTGATGCTTTGGACATTTTATTGCCAATCACAATCAGTTCTAAAATCACTAAGCTGCCATGTTTCGCCGACACAAAATAATGTGAGTAGTGGAAACAGGCCCTTACAGCTTGTGTCTGTTTTTTCCAGTAACACATCTTTTTCTTTACCTCACTTCTTCCAAAATCAAAAAGGAGCAGAACTTGCTTCCCTGATATCAAATTTGTCAACAGTAACAGCAGAAGAAAAAATACTAGGACTGGTTTTTGGAGGTCATAACTCGCGGATGTAAGTGTGGATCTGCGGCTAAGACCATTTTCTTTATATTTTGTCATTTACTCTTTTGATTTTAGAGATTATCATCAATCTCTCTGAAAACTTCCTCACACAACTTTTTTTAATTTTGAGATAAGGATCAGGCATGAAACCATTGAAAAAAACATTTAATGGTGAAAGGGGAAAATAGAAAGTGCTAATATATGCTCTCTCAATTTGAAGTTGAGGGTTCAGCTAGCACCATAATGCTATCAGTGGACACAGGCCCTTATTGATACAGAAATCATAACAGTTACAAACTTAAAATTGAACCAATTCTTGGTGATTTATCCACCATATCAGACACTTAAAGCCAAGCTGAAATTGTTGAATTTTCAAATGTACCGACCTGGTTTTGTGGTGGTTTTCCTGGTTTGGGTGGCGGTGGATGTAGCAGAAGTTGTTGGAAGTTTTGCAGCAGTGTTGTTAATCTGGGTCAGAAGTGTAGTTGTAGTAACTTTGGTGGTTGTAGTTGTGGTTGTGGTTGTGGTTTTGGTTGTAGAAGTAGCCGGAGCTGTTGCCGTTGTTGGCTGTACTCCTGGTCTGTCAGTTGTTACACCCGTGACTGTGGTTAAACTGCTCGTCGTCAAAGTCGTGTTGAAGCTGTTTCCTGCTGTTACACTGTGATCTTGGGTGGGACTGACATCAGTGGGAGCTGCAGTGAAGTTGGTGTTGTCAGTCACTGTCAGGTTGTTTGTTAGTGCGACTGTTGCTTCAGTGCTGCTGCTCACAGTTGTTGCTTCATCAGTTTTTCTTGCAGTTGTAGTTGTAGTCAGATCTATCCCAGAAACAGTAGAGTTTTGCTGTATTTCCCCAACATGTGTAGTGCTGACATGTGATGTGGTTGTAGCTGTAGTTACGTTGTGAAGCACGCTGACGTTAGTGGAAGTTGTAACAGGGCTGATGGTTGTGTTAGCTGCTGGAGTTGAACTGTTGCTTTCTGCTGTAGTCAGGTTGTACACTGTGGTGTGGTTGTTGGGGGATGTAGTTGCATTGAATTGTGTGGTGTTGTTGTTAGCGGCTGTAAATGGGCTGATTGTTGAGTTAACGGTTGTGTTTGCTGTTGTTGAGCTGAACTCTGTCGTGTGATTGCCGGTGGCTGTAGCTGTGAGATTGGGAGACGATGTAAATGTGTTGGGTGTAGTTACGTTGTACTCTACAGTTTGATTTGGAGAAGCTGTTACAGTACCTGTCTGATTGTGTAAGCTCCTGTTGTCACCTATGATTGTTGAGTTGTTTTCTGTTATGTTGTTGTTGTTGTTTACAGATGTGCTGTTGTCTGTGAGGTCGGGAGTAGGTGTGATTGTGCTTCCTGTTGAATTACTTTCAAAGGAATTATTGTTCAGGGTCCTGTTGTTGTTTGCCATGGTTACGCTGTACACTGTTGTGTGATTCTTGGCGGCCTCAGTGACATTGTTCCCTGACGTAGGTGACGGTGTAAATGTGCTGACTGTTGATTCACCAGTAGTAGTGACATTTTCTGTTGTTTCATTCGGAGAAGGTGTTGCTGTGCTGGCTGTAAATACATCGTTGATTGTTGTATCATTTGGAGGTGTTGTGGAAATACTGGCTGTAGTTGTGTTGTGTTTTCCATCACCCAGAGAAGTGGTTAAAGGGGTTGCTGTTGTTGCATTGTTAAATTCATCTGAAGTGAATGTGTCAACTGTAGTTACATTGTAGACTCTTGTATTAGTGGTAGAAGTTGTCAGTGTTTTGGTTGTAGTTACGCTGTTGATAGTTGTGTCATTTAGTGGAGATGTAAACCCTGTAGTGATGCTGGAGGCTGTAGTTTCATGTGGTGAAGTAGTTAGCGGGTTTTCTGTTGTACTGTTGATGATTGTTGTAACATCTGGAGATGGTGTGAACATGTCAGTTGTAACAGGGTTATTTCCTGTTGTGTTTCTTGGTGAATCTGTTGTCACATTAAAGACTCTCGTATCACTTGTAGCCGTTGTCAGTGCTTCAACTATAGTTATATTGTAAACTGTCGTATCATCCAGAAGAGGTGTAGTTGCTGTAGTTACATTGGTTGTAGGGCTGTGTCCAGTTGCAGTTAAGGCATTTGTTGTTGTTCTGTTGTTGGTTGTTGCATCACTTGGAGAGGGTGTTGTCGTCCTGGCTGTTGTTATGTTGTATGTTGTAGTATCATGTTGAGAAGCAGTTGTCAGGTTTTTGGTTGTGCTGTTTTTCATCGTTGTATTACTCTGATAAGGTGTAACTGTTTGGACTGTAGTAACATTGTCGATTGTTGTGTAATTGGGCAAAGGAGTAAATGCTGCAGTTATATTGTAAGTTGTAGCATCATGTTGTTTGACTGTTGCACTGTTGTTAACTGTTGTATCATTTGGAGAAACCGTAGACGTGATGACTGTTGTGACATTGTAGACTCTTGTACTAACTGTGGCAGTTGTATCTCTTTCAACTGCTGTTACATTGTTGATCGAATCAGTTGTGAAAGGAGTCACTGTGTTGGCTGTAGTCACATTGTTGATTGTTGCATCACTTGGAGAAGAAACCAACGTGCTGGCTGTAGTTATGTTGTAGGACGTTGTGTCATGTGGAGTAGTGCTTAACTTGTTTGCTGTTGTTATGTTGTTGATTGTAGCATCACTTGGAGAAAGTGTAACTGTTCCAGTTGTAGTTACGTTGTAGTTGTTAAGTGTTGTATCAGTTGGAGGTGTCAAAGTGTTGTGTATCGTTGTATCATGTAGGGAGGTTGTTAACAGGTTTTCTGTTGTGACTTCGATTGTTGGAGAAGGTGTAACTGTTTCAGATGTAGTTATGTTGTAGAGTCTTGTATCATCTGTAAAAGCTGTCACAGTGTTGTCTATTGTTAGGTTGTTTATTGTTGTATCACTTTGAGAAGGTTTAACTGTTTCAGTTGTCACATTGTTGACACTGGAATCACTTGGAGAAGCTGTCACAGTGTTGGTTGTAGTTACGTTGTAGCTGGTTGTACCATGTAAAGAAGTTGTTAAAGTATTTGCTGTTGTTGCGTTGTTGATTTTTGGAGAAGGTGTAAATGTTTCAGCTGTAGTAACGTTGTAGACTGTTGTTTCATGTGTAGAAGGACTCAGTGTTTTGGCTGTAGTCACGTTGTAGAGTCTTGTATCACCTGTAAAAGCTGTCACAGTGTTGTCTGTAGTTAGGTTGCTTATTGTTGTATCACTTTGAGAAGGTGTAACTGTTTCAGTTGACACATTATTGACTCTGGAATCACTTGAAGAAGCTGTCACAGTGTTGTCTGTAGTTACGTTGTAGCTGGTTGTTCCATGTAGAGAAGTTGTCAAAGGGTTTGCTGTTGTTGCATTGTTGATTTTTGGAGAAGGTGTAACTGTTTTGGTTGTAACACTGTTGATTGTTGAATCACCTGGAGAAGCTGTCACAGTGTTGGCTGTAGTTACATTGTAGCTTGTTGTACCATGTAGAGAAGTTGTTACATGGCTCATTGTTGTTGTGTTGTTGATTTCTGGAGAAGGTGTAACTGTTTCGGTTGTTACAATTGTTGAATCACCTGGAGAAGCTGTCACAGTGTTGGCTGTAGTTACGTTGTAGCTGGTTGTACCATGTAGAGAAGTTGTCACATGGCTCACTGTTGTTGTGTTGCTGATTTCTGGAGAAGGTGTGACTGTTTCAGTTGTTGTTACACTGTTGATTGTTGAATCATTTGCAGGAGTTGTAAATGTGTCAGTTATAACAGAGCTGCTCTCAGTTGTGTTACCTGGTGATTGTATTCTTACACCAGAGGCGGTTGTACTTTTTGCAGATGATGTGAGTGTTTCATGTGTAGTCGTGCCATCTGGAGATGGTGTTGATGTCTGAAGTGTACTGATCTGTAATTCTGTTGTGTTTTGATTCACTGTGGGTGTGTTTTTAGTCCGTGTGGTTGTCAGTGACGTGGTTTTTGGAGATGGGGTTGTAACGCTCGCTGTGAGTGGAGTTGTTGTGTTTGGCTGAGCCGACACAATTGTTTGTGGCGCTGCTGTAGTGCCCCCATCTGTTGTGTGACTTCTGTCAGTAACAGACGGCCGTAAAGTTCCTGGAGTGGCAGTGATGTCATCGTTGGATGGCGTTGTTGTGCTTTGATGGGTTGTTGGAGGCTCTGGAGTGCAGCTGTCGGTCATGAGAACAGCAAGGCTCTCATTCGGCTCACTGAGAAACAAAAATACAGTCGTGTAACTTATATCCAACATCCAGAATTGTTTGGATAAATTTCATAACTTGTTTAACTTCAGGAGCAAAGATGCTTCTTTTAGCGTTTCAGTATTCACACCCACTATACCTGAAATTCCCAGATGACTAAAGATTTATTCATTATCTATTCATTTACCATCTCAGCAGAGTGGGGTCTGGTTGGCAGACGTCAGAGGCCTGAAGGTCACTGGCGACCCAGGTCAAGTTAGACGCCAACAGAGTTTGGATACTTAAACCAGGAGAACCACAAACCACTGCAGACAGACAGGTTCATCATCAGTGTTCATTTATAAATATGTGAATTTAAGGAATTTAAGGAGAAATGTACAAGACTACACACTCACTCATGCGAGTTAGCGGCCTCTCGCTTGTTATATCACGCCATGAATCGATGGCTTGTTGCAGACGGATGCTTAAGAGGCAACCATCGACCGGAGCAGACATTTCCAGGATCACCATGCAGCTGTCCAACCTACAGAGCAGCAAAAAGAGTATTTTACATTCAAAGCCATCGAAAGCACATTTTCCAGAGAGAAGCCTCTAAGAGCTTTTTACCTCTGCCGTGTCCCATGGCATTCCAGGTGAGCCTGATGGATTAAAATATTCAGATTATCAGTTTAAGCAGATTAATGAGGTGTTGAAAGATGTGTGTAAGACAGAAAACTTTTTACCTTGTTTTGATTAAAAAAATCCTGGCACAGACTGAAAGAAAGAGTTTTTCACATTTAATAAAACTCCTTCAAGACCAGGGATACCAACAATAGAAGCGTAGAGAGACTCACCCTGATGCTCTGTCACAAATGTGTGTAAGAGCAAGTCTTGCTAACTGTTAGAAAAAGTAAAAAAAAAGTCAGCAGGAAGTTTAAAGAATGAGATGTTAATGATACTGTTCTGTGATTTAGGTACCTTGGTTTTAAGGGTCTTGACAGTGACAGAAGGTCCGTTGATGCTGATCCTGATGGCGTAAAACTGGCCTAAAGGAGAAAAACAGTGAAGAGGTTCAGCTTGGAAATTGTACTGTTAGCTTAGCAATAATCAAATGCTTAATATGGGGGTTAGCATCCTACAGCAGGGGTCTGCAACCTTTACTCTCATAGGAGCCATTTTTCCTCAGCTCACCTGGATTAAAGTCAATTCAGAGCCACAAAATGAGCTTTATCTTCACAACAAAGACTAAAAAAAGTGTAAAAAATTCTTTACATAATTATAATTTAATGAATAATTATAAAAACTAGAAGTTATTGCATAGTTTATGAATTTTACATGTGATGTCTTGTTTTTTTTATTTCAAATACATTTCCAACAAATAAAAAATCTGCAAAAATTTCAACAAATGTGATAAAAGAAAATATATTGCAAAATTAAAAAACAAAAGCATAATAAAAAAAAGTTAGAGTTAAAAAAAGACTATAAAATTGTATAAAAAGTTAAAACCTTGTGAATAATTCCAGAACAAGAAGTTTTCTTTTTAATTTTTAAAATTGTACAAGTGATGTCTTAGTTTTTATTTCTAATAAATTTGCAAAAAAAATTCAGGAAAAAATGTTGTGAATACAATTGCAAAAATTTTATTATTGTTTTTCAATTTCAAAAAGTTGCAAAAATGTCACAAATCTTCGAAAATTAAAAATCTCATAAATATTTCATTTTTAAAAGTTTTTAAAAATTCAAATAAAAAATAAATGAATTTGATAAATCAAAAAAAATTTAAAAATAACACTTGAATTTGCCAGCTTATATTGATAATGTGGCCCAAATTTTGTTGTTGTTTGCTAATGGCTTTATTGCAAGATGTGATGCATATTTAGTGTCAGTGTTTTCAATATTTTTTTACAAGGAGCCACTGCAAAGGAGTCAAAGTGCCGTATGAAGCTCCAGAGCCACAGCTTGGAGACCCTTGTCCTACACTGTAATAAATTACTATTGATTATCAAGGAAATATCCATGTAATAACCTGTTATGTTTAAATACAGCACTGTAAAAAAATGTCACCGTAAAGTAACAGTAAAACGCTGGCGACCCTGCTGCCAGCATTTTGCAGTGTTTTTTTTTTACAGTGTATAATTGAAACCTGCTTTTGCTTCCATGTTTCAGTTACCAGAGAGATAACACTCTGTTTCTCACCTGCAGCCTCACAGAACGCGCTGCAGTCACAAAATCGAGGAGCCACACCTGAGAAAAACAAAAACAACCCACAGTGATCCCAGCAGCAGAATCAGAAGAATCATAATAATGTGTTTGTGCGACTCACTGCTGCAGGAGTCCGTCTTCGTCTGCAGGACGGGGTCAGAGTTCGGCTCGATGACGGAGCTGAGGGAACAAACGCTGATCAGATACACACATCAGGGACACAGAGATGGGAATGAATCACTTTAAGATAGAAAACACTGCTCACCATGTCAGCCTGGAGGGTTCGCTCATCTGACACAGAGCCTCTAAGGGAGATGAGGACGTGCACCTCATGAATCCACCATTAGAGGGCAGCATGTCCTCACAAAGATCCCGACCTGGAGGGCAGAAAATGAGTAAGCTTTAATGCAAAATGAGAATATTTCTGTGACTTGTAGATACTTTTTTCAGTCTTTATTAAATCTCAGAGCTGAGTGAGAATTTTAGAGAAAATTTAGGCTTAAACTGAGATTTGATCAAGGTTTATTTTCAGGTTTTGGTGAGGCACTCAGATGGAACGTGGTTTGGGGGGACAGAAATATTTATGAGTCCCCTTAAGTTAGAAAAACAAACATCTGTGTGTGTGCTTGTTTTTCTATCTTTCTAAGGACTAGAATTTTTTTTTCAGCTGTGATGACGGGGACATTCTTTGGATTGGTGATTCCAAACCTGTGGGCCATGCCCCCTGGTGGGGCGCGAAGGAATTGCAAGTAGGCCGCCAAATCATTTCCAATTTTTTTTGCTGTATAAAAATTAAAATATACAGAATAATGTCTTGAATGTTTAAACTGATTTACATCTAGAGGATATTAAACATTTTCATATATTCTTTTGGAACAGTCTGCCTCTTAATATCAGGGCACAGACTACGGACAGCTTTAAATGTCTTCTTAAGACTTATTTTTTTGCATTGGCTTTAATACAGGTTAGGCAAGACATACAGGGTTTTATTTTCTTTTATTCATTGTCACTTTTATTTATTTATTCTTGTCTTCTACTATTTATTGTATCTTTTACCTACCCACTGTTTTAAATCATTCTCATTAACGTTTGTTTTAATTGATTGTGTTTTTATTGATCTTGATTTTATGCCTGAACAGCACTTTGGCCAACTGTGGTTGTTTTAAAATGTGCTATATAAATAACTTTTCATTATTATTATTTTTTTTTCCTTCAAGTATTTGACCTGACAAGCAAATGAGTAATTGGAACTTTAGTTGCTATTGCTCGGCCTACTTTGCAGCAGAACCAAAATCAGTTAAGTCTTTTATATTTCATCTTTAATATAAAAAAATGCTCTGAGAATACATCATATAGCCTCTGTATTTGTGGGATTGGAGGTGGAGTGTCGATCATTCGAAGTAAAGATCAGTGGATACTACTTCTTAAATGATCACCCTCTCATGTGGGGTACCTCAGGGCTCAATCCTCGGTCTCACATTATTCTATATCATTGTGGGCCGAATGGAACTGTGTCAGCTCTCACTCCCTGTCTGTCTCTTGGACTACAGGATTTAAAGGAGAGGAGGAGTTTGTTGTGGATGTCTAAACTAGATGCTTCCTCCTTCCTGTATTTCTGGTATAAAACTCTTCCTACCTGTGATTCAGAGGTGTATAGAGGAACTAAGAGCTTCTTTGTTCATGAGTCTGCGTGTGTTTTGATGCTCACCGACTCTCTCCACCTCCCCTGTGATGCTGGCTCGTATTTGTTGGTCCCCGGCTTGCTGCAGTGCAGAGACTCCAGCCAGCTGCAGCTCGCACGCTGAGACAGCCTGACTGAGCTGCAGCAGCACGTCACAGGTGGTTTTTCTGGGAACAAAAAGCTCACGTGAGGACGAGCCGTCAGAGGTTTTAAAGATACGATAAATCTCTGTGACGCGCTGTTACCTGATGTGGCTTTTTGCCCTGCAGTTGACCTGAGTTACCTGCAGAGGGAGAGACAGGGGAGTCATTTCATCCATCTGAAAGGAGGGATGTGATTCAGGGAAGGGAAAAGGTGATGCTGACCTCAAGCTGTCCGTCATTCTGACAGAAATCTTTGAAACCTGTTGCATGGCAACCGAACACATCTGACACCTGAGAGCGAGGAAGAGATGGAGGAACAAACTTTAGAAACAACAACAAAGAGAAGTCCTTGGTTTACTTCCTGTATCAGGTGTTTTAACAGCCAAAGTGAGAGTCAAAGATCATTTATTACATAAGATGCTCAGCGATAACTTTCATACCAATTCAGCTGATTTATGGAATGCAGAGGAACAACCTGTTGTGCTAGCCCGTATTGAAAATATGATGACACCTGAGCAGATGGAGTAGCATCAAGAGCTCCATACATGAATAAAAACAAACATGTTTCCAGTTTGAGATCAAACAGTTTGAGGAAATCCAGAAAGAGTTGCAATACACGGTGGAAATATGAAGAAGAAGAAATTTCAGGTGCCTCACGGAGCTGGAATGTGCTCCTCCTGCTGACTAATCCTCCCCCGGAAAGACTCGTTTGTGGCTAGCTGACATTCAAAGCTATTACAGGCATGCACCATGAAAGGCTGCAGACTTTAAAGGTGCATCAGAAAAAACAGAACAAAGTGCACTGAGACATTTTCACTCACCAGTTTGTGGACGTCTGCTTCAGTTTTATCGCCCTTTTCAGTGTCCACAGCTAGGGACATCCAGAAGTAAGCGTCTGCAGGACAGAGAGCGCCGTTAGTGGGTAAATGTAGAAACGAATCAATCAGAGAGGAGGAACGATGGTTTTCTTACTTTTATCAGAACAGAGCGGGCTGATGTCACAGTTCACAAACAAGGAGCCTGAAAGGAGAAGAAAATGAAGAAATAAACAAACTTAACGTCATGTTTTACAGAGAAAAATCCTGTGTTAACATGTAGTTGAACTACATCTTCATCCCATCTGTCAATAAAGCCTGCCACCGCTCTACTTCACCTCCTACAACATCAACAGCCCACCAACTTTCCATGCACCTGTGGCTAACCTCAAGTTTTACAGCCCTGGGAAGAAAACTACATCTACAAAAAGACTAATCTGGAAGAAAATACAGATTTTAGTTCTGTGTGGATGGATTCATTTCACTGACAACATGCTGGATTAATATAAACTCAAAATGTGGCAAAACATTACCAAAAAACAAAAATATGATAGGTCAGGCAATTCTACCAAAATGTGTAACCAAATTCAGTAATTTTTTTTTTTTTTTTTTTTTGATTTTTCTTATTTCTATTTTTTTTAAATTATTAAATTGCTTTTTATTTTTGCAAATTTTGAAAAATGTTTTGTTAATTTTTTTCAATTTTAACCTTTAAAATGTTTTTTTTCACATTTTTGAGGTTTCAATTAAAAACATCTAACAAATTTTAAAAATGTCAAAATGTTTCCATACGTTTTACAATATTTTAAAAATGTATTGAATTTCTTTTTTGAAATATATGCGGATTTTGGAAATTTATGGCCTTTTTTCAAAATTTGTTTTCATTTTGCAATTTCCAAAAAATTAGCAATTTATTATAATTATGTATTTTTTTTTAAACTGTTGTTGATGCAAAATGAAATTATTGATTAAGTTATTAAAATGAAGTTATTCTTTCGAAAAATGTAAAATTTTTGTAGATTTATAATAAAAATATATTTTTTGTATTGCTTTATTTTTTTCAATCAGAGTCAAAACTCAACATTTATCAAATTGAATTGTCTTAAATAATGATAGTAATGAAAACAGCGCTAACCAAAAAAAAAAAAAAATTATACATGTATACTTAAACACACATACATTTCTAAATTCCACAATTTTGCACCGAAAATTATTATTATTATTTTTATATCTTTAAGAAAAAATAATTTTCCTTTCAAATTTTTGGAATCTAAAATTTGTTTGACATTTTTACAAAATTTTCAAATTTTTAAAAATAAAATGAATTATTGAATCTTTTGAAAAAATGTTAAAATTTAAAAAAAGTTTCACTTTTTTGAAATTTCATATTTTTATTTTGGCAATTCTTAAAATGTTGTTATCTTTTGAATGTAATAATTTCAAATTTTTTACAAATGTATTAAAGATAATAAAAAACCTTAAAATCTCAAAAACTTCTTCTTTTAATAATTATTCACTAGATTCTAACTATGTATAGAATATTTTACACTTAACCGTCTTTATTTTAAAAATAAAGTAGATTTTGTGGCTCAGTAATGACTTTTTTATTTCAGGTGAGGTGTACAAAATGTAGCGTGATGCCAGCATTTAACTTAAAACTTCCAAAATTCTGCTCTGAATGCCGTTTTCAAAGGTTTCCTTTGTAGGTCGGCTAAAACGCTGTTTCTGTGTGAACAAGAGACCAAAACACACACAATTTTTTAAAGTTTTATCCTAAAACTGTTTTCACGTAAACAGGCCCCTAAACCTAAATAATGGTTTTCCAAGACACCAGAGAGAAAAAGAAAGAGATAATCTTAAAATGAAAATCGGATTTTACTACTAAGATACTACGGCGGCACCAGAGGGACAAAATAAAGACTAAAGAAAGAACAGTTCCTCCTCTTTAAGCAAAAGAAAACCACACAGAACTTAATGACTTATCCCAACCACAATAAATTTGGTTTTGAAATATAATGGGTCATGTTTTTTGGGATTTAAAATCAAAATTATCCAAAACTTAAGGATAAGTCAGTTTCTCTAAGGTACAGTACGTCCTGAAAATGAGCAGAGTTTAAAGTCTGCAGAGGAAAGATACTTTAACATCTTTAAAACATCTCAGAGGAGTTCCTCTCACCTGTGACGGCTGGACTCAGGGAGGTTGTTTCAGGAACTTCTGGGGAAAGAAAAAAAATGAACAATTATCGGGGAGCAGAGGAGAGAGCTTACCAAAAAAAAAAGCAGAAGTCATTTACCGGGTGGAGGTGAGAACATCCGACCAAGGCCCGTTGTGAGCGCTGAAACGAGAGACGCAAACATCAGTCCGACAAACAGACACAGCGTGCAGGTAAGAGTCAGAGTCACCTGGATACACACCGTTAGTAACGCTTCTCTTAGCACGAGCCTCACGCCTCAACCGCCTGTGGTCTACAACACATGAAAACATGCAACATTCAACACTGAGCATGCTCCGAGGTCATGCACGAGGAGACGAGGGTTAGAGATGAAGACCCCGTGAAGACATACGTCCTGCATGCACAGGCGCCTGACTGAGTTTAGACACGTCTTCAGAGGTAAATCAAGAGTCTAAGTCGTCTACACTCATGAGTGAAACAAAGGATTAGTCCTAAAGTTGAAACATGCAGGAGAAACTGTCTGTGCCCGTCTCACCACACATGAGGTAAGGGTCCCTCTGCCTGGCTCTCAGACTGGTGACCCCCCAGTACTCAGCGTCCCAGCCAATCACAGAGCCGTCCTCGCAGAAGCCGTGTTCCCTCAGGTCCGCCCACATCCGGAACAAGTACAGCTCGATTGTCCCCTTCACGGCTCTCCGCCGCCGGTCCTGGGGACGGCAGCCCAGCCACAGAGAGCCGGAGGGGGGGATGGCCTTGGCGATAACCGTCCTCTCAGCGACCACACTCCCGTCGACCTGCAGCACATGAAAATTCAGGCAAATGAAGTGGTGAGTCTGACTTCCTAGAGTCCTCCCTCCTGGTTTCCTGCTCTGTCTGCTGGGCTGTCCTCTGATCAGAGCCATGAAATCCTAAAACAAACCTGAGACCACCTTTCTGCAAAATCCCTATGAGCATTATCACGCAGCGATGATCGTCAGAGACAGCAGCAGGTTTGCTGAGGACAATCTGAGCTCTGATAAACCTGATGTCTCCAAAGGTTTTTCTGAAGGATTCGTACGTTTCTGCAGAACTGAGTTAAGTTTGCAAACTAAGTATTACGGAGTATTGGTGATGTGTCAGTGGAGAGTCTCAGTGTAAGGCAAATTAAAAGTCTGTTCATTGTTCTCAGCAGTCTCAGAGCTTTCAGCATCCTCAGTGTTCCCTGCAATCACAGTGTTTCAGTGCTCACATATGCCTCAGTGTTCTCAATGTTCTAAGCAATCTCAGTGTTCTCAGTGTTCTCAGTGTTCTCAGTGTTCTAAGCAATCTCAGTGTTCTCAGTGTTCAAGCTATTCTTGGTGTTCAAGGCATTCTCAGTCTTTTCAGAATTCTCAGTGTTCTCAGTAATCTCAGTCTTTAAGCATTCTCAGTGTTCTCAGCATTCTCAGTGTTCTCAGTGTTCTCAGTCTTTAAGCATTCTCAGTGTTCTCAGCATTCTCAGTGTTCTCAGTGTTCTCAGTGAACTCAGTCTTTAAGCATTCTCAGTGTTCTCAGCATTCTCAGTTTTCTCAGCATTATCTTGGTTCTAAGCATTCTCAGTTTTCTCAGCACTTCAGTGTTCTTGATATTCTCAGTGTTCTAGGTATTTTTAGTGTTTTAAGCATTCTCAGTGTTCTCAGCATTCTCAGTGTTCTAAGCATTCTCAGTGTTCTCCGCATGCTCAGTGTTCTCAAAATTCTTGGTGTTCTCAGCATTATTTTGGTTCTAAGCATTCTCAGTTTTCTCAGCACTTCAGTGTTCTTGATATTCTTGGTGTTTTAAGCATAATCAGTGTTCCAAGCATTCTCAGTGTTCTCAGAAATCTGTGTTTTAAGCATTTTCAGTTTTCTAAGCATTTTCAGTGTTCTAAGCATTCTCAGTGTTCTCTGCATGCTCCGTATCCTCAGAATTCTCAGGTGTATTGAGAATTCTTAGTCTCTGAGCATTCTCAGTGGTCTAAGCATTTTTAGTCTTCTTAAGGTTCATACCCTTTTTTGGTGTTTTGAGTGTTCTCAGCATTTTCAGTGTTCTCAGTATTTTAAGCATTCTCAATGTTCTTAGCATTCTCAGCATTCTCATTGCGGTCAGTGTTCCAAGCATTTTTTTATTATTCTCAGTTTTCTTAGCATTTTCAGTGTTCTTAGCAATCGTAGGAGATCTGTAGTGTTTTCAGTGTTCTCAATGTCTTAAGAATGTTTTAATGTTCTCAGTGTTTAAAGCACTCTTTGGTTCTCAGCGTTCTCAGCTTCTCAGCGTTCTCAGCATTTTCATTGTTCTCAACGTGTTCAGTGTTATCAGTGTTCTAAGCATTCCCAGCTGTCTCTTTCTTCACAGCATTCTTGGTTTTTATTGTTTGTTTTTGTTTCCACATCACTCTGGCACTCAGCTTAAAAATGTTTAATGTCTGTAGCAGTTACATTTATAAATGTCACTTCATTAACCAAAGCTGTTGGCGGACACAGGCCCTAACTACCCAGAATCCTTTGTGAACACCTCCTCAGAGCTGCCTTACCTCCAGGCTGAAGGAGTTATGCCGTACGTCCCTCCTCAGACACACCCTATGCCAGAAGAACGGAGCCAGTCTGAGAGGAAACCTGTGTCTGACCCTGAGGAGCCACCCGTACAGCGCCTCATCGTCTCCCTCCAGACCCAGCTCGGGTCGCGGTGCGTGGACTGAGCTGTAGGAGAACGCCACCCAGGCTCCGGGTACGACCACGCGGATGTCCACGCACACCGTCATCTGAGAGATCTGTGGCATGTTGACCCGGTCCTGCAGGGTCCAGTGGTCCTCACAGCCGGTTAACACTGCTTTGGTGTCTCCGAGGAAGAAGCTCAGAGCTGGAAGGAGAAAACACACGAACGCCCCGTGGTGTAGATCAACGAGAAACTTTAAACCTCTCCTTATTGTTGGGATGTGAATCACCAGGTACCTTTAGGGGGACCAGCTGCCAGCAGCAGAACCAGGACCACATGAAGCCCAGGTCTCCATCTCCCCCCGCCTTCAAAGCAAACTCCAAACATCCTCCTGAAATTCAGAAGAAACCCAGGTTTCACCTGCACACCTGTTGGTGTCAGCTACTTCCCCATCCCTCCATCACCGCCCCAATATTAAAATTTATTTCTTTATTCCTCTGTTCTTTATTCTGTGAGCAGCTTCCTCTTCCTCTATCTCTGCACGCATCTCTCCTTCAGTGCAGGTTTGAGGCTGAAGCGTGGACTGGATCAGAGAGTATCATGGTTTCAGTCAGGGGGGTTTCTCACACAGCTTCAGCTCCTAACAAACCAACGCGTCTAACGATATCTCAGGCTTTGTCTGCGGAGCGGCAGAGAGGCTGCAGGGCTGCAGGGCAGGGGCGGACACGCAGGATACAGTTACGCCTCGCTGCTCTCACAGCTCAACAGGAGGCGGGCTGTGGCTGCATGCATGATACGGTGTTAGCTTATCAAAATAAGCTGATACTGAATCTCTGTGGGAGATTAGACCTTTAATTATTCAACGAGCTGACTGACATTAACGATTTCCACGAGTCACAGGTCAGAAAAACTGAAAATAACTGAAGTTCCTCTGTGACTAGACACAGTTTGATCTGTTTCTTCTTTGTTTTAGGAAAAACAGCAGCATGTGACCAAAGTTTGACTCACTTTAAGCTAAATTCAATAACTTGGGATTTTTTTTTCCACACAGCAGGGGGTCGTCTCTCTGTGGTAATATCTTTAGGGCCACAGGCTGAAGTTTACATCAAGATTCAAAGTGTTTGTCACATGAACAGTAAGGAAACCAATTTTCTTCTACAATGAGGTGAAGCCAAGCAATAAAAAGAGATTTTTAAAAACTGAATAAAACTGATTAAAAAACAGTGGATTAAAAAAAGAGATAAAAAATAATAAATAGATTTAAAAAATGTTAAATGAGTAATGAAATAGTGGGTAAATAAATAAGAACAAATAAAAAAGAATGACAAAATATTTTTTTTAAAAAAAGAATAAAATGACTTTTTGAAAGTGGGTTGAAAATGGATAAAACGCAGTTAAAAAGTAATCTTTAGATAAATAAAAATTGAAAAAAATGTGAGTAAAACCAGGAAAAAATGATCAATTAATAAATAAATAAAAGATGGACAAAAATATGGATAAAACTGGGTAAAAAAATAATTGATTAATAGGTAAATATGGATAAATAATTCATAAAAAATAATAAAACCAAATGGATTCAAATAATGGATGAAAAAAATAGACAAAAAAAGATAAAAATGATCAAAAATCGGGTTCAAGTATTGGATAAAATTTGGTTGAAAAATAATTGATAAATAAATAAAAATGGATCAAATGCAGTTAGAAAAATAATCTATAAATAAATAATTCTTGATAAAGCTAGTTAAAAAATTATCAATGAATCAAAAACAATAGATTAAAAAAGTGTTTAAAACTAGTTAAAAAATATTGATTAATAGATGAAAATGGACAAAAAATCAAAGAAATAATAGATCAAAATGGATTCAAATAATGGATGAAAAATAGATTTAAAAAAATGGATACAAATTACCAAAAAGTGGGTTCAAATAATGGATAACACTTTGTTGAAAAATATTTTTTTTTAAAAATTTAAAACTAATGAATAAAACTGGGTAAAAAACAATCAATGAATAAATAAAAATGGATAAGAATAATGGATAAATATTGATCAATATGGAAAAAAAATATTGGATAAATTGGAAAATTATATTGAAAAAAGAAGGTTAAAAATAGTGGGAACAATGGGGGACAAATTAAAATATTTACAGATAAAAGCAGAAAAACTATACCATATACATTACTAGTAAAAAGTTTTAGAGCAGCTCAATTTTTCCAGTTTATTTCTGAAATTCTAACAAATTAAGTCTGATGAACAGCTTCAAATGGTAAAGCCACAGCAGTTGGCTAAGATATAAAAACTTTTTCTCTAAACAAACTGTAACTGTAGCCTCTGAACTCCAATTTTTTGACTCTAAGTCCAAAGAAAAAGGAGGAATACAAACTAATAACGACTTTTAAAAACAGCTTTAAACACCTGCTTCACTTCTCTGCTCTGAAACCTCAGTTTGCTGAAAGTTTAGGGATATGGTTTAAATCTTAAAGAAGAAAAAACAGATGAAACTCTTTGATTCTTCGTCCTGTCTGTCACCACAAACCAAACGATGAATCTCTGACTCACACAGAGACTCAGAGTCTGTCGTCTGCAGGTGAAACACCTTAAAGCGATGATTTCTGAGCGTATGTGATTCTGTGAAAGCGTCGTACCTGTGGGCGCCTGGAGGCCACACAGGAGCCTCCTGTTCGCTGTCATTCCTACCTCAGGCTCCCGCAGACAGACTCTGAAGCTGAAGCACTTCAGGTGTTGTTTTTTCCTTCCTCATGATTTACTGTCAGCGCTGCCGCTCACAATCCTCCTTTTGTGTCTCAGCGCTGTTCTCACACTCTTCTGACAAAAGGAGGAGTGTTTGTCTTCTTACCTGATGCTTCTCACCTGGAGAGTCCGGACAGGTGTGCTCCTGTGATTGGATGTGTGTGTTTGGTTGGAGTCCTACGGAGGCCGGCTCACACGCTGTCCCTCCATCGTCTCTGAATCCGTCCAGAAAGGGAATAAAAGAGCTCTCCTCTGTCCTCAGGTGCTCCTCCTCGCTCCTCCAGGAGCTGCCTGAGTCTTACACAAGAGCATCGTCTGAAGCGTCAGGTGCCTGAGCGCGTGTGTGTGTGTGTGCGTCAGAGTGTGTGTGTGTTAAGGTGTGTTCAGGAAATCAG
This sequence comes from Halichoeres trimaculatus, assembly GCF_033239565.1. Lineage (NCBI taxonomy): Eukaryota > Metazoa > Chordata > Actinopteri > Labriformes > Labridae > Halichoeres > Halichoeres trimaculatus. The sequence continues at coordinate 1,173,161 of NW_027437196.1, read as the reverse complement.
AAATTCTGAAATGTGAGGAGACAGGAGATGAAACGATGACACACCCCCACTGAGAGGAGGAAGGAGGAGGAAGGAGGAGGAGGAGGAGGAGGAGGACTTTCTATCTATTGAGGAGCGTCTTTGTGTTTTCCTCTCAGTTTGACCTCAGGGCTGCAGCAGCTGCTCGGGCAGGATGCACGTCCAGACACTTCCTGGACAGAGTATTACCTCCTGTGTGTACGTGCATGTGTGTGAGAGTGTGTGTGTGAGTGTGTGAGTGTGTGTGCATGCACAGAAAAGTGTGTAAGGTGCAGCTTATTGGAAAAAGAGCTGGAAAACGACACGGTGGGTCGATCGGCTCAAGTTTAAAATGTTGGATTTAGGCGGACGAACCGGTCAAACATCTTCTCTGTCTCTTTTATTGTCTCTCTCTCACACACACACACACACACACACACACACACACACACACACACACACACACACACACACACACACACACACACACAATATGCCGTGAATATGTGGAATGGCAGCTGACGTCAGGCGCAAAATGAATCCAAAACAGCCTCAGGGCGACACGGCGTTTCAAATCTCAGAGCGTCTTTACATGTCTGCACGGTCTGCATGTTAGCACATGTGTGTGTGTGTGTGTGAGTGTGTGTGAGTGTGTGTGTGCTGGAGCCAGGTAATGAAGTATGAGCCCACAAGGGGGCAGTAGAGGCAGCAGCATGTTTTCCACTGGAGATCGAGTGTCGGGCTTTGTTTAATTTTAGCGCATCAGAACAAAACAGAAGCAGATCAGTGGAGCGAGGCGGGACGGCAGCACGATACACTCCTGATATGACAGGAGGGAGTTAACTGTGTGTGTGTGTGTGTGTGTGTGTGTGTGTGTGTGTGTGTGTGTGTGTGTGTGTGTGTGTGTGTGTGTGTGTGTGTGAAGCTTCAGTAGGTTTAAAAACACTCTGGAAGCTTCTCTGGCAAACTGACAGAAACAATTTAAACTTAATCAAACGTGAAGAAAACTTTAAGTTCAGACTATCTGGAGCAGGGGTGTTCAACCTGTGGCTCTGGAGCCTCATGCGGCCCTTTGACTCCTCTGCAGTGGCTCCTTGTAGCTTTAAAAAATATCATTGAAATAAAGAATTGTTATTTTTCTTACAGAGGGTGTTGATTATTAAAGACACTGAAACTAAATAAAATCACACGTTAACATTTTGTTAACTAAATGCATGTGGTAAGGTATTACCAAGCAACAAAAAATTACAGGTAAAAGTATTTATATATATATGAATATTTATTTATAATTAAGTATTATTCAAAATAAAAATGAAAATATTTTTTTTTATTTTTTTCAAATTTTTGAACATTTTGTTCATTTATTATATTTTAAAAATCTTTTTAAATTTGACAATTTTTCAAGTTTCAACAATTTTGCAAAATTTTTGCAATATTTTAATGATTTTTTTTGACATTTTGGAAGTTTCACGTTTTTTTGAGGTTTTTGCGAATTTTTTAAATTTCATTTTGTTGTCCTTTTTTATTTTTGACATTTCAATTTTTTAAAAATTTTTGTAAATTTTTATTTATTTTTTATTTTCAAATTTGTATGGAATTTCAGCAAATATTTTATATTTCTGCAAATTTATTTAAAATATGAAACTATGACATCAGATGCACACTTTCATAAATCTTAACTTCACCTCCTTCAACATCAACAGCCCACTAACTTCCCATGCAGCCATGGCTAACCTTAAATTTTCACAAATCTGGAATTTTTTTTTTTTTTGCAAATTTTTGAAGGTTGAATTTTTTTTTTTTAATTTCAGCAAATTTTTGATATTTTTTAATTTATCGTTTTTATTTTATTTTATTTTTTAAATAAAACAGACTGGTTTTTGGATCAGGTTTATATCTTGTTTCCCCTTGGCATGGCAAAGTTTGAACCTGACTTTGTTTTATTCGAGTATTAATTTTGATAGTATTAGTTTTTAAAAGTTTTAGTTTTCTTTCTTTTCTTTTTTTAATAGATTTTATTAATGTTTCACTGTAATTTCTTGTGTTATGTAATGTAGAAAGGCCCAACCATGGACAGGAGTTGAGAATTAGCCTTGGCTATAAACTAAACAGCTTCTTTTTAGTGACTATGTACAATTGCGATGTCCCTGCCAAATAAACGAATAAATTAAAATAAATAAAATTTATGAAGCTACAGACTGGAGTCTGGAGCTGTTTCAGAGTCCATGCAGTGACTTCCACTTCAGAGTCATGTCTGATTTAATGTAGTGCTGTTTGTAGGCCTGAGGATCTCGTCCACCCAGAGCTCATTTTTCTCAACCTGTTGAACTATTTGCTCACTCAGTCTCTCACAGAGCGGTGAACCTCTCAGCGCCATGCTCCCTCCTCTGTATCGATGTTTTCAGACGTCTCAGAGGACGACGCAGGACGCCGTTCCTCGTGGCGTGAGCTCTAATGAAATCCATCGGGCAGCAGGTCAGGGATCACGTCTCTGTCTTATCGATGGCTGCTGAGCGTGTTCAAAGCCTGAACAACACTTTGATTGAGGGGAAAGAGTCAGAGAGGAGCATAGATTCACAGTATGAATCACTCCCACACAGACCTGGAGCCACAAAGACTCAGAGAGCAGGACTGAAGGAGGTGAAGGAGGTGAAGGAGGTGAAGGAGGTGAAGGAGGTGAAGGCAGCGAGCCGACGCTGCTGAAGGAGGATGAAAGAGGGAAAGAGGAGGGATAGAGAGGGAAACACTGAAGAGGCATTCACACAGAAACAACGCTTTAGGTCCTGAAACACCTCTGAAGAAACGAGCTCAGGCTAACAGGGGCTGACAGACCACTCAGAGCGCTTTACATTACAGGTCATTCACACACTGAGGGCACGGCCACCAGGGGGCAGTGTGGGGGCTGATCAACAGATGACGCCGTATTGGAAATTCTACGGAAATAAAACGATGTCTTTAATGTTTGGTATTCTTAAAAAAAGAAAAATTGGCTTTAAAAAACGTGTATTGTAAAAAATGTATAATGGCATCAAAACAGGAAGTAGCATTAATATTGTTATGCTGAAGTTAAAAACACAAACACAAAATGTTTTTGATTTTTTTTTTTTTCATTTTTATAAATTTTTGCATTCTGATGTTTTTGAGTTCAAATCATATTTTATTCATTATTTAGTAAAAAAAAAAAAAAAAAAAAAAAAGTGTGATCAAAAGAGAAAAACGTTGAAATTATAAACTGTCATTGATCAAACATGACATCAAATAAAAAAAATATGATTTAAATTCAAAAAACATCAGAATGCAAAAACTTTAAAAAATGTAAAAAATATATAAAACATTTGGAGTTGGTGTTTTTAACTTTGGTAAAATGTTATTAATGCAATTTCGTCTTTTGATGCCATTAAAAATTTTTATAAAACACAATTTTCAATGCCAATGTTTCTTTCTCTCACCAGTGCTACAAACTTAGCAACTCTGTCACTATACTGAGCAACTTTTCAGACCCTTCTTGCAACTTTCCAAAAAGTGGAAACTTTTCTGAAATCTTGATCCAAAACACTCACAGACGGACAAGTCCTTGTCACTCACAGCTACAGCCAGAACAGCCAACTGCATCAAAATGAATCAGGCTCATGCTCGTCTCTGCAAGGTCACTTTTTCCAGTCCCAAACTCATAGAAAGTAGGACGGATAGTTTTTGGGTATTTGGAATTTGTTATTCCTCTCTCCTTGCGTCCATAACGATTTCACACTAATGGCTTATTATGCAAATTAGATGAAGACGCCATTTAGCAATTGTTAGCGACTTTCTTTACTGAGGAGTTAGTAACACTGCTCCTTGCTAACAACCGCAGAGCATCCAGCAGCCCTGCTCCTAATTGTGCCAATCTTGTTCTGATATCTTTGAAATTTCAGAGTAAGGAAACTCAAAATTCACCTGAAAAGTGATGTGTTGGTGTTTTTTTTGTAACTTGTTTGCAAACATAATTATTCTTGCTGCAAAGCTCAGCTTTCTGCAGTGTGTATTTCCTCCTTAGTGCTTTAGGAGCCAGCCTCTAGTGGACACTCGAGGAACTGCAGTTTGTCACACTTCATGTTTGCAAAAAAAAAAAAAATTGCTTAGTTTTAAACCATGTTCACACGTAGCTGGGTATTTGGAAAACCACATATATTTTTGTACATTTACACCTGTATTCCACATGAAACCCAAGCTTTTTGTTTTCTTTTTTTGTTTTCTTTGTTTGTTTGCGTTGTTTGTTTTTGCTGAGGATTTACCTTAATAATGAAGTTGAACTGGTGTATAACTTATACAAAAATCTTTCTTGTTTGTGTGTGTACCCCTTTACTTGTATTTCCTGGGAAAGTATAATTGAACTCTTCAGCTGTAATTACAGACATAAAAGCCCCCCCAAAAAAAATAAAAAAAATAAATAAAAAAATAAATAAAAACTGATGACAGCAAATAAACGTTTTCTTTGGAGGTTAACCATAAAAAAAATTAAAATAAATAAATAAAAATCTACACATCTGGAATTTTATTCCTGATACTAAACTGACAGAATGTGAAAAAAGTGATTATTCATAATTAAATATTTAGATGGAAACAAAACCAGCTCTATTTAAGATCCAAGTTTTTTGTCACAGATAATCAGAACGTTTCAAACTATAAACAAACTATAAAAACACACATAGGAGAAAAAAGTTTACACTCTAAACATTTCTCTAAAGTTAACATAAGAAAGCAAAAGAAAAAAAATTAAGAACACTGAAAACATTTTTTGTTCTCGGGGGTTAGACCGACAGAAAAAGATAAATTAAAAAAAAAAAAAATTTTTTAAAGTTTTACAAAAATCTTTCTTGTTTGTGTATGTACACATATACTTGTATTTCCCGGGAAAGTATAATTGTACTCTTCAGCTGTAATGCCAAGGTTATTTAGATCAACATAATTTAGGTTTATCCTGTGTACATGCTTATAAATGCTAAACAAAAAGTATATATAAAAAAAAAAAAAGAAAGAAAGACAACTGCAGTTTTACGTCTAAAAACAATGTTTTCCAAAAATTTCAGACAAAATGAAGATTGTAGAAGGGGCTAATTCTGATTGGCTGGCACAGGTTTTACATCTGGAAAACACTGACACATATGGGTTTGGTATGTCTTAAGCTGCACTTATCAGATTCGCTCGCTACGTGTGGAACGAAAGTATTTTTAAAAATGAATGACGGGGAAAATACCCAGCTACGTGTGGACATGGCTTTAGCTCCTGTTTCTTTAAGGCTCCCCATTCCACAAACCTCTTCACCGTGATTGGCCAGCACTCTGAGGCCTGTTGGGGGCGGGGCTTTGGGCAGACCTTGGTGTCTGAGGCCCATAAGGGAGATCCTAACGAGATGACGTCATCATTTCAACAACTCTCGGAGTGTTTCGATCAGTTTGAGACAGATTCAGGGATTTTTTTTTAACATGTCGGGGTTTGTGAATCTGACAGAAACACACACTGAGCCTCTTTTCTTGGTTTGACTTTATTTCTCCAGCATTAAAGTAGAAAGACTCGAGTGGTACAGATGGTCGCCGCAGCTCGGTGAAGTTGTGCTCGTGCGTTTTGCCATGTGGAACAAAAAGCGGCAGCAAAACAACGTGACCAGATCTAAAGCGAGTTTCAGAGGAAAGTGCGGCACTTCACGACTTGGCCTGACCCCGAGCCCATCGACACGCCGCACAGCGCCAGAAACAAGCAGGTAACCATGGAAACGCTGCATGGCGCCCATCCCTCCTCCGTCAGATCAGACCGTGGTGATCTGATCCACCACTCGGGTGCTGTCGTTCATTTCCACACACTCCACTTCCTGTCTCTGCCCCTCCCCCTCGGGTCCGTGTCCCCGGCTCTTGGAGGGCGGCAGGAAGGTGAGGAGCGTGGGCAGGAAGGCGAGCGTGTGCAGAGCCGAGCAGCCGGCCGTGAGCGTGAGGCAGCGGAAAAGTGTGCGTGTGAGGTTTGAGCGCACGGAGCCGACGGGCACCAGGGCGGCGCTGTAGCAGATGAGCGTCTGTAGCGAGGGGACGCCGTGTCTCTCCAACGCCACTCTCACCCAGCGAGTCCGGCTGTCGCCGCGCCCTGAGGCGAAGCCGCAGAGGAGGGGGCCGCTGCAGTCCGCCGAGTGCCCCAAGGCGGCGATCAGACACAGCACGGACATGCAGTCCAGCTCCACCCCCCACAGCGTCATGAAGCCCAGCACGCCAAACTGCACGGAGAGCAGCGTGAGGCCGAGCCACACCGACACCAGCGGCTCCACCACCGCCAGCGAGGACAGACCCAACAGGAAGAGCACTGCCAGCAGTGAGTGTCTGAGCGGCGAGCTGACCGCCGCCGCGTAGCGGTCCAGGTAAACAAAGGACGGGTTGAAGATCAGGAAGCGGACTCTGGACGTCAGAGACAGGCGCCGCAGCGTGTCCAGCAGCACCGACATCTCCTCCCGCTTGTTCTCCGTCGTCTTCGCCACCAGGAAGATCCTCGACGCCGCGACATCCGGCTCCTCCCCTTGACCCCGCTCTGCGAATATGATGTCATCGGCGAAGTGGGCGAACTGCGGCTCGCGGAGGAAGGCGTGGCGGAGCGTGTGGGTGAAGTTCTCCCGCGGCTGGCTGGTGGACTGGTTGCGCTCCGACAGGTAGTCCAGGTACGCCTCCAGCCAGCTGATGCGCTGGAAGCCTTTGGCGTACTCCAGCAGGTCGCGCTGCACCGTGGCGTTCCAGTAGGGGGCGCTGTCGTAGATGTAAAACCCAATGACGGGAGAGTAGGAGCTGAAGTAGCGGTGCTGGGCGTTGGTGTATAAGACCGTGGCGGTGTCCATGGCAACCAGAGCGCTGGGGTCTGAGCCCTGGGCGACCTGCAGACGACAGAAACACTCGTCAAACACCCGAGGCCAAAAAAAGGACGAGTGACAAAAATCCTCTGTGAGTTCCTCCTGTTGATTCATGTTTAAGTTAAATTTAGTTTTTATGCTTTTATTCTGACGGATCAAAGATGATCGAGTCTCCTGATTGGTCGACATGACACGGCGTCATTAGCCTCCGTCTGTCTGAGGACATTTTCCAGACAAACTTTCGACCAGCTGAAGCTACGGCTCCAAAGTCAACAGACTGATCCCGAGGATCTGACAACAAACACTTCACTCGAATTAAGACATAAACAGCCCAAAAAAACTGATGAGAGCTAATAAACATTTTTTTCGGAGGTTAACCATAAAAAAATAAATAAAAGAAATAAAAATCTACACATCTGAATTTTTTTTCCTGATACTAAACTGATAAAATGTGAATACTCATAATTAAATATTTAGATGGAAAAAACACCAATTCCATTTAAGATCCAGGATTTGGTCATAGGTGAAATAATTGTTCAAACGACAAACAAAATCTCTAAAAACACACAGGATCAAAAAATTTAAACTCTTAATATTTCTCTAAAGTTTACATGAGGAAGCAAAAGAAAAAAATTAGGAACACTGAAAACAATTTTTATTCTCGAGGGTTAGACCGACAGAAAAAGATAAATTAAAAAATAAAAAATAAAAAATAAAAAAAAATAATAATAAATTTAAATTCTGACTTTAAAGTTAAACTTCTGAAAAAAAAAGTTTTTTTTCCAAGAAATCCGTAAAGTGTGAATTTTTACTTTAAAAAACATATCTACCTTTTTTTTTTATTATTATTATTCTGAAGGTCAAATCTTTGACTATTTCCCCAGAGTTTTCAATTTCCACTCAGGTTTCTGATTCAAACATAAGAGAAACCAGAGTTCAGAAAAAAGTCATAAATCTACAGTTTTCCCTGTAATTGTGAAACTTGTTTCTGTAGTGTTTTGCTATTCAAAGTAATTTTCTCTAAATGCAGTGATTCCTGTGGAGTAACTTTGGAATGGTGCACTGTAAAAAGTTAAAGTTAACAAGGACATTTCAGCGGTAAAATCCTGTTATGTTTAAATACAGCACTGTAAAAAATGTCACTGTAAAATAACTGTGAAATAACTATGAAAGACAGGCAGAAATGTCCACTAATCCACTGGTTATTTTACAGTGCATGGACTGTAAGTCATTTTTACAGTGTAACACTGTAAATTGGATTACAGCAGAGGTCTGCAACCTTAAATTTTATACAAGCCATTTTTCCTCAGCTTACCTGGATTAAAGTCATTCAGGAGCCACAGCATCTACCAAATCTTCACAATGAAGACAAAAATAGTTTGAAATTATAAACATAAATAAAATCTAGTGAATAATTATTGAAACTAGTTATTTTGGAGTTTATGAATTGTTCATGTGATGTCTTGTTTTTTTTTTAACATTTCCAAAAAAAAAAAAAAATCTGCAAAAATTTCAAAAAATGTGAAATTTTATTTAAAAAATCAAAATTTAAAAAAGCAAAAATAAAAAAATGAAAGTTCAAGAATTGTGAAATTTTAGGAATTTTTTTTTAATTTGCTCAAGTTTCAGAAAAAAGTAATAAATCTACAATTTCCTCAGTTATTGTGAAATTTGTTTCTGTAGTGTTTTGCTATTTAAAGTAATTTTCTCCTAAATGCAGTGATTCCTGTGGAGGTACTGCAGATCAGCCTGTTTCCATGTTTTCTCCTCAAGTGTTTTTTTTTTTTTTTTTTTTTTGTCGTATTCTTCAAATGTTTGATTCTGTTCAGAAAAATACAGACATGCAGAGGGTTAAAAAAAACTATTAAGTTAAATTATGAAGAAAAATGTTCCAAATGTTTTTCGAAAGATTATTTATGGAGTTACCAAATATCACAGTTGTTATCACTTTTGTATGAAATTCATACGGTTGTGACTCAAACTTCTGAGGTAAAGTATGAATTCTTCAATTAAAGTAAAAGTTGAGACTTTTATCTCAGAATTATTTGACACAAAAAAATTAAATACTGACTTTTTTCTCAGAATTTTGATTTTTACATTTCTACATTTTTACATTTTTTACATTTTACATTATTTCTTGCCTCATCTTAATTTTTTTTTAATATGTTGGGTCATGTGTTTTAAAAGTCTGTAGTTTGATTAATTATTTGATTTTTTTTGACCAAACACCTGAATGTTGAATCTAATCTATCTTATTCTACTAAACATTTAACCATAAGAAAAAACTTTATATCGTTTAAAAACTCTGTATTAAGGTAATATTTAATATATACTTTCCATCTGAGTTATCACAGTTTCCTAAAAGAAAAAAACTTTTTTTGTTTTTGTTTTTTTTTTTCTTGTGAGTTGTTTTTTTATGCTTTTGTGTCTTTGATGTTTTGTTGTTTCTGTGTATGTCTTTGTGTTGTTTTTGTATTATTTTGTTTTAATTGTGTCGTGTTGTGTTGTTGTTTGTTGTGTGTGTGTTGTGTTGTTGTTTGTTGTGTGTGTGTTGTGTTGTTGTTTGTTGTGTATGTGTCTTTGTGTGTTGTTGTGTGACCTGCAGGAAGCCCATCAGTCCGAAGGAGATGTAGACCAGGTAGAGCAGGACCACGAAGGGCTTGACGTAGGTGTTGGTGATCCAGTCGCCGTAGCAACGCCTCACGCAGCCCAGCAGGAGGTGAGAGTCCTGAGGATGGTGGTCGGTGTGAGCTGAAGAGTGTGTGTGTTGGTGTGTGTGTGTGGAGTTACCCACGTGGCCGTGTCCGTGCACGGCGGGGTTGTTCCCCGTGTGTGGGTGTGTGTGTGGATGTGTGTGTGTGAGGTTGGCGTGTGGCGTGTGGCTGACTCCGTGTGGAGGGTTCGTGGTCTGCGTCTCGTCCTGGTAGCGCGTGTACATCAGACACCTGTACCAGGCCGGTTTGGAGTCCAGCCGGTCCGGTTTGGGGACCCTGCGGCAGAAGCAGCCGTGCCGGTATCCGGTCTCCAGGTACCCGGTGAAGACCAGGCAGGAGCTGTAGAAGGACAGCATGTAGACGTAGCTGATGGTGACGGCCAGGGCGGCGGTGCGGCAGAAGAGGCGGACGGCCTCCATGTTGGTGAGCGGCGAGGCGGCGAGGCCGAGCGTCATGAGGTGGAGCATGGTGGAGCCGGAGAAACGCAGCATGACGTCCTCAAAGACGCTCGCCACGCGCTCCTTCACGTGCTGGTCCTCACGGGTCCGTCTCCACGACGACAGGATCTCGAAGGAGCCGAAGAGCCCGTGACCTGAAGGAGACGGAAACGGGTTAACGAGCCGAACTCTGGATTGGTGCACTGTAAAAAATTCAGCAGTGAAATCCTGTTCTGCACTGTTAAAAATGTCCCTGGAAAATAACGGTAAAATACAGGAAGCAGAAATGTCCATTAATTTCCTGTTATTTTACAGTGCATGGACTGTCATTTATTTTTACAGTGTAAAACTGTTCATTGGATCGCAGGTTTGGATTTAATTTGATGAGAGACATTTTTCCTCAGCTCACCTGGATTCAAGTCATTCAGAAGCCACAAAATCTACTTCACAATAAAGACAAAAAAGTGTATAAAATTCTTAACAAATTTCAAATCTAGTGAATAGTTACTGAACCTTAAAGTTATTTCAGAGTTTATGAAAAATACATGTGATGTCTTGTTTTTTTTTTAATTCTTAAATACATTTCAAAATATTTGAACATCTACAAAAAAAATTCATAAAATGTGAAATTTAAAAAAAGCAAGAGCAAAAGTTTCAGAAAAAAAGTCTGAAATTTACATTTTTTCCTGTAATTGTGAAATTGGTTTCACAAAAAAAGGTAAAATTTAAAATAATGCAGAATTTTTATTTATTTTTATTTTTTATTTTTTTAAAAAAAAAACAAAATTAAAAAATGTGGAAGTTCAAAAATGCGAAACTTCTGGAAACTTTTAAAATTTGCTAAAATTTAAAAAATGCAAAAAAATGTTGAAATGTCAACATTTCCACAAATTTAAAAATCTGCAGAAAATTAAAAAAAATATATAAAAATCAAGAAATAAATATGACAAACTGCAAAAATAGAAAGTTCAAAAATTGCAAAATTCTTATATACTAAAAATGTGTTAAAATTTCAAAAATGCCAAATACTTTTGTAATGTCAACATTTCTCAAAATTGAAAAATCTTCAAAAATTAAAAAAAGTGAAATAAAAAAAGCAATATTATGAAAAAGTAAAATAAAAAGAAACAAAATTTTAAAAATTGCAAAAAAAAAATTTAATCTCAAAATTTCTAAAAAGCTGCACAAAAGTTGTATTTTTTTTTCTGAAATTCAGAAGTTTTTGAAAAATGTAAAAAAAAAATGTAGAAAGTTCAAAACCTTGAAAAAAGATTTTTTTATAAAAAATTTAAAAAAGAATGCAAAAGTTTCATTGTTTCAAAAGGATACTTGAATCTTAATAGATATATATTTATAAAATTGCTCAACTCCCCATATTTTGTTGTTTGCTAATGTCTTCCCACATATCAATCATGTATATTAATCCAGCACGTTGTCAGTTAAATGAATCCATCCACACAGAATTAAAATCAGTATTTTCTTCCAGATGAGTCTTTTTGTAGATGTAGTTATCTTCCCAGGGCTGTAAAACTTGAGGTTAGCCACAGGTGCATGGAAAGTTGGTGGGCTGTTGATGTTTTTTGTTGCTAGATAACATCTTACCATGCATTTAGTTAACAAATGTTAACGTAGGATTTTATTTAGTGTCAGTGTCTTTAATCATCAATACCCTCTGTGAGAAAAATAACAATTCTTTATTTCTATAATATCTTTTAAAGCTACGAGGAGCCACTGCAGAGGAGTCAGAGAGCCGCATGTTGAAGACTGTTGGTGTAGAAGTTTCTGTTTGCCGTGGATCGATATACGGTCTTCTGGTTACGTCACCGTGTTACCCTCAAAGGTTTATTATCACCAAAGGGTTAATAACGAGGAGTCGGGTTAACTGAGGCTCTAAAACCGGAGCCAGCGCTGAGGATGAGTCAGGGGACGTAAATCACAACAGAAAAACTGTAAGGGGAGTGTTTAATCGATCCGGTCCTGCTGGGACTTCAGAGGACTCAGTTTGGATCATATTTCACTGAAACATCGCAGACTTAACGTCACTGTCCCCATGACCAGGGGCCTGCAGGGGCCACAAATCCATAGGTTCATTTTATTCGAGGGAATAAAAAAAGTCTTTATGGGGAACATTAGTCTGACAGAGACTCTGCAGGAGCACAAAACTACTGATTCACTCCTCTCCAGGCAAACACAGAGCCTCTTACTCTGGGTTTTACTGAGCTTAGAAATAGATTTCATGTTTTTGTCAAGATTTTGATTTTCAGAAGCAACAGGATCCAGATTTACTGTGTCATACGTCTGCATAAAATAAATAAAGAGTTAAATCCAGTGAAACCAGCGGAGCTCACTTCATGAAGACTTCCTGTCGCTGATCTGAGGTGCATGCATACTAAACACTCTGAGCGTAACCATTCTGCATGCATGCACTCTATACCATAATTAGTCAGTAAACGCGGAGGAGGCAGAGCGGCTGTCAGGCTTAAAATAACCGCAGAGAGCTGCAGAAACGGGGGGATGTGACTGAACGAGCTGGATGATCCTCCCGTCCAAACGGGGGCTGAGCAGAGGATCGTCTGAGCAGGAAACTAAGTTAAAGAGAAGTTAGAGAGGTGGATTCTGGGAACGGAGGAGGTGTGATGGAGAGGAGGAAGGATGTGATTGCGCTTTAGAGGAGGAGAGAGTCTGAAAATGTGTTTTCTGTCGACGTTTTTCATCCTCCTCGTCCCATAATTGGACAGAAACGTTGTCACACAGGACCTGTTAGCTCACAGAGCCAACGCAGAGACTGAGCGATGAGTTGACGGGGAAACATCCAAGAGACAGCTGTTCCAGGACGCTAACGGCTTTTTAATGGTGTGTGTGTGTTTGGTGTGTGTGTGTGTGTGTGCAGAGAGGAGGTAAATTGATGATGTGGAGGTTTCCAAACACAACTTTTTGCTGTAACAGTCGTCTGTGGTTTCATGGAGCTGAACACGGTCCATCTGCACAGCGGGTCGGACTGGGAGGGATCCAGTTTCTGTGGTTAACGAAAAAACCTTTAAGGCCTCATGAGTCTGCGTCTGAGTTCAGTTTGTTTTCTGATTATTTTCCTGATTCATCAATACGTTCGGGCATCAGCAGAGTCAAGAACCAGAATCAAAAACAGGTCATTTTTTCCTCTGAAAGACTCTGCTTTGGTCTGATTGTTGGAAAAACAGATACAAACTGAAAAAATGCATTTAAAAAAATATTAAAACAGAAGTTAACGCACACAATATAGGAAAGAAAATAAAAATACGCTTAAAAAAAGATAAAAATGGTGACAGTTGGAGATTACAGATTTTGTTTTTTTGATTGGTCTCTAGTCTATAAGAAATAAAAGAATCAAAACAGCTCAACTTTTGTCTCCAGAAAGAGTGATGAAACACCAGTTAAAGGCTAACGCACAGGCTGAAGGCTAAAGCACAGGCTAAAAGCATAAACACAGGCTAAAAGCTTAAACACAGGCTAAAGGCTGCATGACAGGCTAAAGGCTAAAGCACAGGCTAAAGGCTAAAACACAGGCTAAAAGCATAAACACAGGCTAAAGGCTACATGACAGGCTGAAGGCAAAAACACAGGCTGAATGCTAAAAGACTGACTAAAGGCTAAAACACAGGCTAAATGCTAAAATACAGGCTAAAGTCTAAAAGACAGGCTGATGGCTTAATGACAGGCTAAAGGCTACATGAAAGGCTAAAGGCTAAAACACAGGCTTAAAGCTTAAACACAGGCTAAAAGCTAAAACACAGGCTAAAGGCTACATGACAGGCTAAAGGCTAAAACACAGGCTAAATATAGGCCTGTGTTTTAGCCTTAGTGTTTTAGCTAAAATATAGGCTTAAACACAGGCTAAAGGCTACATGAAAGGCTAAATGCTAAAACACAGGCTAAAGGCTAAAACACAGGCTAAAGGCTACATGACAGGCTAAATGCTAAAACACAGGCTAAAGGCTAAAACACAGGCTAAAGGCTACATGAAAGGCTAAATGCTAAAACACAGGCTAAAGGCTAAAACACAGGCTAAAGGCTACATGACAGGCTAAATGCTAAAACACAGGCTAAAGGCTAAAACACAGGCTAAAGGCTAAAACACAGGCTAAATATAGGCCTGTGTTTTAGCCTTAGTGTTTTAGCTAAAATATAGGCTTAAACACAGGCTAAAGGCTACATGAAAGGCTAAATGCTAAAACACAGGCTAAAGGCTAAAACACAGGCTAAAGGCTAAAACACAGGCTTAAGGCTACATGACAGGCTAAAGGCTAAAATATAGGCTTAAACACAGGCTAAAAACAAAAACAAAATAAAAGCTTAAACACAGGCTATAGGCTGAAATACTGGCTAAAGGCTAAAACACTAGTTAAAGGCTAAACACAGGCTAATGACAAAAAGACAGGCTAAAGACTTTAAGATGGGCTTAAGGGTAAAAGATAGGCTAAAGGCCGAATCACATGCTAAATACTCAACATGGGTTTAATATTAATTATAAAAAGATTGATTTAAAAATATCAAACTACAGAGCATGTGCATGAAAGTTGTCAGTTTTTTAAAGGTGCAGTGTGCAGAAACTAACAGCATGAAGGCCGCAGTCCTGCACCGCCATGTTTCTTCGCTAGCTCAGAACAAACACTAAGCAAACATGTAGCTGACATGAAACCAGACGCTGTGCAAAATGAGTTTGAAGACAAAGAAAGGGTTTTTTTGTGCACATTAGACTTTGTACCAGGAGCTTTTTGTCCTCGAAGGCCACCGTCACTTCACCATCAGAGAGAAAGGACGTGTTTGGGTGGAGAATCTGAGCTAAGTTTACACCTTCAACATGTGGGGATTGTTTCACAACGAGCTTTTTGTGTGTGAGTCGTCTTTCACTGTACGGTCTAGACTGAGGGTCTGAAGGAGCTCAGATCCACTTCATGACAGACCAGAGACCAGAGACCAGGGACCGGGTGTTCCTGCAGAGGGTGGCCTCCCTCTGGTTCAGTGCCATGGAGCGTGTCTCAGTCTGATTCTTCACACCAGCTCGTCTCCAGCTCTAGTGAAATCCCCAAATCCTCAGCCTCCCCCTCTTCTCGCTGCAACATTAACCTGCACACCCCTGTCCCTGTCTACACACACACACACACACAGTAACACACACACAGTAACACACACACACACTGATCCAGACTTTCTCAGCTGCGCCCACGCTCGAAGTGTCGGTACGTTGTGCCTCAGCTGAGGTGTTAAGTGTTTCGCCGTGCTGAGGTCACTACAGGAAGGAGGGGGGGCTCGGTCACTGGTGACTCACGGGTGCCATAGCAACCAGAGGAGAGGGGACCATTGAAAAACCATCTGCTGCACAGATTTAAACACGTATGTGCATGCACATGAGACCGGACGTGCTTATCTCAGCCATGGCAGCGAGGTGTCTGAACAGAGAGCATCCAAACACTTCAGCCGTCTGCACGCGGCGTCAGGCGCTGCAAACCTCTGCAGGACGGAGACGTTTCTGCGCGTGCATCGATTTATTCTGATATTTATGATGCAGACTGTAAACAGGTTGAATTCTCCTGTTTCTGCAGCAGAAATGTGTAAATGAGCGGAGAAACTGTATTTGCAGGATGTCTGAGAGCTGCTGTGTCATTTCTCCGGCTCAGACAGGACCGAGGTGTGACACCCTGCAGAGAGACTGTTAAAAGGCAGAAACACGCCGTTTTTACACTTTGTCTCATGATGCTGTGATTCTTCAAGAGGAATCAAAGTCAAAAAAGGGATAAAATATTCTTCTTAGTGAATTTTATACACGTTTTCGTCCCTAACACAGATAATCCATCATCCAACCTTTGTACAGGATGTGAAAAACCTTCATCCTGTGATATAAAACCACTTTAGTTCAGTGGATTTTGAGTTTTTCCTCAACTTTTTTTTGTTTTGTTTTTTCTTGGTGTTGAACTAAATCTTCATCCCATCTGTCAATAAAGCCTGCCACCGCTCTACTTCACCTCCTACAACATCAACAGCCCACCAACTTTCCATGCACCTGTGGCTAACCTCAAGTTTTACAGCCCTGGGAAGATAACTACATCTACAAAAAGACTAATCTGGAAGAAAATACTGATTTTAATCCTGTGTGGATGGATTCATTTAACTGACAATGTGCTGGATTAATATACATGATTGATATGTGGGAAGACATTAGCAAACAAAAAAATATGGGGAGTTGAGCAATAAATAAATTTATGAAAAAATTTCAGACATCTTGTTTTAATGTTTTAAAATTTGGCAAATTTTTTACATTTTTGATAAAGTTTGCGATTTTTTTTAATTAATTTTTTAAAATGTTTGCAAGTTTTTGAGATTACAAACTTTTTTTGACATTTTTATAAACTTCTGAATTACAAAAAAAATCAAATTTTGTGCAATTTCTAAAAACTGTTTAAATTTATTTATTTTATTTTTTTTTTTTGCATTTTCTAAATTAAGCAAATTTGTAAAAATTCCCAAAATTTAGGATATTTTTTTAAATTGTTTTTATTTCTGCATTTCTTTTATTTGCATTTTTTTAAATTTCACATTTTTTGAAAATTTGGCACATTTTGATTTTTTTTGTTTAGTTTGCAAGGTTTTGAAAATTCAAAATTGTTTGACATTTTTACAAACTTCTGAATTAAAAAAAAATGCTCATTTTGTGCAGTTTTTGAAGATTTTATTTCAAAAATTTTGCATTCTTAAAACTTCAGCAAATTTCTTTATTTCCCTAAATTTAGCAATTTCATAAACTGAATTGACAAGGTGCTAGCTTAATATATGAGCTTTATATGTTTAAAGACATGAACAAAAATAGAAAATAATTTCAAAAATATATTCATTTATTTTTAATTAAATTACATTAAATAAAAATATTTGTACATTTATACAATTTCAAAATCTTTTGAAACTTTGCTAAAGTTGAAGTTTCAGAATTTTTAAAAAATGTTTGCCAGTTTTTTAAAAAAAAAGAACTTTAGACATTTTTTGATTTTTTTTATGAAAATTTCAATTTTTATAGAAAAATTGTATTTAATTTTTTGCATACATTTGGAATACTGCAACTTAAACAAATAAATTAAAATAAGACATCACATGTGCAGTTTCATACATTAAAAAAACTTCTTGTTTAATTATTCACTAGATTTTAACATTGTTTAGAATTTTGTTCACTCTTTATCGATGTTATTGTAAAGATAAAGTAGATGTTGTGGCTCCTGAATGACTTTAATCCAGGTGAGCTGAGGAAAAATGGCTCCTATGAGAGTAAAGGTTGCAGACCCCTGATCTGTAGAGCAGTGTGACGTTACGATTTTAACTCGTCTGATCAAACTCAATCAGCAGAGACAGGAATGAGCAACAACGTTCGACCGTCTCTCTCAGACGGTGAGGTATGAAGGTGTTGAAGTCTGTTGGAGCTGAGCCGGATCAATCATACGAGGGAAACCAGGACTAATCCCTGAGGAGGGTTTAGATAAATGTTCAGAGCTCTGACAGGATCTGAGAGTCAACCTGGGATTGCTTCAAACCAAAGACGGAGCCAACGGAGGCAGGTTGGGGATCTCCTGGGCGCCTCCCTTTGGAGGATTTCCACCCAGCTGGGAGGATCAGTCAGGGGAGACTCAGAGGGATTAGAGACTCAGTCTGGGACCAGCTCAGGATCCTCTCAGAGGAGCAGGAACTCAGAAAACAAAACCCCACTTTTTTTATACTGATTGTGTTTCTTTTGTGTTCAGGGAAGTCTGGTGGACTGGACGGCCAAGTCCTGGACCCGGCTCTGACTAACGGGTTTAAACCGCAGTCTGAGTGGGCAAACCTCTCAGATCTCTGGTTTCAGAAAGGTCGAGTGCAGCTCCTCGACGCGTTTAGCTCGGGGTTGTTAAAAACTCTCAACAACACAACAGCCCTTCATGCAAAGCAAACCAGCACAGAGCAGTTCCCATTTAACCCATGAAGATCTGGGGAGTCTAGATCAGCCTCTGCCTTTGTTCCTCGCAGCTGTTTGAGGGAACTGTAGGATTTGGTTTCTCCCTTCAGCTCCGTCATCCTCCCCCCGACTGAGGCGAGTTCACCCTTCACCAGCTGTCAGTCATTTTGACGACTGTCTGCTCTGAAATGGCATTCAGCCGCTGGCTGGCATCTGCAACACCCATCACAGATTTGGAAATAACAGACAGGGAACACGGCGGGCTGTGATGGAGGAGGAAAGGGGATGTTTACCTCGGCTTTCACCTGCACATGGAGGCATTAGTTACCTTTCAGTCTGTCGGCTTCGCAGAGAACTCTCAGAGTTCAGGGACAATGGAGAGATGTTTCTAACAAACCGTTTGGTTCAGTTCTTCTCAACGCAGCATTTTGTGTTTTTTCCTTTGACTAAAACAAAGACAGGTCCCAAAATTACCGACCCGTACCATCCCACTTTTTAGTTCCCTTCTGCTATGTCGTCATCTAGTACGTAGCTGATGTGGCTAGTCATCCAGCTTACACGCCCCCTACCAAGAAGGACACGGTTGTCTGTGGAAACACAAACAGGATCCGGCTTTACTGATCCGACCTGGACCAAACCGTACTGAAACAGGCTTTAGTTTCCAAGAAATGTGCAGACAGTTTCCTGAACAGTCAGTACGTTCACATCAAGGTAGAAACGTGATCGTCTTTGGCATTTGGAGGAAACATCATGACCACAACGTCATTCACAGTTCCACATCTTGTCTCAAAAACTCTCAAACCGACCTGATTCCTTTCCAAAATGGAGCCTAAAGACATGAAATCAGACTTGCAGAGGTTTAAAGGTCCCATATGATGCAAAAATCACTTTATTAAGTCTTGTAGTGAAATGTGTGGGTCTTTGTCTTTCCTCCCAGCCCACAAAATGTGATATTTAATGACCAAACCTGTTCTTAGTAGAGCTTGTGAATGTAAAATCCTGACCTAAAACGAGATGAGAAATCTCTCCAGCTGTGGCGAGGAGAATGCCAAAGTTGAAGAGCCATCACTGCTCTGTTTTTGGCTGTAAACAGCCACATAGCTCCATGCTCAAGCTTCCCATCTCAGAAGAAGACAGACTAAGTGTCTAGAGTTCATTTATCAGGAAATGTTCCAGCTACACTCAGTAAAACTGAGCATGTGTGTGCTAGTCACTTCACGGCCGACTGCTTTTCCAACTTTGGACAGTCCAACAGAGGGCTAGCCAATAGACTGGTCCTGAATCCAGGCGCATTACCAACCATCCTCCAACAAACCTGGGACCCTGGAAATGTGAGTATTTTAAATGCTGTGTGCTGTGGAGCAGATGGAAGAGCTTTTCCTCAGTGTCCCCCCTGTCTCTGTGTTAGCTTCAGGATGCTAACTTTAGCTGCAGTTAGCCTGTTGTTTTAGCCTGTAATGTTACGGTAAACGAGCTTCTCTGTTTTCTAAATATTGTGCACTCGGAGCTCGTGGCGCCGCTCTCAGTGACGTGGAAGAGCGCGGCGGTATCAGCGGTGGCTCATTTACATATGAAGGCCACGCCCACTAAATCAGAGCGTTCTGAACAGAGGGGCTATGAGAGCCTGGAAACAATGCTGCTGTGCTTGATTTATTGGCTTTTTGGACCAAAACATGTTACTACCATTTCATGAAGACATCAATGATCCAGATTAAACTGCAGGAAAGGAGCAGGAGATGGGAGCTTTGATGTGTTTTACATGTCCTGAGGTAAACGTTTTGGACCTACCCAGCATGACGAACGGGATCCCCAGGTACGAGGAGTTGTAGGTGGCCCCGGTCAGGTTGAGGATCCCGGCAGCGGTGAGTCCTGACAGAGTGACTGACAGCAGAGCCAGCAGTCCCAGCCAAGGCTTGGACCTCACACAGTCCCTCATGGAGCAGCAGAGAATGGCCAGCACGCCACACGCCCCCAGGCTGGCCAGCAGAGGGCGCCGTGCCAGGACGGAGGAGAACTGGAAGTCTGTTCGTAGAGACGACGACGTGGACGGGTACAGGCTGAGTTTGGGGTGCGACGCCGCAAACGTCTGCAGCTCAGCGCAGAAGCTCTTCTCCCATTGGCTGGCGACGCGGTCCATGAGGCCACCGCGCGCCTGGAGGTAGTAGGTGAGCTGTAGCGCCCGGGCTGAACGCACACCCTCCCCTCGCCCTCCTGATCCAGGACCACGCACGGTTCCACCAGGACCCCAACCCTGGACTCCGCCCAGCTGGTGCCCGATGTACGCCTGCCGTCCGTCTGCGAGCTGCGTGATCGGATAGCGCAGGATCGGGATGGTGCGGTTGGAGGCGCGAGCTGATTGGATCTCCTCCATGGCGCGGATGATGTCATCGATGATGCAGACGTTCTTGTCATCGGGGAGGCAGAGGTAGGAGAAGGAGTAGTTGAAGCTGTTGAGGCCCGTGGCGGGGACTGTGACCTGCATCTGATAGATCTGCCTGTGGAGCTGAGAGGAAACACACACACACACACACACACACACACACACACACACACACACACACAGAAGAAAAGAAAGACGTCAGCTTCCCGTGTCCTATTTTCTTCGACACACTGCGACAAAAAACAAGAAGTTGTATCAAAGTTTGTCAGAGACTCAAAGTGTGGAGGAGTGTGTGTGTGTGTGTGTGTGTGTGTGTGTGTGTGTGTGTGTGTACTCAGAGTAACAATAGTGGTCTCAGCATCTTCTTCTGTTTCTGTGTTGAGAGGACGGCGGAGCCAGCAGCATCCATGGGACCGGTTTCTAAGCAACAGGCCTGATGCCCGTCTGAACAGGGACCGAGTCTGCTCAGAGGACTGCATCCACTTCAGAGAGGGTGTGTGTGTGTGTGTGTGTGTGTGTGTGTGTGTGTGTGTGTGTGTGTGTGTGTGTGTGTGTGTGTGTAAGAATGTCTGCTCAGACAGAAGATGCTTCAGTGTCACCGCTGGTTTCTGTTCAGTGCATTTTAATCCAAACCTGACTCCGTCATCTCCCGACAGAAAGGATGGTGAAAAAACGATCACTGATTAATCGAGAAGATGTCACTGACAAGTTTGAATTGATGATTAAACTTTTAAAAATCAATCCAAGAATGAAAACATTAACATGACGATGAAGTCAGCTCTGTTTATCTCTCTGTGGTCTTCAAACATGACGTGAGACGATGTTAACATAAAGAAATGTCAAAGAGCGTAAGTCAAAGTAAGAGCGCTCACTCTGTGCTACTTTTGAAAACCAATACAGAGCGCTCACTCTGTCACTTTTCCTGAAACCCAATAGTAAAGTACTTTTATCAAATCAGCACACTGATTGATCCTTTTACTTTCTAGTTTTAATGATTCAGATCAGGTGAAGTTTTTATCCAGTTTGAGACAAAAATAACATTTCAGTGACACAGGAAAAACATGAGAGTCATTTTAGTGTCTGATATTTACATCTGTAATCTCGTCAGAGTTGCATTTAGATCTAGTTAAAAAATAATTACTGAAAATTTCTGAAGTAACAGGTAGACTACACAGAAAGGGCTTTAGGTTGTTTCTAGGTAAAAAAAATATGTCATTCACTGACTGTTTTTTTTAATGTTGCAATAATTTTGGTTACTGTTAAATGAAAAAGAAATAAGCAAAAATAGAGATTCATTGACAATAAAAAAAACAGTTGGTAAACGATTTGGGACCTTAATAATCACAAACGAATCTAATTGAATCCTATTGAATCAAATCAAAACGTGTCTTATCAAATTAAATTGAGTCAAATCGAATTAGACTAAATTAAATTACATCAAACCAGATAAAAATGAATCAAATCAAAGTGAATCTAATTAGATCAAACTGAGTCAAATCAAACTGAATCGAATCAACCTGAATCCAATCCAATCAAATCAAATCTAAGTGAGTCGAATCAAATCAAATTGAATCAAATCAAAGTAAATTGAATCAGATCATATTGAATCAAATTAAACTGAATCAAATCAAATCAAATCAAGTCTTATGAAATCAAATCGAGTCAAATCGAATTGAACTAAATTGAATCAAATCGAACCAGATCCAATCAAATCAAATCTAAGTGAATCGAATTGGATTAAATTGAATCAAATCAAATTTAATTAAATCAAATCAAACTGAATAAAATCAAATCAAATCTGAGTGAATTGAATCAGATCAAATTTAATCGAATAAAATCAATCAAATCAAATCAAGTCAAACTTAATCAAACTTAATCAAATCTAAGTGAATTGAATCAGATCAAATTAAGTCGAAGTAATTTAATCAAACCAAATCAAACTGAATAAAAATGAATCAAATCCAAGTAAATTGAATCGGATCAAATCGAAGTGAATCGAACCACATCAAATAAAATTGAATAAAATTTAATCAAATCAAATCAAACTGAATGAAATCAAATCAAAACTAAATTAATTGAATTGGATCAAAATAAATTGGATCAAATTGAATTGAATTAAACTGATTCAAATCAAATCAAGTCAAATCAAACTGGACTGAATCTGTGAATGAGACTGATTAACCGCCCCAACCTGACAGATAGATGAAGAGCAGAGTTTGACCTCTGACCTCTGACCTCTCCCTGCTCATCACTCTCTCCTCGCTGTCTCTGTCTGATCTTTGAGTAACAGAATGAAAAGTGACCAACTCCCTCACATTAGCTCAAACAGACGAGAGCACATCGCCGTGTTTGGCTGTGACTCATAATTTCTCCTCTCCTCGTAAAGTGGATATCCTGTCTACTATCGACTCTCACACAGCAGGTTCAGACTCGTCCTCGCAGGCCGGTCTGAGGTGGTTCAGGAAAACGTAGGAGCTCACAGAGTAGACGAGTCATCCTCGGACAAAATATTACAAAGATGTCCTGGAGTAGGATTACGTAAGAGAGGTTTTCATCCTCTCGCTGAGCCGCTCTGGCTGTAAATGCTGTAAATGATGCAGGTCTCTGAGGAGCACGCTGCGTTCTGTGTGTGTGTGTGTGTTAAACAAGTCTCTAAACTATCTCTGACAAACAAACACACACCGAGTCGTAGCTGAGCCGTACAGCTCTGCACGCTCTGATTACATCTGTTTAACTCCCAGAAATCATTCAGCTAATGACTCCAGAGGGTTCAAACTCATGCTCAGAAATCCTTACCAGAATACAAATGTCTGCTCGTAATTAAAGCACTCTGATTGGTTAGTGTAACCGTCTCAAAGGTCATCAAATAAGGGGGGAAGTATCCAGACGTACAGGTGCTCCAGCCTCTTTGTTTCTCCTCTGGATCAGGGATTATTAGACAGCCTTCATATGTCTGACTTCATAAAGAGTCGGCGCGTTGGCTGCACCACCTCAAACTCTGATCCTTACACACATCTGTCACCCGTTGGCTTTGGGAAAGTTTGATTACATGCATGAAATGAGGAGGGAGATGTTTGCTCTGAACACGAGTAAATAAAAGATGCACATCATGTAATGAGGTCTGCATGTTCGCCCTGTGCTTGCATGCTAATCTGTCTCCCTCAGAGGCTTATTAAGCTGATACACATGCCATTGGGTGTTTGTGTCTCTGTATTAGCTCTGTGATAGGCTGGAAACGTTAGCTTGTAGAGCTTAGCTTCATTAGCTTATCTGTAATAGCTGTAAAAGTAATATATATTATACAAATCAAATAGTATTTCAAAGCTTTAAAATGTTTTACAGTTTTTTCCATTTCAGGGTTTTTTTTTTGTTAAATTTTGTACATTTTTGAAATTTCGATTATTTTTAAGATTTTGCTAATTTTGAACATTAAAATTTTGTGATTTTTTTGCCATTTTTAAAAAGATTTTTTTTAATGCGAATATTTTAAACTTATGTAAATTTATTTAAAAGAATAATTTTGTCCCTTCTGGATGACTTTAATCCAGGTGAGCTGAAGTAAAAGTTTTCAAAAAATTTTTTTTTTTTTTAGATTTTTGCTAAATTTGAAGATTTTAAACATTTTGTGATTTTTTTGCCATTTTTTGGAAGAATTTTTTTATTTCATTTTTTTTTTAAATTGTTGGATTTTTTTTTATTTCAATTTTAAATAAAAAAATTATTTTCTTTTTTTTTTGCAAGTATTTCAAACTTATGTGAATTTGTTTTAAATAATATTTTTGTTGCTTCTAAATGACTGCAATCCAGGTGAGCTGAAGTAAAATTTTTCAAAAATTCCTTTTTTTAGGTTTTTACTTATTTTGAAGATTCAGAAATGCTGTAATTTTTTTTCTTCCATTTTTGAATGGGATTTTTTTGAAATTTCATTTTATTTAAATAGTTGGATTTTTTTTAATTATAATTTTAACTAAAAAAATTATTTCCTTTTTTTGCAAGTATTTGAAACTTATGCAAATTTATTTAAAATAATAATTTTGTGGCTTCTAAATGACTGCAATCCAGGTGAGCTGAAGTAAAATGGCTCATACAAAAGTAAAGGTTGCAGCCCCCTCAGCCAATAAAGACAAAAACATTGAATAAAGATTATTTTATTTTTATTTCTTTGGGTGGTTTTTAAAAGGTGGTTGAGTTGGATTGTCCTGTAACACCCTTGTAAGTCACAAAAGCTCACTTTAACCTTTTTTCTTCGCTTAGCTGTTAGAAAACATCACTTCTAGACATAGAAAGTAGATGTTATCAAGTTAAATTAACTGTTAGCTTAATTGCATCACTGTTAGTTTGCTGAACATTAGCGGGCTAAGCTAAACAAGCTCATTCTGTCACATCTTATGATGGTACTGAAAGAAAATCAGAGGTTTAATGTTGTCTCATGAGTAACTTAATCATTATTTTTTAAATTTGAAAACATATGAGCCACTCTGGAATTTTGTCATGTGTTTTAAAACATTATTAATATAAAAGTGATGAGTTTAAATGACTTTGAGTTCCTGTAAACGCAGAAACAATCAGAGATTGGTGCCAATTTTTTTATTTAAAATGCATCCTCAGTTTGTTATGGAGTCACTTTATTCAGTTAAGGCGTTTTTAAAAAGATCAAATTATGGATATTCTACTTTTATTTTTCCACAGTTTACCAGAAAGCTGCAGTAAAGATTGTTTTTTTGGCCTTTTTGTGCACCCTCTTCCATTTGGTCGCTTTTAAACTAATTAAAGTCCAAACTGATGAAGTGAAATCCTGAATATATAAATCATAAAAGCTTTTTCCAGCCCTGCACTCTCATTTCCTCCTGGAAGCACTTCTCATTCTGTCAGAGCAGAGCCAGTTTTTTCTCATGCATACCTTCAGTATGGTGTCCAGGTGAACCGGGTCCAGCACGCTCCCCTTCCTGGTGGTGATGATGACGCGGCCGTAGCGTCCCGGGGTCTGCAGGTCGGAGTAGAGCGCGTGCTTGGAGCGGTTGACGGGGAACAGGCTGTCCACCAGGTTCCCCTCTATCTTGGCCAGGCTGTGTTTGGGCGCCAGGAGGCTCTCCACGTCCTCCTCCACGCGGTACCGACTGAAGCTGGCCCCCAGCAGGATGGACAGCAGCACGGGCGCCGAGGCGAAGAACACCGGGTGGCTCGCCACGAACCGGCCCAGCGCGTGGAAGGAGGTCCTGAGGCCCGCGTGCAACACCTGGCGCAGCATTCTAGCGCGCGGCCGCGGCTCGAGCCTCTCCCACCGACCGGAAAGCCCCGGAGCACTGCCGAGCATCAGGAGCGGCCGGCTGCATCAGTGGGCTCCGGAGCTCTCGGTCTGGACTTGGAGGAGGGGTTTGCCCCCCAGAGCAGGAGGTCAGACCCGGAGAGAGTCCAACTTTGGTTCCTCTCATCCGCTGGATGCGCAGAGCCCGGGAGCTGCTGAGTGAAGCAGCATTTCTCTGCTGATAGCCTACTTCACCCCCAGCAGACCCTGCCCTGCTGCGCCCAGAGCCTCCCCACCCCGCATGGACCTGTGCGCAACACACAGCAACACACAAAGTGGATCAAGATCAGAGTCCGGACTCAGACCCGGGCTCCTCAGTGTGAGCACTCGGACAGGTTGCAGTAAAAACACCTCCTAGCTGCTTCACTGGAGCCAGGCTGTACATACCTAAAGAGGGATCGAGCCGCTGATGACGGAGATGCAGTCAGACCAGGACCCGGCCGGCTGCCGGTGCGTCCAGCTCCACCAGCTCCACCAGCTCCACCCTACATCCCCGCTGGGTGGTCGTGGTGGGTGGGTTAGGGGCCGGTGGGAGTCGCAGAAAACGTGACGCTGTGTGTCCGCCCAGAGGGGGAACCGGTTTGTCAGATCAGCCTAATCTGGGCTTCCTCTGCGGCAGGAGGCGCTCTGTCTGCCGGCCTCTCTGCTCCTCATCGCCCCGCTGCTCTGACGGAGCCCCCGTTCATCCTCCACCGGCTGCTCCCTCAGCAGACTGCTCGGCTCGCGGGGAGGCACGTCACTAATTACCGGCGTTCACACACCGGGTGCAGACACTCCCTCCTCCCTCTGCCCTCTCCTCCTCTCTGCACCTCCCTCGACCTGCTCGCAGCCCCTTTTCGGCCCCGCCCCTCCGCTCCGCGCCGCTTCAATGCAGAGAAACAAACACAGTCCTCAGCGCGTGAGTGACAGCGTGTGTGTGTGTGTGTGTGTGTGTGTGTGTGTGTGTGTGTGTGTGTGTGTGTGTGACAGAGGAAGCTTTCTAGGAATCAGTGATGCAGCTCTGTTTTCATGTTTTACCCTCATATAAAGTTTTAAACCTGCACAGAAAGTTATTTCTCAGACTCACCTTTAAATAAAAACCTGTTCCCCGGAGCTCATGACGTCATTTCCTGCAGGTTAAAACCGACAGTTGTCAATTCACGCCTTAAAACACACATGAAGTGTCTTTATCTTGGTTGGTGATGTAGCCTATGAAGCAGCTCTGTTGTGTAGCTCATCGCCATAGAAACCAGACAAATTACTCTTTTTTCCATCAGGCTCCGTTCCCATGGCGACGGTGATGCCACCCATCCCCCCCTCCAAAAAAACACACGTCCGTCTACAACAAATGCATTCACACCACAGTTCATTTCCCAATCTCAGTCACACACACACACACACACACACACACACACCCACACACACACACACACATACACACACGTATACACACATACACCTGCTGACTCTCAATCTGCTGATGGTGTGGAGGAGTTTGACGGGGAGGGAGTCAGAGCAGCACAGAGACAGAGGGATGGGTGGATGGGTGGATGGGTGGATGGGTGGATGGGTGAGGAAGTTAACATGTCTGTCCATCTCTGAATCCAGACCCATGGTGTCAGAAAGGCCAAACAGCATTTGGTGAGTCTGCGTGGGACCAACAAACGGCTTCTACCTCTCCCCAGGAATCAAGATGTAAGGTCTGAAAAAGTCTTCACGCCCTCTGCTCCAGTTAAAATCAGGGAAACAGACGATCAAGATAATATGATCAGTGTCAGTGGTGTGTACAGAGGAGGGGGATGGAGGGCAAGCTGCCCCCACATGGCCCACCTGTAGAAAAACACAACATACAGTGCCCTCTTAAGTACCTAAACACATGCACTAAAGTTTCTTTCTTTTAACCAAATCATGTGCCAAAATGCCTTCTTTAAAACCAAATGTGTAAAAAAATCCCCTTTTTTAACGAAAATATGGCTAAAGTGCTCTCTTTTGAGGGCCAAAACATGCTCTAAACTGCCCTTTTTGAAATCAAAACGTGCAAAAAAAGTGCTTTTTTTGGAACCAAATGTGTGCTTAGGTGCCCTTTTTGGAACCTCAACATGTTTAAAGTGGCATTTAAGTGTATGTTTTAGGACTTTAATATGCACTAATCTGCCCTTTTTGCAACCAACGGTGTGCTTTAGTGCCTTTTTTGTGTAAGAGTGTCCGTTTTGCAATGAAAACACGCACTTATCTGTCCTTTTGACACCAGAACATTCACTAAACTGCCCTTTTAGAACCAAAACATGTGCTTAACCCCCCTTATTGGAACCTCAACATACACCAAAGTTCCCTTTTTGGAACTAAAAAATGTACAAATCTATTCTATTGGGCCCAAAACATGTGCTAAGGTGCCCTTTTAGAAACTTAAATGTTCATAAGTTCATAAGTGCCCTTTTCAGGGCCTCTATATGCCTAAGAGCGTCCTTTTTGCAATGAAAACACACACTAATCTGTCCTTTTGGAAACAAAACATGTGCTAAACAGCCCTTTTGGGAACCTCAACATACACCAAAGTTCCCTTTTTGGAACCAAAAAATGCACAAATCTATTCTTTTGGAACAACAACATGCGCTAATCTGCCCTCTTAGGAACTAAAACCTGCCTAAGTGCCCTTTTCGGGACCTCAATATGCACTAAAGTGCCCTTTTCGCAATGAAAACACACACTAATCTGTCCTTTTGGAACCAATCATGCACTAAACTACCTACTGGAACCAAAATGTGCTTAACCATCCATCTGAGACCTTAACATATGCCAAAGTGCCCTTTTATGGACCACAAAATTCGCTTAAGTGCTCTTTTTGCAACCAAAACATGCTCTAAATAGCGCCTTTTTAGGAACTTAAACCTGCCTAAGTGCCCTTTTCAGGACCTCTATATGCGTAAGAGCGTCCTTTTTGCAATGAAAACACACTAATCTGTCCTTTTGGAACCAAAACATGCTAAAAAAGCAGAACGTGCTAAAAAAGCCCTTTTGGGAACCTCAACATACACCAAAGTTCCCTTTTTGGTACCAAAAAATGCACAAATCTATTCTTTTGGAACCGAAACATGCGCTGAGGTGTCCTTTTAGGAACTAAAATGTTCAAAAGTGCCCTTTTCAGTACCTCAATATGCACTGAAGTGCCCTATTTGCAATAAAATCATGCACTTAACTGGCCTTTGGAACCAAAACATGTACTTAACCGTCCATTTGAGACCTCAACATACACCATTGTGCCTTTTTTTTGGAACCAAAACATGCAAAAAAGTGCACTTTTATGGACCAAAACATGCTCTAAATAGGTCCTTTTAGGCACTAAAACCTGCCTAAGTGCCCTTTTCGGGACCTCAATATGTGCTAAAGTGCCCTTTTTGCAATGAAAACACGCACTTATCTGTCCTTTTGGAACCAGAACATGCACTAGAACACTGCCCTTTTGACAAAACATGTGCTCAACCCCCCCTTATTGGAACCTCAACATACACCAACGTGCCCTTTTTTGGAACTAAAAATGCGCTTAAGTGCATGTTCAAACAACAACATGCGCTAAAGTGCCCTGCTGGAGCCAAAAATGTGTGCTTGTGCTCTTGTTTGCAAAACACACAAATGCCCTCTTTGCTGGTTTGAATATTTTAGCACACTGTAGTTCAGCTGTCCCACTGCTTCCTGCTTCCTGCTTCCTGCTGGAAACAGTGACACTGAGAGCAATCACACCAAACACTTTTACACAAACGTTAACATGGTTTGTGTTAGCTTAGCTTAATGGATGCATGTCACTACAGTCCGGATCACCTGAAGATCCAGATCTCACAAGACATCGGGAGTTTCCTTCAAACTGGACTCCAGTCTGTTTTCATCCAACATGATTCATCTCAAACTAGTTCAGCCAATAGAGGAAATCAACTGATAGACAAATGTTTCCTGAACTTATCTGATAATCCGACCTCTTCACTCGCTTTCCTCAAAGAGAGCTTCTTGTGATTCCTGTAAATAAAGAAAAAAGATCAAAAAGGAGAATATCAACTGTTAGAGTGGATTATTAGGTCAGACATTTTTTTTATTTTTTGTCACATTGTAAACACAAAAATATGAACCTGCTGCTTCATCCACAGATGTTTCCTCCTGAAGTCAGAGAAACCAAAGAACAACATCTGCACTCGTTTTTATCCATTATTCAATTAAGCCTCATTAAGCCTCTAATCCCCATTAGCAGCCCGGGGAGACGAGCGGCCGGTGAATGAGTGAGTGAGTGAGTGAGTGAGTGAGTGAGTGAGTCCCCGGGGAGGAAGGAAGAGCAGAGATCCAGGAGGCTCGGGGCGCTTTCTGATAGCAGAGGTGCTAATTAGTGTCGCTACAGGATTTATAGAAATCAGCATCGTGAGTGTGTGTGTGTGTAAGTGTCTGTAAGTGTGTGTAAGTGTGTGTGTGTAAGTGTGTGTTGGTGGGATGGAGAGAAGAAGAAGAAGGTGGTGAGAATAAATGCAGTCCTTTCAGAGCGTGCCAGGCTATTTTCTGCACATACAGAAAGTGGAAGGAGGGCGAGAAGACGGGGATCCTCCAGAGGTTTGACTGCTGCAAACAAACACACTCACACACACTCACACACACTCACACACACACACACTGAAGCATGGGCAGAGGAGGGAAAGCACTCCTCACGACTCTGGACCGGCTGTCAGTCCACATGAGGCCTGGTCCTGGCTCCTGTTTGTCCGTCTTCGCTGCATTATTAAAGAAAGCTATAAGAACCAATCCTGACTCCTCCACACCCGCACCTCCTCCTCCTCCTCCACCTCCCCATCCCCCAATCCATCTGTTTGGTGGAGGCCATCCATTAATAAAGAGTCCGTCCTTTCATTTTATATTTCTGCTCCTTGTGTTTTATTTATTTACTCGCCTACCCACGGCTCAGCCCGCTGCGTACGGCAGACCGCTCCAGCTCTGTGGAGCTGAAAAGTTTATAAGAAAAGAAACTTTCTCCATTCAAACTCAACATCTCGTCCACAGAAGTTTCTAATTGAGTATAAACCTTTAATACATCTAATCATGAGACGTTTCTGTTTCTGGGATCAGCTTCCCGGTGACTGGCAGCTCCTCAGGTTTAAAGGAGTGTGGGAGTTCAAAGCAGAAAAGCTGCCTGATTACGAGTAAGAGGTACTTTTTAAAATGAAAATCAGAGTCATTAACCTATCATTCATTTAAAACTTGCTTCTTAATGAAAACTCTGTGCATATATTTGAATAAATCATCCAGTAAATGTGGTTTCAGCTGTAACTCAGCTCCAGCTCCTGTCCGTCACAGCGGTCTGAGCACAGCGAGGGTTTGAGGGACTGCGTCCTGCGTTAGCTTAACGAAGAGCTGACAGGATCCGGCAGAAATAAAGTTTGTCAGTTAACGACCATCATTCATCACCAGGATGTGTTTAATACTTGATTCTGATTGGTCGAAACCTGCACCAAGTCTAGGCCCTGTCAGGACTCTGTTAGCTTTAACAATTAGCCACTAAACATCACATTCAATGACATCATCGGCAAACAGCTGACCCACAATCGTTACTCAGAGTGATTTCAGATAATGTGTTTAAAACAAATACTTCTCACAAAGGAACAAACTAAACTCATAAACTAAGCGTTACTTCTCCATTGTTAGCTTCTTTGTTAGCTCCATGTTTGGTCTCCACCTCCTCCTTCAGGAAATATTTGTCTCTTAAGCTGTTAAACGGTGCAACTGTTAATTTGTTTATCATCAGTTTAGTTTGTGATTCTCTTTCACTTCTTTTGACTTTGACGACAAAACTTTGCAACGTCTATCAAACTTTAATAGTGTATTTAGGAGTGCTAATCTGCTCCAATCTTGTAACTTTGAGACTTCTTTACGACTTAAAACTCATAAATTGATGACTTCTTTTTTCTGACTTTATTTTTGTTATTTTGCGATTTCTTTCCAACTTTATTCTCACAAGTTTGTGACTTTAATTGGACATTAATATTGTAAATCTGCAAACACTAATCAGCTACAACCTCGTAACTTTGAGACTTTTTTCCAACTTTAATCTCATGACTCCTCAACTTCTGTAAGTTTTAAACTTGTATCAGAGTGACTTTTTTCTGACTTCAGTCTCATAACTAAGCAACTTCTTTTTGACTTCATGTTTTTGTAATTTTACGATTTCTTTCCAAATTAAACCTTGTAACTTTTCGACTTCTCTCGAACTGTAATCTCATACCCTTGTGACTTCATCTGGACATTAAATTCATAAATCTGCAAACACTACTCTGCTCTAATCTCATAACGTTTTGACTTCTTTTCACTTTCAAATTTGTATCTTAGTCACTTTTTCCTGACTTTAACTTTGCAACTTTTTTCAGTTGTAATCTTGTAATTTCGCAACCTTTTTGCGGACTACTTTCTCGTAACATGTTACCAACTTAACTCTCATTACTTTGAGACTTCTTTACAACTCCAATTTTGTAACTTCAGGATTTCTTTTCAACTCAAATCTCACAAATTAATCTTTAAAACATGTTTATTATATTTTTTTTATTATCCGTCATAAAACACTAACGCCCACTGACCTTTAAATTGCACAGCTATTTGCACCTTGTATCATCTGTTTTCATTCTTTTCATTATTATTTTGTTTTTTTTATAAATATTCTTTATTTTTATTTGATTCTATTTTTCTATATATTTTTGTATATTTGTATATTCTATATCTTAACATTCTCCATGTTCTATTTCACAGAATATACAGCAAGTAATTCAGTTCCGTTTCTGAAAAAATGAAACCTTCAAGTTTAGTTGTTTTGCGTCGGTGAGCTCTCAGCTGGAAAAAGTTTCTTAACTTAACTAACTAACTAAGTAACTTCTTGACTTCTTTGAATTTCAATCTTGTATTTATTTGACTCTATTCTGACTTCGATCTCGTCTTTTTGCGACTTATACTTATACTTTTGTGACTTCATTTGGACGTTAAAATCATGAATTTGCAAACTCAACTTGGCTCTATTCTTGTAGCTTTTTGACATCTTTTTAATTTATATTTTACTTGTGTCTTAGTGGCTTTTTTCTGACTTTAATCTCATCACTTTGTGACTTCTTTCCAACTCTAATTTTGTAACTTCAGGATTTCTTTTCAACTCAAATCTCATAAATTACTTTTTAAAACAAATTTATTATTATAAATTTTTTTTTAGCATCTGTCATAGAAAAACACCTTCAAGTTTAGTTGTTTTTAAAGTGGCTTTTTGTAAGGGCATTTTAACAAATCATTTTAATAACTTTTCTTTAAAAAAAAACATGCAATTTTGCAGCTCTGCACTGCAACTCGTATCTTGAAATCTGATTTTTAATTTTTTTATTCTTAAATCTTATTTTGTTTTATTGTATCTTATTAATTTTAATCTACTTTCTATTGAATTTTTACTGTTTCTTTGTTGTTTTTTTATCAAACTTGAGAAGGGGCGGGACTTCTTGCATCAACCTATCAGAGAGCAGAGTTTCTATATTCACAGCTGCTGCTAATGCTAATGCTAAAGCATGACACTGTTCAAATCAAGCTTTTTCTTTGATTCCTCTGAATCTTTGGGATTTCAGCTGAATAAACACCACAAGTCTGATTTTGTATTAAATCATTAAAGATATTTAAAGGAAAAAAAAAACAGCTTGAAACTGCAGTTTGGATGGATTCAGTCACTTCATACACTCCAGACACTGATATCATCACGTATCCGTCTTTATTTCCCTCTCTGCTCTTCCTGCTCGTGTTTCTCTGCCTCTTCCTGTTTGTCGGCAGCATCCATAATTTCTAAATGTCATTTGGACATTAGCTCATGGGGCCAGGAAGGATGCTGCGGGGGCTGAGGGGGCTGAGGAGGGCTGAGGAGGGGGAAGATGGAGGAGGGAGGTCACGGGGAGGTGCATGAGATGAGAAATCCAGTGAAGTCAGCTTCATGGCCTCTCAGAGACTCACAGATTCAATTAGACTTCCAGGCCAGACGCGGAGAAGACGGATTCAGACGGATGTGGACGGATGCAGACGGATGCAGATAAAGAAAAAGTGTATTACATCCTCACTCTGCGTCTCCTTCTGCAGAAAAGATAAAGCGTGAGGCAGCTAAGTGCCGCCAGCTTGATAAAGAAACCTGGGAGTGCCGGGCAGAGCCTGAGGAAAACCCGATTTACTAAAAGGTCAGGGTGTGATATCTGAGAGTCTGAGAAGAGCCATTTTCACCTCTCACAAAGCGAAATTTAATCTGTGTGATTATTGGGCCCATCTGTAATCTGTGCTCCACCAGGAGAAGGCCTGAAGGCAGTTTCAGCGCTCTCTACTGGACAGAAACAGAACTACAGGACAGGAAGGCGTCTGTGTGGAGGGTTGATCTCAGATGATCTTTCACAGGAACAAGAGTTTGAAGGTTTAACAACATTTAGAGGAAGATTGAGCAGATTTCTCCACTGTTTGTGCCTCTGTCTGCAGGAAAACTACCTCATCCACTCTCTCCTCACTCTGTGCTGAGTTTAAATCATCTGAAAGGAACATTTATCCCCTTTTCCACCAGTGTTTGTTCGTTTCCTGTGCTTTGTTTGTTTCTATCACATTCTTCCTGAGAGCGGTTTGGTTTTCCTCGTTGTGGCCACGTCACTAGTTCAGGGAAAACATCAGTACATCACTGCAAACGTAGCCGTCCTGAGAAGCTCAGGGCGGGAAGGAGGACAAAGATGGAGCTGGAAGCGCTTGAAAAAAGCAAGAGATGGTTTTTTTATTATTATTTTTTTTATCTGTGTTTTTTTTTGTGGTGGTTGTGACATTATTTTTCCTGACCATCTGCTCTTTGGTGCATGCTTGTCTATGGGCAGAAATGACATCTCATCATATAATTAAGATTGATAATTTAAAACTATTAAGTCTGTTTTTGATTTAGCTTGAAGTTCAAGTTTTCAATGCGAGGAAGGGCCCTGAACAAAAACACAAAAACAAAAAAAAACCCACCAGAATTAAAAACAAAAGAAAAATAAAACAAAAAAAATTATACTATTTTAGAAACAATTGAAACAACCAACAAACAAAACAAAAAAATAGAATAAAATAGAAATAAAAACAAATAAAACAAAATAAAAATAACAAATGAAAAACAAAAAACAAAACAAAATCAAATAAATGACTATGTATAAAAAAACAAAACAAACAAAAACAAATGAAACTACCAACAAACAAAAACAAATAAATTAAATAAAGATAAATAAATAGATTGAAAATAAAGAATCAAAAACCAAAACAAACACAAAAACAATATAAAAAATAGAAAATAAATATCTAAAAAAACAAATTAAACAACCAACAAATTAACCCCCCCCCCCAAAAAAACAAAAAACAAAAAAAGATAAAAATAAATAAATAATTAATTAATAAAAAAAATCAAACAAAAACAAAACAAAAACAAAAGGTGAAAAAAAATTACAGTAAAACAAAAAATAATGGAACAAACAAAACAAACAAAACAAACAAACCAGCAAACAAAACAAATAAAGCAAAGAAAAACAAAAGAAAACAAAAACCCAAACAGAGTTGCACTGATCTTGCAGCCAAAGTATCTGATCAGACTGTGAACAGAGAGTTGGCTGGAAGTTGTTTATCCATCACCTCCGTCCAAAAAGCTCAAAGTCACCTCCAGGAGCACAAATCATCATCAGACACCAGTGCTTGGTTTCAGGACTGAGGGAGAGGACAGGAGCAGCAGAGGAGTCAGCAACAGTTGTTGTTTCTCCTCCGGAGCGTCAGCGATCGAATGGAGGCTGATAATAAACAGCAGAGGCTGCCAGAGGCCTGATGCATGATGCTGCCTCCACGTTAGGCAGACCCAGATCTCAGCTCATTATCATCCATCTCACTTACTCCATCTCTTTGTCTCTTAATCAGCCCCCCCACACACACACAACGAGTACACACACACAAAGAGTACACACACTACTACAGGCTGCTGTAATTGGTGTGTATGGATGAGATGGCAGCCAGTGTTTCCACAGTCATTAATGTTACCCCCTGCCTGGCTGTGGAAGACACACACACACACACACACACACACACACACTGATAGGTTTAAGAGCATCCTGCAGGAACAGAGGGAGTTGCCATGGCGACTGCTGACAGAAATGAATGAGATATGATTTGTAAAAGCAGGTCCAGAGTAAAATCAATCCAGACGTGTTTTTATAGATGCTCCTCTTTGGGTCGTCTGTTACCCATCAGACCCCTCCATACACGCTCCATACACACTTCATACACACTCCATACACACACAGGCACCTCACTCTGCTTCTACCTCACCTTATCCATCATGTCAAAGCTACAAGTTTAAATATTTCAGTTTCAAAAACACTCCTCATGTCACAATTTGACCTTAAAAAGTTGGAGATATTTTATGCTGCATTTGTCTCACAACTCAAAGACTTAAACTAGAGCCTCAAAGTGACGCCATCTGTTGGCTTTTTGTCTTCTTTGTGTTTTGGGGTTTCTGTTCTGTGGACTCTGTCCTTCTTCTTTGCTTGTTGACGTTAAACCCGACACGATACGCCATCAGCCTTGAGGCTGAGCGTGGAGTCAGTACAGGAGCTGGTGCTTGAATCAGCAGGGCCCTGAGTGAAGAACACAAGTCACAAAGTTACGAGACTACAGTCCAAGAGAAGTCGCAAAGCTTTGAGATTAAAGTAAAAAAAGACGTTGCAAAGAATTTGTACAAAACTCAGTAAAAACGTCACAAAGTGTCGAGATTAAAGTCCTACTGAAATCCTAAAGAAGTAAAGAAGTCACAAGACTGACGTCAGAAAGACGTCAAAGTGATACAAGATTAAAGATGAAAAGAAAAGTAAAGTAAAGAACCCAGACTAAGGTTGTAATAAAGCCCAAAAGAAGTCCTAAAGAGGTTGTAAGGAGATCCTCAGAAGCTTAAAGCAGCTATAAGATTTCTTAAAGAAGTCGTCAAGAAGTAGTAAAGAAATTGTCAAGAAGTTGCTAAGAAGTTGCAAAATTTCAAGATTAAAGTCGGACAGAAGCTGCAAAGAAGTGAGATTTAAGTCTAAAGAAGTCCTAAAGAAGTCGTTAAGTTGCAAGACGTAAGTCATAAAGTAGCTGTAAAGAAGTCGCACACTAACAAGATTTAAAGTTGTGAAGAAGTTGCAAAGAAGTTGTGAAGAAGTTGTGACAAAGTCGTAAGGAAGTCGTAAAGAAGTCTTAAAGAAGTTGTAAAGAAGTCTTGAAGAAGCTGCAAAGATATCAAAGAAAGTTTTAACATTTAAGCCCGAAAGAAGTTGTTAAGTTATAAGCGTATAATTGTAAAGTAGCTAGAAAGAAGTCGCAAAGAACTGAGATCTAAAGTCCCAAAAACTTGTAAAGATGCTGTACAGTCGTTGTAATGTTCCAAGTCTAAAATCATAAAGAAGTGAGAAATTTGTCTCGAAGTTTTAAGTTTTCAGTCTTAAAGAAGGCGTAATTTTATAAGATTAAAGTTGGAAAGAAGTTGCGAGACAGGACTTTGCAGGCCCAAGGGGCAAAGACCAGTTCCTCGGCAGGACCTTTAGGCTAAGGACAAGTCTCTGCAGGGCTGGCATCACCTTCAAATCCTGCTTTGAATCAGGCTTTTAACATATTTCCTATGTAAAGATCGTCTTTTTAAATGGGTGTGAATGTGGTTTGTGGTGCTTCTGCAGCCAGCCTCTAGTGGACACTCCAGGAACTGCAGATTTTAGTCTCTTCTGTAATGGTTTCCTACTGTAAAACTGGAGGTTGCTGAATGGTTTGAACTTATGAAAGAAGTGTTTTTGCTTCATGTCTCACAAAGGATGGAGCATGGAGGGATCCGGACGTCAAACTCATGAACAGGCTTCAAAACAACATCAATACCCCTGTGTGAGAATCCTTTTAAAACATTGTCAGCTTCATTCTTGGTTACATATTTGTCTGTTTTTGATACTTTCTGGTGATGCATAAACAAAAACCTGTCTTCTCTCCAGAGCAGCATCAAAGCCTGTTGTGCGAGTTCACCTCGGCAGCTCTGCTCAGCGAAGGAGACACAAAGACAAATGAAGATCAGACTCTTCTGCTGTAGTTTTGAGTGCTTGTTATTCTGCGAGTACATTTGCCCGCGGCTGAACTGCAGCTGAATAAATACTCATTAATGTCGGGATCAAGGCTGAAACAGAGGAGGACAGACACTTTTCAGGTAGTTGAAGCTCGTAACAAGTCCTGTAAAGATGGGGAGAGCGCAAAAATGTTAGAAAATAGCAGCATGAAGGAAAGCACAGGACACCTTTTAGCAAGCTAGAAGGTATCCTCTCCCTTAGTGTGAGAATATCTTTTTTCATATTGCTCAGTCCAATCTTTGTGAGCCCAAAAACATGCTCAAAAACTTGGCCAAAATTCATTGCAATACAAAATTTCACCCCAAGCACACCAAAATGTGCTCTTTAGCGCCACCTAGGCACACTGAAATGGCTCTCAATGGTAGTGGGAATGTTGCAGAGAGATCAAACCAACTTCAAATTGTCTGTCTCATTGAAACGCACAAATTATATGCTGACAGTCCTGACCTGTCTCCAACAGGAAGCTGGCAAATTGCCTTTCAAAATAAAAATAAGTCAATTTTCGTGGCCTCAAACAAAAATGACCTCCTCCTAGGCCTTAAATGGTATCATCTTGAAATTTGCTCAGATGACAGAGTGGACCCTACTTTACAAAATTTGAGAAGGAATTTGTTGTGCCTCAAATGGTTTTTGATTGACGGGCCCTCAAAGTCGGTGAACCCCAAAGAAGCCCTTTCAGCTCCCCCCTATTAGAATGAATGGGAGAGGAGAATCCAGCTCCACACAAGCTGTGGCAGCTTCGTCTCTGTACAAAAAAGTCGAAGTGGTACAGCTTTAAAAATGACATGGATGGACAAAACTGACAAAATTCACTGCAAAATTATCTCATTTTTTAAAGAGATTTAGTCAAAATTGTGGCATCTATTAGGAGACGTTTGAAAACTTCAGTCAGTTTCCCTCCTGAGAGGGGATCAGTTGGTGATGATGTCACAATGACTGACAGTTCCGCGCAGGTGGTCATGAAACTTACCGAAGGCGGGAAAATGGAACACTCAATGCGCACAGATTATAAAGGGATTAAACCTTAACAGTGGAGGTGAAACCTCTAAGTGTCCTGAAAAAAGACAAATTCTTCTTTTTCATACAAACATTTTTATTTCCAAAGACAGTTTCTAGCATCATGAGGTCACACTCACAGAACATAAAAAGCTCTTTTTTTAACAACACTCTGATAATCATAAATTATGGTCTGCACTGGTGAACTTCAGTCATCATTTAGGCAGTAGCTGAAACATGTGCAGGTAATGTACCAGTGGAAAAGTTAGGATTGGTTGCAGTGAAAGTAAACATGAGAAAAAGTTTCCCTCTTTAATCCAACACGCCCACACCGCAGGGGGTCTCTCTGCTGCGCTCTTCCCTTCCTGTAAACTCTGTCGGCTCAGTCCAGCTCTGTTTCCAGCCGTTCAGCCGACGTCCCGCTGCAGACAGCTCGGGCCCGGTTCAGGAGCAAGCTGAGGTCAAAGGTCACCACACCCTGCAGGACTGTGCGCCGCGGTTCATGACCGACGACTCGGGGCACCTGAACACTTTCCGAAACTCCTCAAAGTTACTCATCGCTCCGATGACTCTGTGGGCGATAGACATCAGTGAGAGCTGGGAGTGGATTAATCTGTGTGTGTGTGTGTGTGTGTGTGTGTGTGTGTGTGTGTGTGTCTGTGTGTGCTCACCTGTACTTTGGCGGACTATGAGCTCCACTCTGGATCTGATCCCTGGCTGCTTCTGGTCTGTATGAGTTACACCTCACCTGCAGCACAACGTGCAGAAACACCGTTCCACTGTTAAGCTCTTGTTTCCTGCTTCGTTGTTAACAAACAAGCAAATTATAATATAGTTAAATGTTTTTTTTTTATATTTGTTTAGAAAAATGGATCTTTGCAAGTTTTACATAATTGTATTTTCATAATTTATAAAAATTCCTGAAATTTCCAAAATATTTTAAATTGAAGTTTACACAAGGTTTTAGACATGTCACAGAAAATTCCTCCAAATTCCCCGGTTTCAAAATAAATAAATAAATAAATAAATAATAACCATAATTTTACACAACTCAAAATTTCATAAGAAAACTCCCATAAGATGCAAAATGTAGAGGATATCAAATATTGACCCAAGAATTTTCAAGAAATTCCTGACTATTTTTCACAAGGATCTTCTAATTTTCTCATGATTCCTAAAATAATAACATTAAAAATATATGAAGATTTCAAGATTTTGCAAAATATTCCAGAGTAAATTCCTGAAAGTTCCCCCCAAAAGTTTTTAAGACTCAACCAAAGTTTCTCTACTTCAAAATATATTCTCCAAATATTCTGAAATTTCTTACCTGAAATAACAGGATTTTTAAAATCATCTTTAACTTCCTTGAATTGAATTAAAACTTTCTAAAAACTTCTGAAAAAGTCTTTTGAAAAGTCCCAAAATTTTCTTGTTGAGAGATGAAGGTAAATCACACACTGTAAAAAATTCCTATAAACTTTCGAGGAAATTTCAATGGTGAAAAAGTACCATCAAAAATTGGCAGCAGGGTTGTCAGTATTTTACTGTCAGTTCTCATTCATATACTGTAATCTAATATTCATTCACTGTAAATATAAATTACAGTTCATGTACTGTGAAAAAAACAGGAAGTTACTGGACATTTCTGCTGACAGTTTCATACCGTTGTTTAACGGTGAAATTTTTTACAGTGCAATACCACTAAAAGTTTGGTTGTTTGTCTTTTGAAAGAAATAAACTGGAGTCACACAAATGGGCTAGAAATGAGGTCACTTTGATGATGTAAAACACAAAAAATATTACTTATATACAAAACCTTTTTAACTGATTTTCATGGGGATGAAAAAATTTGAATTTCGTTGACCGAAAGATCGACACAACTTCACAGGGACATCTCTGAAGATAGACTTTTTGAAACATATACAGATGATGTAAAACATAAATTTATATCACACAGCTTGAACTTTTTGCAATGAAAACTCAAACTTCTGTATGTATTTTTTTTCTGTGAATGAAATACAGTTGATTTGTGTTGTGGATTGAGCTGCAAACTAACAGTTTAGTCTATGAATTCTTGATTAAACTTAGGCAGGTAAAAAACCTAAACCTCCTAAACCTGGATATTTACAGCGGTTGGCAGAGCAGCTTCTCCAGGGAAATGTCAGTATATTTGGTAATGAATACAGAAACGTTTTTACAGACTGAAGCACTGGTGAAGCAGCAAAAATAGTGAGTGTGTGAGAGAGTGTGTGTGAGAGTGTGTGTGTGCTGTTACATGTGCATAGCTGAGGAAGAACAGTTGGTCGTTGTTCAAACTGACTCCTGGCAGCCGAGGCTCCTCCACGCCACCTCTGCTCTCATCCACCCACCGCCGGTACGCCTGAGAGATAAAACACATTCTTCTCTGCCTGCATCTCTGAAACGTCTTTTAAGAAAGAGTCCGTTCACACACTGCGGCCGCTCTGCAGCGTAAAATAAGAGTTTGATAGAAGCTGCGTGGGTGCTTCAAATAAGAGGAGTAGATCACATCCAACATGTAAAACGCTTTGATCGAAGCGTTTCTGATCTTTGATTTCAACCTGAAACGTTACGATACGTTACATCAAAATCAAACCTTTCACCCTAAAAAAACACATTAACGAACCCTGAACGCCTCTCGTATTCCTCCGTTATCTGCGATGTTTTCAGACAGAGTCCTCTTCCCTCTCACCTACAGGATAAAAACATCCGTGAACAAACAGTCGGACAGTCAATCGATCGTTTTAAAGATTACTTTTTGCACGTGGTTTGAAAACACTAACATTCAGTCCAGCTTCCTCCCAGTAATAGTCGTTGTACTGGTCGATCATACACTGGTTCTTCTCCGTAAACGCCGTCACAGAGGAGTTGCTCCACCACTGGTCCAGGTTGCCGTTCTTGTCGTACTTGCGTCCTGTCGGAGAAAAACCTCTCATTGAATAAAACGTCTGAGTTAGAGACGTACGCCGTCTGATGGAGAGTCTTTGGGAGGAGAGGATTTTACCGTTGTTGTCAAAGCCGTGAGTTAACTCGTGTCCAACAATCACCCCGATGGCACCGTAGCTCAGAGACCTGGAGGATGGACAGAGGTCAGACACTTTCAAAATAAAAGCTCTTTTATGAAGTTATTCAGTGGTGTTTGGGTAAAAAATAAAGATGTTTGGTTGGTTTGTCTGTAGTTTGACTGGTTAGCTTAGTTGTTGGTTGACTAGTCGATTGGTTGTTTGGTTGTTTAGTGTGATGATTGGTTTGCCAATTGGTCAGTTTGTTGTGTAGTTGGTTGTTTGGTACATGAATTGGTTTGTTGATTGGTTGGCCAGTTTGTTGGTTGACTGAATATTTGAAAGGTTGGTTGATGTGTTGATTAATTGGTTGATGGTATGTTGGTTGGTTGATAAGTCAACTGATTGGTTGGTTTTTCATAAAGTTGTTTTGTCAGTTGATTAGTTTGTTGGTTGATTGGTTGATTAGGTTGTTGTTTGATTGATGGCTCAGTTGATTGATTAATTGGTTTGCCAGCCAATTGGTTGGTTGGTTGGTCAGTTGGTTGGTCAACTGGTCCACTGGTTTGTTTGATGGCTGATTGGTTGGTTGGTTTTTGAATCCTTTGGTTATTTGGTTGGTATACTGGTTGATTGGTTGGTTTGTTGGTGAGTTGATTTTGTTGATTGATTGGTTAGTTGAGTTGGTTTTTTGGTTGGTTTGTTGTTTGACTGTTTGTTTGGTTGGTTGTTTATATGGGTAGTTTGTTAGTTGGTTGGTTTGTCGGTTGATCGGCTTATTTGTTAGTTGATTGGTTGTATTTTTTAGTTGACTGGTTGACTGGTTAGTTTGTTAGTTGGTTGATTTGGTGGATTTATTGGTTGGTTAGTTGAGTTGTTGGTTGATTTATTGGTTGACTGGTTTATTTGTTAGTTGATTGATTTGTTGGTTGGTTGGTTGGTTGGTTGGTTGGCTATATGGTTAGTTTGTTAGTTGGTTGGTTTGTCAGTTGTTCAGCTTATTTATTAGTTGATTGGTTGTTGTTTTTTGGTTGATTTGTTTGTCAGTTGATTGGTTTCAAAGATGTTTTTGATGCTGTAGTTTCAAGTCATACTGTATTTATACATTACGTTTTAAAAACCAACCATCCCAGCTGACCAAAGTGCTGTAAGAGTTAAAATATCATCAAAAAAAACACAGTATGTCACATCCAACACGTATGAAAGGCCAGCTCAAAGAGGCGTTTGAAGCAAAGATTAAAAACTGTGAGGGTCTGAGCGCTGAGAGACAGCTGATCGACACCGAAACACAAAGAATTAAAATAAAACGTGTGTGTGACCTTTGAAACCGCCTGGAGGAAGATCGGCTTTTATCTGGGCTCAGAGTCTGAGCTGAAAGCCGCTCGTCTTCACTCTGAACTGATCTGATCGTCAGATCTGAAGGACTGTCAGAAATGACACCGGGCGTCCTGACAGACGGGCGACCTTAAGACGCTAAAGGGCGAATTACACTATTTATGATATCCAGGAGATCAGGTTTATCACATACGACCAGTTCAGCTCCAGCGTTATGAATTTCTTTTGGCCTCTCGGATGTTGTTGTTTTGTGAAATTAAAAAATGAAGGAGAAGTATCTTAACCCAGACGGTGTATGGGACGTCTGAGCTGTGTTTGTACGATCTGAATCAGCCTGTAAATAATAACGCTGTTTATCCACAGGTGTGATGACACAGTTCTCTGCTGCCGCTCTCCATCAGGACGCTCATGTCAGGATAATCATTTCACAGCTTCACCTTGCTCCCGGGTGAAAACACGAGGCGGTATTTCTCCGCTCTGTCGGCGGAGCGTGTCTCAGTCTCACCTTGGGTACTCTCCTCCCCAAAAGAAAGGTTTCTGAAGCTCTCCTGCTGGGAATCCTGAAAGAAAAGATCAAAACAGCTTTTTGTTGTTGGTTTTTCAGCCGTGTCCAAACAGGGTTTGTTTACTGTCGAGGGTCT
The DNA here is from genome assembly GCF_033239565.1 of Halichoeres trimaculatus. NCBI lineage: Eukaryota > Metazoa > Chordata > Actinopteri > Labriformes > Labridae > Halichoeres > Halichoeres trimaculatus. The sequence goes on along the minus strand of NW_027437196.1, from coordinate 1,129,386 downwards.
GGGAAGTTTTTATTCTGAATTTCAGACAGTTTGTTGCTGAATCATGGATGTGTGATCATAAAAGATCCAGAAAGCGCTCGACGTCAGTGTTATTTATTCTTTATGCTAATTCTTAATCACTCCTGACTCTGAACTGCCTGCTCAGCGTCTCAGGGGGAGAATAATCCCCTGAAAGTGTCACGGACAGATCCTTAATTGAAATCCCTCTCTGCAGAGCTTGGGAGGTGAAAACGCGTTGGTCTTACTGATCTGGTTGGTGGAGGAGCTGTAGAAGGCGTTCACAGTCGTCGGGTTAGTAAACCACCTGCGGTGTGAACACACACAAAAACACACACGCTTTAGGAAACATGAGCGTTTAAGTCGAACAGGATGATGATGAAGATAAGCTCCGCCCCCTACTCTGTGCGTGGGACGCTCTTCCTGAGCCAGGCGAGATCCGACTGAGCAATGAACTTCAGGGTCTGCATCACGTTCCCGTAGTAATCCTTCTCAGTGAACTCTAGCTGAAACACAAACACAAACACACACAGTCTTTATTCTGTCCCTGTGGGGCCCCCGTAGAATCTTTACAAGCAGCTGGCAGCTTCTGGCGCTCCACAAACCTGCTTCAGGTCTTCGTTGAGGTAGGTGTCGTTCAGGATGAACTCTGGGTATCCGACCTTAGCGAGGACAGCGTGAGCCTTCAGAGAGTCAGAGAGCAGACTTCACCTCATCAAATTTTCACTAACAGTCAGTCCAAACATGAAACAGTCTCAAAACGAAGGCAGTGAAGAATGTGAGGAAGAGTTTCCCTCTGGTTGAGTAACACAGGCAAGGGTGTTCAACCTGTGGCTCTGGGGCCTCATGTGGCCCTTTGACTCCTTTGCAGTGGCTCCTTGTAACTGTAGCTTTAGCCTGCCACCGCTCTGCTTCACCTCCTACAACATCAACAGCCCACCAACTTTCCATGCACCTGTGGCTAACCTCAAGTTTTACAGCCCTGGGAAGATAACTACATCTACAAAAAGACTCATCTGGAAGGAAATACTGATTTTAATTCTGTGAGGATGGATTCATTTCACTGACAACAAGCCAGATTAATATACATGCAAATTTATTAGTATAGGTTGTCAAATTAACGTGTTCTTTCGAAAATTTTAAACTTTTTAAAAAATTCTCAGATTAAATTTTTGATTTTTTTTTCAAATTTTTGAAACTCTAATATTGCTTAAAATTTTAGCAATTTTCACATTTATGTGGTAATTATTGCAAACTTTTAGAAGTACATCTTTTATTTAAGCAAGATTTTTAAATTTCAGAAACTTGTGATGTTTTCCCAAATTTTTAAAATTTAAAAAAAAAAAATTGAAAATGTATTCCAAAATTTTTGTAGAATTTTTTGCAATTTTTTTAAAATCCCCAAATTGTTTTCTGCAAATTTTTTAAATCACATTTTTTTTTATTTTTTGCAAGTTTTTTAAATTTCAAAAAAATTGTGATGTTTTTGAACATTTTTAAAATAAAAAACGGAAGTTTTAAAAATGTTTTCCAACATTTTTGTAGAATGTTTTGCATGATTTTGTAAATCTCAAAATTGTTTTTGCAAATTTTTAATATTGAATTTTTTATTTTTTGCAAGTTTTTTTTTTTATTTAAAAAAATTGTGATTTTTTTTACATTTTTAAAATAAAAAAAAACAAATTTAAAAAAATGTTTTTCAATGTTTTTTTAGAATTTTGGCCAATCTCAAAATTGTTTCTCTCAGTTTTTTAAACCTCTTTTATTTCATGCAAATTTATTTAAAATAAAAAACTAAGAAATCACTTGTCTAGAGAAACTTCTTGTTTAGATAATTATTCCCTGGATTTGAACTATGTATTGAATTGTATACACTTTTTTGTCTTTATTGTGAAGATAAAGTCGATTTTGTGGCTCCTGAATGACTTTAATCCAGGTGAGCTGAGGAAAAATGGCTCCTATGAAGGTAATGGTTACAGACTCCTGATCATGGGTGTTAAAAGAAGAATTTAAGAGGATCTTCCTCCATGATCACTGAACATGTTTGGCTGCGTGGGTCAGACATACTTGTGGTTAAAACCAAGAACTGCAGAGGGTTTGGCTGTTGAGATGTTTTCAGCTTTGTCTCGTTGTTGATGAGTTGTGTTTTAGCTCAAGGAGAAATAATTCATTCAAAGAAGTGAAAAGTAACAAAGACAGAAAGATGAAAGTCAAAAGCCCACTAATGTGTCAAACTGAGCTCTTTAATCAGACGATGTGACGACATGTGAGTGCTCTGAATGAAATGAGAGGAAGCAGAAACCACCGACAGCAGCGTTAAATCTTCATTACAGTGGGTTTGAAGTTTGTCATCGTGTTGGTCTCATGAAACGCTTCAAAGCTCAGAGTCAGAAATGATTCAGAAGTCAACAAGCTTTCGACAAAGGAAGGTGGAAAACAGACCAAACATTTCCTCTTGGCATGGTTTGATTTAAAATTTAACCTCTGAGATATTTTATGATGAAATAGTTTTGATTCTGGACGTGCTCTCACCTTGTCTATGGCTCTCTCCTTGGTTGGCAGATCCATCCAGTCGTTCTCCGTCTTCAGCATGTCGATAAACGCCCAACGCACGCCGTCAATCAGCTCCTCCATCTGACACACACACACACACTCTCATTAGAGGATAACAAAGGATTAAAGGGGATGTAAATATAAGAGGACATCAACATTAATACACAAGAACCATAAACACACACACACACTTTATCACCAGGTGACACAGACCAAACACACACATCTGGACCAACCCACCATGTGTTTCTTGTCCTCCTGGAAGTGTGTGTCGACAAAAAGGCGCCCGGTGGCATAAACAAGCGAGTTCTCCACATAGTTCACACACTTATCCCAGCGTGGGGTGAGGGAGGTGGTTCCTGTGGTGACCTGTAGGGGGCGTGAGAGGGGACGAAGGGGTGAAAACCAAAACTCTTCACTTGGAACTTTGAAGACATTTATGAATTCTCCTGTGGTCGACATAGGACTTTCTCAAAAGTGAAGCTAAAAGACTCAGCGCTCCCCCTACTGGTGGGCTGCAGTACAGCACATAAAGCCAACTTCTGTCTGTTTTTAAATTTGAAATACTGATATAATTTAAAGTTAATTTAAATAGAAAAAAAAGTGTTTTTTTAATTTCATTTTAAGAGTGGCTAACGTAGCATAGCTTATCAACTCTCACACTGTTTCATGTGAGTTTAAATCAGTGCTGACATGGCTGAAAAATGTTGTTTAATAACTCCATTTTAATCCTGAAGTTAAAACTCTTTTCACACCATTAGGGATGAATTTCTGATGCACAAATGTTGAATCATTGGGCCTTAAAGTTATGAAAGAGCCACATCGAGTCTAGATTTGTAAGAATACTTTCTAATATAGAAACCTGGTCCATCAGAGAGATGCTTGGTCTGACTCTATGAGGAGAAAAGTCTGGGATTGGTTTGATTTGGGGACAGATTTATCGTTGATTTACAGAATGTTGTATTATTAAAGGATGAGTCTTGTAGATTAAAGCACTTCCTGTTTACACTTTAACTTAAACCTGACAGAATTCAAAGTTTTGCTAACGTACACAGCCCACACATCATGAAAACGTCCACCACTAACGGAGTGAACTGGTTTTAACAATTTGAACTGAGCGTCTGTTTCTCCTCTTTAATTTATTTGTGAAGTTTATCTGAACTAAACATGAGGCAGATTTCAGAGGACTCTTCATGAACCAACCCGAGCATAATCAAGGTATCTGTAGAGGAAACGACGGCTCAGAGTGGTGATCCTGGAAAACACTGTCCTCCACTGCACGTAGTTCGCCACGGTCCTGGAGACAGAGCAAGAGGAGGGAGAGGATGAGGAGGGTCATTAATTAAATGTCTACATGTAATCTCATTATGCTCTATAATATACTGATAATGAGAGACAGGAGCCCTCAGGCCCCAGTGTGTGCTCATCAGTCAGGGTGTGTGTGTGGTCTCCGTGTGTGTGTGTGTGTACCGAGAGTCTGTGGAGTTAATAAGTCTGACAAGATCCTTGAAGTACTGCGGAGCACGAACGATGACGGGCTCAGAGGAGGAGATGGAGCGAGGCGGGTCGGCTTTGGAGTCCACTACAGCTTTCACAAAACCCAGCCAGTCAAACTGCAGAGACGACACACACACACACACACACACACACACACACACACACACACACACACAGAGGAGTGGTTACTGTCAAAACAAATACACAATAAATGTGTTGGTGATCTGTTTTGTTCTCTTTATTATTCCAACTAAGCCTCATCGTCTCTAGCTCGTTAGTAAACAGTATGACAGCGTAACTCTGAGGTCACATCCTCATTTCTCTCCTGCAGTAATTAAAAGAAAGTTTTCTGCTAAAAAAAAATAATAATCATGCTAACTAATGACACACAGGAGTTTAAATCGTGATTTAATTTGACTTTGTTGACGTCTTGTGTTGCAAACTGCAGTTCCTCAAGTGTCCACTAGAGGCTGGCCCCAAAAGTGTTAGAAGCCACATAGACACCCATTCAAAAAGCTGATCTTTACAGCAGAAAAAAAAGTGTATACAGGCTGGTTCAAAACGTGATTTTACTCTCAGTTGATCATTTCTCTAACTGCAAACACTTTGAACTTTGTCACTTTTTAAAGATTATGAGTTTTAAAAGAAGCTAAAATGCCCGCCTCAACTTTACCTCTATCTTTTTTCATTCTAATTTTTATTTGTATTTATTTACTTACTTACTTGCTTACTTACTTATTTATTTATTTATTTTCTTACTTACTTATTTATCTATTTGGTGAACCAAAAGGGAATAAGTCGGTTTCCCAACTTGGTGACCACTGTTGATTGGTTGATTGACATTTTTGGTATATAACCATGCTAGCATTGATATGGAGCCAAAATAATGTCATTAATGTTTGGTATTGTAAATAAAATTTGACATTAAAAAAATGCGTCCTGAAACTGAAAAAAAGATTGTTAGCATTGAAAAACATGTTTCACAAAAATTCATCAAAACAGGTTATGGCATTGATAACATTTTGCTGGATTTAAAAACTCAGACATGTTTCATTTTTTTTTACATTTTTGCATTCTGATATTTTTTTTAATTCAAATCACATTTTATTTATTTTCTGTCACTTTTTGATCAATGACAGTTTATAATTTGAACGTTTTTCTTTTTTGTTCACACTTTTGTTCACAGACAATACGCAATAATATGCAAATCATGCCCTCCTAGCTCCTCCCTTCAACCCTCCCCTCTACACCATACAAGTGACAGGAAGTTGAAACTGAAAAAATGACGATAACAAAAAATAAAGTGAGAACAAAAAAGAGAAAAACATTATTGAAAATTATAAACATTCATTGATCAAACAGTGACATTAATTAAATGACATGTGATTTTGATTTAAAAACATCAAATGCAAATAAATAATAAAATAAATAATAATACAAAACATTTCATGTCCATGTTTTTAACTTCAGCAAAATGTTTCCAATATCATTTCCTGTTTTGATGGCATTATCTATTTTTTATAACACACATTTTTCAATGCCAATGTTTTTTTTTCAGTTTTAGAATATTTTTTCAATGCCAAATTTTATTTTCAATAGATTAAGCTAAACATCTTGACATTCAATGCTTGTCAAATGCTTCACTGTCAATTTTTGGCAAAAGTTGATGTCACTGATTTTTTTAATGAAATGATAGTGGAATGTAAATAATACATGAAAAATACACGAGTTACAACAGGATCATATATTAAAGATGTAAAAAAGATAAAGATGTAAACTTTAAAATAAGCACAAAAGAAAGTGTAAAAATTCTAATTCTCATGTTGATCTGAAATACCTGAGGGATGGAGCGCTGCAGGCGGGAGAGCGTGTATCTGTTGTACATGCTCTCACTGGTGCGGTTTTCATAAGGAATCAGGATCTGCACAGAAACAAGAAACATTATCCTGACATGAAGTTAAACATGAATAACCTCTGAAGTTAGACTCTGGAAGTTAGTGATCGTAGTTTTTATCGAGCTGCAGAGACTCTCAGGCCGATCACGTCAGCTCGGAGCTCGACTATCTCAACGTGAAGCGACGTCTTTACATGAGCCAGTTTGGTCTCGAAGGCCAGAGCCTTTTCCATCTGGGTCAGAGCTGCTTTCTCCGGAGCGCCCAGCATGACGGCTGTGTCTACCATCAAGCTCAGCAGGGCCGCGCGGTACTGGAGGGAGAGGGGGAGGAAAGGAGGGAGGAAAGGGGGAGGAAAATGTCACTCATTTCTCACAGCTGCCAGCTCCTGATCCTGCAGCTACAAACACCAGATGCCATCAGAAACAATCACTAACATGAACAGGAAATGTGCTCTGTTTGACGCAGAGTTTGCTGAATCTCTTGCTCTGACTCTGGTATTTATAATCTGAAGCCAACATTAACTGCTGATAATTGAAGCGGCTGAATTTTCTGGCTGCGATTAATCACTGAAGCAGAAAGGAAATTACCACCGCAGGCAGGGGAGTTTTTAGATGACAGGTGAGAAAAAAGGTTGAGAAATGAAGCGGAAACTCACGGCCCGTGCAGCGGAAGAGTTGGTGGTGTAGTCCTCCCTCGAAGGCAGAGACAAGGAGGCCTGATCGAGCTGTGCAGAGACAGGAAGCAGAGGTTAAACCCATGCTCTGATACTGCAGGTGGCTCAGGACAAAGATGCACCTTTTTCAGACAGTTACAGTGAAAATCCTGCAGCACAGGCGGCGTCTGACCTTGATGATGTAGTGTGAGGAGTTCTTGTCGTCAGGGGAGACATAGAGGCGGATCAGGACGCTCTTACTGTGCTGGTTCCTCATCTCTGCCAGCGTCTTCAGGAGGCTCCACTGCCTCTCTGACCACTGATACTCCCCACCGAGCCCCTCTCCAACCACAGGCCAGCGAAACTCAGGCTGTTTGAGAGTTTTCAGCATCGGCTTGGAGTCCATCTGCTCCAGTATGGCTGTGTTAGCAAACAAAGACACATTAAGACACAAGACTTACCACTTTAATTCGTTTGCCTCTGCAATGCCACAAATCAGCCACAAGGGACAACAACAGCTAATTCAAATTAGCATCGTTTCTGAATCTGTGTTTTCTTCCTTTGGAGCAGGGGTCTGCAACCTTTACTTTCATAGGAGCCATTTTGCCTCAGCTCACCTGGATTTAAGTCATTCATGAGCCTCAAAATCTACTTTATCCAAAGTATAAAGACTAAAAAAGTCTTTAAAATTCAAAACAAATTTAAAATCTAGTGAATAGATAGTTAGATAGATAGATAGATAGATAGATAGATAGATAGATAGATAGATAAAATACTTTATTCATCCCCGAAGGGACATTCATGTAGCTTGGGCTCATCTTTCATAAGTTACCCAAACAAGAAGATTTTCATATCAGTCAAATTGTTCATGTAATTTCTCAGTTTTTATTTTTCTATTTTTTATAAATTTGCAAAATTGTCAAGAAATTTCAAAGTTTCAAAATTTTGCAGAAATTGGAACATTTTCAAAAATTTGTAAAAAAAAAAAAAAGTCAAAAACTTTTGAAGTTTCAAGTAAAAAAAAAAAAGAAATTTCAAAAATTGGAAATGTAACAATTTGGAAAAAAAAAAAAAATACATTCTAATATTTAAAAACTTGCAATTTTTTTCCCCAAAACTTTGAATTTCCAAAAATTTGCAAAAAGTAAAAAAAAAAAGGAATTTCAAATGTTGGAAATATAACAAATTTGAAAAAATTAAATACATAAATACATTTAATATTTAAAAACTTGCATCATTTTTTCCAAAAACTTGGAATTTCCAAAAGTTTGCAAAAAGTAAAAAAATAAAAACAGGAATTTCAAATATTAGAAATATAACAAATTTGAAAAAAATAAATAAATAAATACATTTTTATTTTAAAACTTAAATCATTTTTTCCAACAACTTTGAATTTCCAAAAATTTGCAAAAAGTACAAAAAAAAATCAAAAATTTGCAAGAATCAAACAACCAATCACTTAATTTAAGAATCTTAAAAAAATCTATAAAATTGAAAAAAATTGCCAACATTTTTAAAAGAAATTTTACTTCTGAAAAAAAATTGCAAAACAAACAAAAAAAAAGAGATTGAAATGATTTCCAAAAATCCACCCCCCCCTCCCCAAAATAAAAAAAAATAATAATAATTGCAAAAATCATTATTAAAAAAAAAAAAAAAAGAATAATTGATAACTTGTAGATAATATTACGCAACTTATCAATTAGCATGTTTATTAGGCCAGCCTGTGGACAGTCAAGGAAAATAAAAATCTCATTTAAATAATCATTTTCAAAGCTTCAAGGAGCCACTGCAAAGGAGTCAAAGAGCCACATGAGGCTCCAGAGCCACAGGTTGAAGACCCCTGCCTTAGAGCATAAATGTGAGAACGAATGTAATCATAAAGACCTAAAGAAGCTGTGAAGATGATCTGTTTGAAGTGGACTGCGGCGCCACCTTTTGGCCTGGAGTCTCACACACACTGTGGTGAAGATGTGACTCTGAACAAGGCGTGTGTTTGTTTTAGAAATTAATGGAGAACAGATTTTCTTTTTGACTCTACTTTTCTTTTTCAAGTCAACTTTTTCCCAGATCCAGCTCCAAGAGGTAAGGTATTTATCAACAGTTAGAGCTACACTTTGAAACCTGACAACAAGCTAACTTTGTCAGTGTGTAGCGTAGCTTAGCAGCTGCTATATTTCTCTCTCCTCACAGCCCGGTGCTCTGAGACGTGTCTGTAACATGTAACGTTAGTGAATCCTGGTTCTGTCCTACCAGAGCTCATCTACCAACTCCAACCTCACCAAGCAGAGCTAACGTAACCTGGCTCTTCATTTTATTGATAGACTCTCAAGTTTGAACAGACCACTGCAGAATAACTGCTGACTGTGGGTTGGAGACAACATTAGCACAAACACATTAACCTGGGCTTTAGCCTTTAGCTTGTGCTATATCTCTCCTGTTTATCTTTCTTCTCCTCTTCTGTCCTTTTATTGTCCAACAGTTAGGTTCCTGTGTCCACCATCACAATAAAACACGGATCTCATTGGACTGAGCAACTGCCTCCCTAGACTCGGATGTTGTGGACATTTTTGCTGGTTTATCTGAAAGGCTCTTTGTGAGTTAGGTGTGGTCCTGGATTGAGATCAGACCTCTGTGGACCAGGCTTATAGTTGAATACAGCTGTGTTTGGGTCCCCATAAAGTACTAGACAAAACAGAGTCCCCACAAGTGTTAAAGATGTGAATGTGTGTGTATGCATATCATTCACACAGAGGTTGGCGTATGGGCAATATGAGGACCCAATTCACATTAACAGTTACAAATAAAGACAAGTTAGCATCTGTACAGTACATTTTAAGGTTAGTATCATGGTTTGATGGAGTCCCTGTATAACTAATTTTTAATAAGTTCAAAGTCCTCTAAAGCTGCAAAAACCAGTTTGTATGTGAGTGTGTGTGTTGGACTCACTTTCATTCATACAGGAGCGATAGAGGATCTTAGCCTTGGTCACAGCCTCCAGTTCATCAGACTCTGAGGGAGCTTCTAGTAACTCTGACGGGAAAAAATCAATCTTTGTCAAAACACATGAAGTAAATGTAAGAAGTAATTTAGAGCCTGTTTCCAGCAGTGCAACTCATCAGGATGTAAACACAAGTCTATGGGAAACTATTCATCACAACAAAATAAACAGAACTCTCAGTGCTAAGGTTGCAATGTTGTTCATGTTAGCATTATGCTAGTAGCGACAAGATGAAAGAATGCGTTGATAAAAGGTGATGTTTGGTCGTTTGCTGCAACAGATTTAGTCAGATTGTGTCCAGTCTGTTATTTTGTCTCAAATGTGGAAAGTAAAGTTCTTGTTCCTCCTCTGGTAAAGATAAAAGTAAGATTATATCATAAACTCTGGATGTTTATGTGCAGTCTGTGGGCATACACACCTTTGAGTCTGATGTCTACATGCTGCCGCAGCCAAGGATAGATACCGTAGGCGGAGGAATCTTCAGGGATCGGGTTCTCCTTCAACCATCCACCACAGGAGAAAGTATAGAAGTCCTCACAGGGGTCCACAGTCTGATCCAGTTTACTCAGAATAGACCCCGCTGCACAGAGAGGGGGAGCGAAGGAGGAATTATAACCTTTAGGAATCAGATTATAACACAAGAGGACATGACTCCTCACCTGCTTCAATGCACTCTGGGGTCAGACAGAACTCCTGCTGACTGGATTTTTGAGACACTGAGAAGAAAAAATGTAAATAGGTTACACACATCCATCACATGATAAAACTACATTAATAGACATGAGGAAATGTTTACGAATGCTCTCTGCTGATTTGATATCTGGTGGAAGTGACAAAACTCTTGGAGCAAAAGCTTAAGGCATCCAAACCTTTTCCTCTTTTGAGTTATAATCAATAAAGCATCCACATGAACAGATAGCATCGTTAGCAGGAGGTTATGTGGAACAGAATCTGGACAGTGTGAGCCACGAAATGTCTTTCAGCATTTCAACATAAATAAATTTCACATTTTCATTCTCAAGTCTACACACAGTTGAAAAAAACAACTCTAGCATAAATTCCTCTCTGTCCTTTTCTCTTCCCTCAAACAGTCCTGTAACGCTGCCAAACCCTGTGTTGTGGTTTGTGGTCGTGTCATAACAGTTTCCTTAAATTTAAGTTGATGCCTCTTTCACTTGCAGCTGATTTCAACATAAAGATTGTCTGTGACATTGCAAATAGCCAATGAAAACTCAGGTTTCTGGGGGGCAGCACCTTGCACAAACACAGTTAAAAAAGGGCTTTTGTGTTTTTTTCTAGCATGTATTGTGTACTTTTGGTGCCACCACAGTATCTTAACATGATTCACAGCTCAGTACAATCTCTATTTTTATCTTTTTGGTGTTTTAGGACATCCTGATTTTAGCCTCTGTCTGTTGTCTCTTTAAGGCCCCCCGTCCCACGCCCCCCTTCCCTCTGATTGGCCAGATTTCTGGGGAACTATCAGGTAGGGGTGGACAAAAAATTTGATTCTTTTTTTTTTTTTTTTTTAAATTTGAATCTTTTGTTTTAAACTTTGTTTATAAGCTGGGATGAAAAAATTTACCACTTTTCTCCAGCAGAGGGCGAAATGTTTTTTTTTGACTATTTGGCAATGTGATGTCAGATCCCCTGAATAAATCCTAAAAACTGTGTCACATGTGATGAGCATTTTTCAGGAAAATATCACTACAAGTATTGTCTGTAGACATCATCATCATTATTTGACTTTTTTATATGGTCTGGGGTTAAAGAAGGAAATCAAAGATCACAAAAAAACTGTAATATCAAAGAAAGTTTGAGGCACGCTTCTTAAAAGCCAGTGACATTGAAAAAAAATAAAATGAAAAGGAATGAAAGACAGAAATATTTTTATATCATATTTTTCAAAATGCTGAAACTTTTTTTAACTTTTAATTTAATTTAATTTAATTTTTATTTATTTTATTTTAGTTCATTTTAATTTAATTTATTTAGTTTGTTGAATTTTTTTTAATTAAATTTTCTGTTTACAGAAAAGGAAAAGGAAAGATACAAAAAATTAAACTTCTGAACTACCACAACTTTTTCATTCACACTTATTCACACTACAAGAACAAAAAGAGCAAAAACAACACTTCATTGTGAGAGGGTGGCAACAAGTAGAAAAAAATGGTATCGCGTAGAGGAAGAACAAAAGAAAGGCAAGGGAACAGGAAAAGAAAGAAAAGAAGAAGAAATACACCTATGTATCTAAATATATTCATATAACCATAAATAAATAAACAAAATTAGCAGCTTAATAGTTCATTGGTTTTTGAGCTTCAATATGTAGGGTATCTATCAAATGCAGTAACTCTTATCAATCATTTTAGGATAAACCATCCAGTACAGAACATTTCAATCCGTCGTACTTTCATGTATCTGGAGTGATAGCAGATATCAGAGGGAGGTGGAGCGCCCCCAAATTTCACTTTCTATCAAAACTGAACAAATGCAGAGCAAAGTTCAGTTGATCCAGCTGGAGAGCAGTCACACAGAGTAAACAGCAGACTCACTTTCTAACCTCATGCCTGCCTGCACCGTGGAAAGACACCACCTGCACCCACCCAGCACTTTCCTTTATTCCTCCCTATAATCTTTATTTATACTGAACTTTCCAAAACACACAGCAGCTCTTTAACTTGGCCAGAGTGTCGATTGTAATTAGTTCACAGGTTTCTAAAAACAGCTCTCAGAAAGCCTCAAGAAGACAGAATAGAGCCACCCATTGTTTACACGACTCTGAGTGTGACCACAAGTTTACTCGTCCACTTCCTCCCTCGAAGGTGACCCGGAGCCGGCTGCTCGGACGTCTTGGCAGAACCGTGTGTTCTGTGATGTGGCTTTGAGGGCAAACAGAGGCAGAACGAGCCCATGAAGGGAGCAGATTTAGAAACCAAATCCCTATTGTGAACGGATGACTGGAGCGTTACAGGGCTGCGCCACAGTGTCTGACCTCGGCGGCTGACTGCGTGAGGGTCCCTTCAGGTTGGTACTCAAGTACACACTCGCTGCTTCAACCCTGCGTGACCCACTTGGCCTGGAACAACCTCGCGACTGCTGGGTCAGAACCTTTCACACACTCAGCCTTCGACAGATGCTCAGATGTCTGAGAGTCACGGCTAACGCTAACCTCATGTTCGGAGCAGAGACACCGAGAGGCCACGGACAAACACACGCATGTACAAACAGTGATTAAAGCACGCCAGCCTTTAATCCACGCAGAGAGGAGAGTAAATCAAACGCTTGGCATGCCTGTGTCTGCTCGCTCACGTGGTCGCAGCTTTTCCATTAGAGTGGGTGTGTGGTAATGCATACATGGGCACATAACATAATTACAATTCACTGCCACCACAAGAATGTCCACTTCCCTCAATAACAACTACACAATACTGACCCCTCCCCCGCATTCCCACCACAACCATCCTTACAACACACAGACTCTGACAGTGACATGAAGACCCACTCTGCAGGAGGAGGTCAACACCAAGAGAGCTGGGCGCAAAGATTACGACCGGTCTCAGGTCCAAGACTACAGTCAGGAGACGATTAGCCGAGCTAAACACAGAAAAAAAAAACAACTCTAGTTTCAACACATCTGGATGTTTCACACAGATTTTGTCAGCAGAACAGGATAAACTGGGGGGGCACATTTCCATGAAGCAAATGCTGAGTCCTAACCAGTTCTATTTACAACCTCAGAACCTTATGACATCAACGTCTGTGTGATTACCATGGTGATGGATCATTTCCATTCATTTCAATGGGCCAAAAACTTTGAAAAATGCTGAATATTTTCAAAAGTAAAAGGATTGGAGTTGTGAAAAGTACACACACTCTTTTCCTGAACATGTTGAACATTTTGAAATTTGAACGGGGAAAATCTGTGATATTTTGTTCAGGAGGGTGGCACGCCAAAAAATGTATGCAACAATAAGAAGTTAACTAAAGTTTGATTTCTACCATAATGACCATAATGACCGTAGACTGAGTGTCCAGTACCAAACTTTACTGATCCATACCGGACCACTTGGTGGAAACAGGGTTTAAAGGAATGGGTCTCAGATCTTAAGCTGACCCTTCTCCTCTTTGCCCCCAGGGGTAGAACGAGTCAGTAGGTCTATGACTCAGCTCTTGTGATTTTTTAGCACTATTACTGGATTTTGATGAAGATTGAGGTATACTATTGCAGCATTGTTGTGCAGTTGGCTTGTTGATTATTGAACCCCCCCCCCCCCCCCCCCCAAAAAAAAAAAGGAAAAAAAAAATTTAATTTAATTTAATTTAATTTAATTTAATTTAATTTAATTTAAATTAAATTAAAAAATAAAATAAAATAAAATAAAATAAAATAAAATAAAAAATAAAATAAAACTTGCACTTAATGGCAGCACCTGCAGCCGAATAACTTGAAGCACTGTTGTTGCACTAAATAGATAATAGATAAATCCTTGCTTGTGTTGTACGTCGCTTTGGAAAAAAGCATCTGCTAAATAAAACTGTAAACTGTAAACTGTCTCAAACACCAAGGTCTGCCTGTAGCCCCTCCTCCAATCATAGAGAAGGGGGTTTGTGAAGCTGAAAGTCTTACAGAGACAGCAGCCAAAACAAGGTGTTTAGACAGAGACCGACATAAGTGTTTTCCAGGAAGAAAAATCAGAGTTTTTTTTCTGAGCTGTAAATCATGTAAATAAGGACTAAATAAAGCCTTAATGTGTAGAAATATAAATAGACGGATATGAATTACTCCAGATTAAAAGCTAAAGGTCTTTAGTTTCCTTTAAACGCACTCAAGAGAGCTCAGAGGGTTCCGGAATGTAGTGACATCATAAGGGCAGAGAATTCTCTGTCTTTGACGTTGAACATTCTAGAACCCTCATTGATGGAGCCAAAGTAGAGACTGAAGGAGGAGAGAAGACTTTAACCAAGGCGGGAAACTCTGGGCCTAAAACATGAGACAATGCTGAAGAGCTAAAATCTGCTGTTTCCCCAGCGTCAACTTGAGACTGGCTCTGGAAGTACAGGAACTCACATACACACAGCACAAAGAATGGCTTTGGTCTAAAACGCTAATTTCGCTATCAGCACACGCTGTACAGGGGAATTTTTTACTATCTCAGCAGTTGAGAAGTTATTAGGATCATCTCATTGTCCAATCAGAGACACAGCTCAGGTCATGTGACTGACAGGCACCACATAGCTGTTAGAAAAGAAGCTCAAAGCCTGCATCATATCCAATATGGCCGCGTGCGACAATTGGTTTCATTACTCTGTATCGGGAGCAGACGGGCGATGTCACAGAGACTACGTCCGTATTTAATACAGCCTGTAGGGGGCACCAGAGGGCTAGAGCAAAGACAATAAAAGAAACATGTTTTGCCTCCCACCTGCGGCCCCCTGTCCACTATCCTGTGCTCATAAATTTAAGACAAACAAGCTTGAAAATATTTCATCTTAAAGCCTTTCATGCTGCACCTGTCCCACCTTTCTCGGGGTTAAAGACACTTTTATTATCCGGAGTATTTTGATTGTGGTGGTTTGGTTTTGAGCCTGGACAATAGGTGGAAATAACAGCTAATCTAACCCTGACACTTCTTTATCAGTGTTTTATAATGTCAGTGTTAATTAACCCACTATAAATAAACCCAAACACACACCCCACCCATAAGTCCTCCAAACAATCCCCTGCTTATTAATTTCACATACTGCAGGAGAAAAAACCCACAAAGTGTCAACATACACATTCTTTGCTCTGTTCCCAGAGCTGGCGAAGACTCCCACACTGCATTATGGGGAGTCAAAGTTCTGCATGTTGACGTGGGCGTGTATGAAACCCTATATGACCCAAAAATAGTTTGACACAACTTCCCCGCGCTCCCTCCACAGAGACCTTTGCTCCCGCTGCAGAGCTCCTGTGTGTATTTACATTCTGCATGTACTATAATCTGACGCTAACGTGCACGCCACGCGGGACGTTTCTGCCAAATTCCTGAGAAATTATAACGCAGGTTTAGAGAAAGTATGTGTGAGGACTTACCCAGGATGAGCGCGAGCAGCAGAGCAGCACACAGGCACACACACATGGCCAGGGCGATCCTGTAGAGACAACTGCTGTCCCTCTCCGGTTTAACCCCACTGCCACCTAAACGCTCCAGCTCCATGGTTTACTATATCACACACACATACAAACACACACTCACACACTCGCTCTTACTCTCTGGTGTGGAAGCTTTAAGTGAGAAAACACCATAAATCATAAACATTGAGTTAAAAAACCTGATTAAGAGAATAAATCCAAATTTAGAAGATCTGCACAAAATCTAAGACACGTCTGCTAAATGCTCTGTTAGCATGTCAGAGCAGACTTTGAGTAAAATGTGTCTCTCTCTGTGTGCTGCTATCTGTCTGTCTGTCTGTAGTAACTCTAACTTCACTCTGGTCCAAACTGTTCCTCCTCCTCCTCCTCCTCTCCTCCCATCCCTCCCTCTCTCCCCTCCTCCCTCCCTCCCTCCAGGACAGACAGGACCAGGCCTCCCAGAGATGGACAGAGCTGGTTTAATAAAATCAGGGACTCAAACCTGGACGTTATCTGTGTGTTTACCTCACGGTTATTAAAGTCAGCAGAGCTCGTTAGCATCGTTAGCATCGTTAGCTCACATGTGAAATCTAAATGTGTGTGTCTGATCTCCTGAACCCAACAGCAGGGTGCTCTGCTTCAAACATTTATCAGATCAGACAGTCAGGACAGAATTAGAGCCACACACACTCACACACACTCTCACACACACACACACACACACACACACACAGGGCGCTGATTACAATTGATTAATCCGCAGATGATGATGATGATGACCTGTAAAAACACATCAGGCCTTTTCGTCAGGATGCATCAATACTTTCTTTGAAGAGCCAGAGGTGCTGATGATAATGACACCGCAGCTCCTGATTGGTCCACTCCCTCCCCCTCATTCTGTGGTGAGAACCCTTTCTGCACGTGCTCATTAGGGTTTGGGGCGTTGGCCGCAAAGTCCTTATATAGAATTGACTTCCTGTGCAGCTAAAATCACCCATTCATCAAGCAGGCGAGTTCACCACAAAGCTATTGTTCTCCTTTGAGACTCACAACCGCTCGTGTCCTGCTTTTATTCACATTGTTTCACTTCAAAACTGAAACCTTCGCTCCAGTTTGGATCCCCTCCCGTCAATCTGCCGCTGAAGTCCAAAGCTGAATCTCACACAGCTTCATACTCCTGCTCCCCTGAAGACAAACCTCACTCTTCCTGTTTACACCAACATCAGAGTCAGTTTTGGTAGAAGTTATATCCAACAGGAAATGCCAACTCCTAAAATCTGCTCACTTTCAGATCTTGTAACTTGAAACCAAGAATGCAAAAAATTTTCTGGGCATCTCGGGAATGATTGTCATAATTTAGAGATGTGCTCCCCAGAGGAAACATGCCAACGATTTTGGGGACCTATGTCTTTCTCTATTTAGAAACTGGCAGAAATGTTTGGTTTTTCATTAAGTAGTAAAAAAAAATTAACTTGAGGGACAGCGAGATCCAAGAGAGGGCTATGGTGTGCCACTGATCACTAACTGACTCTTGCCAGTTGGTCAGCAAATCGTGTCAACTGCTCATTAATTTGTGTCAATTACTCAGCAACATGACCATATACGGGATTGGCACAAGACGCAGAGCAGTTGCCACAAGTCATTGAGAGATTGCCAAAATCACTAAGGAAATGGCAGGACTTGCCAAGTGATTGCCACAAGTCATTGAGAGACTGCCCAAATCACTAAGGAAATAGCAGGAGTTTACAGGTGACTGCCAGAAGTCACTGAGGGATTGTCAGGAGTCGCTAATGGATAAGCAGGAGTCGCTCAGTAATTGCCACAAGTAACTGAGGGATTGGCACAAGTCACTGAGAGATAGGCACAAATCACTGAGGGATTGCCCAAGTCACTGTAGGTATGGCAAAAGTTACTGAGTGATGGCAAAGGTCACTGAAGGATTGCCAAAGTCACTGAGGGATTGGCACAAGACACTGAGTGATTGCCCAAGTCATTGACTGACTGCCCAAGTCACCAGAGGTCTGGCACGCGTCAGTGGGTGATGGCCCAAGTCATTGAGGGATTCCCCAAACCACTGGAGGTCTTGCATGAGTCTCTGAGGGATTGCCCAAGTCATTGAGGGATTGGCACAAGTCTGTGAGGGTTTGCCCAAGTCATTAAGGGAATCCCCAAGTCACTGGAGGTCTGGCAAGAGTCACTGTAGGGATTGCCCAAGTCCCTGTAGGGATAGGCACAAGTCACTGAAGGATTGCCCAAGTCACTAAGGGATTGCCCAAGTCACTGTAGGGATTGCCCGAGTCACTGAGGGATTGTCCAGGTCGCTGTAGGGATTCCCCAAGTCACTGTAGGGATTGCCTAAGTCACTGAGTGATTGCCCAAGTCACCGTAGGGATTGCCCAAGTCACGGAGAGATTGTCCAGGTCACTGTAGGGATTGCTCGAGTCACTGAGGGATTGTCCAGGTCACTGTAGGGATTGACCAAGTCACTGTAGGGATTGCCTAAGTGACTGAAGGGATTGCCCAAGTCACCGTAGGGATTGCCCAAGTCACGGAGAGATTGCCTAAGTCACTGAGTGATTGCCCAAGTCACTGTATGGATTGCCCAATTCACTGTAGGGATTGACCAAGTCACTGAAGGATTGCCCAAGTCACTGTAGGTCTGGCATAGGTCACTGAGTGATTTCCACAAGTCACTGAGGGATTGCCCAAATCATTAAGGGATTTGCATGAGTTGCTGAGTGATTGCCACAAGTCACTGAGGGATTGCCCAAATCATTAAGGGATTTGCATGAGTTGCTGAGTGATTGCCACAAGTCACTGAGGGATCAGAGGTATACCATAAGCCACTTTTGGGTCTCGGCTCTGCTGGAGGGTTGAGTGCAGTTTTAATTAATATTCGTGTTCACGTGAGTTTATATGTTGCTTATGTTGATCTCACTTTGTTTTTATGAGTGTAATCAGTTACAGTTGGACATTCTGAATAACAGAAATAACATTTCTGAATAACTCTGAGATGGATTTTAGGCAATAGGACCAGACATTTTAGATCCCCTGAGGATAAATTTGTATTATTTAAAGATTTAAAACCAGATTTTCTTCATCAGGTTGACTTATTAACATCAAAGTGAGAAATTTTGATCACCAGAGGATGAATCCTACAGTATTTTCTTCCTCTGCCATCAACATATCTGGATAGTTTCAGAATATTCCTTAACAAATTTATGGTTCCAAGAAGAAAAGATTTGATGGATTCGAACATTTCTTGAGCAACACAAACACTTCTCTGCTTTTTGGCCCTGACCAGCTCCATCACTCTGACGGAGGTCACAGAGCTGACCTAAAGTACGATCCCTCAAAACCAAGCAGACAGATACAGCATGCCCTCTTTCTGCTCCCTCCTCCCCCTCTCAGACGTCCCCCGTGTCTGTTTTCTCTAACATCCCTCCGGGCTGTCATTAGCAGGAGATAAGCAACAGAAACAACACATGCAAGGACACATTAGTAATCTTCCAGCTTAGATTAGGGATGAAAAACTGCCTTTAAAGTTTTTATCTGAACACAAACATACATTCACGGCCCAGCACTACACTCTGTCTTCGACAGGTTGTGATCTCTCTGCGTTGTGTCCTAATCGCTCACAGATAAAGCTGAGAAAGAGGCAACGGTTTGAATCTGCTGACAGACACGTCTGCTCATCCTCAGTAAACACACCTCTGAAGGCCTTTCTGTATTTACGTCTGTGGGAAACACCCTTTCAAATTACAATGTGTCATCTCTCCCACTCCCACACTCAGGGAAAATAATCACAGCATGACTCTGTGAAAACACGGCATTAGCAGAGGGTCAGGAGCTGTTACTAAAAGTGTCTCTGAGCTTTTGTCTCAGCGTCAGAGGGAGACAATGTGCCAACGTGCTGGGATGGTGTAATTAGAAAGGTGCCGTCTCCTGGAGGAGGATCACACCTTCTGCATGTTTCACAGACGTGAAATTAAAACCTGTCCAAGTCCAGAAAGTCTTTTTTTTTTTTTCTGTGAACTGTTAGACATCACAAACTACAAGTGAGACAAGTTAACGGAAGGTGTCTGAGGCGTCAAACTTAACAAGGGGACATAAATGTTAAAAAACAGTAAAATACTGACAACTCTGCTGCCAGTAAAGTCATTTTTGTAGTGATGGTGGTTTGAAACCGTGAGTGTGGAGGGAACACAGTGGATATGAGACCCTCCTGTGCGTTGAGATGTTAGACTGTAGGTGGCACAGACTGTCCCTGCTCTAATCAAAATACTGCCCAGTTATATTTTTTATCCATTTTAAAGTTGGCCAACACACTGGTACAATCATCAGGCACATGGTCCGTGTCATGTGACGTACAGACAACCTGTCCGTGCCATGTGAAGCACATACCATGTGGAGCAGAGACAGTTGGTCTGTGCAATTGCGCTCAGTAAGTCCATGCTATGTGGCCTATGGACAACCGGTCTGTGCCATGTGAAGCACAGACAGCCAGTTCATGCTATATGGGGTACAGTCAGCCGGTCCATGCCATATGGAGCACAACTCAACTGAACTCATCTTTATTTATAAAGCACTTTAAAAACAACCACAGCTGAAACAAAGTGCTGTACACAAATAAACAAAACAAAACAGACAGAAATTAATTAAAAACAATGGATAAAATAAAGACACACAGACTGACGGTCCTCGCCATGTGAGGTACAGACAACCAAACTGTGCCATGTAAAGCATAAACAGCTGGTACACGGCATGTGAAGCACAGACAGCCTGTTTGTAGATGCCATGTAGAGCACAGACAGTCTACGTCAATGTAATCTCAATCTCATATCCATTGTGTTCCCTCCTCACTCATGGTTACAAAGACCATCACAGCGAAAACTACTTTTCTATAAAATAACCATAAAATACTGACAGCAGGGTAGGCAGGATTTTATGGTTATTTAACAGAGAAATTTTCCTGTTATGTATTTAAACATGACAGGATATTACAGTTCAAATTTTTGTTGAAATCAAAATTTAGTTATTTTCTACGTGTAGTTTTGGAACTGACTAATCAGTCAAGTTTCAGTGACTTCCATTAAAAAAGCAAACAGCTCAACAGGAAGCTCTTAACTAAGCTCTGAATAAACTCGTACAGACGGCGTTAAAATGTTGAGACAACAGGAATCCTTTTATTGGTTGGTATATCTTGTGTATTTGGTAACAAGGAGGCGTTTCTTTCCCACGTGAATAATAGGTAGCATTGTTTTCATAACAGTGATTCGGAGTCGAGGGTTAAGGTATCGTCCGGCATTCGCTGATGTCGTGAAGGCTTTTTGATATTCGTCTTGGTTTGTTCATTCTGCAGCACATGAACCGACACAGACAGTTTGTAAATATGGCGTTTTGGTCTCCAACCGTCACTAAGTGATAAAGTTTCATTCAAACACAGCACGGAGGTGAGTATTTGGAAAGATAGTGTGGTCTTTGTAAACAGTCTGCAGTGCTTTACAGGAAGTGCATCGTTATACTTGAGGATGTGCTTCGAGCAGATGGTGGCATCAAGGTGGAAGAAGGTCGTGGTCATTTCTCCTGGAGGTCCAGCAAAGCCTCAGAGGCAGGTCTCAAAGTGAGCCGTGCTGCAGACCCTGTTTGTTCACAGTCTCCACACGTGTCAGACACGTCCGCAGAGAGCAGCCTCAGTCCCCGAACAGTTCCAGTCTTTTGGTTTTTGCTCTGACAGGATGTTACCGCGCAGTGACCATCCACAGGCCCAGAGCCACGTTAGCTGCCAGCAGAGCGCTGCCCGCCAGCAGCAGGAAGAAACCAATCAGCTCTCGCTTCTGACGATCCGTCACCACGGAAACCAGCGTGGCCTCCAGCAGAGCGTTCATCATCCACTGACCGTCCAGAGCGAAACATGGGACGGAGTTCACGACGGCTAACGCGCCGGAGAGGGAGACCAGATACCTGAGGGGGCGGAGGGTTAAAGGAAAACATGGATCAAACAACTCTCGTCAGTTCATCTTCAAATCTCACTGGATTAGAGCTCCCCCTGCTGGTCGGGTGCAGTATGGGCTTGAAAGGGACACTAAAAATCAAGTTAGTTCTTATCTGCTGATTTATGGTCTGGCTCCATACCTCAATACCATTTTCACAATTAAGACAAAAAGGGAATAAAATTCTATATGTACCTAAATTTAGCAAAGGTAATCTAAACTAAAAGGTTTTTCAATTTTTGAATTTGTACATGTGATGTCTTAGTTTCTTTTTATTCTATGAAATTTTGTAAAGCTGGAAAAAAATGAAATATTTAAAAAAAATTTGAACAAAAAAAATGCACAAATGTTGAAAAATGTGAATAAAAACTTTTCAAAAATCTCAAAAAATGGAACTTTAAAAAAATGTGCTAAATTTACCAAAAAATTAAAGCTTAATATATATAAAACAATTTCAAACATTTTTAAAACACACACAAAAAAACAAACAAAAAAAAAAAAAATATATATATATATATATATATATATATATATATATATATATATATATATATATATATATATATATATATATATATATATTAAATGTAAAGTTTTTAACAAACTTGCAAGAAAAAAAGTTTAAAAAAAAGGACTTTTCAAAAACTTGCAAAAATTTTGTTTTCAGAAGTTAGCCAATTTTTTTGATATTCTAAAATTTTCAAAAATGAACATAAAAAATATTAAATGTCAAATTTTTAACAAACTTACAAAAAAAAGTTTAAAAAAAGGAATTTTTAAAAACTTGCAAAAATTTTTAATTCAGAAGTTAGCCAAAAAATATATATATATTTTAAATTTTTTAAAAACTAACGTAAAAAATTCAAAAACTTGCAAAACTAGAACAATTTGAAATTTTAAAAAACTACAAAAATTTCAAACAATTTTAAAGTACCAAAAATTTGAAAAATTTTAGACAATTGAAATGCCTTTGAAATCTATAGACGTCAACTCAATTACAGCCATTTACTGTGTCTATAGAAGTAAATAATGTTTTTCGGGGGTCCCCAAACATCAACTTTTATCATGAAAGGAAGAAAGTAAAACGCTGGAAAGTTGCACAAAAGGACCCAAAGTTTGAGAACTTCAATCAGGAACGTCTGCGTTTCTGAGCAATGACGGGTTTGACTCAGCGGATGCAGCTCGGACAGGCGCTCATCAGACGGGAGAAGTGCCTCTTGACTGCGGGGCCAAATGATTGGATGCTGGAAAGGAGCCTGGGAAATAACAGACATTAGAATATGTGTGTGGGCCAATCAGAGCTGACCCCTCTCTGGAGGAAGCGTTCAGCTCAGACGGCTCTCTATCCACCGAGGCCATGAATTAGACTCCTGTCCTTTAAAGAACAACATCGTTTGTTCTGATGTAACGACTTTGACAGAGCGGTCACATTTCTGCAGCCAGCAGCTCCAGCATCCATCATCTGATTACGTCTGGAGGGCTTTTCATGAGAAAGGATACTTGCAGAAGGTTTCCAGGAAGACGGGCAGGTCCAGGTTGAGGAAGCCGAGGCGAGGGATGAAGTTTGTGAGGCTCACTGAGAAAAGAGACGACAGGTTTTATGAATCAGTCAGTCAGATTAAACAACAAACACCTCCTACGTGTCATCACTCTGCGTGTACCTGCGTACTGCAGGTGAGGCGGATACCCCACAAACAGCATGTGTGTGTTGGGCGGGTGTGTGACTCGGATGAAGCGGGTCTGGTTCTCCAGAGACGGCGTGACGCAGATGCTGGCGGCGGAGTGGGAGTGAGCGGCGCAGTCGTCACTGGTTCTGCACACTTGTGTCCCCGTCACCATCTTTCTCACGGGCATGCAGGCGTACTGAGATCACACAGAGGAGACACAAGGAGGAGACGCGGAGGAGTTCAGTGTGCTGCAAACAAACTTCACTTTTTACAAGACAAACATGATCCAACAAAACAAACAAACAAGTAGATTTTTCTCTCCTGTGATTGAAAACAGTTTTTAATAGTTTAACAAACTTTTATTTCCAGGGAACAACAACATCCTTTTTATCAGGACCTTAATCCGTTTTAAAGAGCACTAAATGTTCAGTGCAGGAGATAAAGAAATGAAATCACAGAGCAGCTTATTTTCTGTCTCTTTAACGAGGAATGAAAAGTTGAACGACTGTTCTCAGTAAATGAATTAAAAGTGTTTCTGTGCCCCGAGCTCGTGATCGCAGCAAGAGGAAAATAACAAGAATTAAATAAAGGAAGAAATAAAAATACACTCCACTGTCTGAGATCTGCTCACATGATGCTGCAGTCACAAAAAACCCCAGCCTGAGCGTGTGTGTGTGTGTGTGTGTGTGTGTGTGTGTGTGTGTGTGTCACCTCTCTGTCCTTCCTGCCCTGCGGGCTCATGTAGGAGAAGCAGAGATCTGTCAGGCTGTTGTTGCTGCAGCAGTCCATCGTCCCGTCCAAACGCTTGAAAGCTGGAGGGAGATAAAAGAGATAAAAGAGACAAAGGAGATAAAAGAGATACAGGAGAGTCAGAGAGTTTATTAGATCAGCGAGAACACAGCAGGTCTAATCAGACAAACACAGACTGATGTCAGCGAGGAGCTCTGCGCTGATTACAGAGAACAGACCGTCACACACGTTATGATCCCGCCGAGTCCTCTGACGTCATCACAACCTCAGAGCGCGCTCTCACACACGGTCACATGACTTATTCAAACCCTGACACACACCCTGACCATCTCACTAACGTCACATCTCTAACACACGCCGTATCATCCCCTACTGCTGCAGAAACTGGAGCGTTATGGAAAAGAGGTGCGACACTAAGCTGGAGGAGAAGTTATTCAAACAAAATGATTCTAAATGTAAAAATGAACAAAACGTTCTAGAATATTCTAGAAGTGGAACTTGTGGTGTTCCACAAGGATCAGTTCTGGGACCCAAGTTATTTACACTTCATTTAAATTATATTTGATACTTGTGAAATATTTAATAAGTTGAAATTTGTAATTTTTGCAGATGGCACATAAAAAAAAATTTTGCAACAGTAAAAAGGAGCTGATCATATTAAAAGAAAAGTTTGATATAAATATTAAATATTCAAATGAATAAAAAACCAAATATATAGTGTTGGGTGGTGTTGTATGGAGGACTGAAACTGCTAAAATTAAATACATAAATAAATTTAAAAAGTAACTATTAAAAAAAAAAAAAATTGTCAAAAAGTATTAAATACAAAGATTAAATAAATTAATAATTAAATAAAAATATATTTTAATTAATTCAATAAATGTGTTATTAAATATTTAAATAATTAATTAAATGTGTATCTAATCTAACACCACATTGATAATTTTTTCAAACAAAATTATTAATCTATTTAACTATTTAAATATTTATTTGGTTATCTATTTCTATATATTTTATTTTGGCACTTTTAGTCCTCAAAATTGTTTGGACTTAATAAAAATGAATATAAAATAAAGTGACAAAATTAAATACATAAATTAAATACATAAATTAATATAAAAGGTAATTATTGAAATAATTAAAATTTAAGAAAAATATTTAATGTAAGGATTAAATAAAGAAATAACTATATAATTAAATAATCAAATGAATCAATAATTAAATAGAAATATATTTTCATTAATTTATAAATGTGTTACTTAATATCTAAAAAATTAATTAAATGTGTATCTAATTATTTAAAAGGAAATTTGTCTTATGTAACACCAAATTGATAATTTTTTCAAATAAAATTATTTATTTATTTAACTATTTAATCATTTATTTAGTTATCTATTTTTATATATTTTATTTTGGCACTTCTAGTCCTCCATATTGTTTGGACTTAATAAAAATAAAATAATAAAATTATAATAAAATAAAATAAATAAAATTAATACTTAATGGAATTGAAACTAAAAGAGTATGTGAAACTAAATTCTTGGGAGTCATTTAAGATCATAAACTAAGTTGGAAGCCAAATATAGAATGTATAAAAAAAATTGAAGAAATAAATTTAATTCTGTTGGTATTATTTATAAAACAAGCAATATGTTGAATTAGATATGTCTGCATTTATTGTATTTCTCTCTTATGATGCCATAAATGTCATACTGTGTTGAGTTTTGGGGGAATACATATATAACATTTATAGATCCTATAATTCAACTCCAGGAAAGAGTTATTAGAATAATAAATCTCCCTATCGTGAAACTACAAATTAATAATTTACAGAGTCTTGCACCTTGAAATTCTTAGATATTGTAAACTTCAAAACATTAAAAATACTATTTCAAACAAAGAATAATAGGCTTCTCAACTGTATAAAAAAATAGAATAATTCATATTCTGTACTGGAGATTGTAACCATAATCAAGACTTAAAAAACTCTGCTGGTCTGAAGCTCTGCGCCCTCCCTGGACCCTCACCTCGGCCGTGGGCCCAGCTGGGCTGTAGGCTGGAGACGGGGACGCAGTACCCGGTCTGCGGGGTGTGAGAGAGGCGGGACAGGCAGCTGCTCCAGTCCTCCACCCCCCTGACGGGACAGTCCTCCAGCCCCGTCACGATGTCCCCGACTGACAGACCCCGAGGACCGTCAGCTGCAGAGCCCTGCTCCAAACGCACAGAGAGAGAAAACAGTGTGAGCGCCGCAGCGACTCCTGAACCAACAACCGTCTGTAGATAAACTAAGAAATATTAACCAGGAAATCATATTTAAAAATTAACTGACAGTAAGAGCAATGTCTCTTTATGATCTGCAGGAAAACGCCCAGTGTCCACAGGGGGCGCCAAAGTCAACACAAACAGGAGCTTTAAAAGGCGAGACACATCAAATACTGTTCAACATGATTATAGTTTTAAAAACCCTGACGGTCTGACCTGGACCACCTCGGTGACCAGCGCCCCGGCTCCGGTGTAGTACATGGGAAAAAGAAAAACAGGAAGCAGGAAGAGGATGGCCAACGCCGCCACGCACAGGACGAAGTTATGCCAAACTCCTGGAGAGAGAAAAAACAGAAAGAGTCAAACATGAAGAAGCTTTAGAATGACTGAGTATGTACAGCAGCAGATTAGGGACACAGATTAAGAATAAATATTTCAGGAATAAAGTCGCAATGCTAAAACTTTAAAGTCGTAATTTTGTTAGGACGATTTCTGAATGGAAGGAAACAAAACTCTTTATGGAACAAGAGTGAAGTGTTCATGTAAACAAGTTTAAAGTCACAGTGTCACAAAATCAAAGTCCTAATAAAACCAGATTAAAGCCCAATAATGTGAGATTAAATTTGTAATGCTTCAAGATTAAACTTGTTATGTAACAAAATTAAAGCCAGTGTTAATAGAAGAAGTGGTAGTGTCACAAAATTACCAATTAATGTTACCAGATTACAGTCACAGTGTACGAGATTACAGCTCTAATGTAACCAGATTGAAGTCATAGTGTTGCCGGATTAAAGTCCTTTTTTAACTAGATTAAGTACAAGTATAACAAGTTTAAAGTTCTAATATAAAGAGATTAGAATTACAGTGCAACCAGATTAACATCCTTGTTACCAGATTTAAATCCTGATATTACGAGATTATAATCCCAGTGGACGAGTTTGGAGTTCTAATATAACCAGATTAAAGTTTTAGTGTTACTATATTAAAATCCTGATATTACAAAATCAAAGCTGCGCAGTCACAAGATTAAAGTCCAAGTGAAAACAGATTAAAGTCGTTTTATTACGAATTAGAGTTGCAGTGTTTTTTTTATTTAAATCAGGATGTCAGGAGATTAAAATCATAACATTACCAGATTAAAATCCTGATATTACAAAACTGAAGTCCTTATGTTAAGAGATTAAAACTGGTTTGCTTCAAGATTAAATGTGTTATGTAACAAAATTAAAGTCCCGGAGATTAAAGGAGCATTGTCACAAGATTAAAGTTCTTATGTTACTAGATTTAGGTCCAAGTGTTACCAGCTTTAAGTCCTGATATAATAAGATGTTAAAAATTGTTAATTTACGACATTTAACTCACAGTTTCAACTTTTTATCATGAATTTATTTCAGTAACACCCATCTTTAATCTCTGAAGGTTACATCTCTGACCTCATTATAGCTTTATCATCTACTTTAAACCTTAATCTGAGCACAGAGGGTACAGAAATGTACGTGAATGAACAGATGTCTCTCAAGTTAAGGTAAACTGGATCAGTGTGGATCAGTGTAGTTGGTATACGAGGCCTGCTGTTCACAGGGTTAAAGCAGGAAACATGAAAACCTGACAGTCAGACCCTGACTGTGATCTGGACTCTGGATCCTCTCTTCAGACTGCTGGACTCTGAATGTTTTCCATAAATCTGGTCTGTACCATGGCGCGGCGAACCACAGCCTGCTAAGAATAACCTCCTATACCATTTTAAACACGCAGGAGGAACACGGTCACCAGAAACCACAGAGGGAGAGTTTTCACTGCCACTCCAGGTCACACAGTCTCATTTTCCTGAAACACACGGAGGAGCAACAGGAGCCAGCAGGAGGTCAGAGGAGGAGAAACAAGGAGCTGGTTCCTTTGTCAGAGTGAAAACACACACACAGACGTCCAGAGGAGGTGCTCAGATCTCCTCCTTCGTGACGTCCAGAGGAGGTGCACAGATCTCCTCCTTCGTGACGTCCAGAGGAGGTGCTCAGGTTGCGTCACCTGTCTCTGCTGGATTAAATAATAAACAGGTTATGTGAGGAACCCCTGCGTTCAGAGCGTCTCCTCCTCTGCTGAGGACAGACAGACGCAGAGAGACAGACGGGTAAATAAACCCAGCGTGATGTTATGTCACCGCCCCCCGATGGGAGCAGCGCCCCTCTCTCTGAGCCTGGTTTGTCATGTGACCTGATTGGACGTCAGGGTTGGCAGCCTGCAGACAGACCCAGTTATTCACTCGTCGTATGAAGTTGTGGAAAGCTTTGAGGAAAATGTTTTCCAGTTTGAGACAGGGATGGTTCAGAGGTTCAGAGGTTTAGAGCAGCTCTGTGCTGCCCCCTAATGGCTGCAGGAGCTCAGAGTCTGAAAACAACCTCAGTTTGCTGTTTGACCCTCCAAAGAGTCAGATCACGCCCAGAAACCTCATCTCCTCTTCTTTCAGGAGCTGCTTGATGTTTTTTGTTGCCCACATACTTGAAGAGTTACGGTAATGAGAACAGCTTGCATCAGTTATTGACTGTGTTTGGATCGAAATGTCAGGTGGATTCCTGAGTTACACTCCTGAAGTCACCGTAAAGCTCACCTCTTCTTCTTTAAGGAGCTGTTTACAGTTTCTTTCTTGCCCAAATGGTTGTGTATTTACGGTAATTTAAAGAGCACTTGAAAATGAGAGCGCAGCCTGTGTTCTGATGGGTTTAAAAGCCTTAAAAGAGGCAAGCAGCAGAGGCGTCATGTTTGACCTTTAATAACTCGAAATAAAAGATTTTTATGGATCTTTCCAGTGACTCTGGAAATAAGACAATTTATCCTAAATGACAGGACACACGCTTAGTTAATTTTCTTTTTTTGCTGTAAAGATGAGATGGTCGCTCTTTCTGGTATGTTTAGTACGTAGGTATTAAGTATATTATGTATATTGGTAAATTGCTCAGTTTGTCTGACCTCAGACAAACTCACCGAAAAACACTTTCACTCCTGCTAAAGAGACTGTGAGGAAAAATGAGTTTTATCTGGACTGAAGCGCCCCCTATTGGCCCAGAGTCTCAAACACACTGTGCTGAAGACGTGACTCTAAACCAGGAGTGTGTTCGTTTTGGAAATAAATACAGATCAGATCTTCTTTTTAACTCTACTTTTTTGTGCTTTAGCCTTTAGCAAGTGTTTTAACCTTTAGCCTTTAGCCTTTAGCAAGTGTTTTAACCTTTAGCCTTTAGCCTGTGTTTAAGCTTTAAGCACATGTTTGAGCTTTCAGCCTGTTTTTTAGCCTTTAGCTCATGAACTAGCTTTAAGCCTGTTTTTATGCCCTTAGCCCATGTTTTAGCCTCTGGCTCATGAATTAGCTTTTAGCCAATGTTTGAGCTTTAGCCCAATGTTTGAGCTTTAGCCCAATGTATTAGCTTCAAGCCTGTGTTTTAGCTTTATCCCATGCATTAGCCTTTGGCCTGTGTTTTAGCTTTAAGCGCATGTTTTTGTTTTTTTAGCCTGTGTTTTAGTCTTAAGCCTATGAATTAGCTTTTTACCTGTGTTTTAGCTTTAAGCCTATGTATTAGCTTTTAGTCTGTGTTATAGCTTTTAGCCTGTGTTATAGCTTTTAGCCTGTGTTATAGCTTTTAGCCTATGTATTAGCTTTTAGCCTGTGTTATAGCTTTTAGCCTGTGTTATAGCTCTTAGCCTATGTATTAGCTTTTAGCCTGTGTTATAGCTTTTAGCCTGTGTTATAGCTTTTAGCCTATGTATTAGCTTTTAGCCTGTGTTATAGCTTTTAGCCTGTGTTATAGCTTTTAGCCTATGTATTAGCTTTTAGCCGGTGTTATAGCTTTTAGCCTGTGTTATAGCTATTAGCCTATGTATTAGCTTTTAGCCTGTGCATACGCCTTTAGCCCATGTTTAGCTTTGAGCCTGTGCATACGCCTTTAGCCTATGTTTTAGCTTTTAGCCTGTGTATTAACCTTTACCATTTGTTTTAGCTTTTAGCCCTTGTTTTAGCTTTTAGCATTTTTTTTTTGCTTTTAGCTCATCCTCAAGCTTTAACCTGTGTTCCAGTCTCTAGCCTGTGTTTTTTCTTGTGTTTAACTCCTAACCCTGTGTATTAGCCTTTAGCTCATTTTTAGCTATTAGCCCATGTTTTAGCCTTTAGCTTGTGTTTCAGCCCTTCACTCCCTGTGTTGCAGCTAATGTGACGCTAACACTTGGTCATACATAGCTGAGGGGATAGCGCCTGTTGACATTAGCGTCACTGTTAGAGAATCAGAGATCAAACATTTCTCTGCTCGGGCTGTAGTAGAGGGAAAATATGAAAAAAACTTTTTAATAACTTCAACTTTTTACAAATTTTACACCAAATGTCGCACAAACATGACTCCTCACTGCCTCCAGGAGGCGCTCTGACCACATTTCAGCAGACTTCAGTAAAAACCTGTGACAGAGGATTTCTCCTGATATGATCAGAGTCTCTGTCCTTCTCCTTCTTATCATCAGCTTCATGAAACTTTATTCCTCCGTCGTTATTTTCTCGTCTGCTCAAAAAGCCTCTCCGCTCTTTTCTTCTTGACCAAACAACGTCAAAAACAATCAGACGGTAACCGGCTCCCACTGATGTCCCCTACAGGCCACCGTAGGAGACGTTCATGGGCTCGTTCACGCGTCAGTAACTGGCAGCTTCATTAAAAGCTAATCTCCTTCATGGAGGAGTGGAGTGATTTGATGTGAAGCAGCTGAGAGCTGTTCACAGAGCTGAGGGTGACCTTCAGAGGAAGAACAGAGGCCGGCGTTCAACAAATACCTCTGATTAAACTGGGATCAGGATTATAATCTGTGTCTGACACAGCGATGGGAGCGATGGGAGCTCTGGGAAATGAAAAGTCTCACCAGCACAGAAGATGCGGAGCTGCTGGACCGGGGAGACCAGGTTGAGGTGTGTGGTGAAGAGATCCACGAACGCACCGGGATAAACCACGAACACGAACATGCCGAAGCCGTTCACTCGCACCTGCTCCCTGAAAACACAGAGAGGAGAGTCACATACAGAGTTTAAAAACAAAGAAAAGAAAGTTTGATAAACGTTAATCAAAATTATTTTAATGCAGACTTCAGTTTCGATGCTAGTTGATATCCTAAAAAAACATTTTTCCGAACCAATTTAGAGTTTACCACTTTATCTAGATATCTTGATATTAGTTATCGATTTTTTTTTTTTTTTCAGAAGTTTTAAACTTTTAGTAAATTAATAATTTTATATATATATATATATATATATATATATATATATATATATATATATATATATATATATATATATATATATATATCGCAAAATTATGAAAAAAAGACAAATTTTTGAAAATTCAAAATCAACATTTTTCCAAACCTCTGAAATAAAAATTGCATTTTGTGCCGCTTGAAGAAAAAAATTATCATTTCAAATTTTTTTCCATTTTGGAAATTTTAGTTATTTTCTTGCAATTTTTGCAAGACAACACACACACAATTTCATAAATTTCAAAATAACGTCTTGTTTAGATAATTATTCACTGGTTTAAACTATATTTAGAATTTTACACACTCTAAAGTTTTTATTGTGAAGATAAAGTAGATTTTGTGGCTCCTGAATGACTTTAATCCAGGTGAGCTGAGGAGAAAAATGGCTCCTGCCAAAGTAAAGGTTGCAGACCTCTGCATATTCAATAATTTAATTTTTAATTTAATTCAATTTAATATAATTTGATTCAGTATAATTTAATAATTTAATTTAATTCAATTATTTACTTTTATTTCATTTTTTAATTTAATTTTATTATTAAAGTAAATTTCATTAAATTTAATTAAATTTAATTTAATCAAATTCAATGTAATTATTTTATTTTTATTTCATTTCCTTTTATTTTATTTTTAATTTAGTTTAATCTAATTTAATTCAATGTTATTATTATTTTTTTCATTTTATTTTATTTAATCATTTAATTTAATCTTATTTTATTTTATCATATTAAATTATATCATTTAATTATTTTTTATTTCATTTCATTTTATTTCTTTTAATTGTTTTATCTAATTAAATTATTTAATTCATATAGGAACCATGTAAAATATTTAACGTTAATGTCACCATTTGATGCATAGTACCAGAGTTAGCTTACAGCTGATTTACATCTGCAGTTTCTTGGCGGATCACAAAGTATAATATAGTCACATGTTTTAATTTTCTTTTTTTAGAGTGTTAATAAAAGTGTAATCATCTCTGTCTCTGTCCCTCTGTGTGTGTTTTGGTGGATTACCTCAGTGCTGCCACCGCGTGGCCGAGCTCGTGTATGACTCCGCTGACGAGCAGGGCGGTGAAGAAGTAGGCCAGCTGACTGGTGGGTAGGTTGACACCTGGGACCTGAAAGAAGAGCGACACCTGACTGTGAGTGAAGGAGGGACGCTGATGGATCACGCTGAGACAGACTGCAGCTGGTTTCCTGTTTTTGTGTTTTATAAACCTCTCTGACGGGAGCAGTGAAATAAGATCTCCATTACAGAGGAGCGTCTCCTTCCTCTCCTCTTTCCTCTCCCTCCTCTTATTAAACCAAACCTCTTGTTTTCTCTGTGGTCGGCACTTTCCTCCCACACTTGGCCGTGTGCTGCGTTTTCTGCAGCTCCCTGATGAATAGCGGCTTATAAATGGCCGACTAATAGCCTCCCATGAATCACCCACGGCGCTCCACCGGGGATAGAGCTCACATTAACACGCAGCTATTTGACACCTCGATGAGCGGAGAGTGGACGGCAAAAATGCTCAACAAGAGCCCTCCACGTAATGAGGGTCATTTTTCTGCCCCTTCATTTGAATATCGCTCGCTCTGTGTGAACTTTTCAAGGACGTTTCAACCAAAAACCTGTTAGAGACACAGGACCAAACAAAAACTCATTTCACCGAGTGGCTTTACACAACAGAGTCTAACAAAGCATGAATTAAAGATCAGATTTAATGATGGTTAAAGGGGAAATTCACTCCGTACAGCAGCTGACAGAGAGAGATCAATGTGAGAATCCGGGCTGCATGATATTAGGAATAAAATGATGTGATATTTGTGTTTCCTGTGATATTTACTGACATATTTATTAAGTTTACAGCTTCACTCGGTTCAGCTGAAATCTCCCTGAAATGATGGAAACAGACTCTCAGCTGAATGCCTCTGTAAACTCTGATATGTTGGCAGAGAGTCTTTATTATGTTGATATCTGTTAGTTATTTATAATGATCTGTGATATTTCCTTAAAGTGATTCTTCTCACATTAAGCAACTAGAAATGATGAGTTAAGCAATATTATCAGTATATGTTTTCAAATTCAAGTTTCCATCAAAAATTTTAGAATTTCACAATTTTTGCAAATTTTGCAAATTTTTAATACTTTTTTTTTGCAAGTTCTTGAATTTTGGATTTTAAAAAAAAAATTTGGAAATTCAAATTTTGTGCAATTTTTGAAAAAATTTTCACATTTAAAAAATATTTGCATTTTTGAAATTTAAGCATTTTTTTTTTAATTTTAAATTAAATTTCAAAATTTTAAATTGATCTGATATTTCCTAAAAATAATTCTTCTCACATTAAGCAACTAAAAATGACAAGTTGAGTAATATTATTAATATATGTTATAAAATTCAAGTATTAACCAAAATTTTAAAATTTATTCAAATTTTTTTTAACTTTTTTTGCAAGTTTTTGAATTTCAAAAAAAAAATTGCATCTTTTTTATAAACTCAAAATTTTGTGCAATTTTTGAAAAATTTTCACATTTATAAATATTTGCATTTTTGAAATTTTGGCAAATTTTTAATATTTCAAATTAAATTTCAAAATTTTAAATTGATCTGATATTTCCTTAAAATAATCCTTCTCACATTAAGCAACTTAAAATGACAAGTTGAGTAATATCATTAATATATGTTATGAAATTCAAGTATTCACCAACATTTTAAAATTTATTCAAATTTTTGAAACTTTTTTTGCACGTTTTTGAATAAAAAAAAAAAGAAATTTGGAAATTCAAGTTTTGTGCAATTTTGAAAAATCTTCACATTTAAAAAATATTTGCATTTTTGCAAATTTTTCAAAATTATTTGCAATTTTAAATCTTTAGCAAATTTTCTAAATTGCAAAAATTTCCCCAATTTTTGCAATTTCAAATTTTTTGCAATTTGGAATTTTGTGCAATTTTTTGTAAAAATTATTAAATCAATATTTTTTCTAATTTTGAATATTTTTGCAATTTTTGCAGACATCACATGTAAAATTTCATAAATTTTAAAATAACTTCTTGTTTCAATAATTATTCACTACATCTTAACTAGATTTTGTGGCTCCTGGACAACTTAAACCCAGGTGAGCTGAGGCTGAATGGCTCTTATGAAAGTAAAGGCTGTTAGCTTTAAACCTTAATTGTTAAATAAAGCACCTGAAGTGGTTTGAACTATAAGCAAACTGACAGATTGTCAAAATCTCTGCTGTGCTCTGCTCACATCCACATCTCCTTGTCTCCCAGTCGCTCCACCACTCACGCTGCACACCACGCGATCCAAAACAGCAGGTGAGACGACAGAGCACAGACAAAGTGCTTTAACTGTGCAAGCTGCTGCATGTAATGTGGTAAAATAAATCAATGGATGCTCATTTAGATCTGTTAGTGATGTGACTGGGCGTAGACAGGCTTCATAAACTCAATATAACTCACATAACCCTGTGATATAAATATTGTGTATGCTCACTTCATGATGATGACACTGAAATGTTAAACTGTGCAGCCCTGTGAGAAATAATCACATGTGAGAAAGGTACGTACCACCACCTGCAGGACCTGCTGACCCCCCATCTTGGGGTTGTTGGTGGTCATCTGAGCGAGCGTCTGCTGGAGCGTCCTGATCAGCAGAACCACGGAGCCCATCATGGACAGGATCCCGAACACCAGACCGCTGTTGAACCTGGAAGAAGAGGGAGAGTAACACGGTGATGCCTGTTTCAGAGGGTGTAAGCTGGAACACGTCGCTGACATGACGCTCAGAGCGGGTCTCACCAGAGGCGCTGAGCCTGGGGGTTGATCCGGGCGCAGTAAGCAAACAGCCGGTTGAACATGGTGGTCTGCCACCGCACGTGGAACGGAGACAGCATCAGCCCCCGACTCGCCAGCCATGACTCGTACCTGATCCGATGAGTCACTGAGGACTGAGAGGAGGACGTCTGATGAAAACCTGACACCAGCTCTGATATTTAACAGTTTGTCTTTAACATCTTCTGCTCTCATCTCTTTCCTTTCTGTCACCTCCGTTAACATACGTTCAGTTTATCTGAGGTTTTTCTTTTTTATTTTTATTTCATCTGTTTTAATCTTTGTTTTTATTTCTATTTTAATATTGTTTAATTTTCTTCATTTATATCTGTAGTTTTAATCTTGTCCTTATATTTCTCTTTTACTTTTATTTTTTTCAAAGCACTTTGTATCCCTATTTTGAAAAGTAGATTCATATGAAAATGTTATAATACTAGTATTTATTTTCATTATTATTATTATCACTATTATTATTATTATTATTATCAATATTATTATTATTATTATAATTATTATTTTTATTATTATTATTATTATCAATATTATTATTATTATCATTATTATTATTATTATTATTATTATCAATATTATTATTATTATTATTATTATTATTATGCTGCCGACAAGTAACAGACTGTTGCTATAGAATTTTGACCAATTACGATCAAGTCCAGCCAGATACCATAGATCTTATTTACTATTAAAAAGCAATAATTTGGCAAAGTGATGGTATTTTTTTTCTGAATTTTAACTAAGGATTTTTTATCCAATATTATTGGACTTGTCATAACTGTTCAGTTTATAATTCACTTTGTTTTAATTTTTTTGTTTTAATTTTACCATGTCTGAGCTTTAACAGTTTGTAGATTATTAATTTAATGTCCTTTTTTTTGCAAGTTGATTTTAATTTATTATCTTTCATTTTGTCATTTTATTATCTTATTTATCACATCCACTGTGTTTATCTTGGCTGTTTCATTTTAATATTGAACATTAACCTCCATTGTTTCCTCAATAAAACCTCAGTTTTATTTTCTCAGCTCAGGTCTTGGGTTGTTTTATTTATTTTTTTTGGGTGGGGGGGCTTTTATTTTGAAAGTTTTCTGTATTGGTGGTCAGGGTCTTATTGATTATTCCTTTTATTTTATTTCATGAGGATTTTTATTGATTTCTGTTTAGTAGTAGGCTTTTTAGTATTTAATTGCTCTTCTTGTGTTCATTATTTCCATTGCTTTTATTGTTTTTATTGCTGTTATTGCTTCTATTTGTTTTTAATTGTTTTATTTATTGCTTTCTTCCAACTATTGTAAAGCACTTTGGTTCAGCGAAAGGGTTGTTGTAAAGGGCTGTACAAATAAAGAACATTTACATTTACATTTTAGTATTTTGTGTTAGACTGTGTTGTGTTAGAAGTTTTTAAAGATAAGGTCTGTCTGATGAACTGATGAACTTGTAGAGACTCTGTTTGTTTCTAACCACTGAAGCTGTTTCCACAGGATC
The DNA here is from genome assembly GCF_033239565.1 of Halichoeres trimaculatus. Lineage (NCBI taxonomy): Eukaryota > Metazoa > Chordata > Actinopteri > Labriformes > Labridae > Halichoeres > Halichoeres trimaculatus. The sequence goes on along the minus strand of NW_027437196.1, from coordinate 1,092,399 downwards.
TGAAAGCTCAGCTTCAGTTTTAGTTTCTCTGACAGATTCAGGTTTTATTGTTTTCTCCTTCTCTGAAAAGCTAAATGTGTGTGTTTGTGTTTCCTTTACAGTATCTAACTCGTTAAAAACACTGAAACGTGTCTGCTGTGGGTTATAAGAGGAGGGGAGTGGGGGGTTACAGCTCTGTGAGTGGATTATTGTCTGACCCCTTAAACTCACACAGATGAGGTGTTAACAGGTAAATATGAACTCACCTTGAGGAGTGTGTCTGTGAGGTAGACCGCACACCAAGCAGCCATCACAAACACCAGCAGAGACACAGGGATCATGGTGAGCGGTCAGACTCGAGCTCACGGTGAATGAAGCGCTGCAGCCTCCATCGCTCAGCCTCGGTCCTCCTCAGGTCTCCGGTCAGCCCTTCATCCGTTCATCCGTTCATCCGGTCATCACCGCATTCAGAGCCGAGAGTCTGACTCCAAACACGGAGGAAGAATCAATGATCAGAGGTAAATCTCTGGGTTTCTGAATGAAAGTGAACCGTCAGCACTCTGCGACAACGTCCGGCTTCTTCTTCTTCTGCGACTGTCAAATAAAAGCGGATCATAACCTAACGTTGGAAGGTGCATACCGCCACCTGCTGCACCGGAGGGCGTCACTGCAGGGGTTTGTACTGCAGGTAATCTATGACACACAAAAAATAACAGATATAGTTGATAGTTCATAAATTAATGAATAATAAAATAGAATATGTGAATAATTAAATAGATTTAGAAATATAGATTTAATACATAATGATAAATTATCAATTCTTTTACAAAGGTAAATAAAAAAATAATAAATCACATTCAAAAAAATAAAAATTAATGATCTAAAAGAGATTTAAAAAAAAATAAGTTTATGTAAAATAATGAAGAAATAAATAAGCAAAAAGATGAAGAAAATTGAGTCTTGATAATTATTGTAATTGTGTAGTTTTGAGTTTGGAAAAGGAATTAGTTAAAAAAAAATGTAAGACTGTTATGATCTATTTTATCAAAATTAAGAAAATTAATGATAATAAATTTGAATAAATACATTACTTGGGCAAAACTTAATAAAAATCAATACATTAAAATTTAACATTAAATAATAGATTTAGATTGTATGTGAATATAGATTATAAAGATAAATTATCAAATGAATAAATAAATAAAAATAAATAAATAAATAAATTACAATTATTGTGAAATTGAAAGAAATGTATTCTAACAACTGAATAAACTCATAAATTAATCAACAATTTAAATTCACAGTAATTAACGGACAAACAAATTTTATAGATTTAATATTAATATAGATACAGAAATAAAAAATAATCAAACTACTTAACTTTACATACACACTTAATGTAATATATAATCATTCATTTAAAAAAAAATGAGCAACTTGGACAGAAAACTTGAGATAAGTAGATTAACGACTCAATTAATCATTAGGTAATTAAGTAAAATTATCATTTGTCCAATTTCTCTCCCTCCACCTGGTTCTTTTCCTCTTCACTTTCACAAAGTGAGCCATACAGAGCTCTGCTGCCACCTAGTGTTCAACTACATAACTTCATTCAAAGAATGAGAAAAAGGAGCTCAACAGGTAAACTTGACTCTGTTTAAAGAACTCAGATCAGAGCTGCTCTAGCTTTAAGCTGCACTGTTAGAAAGAAGTGTGTTGGTCTGATTCTGGGTTTTCTCCAAACTTAGGTCAGGAACGTAAACAGACACCGATAAATGTTGATGTAAGACACAGAAAGAAGCTCTCAGTGACTCAGACGTCCAGAAACTTGTTGTAGAGGTTGTTTACATCATTCAGCTTCACTTCATCAGCGTAAATATTGAATTTCATGCAGCAAAAGTTGAGAGTCTGTAAACTTCTCCTCTGTTCTGACAGACGCTCTCTCAAACATGTGACCTCCAGCTTTCAGTTTCCTGCCAAGGATGATTTGATCTCACAGCAGGACACGTGTGTTAAATTAACCTCCGCTGTCATCATCACACGCCTGAGTTTTTTATTACCTCATTAAAATCTGAAGCTCCAACGTAACCTCATCTCTACAGCTGGGATAGAAACAATGTTTACAGAGCAACGATGACGATAAATACACTGTAAAAAATGTCACTGTGAAAAAACGGTAAATATTTTGTCGTATTACGGTGAAATTTTTTACAGCGTTGTATTTAAACATAACAAGATTTTACCGTTAAAATTTCTTTGTTAATTTACAGTAATTTTTTACAGTGTAAAAAAACTTATGAGTCAAAACAGAGAACACATTGAGTGATGAAGGTGTCACAGGTGAGGTGTGTGCGTGTGTGTGTGTGTGTGTGTGTGTGTGTGTGTGGGCTGTATTTGCATAGCCTGCAGTACTTCCAGGCCTGCAGCTTGACTTGGTCATTTTACTGCCCGGCACACAGGTGCACAGGTGAGTGTGTGTGTCTCCATGTGAGGAGCAGCATCCTGAGGAAAAGGTGAGCACACACACACCTCACACACTCCAGGAGACGTAAATAAAGCCTGTGAAGACTTCCTCTGCCTCTCGTGATGTCTCTGATTCCTCTCAGGGCGGAGCTTCACGTCTCTCAGCCAATCAGGACGAGCAGAAGCAGGTCAGGTAGCCGAAGAGGACCTCAGAGAGCGCAGGCCGGGCAGAGCAGCCACGCACGTCGCCAGGAGGTAAGAGAGCACACACACCTCCACACACACACACCTTTAACTCTGTGAGCTCCCTCTGAGCCTGTCTGTGGACATGAGAGTTCAGATGTTGCTCAAACAGCATGAAGACTCGTGTGTGTGTGTGTGTGTGTGTGTGTCTGTGTGTGTTAAAGTGTGTGTGAGCAGAAATAGGGCAGAGCTGTTTTAGTCACTCAGATGATTGGAGGTGTTTTGAGGACTCGTGTCAGTTTCATGAAGATGCTCAGTGTCTGTGTGTTTTATTTATTTTCCTCTTTAACACCAACGAGCAGAAAAACCTTCAAACTCTCATCATTCAGTGGTTTCAGATTACCAGCTCACAGGTTTTTTCTTTGATTCATTCTGAAATGTTGAGTTTTTTAATGAAGTTTGCTCCTGCAGCTCAGTTTAATCAATAAGCCCTAAAAAAGAGGAGAAGACAGATCCACAACATGTTTTATCATCTTCAGTATGTTTGAATATGGAAAAAACAGAAACTTACAGAGTGTGTCTGTTTCTTGAATGAATGATTTATTTTCTGAGCTGAGTTTGGTTTAACAGGTGAACTTGTTTACTTGAAGAGCCTTTTGTTTTTATCAAAACTTTAACAGCAAAGATAAATTCAGATTAAGAATCCTACCCCCCATTAAATATCTGGGAATAACATCTGAGCAGTTTAAGTAATGTTTAAAGTGTTTTATTAGTATCATTATTAACTTTTCAACTTGCTGCTTTGCTGTTTGGTAGAGAATTAACTGAGTCACAATATCTCACTGAAAATATGTTGAACTGAGTTAAACCTGATCACATCGTCACTACAGCACAAAAGATTTTATCTGGGTTTTGTAGTTTCTGATCTAAAAGCTCCAACAAATTACATAAAAAGAAAAACAAATGAATAATAATAATAAATAATAATAATAATAATAATAATAATAATAATAATAATAATAATAATATGATTTTATTATTATTATTATTATTATTATTATTATTATTATTATTATTATTATTATCATTATTATTATTATTATTATTACTATAATTATTATAATTATTATTATTATTATTATTATTATTATTATTATTGCTTTTATTATTATTATAAATATAAATAGTACAATGATAGTAATAATAATAATAATAGTAATAATAATAATAATAATAATAATAATAATAATAATAATAATTTCTTGCTTTTTTATTCACTTTTAACATCTTCAATTTTTGATTTATTGAATTTTTTAATATACTGAAATATTTATTTATCTAATTATTTACAAATGTATTTATTTATTAACTAATTTATTTCCTTTTTTTAATTTACATAATCATAATTTTGTTCCTCCTTTTTAATCACTTTTAACATCTTAATTATTATTTTTTTATTGAATTGTTTATTTATTAAAATATTTAATTTATTTTTTTATATATATATATATTTTTTAATTTAATTTCATTTACATGATCATAACTTTGGTGCTGTTTTTTTATCACTTTTAACATCTTTATTTTGATTTTTTTATTATTATTTATTGATCAAAATATTTTATTATTTTTTTTTTAATTAATTAATTAATTAATTAATTAATTACATATACATGACCATAACTTTGCTGCTGCTTTTTTTTTCATCAATTTTAATACCTTTTTTATTATTTTATTGTGTTGTGTATTATTAAAATATTTTATTTAATTATCTATCTTTTTATGTATTTATTTGTTACTTATTTAATTTTATTTTTACAGGGACCATGTACAATATAAATAATAATAATAATAAAAATCAAGATGTTAACACTGATTTAAAGAACAGAACCAAAGCTTTTATTTTGTTATGATACAGTAAAAAGTTTTGTTTAGCTTTTTCAACCGTAACTCAACCAATGTCTCAATGAGTTTTAATCCTTTATATCTCTTAATGAAACTGTTGTAATGAGAGGTTTGAGTCCTGAACCTTTAGTTTTTTAATGTGTTTGATGCTTGAAGGCTTTAATATTTGATGACAGTTGGTCCTGCAGGTTAATTCTTATCTCTGAATGAGTCCTTCTCTTGTTTAATATCTACTGCAAATGCTTTGAAGAAAAAGTCCAAACCCAGTCCCAGATGTGACACTGAGCTGTGGGTCCCTGAAGTTTTGTGGTTTTATAAACATTCTTTTTAATTTTTAAATCTTCTATTTTATCAAGAAGAGGTTTGTTCCTGGAGTTAAATAACTTCAGTCACATCAGCGTTTGCCTCTGTCTGTGGTGTAAAACCCTTAAAAGGTGAGAAAGTCCTGGGGGTCGAGCTGCGTCTGTTGCTGTTTGACAGTGTTTGGGTTCGTCACCGTGTGTGAGTGTGTGCCTGAGAGTGTGTGAGTGTGTGGATAGAAAGCAGGTCCCCTATGCGTATCCTTCTGCTATTTATAGTGAGAACAAATCCCAGATATGAGAGGAATCCTTCAACCACTTACGAGGCAGAGAGAGAAAGACAGACAGGGCCCAGGGAGGCCGAGAGCAGAAAGATAGAGACGAAGAGATGAAGAGACGAAGAGGAGAAACCAGCGCTGGAGAGATGGACAGAAAGTGAGGCGGATAAAGTCTGAAGGAGCTAAAGTCTGAGGAAGCTAAAGTCTGAGGCAGCGTGAAGATCAGCCAGAGACCAGACTGTGTGTGTGTGTGTGTCTGCAGGTGAGTCACATCTTTCAGTTTGATCCTGTGTGACTGACAGCTGGGTTAAACTCTCCTCTAACAGCATCTGATCACTCTGATGTCTGACACTAACCTCTGCCTGGATCTGCCTCAGAGCTTTTTATTTCAGGGGAAATCTGACAAACCAACAAAACCAGAGTCAGCTCAGCTTCCTGTTTTACAGACTCAGAAACATGAGCTGGTTAAACCATAGCTTGTTTCTAAAGAAAGAGAATAATACTGAGACTAACTTTAAACTCTTGGTACAGAGGGAGCTAGGTCTATAACTGTCACTGAGTCAGGTTTTACTTTCTATTACTTCCTTATACGGTACGCCCTATCGCTGTTTTTCTCTGCTGAAAACAATTTCTGTGATTAATTTTGTAGTGATGGTGGACACTGGAGGCTAACTGTCAGACAGAAAAAGGACAGAAGAGCAGAAGAAAGAGAAACAGGAGAGAGATAGAGCACAGGCTAAAGGCTAAAACACATGCTTGAAGCAAATAGATGTGTAAAACACAAGCTAATGGATGAAACACAAGCTAAAGGCTAAAACACAAGCTAATTGATGAAACACAAGCTAAAGGCTAAAACACAAGCTAATGGATGAAACACAAGCTAAAGGCTTAAACATGGGCTAATGGCTAATGCACATCTAAAACACAAGCTAAAGGCTAAAACACAAGGTAAAGGCTAATGCACATCTTTAACACATGCTAATGGCTGACACACAAGCTAATGGCTGAAACACATGCTAAAGGCAAATAGAAGTGTAAAACACAAACTTATGGCTAAAGCACAAGCTAAAGGCTAAAACATAAGCTAAAGGCAAATGCACATCTAAAACACAAGCTAAAGCCTAAAACACAAGCTGAAAGCTTAAACATAAGCTAATGGCAAACAAACATCTAAAACACAAACTTGGGGCTAAAACACAAGCTAAAGGCTAAAAAAGGCTAAAAATGCACATCTTAAACACAAGCTAAAGGCTAAATCACATGCTAAAGGCAAGTAAATGTGTAAAACACAAACTGAAGGCTTGAACATAAGCTTAAGGCTAAAGACAAGCTAATGGCTGAAATGCAGGCTTGAGTCCACACATCTAAAACCCAAGGAAAGATTAAAACACAAACTTAAGGCTTAAACATGAGCTAATTGCTAATATGCATCTAAAACACAAGCTAAGAGCTTAAACACTAGCTACAGGCTTAAACAGGCTAAATGCTTGAACACGAGCTGTAGCATTACCTCATGTTTTTAGATTTGGAGACTGCAGCTAGCTTCAAACACAGAAGTTCAAACATTATTTGTATTTTTCCAAATTACAACAACTAGCTTAGCTCTACCTGAAGGGTTAACCCAACAGGTGAGCCACACTGATGGGCTGAGATGTGCTAACATGCTAAGTTAAAGTTTGCCAGACATTTTTCTCCATGGTCCACAAATATCCTTCAGGACATTTTACAGAAATACACAAAAACTTATGCAGATATTCCTTTATTTCCCTGCCTTAATTCTCTTAGATTAGACTCAGATTATTAAATTCTGGACCAGGGTGAGTGACAGTCTCTTAGCGTAGCAGGTTAGCGGCTGTAAAATCCAAATATTAACGGATCTGTCACCATGAAGCACTTTGTGAACACGCTCTCAAAGACCTGCTTGTCAGGCGTCTCTCAGAGCGCTGAAGGTTTCAGTGTTTAAAGATTTGAATAATTTAAAGTATGAGGAATAAAGGGGACCTGTGCTGGAGTGTGTGCGTGTGTGTGTGTGTGTGTGTGTGTGTGTGTGTGTGTGTGTGTGTGTGTGTGTGTGTGAGAGAGAGCGTGTGTGTGTGAAAGTGAAAGGCTGGTCAGGCTTTGCAGCGTGGCGTCAGAGAGCAGCTGCTCCTCGTTGCTAACATAAATATCATCCTCTTGTGTAACCATGTGTGTGTGTTGGGGTGTGTATTTTAGGATGCTCCAGAGTCAAGGACGGTAAAGCTCAGAGTGTGTGTGTGTGTGAGTGTGTGTGTGTGTGTTGTGTCACAAACAGCACCCTGGAAACAGTGTTGAGGTGCAGTCAGACGGCCTGCAGCCCTCTCCTCTCCGTCTGTGGTCGCCCGCTCTGAGTCGCTGTAGATCAGATAAATGGGCCATGGAAACTTCTGGGTTTAGAAAGCACTTGAGTCAGAGTGGATCCGTGACACAGCAGAGAGGGAGGAGAGGGAAAGAGACAGAAACAGGCTGAGATAAAAGAAGAAACACTGAGATGTTACACTGAGAGTGCACAGACTGTCTGTGCTCCACATGGCACGGACCATGGACCCAAGAGTTTTAATTGTGTTTTGGCCAATTTTAAAGGGAAGCACAAAAATGAAAAGTAAAAGAAAATTGAGTTGCTTTTGTTCTTTCTTTTTTCAGATAACTTTAAAACGCTGCTACTGTGGCAGTAGTTTGATTGGAGCACAGACAGTCTGCGCCCCCTGCAGTGTAGCATCTTAGGCCATGTCCGCACGTAGCCGGGTATTTTCAAAAATGAATATCCTCATCTCGTCCGTTTTTAAAAAAACTTCCGTCCGCATTCAGCGGGTAAATCCGCCGGTGAGTGTAGCACGCCAAACCCATAATGAGCCGTGTTTTCCTGACGTAAAACCCGTGTCAGCCAACCAGAATGAGCCCCGTAGTTCAGCTGTGACGTTTAAGAACTGAAAACTGTTTACCGGTTTTTACGCGAAACCATGAAACCAGAGTTTTCCAAAATCTTCACTTTGGCCGAAGTTTTTGGAAAGCATCGTTTTCCGTGACGTAAAACTGCGGTTTCCTGTGGACGCCAGGCGTAAATGTATAAAAAAGTGTGTTTTCCTAAATACCCGGCTACCGTTGGACATGGCCTACATGTCCATCAGGTTCTCACATCCACTGTGTTTCCTCCTCACTCACGGTTACGAAACACCATCACATCCCTGGCAGCAGGGTTGACAGTATTTAACTGTTATTTTACATTCATATACTGTAACTAATATACAGTTTATACTGTAAATATAAATCAAAGTACATGCACTATAAAATAACAGGAAATAACTGGACATTTCTTCTGCCAGTACTGAATTTCTTCTTCTTCTTTTTTTCACTTCTGCCAAGGAGGTTCTGTTTTTGGGAGAGTTTGTTTGACTGTGAACATAACTCAAAAACTAACAAACAGATCTTGATGAAATTGTCAGGAAACATCCAAAATGGGATAAGGAAGAAGTGATTAAATTTTGGAGCTGATCCGGATCACTGTCTAGATCCAGGACTTTTTTTAAAGCATTCTTTATCAGTAGCCACGTTTACATGGACCCAAATATTCCGCTTGCTTTGTGTTTATTTGCTCAAACAGAAAGAGTTTAACTTTTGTAAACACCTCATTCTGAAAGAAAAGTGCCAATCTGAACGGACATTTAATCGGTTTCACAGGGGTGGAATATTCCTTTCCCCAAACAGATTGAGGGATCATGGATCCACTCAAACAGAAAGTTGTCAGGGTACGTTCTTTCAGCAGATGCTCAGATATGACGTAAGACGCGACTAGAGACGTTCCTCAAATTTAAAAATGGCGGCGAGCCGTCAACACTGGACTGCTGCTGAAAGTTTGTTTTTGATCCAAATTGAAAGAAATGAACATAATTTCAAGACTGGATGGACATGCAACACTGTGATAAACAAACTGTCGTCCTCCAGCTTTGATAAATCTCGTGATGTTTACGTTTTTCTGCGCATGCCCCATTGACTATTCTGTTTGATTACACTGGCACATGTAGACCAGAGGCTGGAATATTCCTTTCTATGTTTACTAGTGTTTTTGGAAAAGTCATTTGGAAAGACTAAAAACTCCTCACGTAACCGTGGCTAGTGTGAGATAGGGCTGTTTCCCCATATGTGTATATAACTCCATGATAAACGGTTGGATTGCTTTGCAAAACAATACAAGACAAGGTCACCATAACTTCTGACAGATGTTAAAGTACGATCCAGATCCGGACAATGTTCTGGATACTAAGACCTGGGTCATCATAATTTTCAACACTGCCAGGTAACAAATTGTTGCACAAACCAGCAACTAAAACCAAATTGTAGCAGACAGTCTGCTGAAAGGGAGTATAACATTAAAGTCGGCCTAAAGTGTTGGTGACGGTCACAATGTGCTTTAGCCCTCCAAGTGCAATCTTATTCAACCGTTTCCTGCGGGAAAATTAAATGCATCCTCATCCTCATGTCTTCCTCATCCTCACTCCTCTACATTACCTCTCTAACACACACACACACACTCACACACACTTGCTGACATCGAGGCCCTGTCGGACTTTTATTTGACGTTTCCTGCTGTCTCTCCGTCTCCCGCTCATGAATGATTCAGAGAACAGTTCCTGTACCTGCTTCACTCTCAAAGAGTTGCTAAGCAACTGAAACGCTACCCCGGACCATGAAAACCAGCAAGTGACCCCAACACACACACACACACACACAGACTGTAAGACACACACAGCTGATGCCTGTGGTCTGTGTTTCCTGCAGGTCAGTGGACTTACCGGCGGGGGATAATGTCCAAACCTTCGTCCAACGTCAAAGCCCTCCAGGTAAAAACTCTTCAGCAGGTCTCTGATGAACTTTAACTCTTCAGGTGTGAGTGTGTGTCTGCTGTGAGTTTATTTCTGCACAGAAAGCTGAAAACATGAGAGTTATGATGCAGAATAAGTCCTCTGCAGACCACACGTTGGTTTCCACATGAAAGTATTTATTGGTAAAGGCAGATACAGAGTTCAGACTGTGCAGATACAGTACCAAGGCTTTGTTAGTGCAGAGTCGTAGCAAGGCGGAGAATGAGGTGTTGTTTGTATCCAAACCAGCATCAGGGTATGACGTAAATTCATCCCAGAACAAGATCTGACGGATCAGGACACAAGTTTTCATTTTTACAGAGACTGAGCTGGAAAAAAAAAAAGTCAATTCTGGTGTTTTTATAAACTAAACTATGATCTATTTTTTCTGATCCAACCATGCTATTAATGTTTGTTCAGCAGAGATGTTGTTAAGCCCAAAATTTGCTGAAATCTATGGAAGCCTGTTGGTGCCATGTCTGGAAAAACTTATCAGTATCATGTTATGAAAGTTTTCCTGTTGTAACGAGATGTTTTTTACAGTATAACCAGAAAGTTTCACAGTAATGTGATGCACAAAATTTAAAATTATAACTTGATACTTTTATTTTTATTTTAGTATTCAATATTTCAATTATATTTTTATCCTTTTTGGGCGCCCGTGGCTGAGCGATAAGTTCTGTTTCCACCAAGTGGTCCGGTTTGGATCAGTAAAGCCTGATCCGGTTTGTGTTTCCACAGCTAACTGTAGGTTAGTTTAGCTAACTGTAGGTGGCGTGTAAGCTGGATGCTAATAGCTGCATCAGCTATGTACTAGCATGACGGCATAGCAGTGCGACAAAGCGTACCCTACTAATAAATTCAACGAAGAAGAAAAACCTGACACAGTTTCAGGCTGTTTGGTGATGCCATTTTCCAAACAAACAGGAAGCTATGACACAGGAAGTGATGATTCATTTAACCAATCAGCAGACTGCAGTGTTTCTAGCTCCACCTTCTGGGGTTGGATCAGTTTAGTCTATCACCCCAACAGAAGGGTCCCAAAAAGTGGGACGGTACAGGTCGGTGATTTGGGGACCTGTCCCCGTTTTAGTCAAAAGAAAAACCTCAAAATGTGCCGTACTGAGACAAACCAAACTGAACCACTTGGTGAAAACGGGGCTTATCAGTCCAGGTCGTAGGCCGCTTGGGCATCTTGATGTCAGTTTTCTTAACAAACCAAAAGTTCATCAACCACGTGGTCCTGAAAAAACGAAAACTTGTGTCCTCGTCCTGAAATCAGTGAAACCTGTGGTGACTCTCTCGTCCCCTGCTGGTCGACCTCAGGTGTTCGTGTTAATGTTTCTGTCATCATGGCTTTGTGCGTGCATGTCAGCGAGGGTTTCTTCCGTCGTGGCTCCTCTCATTGTGCTCGTAGTCGTGTCTAACCATGGGGTAGGCATCGGGACGCTTTTTAACACCGTACAGTACAAACACGAGGATCTCCATCGAGTCCTCGTCTCAGCAGGTCACCATATTTATAAGATCAACACAAACAAGAACAGCAGCTCGGCTTCATGTCCTAAAGATTAAACATTATAGATATAAAAAAGAAAGAAACTTTAACATCTGCAGGATAGATTCATCTTTTTAAAGCAAAACGTGTTTTAAAGTATCTTAATGTACAGGAGCTCTTAAAGCAAATCACAGAACTCTATAAATACTCCTATTTACAGTGGTAGCTTAGCATGGCTGAGATGATTCAGAGAGTCTGAAAAAGCAGATGTTTCAGTGTTGGTTCAGACCCAAAGTAAAAGATATCAGCAGGAAAAAAGTGAATCAAACTTTAAATGGCGTCTGTGGTCGAGGGCTCTAACTCTCCATCCCTTTAAAACCAACAAACTGTGCAGTACTTTCATTTATTCCTCCTCCAGCCGGAGAGGCAGATGGCTTTTATTGATCCTCCAAACTCCCTGTGATACCAAACACTTATAAAATACAAAACAGCCCCGAACAGAGCTGGGGAGCAGACGAAGAAGCTGTGTTTCAAAATTAAAGTCTGTCTGAGCATCATTTCACAGACGCAGAGATTCTTTGTTTTAGTGCCGTGCTCAAGAGACACGAGGCACTGATAGAGTCCAGCTAAACGTGTGCAGGTTTTCAAACCTCTACGGGCCTCAAACACCAAGGTCTGCCTGGCCAATCAGAAGAAAGGGGGTTCGCAGAGCTGGGAGCCTTAAAGAGACAGTAGCTTAAACAAAATGTTTCAGACATAAGCTGAAATAAGGGTTTTCTAAAACCCCAAGGAGGGAAGAATAGGTATTTATTTTAGTTGTATATCATGTAAAGTTACTATGGGGGCACCAGAGGGACAAAATAAAGCCTTAAAGAAAAATGCTCAAATGTGTAGAAACATAAATAGATCAATAGGAATTCCTCCTGATTAGAAATCATATGAAAAGGGTCTTTAGGGCCAGTCCCAACTCTACCCCTTAGCTCTTGGTTTTTCACATGCATGTCTAGTGAAGGGGTAAATCCCCAGCCGTCTGTGAGCGATTCTAGAGTAAACACGTCACTGTCAGCGGCTTGCGAATGAATGAGTTGTGTCCGAAATGTTGTTTTGATTTATCTGATTGAGTGGACTTTATAGTCAACTACATCTAATTCACTATATAGTGAGTAGTGTGTAGGGAATAAGTGAGTGATTTCGGACACAACCCATGTTTTCTACAGTCTATGGTGAGACAAAGGGGGAAGAGTGACAGTTGGAATTGGCCCTTAGAGCTCAAAGGGTTCCGGAATGTCGTGACATCACAAAGACAGAAAACTCTCTGTATGTGACGTACAACATTCTAGAACCTCACTGATGGAACTGCAGCACAAAGGCCGTGTAGAGCTTTAAAAACAAGGACCAGGACTTTAATATCAACTCTTAAAGAGACAGACTTATGCTGTAAATCATATAAGGATACAGGGGCCCCAGAGGAAACCAGTACCCCTCTTTAAGAGTCCCTCAGCTTCCTGGTCTTATAACTCCCAGCTCAGACAGCTCCTGTAAAATACATCCTCTAACTTTCTCTGCTTCATATTCACTCTGAAGTTGGACAGCGGAGGTAAATCATGGCGCGCACTTCAGCAGGAGGAATAAAGATGATGTATGAGTAAATATTTGGGCCTTCGCTGCAGATGTTTGACTGCTCACGCCGCTTTAGGGGGTTTAAGAGAAGGTAAATCAGACGCTCAGCTCAGGCTTCACTAAACTTTAATCTGTGTCGGACTCTCACATCAGGCTGAGTTATGTTTTCAATGAAGTCTGCATGAATTCCTGCTGATGATTGGTCATTAAAGTCACTTTCAGGCCTTCATCTGCAGCTTTAGACAGGGGGGAGGTTTAAAACAAAGTCTATGACGTGTTCATGAGGGTTTTACAAAACTAGGATCAAGAAACCTTTGGTTGGCGGTGATGATTGCTAACAGCAGGCTAAGCTAAACACAGCTAACGAGCGCAGCCAAAGCAACGTTACAGAAACACCGATCAATCTGAGCAAACATGCTGCACGGGTCCCTCTTCAAATCCTTCAACTCTGGAAAAAATACACCCAGCCTCGTCTGTGACACACCACACACACCCTCTCTGTACAGCTGTACAATATGAGCATATATACAGAACAACACACACCACACACACACCACACACACACCAGACACACACCACGTCCAGGAGCAGAGGTCAGGGCAGGAAGCAGGAGAGCATGGAGTCAGCAGGAGGATCTCTGAGCCTGTGTGTGTGTGTGTGTGTGTGAATGTGTGTGTGTGTGTGTGTGTGTGTGTCCATATTTTCATAAAGACACACCGCTCTTTCAGGGACACGATGATCAGCAGGAAGTAGAGGTTATAATCAAAACAAGGGGTTTTGAGGAAAACGCACACACACACACACACACACACACACACACACACACACACACACACACACACACACACACACACACACACACATGCAGATCCAGGAAATTTGTTTAAGAGTTGAAAGCATCTGATTGGCTGTCCGTGCTGTCCGTCAGGCTAATTTGAACATCCCGATGGGAGCTCTGCGTCCAGGGGCGGGACATCCTGTGAAGAGGAGAGAGGAGACAGTAGACACAGAGGAGGTGAGAGAAAACACACACACACACACATACACACATGCACGCACACACACTTAACGTCTTACACACAGCAGATTGCTGCAAAATTTAAATTGTGAATTTGCATCAAGCTAACATTTATCCACTCCCAGAAATCAGAAAGTTCACCACGCAGAGACTCAGTCAGTACAACTGTCTTAAAGGTTAGAAATAAACAAGGAAAAAAAAAAAACATAAAACAAGGACAGTGGTGTGCACAGAGGGGGGCAGGGGGGACTGGCCCCTCCTTGGCCCAGGGCATGAATGAATGTAAAGTTCTCTTTTGGAGACAAAGTGCCGACAAATAGACCCATAAGAGCCAAAACTTGTGCTAAAGTTCCCTCCTGCTTGGGTAAACAAATTTCTTTTTACATTTATATTTTAAACATTAAAAAAAAAAAATCTAAAATATGGATGTTTCATAAAGGTGCAAAACTTTCTTAAAAATAACTATTTTCATAAATTTGTAAAATAAAAAAATGCAAGTTCACAAATGTGCAAACATAAAAAATTAAAGCTTTTGCAAGTTTTGAAATTTTCAGAAATTCTGTAATTCAGCACATTTGCAAGATTTTTAAAAACAACTGGATTTAAAAGAAAAGAAAAAATAAAATACATTTTTTTTACTTTCAAAAAAAATATTGATGTTTCTTAAAGTTGCAAAAATTTCATTGAAAAACTGTTTTCATAAATTTTGTAAATTTGCAAAATAAAAAAAAATGAAATTTTCACAAATGCCCAAAAGTATAAAAAATTAAAGCTTTTGCAAGTTTTAAAATTTTCAGAAATTTTGTAATTTCAGCACATTTGCTAAATTTTCTAAAAACAACTGGAGTTTAAAACAAAAAGATAAAAAAGATAAAAATCATAAAAAAATGAAAAAAAAAATTTTTTTTTGAACTTTCAAAAATTTCAAAATTCACGATTTTTGAAATTGTACAAATTCTGCAAAAAATGTAAAAATTTTTTGAAAGAATTCTTGAATTCAATAAGATATTAATAATTTTTCTCAACTTATTATTGTTTTCTTTAATAATGTTCTGCCACATATTAATCATGTGTACTACCGTGGCACGTTAGTGGTTAAATGAATCCATCCCCACAGTATTAAAATCTGTATTTTCCTTCAGGATCCAGGATCCTGACATGTCTGTAAGAGAGAGGAGACATGGCGGCCTTTGTGGTCTGACTCTAGCTCTCTACCCTCCCAGTTTCTGTCTCCTCTGCTCGTTCACAGATTGAAACAGTGACGTGAGGATTAGAAACTCATTAAACATCCCTCTCATAGCGACATCTTTCTGCTTCTGTTCTCTGAAGGTGTCTCAGGCTGAGTGCCCAGAGCAGCCCAGCTCTGCAGCACAGACGCCGGAGGAGAAGAAGACGTTACCGGGCGCCGTCAAACTCCCCGGACCGCCTGTGAACCTCTCAGAGCTGCAGAACGTGAAGAGCGAACTACGATGGGTCACCAAGGAGTAACGTGTGGGTGTTCACAGTCACAGAAAAACCCTCCTCTGTGTGTTTGTCTCTTCTGATTCACTGATTCATCCTCCTCTGTGCTTTATGACTTCACAAAACGGGACATTTGTGTGTCTGTAATCATTACCCGACCCGATCCCTTGAAATATTTGACGCAGCACTTTCTGTTAAAGGGTCCAAAGAGAAAAATGCAAATCAGAACCAAACTAGAGCGGGGAAACACAAAGATGAGTTAACACGCTGAGTTCCTGCCGCGGTGTGCTTGATGCAAATAAATCTGAAAACAGAAAGTCAGTATTTAAATCCTCACACAGCCTGCTGCTGTCAGACGCTGTTTATGACCCCAGGAGCAGAAATATTTAGGTTTCAGGAGTAATTTCAAACCGCTCTTTGACATTTATTCAGAACATGGAGAGAGTTAGCTTTCTGCTAACCATGTGTCAGATACCTGTGATTAAGTGCTAACATGCTAAGTCAGGTACACGGCTCTAGAGTCTCTCTCACGTAGAAACACGATGCTACAGGTGGTTGCTGGGCTACTGAGTGTGTTTACGCAGTCACGGTCGGAGGCAGTGGGTGTGGGCTGCTGCTGGCACTGATCCAGGGAGGAGGAGCCCAGTTTGAATGTTGTTTTTACTGACAAGAAACAAAAACTCCTGCAGACCCTACCTTTAAAGCACTGGGAGTGGGTAGGTGTCTAAACAACTCCTGTTACTGCCTTTCATTCTGACCAACAAAGACTTCTCACAGGAAAACTTTATTACTTTCAGTGTGTTTCATGGCCATGGTAAAAGCCCTCACAGGAGCTTTAATATTACTTTTAGTGTGTTTTAAGACCCTTTAAAATCTTCTCACAGGAGCTTTAACAATAACTTCATTAATTTTCATAACTGGCTAAAATTCCCTCACAGGAGCTTTAATTTAAACATCAATTTGTTTAAAGACCAGCTGGAAATTACAGAAGTTCTAATTTCTATTTCAGTAATTCATGACAGGAGCTTTAATTACAATTGCAATATGTTTTAAAATCATGGTAAAACTCCTCACAGGAGCTTTATTAATGATTTCAGTGTCAAATAAATAACTAAAAAAAATCTGACAGGAGCTTTAATTTTGCTTTCAGTATGTTTCATGACCATCAAAATCCTCTTACAGGGGCTTTAACATTATTTTCAGTGTTAAATGACTAACTAAAAATTGTGTAAAGGAGCTTTGATTTAAATATTAGTTTATTGAAAATTATCTAAAAAATCCTCACAGTAGCTTTGATTCAAATTTTAATATGTTGACTGCCTAAAATTTCTTACAGGAGCTTTAATTTCAATATTAATATTTTCAATGGCCATCGTAAATCACTTCATGGGAGCTTTAATATTACTTTCAGTGGTTCATGACCCACTCAAAATGTCTGACAGGAGGTTTAATTTAATTACAAATGTTTTTAATGACTTTCTCAAATCTCATCACAGGAGCTTTAATATTACTTTTAGTGTTGCATGACTGACTCAAAATTTCTGAGAGGAGCTTTAACATTTATTTCAGTGTTTAATGATCAACTTAGATTTATTTAAAGTTAAAATTTCAGCGGGTTGAACACCATCTAAAAATCTCCTTGCAGGAGCTTCAATGATACTTTCAGTGTGTTTTATCACCCTTCAAATTCTTCTTACAGGAGCTTTAATATTTTATTGTTTAATGACTAGCCTCACAGGGGCATTAATATTACTTTTAGTGCTAAATGACTAACTAAAAATTCATTTTAGGAGCTTTAATTTGAATATCAGTGTGGTTAATAACTGTCTTAAATCCCCTCACAGAGCGTTAATTTTAGTTTAATGTTTAATGAATGACTAAAAATTCCTTATAGGAGCTTTAATTTAAATATTACAGTGTTGAACGCCATCTAAAAACTCCTCCCAGGAGCTTTAATCCAGATACAAATGTGGTGAGTGACCCTCTTTAATCTTCTTAAAGGAACTTTAATTTTACTTTCAGTGTTTCATGACCAATTCAAAAATTCTGACAGGAGCTTTAACATTCATTTCAGTGTTTATTGACCACCATAAAACACTTTATAGTAGCTTTAATTGAAATATAAGTGGATTGAACACCATCTAAAAATCTCCTTGCAGGAGCTTTATTACTACTTTCAGCGTGTTTTATGACCCTTCAAATTCTTCTTACAGGAGCTTTAATATTTTAATGTTTAATGACCAGCTAAAAATTCCTTTTAGGAGCTTTAATTTAAATATCAATGTGGTTAATGAACACCTTATATCTCCTCACATGAGCTTTAATATTAACTTCAGTGTTTAATGATTGACTAAAAATTTTTCACAGGAGCTTTAATTTAAATATTACTGTGTTGAACGCCATCTATACACTCCTCCCAGGAGCTTTAATTCAGATATAATGTGCTTAACAACCCTCTTAAATCTCCTCACAAGAGCTTTAATATTAATTTCAATGTTTAATGACTGACTAAAAATTTCTAGCAGGAGCTTTAATTTTACTGTCAGTGTGTTAAACACCATCTTAAATCCCCTTACAGGGACTTGGATATTAATTTTAGTATTTAATGACCAACTCAACATTTCTTATAGGAGCTTTATTCTGAATATTAATGTGTTAATTCATCATGTAAAAACTCCTGACAGGAGCTTTAAACAACAATAAACTGAACAGCTTTAGTTTTTCAGGTCATTCAGAAAGTTATTCACGTGTTTGTGCAGCCATAAAGTGGATTTCTGTAAATCTAAATGTCACTGCATGTTTTATTTACATGCTCTTCTCTCTGTGTGTGTGTGTGTGTGTGTGTGTGTGTGTGTGTGTGTGTGTGTGTGTGTGTGTGTGTGTGTGTGTGTAGAGGAGAGATTCACAGTAATTAGCTGCAGTGATCCAATCTCTCCACAGGGGGTCAGTGTGGGCTGTGTGCAGGCTTTGTTTGGGTCAAGCGTCGTGTGTGTTGTTGCCTCTGTGTGTGGGCTGGAGATACTGAGTCAGGCTCTATATTTATACTGTACAGAACAAGTGTGTGTGTGTGTGTGTGTGTGTGTGTGTGTGTGTGTGTGTGTGTGTGTGAGAGCACCGGGGGCAGTCTGAGCTGTGACTTTCTCAGCGGGACACAGAAACCACAATACATCCAAACAGCGCGGCGGCTCAGGCGGCTCAGCCCGGCCCAAACGGCGTGGGCGAGCTGTGGAGGAGCTCATTTAGACACAGGGAGGCAGGAGGTGTTCAGAAATAAACCTGTTTCTCACAGGAGAGGGAAAATAACAGTGTGAGCTATTTCTGAGAGGAGTCAAGGTGCATGTTTACACCCAGAAGAAGACTGAAATACTCCAGCAGAGTCAGAGACCAACATCTGCTGCTCTCTGAGACCTGGAGAAGGTTTCTCTTCTCTCTTCACGCTGCTGCAGAGAAACAATCTTTAAACCCGGTCATAAATAAAGAAACTCGAGCTCTGGGATGAGCAGAAAATGTGCAGCACAGCGGGAGAGATGGAGACGTGAGGAGAAGCAGGAGAGGGAAAAGGTCAAGAGGGAGATAAGTGCACAGATAGATCTCATATTCATCCACGGCGAACACGCTGACCCCGCCCCCTGCAGGTCAGCCGCTCTATTACATCTGATAACAGGAAATGAAAACCCCTCATCGTGTCTTTATCTGTGGTTTCCCTCCAGGACCCCGAGCCGAGCGGAGGAAGAGCAGATAATTGGACACAGACTTTCCCACTGCCACCAGAACCGGACCGGTCTGATCCAAACACGGTCAGGAGGAGATCCACGCCTCCTGAAGCTCCTCCTCTTCATCCTTTCTCCACCAAACTCTCACATCTTTCATTTATCTCTGTTTTTCTTTTTTTGGTAGCAGCAGAATTTGTATAAAAACACTTTCTGGTTTGAGATTCTGGTTTGTTTTTGTCTCTGATTAACTCTGACTGTCAGCAGGAAGTGGATCAGTCCTCCTCAGCGTTTTCTTTGCTTTCTTTGTGTTCAGGGTATTTTTTTAAATCCTGTACGGACGCTTGCTGTCAGACGGCTCAGATTAAGAGATTTAAAGTTACTTTTTCAGCTTTTATTGGAAGAGAGGGTCGGGGATTATTGTGTTTGTTATGAGTTAAAAATGCAATAAATGAGACGGATTGTACAAATGAAGCGCAAACTGTTTTATTTTGAGGATGATTAGACGCCACATTTTTTTCTTTGTCGTCATAATTTGGAGATGGAGGACTGTAACGTCAGAGAAACTGATTTAATATGATCAAAGGCTCCTACAAAATAAAAGTCAGGTCTGTTTTTTAATCCTCTGAGGTTTCCAGATCTCAGAGTTTTAAAGTTTTGATGACTGATCCTCAACGCTGGGAAAAAAAGTTTGGTGGATTTCTGATGTAAGACGAGAGCGTGCGCTGAGTCTGATGAAGATTTAACATGAAACAGACAGAAGTTCTCGCACACAAGACGCTGAAAATGTTTGGACCTTATCAGAAAATGTCTTTTTAGACCTAATATGAGCCACATTCACCTGACCAGTCCAGAAAAAATGATTTATTTCAAGTTAATTAAAGACAAAATGAGGTCTGAATCGTTGTAACCAGTATAGGAAATCTGCCAATAGAAGAAGAGAAAAGTAATGTAAGTAAATAAGTAAATACAGTGGGGAAAGTAAGTATTGAACGCGTCAACTTTTTTCTCATCACATTTATTTCCAAAGCTGCAATTCAAACAAAATTTCTCCCAGACATTGGTATTAACTCAAATAATCCACACATGAAAAGAAATCACAACGTTCAGGTCCATAAATAATGATTATGGTGAATTAAGTACGATAACACAGGAAAAAAGTATTGAACACACCATGGAAAGGCTGAATACTTTGGACAGGAAATGCTCCATACCACCTGAAATCTGTAGCTAGCAGTTAAATAGCACACACCTCATGATGGGTAAAGGCAAAGAGCTCTCTGAAGACATTCACAACCTGATTGTTGCTCAGCATCAGAATGGAACTGGTTACAGACTTATATCAAAGCACCTGAATATTCCAGTCAGCACCATTGGGGCCATTATTCACAAGTGGAAGAAGCTCCACCTTACCATCAACAGGCCACGCACAGGAGCTCCTTGAAGATTTCTGACCAGGGAGTCAGAAAGATAGTCAGAAGAGGACTCAACCAGCCAAGGACCACCCTGAAAGTGCTCCAGAAAGACTTGGAGGCAGCAGGTACAATTGTTACAGAGAAAACAATAGGCAATGCACTCCACCGCCATGGCCTCTATGGACGCTCAGCCCGCAAGACTCCATTCCTCAAGAAAAGGCATGTTGAAGCTGGTTTAAAGTTTGCTAAACAGCATCTTGACAAGCCTGTAGAATACTGGGAGAATGTTGTCTGGTCAGATGAGACCAAAACTGAACTTTTGGGCTGTCATACTACAGACCATGTTTGGAGGAGAAATGGCTCTGCACATCAGCCAAAAAACACTACACCAACAGTGAAGTTTGGAGGTGGAAGCATCATGGCATGGGGTTGTTTCTCATCTCATGGTGTTGGCAAACTT
The DNA here is from genome assembly GCF_033239565.1 of Halichoeres trimaculatus. Classification (NCBI taxonomy): domain Eukaryota; kingdom Metazoa; phylum Chordata; class Actinopteri; order Labriformes; family Labridae; genus Halichoeres; species Halichoeres trimaculatus. The sequence continues at coordinate 1,071,239 of NW_027437196.1, read as the reverse complement.
CATATAACTGACGGAGCAATGAATGGAGCCATGTATGGGGAAATTCTTGATCTGAATCTGCTGCCATCCACCAGGATGATGAAGATGAGACGTGGCTGGACCTTCCAGCAGGACAACCATCCAGAGCACACGGCAAAGTTTACTCTCAAATGGTTTCAAAAAAAGAAAATCAATCATTTTTTATGGACCTGAACGATGTGATTTCTTTTGGAAGCTTTAATTCAAATATCAGTGTTGTTAATGACCCTCTTAAATCTTCTCACATGAGCTTTAATGTTAATTTCAGCGTTTAATGCCTTTTTAAAAAAATTTTCAAGGAGCTTTAATTCAAATATTTCTGTGTTGAACGCCATCTAAAAACTACTCCCAGGAGCTTTAATTCAGATACAAATATGTTATTGACAATCTTCAATCTCCTCAAACGAGCTTTAATATTACTTTTAGTGTTTAATGACAGACTCAAAATTTCTGACAAGAGCTTTAACACTAATTTGAGTGTTTAATGACCAACATAAAATTCTTTATAGTAGCTTTAATTGGAAAATAAGTGGGTTGAACACCATCTAAAAATCTCCTTGCAGGAGCTTTAATAATACTTTCAGTTTGTTTTATGACCCTTCAAATTCTTCTTTCAGGAGCTTTAATATTTTAGTTTTAATTTAAATATCAGTGTGGTTAATGACCCTCCTAAATCCCCTAACATGAGCTTTAATATTAATTTTAGTGTCTAATGATTGACTAAAAATTTCTTATAGAAGCTTTAATCTAAATATTACTTTGTTGGATGCTGTCTAAAAGCTCCTCCCAGGAGCTTTAATTCAGATTCATTGGATTATTTGAGTTAATACCAATGTCTGGGAGAAATTTTGTTTGAATTGTATCTTTGGAAATAAATGTGATGAGAAAAAAGTTGATGCGTTCAATACTTATTTTCTCCACTTTTTACCAAGTAAAAAAGAAAACAATGATTCGCTAACTTTCTCCACTTTTAGGATAACTGACCTCTTTAAACCTCTGTTGTGGATTTTGCAAATCATCTGACACCTCCTGGCCACCATAATTCTCAAAACTACCAGTTAAAGTATAAAACATGTTTCACCAGCTGAGCGTTAGCTTGTTGGCTTGTTAGCTGTGTCAGTGTTAGCGCTGAGTTTAGCATTCAGCTCATGAACCTCCATCACTGAGGCTGTAAACACGTCGTCCTCTGCTGTTGTCGTTTTATTATAAATGTCCCCTCAGTGCTCGGCAGACGGATCCATCAGAGACCACAGAGACGGGAGACAGAGACGGGGAGAGACGGGGACATTTCCAGGGGACGGACGTGATGGAAAAGGTTTATCTGGGTCCAGGTTTACGAGAAAGACACTAAACCCAGAGAGACACCACACACCTAAAACTGAGACAAAGATTATAACCTGACTTTAGGAGTGTTTTAGTGTGTGTTTGTGTGTGTGTTTGTGTGTGTGTGTGTGTGTGTGTGTGTGTGTGTGTGTGTGGGTGTTAGAGGTCTCATTGTTCACTGAAACACACTGATCCTGACCAAAGCTCCACCAGCAACTGTTTCACCGAGGACTGAACACACACCAGCTCACTGCTGTAACACCACACACCTATCATCACATCACATGTTCTCCTGCACACACACACACACACACACACACACACACACATGGAGCAGCTGTAGCTAAGTTTAGCCTCCATCAGGTCACGGCGGAGTATTCAGCCGTGATACAAAAAACACTTGTGCAGCCGCGCAGGAGGATTTAACATCGTGTGGGTAAGATTAACACCATCCAAAGAGCGCCACACACACACACACACACACACACACACACACACATGCCTACACACACATACATAAAAACACACTTAGCTCTAAGTGGGAGCTAGCATCATAAATCAGAGTAAACTCTCAGTGCAGCTGCGAGGAGTTTAAAGTGTGTGATAAAGTGATGTTGTTTGCATTTTGATGTGTGTGTGTGTGTGTGTGTGTGTGTGTGTGTGTGTGTGTGTGTGTGTGTGTGTGTGTGTGTGTGTGAGCATAGCTTAGCATTAATCAGACGACCATAAACACGCCGGACAACTTGGAGCCTGAGGACAAATCCTCCTCTTTGTTTTTCCTCGCCCCCGCTCCTCCATCAGAGTAAAAATAAAACCATGACTCTGCCGAGCGTGACCTGCAGCCTCGCCGCCGCTCGCCGCCAGGTTGGATGCCTCCTCAAAGGGCACGGCGAGCGCTAATGCTACATGCTACTTGTTGAAAATCTTGGCGGAACTTTGCGGCGGTTTGGTGCGAGGCCACCTCGTGCTCCCGCCGTGTGCGTTTCTATTCCTGTCACATGATGCGGCGCACGGCGGGCTGCGGACGCCGTGCCCTGGAATCCACAGCAGCTGTATTTACCAATGAGTTCATCAGCAGAGATAGACGCCGCAATCCCTCCAGGATCGAGTGTGTGTGTGTGTGTGTGAAGAGTGTGTGTGTGTGTGTGTGTGAGGAGTGTGTGTGATGGTGTCTGTGCATCTACTTGCTCTGGATGTGTGTATTCAGGGGGCTCTCCCTCCTGACATCGCAGAGAGATAGGAGGGGGCTGGACTCAGAGGTGTGTGTGCGTGTGTGTGTGTGTGTGTGTGTGTGTGTGTGTGTGTGTGTGTGTGTGTGTGTGTGTGTGTGTGTGTGCAGGGGGCAGTTATTAACCTCCCTATCAAAGTGTCACATGCCGACGCGCTGCAGACAGAGGAGGACAAAACCTCAGATGCAGAGACTTCGGCTGACGACGCACTCGCCGCTCTCCTCCTGTCCTCTGGTTTCCTGTGTCTCGCCGCCGCCCGCCGCTCTTCCCTCGCACGCTGGCGTCTCATCAGCTCGTCAGATTCATCTTCCCGACAGCTCCACTCCTCATCGATGGAGAACTACTCGCTCCTCTACAGCTCGGCTCACCGCACCGGGCTCCTCTGCGGCTTCCAGCGCCTCCGCTCTCAGAGCCGGATGTGTGATGTCGTCCTGGAGGCCGGCGGTGAATCCTTCCCGTGTCATCGCGCCCTTTTGGCGAGCTCCAGTGACTATTTCTGGGCGCTGTTTGGAGAGGCCACCGTGGAGAGATTAGCAGATTCCATTAGCCTCCCTGCGCTAACGCCACAGGGTTTAGACGCCGTTCTGGACTTCCTGTACTCAGGCTGGCTCAGCATTTCGCCCTCCACTCTTCCTGTAGTGTTGGCGGCGGCGAGGTACCTGCAGGTGGAGCCAGCCGTGTCGATATGTGAGCGTTTCATCATCGACGGTTTGAGCGCTGAGACGTGTTGCGGCTACGCTAACTTAGCGGAGCATCACGCTCTTGTTGATGCGCTGGAAGCTGCCAATCAGACGGTTGCCATGGAGATGGGAACATTGTTAAAAGACAGACGTGACGACCTCCTCGGACTGAACGTCCAATCCCTGATGGCCGTGCTCGACGCTGACCAGATTCCTGCTGTGAAGGAGGCGGAGCTTATCAGGCTGGCTCTGGATTGGCTGGACGAGAACGGACCCGTCTCTCTCCTGAAGTCAAATCTCCTCCTGAGTCATCTTCGCTTCGGATTGGTCGCCCCCTCTGACCTCAGTACCCTAAGCCACGCCCACAGAGCGATGGCCACGCCTCTCATCAGGAGTCAGCTGACTCGAGCGATGGAGTATCACGGGATGGGAGCGGCTCAGCCAATCAGACAAACCAGACAGTCAACGCTCAGGGCATCGCCCAATCACGTGCTGCTTGTTGGCGGAGGATCCAGCCGTGATTGGCCGGAGCAGCAGGTGATGGCGTTTGATCCCAGAAGCAGGAAGTTCTCGTCTCTGAGGTCAAATCTCCCGCTGCGTCTGAGACATCACTGCGTCTGCTCGGTGGGCGGGTTCCTCTTCGTGATTGGAGGACAGGAAGTGAAGGAGGGAGACGAGGACGGGAAGAAGTTTGACGATGATGCAACAACCAATCAGGTGTGGCGTTATGACCCTCGCTTTGACCTCTGGGAGAAGATGGAGTCCATGCTGGAGAGGCGGGCACAGTTCACGTGCTGCGTGGTCGAGGATGTTCTCTACGCCATCGGAGGACAAAACACACGCCTGGACACCGGCGTGCACGTCTCTGTAGCGTCTGTTGAGTTCTACGACATGGCGGCGGGATCCTGGAGGAGAGGACCGGCATTGCCCCGCCCCCTTTACGGCCACGCTTCAGCCGTGCTCGACAACAACATCTACGTCTCAGGAGGAGCGGCGGGTAACCAGGACAGCGGCGTCAACCAGGACGACCACAGACAGAGCAGCAAGGAAGTCCTCCTCTGGGACCCCAAAGGTCGCGTCTGGGAGAAGCGAGCGCCCATGTCCATCGCCAGGTTCGGGCACCGTTTGGCGACCGCACACGGACACATCTACGCCCTCCTCGGGATGTACGAGCCGTTCTGCGATATCGAACAGTACAGCGCAGTGTCCGACAACTGGACCCGCCTCAGACCGCTCCTCATCGGCTCCTTCAACTACGGGATGGTGGCCACGCCGTCGGGGAACCTGATGGTGTTTGGAGGGAGGAAGTGGAGTGACGGACAGGAAGTGATCGTGAGGAGCGTGTTGGAGTACGATACGAAGAGGGATCGCTGGAGGGAGATCTGTCAGCTCCCCAGACCGCTGACTGGGACTGAATGCACGCTGCTCCCGCTACCGGACTGAATCCACGCGGCGTACGACAACACCTTAGAGCAAAGCGGCGCCAAAACTGTCCGTAGGTGAGGCGGTCCCATGATCCTCAGTCTGAGTGTGACTAACGTAGAAACAACGCTGAGCCGTTGGACGGGAGTAGAGCTGAAACCAGGGAAAGAATCTGCGATGACCTGGGGAAAGACTTCTGATGCTAACAATGCTAAATGCTCTGTCATAACAATAGGGTCCTTTTGACTTTTGGAGCAAACCCCTAGTGGATACTAAAGGTACTGCAGCTTTTTTTTCCTGTATTGGTAGAAGCTGTTGATTCAAACCTGCAGTTTAACAATAAAGACAGACAGCTTCACTTCCTGATTCTCATGCTGGGTTTACAAGGAGTCCGATATTTAGTGTCCTCGCACTAAGGGCAAATCCATGATTGTGTTTTGTCCGTTTCTTATATTTATTGTGCCCTAATTTTACCCCATAAATGTGCTCAATAACATACGGAAACCATAGCACACCTCAGATTCAGCCAAAAATTCAATATAATATAAAAACTGACTCCCCTAACATACCAAAATGTGCTCTCTAGCGCCACCTAGGCACACTTAAATGAATTAGAGAGAGCTAACCAAGACTGATATGTCCATCTCATTAAGATGCACAAATTATATGCATTCGTCCCTGACCGATCCCAAACAGGAAGCCAGCAATTTGTCTTTCAAAACAAAATGAAGCCATTTTTTTGGCGCCTCATACAAAATTCATCTTCTCCTACGCCATAAATGGTATCGGCTTGAAATTCTCTCAGATGACAGAGTGGACCCTGCTCTACAAAATCTCTGTGGGAATTTGTTTTTTCTCAAACTGTTTTTGAATGACAAGCCCTCAAAGTCGGTGAACCACAAAGAAGCCCTTTCAGCTCCCTCTATTACAATGAATGGGGAAAGGAGGATCCAGCTCCACACAAGCTGCGGCCTCTACACAAAAAAGTAAAAGTGGTACAGCTTTAAAAATGACATGGATGGATTCCTGACAAAATTTACTACAAAAGTATCTTGTTTTTTGAAACATTTGGTCAAAATTGTGGCATCCATGAGGAGATGTTTGAAAACTTCAGTCAATTTCTCTCCTGAGAGGGGAGCAGTTGGTGATGATGTCACAATGATTGAGAGTTCCGTGCAGCTGGTCATGTGACTCACTGAAGGCGGGAAAATGGAATGTATAATTTTGGGACAGGCAAAGGCTTCTTTCTGTACTGTGGAAAAGAAAACACAAGCTGCTACTGGAAAACTAGTGTGATGGCACATGTAAACAGTCCACCTGAGATCTGTAATCAGGATGAAAAAATTCTGCGTGTAGACTCATTGTTGACGTCTGTGACAAAAACCAAACCACAGCTTCAGCCTCATCCAGAGAACAGAAAACACTTTATTGATCCTTCCTCTGCAGCCAACATTAAATAAATACTTTAATATCATTTATAGCTTTAACAATAAACAATCTTTACTCAACGCTCCAAAAATACCTGATAGAAATAGAGAACATGGTCCGAACACGGAGTTTAGATCTACGCTTTGATTCTAGAGGCTTCAAACACAGAGCAGAAAATAATACCGTGTTTATCTACAACACAGACGTGACCACCAACCACGGCAGCAGCATGAGGAGCATTCAGACTGTGTGTGTGTGTCAGAGTGTGTGTGTGTGTGTGTGTGTGTGTGTGTGTGTGTGTGGTATTCAGTGGTTTGCCAGCAGCATACAGATAAAGTAATATATTTTCATTAAATTCAAATCTTATGCAAACACTTCCTGGTTTTCTCTCTGCGACATGCAGGAAACAGAGAGCCCATCGGTCTCTGAGGAAAAATCCACGCTGACAAACGTTAACACAGCTCTGATACCAGTGTGTCCACACACCCCGTCTTTAGTCAGGTCAGCGAGGTTGTGTGACACTTTGAGAATAATCTTTGACAAACTTGTTGTGGATCGAGTAGTTCTTGATGCATTCGGCACTCAGGTCTCAGGTATGGAGGCCGTTAAGGGTCAGATGATTTGCAAAAGCCACCACAGAAATGCGAACAGAACAACACAATTACAAAAGCCACAACAGCAGAGCAAAAAAAAAAAAAATTGATTGATTTTTTAACTAAAGTGTGATCTCTTTGAGGTTATTTATATTTCTATATTTACAGGTAATGTGTCTTCTAATATTTACCTTTAGCGTTATAGCTATATTTATCATAATTGAAATTTAAAAAAGGGAAACGATCATTTACTGACCTCTGAACCACTGTTGTGATGTAGCATTTGCATTCAAGTTGTGGGTTTTGCAAATCTTTGACACCTACCAGCCACCGTACTCAGGAGCATTAAAGCTAAATGAAAACAAAGCCAGTCTAAAGATGCAAAACAAGCCTCAGTGTGTTGTTTCACTCTTGTCATAAGAGTCAGAGAGCAAAATTTACATCATGTTATTTTAGCTAACAGTGTTTAAAGAGGGGGTAAAGTGCTTTTCTTAGGCCCTGTTTCCACCGAGCGATCCGGTTTGGATCAGTAAAGCCTGATCCTGTTTGAGTTTCCACTGCCGACTGTGTCCTTCTTGGTAGGCGATGTGTAAGCTGGATGCTAATAGCTGTATTAGCTACATTATAGCTTAACAGCATAGCAATGCGACACAGTGTACCCTGCTATTAATCCATCAAAGTAGAAAAATGCAACACAGAAAACAAAACGTGGGACGGTACAGGTGGTAATTTGGAGACCTGTCCCAGTTTTAGTCAAAGAAAACACCACAAAATGTGTGCAGTACTGAGACAAACCGAACTGAACCACTTAGTAGAAACAGGGCTTGAGTCTTTATTCTGTCCCTCTGGTGCCCACGTAGTATCTTTACATGATTTACGGCCAAATAAATTTCTATTTTTCTCTCTCTGCTGTTTCATTAACTTTTATTTTGGCTTCTGTCTGAAATACTTTGTTTTAGCTGCTGTCCCTTTAAGGCTCCCTGCTCCACAAACCCTCTTCCCTCTGATTGGTCAGCTCTTTAGAAGCCTGTTGGGGGAGGGGCTTTGGGCAAACCTTGGTGTTTGAGGTGGTGTTAGGAGATCCTTATGCTATGACCTCATCATTTCAGTTCAGCAAGACTCGTTTAGATCTCGTTAAGATCTTGTGAAGATCTCGTTAAGATCTCGTTTAGATCTCGTTTAGATCTCTGTTTTAGCAGGAGGTTTTTTTATGCAAAAACTCTGAGCTTAATGAGAAATCCCTCTAAACACTGACTCGTGTTTCAAACCATGTTAAAGCGTTGTCGGTGGATTTTTCCGTTCCCAGCAGGGGGCATGCTTCAGGTCCAGCCCAGCACAGAACACATTTCTACCAACAGCACAAACCAAAGTCTCTAAATCTAAAAATCTCTGACTATATGATTTAAAAAAAAAAGACTTGTGCTTATTCTTCACTGTACAGGAAATATCTGAGTATAAGGCTTGATGGAGAGCTATGGATGCCACTGTTGGGCCGCTCTGTGCGGTCTGAACACAACAAGCAGGGTGGAGCGGATTAGATGGAGGCTCATGAGGAGGTTATTTAGCGAGCTGAGTCCGAGTCCAGAGTCTCTTTATCTGGTGATCCCACGGTGAGGATTTAAAGCGCTAACAGCTAACAGCTAACACTAAGGAATCAGTTCATCGTCTGCCCTGAGCCGGCTGGAGGACTGACCAATCAGCTCACAGGTGGATGTGACACCAGGGGGCGCAGACGTCTCCGTCACAGCTGGGACGCCAACACTCCGGCCTCCAGAAGAGGATCAGGACCAGAGGTTTCCCTCTCCTAAAGCTCACCGCCACCGTCTTCTTCTTCTGCAGTTAAATATCCGCTGCTGCGTCTCTTCTCCAGGAGCTTCAGCGTGTGTGTGCGTGTGTGTGTGTGTGAGACAGAGAGTGTGTGACGCTCATCAGACGTGGGTCTCGATGTAGGAGTGTGTGTGGGAGAGTGAGGGTGTCAGGGGCGGGCCGGGGTCGGGGTCAGGGTCTGATTCAGCGGTGGGGTCTGGCTCCTGAGAGAACAGCTCCTGATAGGCTCTTTTCCACTCCCGGAAGTCTGCCGACGACAGCTGGGGATTGGCCAACAGCCTGTCAATCAGCGCTAGCTCCCCCTCCCTGTCCTATGGGGTGAGGAAACACAGGAGGGGCGGGTCACTTCTTTCACGTGCAGACTTAAAGAGCTCTAAGCTTCAGACGCAGACACACGAGAAGCAGGACACACACTTAACGGAGTGCACCGAGTTTCAGGAGAGTTTCAGGAGAGCTGGCTCTGATCCGTCACGGATCCTGGGAGGAGTCCTGGTTTCCAGAGTCCACATCATTAAAGTCTGTCTGCTGAGCTCTCTACCTTTGAGGGGTCGCTGATGTATTTGTCATGGTGGTGTTTGATATTTCAGCTTCACTTTTAAGATTAAAGCTCCTGTGAGGAGTTTTTAGCTCATTATCAAACTGACTGAAATTAAATCTCGTATCGGTTTATGATCTGAAAAAGGAACAAGACCATAAACAAAAAGAGCAAATGACTCAATGAGTTATTCCAAATGTTTGAAAAACCACTGGCAGAAGCTTCTATCCTTTAACCTGTGTCCAAACCTTTAGCTTGTGTTTTAGTTATTAATTAGTGTTTTAGCCTCATGTTTTAGCTTTTAGCATGTTTTTAGAAATTAGCTTGTGTTTTAGTCTTGAGCATTTATTTTAGCTTTAAGCTTGAGTTTTAGCCTGTAGCTGATGCTTTAGCCAATGGCAGGTGTTTTAGCCCTATGTTTTAGCTTTTAGCCCTTGTTTTAGCCTGTACTTCATGTATTAACCCTTAGCCTGGTTTTTAGCCTCTAGCTCCTGTTATGGCCATTAGCTTGTGTTTTAGCCTTTAGCATGTACTTTAACAAATAAACTCTATTTTAGCTTTCAGCTTGTGTTTTAGCCTTTAGCCTGTGTTTTAGTTATGAACTAGTGTCTTAGCCTCATGTTTTAGCTTTTAACATATTTTTCAGATATTAGCTTGTGTTTTAATCTTTAGCGTGTATTTTAGCTTTAAGCTTGTGTTTTAGCCTGTAGCTGATGTTTTAGCATTTAGCCTGCTTTTAATCCTCTAGATCCTGTTATGGCCTTTAGCCTATGTTATAGCCTTTAACCTTTGTTTTAGCCTTTAGCTTTAATGTACAGTGCCACAATCTGATGTCTAATCACATCTTAAATGTTTGAGGCAGTGGTTGTCTGAGGAAATGATGATCTGATCGATACCAAAAAGTCTCTATGAGTTACAACTCTGTCAGAGAAAGATGAATGACGGTTTTCTGTCTTAAAACACCAGCAGGGGGCACCAAAGTCACCAAAAAACAAAAACTTCTCAGAGGAGCTTTAAATTCATAAATCTGAATTTTTAAAAAAGGGTTTGGGAAAATAATTTTCCTACTTTTAAATGCTGATTAATATATATATATATTTTTTTACGTTGTTTGCTTTTTAACAAACCTTTTTTTTGTTTGTTTGTTTTTTCTGCTGATTTGATCACATTTTGAACCCCAGCTTCAACACCGGAGTACAACATTCACAGGTTGTCTTCTTTGTCTAACTTTGAACTCCTAAAAATGTAATTTTGACACTTTGAGAGGTGGATTTTTGCTATTTTGCTAATTTCGCTGTTCACTTTATTAACATGGGAAAAAGTCTCCTTTAGCAACATATCTGGCTTTCAAAGAGAGCAGGAGGAAGCACGGAAACACAGTTTATAACGGTTCATGATAAAGTCATATAGAGCTGTTTGTCCAGAGGGGGCGCCAAAGTTGACACAAAAGAAAAACTCCTTACAGGAGCTTTAAATCCCTGACTCTGGTATTTTCCTGCTTTCAGGGGCTAAATTTTTGAAGTTCTTGATTTCTATTGATACTCAAATAAATGTTTAAGCTTTATCTGCTGACACAGGTATGTATGATGCCTCCTTGTTACAACACCAACCTACAACGCTGACAGCTTGTTTTGTATTCCTGTCTCCAAAGTTTTAAAATGGTTTGTTCCTGATTTATTCACCAACTGAAGCTGTTCTCGAAGCATATTTCTGCTAATTTCCCGTGTTTGTTCTTTGTAAACTCCATAAACCAGTCGATGTTGAGACTTTTCCAGCGTCTCCTGTGTTCCTGTCATCCTCGGTTACAGCAGAGAAGTTGTGCATCATCCTACAGAGTGAGAGTACTCATTATCATCTGTCATCTCGGCTGCAGCGTGTTGTTTGGGCTGAATTCTGATGCATGAACCATACGCACAAATTATGCATATCTTTGTTGTTTCCACAGCAACCCCTGCAGAAACCTGCTGCAGCCTGAACACACAGAAACAACCCAGAGGAGGACTCAGGATCCACCAGGGACCACATGCATGACTCCGCGTCCTCCGTTAGCTCGTTATTTTCCTCCAAACAGCCTCCGTGCAAAACTCAGTGAACTCCTTTAAGAGACGACACACAGGACGAACACAGACGCTCAGAAAGCCGTCCTCCATCAGCAAACACAGCAGCCAGAGCCACAGAAACTCAGCTCAACCAAGAACGCCACAAAGCCCCGCCCACGCCCTCGCCAACCATCAGACAAAGATACAAACTGCAGACGAAACGAAGAGAGCCGATCACAGGCAGCCGGCCCAGAAACATGAGCAGCAAAGAGCCACAGCTGACGGAGCTCTGAAGACTCGAAGCAGAGAGGAGACAGACTGGGACAGATGACGGCTCCAAACGACAACACAGACACACGTCCAGCATGTGTGTGTGAGTGTGTGAGTGTGTGTGTGAGTGTGTGTTGAAGCAGTAAACACCAGGATCAGACATTCAGAGTGTATCACAGACACAGTTTATCCAATTAAGCCTGCGTGTGGTGTGTTCAGGTGTGTGAATGTGATTACTGCGACTCAGTGGAGCCAGAAAAAGCCCATCAGTCCACGCCGGGCCGGAAAATGAGATCTGAGCTCAGCTTCAGACGTTTCAGGAAGTGACATCATCATGAATCAAACCTTTTAAAGAAGAGATGTCAGGGGTTTATCTCTGAAACACATTAAAGCTCAGATTTCTCTACATATTTATCGACAATTCTCTCGTTGGCTCAGCTGTGAACACGTTCACCGTCTCTCCTCTGAGCGTTTCCAACGTCATCACACTCACGAGTCGTGGTCCCAGAATAGTAGAAGTTTTATTTCTGTTATTATACGTTTTGTTGATGCTTTTGCACATTAATCTGCCCATAGCCGGAGTTACATCTATGTGATGCTGGAGGGATTTACTACCCAGATGTAAACAGACACGTAGGCGACAGAAGTAGCACCAAGTAGCTCGGTGGGGTTTTTCATTATTATGATCCAGAAAATTAAGATGAAGTTTTACAGGTGTGCAGTCTTAACCTGCAGGGTGCTAGCTCTGAAAGTGTTAGCAACACTCAGCTAACCAGCCGTGTTAATAAAAGGCACAGAGCCCAGTTTTGAGTGTTTGAGTGATTTCCTTCCTTCAGACTCGACGGTTAGTCTGAGTTTAAATTTCTGTTTGAACAGGAAGGAAATAAGAAGCTTTAGAGGAGGAGTTAAATATAATTTCAAAGTGCACCTGACGTCAGTTAATCATCAAACACATCCCAATGATGACACATCTGATAAAAACGTTAGAGCACAGGGTAAAAACCTACTTTCGGGATGAATCAGATAAAATAACTGTGAATCCACTGTGAAGTGGATTGTAGCAACTCCTTTGGCCTGGTTTTACAAGTTAGCCTTTAGCTTGTGTTTTAGCCTTAAGCTAGTGTTTTAGACTCAAGCTTGTGTTTTATCTTTTGGCCTGTGTTCAAGCCTTTGACTAGTGCTAAAGCCTTTCATCAGTTTTTTTGCCATTAGCCTTTGACTAGTGTTTAAGCCTTAGCCATATTTAGCTTTAAACTAGTGTTTTAGCCTTTCGCTCAGGTTTCACCTGAAACTAGTGCTTTAGGTTAAACCTGTGTTATAGCTTAGCTTAGCTGTGTTATAGCCTACTTTAGCCTTTAGCCCATATTCTAGCCTTTAACTTGTATTTTAGCTTTTAGCCCATGTTTTAGCCTTAAACTATTATTTTAGCCATTTGCACATGTTTTTGCTTTAAACGAGTGTTTAAGCCTTTAGCCCATGTTTTAGCCTTAAACTAGTGTTTTAGCTTTTAGCCAGTGTTTTAGCCTTAAACTAGTGTTTTAGCCTTTAGCCCATGTTTTAGCCTTAAGCTTGTGTTTTAGCCTTTAGCCCATGTTTAAGCCCTTAACTAGTGTTTTAGCCCTTAGCCCATGTTTTAGCCTTTTACTAGTGTTTTAAACTTAAGCTTGTGTTTAAGCCTTAAGCTAGTGTTTTAGACTTTGACTAGTGCTAAAGCTTTTCACTGATGTTTTAGCCTTTAAACAGAGTTTTAGCCTTAAGCCTGTTTTAGCCATTAGCTTTTGACTTGTGTTTAAGCCTTTAGCTAGGGTTTTGCCTCAAACTTGCGTTTTAGCTTAAACTGTGTTTAAGCTTTTAACTAGTGTTTTAGACTGTAGCTCCTTTCATAGCATTGAAGTAGTGTTGAAGCTTTTAGCCTGTGATTAGCCTTTAGCTCATGTTTTAGTCTTTAGACTTTGTTTTAGTCTTTGATGAGTGTGTTAGCCTTTAGCTTGTGCTCCATCTCTCTCCTGTTTCTCTTTCTTCTTCTTCTGTCCTTTTTCTGTCTGACAGTTAGGCTCCAGTGTCCACCATCACGACAAAATTAATCACAGAAATCATTTTCAGCAGAGAAAAACACAGATCTCTCTTCTCTCTGATAAACTTCATCGGCCAGCGTGGTGTTGTCATGGTGACCCCAGTGTGCCAATCAGTAGCATTTAGGAATAATTTGTAGTGGAGCTGATAATCTCAGGCAGATTTCTAGAAGAGAAACTGTTTCAGGATCATACAGACACTCCTCACGGTGACTTTAAAGAACTGATGAATAAATGAAATGTTGCTTTTTGCTTCTTTCATTGTTCCAGTGTTGCTCTGTGTGCTTTTAATGCTGTGTTTAATGACTTATATTTGAGCATGTTTACTTTCTGTGTGCGTCTTTGTGTGGACCAACCTTCAGCGTGGACGTCAGAATGCGAAGGCGGTGCAGGCGCTCGTTGAGCTGAGGGTCGGCGGCTCGTCTGAGGAAACTCTGCCTGAACTCCGACTGACCTTTGACCTCCGTCTCTCGACCGAGCGGGCACACCCCGCCCTGCTCGCAGGCACGAAACAGGTCGCCTAAGGACGCGCCCTCACTGCCACCTTCACAGACACAGACACAGACACTCGGGGTGAGAAACAGCCTCTGAGAGGGTCATAAATCTGCTCAGGGTGAGTTATTCCTCCGAGCGGCCACTGGAGGACAGCAGCGCACACTTTAACTACGCCGCTTCAGTCATGGGGAGGTAATTAATGCTGATAAAATGCTGTGGTGTCTGTTCTGTCAGACGCAGCAGCAGATTTATTCCCTCGGCTTAAAAATAAATCACACACTGATCATATTTCCAGGAGTGTGTGGTTTTCTCCTGTTTACTATTTTAGTTTGTCACTTCCCTCTCTGAGCGCTCACCTTGGCAACCAGAGCATCATTGTCTCATTAGCCTCGTTAACTCAATGTACAACTGGAGTGTGTGTGTAGGAGTGAGTGTGTGTTTCATACGACTTTAAAACGATGAGGGTTTGAGCTGAAATGTGTCGGCCTAGAAGTGGTTTTGTTTCTGGAGCACGAGCCGACGTCACCGGCTTCACCTCAAAAAAATCTTGTGTTGAGTCTCTGGAGGCTGTCATTCAACGTGAGACACACACACACACACACACGCACACACACACATCTGTGCGTGCTCCCACGTGCCCCCCCTCACATGTATGTTCCCGTCTGGACTCACCGTTGTACGTCTGCGGCTCCTCTTTGGCGGGCGGCGCGAGCAGCATGTGCAGGTTGCTGTCTCGTGGCAGAGTGAAGCTGCGGGGTTTCCCTCCCTGGGTTGCCATAGGGATCAGCCTTTGCATCGCTATGGGCAACGGGACATTCCTCTGAGCGGGGAGCGTGTAAACGGCGCCGGCCATCATCATGCTTCCTCCACCTGGACCGGGCTCGGCGAAGACGGCGTCCTCTGAAAAGGAAAGAGCGCCGACAGATGAGCGGCGTCTGATGTCTGATGGAGGCAGAATCATTAAAGCTCACGACAGAAAACATCAAAACACTAAAACCTGATGAACTGAGCGTATCTGTGCAGATTTATGAGGAAACACTGTTTTTTTTTTTAAAATCCTGAACACATTGAGGTTAAAGCTCCTGTGAGGAACTTTTGGTTCCTGGATCCGTCTAGTTCCTGGTGTTACCTAAGGGTCCAGTTTGCAGGTAGTGCAGTCCGGCCTCTGTCAGCGGCGTCTCAATCAGGTCCTGCCAGGATCGTCTCTGAGACGAGGAGGAGCGTCCAGGGGACCCTGTCTCACTGCTGCCCCCTGCAGGACTGGAGCGGTACTACAGGAAAGGATACAGAAAAGAGTTTAAATCACCATGATTTTAATAATTCAACATGTTTGGACATTTTTGTCATTCTCCTTTGAATTTTTACTAGCTTCAAAAACTTAAAGAGGGGGTACTGTCTGTATTCTGTCCCTCTGGTCACCCCGTAGTGTCTCACAGCTCAAAGAAATCATAATTTTTTTTTTTTTTTTTTTCTCCCTGGTGGTTTCCAAAACCTATATTTCAGCCTCTGTATGCTTCCTCTTTAAAGTGCCCTGCTCCAAAAACCCCCTTCCCTCTGATTGGCCAGCGCTCTAGAGGCAGACCTTGGTGTTTAAGGCCCCACCCTGAAGAAGCCCACGACGTAATAACTGACCAATAAAATAAAAGTCCTGAACCTATAACGTAATAACTTACCGTTATTACGATATGGGCTTGATGCAAAAAAAACTTTTGAAAATGTAATAACTGACCAGAACTCAATTTTATTTATTAGTGCTGGGCAAGTTAACGCGTTATTTTTGCGTTAACCCATCAATCTATTAATGCTGTTGAATATTTTATCGCACATTAGTGCTTGTTGCTCACATGCTTTTATTTTGTAAAAGTCTGTTGCTGACAGGAAGTGAAATTGGCGGAAAAACACGATGAGTAACCAAAACAAGCATGGAGAAGAGGGGCAATGCCACGGTACTTAAAGGCGCTCGCCGCTTAGTCCCAGATATAAACAAACGCAGGTAGTCTGCCAGGATGAAGAGACACGATGAGAACTAGAGCCTTATTTAGCGGTGTTTTTGTGTGAAAGTAACGCGCTGAAAATTCTCTAAAGAAAGCGTGAATGCAGACTGATATCAGAGTTTTTCAGTGGGAGTCCGTTTATTTGTGTTTTTGGTCAAGTAAAATATGGCCCTGTCTGAGTGCAGAGGAAACCTGCAGAGGAGCAGGGAGGGGGTGTTTGGTGCTTCTGCTGCACAAAAACACTGCTGTAGGGGTAATTTCTGCCCTAAACCTTGTGATAGGACCCAACTTGTTCCATCCTGGAGGATCACTTTAATGCCCTGACAGTGACAATAAGCTTTAATTTTGTATTTACATTTTGTACATTTGATTTGCACTAAATATGTGATTTAACTATTACTGTATAACAAGTACTGATTTAGTGTTTGCATGACAGATGTTATGGCACTTTCACAATGCGATTAATTATGATTAATCAGGGAAATCATGCAATTAATTACGATTAAAAGTTTTAATCGTTGCCCAGCCCTAATATTTATTGTTTAATTTTGTCTTGAAGAACACAAGCCATAACAAATATAGTAGATTTAAGGGACAACTGTTACAGAGTTTTGATAAAGATTACATTTTTCATGATAAAAATGAGTACTTTTTTTAGGCACTAACTGATATGCTTAACGCTATTATAGTCAGTTGTTATGTTATTTGCCTATGACATTGTCAAAAAGGGCAAATGTGTTACACTCTTGGCTGGTTATTACGTTATGGGCTCAGTAATTACATTTTCAGAAGTTTTTTTTTGCATCAGGCCCACAACGTAATAAGTTATTACGTTATTGGTCAGTTATTACATTATGGGCCTATTACATTTTAAAAAGGCCAAATTTATTACGTTATGGACTTCTACACACCCTTCCTTCAAGATCTTTATATTATGCTTTTATTGTTTCAAAACACTCCTGCTGTTTCCAGAACGGGGTGTTTTGATCAGTTTAAAGACAGATTCAGAGATTTTTTTTAAACATGTGTTTGACATACCGGAAAGCAAAGTACCCCCTCTTTAAAAAAATTAAATGTCTTCTTTTCCAGAGCTCAGGACAAAGTGTACAACAAAAAAGGAGATATGGCACATCTCAGAGTCGTTTGTAGTGGGGCTTAAAAATGTAAATTTGGTCCTGTGAGAGCTTCAACAAAGGCTTAATCCACTCATTTCTGAGGTAATTACAATCAGACGTCACAGCTGGAAGGCTTTATGTACCGAGCTAACAGCGAGCTGACTCCATCCCAACACGACTCTGTGTGCAAATGTGACATTTCAGCCTGAAAACAACTGAAGAGCGAATTATAATTTTATCAAAAGGTATTTCTCCTCTCAGGAACATGGATGTGGGATAAGACACGACCTGAAGGGGGCGCTAAGCTGTCAGAGACGCTCAGCGTGAGTCACGCCTCTTGTTTCCTGCAGACTGACCTCTACAGGATCACATCTGTACTGCACGTCGCTGCTGCTGCTCCCTCCTGGTTTCCTCCCACTGTGCGTGGTCCCTCCCCCTAGAGGACCGGGGTGGTACTGCGGCTCTGCGGCGACTGGAGGCGGCTCACCACAGAGGAAGTCCTCCTGGGAGGAGCGAGAACGAGACGTCTCGGTGGAAGACAGTCGAGTGGTGCGGCCCTCCAGGTAGGCGCTCATCTGACGGAGAGAGTGAGAGAAGCTGTCAGCTGATTGGACGGATCTGGCTCCATCGTTAAGACGGAGCGGCGTTTCAATCTGAGGCTGGAGCGGTGATTGAATTAGTGTGTGAGGCTGAGACGAGTGGAAATAATAATGTGAGGGTTTTTAAATCTTCACAGCTCAGCGGGCTGCTCGTCTCGTGTCTGAAAGGTGTTACAAAACACGCTGTTGTTTCAGATTTCAGCCTCAGCCAGACGACAGAGTAAAAGCCCGAGAAGACGGCGCAGAGTGGGAACAATTATAGCATCAATTACACCAGATCCATCCCTCCACCCCCCGCAGGCGCCGCCGCTGATGACTTGAACGGTTGAAGCGGGCTGTGGAGGAGCGGTGAGGAATGGTTTCAGCGCTCAGCACGGCGTGTTCTCCCCGTGATGAGCCCGAGTTACAGTCATACGTGTGCGTGACTCACCGATGGAGGCCGTGGGTAGGTATCGTACGGAGGCGGGGGACTGTCCTGTTTGGGGCTGGAGGTGGTGTCGTCCTCATGATCGCTCTCACTCCAGTAATCTGCAGGAAACCCACACACACACACACACACACACACACACACACACACACACACAGAGTCAGAAATACCAAGCAGTCTATTTCTCCACCTCACACACACCTTCAGACACCTGCCATCTGTTGATCTGAGGTGGTTTCTGCCTGAATGTCAGAAATATTTAGAAATCTGAGCCGCTCTGACGAGGAAACGGTTTGTGAGCTGGTTAAATGATCAGACGTCTCAGGATAAACCCTCACCCTGCTCCTGGCGGATCCTCTCCCGCTCTGCGTAGCCGACAGCGGCCTGGTTCAGACGACTCAGCCATCTAACAGGAAGAGATTCACATTTAATTAATGAAAAATGAATAAAAACACAGAGAACAGACATAAACAAGCTTTGAAAAATAATTTATGAAGAAAATATGTTTGAATGAACACACTCTCCACAAATTAAATTTTGACCTTTTTGCAGATTCTGCCGTTTGCATTTCATGTCTTCCTTCTCTTGACACTACATTACCCACAATGCAACTAAACCTCTAAATGAGAACATAGAGGGACTGTGAGGACTAGTTTACCCTAGGGCCAGTTTTTTAAAACCTTAAGATTATGTTAAAGCATTTAGCCCGAGTTAAAGCCTTTAGCCTGTGTTTTTGCCTTTAGCCCCTGTCTTAGCATTTAGCCTGATTTGGTGTTTATGCTTTAGCCTGTAGCTAGTCTCTCAGCCTTTTGCCTTTGTTTTGTTATTTATCTAAATTTTTTCAACCTCAATCTTGTTGTTTTTTTGCCTTTAGCTCGTGTTTTAGCTCTTCGTTTGTGTTTTAATACTTAAGTTCATGTTTTAGCCTTTGGCTTGTGTTTTAGCTTTTAGCTTGTTTTAGTCTTTAGCCTGTTTAAGCCTCTAGCTCGTGTTTTAGCCTTTAATCTGTTTAAGCATTTAGCCTGTTTTAGCCTTTAGCCTATGTTTCAGCCTCTAGCTCGTCTTTAAGCCTTTAGCTTGTGTTTTAGCCTCTAGCTCGTGTTAGTCTGTTTAAGCATTTAGCCTCTTTTAGCCTTTAGCCTGTGTTTCAGCCTTTAGCTTGTGTTGTAGCTTTTTGTTTGTGTTTTATTACTTAAGTTAATGTTTTAGCCTCTAGCTCGTGTTTTAGCATTTAGCCTGTTTTATCCTTTCATCAGTGTTTTAGCCTCTAGCTCGTGTTTTAGCCTTTAGCTTGTGTTTTAGAATTTAGCCCCTGTCTTAGCCTTTGGCCTGTTATAGCTTAAAGCTTGGGTTTTTGTTTTAGCCTATAGCTCTTGTTTTGGCCTTTATGTCAGGTTTTAGCCTTTAGCTCATGTTTTAGCCTTTAGCTCCTGTGTTAGCCTTTAGCTGGTGCTCTATCTCTCTCTTGTTTCTCTTTCTTCTGCTCTTCAGTCCTTTTTCTGTCTGACAGTTAGGCTCCAGTGTCCACCATCACTACAGAATAAATCACAGAAATCGTTTTCAGGAGAGAAAACTCAGATCTCTCTTCTCTCTGCTAAACTTCATCAGTCGGCGTGGTGTTGTCATGGTGACTTAGACGTGCCTTAAATCAATCAGGTCCTGCTCGGCCCAATCAGGAAGCTAAGAAGTAGCATTTAGAAATAACCTTCATTAGTGCTGATGATCTGATTTTAAAGCGTGCATCAGTATCAGAAAGATAGCTAAAAAAAAGTTTTTCTCAAAACTTTAAAGAAACTCCTTACAGAAACTTTAAATACTCTCATAATTGGATACTTTCAAGTCATTGAATAGATCTTTATAAGAAAACAGACGACAACACTCTGTTAGTTTTGAGGTTTTACAGCGACAGTTGTCAGACATCCTGAGCTGGTGATAACACGGTGAAACTTTTCATCTCCAGTGTCTCTAAGTTTTTGTGGACGGTCTCCTTGACTGAAGGACAATCCTGAGCTTAGACAGTGAAAGACATTTGAGCCTTTGTGTTTAACATGTGGAGTGAAAATCAGCTGGACTCCAGGTTTTTCTGTGTTTTTAAAGCTGTTTGATTTCTCAGCAGTTTGAGACGATGACGCTAAGGAAACAGCTCTGGAGCCTCTGCTTCATACCGTCGGATCAAACCCACATATGCTTTGTGCTTTGGGGACAGCAAACAGGAAGCTGCACTCTGCCCCCCCCTCAGGTGGCGTGCCCTTCGCCACGACCTTCCCGCCTGTTTCCCACTCGCTGGTCACCTGTTCATGTCGTCCACTCCATCTGCTGCAAAGTAGAAGCTCTTCACCTTGGGGTGGCAGGCTTTGAAAGCGCTGAGGAGAGGAAGAGGAGGAGGGACGGACACAGAGTTATAACTGCAGGAGAAGATTCAGACATGATTTAAACATAGATGTGTTTCATACAGACAGGACTCACTATTTCTTACGGCATTCACTGGCTCTGTCGATCTTAAACTCTGGAAGACTGACGAAGCCCTCGGCCTTTTCATCCTGACGGAGAGAGGATATGAAATAAAAGTTAATCATTGAGACAGAGGGAAACTCTAACAGGAAGTTTCATTTTCTGGATTTCCTGTCTATGTGACTTTTTCACTCTGAGCTGTAAAAGTTTTAAAGGACAGAAACATCATGCTGCAAATCTTCTCACTGAAACCATCAGAAGCTTCTTTTTAAAGCTGACAGAAAGTTTTACACCAGCTTCAATCAGCTCTGTACTTTGTTTGAAGATTATGCTCGAAATTCAAACATAAGTAAAGATTTTTAAACTCTGCTGTCTCACTGAAATCAGATGCTGCAGACTAGGGATTTTTTTTTTAATTTAAAAGAATAATAATTTTTTTTCTGTTTAGGATAGAAAATAAAGAATCTTACACTGCAAAATAAATAAATAAATAAAAATGTATCAAAATGAATTTTATTTAACCCAGATCTCAAGAAAAAATACCCAGCCCTCCAACATTTATTAAATAAAAAATAACAAATTTTAAGTGTGTTTTTTTTCTTTTATTTATCTATTTTTTTTTATATATATTAAAAAAAATTAATTTTTTCTTCTGGTTACGGAAGTAAATTAAGAATCTGGCACTGCAAGCCATCTTTTATTTATTTTATCTTTTATTTATTTATATATTTATTTAAATTTAAAAAAATTTAATACAATTTTCTTTTGTTAACCGTAGTAAATTAAGTATATAAATAAATAAATTAATGTATAATAAAATAAAAACTGATGTATCAATATAAATGTTGGGACTTTATTTTTATTTACCCAGGTCTTAAGGAAAAATCCACAGGCCTCCAACATTTATAAAATGAAAAATAACTAATTTTAATTTTAATAAATCTTTTTTTTTTTAAATATAAACAGTGATACTGCAATCAAATAGGTTTCTTAAGGGTTAAAAAATTAAAAATAATTTTTTATTTTACATATTTATTCAGGAATAAAGTAAATTAAACAGTTTGAGCAAATAAAAAAAAAGAAAAAAAATATTTTTTAAGGTTTTAATAACAGTTTTTGGGTAGAGGACATTTTTGTCTTCTGTTTACCTCAAAAAGTCATCGATTAAAGGGACTCACGAGGATTAAAGAAAAAACCTAAAGCCAAGCTCATGGTGTTTAGATATAATTCAAAAGATTACCAGAGGCAGAATTTATCCTCAAACAAATGAAGTAAAAAAAAGTAATTTTCTTCCAAAAAGGGAAAAATCCCCAGCCCTCTATTTATTTAATAAAATATAACCTATTTTAATTCTAATATTTATTTGTTTTGTAAATAAAATCAGTGACATGCAATCAAATAGACTTTCTAAGGGTTTAAAATAAAAAACAATTTAATATTTTACATATTTATTCAGGAATAAAGTGAATCAAACAATTTGAGCCAAAAAAAATAAAAAATAGAAAAAAAATATTTGTGAAATTTTAATAACATCACAAATTTTCTGTTTACCTCAAAAGGTCATGGATTAAAGGGACTCACGAGGATTAAAGAAAATACCTAAAGCCAAGCTCATGGTGTTTAGATAGTATTTAAAAGATTACCAGAGGTAGAATTTATCCTCAAATTGAAGTAAAAAAATAAAAATAAATAATAATTTCCTTCCAAAAAGTGACGCCCATGGCTGCAAATCAGCAGAGTTTCCTCAGGACTTTTTTCAGAGACTTCACAGAATTTTCACTTTTATTTTTCACCATGAGCCAAAATCAGACTGAATACTTTTCTAACTAAATGTCCCAAAGCTGAGTCCTCCTGAGACCCCCTGACGCTCTGATGTCTGAGCTCAGGTCTGGACTCCAGGTGAACAGAGAGCGCTCTGCTTCTCACAGCCTGTGACATCATCATCATCATCATCATCATCATCATCATCACAGCCTCTTTGTTACAGCGAACACGTGCAGGTAAACACAGGAAGATGAGAGCGACTCGCCTCCTCGTTGATGTACCAGTACAGGCAGTTGTCCTTCAGAACGAACCAGTACTTCTTCCACTTGTGAGAAAAATAACCCTTTGCGTCTCTCTTTCTCCACAGCCAGCCCTCGCAGTCTCCACGGCCCAGAGCTTTGCAGGAAACACGCCTCCGACTCAGGGAGGCCAAACTCCGTCCTGGAGGGACACAGAGGAATCATGAAGACAAAGAAAGACGACGGGAAACTGAACGGCACGTGTTTGTGAGGCAGCACAATTAGTGGGGGTACCAGGGTTAGAGAGGCCCCCCCTGGAAGCACCCCTGCTGGAGCAGAGTGTCCTCAAAGAGCTTTATGTGGCTGTACTTCTGGCAGCGCTGCAGCCTCCAGCTCTGATAAGACGCTGCACTGCAGCTCGCTAAAAGGGGACGTTTCATAAAAACGTCTTTTTTCTTTTTGGCATTAACGCCCTGTAATATTTTCACAGCACAATCCTCATTAGAGATTACCCAGAAACTTGGCTCCAACTTCAGGCCTGCTGAGAAACTTTTATTGACTGCATGAAAAGTCCTGGGACTTTGAAGGGGAGAGTAATTCAATATTCCATTTAATTCAGCGGGTAGAGAAAGTGCAGCGTTCGGCGTCTCTGCTAAAGAAACAACTTTCTCTCACCCAAAGACAAAAGGAAGTAAGTCTCACGTGTGGAGTGGAGAGGGTGAGACGCTGTGGTTAATTATCAGGCTAAAAAACAGAGAGCTGTGTTACCTGAGACTGAACACAGACACTGTATTTCACTGCCTCCCGCCTGGTGTCGTCACCAAAGTCAGCTGATCGTATTTTATCACGGCTCTGATGGAGGCCGTGCTCGGCGCGTGTAAAACGTCAATAAATCCATGTTATCACAGACACTTTCTAACTTTGGTTTCATCCATGTCAACAAACAAATCAGACGCCCGAGAAACCAAAGCGCAGATGGAGCTAAAGCTTTTCAGAGCTTCTCAGGATGGCAGATGGTGAAACAAGTGAAAGGCCTGTCGGGAAAAAAATACACTAAATCTCTTCCAACATGTTGATCCTCGTTAATGTGGTGAAAAGGAGAAAATAGATTTGGTCAAAGAGGCGAAGAAAGTGATACCGAGGACGACGAAGATTCTGTTTATGTGCTGAAATCTGTTTTTTCTGATGAAATAAAAACAGTGTCATAAACTGCATTGATCTGTATGAAAACCCTTCACATTAAAGCTCTGCAGAGACATGTGATCCCTCCATGTGTACTTTATCCTCACAGCGACAGAGAAATGCTAATTCTGCAGATTTCATCATTTTTTCTCTTCATGCAGATTCTACAGAAACAGATGCACGGCCTGCAGAGTCCAGTCCAGACCGCTCCAAACCATGACGTGTGAAAATGCAGATACAGCACTCTCTGCTCTTAATGGGAAAATAAAAGAGTGTGTGTGTGCAGTCGTTCTGTCCCAGCAGATCATCATCTGACTCCTCTCGTAGGATTGATTTCTCATCTTGTGGCACATTGATCTCCGTGGTCTCTTATGTTTTATTTATACATATTTAGGCGGATGGAATAAACTGGGGGTGTGATTTACGAGCTCCTGTTTAGACTGTTTTAGGAAGAGGGGGTTGTTTGTGTGGTTGTATGAACTCTTACCTCTTGTTGTTTGTCTTTTAGAGCAGCGTTGTGGTGTATCGTGACAGGATGAGGCACAGTGTATGTAACATATTGGGACATAACAAACTGAAGTATCAAATCATATCTTTTGGAGACGTATGATATCAAATAGGTATGTATTGTGTGGTATCATGATATATCAGAATATTGATATATTATATTGATATTATACATACTGAGACAGAGCATGATTTTGTAATAAATGTCATTCGTATTGTGAAGAATCACATCATGACGTACTGTATCATGATATATTGAGACATATTTTGTCATAACAGATAATTAAGTGAAGACTCCTACAATATCTTAATTTATTTCATCATACCCTATGGTGAAATATCAAATACAGACACATCATACTGAGATACATTGTATCATATCAGGACACACCGTTTTGTATTGTGACACTGTATCATAATGTGACAAATAACATTTACACATTTCATTGTGAAATTGTATTGTATTATTACACTTTGTACTTTATTGTGACAAAATGTATTCTGATATATATAGTAACATATCATAATGTGACAAACTGTTTTAGGACATACAGTACAGCAATACCATACCATGACATTCTATTATGACACAGTGTGTTATATATGACACAAATTGTGTTGTGATATATATTTACACATTTTATTGTGAAAATGTATTATGACATCATATTTTGTCATATTGTATGATAATATGATGTATATTGTATTGTGATCATTTTTGTGACATGTTATTGTTAAAACATATAATGAGGTTCTATTTTGACATACTGTATCATATGATAACATTGTTTTGTGGCACATTGTATCATATTGTGATATATCATGTTGTAATATGTTGAATCACTATATGGCATTATATCTTTTGTGACATTTTATTGTGACATACAGTATCATATCTCAACAGTATGATATAAAGTGAGAAATTGTTTTGTGACATATAGTACAGCTATACCATACCATGACAATTTATCATGAAACAGTGTATCATATATGACACAAATTGTATTTTGATATATATTTATTGTTAAAATGTATTTTATGATGACACATAGCACTTTATTGTGACACTGAACTTAAACATCATATTTTGACATATTGTATGACCAATGTCATATATTGAATTGTGACAATTTTTCTTGTGACATATTATTGTAATATCATATAATGAGGTTCTATTTTGACATATTGTTTTATATCATGACATTGTGTTATGACACATTGTGTCATATTGTGATATATCATGTTGTAATAAATTTTATCATTGTATGGCATTGTATCATTTTTTTTTTTACATTTTATTGTGACATACAGTATCATATCACAACAATATGACAAATTTTATCATATTTTGATAAACTGTATTGTGACGTATTGTAGCACAGTGTAATATGAAGTGTTGTATCATACCCTGACAAATGGTATTGTGATATACATTTAAATATTTTATTTTGCCACATTGTATAGTATTGTGACATTGTAGTGTAATAAACAGTAACATATCATACTGTGACATTGTATTATGATACACTTTGTGACGTGTTGTATTTTATATATTATTTTGTATTGTGACAAATTGTTTTGTGACATATGGTATTGTTATATTATATGACAACATTCTATTATGACATATTGATTCCTATTGTGATATATTGTAATATATAGAACCATTATATGACATTAGATCATATTACGACATTTTGTATTTTAACATTTTATTGTGACCTAATGTATCATATCACAACACAATATGAAAAATTGTTTTCTGACATATAGTATTGTTGTATCACATTATTATGTTATGACACATTATATCATATTTTGATGTATCATGTTGTGATATAGCGAATCATTATATAACATTATATCATGTGTTTTTTGTGTTGTGACATTTTATTGTGACTTATTGTATCATACCATAACACAATATGACAAATTGTATCATGTTGTGACATTTTTTTGTAGTATGACACAGTGTATCATATTGTGATGTTTCATATAAAATCATTTCAGTCAGTCACATTGTATAGTATGGTATCTTATCAGGGATTTTGGAATACTGTATCACCTGCTGAAATACTGTATTATGATGATTTGTATAGTACTGTATCACATCCTGGCATGTCATATTGTGAGATATTGTTTTGTGATATTTCTCATGTTTTATATCACATTTTATTGTGATGTGGGCTTATTGAATTTTACATTTTGACCTGACAAATTGTCGTCTGACATTCTCTATTGTTACTTCTGTGTCCTACTGTACTGTATCATATCCTTTAGTGGTTTACTGTATTACACAGTGATGTATTGTATCGTGATGTTTTATATCCTGTCATATCTTATTGTGACATCATGTCCATAGTCAAACATTTCACTCATTTCCTACTTCTCCTTGTCTCTATCGATGTAAATCAGTTTTAATTTGGATGTTTTTAAGGCTGGGAGTTCAGAGACACTTGTGAAAAAGTGTTTCGTGGAGCATTTCATGGGTTTTTATATTCTTATATGTTTATGATATTCAACAGAAATTAAGCAAACAAAGAGAAGTTAAATAAATGGAAATAAAATGTGATTTATTTTCAGCACAGAGATGAAAAACAGAAGTTCCCGTCTCCTAAAACGAGTGTTTGCTTATTGTTACATCATGAGGCTGTCAGAGCTTCACCACCGAGCGACGAACCAGAGGAGACTGTTCTGACATTCAGCGGAAAATTGGCAATTATTTTGTGAAGCTATCATGTAATAACACACACACACACACACACACACACACACACACACACACACACACACACACACACACACACACACACTTGAAGATGTTGCAAATTGGACCAGAAAATTTGAAAATTTGTCTTGTCTGTGAAGTAAGCAGCATGTATTATTCAGCAGGGGTGAAATAAACACACTGACACACACATTTTCATCTCCCGCTTTGTTCACAGGGGGCGCTGTTTGGTCTGCTCTGTGCTTTAACTGGAGCCAAACTTTTAAGGGAATTAAGAGAAAGTTGCAGATCCGTCAAATAAAGTCTGAACCGGTCGTTAGTTTAACGGCAGCAGCAGCTGCTGGACCCACTGAGCCCATCGGCCCAACCGGAGTGTGACGGAGGCTCCTGCTCCGCTCCAGGTGTGAGGACGGAAACCGAACAGGTGGCGTCTCTGCTTACCTTTATTCTTCTTCCTGGTCTTGGACGTCAGGGAGGTGGACTGCTGGTACGTCTGAGAGCAGGACAGGAAGGAGAAGAGAGGAGGAGAGAAAGAGGAGGAGGAGGGAAGGAGAGCAAGCTGTCAGGATGAATCAGTGGCCTTTGTTTGCTGCAAAGCATCCTGGGAAATGGATGATGACAGATCTTAGAGGAGGCGCACAGAAGGAGCAGAGATAAAGAGGGAAACTGTCCACCTCTCATTATCTCGTTTTCACACACACACAAACACAAACACACACACAAACACAAACACACGCGAGGGGGCGGAAAGTCGACCTCGTGGAGGACTTCAGCACCTTTAACACCTCTAAACATAGAACACAGGGACGGGCGGGGGGGCGGCAGCTCAACGGGACTCCTCAACAACAGAGGGAAACAGCTCATGGCGTTTCTGGGGTTAGCAGAAATATTAGCGAGGAAAACATGAAAACATGAAGGACAAAGATTAAAAAGGGAAGTTTTCAAGGTCTGAGAATGAGGGTCTAAGGGTCTGAGGGTCTGAACCACGATGTTAGAGACCATTTACTGTGCCACACTGTTTGAAGATGACTCACTTCTTAGGGGAGGGTCAAAACTACTACAGACGTTTAAAAGTTTAACAAAACAAAGACAAAGTGAAGCTCTTTTGGCATTTCATCACACTTTCCTCACCACTCGTCGACTCACTGGTTTAAATATAGAACAAATAAAGTAAAAAGTAAATAAATATGAAATTGGTCCCTTTATCTGGATGTCTCTGAATGTAAATAAATAAAAATGATTAAAAATCTCACGTCCTGTGATGTTTATGTACTGCTTTGTTATATACCATCAATTGAAGTAGGCCATCTAGTGTCTCTGAGTGGTTACAGCAATAATTTGAGTCGTTTGGAACCTTGCCAAAGTAATACTGAAGTCAACCATGAGCCTGCACGCAACTTTTTCTTTTTTGACATTCAGAGATTTCAGTGCTGTTGACAGAGAGTAACTGTGACATGTTTCTCTATAGGCTTGGATTGAACAGAAATAGTAAATTTATTTTCTTATTATCATAACCATAATTTAATTTCATTATTATTTTTACGTATAAAATGTGTGCAAGTTAAGTGTGTAGGAGCGATTGTGTAACTTGTCACTGTGTGTTTGTGTGTATGTGTGGGTTTGTCTCATGGTCTGGAACTGTTTATCTGTTATTATATGTATCTTGTATGTTAAAAAACTTCAATAAAAATATTGGGGGAAAAAAATGTGACATGGTTCTGTGATGAAAGATAAAATTCTGTTGTTAAACTGAAGTTATATCAATATATGCTAACAGCTAGCATATCAATGCAATTTCCCATGTATGCTAGCATCAAGCTAGCACTATGTTTTTTATTTCTTTTTTGGTCCAATAGGAGATGTACAACATGCTCTGGTATAACGTAAATAACCAATAAGGGAGTCGTTAGCATAGAGGCTAATGATGTTGCTGGATTGATCCGTTTCTAATCGATTCTTAACAGGAAATAGGTTTCCATCCTTAAACACAACGTTCAGTAGCATCTTTTATATTTACAGTGGACGCCAAAGTTATAACTACACCTGACAGACCTGAAAGTACGGATCTTTCTCTGTCTCCAAACCCTGATCCTAAAACAAGCAGATGTTTGTTTTCAAAATAAAAGCCCCAAACTGTTGATTTATATATTTATTGTGGAACAGCTAAGGCAGGAAGTAGCATGTTTTTAGCCATATCACTCAGGTCTGTAAATATACAGCTCTTTGACTCCTTTGCAGTGGCTCCTTCTAGCTGTAAAAAAATGTCATTGAAATATATTTTTTTTATTTTTCCTCCAGGGGGTATTGACGTTTTAAGATATGACATGGCAAGACATGAGCAAAAAACAAAAAATGACAAGTTGAACAATATTATCAATAAGTGTTATACATCTTAAATAATATTGCAAAATTTTAAAATTTCGTTAATGTATACAAAATATTTTTTTGCAAATATTTGGAATTAAAAAAATTGAATTTTTTTATAAACTTTAAAATTGAAAAAAAGTGCAAAATTTTGAAATTTTGTGCATATGGAAAATTGATGATTTTTTCAATTATTTAAGCCAATTTTTGCAATTTTAGCAAAGTCTTGAAAATTTTTTGCAATTTTTTTAAATTTCTTTTTTATTTCTGCAACCTTTTAAAAAATTTACAATTTTTTTAATTTTTTGAAAATATTTGACATTTTTGCAAATTTTTGAAATTTTTAAAAAAAAAATTTTTAATTTGTTTTTATAGCACACATTCTCTTCCTGTTTGCTGCCACATCTGTAATCTGTGAGTTTAGAGTCTCTCCAGCTGCTCCCCGTCCTGTAAGTCCAGTTAACCGAGCTCCCCTGACTGTCTGAGTGTGTGTATCTGTGTGTTGTTTGGTATTTGACTCAGTGAAGAGTGTGTGTTGATGCTCTGCTTCCTTCGCCGCACGCTCCCTCTGAACTGAGACTCTCCGCTCGGAGATGTGACCTCTCTGCACGGGTCAGCCCGAGCCACGCACCAGCTCTGATGTCACCGTTATATCACGTGTCACAGCCTGGAGCTGGGCCACTCGCATCCCCACGCTCAGCAAGACAGATGACATGGGACCGCCCACACCCACTGACACGCCATCTGCCGACGCAGCAGCCGCGCTCGCTGTAAACACACACTCACATTTAATTTGCAAAGAGACGCTGTCAGGACGTATAAGGTCACCGCCGGGCAAATGGAGTGTCTGGACGTGAGCGCAGACGGACAGGCCGGGGTAGAAAGATGTCATGGAAGTGACAGAGGGGTAATAAGGAGTCAGCGCTCCCCGGGATCACACTCCAGCTCACCGACTTTTTATCTGAGGGTAAAGCTCAAGTGCTGAAATCTCTGAGTCTCCAAACAAACCAGAGAGGAGGCGTCTTCATCCGACTCCTCGCTGTCAGGAGGCCGCGGACATTTCATAAGATCTTTGATCAACATTATGCAACCAGGTAATGAAATCCTGCAGCCACCACCTGCAACTTCAGGTAGACCGAGTTATTGTTTTTCACACATCAGGATCTAACACCCCTCTTTCCTCCGTCTCTTTAAGGGTTGCATAACTCCTGCTCTGCACTTCTCCTGTCAATCAAACCCTTCACTGGGTGTTTGTGATGTTTCTGGAACGACACTTCACTTTTTTTTATAAACTCTTCCTCATTTTATCTGATAAACTCAGAGAGGGACAGCGAAGAGGAAAAACTACACCTGTCACAGCTGCAACAACAATAAACTGTCATTACGATCATCCTCAGGTCGGTAACGCAAGGGTGCTCAACCTGCGGCTCTGGAGCCTCATGTGGCCCTTTGACTCCTTTGCAGTGGCTCCTTGTAGCTTTAAAAAAATATTATTGAAATTGAGAAGTTTTACTTTTTAGACACACTATATTGATGATTTAAGACATGACATGGCAAGACATTAGTAAAAAACAAAAAATTATAAGTTAGGCAATATTATCAATAAATGTTACAAATTTCAAATAATATTTCACAATTTAAAATTTTTATAAATGTATTAAAAAAATATTTTTAGGGACATTTTTGGAAATTTCAAAACTTACTTTTTTTTTTCAAACTTTGGAATAACACAA
This sequence comes from Halichoeres trimaculatus, assembly GCF_033239565.1. Lineage (NCBI taxonomy): Eukaryota > Metazoa > Chordata > Actinopteri > Labriformes > Labridae > Halichoeres > Halichoeres trimaculatus. The sequence goes on along the minus strand of NW_027437196.1, from coordinate 1,040,205 downwards.
AAGCCAAATTTTGAATTTTGAAATATTGCGATACTTTTTGGAAATTTTTTAAATTTTAAAAATTTAGCATTTTTTAGATTTCAGCAAATTTTGCAATTTTAGAAAATTTTGTCAGATTTCTTTCTTTTTTTTTTTTAATTTTTGAAATTATTTTTTTTTTATTTTTGTTAAATTTTTTTCATAATTTTGTTGATTTTTTTTAATTTTTTTTTTGCAAATTAATTGTTCTATGCTTATTTCAAAAAAGGAGAAAAAAAAGGAAAAAAAGAGATCACATACAGTTCCATTTATTCCAAAACAACTTCTTGTTTTGTAATTATTCACTTGTTTTCAAATTTGTGTAAAAATTATTTTGGTCTTTATTTTTTGTTGTGAGGATAAAGTCGATTTTGTGGCTCCTATGAAAGTAAAGGTTGCAGACCCTGCTGTGAGGGCAAACCAAAAGCCAATAGCTACTTAGCTTAGCATAAATACCATAAGCACTCACATTAATATAAAGGTTGTTGTTGGGAAGTATTGATAAATTGTAAGACTCACATGATAAATGGAGGCGGGGTCTCTTGGCGGAGACTCTCTCTGATTGGCCTGGAGCATGTAGTGTGAGGGGCTTTGGCTGTGATGGCTCCGCCTCTTGGCTCTTTTGGCCGTGTCATTGGTCCGTTTCCCCGGCCGAGCCGTGTGGGAGGAGTAGTCGTCAGAGCCGGGCCTCTCGTCCATGCTGGTCAGTCCCACGTAACGCATCAGAGTTGCTTCTGTGAACAGCCAATGAAACGACATTGGGTTACGTTAGCTCTGCTTGGTGAGGTTGGAGCTGGTAGATGAGCTACAAACTGACAGTTAGCTTGTTGTCAGGTTTCAAAGCGTAGCTCTACCTAACTGTTGATAAATACTTTGGGCCCTATGGGTCTGGTCTAAACCTGAGTGTGTGTGTGTGTGAGTGTGTGTGTGTGTGTGAGTGTGTGAGTGTGTGTTCAGGGTGGAGTTTAACCTCCCTGACGCTGGAGCAGCTCGTCTTTCAGAGAGCAGCCAGGCAAACCTCTGCTCCTCTCCTTATTCCTCCCTGGATGCCTCCTCACCCCGCTCACACAAACAAGAGAAACACCCAGAGAATAATCTGAGAAAAAGGAGCAGCGTGTGTGTGTGTGTGTGTGTGTGTGTGTGTGTGTACAGCATCTGTATGATGGAGTGCTTATTGAGCCGTTCAGGTTCACACACTCTGAGTCTCCTCCATCGTTTTTAACTTCCTCACCTCCCTCCCCCCTCCCTCCCTCCCCCCTGTCCTCCCCTGGTTGCTAGGCAGCGGCCGGAGGAGAATGAGACACCGAGAAGAGCTGCTGTCAGCGTCACCATGGCAACTGTGTGAGTGATTCAGGTGGAGGTCAGGGAGAATAGCGTTTCTTTTTTTCTAGCTTCTGCCTCCTCTCCTCCCTCCTTCTCCTCCTCCTCCTCCCTTTCACCCCCTCCTCCTCCTCCTCTTCCTCCCCCCCCCTCTGTGATGCTAATCAGAGGGAGAATCAGACGAGGAGACGGACCAGCATTGATCTGCTCACACACACTCTGATCTCTGGGTGATTCAAAGACAGGGGAACATCTCACCGAGTGTAACAGGCTCTATGGGAAAACACACACACACACACACACACACACACACACTCACACACACACACACACACACACACACACACACACACACACACACACACTCACACACACATATGTGGCGCGCTCACCTCTGCTTCTCTCTCTGTTCAGCTTGGCTGGATCCTCGTAGTCGCCCACCCAGCTGCACTCCACGGGCATCGAGATGGGCCTGAGCCTGCCTACAACACACACACACACACACACACACACACACACACACACACACACACACACACACACACACACACACACAGTTTATTAAACTCAAGATAAAGTTTGAATCACATTTCATTGTTCGTTCCTTTCACCTTTGACCTCCTCATCCTCTCATCCATCAGTTATTCTCTTCATCCTTAATCTTCCTCTTGACTCACCCCTTCACCCTAACCCATCATCCTCCTCCTCTCTAAGCATCTCTCAACTCCTGGATAAAATTCACTCCTCCATCGCTCAAACTTCAGTCTCATCCCTTCATCCTATCATCAACCATTCATCCTCCTTTTATCTCTCATTCTGACCCAAATCCTTTCATCTCCCTCTATGTCAATCAGCCCTTCATCCCTCACTCTAACCCTCTTTCATTTATTCCTCACTCCATTAGTCATCCTCTCATCCCTTCATCTCACAACCTAACTCTCATCCTTTCATCTCCCTTTATATCAGTCATCCATTCATCCCTTGTTTGAACCCTCTTTCTTTTACCCCTCGCTCCAACCCTCATCCCTTCATCCTTCACTCTTAACCTCATCCCTTCATCCGTCACTCCAACCCTCATCCCTTCATCCGTCACTCCAACCTTCATCCCTTCATCCGTCACTCTTACCCTCATCCCTTCATCCGTCACTCTTACCCTCATCCCTTCATCCATCACTCCAACCTTCATCCCTTCATCCGTCACTCCAACTTTCATCCCTTCATCCGTCACTCTTACCCTCATCCCTTCATCCGTCACTCTTACCCTCATCCCTTCATCCGTCACTCTTACCCTCATCCCTTCATCTGTCACTATTACCCTCATCCCTTCATCCGTCACTCTTACCCTCATCTCTTCATCCGTCACTCTTACCCTCATCCCTTCATCTGTCACTCTTACCCTCATCCCTTCATCTGTCACTATTACCCTAATCCCTTCATCCGTCACTCTTACCCTCATCCCTTCATCCGTCACTCTTACCCTCATCCCTTCATCTGTCACTATTACCCTCATCCCTTCATCCGTCACTCTTACCCTCATCTCTTCATCCGTCACTCTTACCCTCATCCCTTCATCCTTCACTCTTACCCTCATCCCTTCATCCGTCACTCTTACCCTCATCCCTTCATCCGTCACTCTTACCCTCATCCCTTCATCCCTCACTCTTACCCTCATCCCTTCATCCGTCACTCTTACCCTCATCCCTTCATCCTTCACTCTTACCCTCATCCCTTCATCCGTCACTCTTACCCTCATCCCTTCATCCTTCACTCTTACCCTCATCTCATAATACCTCAACTTCTGCCCTCATCCTTTCATCATTTGACCTTTGATTAACCTTCACCTTCATCCTTTCATCTCTCTTGATGTCCCTTGTACCCTCATCCATTCATCTTCAGGGCTTTCTTTTCTTCACCCCTTTTTTTTTACCTTTACTATCACCTTCTCATAATTCACTCTGTCATCCCTTAAACTGTCTCCTTCCCTCCCTCCTTGTCTCCTATCTGATCATGTTTCCTGAATTGTTGGTCGCTCTGTGTTCGTGTTTTTCCTCTCAGAGTCACATTTCAGATTCTTTCTCCTCTAAACTCCTGATTTCTCCTCCTGGCTGTGAGCTGAGTGCCTCCTCGCCTCCTCGCCTCCTCGCCTCCTCGCCTCCTCACCCCTCCCTCCCCTCCAAACTTTGTGATGCGGCGCCCGCGGCGAACAGATGGACTCCTGCTCCCTGATTGTTCCTGAGGAGCGTACCATAAGTCGGCGTGGTGCAGTAAACGGGCTCCTCGTCCTCTCGCCGGCGAGACTCTTGATCCAGGAATGAGTTTGGTGACTCAGAGCGTTTGGCGATGCTGATGCCGCCGTGGTTACGTGACGCCTCGTCTCCGGACAGAGCTCCAGGGTCCTCTCTGTGGGAGAGAGAAGCAGGGCGTTACTGCGTGAGCATGGTGTCACTTTACTGTTAACAGCTGGTTAAAGGAGGCGGGGTCGACCTGGGCGTGTATGGCTCGGCGGGCGGCGGCGGGATGTGCAGGTCCTGCAGGGCGGAGCTTTTGGTCGGCGTTCCCGAGGGGGTGGCCGAGCTGCTGCCTGGACTCCTGGTGGGCTGCAAAAGAGGATCAGCTCAACTCAAAGCGCTGAAAGAGCTAAAAGCAGACGTTCGTGAGGTGAGACGAGACGAACGCTGCTGAATGAGCGATGACTGCGGGGACGGCGAGCAGAGAAAAACGGTTTTCCTTTGTCTTCCTGCTGTTTGTGCAGATAATCAGAGCTAATTAGAGAGGCACATTTCATAATTCGTGGCGCCGTGGGGACGTGGGTGGAGGGTGTCATCAATTTCCCCCGTCCCCGTTCCCTCCAGAGCGTTTCAGCCGGCAAACACAAACCCTGCCGCCGCGGTAACCTGACCTAATTACACGCTTTGGCTGCAGCCGTGCAGGGAGAGCGGGAACGCCGTGGGGAATTATGTGGGCCAGCGCGCCGCTTTAATAAAGTCTATAAAAGGTAGAGCCGCGCCCACCTGCAGTGCGAGGGGTTTCCAGCGCATGTTCTTCAGCAGCGCAGGGGCGGAGCTGAGCGTGCTCTGTGGACGCTTCTTCAGGGTCAGGGACACGACGCCTTTATCGGCCCGCAGCGAGCCGACCAGGTTACGTAACTGCCAGCCCACCTGTGAGCACAGAAGGTCAAAGATGATGACTGTTTTCATCTGGAACATGGAGCACACAAAAACAGACGCTGGGAATCGTGATTAGAGCTGCCCTGTGTGTGAGTGTGAGTGTGTGTGTGTGAGTGTGTGTGTGTGAGTGTGTGTGTGTGTGTGTGGAAAGTGTGTGTGGAGGTGGAGAGTCTATCTATAGAGCTTTCATGTGATGTAACCTGTTCTCAATTTGAAAACAAATGTTTCTTATCATAAAGTGTTGGAGACACTAGAGGAGGCAGCGCCGCGTTGGTTCAGAGATCTGTCCTGAGTCTGTTTCTCTGTCTGAGCCTCCGAGGAGGACGCCTCTAATTAAAGCCAAACACAATTAATTATCTGGATGGCATTAACCAAATCACCCTGAGATCAGACCATGATGCAGGAGGAGGATGGAGGATGTGATTACACTAATTGAACATGTGCCGCTCGCTCCAACACCTGGTGAAGAGAGGCCAAGAAGGAATTTATCTCCAACAACAGTTAGAGGTGAAGAGTCTGTCCATCAGCTGATTTAAAGTTTGAGACCACAGCTCAGAAAAAAAACAGAAACCTAAGAGTGTAAAAAAAGGACTCAGAGATAAGGAGCTCCTCCGTTTCTGTTGATCTCTTCCTGTTTGATACGAGTGTTTCCAGGAGGCTGTGTGAACAACATGTCTTAGGTTTTTTTATTTCTAATAAATTTGCATATATTTTATAATTTTTTTTGAATTTGCAAAAAGGGAAAAAAAAAGAATTTCAAATTTTACTTAAATTTTAAAGATATCCAAAATTTCCAAAAATGAAAGAAATCTCAAAAATTTGCAAATAAAAAAATGTAATGAATAATCAAAGATGACAAAAAATAAAATATCAAAAGTTTTTAAAAAATTCTCAAAAAATTGGAAATGTAAACATAATTCATCCTAAAAAAAAAAATCAAAAATTAGAAAAATTTCAATATCTTATACAAATTTCAAAAATACCCCCAATTTTTTTAAAAGTGCAATCTCTTTTTTTGCTTAAATTTTTAAAAATAAAAGAATCCTCAAAAATTTGCAAAAAAAGTAAAATGCAATAAATAATTAAAGATAACAAAAAAATAAATATCAAAAGTTTGCAAAAATCACAAAAAAATTAAAATGTATCTATTTTATTTTTTTAGACAAATTTTTTTAAAATTTTTGGATTTTTTGAAAATGATATTCAAATTTCAAAAAATCCAAAAATTACCAAAAATGTGTGAAACCTCTTTTTTGGCAAAAATTTGCAAAAAATAAAATGTAATAAATAATTAAAAATAACAAAAATTCACATTTAAAAAATATGCAAAAATATATTATAATTTGTAAAAATCACAAAAATATTGAAATTTAAAAACATTAAAATAATTTAAAAAATAAATTTAAAAATTTATAACATTGAAAGAATGAAATCTTAAATTGTGTAAAATTTATTTTTTTTAAATTGCAAAAATCAAAAAAAAATGTCTTAACATTTGAAATGATACTTGAGTTTGAAACTCTCGAAACATCTCCAGTGGGATCTCCTGGTCATGTCAGTAACACTGAAGCCATCAGGACGTCACGGTTCAGGTTTTTCTCCTCAGAGAATCAAACTTTCTTCACCTTTTAGTGTCCCATGTTTGCTGCTTTCTGAAAAAGTCCAAACGGCGAGTTTGTGGCGTTGAAGGAGGCGGGGTCTTTGAAGACGTGTTTTCTTCTTAAAGCTCTTCTCTCAGATGGCGTCTGTTGGTTTTTGGGCTGCAGGCGGCTTGATGATAAGAGAAAACTTTTTAGCCTTTGCCACCAGGAGGTGATGACAGAGTGAAAACCTGACAGGAAGTCACAGGAAGTCACTATGATCCACGTTTTAGAGCAGATTTTCTCTTTTAAAGGCTGAGCTCTGAAACTTTGGATCAGCTGATGAACAGACTCTTTACCTTTAACTGTTGTTTTCAATAAGCTGCTGACTCTGTTTATGTTTTTTCCTCACTCTTGTTTCTTCTTTTTGCATTTTGAAACTCCACTTAAACCTTCACAAAATCCAATTGCACAAATTTACATTTTGCGAGGTTTTCTGAGGTGGCCTCAGTTTGTATGAGGGTGAACACGTGTGTATCCAGGTCACGCAGAGGAAAGAAAGGGACCCACCACAGTCTGATGATTGACCTGGATCACTTCATCCCCTGCGTGGATCTTCTTACAGCGGTCAGCCGGAGACTTCACAGACACAGAGAGAAAACAAGACGGGGATTAATTGATCTGAGTTTATTGACCCGCGGACGCCCGCACGGCCAAGCTGTCGACAAAGTGAGCTTCAGAGCTTTATAATACGACACAGGAGGAGGCCCTGTGGAGTCTGAGGCGAGTCCTGAATCCCTGAGTTCACTCTGAAAGATAGTCTCATTTTATTTACAGAAAGTCACAAACAAAAGGTAAAAAAAAAGGTTTTTATATCTCTGAAATGACATGAACTCAGCCATGAAACGCCGCTCACCCCTTCAGTGGTTCCTGTGATGACATGAAGGCCGTCGTAAGTCGACTTGATGTACATTCCCTGATGGAAAAAAACAGACAGAGATTTTAAAGAGCGCATGTCATCCTGAGACTCTCAACTCATCTTTCCTAAAAGTTTGAAGAGGTTAAATCAGGAGCAGAGTGTTTTTATTGGCAGCTGAAATAAAGCGCACGACTCGTTTCAGCAGGAGGTATTAAAATGTTAAAAAATATCTGACATTTAAAGAGCTGAACTAATCCCTGATTCAAAACAACATTAAACTAAGTCTGAACCAATCAGATTCAGCCTCAACCTCCATCGACCAATCATGGAGCTACTACAACAAATCTAAATCTGTCCTTCTCTTTTCCTCCTTTTTCAGTTCCAGTGTTTAAGTTTTCCTCCTCTTCCAGTCCATCTCATCACAGTCCAGACCCTCACCGTACCCTGAACCCCTCATAGACCACCTGATGGAGCCGGATCACCAGGGACGCTGTAGCGGGGTCATGTCTTTAAGTTTCAGAGTTATGATGTTGTTGATGCAGGTTTTACTCAGTTATTTCTCCATGGGGAGCTTAGTGTCTCCAATTATGCATTGGCATGTGTCACGGAGAGATTGGCACATGTCACTGAGCAAATGGCATGTGTCACTGAAAGATTAGTAGGTTTCATTCAGCCATTAGCAGCTTTGACATAGAGATTTGCATGTATCACCAAGCTTTTGACAGGTGTCACTAAGCTATTGGCATATGTAACTGAGCAAGTGGCATGCATCACAACGCAATTGGCAAGTGTCGCTTAGCAACTTGCTTGTTCCACTGAGCAGTTAGTAGGTTCCAATGAGTGATTGGCATATGTCACTGAGCAATTGGCATGTGGCACTGAGTGATTCTGGGTTTGTCTAGTAATTGGCAGGTTTCACTTAAGAGTTTTGCATATTTCACCAAGCTTTTGACAGGTGTCACTAAGCTATTGGAACATGTCACTGAGTAATTGGCAGGTGTCACTGAGCAGTTGGTTTGGTTTTACCGCGTGGTTGGTATATGCCACTTTGGGATTGGCAGGTGTCACTGAGAAATTGGCATCATTTTATGACTTAATTCTTGTTAATTTATGACTTTACAAAAAATCCCATCCATCTCATTAAGTTGAAGAAGGCTTTATTTAGACATTCCACTGATGTAGAGTGGTTGGCAGGTGTCACTGAGCAGTTGGCATATGTCACTGAGTGGTTTGAGGTTTCATTAAGGAAATGGCAGGTTTCACCAAGAGATTTGTTTGTATCACCAAGCTTTTGACAAGTGTCACTAAGCTATTGGCATGTGCCACTTTGCAAATGACATGTGTCACTTAGCAACTTGCCGGTGTCACTAAGCAGTTGATATTTTTCAATGAGTAACTGGCATGCGTCTATGAGTGATGGGCATATGTCGCCAAGCTTTTGAGAGGTGTCACTAAGCTATCGGCATGTGTCACTGAGCGATTGGCAGGTGGAACTTTGTGACTGACAGGTGTGACTGAGTGATTGGCATATGTCACTGAGGAAATGGCAGGAGTCACTGGGTGGTTGAGGTTTCATTGAGCAAATGGCAGGTTTCACTTAGAGATTCAAATATTTCACAAAGCCTTTGACAGGTGTCACTTAGCAATTAGCAGGTGTCACTGAGCCAATGGCAGGTGCCACTTTGGGATTGGCATAATTTTCTGACTTCATTCTTGTCGATTTGTGACTTAACCAAAGAAAAACCTCCTTCTCGTTAAGTTGAAGAAGACTTTGATGAGACATTCCACCAACATAGATTCAGAAAAGGTCCCATCACACACACACACACACACACACACACACACACACACACACACACACATACACACACACACACACACTCTGCGTCATTACCAAGCCTTCAGAGGGTTTGATGTTGGTGAGGTGAACCAGCTCCAGGTGGGCCGACTGAGAAACCAGGGGATCTGATGACACACACACGATGTGCTCACACACCTCGGACAGAGTCTTACACTGCAGAGGAGGAAGAGGAGGAAGAGGAGGAAGAGGAGGAAGAGGAGGAAGACGTTAGCGTAACAGCTGTACCTGTGGAGCGTTATTAGAAAAACAACCTGTTCAGTATCTGTGTGTGTGTGTGTGTGTGTGTGTGTGTCCTGTGCTCAGTGTAAGAGCTCTGGATTGATGTAAAATGAGAGTCTGCTGCTGTTCACTCCGCTCTGCGTTATTATCCGCGCTGTAAAGAGGCGATCCTCGTCTGTTTGCAGAGAATAAAGCCGTGCAGATGTTTCATCCTCTGTTTTTTCAGAGATCTGCCTCCACACCGCATGAATAATGGAGGTCGGTTTAATTTGTGCTGCCAACAGCATTAAAAAAACGCATCAACGGAAAGTGAGGAGCGGTATTTTCTGCAGGAACGAGGAGGCTCTCACATCACGCTGTCCGTTTTAAGCCCCATTTCCCCAGCTGAGAGTCGTTAGGGGGGAAAGTGCTGACAGTATATTTTACGGCCGATACAATGCAGTGACAAAATGTTTCAGGAAAGTTTTACAGGAGACGTAAAGTTTTCTGCTGCCTGACGGTAAATCAGGAGCAGGAAGAGGAGACTTTTAGCTCCTTCAGTCTGAACCTCTCTCTGTGCTCTCTCTCTGAGCTGACGTGAGCTCTCTGCAGGTCCCCCTCAGTCCAAAGACCTGCCCGTGGGGTTAATTACCCGCCCTGAACTCCCTGTAGGAGTGAGCGTGCGTCTAAGTGGCGGTTTGTGCTCCTCGCCTCCCCCTGATGACAGAGGGAGCTTCTGACCAATGAGACGAGGGGTTGGACAATAGACGGGCTTTGACTTTCACAGGCAGAACTAACGTTATTAAAGACGCTTCTGTTACAGCAATTAGTGAAACAGTGAGCAGTAATTAGAGGGTCAGTCTGTAACAGCTGCCTCTGACAGATCAGAGCGTCTGCTGTGAAATCAGACCGTTAACGAGACGATGCTGCTGATGATTTTACTCTAAAGCTTAATATTTCAGATGGAACAGATCTAATGAATGCACTTCATAAATAAGTCTGCTTTACAATATTAAATGATAATAATGTTTTCCTCTTCAGTGAGGATCTTTAATGCTTTCATATTTATATATTCACCAAGTAAAATGATATTATCCGCATTAGACTGTTAGTCCTGTTTCTCTGCTCTCAGATTTTCCCTGAAGAAAATGAATCCAGTGTTTTATAAAGACATTTTCAAATTATATAAAATCGGATTCAAGTATTCGCTAAATTTTTTATTTATTGCAAAAAAAAAATAAAAATTGAAAAAAAGTGAAAATTATAATTTTTTTTTAAATTTCTTTTCTTTTTTTTATTACAAAAAAATTCTATTTTGTAATTAAGATATTTTTTTTTTAAATTTTGCAAAGTTATAAAATTACAAAATTTTTGAATTTTTTTTTAAAAAGGTAAAATGTTCTAAAATGTTTTGGATATTTCGGAAATTTATTAAATTAATGAAAGTTATATTTTAAGGAAATTTTGGCACACTTTTGATTTTTTTAAATTATTTTTACTTTATTGAAATTGTTCTTACCATTATCATTATTATTATTGTAATTGTTATTTATTTATAACTATTTTTATTCTATTACCATTATTATCATTATTTCTATTATTATTATTACCTTTTTGCATATTTTATTTATTATAATTCTAATTTTTTCATTTTATTAATTAATTTATTATTATTATTATTATTATTATAATAACTATTATTTTTTACCTTTTTTATTGATCTATTATTATTATTTATTATCATAATTACCTTTTTTAATATTTTTTATTTATTCTAATATTTGATTTTTATTTATTATTATTATTATTATTTATTGTTATTATTTTTGTTATTATTATTATTATTATTATTATTATTATTATTAATAATAATACATTACTTTTTAATTCATTTTTATAACAAGGAAAGGCAGAGTTTTTGTACTGGGAGATGTTTCTGGTTGTAAAAATTTGTCAAATAGAGGATCAGACTTCTCATGCATCTTGGGAGTTTTTTTGCCTTCAAGGGCCACCGTAGCTTCACCAACAACAGGTGTAGGCAAATATCCCTAAATCATCCTTTTGTTATTTATTCTTTCTGTAAGCTTTGCTGACGTCTTCAGAAAGCCTCTGCGGGGTGATTGTGTTTTGCTGCTTTCAGAGTGTTTTTGTTAAACTTCGCCTCCAGCTCGTCTCTTCCTGTTTCACATTAAGCTCAGAAAATCACTCTCTGGCTCCATATTCCACTTTAATCCTCTCTTGTAACTCTTGGCAAGAATAAAACCCACATATTTCCCCAAAACTGGGGGATCAACAGTAAAAGCTCGATTCAAAAACCCCATGCAGTCGGAGATTAAGTTTTATTGTTTGTGGTGTGTTTTGTTCGTGAAGGTGTGAGGAGATAAAAATCGACAAAAACTCTGAGACAAACAGACGACAGCTGGACCAGGAGCAGGACTCACCACATGGAGGATTTTGTTCTCCGTCTCAAACACCGTACAGTCCTGAGGGGGAAGCAGAATTTAATGTAGCGCGAGCAGAACATCCTGTCATAAAGAGCTCACACACACACACACACACACACACACACACACACACACACACACACACACACACACACAAACACAGAGTCTGAGCCTCACATGTCTGAACCCTTCACCTGCACAGTCTATACCCTCTCAGATAAAAACACGCCCACACACACAGACACACTGATCTTTTATTTACACACACACACACACACACACACACACACACACACACACACACACACACACACACACAGTGATGTAAGGATGTAAACACTGAATCTGAAGACTCGCTGAAGAATGTGGAGAGTCTGCTGCATTACACCCACACACACACACACAGCTCTTAGGGGAATATGACAACCGTGGCAGACACACACACACACACACACACTCAGAGGAGCATGCAAACAATCACACACACCTGCTGTACGATGGTGGTGAGCTCCAGGCAGAGCTGGATGACATTATTCCTGGTTACGGAGTAGTCGGCCACTGCAGCAAAGGGAGACCTGCAGGGAGCAGATAACAGAGCAGACATCTTCAAATGTTTCTGCAGCGTTAGATAACACACACACACCGCAGACGGACAGCAGCACTGTTACAGACACAGTGTGTGTGTGTGTGTGTGTGTGTGTGTGCAGACAGGATCAGTTTTATGACACACTCATCTGACGAGTGAATCAAACAAACTGAACGTTTCATGAACTTAAACCACACGAGAAACGATGACGATGTTACTAAACATCTGAGTGCTGCACGAGCAGTTTTTAACTGTGGTAAAAGTAAAGTGGTGACCTCTAGTGGTCGGGGTAAGTATGACAGGAGAAAGACTCAAGAAGTGGATGATTGAAATGTTCAAACCAATCAGCACAGAGATCCTCTCACAAAGTAGACAGTAACAGCAGGTGACACAGCAAAGACTTAACCAATCAGAAACGTTCAGCAATGCAGGCCCCGCCCCTTAAAGTTACGGACTTTAAAGGGATAGTTCAGTTTTTTTGAAGTGGGGTTGTATGAGCTCTATGTGACCACTAAGGACATTAGATACAGTAGAAAGTTGTCTCCTCTCCCTCAGTAAGACACAGACTGTAATCGATGGTGACGAGGAAATAGGCGCTAACAGGGACAGACGGTACCAAATTCAAAGGCTATTTTCTCTGCCTACAAGAACTAAAATCAAAAAGTAATACCACAGTTTAAGAGTACGATACATAAAATATTTTTTAAGTGCATTAAGTCTTCAGAAATATAAACATTTATCTGGACCTAACTAACTGGTCATGTGTCCTTCCGCGCAGCGCTAGTGCGCTCCGTCCCCCCTCCTCCTTTCAGCTGTAGGGAATGTAAACAAGCTATGCTTCGAGCGCCGGTTTTAGCCTCGTGTAAGTTTGATCAAGTATCGTAATTCTTTTGTTTGTACTCTAAGGATTGTGAGGCAGCGTAGGAAATTCAAAATGAGTGACTATGACAGCGACGATGAAGTTTCATTCACTTTGGAACCAAAAGGATACCTGTATGAACCGGAGCACACAGAAGAAGAGCTGCTACAGATGGAGACTGAAAGGAATACAGAGGAGACATCCACGGAGGAGACAACTTTCTACTGTATCTAATGTCCTTAGTGGTCACATTGAGCTCATACAACCCCACTTCAAAAAAACTGATCTATCCCTTTAAGAGTGTACCACTCCCTGCCACAGAGAGAGCGCTTTTTAGGAGGGAGATTAACTACCTGGAACTACCTGGTGAAACACCTCAATTTTATCACCATAATAATAACTATTTTTATTATTACGCCTGGTGTTTTTTGTCTATTTTTGTCAATAATTTTGTCAAAAAATGCCGTATGTGTAAATAATTTACACCCTTTTTCCAGGAGAAGTAGAAGTTTCAAACTCTGTCAAGTATTTACCATTCTTATGTAATAAAAAACCTCAAACTGTGTGTTATAAAAGGAAAAGGACGAAAATGGAATTGAATTTTCTTCAACTTTCTTCATATAAATTCTTGAAAAGTGCAGATTGAACATTTCTGAGGTTGCAAATATTTAATTCAAGCTACTTCTCAACAACTCAGACAGTTTCACATTTCTAGAGCTGTCTGAGTCCATGTTACAGGCTGTACAAGAAGTCAAAATGCCAGGTGTTTTTTATTTTATTTTAGCAGTGGTAGACTCTGAAACCTTTCCGTAGTCATGAAGTCAGCCATTAGCCTTTCATTAGCCTGTTAGCTTTTAGCATTTGAAATTCTCAGTATTTTTTACAAAGAGTTGACGTGATATGTTTCTGTGATGAAAGTTGAAATTCTATTCAGTAGCTGAAGTTAGACTGATGTATGCTAACTGCTAGCATATCAATGTATTTTTCCATATACGTTAGCATCAAGCTTGTGCTATTTTGTTATTTTGGTAAATAAGGTGATTTATACCATGTTGAATGTGCTGAATATGAATCTCCTGAGAGAGAGTGATGAACATTTCTTTATGAAGTCAGTTCTTCAGGAAAACTTCAAGCTGAAAATCCTGAATCAGAGTTTTCTTGGGAAACGTTAGCTAACTGCTAAGCTAAGCTAGCTGCAGCAGACTAGTCGACGTAAGGCCCGGCGGCTCCGGCACAATGTAAAGAATTGATAAGGGAATTGTTAAGCACAAAGGCTAACGATCGATGGATTGAAACATTTCTTATTGATTCTCAACAGGAACCGGTTTTTGATTCTCATCCCTATTCAGGAAGATGTGAAGCTGAAGATGATCTCCAACGAACACTGAAGATTCTCTGATTTTTCGCTGGCACAGGAACCATAAGAGAGGGCGTTGCCTTGGCGTACTGCCATAACGAGCCTCTGCGTCCGCATTCATTAAGCTGAGCACATTTCCTCTGAGCATGCCCTGATGCACGCTCTCCTGCAGGTGTTCCTCCTCTCTGTTAGAGCAGACCTGTTTGGAGGAAGTGATGTGTTGTCAGACGCATGGCACCGCGTTAGAGAAGCAGGTAAACAGGTAAACAGGCCGCCGTGTTCTGGGAGCCGGCTGATTTTCATCGCTTCAGTCCACTTTCAGGAAACAAACAAACAAACGGTGAAGTTAGTGTGAGACTGGAATAAGCTGTGAGCAGCGTCATCAGACCTCTGTGGATCTATTATCAGCCTCTCCCACTGTGTTTGTTTCCACCGTCAGACTTTCCACACGGCGTGTACGCTCCACTGCAAAGTTCGTCTGAATGAAACCTTTGTCTTCCTGCTGAACAGCGTCTCTCCAGCGCCTTTGTGCAAACACAATGTTTCTAAATGAGGCCCCCGGCGTATTGTAACATAATGGAGTCTTCAGGTGTGAACAGGGTGCTAACGATAAGGAACACGCTGTGGCTAATGGGGCGCTAATGATGGCAGACACACAGGAAACATATCACAGGGCTGCACACACACTTTAACACACACTAACACACACTTTAAAACACACATCACAAGTTTGCTTCGTTGTTCTAAAGACCCAGATTGAAATTCGGCCACAGCCTCTAGTGTATGCTGTACTATCTGTGCTGTGTGTGTGTGTGTGTGTGTGTGTGTGTGTGTGTGTGTGTGTGTGTGTGTGTGTGTGTGTGTGTGTGATTTGGGTCATTGGTATTGAGGCTGTGTGCTATATATACGCAGGACCTAAGGCTACACAGACTGTTTGCTAACTGTTAGACTCTCAGCCTCAAACCAGGAGCAGGAAACAGTTTTTAAAGCTCAGAAGAGACAGAGCGTCTGATTCAGGAGGAGGAAGGAATCAAAGAAGTTTAGCTTCTCCAAAACTTTTCAACGCGGATAAATCTGAGCGGACGGACGACAAATTTACACCTTTCACATATGTCAGACCCAGACTTTCTGAGGATTTCTTTATATCTAATATCTACAACAAATAAACGTCCACAAATCTGTTGGTATCGTACCAAAATGACTCAGCAGAACATAAATAATTACCCGTGAAAACCTTCAAATAAGACTTTAAACAAATGATTCAGACATTATTTTCCAAAACATTACCAAACATGAGGTTTTGGTTAAAGTAACTTTTAAATGAACTCTTAGGTAACATCAAACTTTGTTTATGTCATCATAACTTTTTGAAGAGTACCGTATTGCCACTAATATAGGATGACCCTGATTTTGAGACAACTTATATTTTTCAAGTCAACTTTAAGCCATTTTTCTTACCTGTGCATTGTAAAACCTTTTGTTTACCTGACTGAAAATTACAAGCTGCCTTTACTGAGAGATCAAAATCTTCATTTTTTTACGTCTTAAGTAATAGTCCTTCAAATATTCTGGAGAGATATAAGGGACTGCATGAATTTTTTGTCACTTGTTGGTACGCAACATTCAAACTTGGCTCCTCCTCCTTGGCTCAGTGCCAGCAGCAGCACACACCCCCAGCCTCCCACTGTGACGATGTGAACACACTCTTTAGCCCAGCAACCACCTGTAGCATCATGTTTCTATGTAGGAGAGACTTGAGAGCCGTGCCCCTGACTTAGCACGTTAGTACAAGCAAACCGCAAGTATCTGACACAGACACAGACTAGCAATAAGCTAACTTGTGTCACTCTCCAAGTTCATGAAAGCGAGTGAATTAGCTCTGATTAGCTTCTTCCACTTGCTAATCAACTCGCAAAGTCACTTGCACACTGGGCACGCTGTGATTGGCTGATGTAACCACACCTACTTTCCACCTAGAAACGTCCCAGAGGAGACGATCAAGTAGGATTTTTCCTGTAAAAGTTGACATTTTATCTTTCTTACTTGGCTTTTTTAAGGCGAACTGTTTGCATGTTTTTTAAAGTAATGTTTACAGATTGGGTTTTACAGTGTTTTTGATTTTTTAGCCTTTCGTCTGATGGAAAATTGTGACACCCCCTTCACTAGACGTGCACATGCAAAACCAAGGGCTAAAAGATAGAATTGGGATTGGCCCTAAGTCCCGCCCTCAAACGTGATGAGCCAATCACAGTGTGGATATTCATTCCCATAGACTCAGACATTCTCTGACTGGACGACTATCAAGAAATATTGCAGAAAGTTGTTTTTTGTTCATTTTTATGAGGTTTTCTGAGATTTTTAGTTTAAAAATGGTCAAACACGAGGTTTCCTGAGAGCCATGGTGACGGGATGTGTTTTTAACCCTTTCCTCAGACACGTGAGCGACTCTAAAGGTTTTACAGGAGCTGTTTCGTCCTTTAACTAAACTAAACTTGAAGAGGAAAGCAACTTTACAAGCATCATTTTTCTTTTCTCTTGTAGAAGCCTGATTAAAGGTAGTTTGATGAATAATCTGAAGCTTCAAGATAATCTATCAGCTCCTCTGTGTGACCCAGCTGTCGTTGTGAATAATGAGTCTATCTTTAAAAAACTTTGGTGTCCAAACCGGGGGATCCTGAGCCTCACATCAAGGATGAATCTGAACAGTTCGTCTCCCTTTTCCCTCCCTCCTACATGTATTATTCAGTCTTTTAGTCCCTCTACAGCTGCCGTCTGAGACTCCTGATTGGCTCAGGAGGCTCAGGACGTCTCCTCCACACTGAGTCTCCCACTTCCTGTTCCTCGGTTTATTCCTCACAGACTCATGAGGACGGATCACTTCCTCTCCCACGTTCCTCCTCCCAAACTTCAGCTCGTCTTTGTTTCATTACGTCTTTAAAATCACGTTGTGGCGTCGTCGTCCTGACGGGGGGGCGACCTCTAAGGTGACCTTGGATTATAAAAGCAGCTTTGAGAAACTTCCCACTGTGTCGTATTGATTTCCTAAACACCACTCAGCCCTTCATTCGATTCCAAATTTAACATTTCTTCATTCGCTTCATTAAAAAAAAAAAAGGAGAAGTGAATCACTTCAGCATTTTTCAGCCGGCAGTGGTCTCTGAGGGCAGGTTATTAATTCAGAGTAAGCACATAAAAAGCAGAGAAAGAGTTCAAAGAAAGAGAAATGCTGCAGATTTGAGTAATCAATGAGCGCCGGGGTTTTCCCTCTGCACGCCGAGACGAGGGAAGAGTCGGTACCAGAGGACACGTCAGGGTGTCAGAGCGAGGAGGACGATGATGGGAGGTGTGATTTAACAGATGAGGAGGGTGCAGAGATGTCTTCTCAGGGCATCTACAGAGACACGAAACAGCTCCGTGTGTTTGCTTCGCTCCTCCTTGGTCTCTGAGAGGTCTAATCACAGCAATCAGGGAGAGATGAAAGTTCAGATTCAACACGATTTATGCAAATGTGCTGCTGCTGTAGACCTTTCAGGGAGGACTAATCAGGATCAGACGGACTGTGCCGAGAAACTACACACTGCAAGAAATTATGGTGAAATTACAGGAAAATTCAGCAGTTAAATCCTCTTATGTTTAAATACAGCAAAGTGAAAGTTTCTCCAGGTTACACTGTAAAAAACAAGTCACCATAAAAAAAACGTAAAATCCTGACAGCCCCGCTGCCAGCAAAGTGGTTTTTGTTGTGATGGTGTTTAGTAACCGTGAGTGAGGAGGAAACACGGTGGATATGAAACCCTGCTAAACACTGAGACATTACACTGCAGATGGAAGAGACTGTCTGTGCTCCACATGGCATGAATCAGCTGTCTGTGCTTCACATGGCATGGACTGACTGTCTATACTCAACATGACACAGATTAGCTGTGTTCCACATAACATGCACCAGCTGTCTGTGCTCCATATGGCACAGACAATATGTGCCCAACATGGCACAAATCAGTGGTCGGTGCTCCACATGGCATGGACTGGCTGTCTTTACTCAACATGGCATGGATGTTCGGCGCTCCACAAAAAATGCACCAGGTCTCTGTGCTCCACATGGCACAGATCGGCTGGAATTACTGCACATGGCAAGAATCGGCTGTCTATGCTCCATGTGACACGGCTCGGCTGTCTGTGCTTCACATAGAACCAATTAGCAGTCTGTGCTCCATAGGACTTGGACCAGTTGTCTGTATTCCACGTGGCACACATCGGCTGTCTGTGCTCCACATGGCACAGAGGGGCTATCTGTGCTCCACATGGCATGGACTAGTTGTCCATTCTCAACATGGAATGGATTGGCTGTGCTCGACATAGCATGCACCAGCTATCTGTGCTTCACAAGGCACAGATCAGCTGTCTGTGCTCCATGTGACATGGCTTCGCAGTTTGTGCTCCACATTGAACCAATCAGCAGCTTGTGCTCCATAGAACATGGACCAGCTGTCTGTGCTTCACATGACATGAACTGGCTGTCTGTGCTTCACATGGCACAGAGGGGCTATCTGTGCTCCACATGATATGGACCAGTGTGATGGCCAATTTTACTATGAAGAAAAATAAACAGAGTTTTTTTGTTGGTTTTTTTGTTGTTGGTTTTTTTTCAATGAACTTTAAAATATCACTACTGAAGCAGTAGCAAAATCAGAGCACAGTCTGTCAGTGCCATGTGGAGCACAAACTGTCTGTGCCCTCTCAGTGTAAAATCCCAATGTACAGCAGGGTCTCATATCCTCTGTGTTTCTTCCTCACTCACGGTTACAAAACACCATCACAACAAAAACTTCTTTGCTGTAAATTAACAGTAAAATACCGACAGCAGGGTCGTCAGTATTTTACGGTGACTTTTTTTAGAGTGTAACCTTTTTCCTCATCGTTAGGATTCAGCTGCTGAATCCAGGAATCCTCCACCTCGCTGCTCGTGTTTCAATAAAATATTTATCTTGTTTTACTCGCTCATTTGATATTCCAAAGCAGAGGAAATCAATTTGCAGAAGATGAGATTTCACTGAAATAAACGCTCTGATTGGACGATGTGTGTGGGGACGTGGAGTCTCTGACGGTCTGAGCAGGAACGTCTCAGGGATGAAGACTGGAGAAGCTCTGCTCAGTCTCTCCCTCCCTCAATGTCGCTTTGCCATTTACAGTTGCATCACTGCGTGGGCGAACGCGTGTGTGCGCTTGCATAAGTGTGTGTCAGTGCGTGCGTGTGTGTGTGGGTGTCTGTCTGCGAGTGTGTGTTCAGCGTGAGTGCGTGGGTGTTTTCTGAGAGTCTGAGTGCCTTGCGTGGACGCCGCTCCTCTGTACGTTCCCGTGTGTCTGGGTGGCCTCGAGGACAGATGTGGGATGCCCGACATTTCGAGAAGCGAACGCCAGAGACCTTTAGCTCTGGACGTGACGTGTGCAGGAGATCGAGTCGAGTCATGAATAAGAGAAGTGACGGAGAGACGGAGGAGACGGAGGAGACGGAGGAACACGGGGAGAAAAGGTCTGACATTATCCCCGAAGAGAAAACAGATTCTGAGACGTCAGCGAGCAGCAGAGAGAGGCTGTTTGACTGTAACACACACACTGTAAACACACGACACACTCAGATCAAACATAAACACCAACAAAGAGGAGATTTACTCTGCTGCCATAAATATTTATGGATCAGACAGAGATGGAGCGATGTATGTGAGGAGACAGAGAGGATGAGAAACAAAGAGCTGAGGATCAAAAACCTCTAACCTGCACCTTCTGTTCCTGTAGCCAAAATTTTCCCATGGTGCTTTTCATCTTTCTTACTGACCATCAGTTTGTTTAAATTGCTCTGTAAGCTTCAGATTTTCCTTACTTCATCCCACTCCTCACTCTTACCCTGTTTCCTGTTAAACTCCTGCTCCTGTCCTCTCTGAACAAAAGCAGAAACATTTCCTCAAAAAATGTTAAAAAGTTAAAACATTTGACAGATTTAAATGTGAGTGAAATCTCTGCATGTGGAAATTCTACTTCAAGAAAACAGGCGTGGCTAATGTTTCCCTCCTTTCTCCTTTATCATTGTTGACAAAGTTGGTACCAGAAGCCCCGCCCCTTCTGGATTCTGATTGGTCAGTGATCAAACATTTACTTTAGGGATGGGAAACTTCTGGTTAAGTTCAGAAAACATTTCTAAAAGTTTCCACATGAAATCTAGGTCAGGAAAATTGTTTTTTCAGGGTTTTGTTGCCGTCAACTTAAATTAGTTTTTCTAAAAGTTACAGCAAAATTTGTCTCTGGAATTTATTTTTTTTTATTATTATATTTTTTTCTTCAAAGTGTGATCATCTTAATTAAAAATAGTGCATTAGACAAGCTTGCATCCATGTTTGCTAAAAAAAATATATATATTTTTACATGTTAATGACCAGGTAAATGCAGTTAATAAAAATTCCCCAAAGATTTCCATGGAAAGTTTCCAACTTTGAAGATTCACTGAATTTTCAAAGGTCAAAGGTCAAAGGTCTTAGTAGGGCCTGGGCGATATGGCCTGAAAATAAAATCTCAGATTTTTTCACAAAAAAATCGATTAACAATTTTTTGACGATTTTGTCCACCAACATTTTAAAGAAAATAATAAGTAAAAAAATGGCAGAGAAATAAAAAAATTGACCTCTATTTGACTCCTGGAATCGAAGTTTCAGCTTCTGTTTCAGTAACTTCACTTTGTAGTTTTAAAGGAGACAGACTTATTTACATTCACAGTGAAAGCTGCACCATTTTGTACCTTTTGAATTTAAAAATACTGCTAAGAAAAACTTTTGCAGCACTGTTCAGTTATATTCTACTTTAAATGATTAAAAAAAAAACTTTGTTTCTGCCTAGTTTTATTTTGTTAAAGCTATAGCCTGTTCATCCTGTAATTTTAATACAAACACATAAGTAAAAATAAATGCTATTTATTCAAGTGTGGACTCATAAAATTCATGCCCCCCCTGCATAAGTCAGTGCCCTGGTCGGGGCACCCCAGTCTAAAAAGTCTGGTCCGCCCCTGCTTGACAGAGGGCACCTCGATGCTGGTTCGTTATGTTGCTCTGCTCGTCAGCGGATGGATTAGGGAAATTTGTTTGCAGCTTGAGACGAACAAAAACATCAACAACAGGAATAAATCCTCCACATCAAGAGCACAAGACGTGAAACATGAAACCCAGCAGAGACTCTCCAGCAACATGAGGAAAAAAACAGATCAAAAAGTTTAGAAAGCTAATTAACAGGCCAGCAGCTTGGCAGTGTGCTAAAACTGTTTAAGCTAACATGTGTCTTCCTGATGGCAGAGGACGCTAGGCGCTACAAACACTGACGTCTGATTGAAAAGCTAAACTGAAAAGTCAGCTGTCTCATCCTCTGACCTTCTTCCATCAAACAAAGTTTTCAATAATCAGCTAACGACACGTAAACTTCCTGCTAACACTTCCTGTCAGAGTAATAAGTGATGAAACTCCCTTTAGGGTTAGGGTTAGGGTTAGGGTTAGGGTTAGGGTTAGGGTTAGGGTTAGGGTTAGGGTTAGGGTTAGTCCTCCTGTTGTTAAACATCTGAGCGTCAGACGTCTGGTCAGCACGTTACCTGTCCAGCCAGGCCAGCAGGCTCTTAGCAGCAGTGATGAGGTCAACGACAGAGGTCAGCAGGTCGTTGGGGAGTCGCCGTGAGGTCCTGCTCTCTGATTGGCTGCTGCGACGGCGCCCGGAAATGAAGTTCTGGAGGTTTTTAGCCGAGGCGCCGAGTTTATGAGCCAGAGTCCGAACGCTCTCCGTCTCCAGGCCTGAGTTCTGCACACACACACACACACACACACACACACACACACACACACACACACACACACACACACACACACACACACACACACACACACACACACACACACGCTTTACTCGCTGCAGGCTCTCAGACCGTGCAGCAGCAGATGGCGACCCGCTGAGGGTCCGGTTCTGTTCTGAACTCACCAGGGCACACAGCAGGTCCACGGCCTCCAGGATCAGCTCCTGGTGTCCGATGCGGGACACTCCCAGCTCCTCCAGCTCGGCGTGGCTGATCCTCAGCAGACGCTCGCCACACACACCTCCACGCTCAAACACACACACATACTGCTGCAAGCAGTCGTCCAGACCTGAGAACACACACATTTAACGGGGATTACTCAGAGTGGAGACACACACACACACACGAAACACACGGAGATCATCGCTGCAGGAAGAGGAGGTCCTGAAGGTTCTGTGTTTGTTCTCAATCAAACTTCTCAACAACTTTCAAACTCCATCAGATTTAAAGCTGCACACATGTTTCAGCGTATTTAAAGGTCCCATATTGTGCAAAAATCTCTTTATTAAGTCTTTTAGTGAAATGTGTGGGTCTTTGTCTTTCCTCCCAGCCACAAAATGTGATATTTAATGACCAAACCTGTTCTTAGTAGAGCTTGTGAATGTAAAATCCTGACCTAAAACCAGCTGTTTGGAATTTCTGGGTTTTGCTGACGTCAGCGATTCCCTTTTTTGACCAATCAGTAGCAAGTCTGACCTGATTGGTCCAGCAGAGCAGATCCCCCCAACCAACCATCCTCCAACAAACCTGGGACCCTGGAAATGTGAGTATTTTAAATGCTGTGTGCTGTGGAGCAGATGGAAGAGCTTTTCCTCAGTGTCCCCCCTGTCTCTGTGTTAGCTTCAGGATGCTAACTTTAGCTGCGGTTAGCCTGTTGTTTTAGCCTGTAATGTTACGGTAAACGAGCTTCTCTGTTTTCTAAACATTGTGCACTCGGAGCTCGTGGCGCCGCTCTCAGTGACGTGGAAGAGCGGGGCGGTATCAGCGGTGGCTCATTTACATATGAAGGCCACGCCCACTAAATCAGAGCGTTCTGAACAGAGGGGCTATGAGAGCCTGGAAACAATGCTGCTGTGCTTGATTTATTGGCTTTTTGGACCAAAACATGTTACTACCATTTCATGAAGACATCAATGATCCAGATTAAACTGCAGGAAAGGAGCAGGAGATAGGAGCTTTAAAGAGCGGGAAGCGTTCATCCAATCACCAGTCAGATCTTAACAAGAACTTAAAGAAATCTTTACCAGGTCTTCCAGACGTCCTAATGAGACCTTTACAAGAACTTTCAAAGATCTTCACCAGATCGTCCAGGGATTCTGATAAGATCTTCAAAACATTGTCTGAAGATCTTCATGAGATTTTCACTTGATCATCGTTCAAGAGATCATCTTTAAGAGATCATCACAAGATCTTAAGGGATGAGATCGTTTCGTGATCTGTACGATATTATCAGAAAATTGTCCAGAGATTATCACTGGATAACTTTGACCGTTTTTGGGATGATCTTTACAAAATCTTCACATGATCTACATGAGACTTTTATGAAATCATCACTAGATTTTTCTCAGGTCATCACCAGATCTTTTAGACATCTTCATGAGATCTGAACAAGATCCTTACAAGATCGTCACAACATTGTCTGAAGATCTTTATGTGATTGTCACTAGATCATCATGTAAGAGACCACTTTGTGAGATCATCACAAGAGGCTTGGCGCCGCCCTGTTGGCTATGGCTGCCTTTTGCAGCAGCTCTCTCTTCTTTGTTTCTTGTAATTTTTTTTGTCTCTTTTTCGTCATCTTTGTATTTGGAGTGGATCATCACTTTGTATGGTTCATTTGTTGGTCATGGACACCAAACTTTTTGTGTCTTCAGTGATATTTTTACTACTTTTGCTCCTGATAGCAGCCTGTAACATGTCAATGCTAACTGGTGCTAGGCCAGATGTTTCCCCACAAGGTGAGGAGAAGGAGGTGAGGACGACGTGCTGGTTGGACCTGTCCTTCCATCCATGGTTATTGGGAACGTAAGATCTATCTCCAATAAGATGGACGAGCTAGCTGTGCTAACCCAGCAACAGAGGGAATACCAGAGGGCAGAGTAGCATCATGCTATTCACAGACGTGGCTAACAGAGCTAACAGCAGACACCAACGCCACATTGGAAGAGCTTCACCTTCTTTTTTATTCTAAGATCTTCATTGGATCCTTTCGAGATTATCACAAAATCATAAGATTGTAAAAAGATCATCATGAGACTTTCCTGGATCTTTATAAGATCATCACAAGATCGTCACCAGACCGTTAGAGATCATCTAAAGATCTTTAAGAGATCTTCACTGTGTGGATCCACTTGTTTCTGGTTTCAGGAGCCAGATGGTTTAGAGAGAGTCTGTGAGTTTCTGATCTTCCCCAAACATCTGTCTGCTGGAAACCAGAGTTTAAAAGCTGCCGCTAAAAGACGTGACAGAAAGATTTCTGTCTAATTCAACAAATAAACACATTCAGCATCAAAGGGAATTTCAGTTTCTCCTCTCAGACCAGGGTTTGATTGTTTTTAAGTAGATTATAATCATGTTCAATGCAGAAAATGTGAATGTTTACCTCGTTAAATCCGTCATTTAATCATTTTCATCCATCTAAAGTTAACGAGCAAAGCAGGTTGACGAGGAAAATTAGCTCAGGTTTAGTTTGTAACATCGAAGGTGTTTTTATGTTTCACAGCTCGTCATCATCTCTGCTTTAACGGAATCAGAGGAAACACTCGTTAGACTCATTATGAGCTTTAGACACAGAAGAAGAGAGTCCAACGCCACCATCACTCCTCAGGATTCATCCACAGATCTTTAAACACCCGTCCTCTGATCGATACGCAGACACACTCTTGCACTGACTGGCTTCCTTTCCTCACTCCTTTCCTCTGTCCTTTCCTTCCTCAGAGTCAGCCTCCAGGGAGATGCTCTCATGCTCGACACGTTTCCAGTTGTTTCATTTCGTCTGCTGTGAAACGTCTCTGAGACACACATCGTGTTGAATCTTGTTTTGTAGATTTCAGCCGAGCGCCGTCTCAAAGCCAGAGGAGGAGGAGGAGGAGGAGGAGGAGGAGGAGGAGGAGGAGGAGGAGGAGGAGGAGGAGGAGGAGGAGGAGGAGGAGGAGGAGGAGGAGGAGGAGGGAGAAATGTGGTTTGTTTCAGAGACACCTCAGGGCCAACAGAGGCTTTTTAGGTCTGCTTTTGTTTTCCTTTTCATGCACGGCTGAAAACATTTTGTTGGATTTATGAGCGTTTGACTCTGAGACTGTTTCACCTTGAGAGGAGGTAAAGAAAGAGAAAACAGAGCGACGCTGTTTGCTTCTGCAGCACAGGCTCCGATAAAGACGAGAAACAATGAGTGGACGTGTTTCTAAAGGCTGAGCTGACTTTCTGCTTCAAATCCTGTAAAAAAAACTTTAAACAGAATAAAATGACTGAAGCAGAGACTCTGGACGTTCAGAAAGTGTTCGACCAACATGTTTAGCTTTGCATACTTTAGCATTTAAGCTAACTAACAAAAACGTTAATGTGGCGCGAAAACCCTGAATCTGTCTGTAAACTCATCAAGACAATTTTTACCTAAAATCGCAAACCAGATCGTCACAAGATTGTCATTACATCATGATCAGATATTCACAAGATCTTTACCAGATCTCCATGAGATCTTCGCAAGATTGTCACTAGATCATGATTGGACTTTCAAAAGATTGTTTCGACATCCTCACAAGATCAACAGAAGATAATTGTGAAATGTTCACCAGATCTTTACAAGATTGTCACAAGATAAAAACAAAGTCTTCAAAATATAATCATGAGATCCTCGCATGATCTTTCCAAGATATCAATAAGATCTTGCAGAGATCATCACGAGATCTTTACGAGATTGTCACTAGATCATAATTTGACTTTTACAAGATCTTTTCAAGATCCCCGCAAGATTATCAAAAGATACTCAGATAGTCACAAGATAATAATGAGAATCCTCACAATACAGTCATGAGATCTTTGTAAGATAGTCACAAGATCTTTACAAGAGTATTATGAATTAATATGATCTTCACTAGATATTCACAAGATCATGACAAGATCATCCACAGATTTTCAAGGGATTATCACAAGATTGTCTCAAGGTCATGATTACACTTTAACAAGATCTTTTTGAGATCCTTACAAGATTATCACAAGATTATCATGAGATCTTCACCAGAACTTCACAAGCTCTTCACAAGATAGTCACAGCATGATAGAGAGATTCTGACAAGATCTTTACAAGATGTTAACAAGATCTTCACAAGATATCAATTAGATCTTCCAGGGCTCTTTATGAGATCTTGATGAGATTGTCACTAGATCGTTACTGGACTTTCACAAGATGTTCACAGGATCATCAAAAGATAACAACCAGAATCCTCACAACAAAGTCATGAGATGCTTGCAAGATCTTTACAAGATTGTCATGCATTAATGATGAGATTTTTACCAGATATTCCGCAAGATTTTCATTACATTGTCACAAGATTATCTCTATATCATGATTACACTTTAACAAGATCATTTTGAGATCTTCACAAGATTATCCTAAGATCCTTACTAAATCTTCAGAAGCTCTTTACAAGAAAGTCACAGGATAACGATGAGATTCTCACAAGATCTTTAAGAGATGTTAACAAGATCTTCACAATATGTAAATAAGTTATTCTCGGGATCCTTATGAGGTTTTTTTGAGACTGTTGTGAGAAATCACAAGATCCTAGCAAGATCCTTACAAGATTGTCACAAGATTATCATAAGATAATCATAAAATCTTCACCAGATATTCACAAGATCTTTCACATATTTTCATGTCATTGTCACAAGATTGTCTTCAGATCATGATTACACTTTAACAAGATCTTTTAGAGATTAACACAAGATCATCAAAAGAAAATCAGTAGATCCTCACAAGCTCTCCACAAGATTGTCACAGGATAGTAATGAAATCCTCACAAGAGCTTAACAAGATGGTAACAAGATCTTTACAAGATATCAATTAGATCTTCTAGGGATCTTTATGAGATCTTGATGAGAATGTCGTGAGAAAATTACAAGATTATTACAAGATTATTACAAGATTATCATGAGATAATCATGAAATCTTCTCAGAATATTCACACGATCTTGACAAGATCTTCCACAGATTTTCAAGAGATCGTCACAAGATTGTCTCTAGATCATGATTACACTTTAACAAGATCTTTTTGAGATCCTCACAAGATCATAACAAGATCATCATGAGATCCTTACAAGCTCTTAACAAGATGGAAACAAGATCTTCACAAGATATAAATTAGATCTTCCAGGGAACTTTATGAGATCTTTATGAGACTGTCACGAGAAAATCACAAGATTCTGACGAGGTCTTTACAAGATCGTCACAAGATTATCATGAAATCTTCACCAGATATTCACAAGATGTTCCAGAGATCTTTTTAATATCGTCACTGGATTGTGATGATTTCTTTTCAAGAGCTTAACGAGATCGTTGAAGGATCGTCACAAGACTTCCTGAAATGATGAGGTCATCACATAAAGACATCCCAACTGGTTTGTGACTCTCTGTTCGGACGCGGCCTCAAACACCAAGGCCTGCCCCTGGTTTGTGGGGTTTAGAGTCTTAAAGAGACAGCAGCTAAAACACCAGTTTCCTCAAACATCATTAAGAGAAAAAAAGGAGGTGTTCATAAACTACGGGGGCACCTGAGGGACAGAATTAAGACTAAAAAAGACTTATTATTTTCACCCTGACTCCAAACTCAAACTGTTGATCTTTGACACAAATGTTGATTTTTGGCTGAATCGTGCAGCAGAGGACGGCTTCCTGATTGGCTCTCCCTCACAGGCAGCGTCTCTATACACAGGTTACAGCTCACCTGACCTGACCTGGATGTGAATAATGTGGGAACCACTCTGAAACACCTGAAAGTACGCGCGTACCTGGAGCAGAGCGGATCATTAAACTGACGACCAATCAGCCACCCTGGTAGAAAGTCCTCTGCTGGATTATATAACCTCAGAGTGTGAGTGGGTGGGACGCACGCTTTACAACTGTAAGTGTGTGTGTGTGTGTGTGTGTCGGGCCTGGCCGGGGTTTGCTGAGTCAAAGGAAAACCAGATCAAGACAGAGCGGCTCAGCTGCAGCCCCTGGCTCCCAAAACAATGAATGTATCCAGCTCCTAACCTCTTAACAAACAGCCAACTGGCAAACACACTCCTCACACACACACACTCACACACACTCACACCTCTGAGGAATGAGCATTGATTTCCCCCGCCTCGAGTCCTCGCTTTATAATACACTCATCCATCATAAGCCCGCTAACAAAGACGGGGAAACGGGAAGAGGGAGAGGAGCTCGTCAGCCAGCTGCTGGATTACATGCAAACTATGTCACACACACACACACACACACACACACGCTCACACACACATTCCATCAAACAGCATTTGTCTCTTTCTGCTCCCTCCTATCACTTCCTTCCTCCTTCCAGACGCCGCGGCTCGTCTGAATGAAGCACACGCTCCCAAACAGCAGAATGAATCCTCCGTTTCTAAAAACTCGTCGTCTCCACAAACTGAGCAAACACAGCCTTTACGACCTGAAACTGAAACCCTATCAGCTGAGATTAAACCTCATCTCTCCGGCGTTATCTGGAGGGAAACCCGACAAATTGATTCCACTATCTGGAGCCGAACACTCTGAGTGGATGAGCGATATCTGGGCGCACAGCTTCCTCTGACGGGCGTGAAACGGCTCTGATAAGAACAGAGACATCAGGAGTCGTTCGTGGGGATCCCAGCTTTGATATCTGATCACGACTTAAAGTGGAGACGACGAGAGTTCATAGATCTGTTAATGAGCTCAGAGCAAAGAGGTCTGCTGGTGGAAAATCAACGAGTGCATCAAGTCCAAAGTTTGGAGATGCTTCTTGATTATTTAACAATAAAATAAGTTCAGCTCACAACTTATAACAAAGACTTCAGATCATAATTTTGTCCCTCTGAGGCCCCTGTAGTATCTTAACATAATTCACAGCTCATAATAAATTTCTTTTTTTCCCCCTGCTGTTTTAGTAAACCCTTATTTCAGCCCCACTCTGAAAAGCGATGTGTCGTTCGTGAATGATTTGTTCAAAATGAACGAATCATCTGAACTGAATCACTTACTGAAAAGAGTCCAATCCACTTTATTTTTATAGCACATTTTAATAAACATTTAACTTTACCAAAGTGCTGCACATAGGAGCATAAATAGAAGAAATAAAATCAATTAAAGTAACGCATAGAAACAAATAAGAGTCATAAAAAAAACCAAAGACATTAGAGGACACGGTTCACACAACTCTCAAAAGCCAAAGAATAAAAGTGAGTTTAAGACGCGATTTAAAAAGAGTCGTTCATTTCTCAACTGTCCTCCTTCCTGTCTCATGTTTCTCTCAACCAGTGGTTCCCAAACTGTAGGCAATAGCCCCCTGGTGGACCGTGAAGGTATTGCAAGTGGGTCGCCAAATTATTTCCAAAACAGTATAATTTTCTTTTTCTTTTCCTTTTTTTTAAAAAAATTAATTAATTAATTATTATTATTTATTTTTTTTGGAGGGGGGGGGGGGTCTTTATTTTATCAAAAAAAAAATATATAGAATATAATTTTTAACGATAAAACTCAGTTACAATATATTAAATTATATTCAAAATGTTTAAATATTCCTTTTTGCATTATTACTTTTACATTTTTTTGTGTATTCCTTCAAGTATTGGACGTAACATGCAAATGAGAGACAGGAACTTCTGTTGTTATCTGACACACAACTCTACAGTATTCAGTTCAGTCTGTCGAGTTCAATCTTCAAAAACAAAAATGCTCTGGGAGCAAATCATATGACCTCCGTATCTATGAGGTCAGAGGTGCGGGGGCGGAAATGTTTGAGACTTAAAAGTGGACCCTGAGTTGGAAAAGGTTGGGAACCCCTGCTCTAGACCCTAAAGCGGCGTTTCCACCAAGCAGACCGGTTCGGTTCGTCTCGGTACGGCGCACATTTGGTGGCGTTTTCCACTGACTTATCCCGGGGACTTTTTTGGGACCCTTTCGTATGGATACCAGACTGAACCGATCCGCTCTCGGAGGGTGGGGCTACAACACTGCAGACCGTTGATTGGTCAAAAGAATGGTCACTTCCTGTATTTCTCCTGGCGGCTAACAGACTTCTCTGAAACAAAGTTTGATTGCACTTTGTATCAAAGAGCTACATGACAATCAAAGAGAGGACGAAATGCTGCATGTCTTCATCTGTGCTCTTTGTTTACTGTGTTGCGTTTTTCTTCTTCGTTGGATTTATTAGCGGGGTAAACTGCGTCGTGCTGCTACAGCGTCACTCTATTGTTTAACAGCTGCAGCTTTCGGCGTCTGGCTTACACGTCTACCCACCACGAGAGAGCACAGTTTGCTGTGGAAACGCAAACGGGATCAGGTTTAACTGAACTAAACCGTGACAAACCGTACGGAACCGACCCGGACTGCTCGGTGGAAACGCGGCTCATGAGGTTGGAGGTGGGCTGTGAAAATGTTCGAGACTTAGAAGTAGGAATAAAGTGCAAATATTTTACTGAACATTTAAGTGTTGCCAAAACGGATGTGCCACTCTGATTTGCCAGCCCTCTGGAGGCCTGCTGGGGGCAGAGCTATAAGCAGACCTTGGTGTTTGAGGACGTTTCAACAAGTCTCATGAATATTTTATCAACATCTCGTCAAGAGCCCATCTTTTTTTTTTTTTTAGACTGTTTTGATCAGTTTACAAACAGATCCATGAGAATCTGCACACACTCAGTCCGAACAAACA
Source organism: Halichoeres trimaculatus (assembly GCF_033239565.1). Taxonomy (NCBI): domain Eukaryota; kingdom Metazoa; phylum Chordata; class Actinopteri; order Labriformes; family Labridae; genus Halichoeres; species Halichoeres trimaculatus. The sequence continues at coordinate 1,009,114 of NW_027437196.1, read as the reverse complement.
GCACTGTTTAAACTATAAGAGAGCAGAATACCCCTCTTTAAGACTTGAGTGTTAGTTTCTACATGATCTGTCAGCTCAGTGCCACACAGTCAGACTTATATTGACTTTTCTGCATCGTTTTGAGGCCGTTTGGTTTTTATTTCCATCTTTAAGTTGGAGCTCACACTACACACTCTGCTCGATGCTGCTCTGAGGGGAACAGTTTGTGTTTCTGCGCAGAGGAAATCATGTTTCAGAGTGAGAGTCCTCCACTAAACCACCAACCAACAAAACCAGAGAGAAATCATTTTCCTGCGGCTCCATGAAGGAAGCTCGCCTGGACGGCAATGAGCCCTGACCAAAGGTCAATCCAGCCCCTTTGGGACAAACACAGAAGCTGAAGCTGAGTTTTCTCCTCCAGCAGCAGATCTCTGTGATGCTGAATCCTGCAGCTGATAGTTCAGGTATCTCTAACCTGTGGTCGTAAACGTTTAGACCGTGTTCATCCTCTCTGCAGCGGCGTTCTTCGTGCTCAGGTAGAGCTCATTTCTCTGAGTTTCCAGCAGCTGCTTCCTGAAAGACGTGCGGCTGACTCCAACAATGCTGGCGACAGAAACACGGTGAAGTGTTACTACGAGTGAGAAAAGCAGACGGAGGGATATACACAGGGAAACCAAACTTCACTGATAATCAGCGTGGTTTATCGCAGAGAGGGAGAGCGTGAATGCCCTGAATACTGATGAGTCAAATTATAAGTGACACCGCCGAGCGCGCGAGCGAGAGAGCGAGAGAGCGAGCGCACACGCCCACGCAGCCAGAGACCAGAGCAGAGCTATACAGTTAATATAAAGCCTTCATACCGTCTGACTGCTGAGAGGGATTCATTATTTTCTGCTCTGGCTCCAGCTCTGCTTTAAAACCTCTCCTCAAACGGCCCTTCATCAGCCACCACCTCTCCTCTCTTATTACCGCCGCCGAGGATCCACCATCAATCAGGAGCAGGAGGCAGAGACGCTCCTCTTCAAGACAACGCTTCAAACTTTACTCCTGAAAAAGTTTAGAGTCAGAGCCGGCTCAGGCCTGGACCAGGTCTTAGTTAGACTGCTATAAGCTTACACCGTTATAGGCTTAGACTGTTTAAGACCGTTATAGGCTCAGACTGCTATAGGTTTGGTTTCTCTGGAGTTTTTGAAATCCATCTTTAGATGAAACTTCTTGTGATCTGGTGATATTTAAAGTAAGTTTTATTGAGATTAAGTGAAATAAGACAACGCTTATCATAAACTTCATTGTAGATAAAAATGCTAAGTGTAGCATGATTTTAAACCAATAAAGCTTATTCTAAGATTTTTGTGTTTTTTAAATAAAAAAAGTCCATCATAAAATGAAAACTGTTTAGTTTGTGGCCAGGTCCTGAAAGGGTTAAAATATCCATGGTTAAAAACTAGTGAATAATTTACTAAACAAGACGATTTTTTAAATTATGAAATTTTACATGTGATGTCTGAGGTAATTTTTTTTGTTTTTAATACATTTTCATTTTCTTTTTTTTCAAAATTTGCAAAAATTAAAAAATATAATTCCAAAAATTTGAAAATTTTTCAAATTTTATTGATATTTTTCTCAAGAAACATTTTTTTAAAAAGTTGCAGTAATAGAAAAAATGTGATTTCAAAAATTTGCAAAATTTCCTGTTTAGGTCAAAGTTAAAAAAATTGCAAAACTTAAAAAATTGCAATAATTAAAAAATCTCAATTAAAAAATTGCAAAAATTTCCATTTTTATTCATTTTTGAATAAATTGCAAAAATTTTAAAAAGTTGCAATAATTTAAAAAAAAGTGACTTCAAAAAATTTTTAAAAAAATGTTATAATTTCAAATATTTGCAAAGAACAGTGCTGTGTTTTGCGCCTCTTTTTCCAACTTAAACTGGTTTGTGCTTGTTAGGGGGGTCTTGGCAGAAAAAAACCCCACAGAGAGTAGATTACTGATAAAAGTTTGAGAGCCACTGCTTTAAATCATCGTTTACGCAACACCCGTAACATCTAATCATCTTAACCACTGTTAAAGGTGTGAAAAAATATCAATTTGGAAATATATCCCTATACTTTGACCGCTGATACATGTATGTAAAAATAAAAAAGTGTATTTTAGCTAAGTTGCAAGTGAAATACAACTTAACTTTTTTTTCATTAACTATCAGATTTTTATGAGTAATATTTGTCACACCAATTGACATTTATCAGTTTCACCAACTGACCACGTCTTTCACCCAATGATTTCTTTCCTACATTAGTTTAAGGTCACAATAGTTTAATTGAAAACTTGATGCACTTCATGTTTTCAAGTTAAGTGTATGTGTGAAACATGGCATTTGACTTTCAGCATTAAGAAAACATGGAACAGAAAAGTTGTTTTAAATAAAATAGTTTTGACTTAATTTGTCCTTTCAGTTTTACATAGTATTGTGTGATTTACAAAAACATATTTATTTTTATTTTTTTGTTTTATGTATTTTATATATTTGATTTATTTTTACTTTATTTTATTTTTGCTCTTATTTTATTTTACGATTATCATTATAATTATTTTCAGTATTATTATTATTGTTTTTTGTATTTATCTTTTTATTTTTTAACTGTGTAAATAATTGCAGTATATCACCACATCGTGATATCATGATACTGTTGTATCATGTCCCAAGTATCATGATGTGTATCATATCATGAGGTATAATTTAACTTGTTTATCCAACATTAACATTTAAAGCAGATGAAATAATGTCAAGTTAAGCTGGGTAAAAACAATCACAAACATCTGTCAAAGTTTATAGATTACTGAAGTTTCTATTTCTTTTAGCGTTCCCCTTGAAATATGTGAACAGGAAGTTCTGCCCTCTCAGTGAACTCCTCATCCAGTCCCACTCTGAGCTCATTTTTCACCAACCATTCTGCTTTCACAGATTCTGAACAGAGGTGTTACAGCTGACTCAAAACAGGATGTTTTTTCCAATTTCTATTTGAGTTTCTGTCGTGTTTTTTAAATCCTTTCCTCTCTGGCAGCTGCAGAAGTCACACCTGGGAAATCACCTATCGCTGCTCCGTACGGCCAACGAAACGCTCAAACTCTGTCTCTGGCTCACGTTTTTCTATAAATTACTGCTCACACTCTCTCTTGAAATGTGTGTGTGTGGGTTTGAGGCATGATGGGAGAGTAATCTGAACAATCACGCACTCATATCTCTGCACATACGGCGCTCATGTGTGTCGGAGAGTTTCATCCGAGCTCTTATTTTGTTTGACTGGTGGAGAGAAATGTGATTCATGGCTGAGTCACACACTTAACTCCCACAGAGGCACACTTTTCACAACAGCAGGCGAGCCAAACACCCACAAACACCCTCTTTCTCTCTGTCACACACACACACACACACACACACGTTTAATAAAACTGGATTGTGCAGTGACTTCTGGGATGTTGGAGAGTCCTATAAAAGATCTGGCCCTCCCAGTCGGGTTATGTGTCATCTGTTCGGCGCTCTGAAGCTTCAGGAACAATAAAAGTTAGATGAGCTTTCACCGTGTTCCTGGGATTTGTAAATGCTCGACGTTGGACGCCCTGCGGCGATCAGAGCTGAGTTTATCGCCCGAGGGTTGCCACTTTTAATCCCGCTGTTGTTCGGGAGGATCCTGCATGGGGGAAATAAACCAGGCGAGCTCTGCTCCTGCATTCAAAGCTGGATTTCTGAGGTTTCTTCTCACAGTTTTGGTCTAAATATGTGCAACTTTCTTGCTCTTTAAGTGAGAAATATCTACGACTTTTCTCTCTGGTTTATCCCAATAAACTGTTTTTAAGAAACAAACAGACCTGAGGTAAGAAAGGTCACATAGGGATAACCGTACATCCATGTCTCTTTAAACTCCTGCTGCCGTCCGTCAAACGTCACACGTGGTTACTCGTCCAAAAAGTTAAATTAAGGATTTGTTTTTCAGGTCTCACTGTTCAGGTCTTTGTTTTCCTCATTAGCTGTTTGCTTCTGCCAAAATGTTTCCTCTGACCTCTGCAAGCTGCTTCGCATCAGGAGACAGGGACAGCTTGCAGCTAGCTGGCAGATAAAGGAGACACAGATAAATGTTGAACATTTAAGATTTAAACGGAGACTCTATGACCAATCACAAGCCTCCAAATACACGCTAACAGAGCTCATGGCTACGAGCTCAGAGCTATGTTAGCTCCAGAACATTTCATGAGACAGTCTTGGTTATTTTCTAATTTATTTACTTGTATCTCCATCACAGACTTCAGAGTGTCAGTCTTTTGGTCTGACTCTTTTTGGTTGAAAACGGCGTCCCACAGGGCTCTTCTCTTGGCCCACTACTCTTTAGTATTTTTAATAATGATTTGCCTCAAATTTGCTTGATTAATACTAATAATTTTATTTATAGAGTGCTTTTCAAAAACTCAAAGATGCTTTAGAAGATAAACAAAGATAAAGAAAAAGAAGACAAGATGAAGGTTCAGTGCTTAGTCCTGCACTCAAAAAAATCAACATGGGTGTTTGTTCGACCAACATAATTTAAACATGTAGCTTCTACTAGATTATTTCATGTTTAGTGGTTAAACATGATTAAATCATGTTGTTATAGCATGATGTGTAAAATCGTTAAAACTACAACATCACTTTACGTTAACTCAACATAATTGATTCAAGTAGGAATCCCATCTGCAACATCTCTCCGGAGCAGGAGGTGGCAGTAATGTGCAATAGGCCCTGTTCACCAGAGAGCAGAGCCAGAGGATAACCTGGATAATGTGGGCATCATTTTGAAGGGAGCAAGTTACTGATGAGCTAACAATCCACTTGTTGTCACCAGATGTTGTCTGGACATGACTATATAAACCTTTGTTTGTTTAATTGGTACAAACTAATGAAGTAATTTTTGTTGTGGCAGCTCATTGAAACCATGATGAACCATTGAAACCATGAGTGAGGAGCAAAGTCAGCGCATAAGACACCCTACTGTACAGAGAGACGGTACTTGACAGGCATGGACCTCTGGTCTGTGCTAAACTGGCATGGAGCGGGGGTCTGTGCTCCATATGGCCCAGCCCATGTACCCAATGATTTTTGTAGGTTGTTTTGTTAATAAAACAAAATGTGTTGACACGCTGTGCTTTGTTGGCAAAGTTTAAACTGAAGTGTTTTAAGATTTCACAGCCGGTCCATGCAGTGGTGCACAGACAGCCATGTTGCTTTTAACCAAAGCAACGTACAACACAGGTTAAAGTACAGCAAGGTCTTATATCCATTGTGTAGCCTCCTCACTCACGGTTCAAATGTTTTACCCTAGTGGATATTTCGAAACAACCTTTCAAATCAAGTTGGACCCACACATTTCAAATAAGTCATACTAACGGCAAAACTTTATGTTCACACAACACAGTTACAGTTAGTTGGTTTAACATATTGGGATCTTGCAAATTGAAAGCAATTTGATTAAATTGAAACAACACAGTCAGGATTAATTGACTTAACCTGGTTTGTTTTAAGCGAATATAGGTACTATGATAAAATCATGGTCAGGAGGTGTGTGACTGAGGGGTGGAGGGTGCAGGAAGGGGTGTAGGGGTGGAGCATGTCAGTAAGGTATGAGGGCCCTGGTTGTGGAGTGCTTTGTGGGTAAGAAGGAGGATTTTGAACTGGATACGGTAACGGACAGGAAGCCAGTGGATTTCTTGAAGAATGGGGGTGAGGAGGCGGCAGAGTTTTGAATGTACTAAAGTTTGTTGAGGTGGTTGTTTGTTGTGCCATAAAGAATGTTATTGCAGTAGTTGATACGTGATGTGACGAAGGCGTGGGTGGGGGTTTCAGCTGCAGGGAAGGAAAGAGAGGGGCTAAGGCGGGCGATGGTCTTAAGGTGGAGAAAGGCTGTTTTTGCGAGAGCTAACTGTCGAAGATGACTCTGAGGTTAGGGTAATGGGAAGAAGGTAAGAAGGTGGAGTTTTGAAAGGTGAGGTGGAAGTCTTCAGAGAGGCAGTTTGAGAGGGTGGACTGGGTGGATGTGTAGAGTTGAATGTCGTCGGCGTAACAATGAAAGCAGAGACCGTGACGTTGAATAATCTGACCGAGGGGAAGGAGGTAAAGGATGAAGAGGAGGGGATCGAGCACCGAACCCTGAGGGACGCCTTGGGATAGGGGGTCAGTAGACGAGGAGCAGTTGTTGATGAAAATGAATTGTTTCCGGTCGCTTAGGTAAGACGTCGGCCAAGTGAGGGCGTCATCAGCGATGTGGAGGAGAGATTTAAGGCGGGAAAGCGGGATGGAATGGTTGATTGTGTCGAAAGTGGCGGTGAGGTCCAGGAGGATGAGGATGGATCGTAGGTTAGAGTAATTCAAACTTAAATTCAACTTTATGCAGACGACACAGTCATCTTCCAGGACTGACATCTCTCAAACTCAGTTTTGCTCTTTATTTTCTTGTTTATGTTTGTGTTTGTGTCACATGGTTTTTCTTTTCTCTGTCTGTGTTTCTTTAATAGATTCTGTATCATCCCTGTTTCTGTGTTTCCTCTAATGTTTAGTAACGTCCACACTGTGTGAGTACAGTTTCTGACGCTGCCTCTGTGATGATTCAATCTTGGAGAAGGAAACACAGAGATCAGAGTTATTCACCTGATGGCTCAACAAACCGTACATGAATAAATAAACACATAAAAAGATTATTCTGACACTGCAGACAGTAATGATGTGTTTTTGTGAGAGCTGATGAAATGTTGCATAAACTTGTCTCTTTTTCAGAGTGTCAGATTTTTAGAGAACCACTGAGCAGAATGTTAATTGATGCATTAAAGTCCACGAGCTCAGTAACCGGAGTATTTAGAGCAAACAGTGGCGTCTGTTATATCAGCTCCATCAGTGAAACTCAACTCATCTCAGACTGGTTTGTTCTGTTTTCTGTCCTCGTATGTTGTTTTTACTGACAGTATAATTTTAACAGTGATGGAAACAAATGTTATCTGTGGTCTATGGGCAGTTGATTACCACTGATAAGTTGACTTTGTTAGCATTAGCCTAGCCTGGTCACCGTGTCCAGTCTGAATGAATTGAAAACAGAGCATTGCTTTGTCTTCTTTGACTGCAAATATCTGAGATGCTTACCGCCACCTACTGTACACACGTGTGTACCATTAAATCAAATCAAAGAAAGTTTGATTTCATACATTAAAAATGCAGAACATAAAATTTTTTGAAAAAGCTATTCACATTAAAGACATAGCGCCACCTATCACAGACTCATGTGCCATGTTGAAGCTTTTACGGCAGTTTAAGATTCTCATTACTGCTAAAGTTATAATGTAAATAAAAAAAAAATAACACTGTCTGATAAAGGAATGTCTTTTTAGAGCCTGGTGTTAAATGATAAATTATACCAGTCTAAAATGAGTGGCATACCACTGGTGGAACAGGCATTCCAGTTTTAAAAGTGGAATATGCCAATAAAGAAGTGGCATCCCATTGTAAAAAAAAGAATACGTCTCTACCCTCCAAACATGGGACACAGGAGAGACAAACAGATCAGATCAGTATTGGGTCAGTCGGTCGGTCGAAGACCAGATCTAGACATCAGAGTAACAAGCAAAAAAGGTACAAATTTTGACCGATAAATCTGACCATTTAAGGACGTTATAATGATATCCAGCGTTAAGACGTTATTTGCAGACCAAATGTAGATGTTAATGAAATGTCCAAAAAGACAATATAAAAACTTTCATTCTGCATCTTCAGGAGACATGATTTGGACATCACAAAATAAAGTTAAATAAACATCATTTCAAAGTCACATTGGGAAGTAGGTCAGTAACTGTCATTCCATTGTAAAAAATGGAATATACCACTAAGGAACAAGGATACCATTGTTAAAAATTGAATATACCAATAAGGAACTGGCATTCCATTGTGAAAAATGGAATATACCACTTAGGAACTGCCATTCCATTTTCAAATATAGAATATACCACTAAGGAACTGGCATTACATTGTTAAAAATGGAATATACCAATGAGGAACTAGGATACCATTGTTTAAAATGGAATATACCACTTAGGATCTGGCATCTATGTTAAAAATGGAATAAACCACTGAGGAACTGGCATCCCATTGTTAAAGATGTGATAAACCACTGAGGAACTAGGATACCATTGTTAAAAATGGAATATACCACTTAGGAACTGGCATCCCATTGTAAAAAAAAATGGAATATACCACTAAGGAACTGGCATTCCATTGTAAAAAAAATGGAATATACCACTAAGGATCTGGCATCTATGTTAAAAATGTGATAAACCACTGAGGAACTAGGATACCATTGTTAAAAATGGAATATACCACTTAGGATCTGGCATCTATGTTAAAAATGGAATATTCCACTGGAAGAGAATCAAATTCCACTTAGTTGCAAATGGCATGCGAGACACCGCTCTTTTGCTCTGGGAGCTGCTGGGAGCTACCTTTAAGCCCTGACCCAGCAGTGTGTCGTGGTGTCCTGACCCCCTAAGATCTGGTCTCTGGTCTCTCCGGCCTCTGAATGACTCAACACCTGAAACATGGATGCACCTTTTGTTTTTGCTGTGTTAAGAGCAATCTCATGAGTCTCATCGTGTCTCAGCTAAAGATCGATCCCTCAGACTCTGACGCTAACGGCTGAGGCTGTCACAGTCAGCGGAGCTGCAGCGCGCTGGAAACTGGGAAAGTTGGGATCAAATTCCTGAAAGTGCGAACAAATGCTAACAGGACGTGAGGGTGAAAACTCCAGGCGTGCACGGCGACTTCTCACGTTACGACTGAAGTGAACCACTCCCACTCCACTCCCACTGTTGGAGGCTCCGCCGTGCCAACGCAGGACTGTTGCCAAGTCAACAATACACAGACCTTTGGCCTCCAGCATATGTGATCCGCACATTTTACTGTACACACACACACACACACACACAGGCAGTGTATCATGTTTCCCTGTGTCGCCACAGACACACCCAAGAGACCCAGCATGAACCAAATACCGCGCTCAGGCACGCCACGTGTGTTGTGTGTATGTTAGTGTTGGCGTGTTTGTGTGTGTGATGTCCGAGGACCCTGCTGGAGCCTTCTGTTCAGAGCTGGTGTGTGTGTGTCTGTCAGCTGTTCTGCACAGACGGTCTGGGACGAACAACTCACCATCCGCCCACACACTCACACACACACACACACACTCACTCACACACACACACACACACACACACACACACACTCAGGGCACATATAAACACATGCCATATGCACATGACCAACTGATAACCCGTCCACCGAGGAGAGAAACTGAAACAGCACATCATGTCAATAAATCCCTGTCACGATTTCTCCGTCCTGCATCTTAATGAAGCGGCGTGTGAGTCAGTGATTCTCTGACCTGCTTCTGGCTCCTCCAACAAACACGGTGAACAACAATCATTACTAAGATTAGCCCTGATTAGTCATTTCACAGCTTATTTACAGGGTGGGACTCTGGATCAGGCTGTGCTTGGTTATAAAAGACTGATGAGCCATCCAGCGATGATGCATCTTCCTGGGAAGAATATCAGAGACTGACCTGATGGGGGCGCTGTTAAAGGTCAAAGGTCAGATTTTAAAGGGCAGAAAATGTGGTTTACTGTGGGCTTCATGTTGGACTTCACTGCCTCGGTGTTTTAAACGAAACTCTGTGGGAAGGAGCAGCCTCCATGAGGTATTTGTGGCCTGATTGAGCAGAAAACAAACTAATGACAGCTGCTGGGAACAACGTGAGATTTTTAAAATAGTTACAAAGCTTCAAACTAAACATTTTAAACCTCTACACACTCATGTGATGCAGAAATCCCTGACTCTGGATGAAAACAGCACCAGATCTCCTAACTGGGCCTCAAACATCAAGGTCTGCCCGTAGCTCCGCCCCCACAGCACTGGCCAATCAGAGTGAAGGGGAGCTAAAACAAAGTGGTTCAGACCGAGGCTGAAATAAGAGTTAATTTAAAATCAGGGAAAGAAAAGTGGATGTAATGCTACTACAGGGACACAAGGGGGACAAGATTAAGACTGAAAAAATCACAATATCACAATGCCCCTCTTTAAGTTGTATTTGTGATGGAGGAAATGGGGCCACATGACCAAACAGTCAGATGACAACAATAAAAAAAAAAACGTACTAATTTGCTTCTCATAATTACACAGGTCAGGACATTGATTTAATAAGTTGACTAAATATGCACATCTCAGAGTTCCTCACTGGAGCTTTAACTACCAAATATTTCATTTATATATTTTTGATTTATTTATTTTATTTGTTTCTAAAAGCTTTTTCTGGTTGACCTCCCCATCCTCACTTCTGCTGTTGGTTGTTTTTATGCAATTGAATTTTCTTGTTTTTATACTTGTGATGTAAGATGACCTTGAGTGAGTTGAAAGGCCCCCACAAATAAAATGTATAATTAAAATAAATATTATTATTATATAAAAAATATTAAAATAAAATAATAATAATAATTATCATATTTTTTATTTTAAGTGTTATTATTATTATTAATAATAGTAATATTATATATTTAAAGAAAATAAAAATAAATAAAATAAAACAATAATAATAATTATTATTATCATTATTATTAATAATAATAATAATAATAATAATAATAATAATAATAATGATAATAATATAAATTTCTGAATATTATTGTTATTGTATAATTTATTTACTTTGAATATCTTATTATTCAGAACTTACCAATTAAAACTTAAAATTTGTTAGCACAATATAATATAAATTTAAATTTAAGGACACCAAATACTAATGGAAAAAAGAACTAAAGTAAATGACATGTTGGAAAAGGAGTGAGCAGTGAGCAGAAGCATAGCTTGTTAACTCTCACCCCTTTAGCTAAACATAAATTATATATATATATATATATATATATATATATATATATATATATATATATATATATATATATATATATATATATATATATATATGTTCATATGCATGAACATTCACACATACTTCTGCACAACTTATTTTGAGTCACTCAAAACTTGACACACTTTATGTCCTTAAAAAGTTGTCATGTAACTTAATTGTACAGCAGAATTTTTTTTAAATTTATTTTACGCTTTTTTATATATTTTTTTCCTGCCATTAAGACCCTTAAAAATTACATCAGAGCTGCTACAAGACTTCGGACCATCAAGACCACCCAGGTCACCTGGACCAGGTCTGCTTTCCGTCAGAACCAAACATGGAGAGGCAGCATTCAGCTTCTATGATCCAAATATCTGGAACAAACTACCAGAAAACATCAGGTCAGCTGAAACTCTCAGTTCCTCTCGCACAATTTTGCAACTCTGCACTGTGACTCTTATCTTAAAATCTGTTTTAAATTTTTTTTATTTTTAATCTTTTTTTTGGGGGGGGTTGTATCTCATTAATTTTAATCTGCTTTTTAATTGAATTTTATTTTGTCTTTGAATTTGTTCCATCTGTAGAGCACTTTGAATTGCCTTGCTGAAATGTGCTATATAAATAAACTTGCCTTGCCTTTTAAAACAAAAAAAATAGAATTAACCTGATCAAAATGTTAAGACAAGATAAAAACTGTACAAATTTACATTGTGCTCTGTTGGATCTTAAAAAATCTCTCAGTAGAGTTTTAAAGTTCAGCCTGTTATCATGGAGCATGTGTTTAGATCCCTGTTTGCTGCGCTGATGTAAAAACGCTCTGAATAAAAACGCTCTGAATAAAAACGGGCGTCTGGCTCATAAACTGAAGCTTTACCATCGTACCAGCTCCAAACCCAGCTCAGCGCGCTCTGAGTCCCATAAACGTTCCCTCCCACCTGGAGAGCCTGACACTGAACGGAGGATCTGGATGGAAAACTTTAACGACTTTAATTACACAATCCCTAATTTTGTCCTCGCACTCAATAATAGCCCAGATCCCGTTCATTTCCACGTAACTGGACCGTGACGTGTGTTTAGTTTCACACACGTTTAAAAATGAGGAGAAAAATCCAGACAGCAGCTCACACACGTAGAAAAAGAAACAGGAAGTGTGAGAACGTCTTCCTCTGAGACTGAAGTGACACTCCGTGTTTGATGGATCCGTTTTATTAAGTTGGAAACGACCTCCTAATGAAGAGCAGTGCCAGCAGCTGGACCTAGATCACTTTAAGAGCTGGGACTCGCGCTGATAGTTTTGGCTTCACTCTTGGATCTTGGCTGCTAATTCAAACCATCATCTCTAACTCCTGCCTGAGTGGTAGGAGCACAGGAAGTAGAGGAGCGTCTTCAGTGGCTCATTATCGTCCTATCAGAGAGGAGCCGTCTCTTCTTATGTGTAAAACAGTTTCCTGGTGTTTGGTGCAGACCCAATCAGCCTGTTTCTGAATTATGCATCAGGAAAATCCCTGATCACTTATCTGTAACACAGAGAAGCTCCTGGGTAAACAAAGCTCAATTATTTTTGGGCAAATACTCGTTTAGAGGTTTCTTTGTGTGTTTTTAATTGATGTCATTTGTGCCTCGTGTTGCTTGATCAGTTTGACAGCTCTGGAGATTACGCAGATTAAACCTTTAATACAGTTTTTAGTGATCAGAGGACTCCGCTTTCAGTCATCGCTGTGAGAAGTCTCCTTGTCGTACGTGTCGCCTCTCATGATACCATCCAGGTAGCTAGCTCGTTAGCGTGAAAACATCCATATAAAGTCTCTCCTCAAAGGTCAATCAAAGGATGCTGAGACGTAAAACTCTGAAGCTAAACAACAACAAAAACACCAAACTCAACCATAGTTAATATAAAACATGGACACAGCTTCAGTGATGTCATCCATTGGTTTCTGAGGGGCTGTTTTTGGGGCTTATTGATGTCTGTCGCCATCTTGGAAATACTGATTCGACTTGACTCTTAGCGGCAGGTTTTAACATCCACATGTGCTTCATCTCTCAGCATCAGAGGCTGGTGATCGCCGGTTTTGGAAACCTTAAAGGGACCAAAGACCAGGCCCCAAAGTCTGAAACTACAGCTAAAGAGAGACGGGGTGTCTCCGTCAGGGATGGGAATCAAAAATCAGTTCCTTTTGAGAATCAATAAGAAATGTTTCAATTCATGGATGTCGTTAGCCTTTGTGCTTAACGATTCCCTCATCAATTCTTTACATTGTGACGGAGTCACCGGGCCTTACGTCAACTAGTCTGCTGTAGCTATCTTAGCTTAGCAGTTAGCTAACGTTTCCCAAGAAAACTCTGATTCAGGATTTTCAGCTTGAAGTTTTCCTGAAGAACTGACTTCATAAAGAAATGTTCATCACTCTCTCTCAGGAGATTCATATTCAGCACATTCAACATGGTATAAATCACCTTATTAACCAAAATAACAAAACAGCACAAGCCTGATGCTAACATATATGGGAAACTGCATTGATATGCTAGCAGTTAGCATACATCAGTATAACAGAATTTCAACTTTCATCACAGAAACATATCACATCAACTCTTTGTAAAAAATACTGAGAATTTCAAATGCTAAAAGCTAACAGGCTAATGAAAGGCTCATGGCTGATGGAAAGGTTCCAAACAACTTAAACCATTGCTATAACCACTTTGAGACACTAGATGGCCGACTTGAATTACACAGTACATCAACGTCACATTGTGTGAAATTTTGACCTGTTTCTGTTTAATTATGCCCAGAAATATCCAGACTCAGGGACCAGTTACATTTTATTCACTTACAGTAAAAACTCAATTACATGTTGTTGACTCAGAAAACCTGAAAAGATACTTTTTGTACCCAGAAAATTCACAACAGGAATCGATAAGAATCAGATCGATAAGCAGAAATGATCAGGGCATCATGAACGGAGAGCACGACGACAAACCAAACTATGTGGAGCAGATTAAAACGGACCGTGCTGCAGGTGTTGGGTGTTGAGATGGAGGATGTTCACTGATGAACGATTCAGGATAGAAACTCTACCTGTTACTGAAGCTACGGTGGCCTACAAGGACAAAAAGCTCCTGTGATGCACAGTAAGTCTGCAGAAATCTGAAAGTCCAACGAGCAGCAGAACGATGTTGACGTGAGGTGATAATCTGCACTCGAGGTGATAATCAGCGGCTCGTTTTAGCGCCCGTCTGTCTTCACCTCCTGAACACAGCATCCACAAAGGGTGCGTTTGATTCGCTGATCTGGGACACTCAGTTTTCCACAGACGTATTCAGGTCATTTGCAGGAGGACAGGGGGAATGATAAATGAAGACAACAAAAGGACAAACTTTCCTGTGGAGGTTTTTCAGCCGTCGTTTCAGAGGGAAGATGAAAAGGTTAAGGTCAAAGTCGCGGCCTTTAGTGGAATAATGCCAACGGACTGATGCAGAGGACGGTTACGCAGATGTTCCTGCAAGTCTTATTTCTCTCTGCTCCATCCAGGAGCTGACATGTTTTTAACAGGGCTGCATGAAGCCAAGGTGGGGTCGACATGAAAAGATAAAAGGTGTCACAGTCTAACCTGCATACAGCCTGATGATGACCATGAAGATACAAACACTGAGGAACAGAACGATCAGAAACTGACGAGCTGGAGGAGGAATAACTCACTTCACAGACTGAGCAGTGAAAACACAAACACAGGATCGACAGAGAGAGGAGAAAAAGGCACATACAGCGTGTTCTCATGAAGAGGGGACTGAGCTCTGCCTGTTTTCCGGGGCACTTCAGCGTAAACACACTGTCCTCCTGAGGAGGGCACGCTAGCACCTGTTTTGGCTCTTTAGCACTTTAGCATGAGATTAGCTTCAAAACAGACACTTTAGCACACATTTGGCCCTCAAAAGGAAATGATTATACATGTTTGGTTTCAAAGTGGCTCCTTAAACCTATGTTTTAGCTCCCAAGAGGGCACTTTAGCACGCATTTGGCTACCAAGAATCCAGTTAGGCATCTGTTTTATCTCCCAAGAAGAGCATCTGAGCACACATTTGACTCCCAAGAGGAAACTTTTGAACATGTTTGACACCCAAAAGGACACTTTAGCACACATTTAGCTCCCAAAAGGAGACTTTTGCATTTGTTAAGCTCCCAAGAGGAGACTTGAGCATATGTTTTAGCTTCCAGGTGAGTACTTTAGCGCGTGTTTGGCTCCAAAAAGGGCACTTTTACATGTGTCTGGCTACCAAAAGGACAATTTAGCAAGCATTTGGCTTCCAAGAGGCCACTTGAGTGTATGTTTTATCTCCCAAGAGGGCACTTTAGCATGCATTTGGATTTTCAAAGGGTACTTTTGCTTTGTACTTGGCCACTAAGAGGACACTTTTGCATGCATTTCGCTCACAAGAAGCCACTTAGGCATCTGTTTTCGCTCCTAATAGGAGCATTTAAGCACATTTCCGACTCCCAAGAGGAAATTTTTGCACATATTAGACTCTCAAAAGGACACTTTAGCACACATTTTGCTGTCAAGAAGCCACTTAAGTGTAAGTTTTAGCTCTCAAGAAGGCACCTTAGCATGCATTTGGCTTCAAAAAGGGCACTTTGCATGTGTTTGGCCCTGAGGAAGCCACTTCAGCGTATGTTTTATCTCCCAAGAGGGCACTAAAGCATGCACTTGGATTTTAAAAAGGCACTTTTGCATGGGTTGTGCTACCAAGAGGACACTAATACATCTGTTTCAGCCCCCAAGAGGGGCATGTAAGCACATGTTGGACTCCCAAAAGGACACTTTAGCACGATTTGGCTTCAAAAGGTCACTTTTGCATGTGTTTGGCTATCCAAATAAAAGTTGAGCACACATTTGGCCCTGATGAGACATTTAAAAGTGTGTTTTAGCTCCCAAAAGGCAACTTTAGCATGCATTTGGATTTCAAAAGGGCACTTTTGCATGGGTTTGTCTACCAAGAGGACACTTTTGCATGCATGTCGCTCACAAGAAGCCACTTAGGCATCTGTCTTAACTCCCAAGAGGAAACTTTTGCACATGTTCAACTCCCAAAGGGGACACTTAAGCACACATTTTGCTCCCAAGAGGACACTTTAGGATGCATTTAGCTTCCAAAATTGCAGTTTTGCACATTTTTGCCTCCCAAGAAGCCGCTTCAGCGTATGTTGTACACCCACAGTGGGCACTTTCTTAGTCTTTTGGCACCGAAAAGAGCCCTTAAACATATAGTCAAATTAAAAAATAGGCTTAATTAGCATCAAGTTTTTTAACTATTGGGCCATAAGATGATTCTGCTTCACAGACGGACAGAAAGCATCCTTAAAACCATCAGTCAGACATGAAATCTGCAGCAGAGATCCTGGAGAATCAGATGTTCTCAGTTTTTCATGCAGAGGGATAAAATCGTTCCCACAATCCCTCTCGCCCCCACCCACCCTCATAAAAGTTTCTAGCCCCGCCCCTGCTGTCCTTGGTGAAGTTTGGCTCACTCCCCACCTGTCACTCACACATTACATCATCACCCACTGATCATCAGGTGCCAGGGTGATGCATCGACACACACACACACCTCCCACGCAGCATCACACCTTGCGCGCCTCTGTCTCCCCCTGCATCAGTGTTTATCCCTCACAAGCATGCGTGTGTATGTGTGTGTGTGAGTATATGTATGTGTGTGTTAGGTGTGTGTTCTTCCTCTACCTTTCATCCAGTCCACCACCTGGTTCGTGCTCCATTTGCTCACCGGCTCCATCACCAGCGCCATCGAGGAAACTTTGCGCCGACTCTCCGTTGCGCGTGAGCGATGTTTTCAGCCCGAAACAAAGCTCAGTCCTCCGGGCACAGCGGAGCCTCCCTCCCTCCCTCCGCAGCCAGGTGACTCCTGCTCTCACTCTATCCCGGTCCGGTTCCCCCTCCCCCGGCTCAGTCCGGTGTCCGGTCCCGTTAACGCAGCGGACGCGTCAGTGCGGGACAGCCCGGGCGTGTGAGCAGCGGAATCCGGTACATTCCCCCGCGCGATCCGGTGTGACATGTGTCTCTGCCTCCACTCTCCCCCTCCCCTTCCTCCCCCAGTGCACCAGTCCGGCTCCGTGGTGTGTGTGTGAGTGTGTGTGTGTGTGTGACGGGGAAAGAGAGGAGTGTGTGTAGGTGTGTGCGCAGCCGGTCCGCTAACGACAGCAGCAGAGCAGGAAAGATCAGTCACACCGGGCTCAGCACCGGGCGCAGCACCGGCTGCCTCTCTCTGCCTCGCGCTGCTCAGATATGATTAAACGGTCACGCGCCCCGTGGGTGGCTGCGCGCGCACGTCTCCGTGTATTTCCCTCTGGAGTGACAGAATCACGGGGAAAGAGTGTGTGAAGATGTGTAATGAGACTGGTGTGTGTGTGTGTGTGTGTGTGTGTGTGTGTGTGTGTGTGTGTGTGTGTGTGTGTGTGTGTGTGTGCCTCTGGGGACAGGAAAACATGGGGTCCCTCCACACTCTGCTCCAGCTGCTGAGGGGAGACTTAATGAATCCTCAGCCAGCCTCTCCTCCTGCTCCTCCTGCTCCTCCTCCTGCTCCTCCTGCTCCTGCTCCTCCTCCTCCTGCTCCTCTCAGAGATAACTCTGTACCCCTCAAACATCCTCTGTCTCTGATCCATCTGTAGGTTTTGTTCTTAATGATAGTTTGAGGTACAAAATCAGCCAGCTAATTGAGATGAGTGCTACTTTTAGCCACTAGAGGGCGGCAGATACTTGTTACACTGACATATGATCTTGTTTATGCTTTAAACCAAAGGTCTTCAACCTGCGGCTCCGGGGCCTCATGCGGCTCTTTGACTCCTTTGCAGTGGCTCTATGTAGCTTTGAAAAATATATTATTAAAAAAAAGTTTTTATTTTTCTTACAAAGGGTATTGATGGATAAAGACACTGAAACTAAAAAAAAAATGCCTTAATATTTTGTTGAACTAAATCTTAATCACCTCTTGCAATAAAGCTTTCAATTTTTTTCAACTTTTTGCAAATTATGTCTCTTTTTTTTTTCAATTATTATTTATTTTTTTTACAAAACTGCAAATTTTTTACTTTTTTTTTTTTTTTTTTTTTTTTTTACAAATTTCTTTTTTTTCATTACTGCAAATCCTGAAAATTCTCTTGGATTTTCCTTTTTTAAAAAAAATCATTTTTTTGTGATTTTTACATTTTTTGAAAAAAATTTAAAAACTATTGAAACTTCTATTTTTATTTTTTTTATTTCTTTTGCAAATTTCTGATTTTTGAAAAATATTTGAAATTTCATTTTTGCAAATTTTGGCACATCTCTTTAAATTTATTTTTTTAATTTTTCAAGTTTTTCAAATTTCAATAATTTTAGAAAAAAAAGAATTGTATTGAAATTTCAATATTTTTGCAAATTTATTTAAAATAAAAAATCTAAGATATCACATGTACAATTTTATAAACCCTTAAAGACTTGTGGTTTGGATAACGATTCACTAGATTTTTACTGTGTTTACAATTTTATATTTCTTTGTTTTAACTGTGAAGATGAAGTAGATTTTGTGTCTCCTGAATGACTTTAATCCAAGTGAGCTGAGGGAAAATGGCTCCTTTGAGAGTAAAGGTTGCAGACCCCTGCTTTAAACAGACTAAATCTGTACAGAATGAAGGAAGGAGTGTATTTAGATGTAGTTTTGACGGATTAAAGAGCAAAGGATGCCTAATAATGAGGGGGCACTGTGCTTTAATTCAGTCTTTATCAAGGGGAAACATCCGGTCAGTAAAAAGCGTCCGTGGATTGGCTTCATTTCACAGTTTCAGGAACAGATGGGTGACGTTACAGAGGCTACATCCATGTTTTATACAGTCTATGGTCTTTATTTTGTCCCTCTGGTGCTCCCATAGCCTCTTCTTGAAGATGGTGATGAGTTGTTCTGCATATGTTGGACAGTGTGTACCATGGAGCTCTGATGGGCTTCTTTAAAGGTCCCATCTCCTGCTCCTTTCCTGCAGTTTAATCTGGATCATCGATGTCTTCATGAAATGGTAGTAACATGTTTTGGTCCAAAAAGCCAATAAATCAAGCACAGCAGCATTGTTTCCAGGCTCTCATAGCCCCTCTGTTCAGAACGCTCTGATTTAGTGGGCGTGGCCTTCATATGTAAATGAGCCACCGCTGATACCGCCCCGCTCTTCCACGTCACTGAGAGCGGCGCCACGAGCTCCGAGTGCACAATGTTTAGAAAACAGAGAAGCTGGTTTACCGTAACATTACAGGCTAAAACAACAGGCTAACTGCAGCTAAAGTTAGCATCCTGAAGCTAACACAGAGACAGGGGGGACACTGAGGAAAAGCTCTTCCATCTGCTCCACAGCACACAGCATTTAAAATACTCACATTTCCAGGGTCCCAGGTTTGTTGGAGGATGGTTGGTAATGCGCCTGGATTCAGGACCAGTCTATTGGCTAGCCCTCTGTTGGACTGTCCAAAGTTGGAAAAGAAGTCGGCTGTGAAGTGACTAGCACACACATGCTCAGTTTTACTGAGTGTAGCTGGAACATTTCCTGATAAATGAACTCTAGACACTTAGTCTGTCTTCTTCAGAGATGGGAAGCTTGAGCATGGAACTATGAGGCTGTTAACAGCCAAAAACAGAGCAGTGATGGATCTTCAACTTTGGCATTCTCGGAGGGGGTTCTGCCAACGTCCCCAAAATCCAAACAGCTGGTTTTAGGTCAGGATTTTACATTAACAAGCTCTACTAAGAACAGGTTTGGTCATTAAATATCACATTTTGTGGGCTGGGAGGAAAGACAAAGACCCACAAATTTCACTAAAAGACTTAATAAAGTGATTTTTGCACATTATGGGACCTTTAAGTTCACGTAGTCTTGAACATTGGTACATGTTCATTCACAAAGCCACTCTTGATAAATCCCTGGCTATTGTTCCTCTTCAATAATCTTGAAAGATGAACCCAACCTGAGATCTCTGAGCTTTTCACAGTTTCCAAAGTTAGAAATTCCCAAAGTTCAAACTGAGTTGGGAAAGGCAGACTTTAGATTCTCTGCTCCTTTTGTGTGGAATAATCTCTAGACTGAATGCAAGATGCAAAACTTGGTGTCCCTGAATGTTTTAATAAAGAAACTGGAAAACAGACTTTCTGAATGTTGCTGTTTTAATCAATGACTTCCTGACTTATTTGTGCTGAGTCGCTGAGTTTGCTGTGCCATTCTGGTTCAGGTCTACCTTGAACCTGGTTAAAGAAAAATAAATAAAAACATTATCTTTACATGATTTACTGCTTAAAAATGTCCCTGCTTTTCTCTCACTGCTGCTTAAACAGGGGTGACGTCTGTTCCCAAACTTTAGGTGGCAGTGTGTCACAAACTACCACAGTATTCTAACCCAGAGTACAAGAAGGTGTTGACACTATTTACAACATTTTTCACCACTTCCTCTTCTCTACCTGCTTGTGTCTCCGTGAAGAAGTTGGAAAGTTTTAGATGTGTTGCAAGACGGAAATTCTCACAGGCTGCCAAAATGACATCCACACGAAGCCACACAGACCTCAGGGACACGCCAGGCCTAAAACAAGCTCAGGGATTAATTTACATTTAATTTATGTTGATATTATTTTTTTTATAATTTGTGTTTATATTATTTTTATTTAATTTATGTTAATATTATTTTTATATTTCATGTTTATATTATTTTTATTTAATTTATGTTGATATTATTTTTATAATTTATGTTTATATTATTTTATTTAATTTATGTTAATATTTTTTTAAATAATATGTGTTCATATCATTTTTATTGAATTTATGTTATTATTTTTTATAATTTGTTTATTTTATTTATATTTAATTTATATTATTTTTTATATTTTATGCTTATATTATTTACTTTTAATTTATGTTATTATTTGTATATAATTTATGTTTATATTTTTTATATTAAGTTTATATTATTTTCTTGTGTTTAAGGCAGCAGCCAACAGTTCAGTATCAGCATTGACTGAGCAGTGAGCTCTATGTTGGACTGGAAAATAAACAGTATTACAAAATATTTACTCTGACCTTTTTGAATCCTGCAACCAATACTAAGCCTTGTTGCAAAAATCAAAACTTAATAAAAACTAGAATGCCCGCTCTAAAACTTATTAAAACTTAACTGTAACAGGAAAAAAAATGTCTAAACTAACTAAAACTAAACCATAATGACAAATCCAAAACTTCTATAACCTTGGCAGAGAGTAGACCAAAAGGCAGGCCTTGGTGTTTGAGGCCCCACAGTTCAATGTGTCATGAACCAGTTAAGAAAACCTGAAGATCTGGCGAAGATAAAGTGTTTTGATCATTTCACAGACAGATTCAGGGATTTCTGAAACATATGATCATGTAGAGGTTTGAAAATCTGCACATGCTCAGTCTGAACATCCAGACATATGTATAACACAGTAGAGAACACACTCCTTAAAGATGAACTCTGAGCAGAAAAGTTGAGTTGCAGAGAACTGTACAGAGAGTTGCATGAAAATAAACTCTCTGGAGTCCATTTTTCTGAACTTTGAAGCAGACACAGATCTGTTTCTGTTCGCTGCAGACAACATTAGAAACCTGCTTTTTAGAAACAGCAGAATCACTCTCCCAAAAAGAGTTTTTACATCCACGTGCAGGAACAACCACCTACATGTGGCTTTAGATAGAAACTGAAAGAGCTCGCTGAGAGTGTGTTTTATTTTCATGCAGCAGCTCTGTTTTTCAGCTTCATTTGAATTTTTTATATTAACATATTGTTTCACAGTCAGGGGATGAAACTCAGGGTGAATATTTCAGAGCAGCTGTGGATCAGATAAACTCTTAAAGTCCCTCCACTGACTCTTAATTCATATTAACGCTCAGCAGTGGGATGTTAGGCTAACACACTGGGTAATTCTAGTCAGTGGGATCACATAATGAGAAAGTATGATTAGTCCATAATTCAATTTAATCAAATCATTAAAGATTCATTAGCTCTGCTACATTAGAGTGTGTGTAAAGAGAACACACACACACACACACACCCATACACACTCACGGGTCAGTTACATCTCTGGAAAAGACTAAATCTGATCTGTTTTTACTTGATTCTCAGCAACACACGCAAACACACCCATACACACACACACACACACACACACACACACACACACACACACACACACACACACACACACATATATATATGTTATGGAGTGTGCCTGTTAATGGCACATAGTGGGGACGTTAACAGTTTTCTTTCCCAATGGGGACCTCTGCTGGTCAGAGCCGTTGTTGCACTTGGTGGTTGAGTGAATCAGCAGGAGTACAGGAGGAGTTTAAAAACATGTTAATTTTAAAAGCAGTGTCACCAAAAAGAGGGATTAGCGCCCCTAGAGGTACACTGGAGAACTGCAGGGATTACAAAAGATTTGATTTTGGAAGTTTTTAGAAAACTTCTCATAACTTTTCTGGTGGTTTCTGGCTCATCATTCAAAGGGCTGGAGATTCCTGCAAAACTCAAGATACTGAGGGATGCTGAGAGCAAGGTTATAATAGTTTTGGATTTGTCATTGTAGTTTAGTGTTAGTTTTGACATTGTTTTTCCATTACAGTTAAGTTTTAATTAGTTTTAGAGCGGGCATTCTAGTTTTTATTTACTTTTTGCTGATTGCTGATTTTTGCAGCAAGGATTAGTTTTAGTTCAGTTTTAGTTTAGTTTTAGTTTTTCATACCTTATTAACCAGGTGCAGGATTCAAAAAGGTCAGAGTAAATATTTTGTAATTCTGTTTATTTTCCAGTCCAACATAGAGCTCACTGCTCAGTCAATGCTGATACTGAACTGTTGGCTGCTGCCTTCAACACAAGAAAATAATATAAACTTACTATAAAAAATATAAACATAAATTATATAAAAATAATGTTAACATAAACTACATAAAATAATATAAACATAAATTATAGAAAAAAATAACATAAATTAAATAAAATTAATTTAAACATAAATTATATAAAAATAATGTTAACATAAATTAAATGAAAATAATATTAACATAAATTACATAAAAATAATATAAACATAAATTAAATATAAATAACATAAACATAAATGCTATGAAACAATATAATACGAGCTTTAATAATTAGAAACTTGGACTCTGTAACAAATAAAGTCAGACTCACATGCAATAAACTTTTACAGATGCTCTGATTCATTGCTTCACTATGTTTGGTTGCAGCACAGCGCACAGCCAGTCAGTGCAGTAAACAAGCTCGTCCTTGTACGTCACTATGATGTTGCCATACGGCGCTGACAACTGCCGAAAACTGTGGTTTTATTTTTTCGTTTTTAGTTTCGTTTTAGTTAACCATTATAACCTTGGCTGAGAGAGCTAGAGCCAGACAATGGTGGCTTTGGAGAGGAGATACAGGCCGTGTCTCAAAGTGAAAACTCTGCTAAATAAGTTGCAGGAGCTAACAAACTAATCATGAGTCAGATGTAGTTTGGGAAATGCAGTATGCAGACCTTATGGAAAAGACAATAAAGTATATCTGATTCTCGATACCTGTCAGCATACAAATCATTCTAATAACACACTTTAAATACAGCCAGTTTAAATATTTGTGATCGAAACATGAAGTTGTTTACTTGAAAGTGCAAAGCAAAAGTGAAAAAACGAGCAGAAATAGATCCAAAGCTTTGTTTCTGTTTTGTTTGTTTTGTGGAGGAAGTGGAAAATAAAGTCCTAAAGCCACTCAACTTACATTTATTCTTACTAAAGTCTGTTTTTGCTGTATTTCAATGCACTTTCTCTGCTTCTTTGCAGTTAGTTTGCAGCTTTTATAAATCGACTTTGAACATAACAGAGAAAAGAACAGATTCTAGAAATTTCAATGTTTACCTGCAGCCCTTTAAAAATAAAAGATAAAATTATATATTATAAAATATTATAAAATGTATTATATTATAATAATAGTACTATAATATTTAATAAATTATAATAATATCATTATTATATAATTAACAATATTTATTTACATACATTTTTTTCTCCTCCTTTTTTGCTGTTGTTTTTTTGGGGGGGTTGTTTGCGCTGTTTTCATTACTTTTATTATCCAATTTGAAAAATGTTGAGCTTTGACTCTAGTTGAAAAAATAAAGTAATAAAAAAAAGTAAAAGTAAAAAATAAGAAAATAATATTAAAATAAAATAATAAAAAACTAAAAATAGCTTTCATATATTAATACATAAATATAAAGGTAGGATATATATATATATATATATATATATATATATATATATATATATATATATATATATATATATATATATGTATATATATATATAGATATATATATATATACATATATACTACCCATATGAGGTTTTCTATACGCTGGTTTGAGCACGTGTTGCTGTCAATTTACAACCCCAAAAAAATGCAAACCAATACAGGAAGTGATGATTATTAACCTGTTTTTGAGGAAGTGAAAGAGGGTTGAAGAGAATGAGAACAATCGTCGATATGGTTTTTCCCATGGTGGTCAGAGTGAGCTTCATCTTTACCCGATAGCCACAGTGAGGGCGGTTCAGACAGGTTTAGAAGTAGTGTTATGAATAATGGTCACATGGTCAGATTAATATCTATTTTATGTGAAATAATTCACCTTTAGCAAAGGGAACAGACAAAAATGAGACGTGGGATTTCAAAAACCACCTTCATAACGTCACGATTACATTAGCAAGAAAAGTTGTGCAACAGCAAATTTCACAAAATACTGAAAGAGGGAAATCCCCATTTCCTGAAGCACGGAAACAACGCTTCACTTTTTTAGATGAATCATAAATACAGAAAAAACAAAACCCAACTGTGGTTTCATTTTTAGGATCTGTAAATCAAATCATTTTTTACCTTTGATCTGAAATTCTCAGAAGACAGACGGGATGGTTGTGTCCTGACTGAAGCGGTTGGGATGACCATACCCCCTTGGGATCCCACTCCATGATGGGGTTTTAATTTAAGTCCTGGTTGTCCTGCCTCTTCAGGTAGAGCACACAAAGCTCTACAAATTACACGACAGTCAAGCCACAGCAACATCATGTGACTTTTCTGAGGAAGACTGAATTACTAAACCCTGAAAGTTAAAGTAAGATCTCCAAACTTGAAGTTCAGATGTTTAATTTTGTCAGACTTTTGAAACATGTGAAGTTTGTACTTTTTTATTCACTGCATCATACCTGAGGTGACCTGTCCAAGTGAGCCGCACCTTGTGCCTCATAACAGGTTCAGGCTCCAGCTCCCATCACCCCTGAAAGACCAAAACGATAAAGATATTAAACGGATGATTTTGAACCCACTTTGGGCGTTTTCTCAAAACTTAAAGCCTCACTTCACCCGCTTCTAAGAACTCATCATGTTTTCAGAAATGTGTTGTCGTTCCTCCTAACAGCCGGGGAGCGGAAGTATTGGTGTCAGAGGATACTCTCACCTCTCAATGGTTAGTCACATCAGAAACTTTTAGAGGAAGTGAGTAAAGCAGCAACTTCAAATGAAAAAAAAGAAAGTTTAAAAAAAGAAACGATTGCATGAATTTGCATAAAAGTCATTTAATTAGACAAAACATTTCCTTTTAGACCCTCAAAGCACAGTCTATCAGACCATCCAGAAAGAGAAAGAAAGGTGATATTTATTCTTTATTAAAAGGAGAAAGTTTGACCAATCAAATTTTCAAAACCTTAACCCTCCAACATTTACACGAGACGGTAGGGTATACTGTCTGGGGGTCAGCTGACGCGTCTTTACCGACATAGCAGCCCGTTTTGAGTCATGTTGAAAGTTTAAGCTCTGATCATTTTATGTATAAATGACCTCAAAAGGTAGGGGCTGCAGTATTTTCCCCAAAAAATCAAATGTCAACTTTTTTACGTCTCTATACATGTGCGTCAGTGTCTGTGTCTGCCTCAACCTCCACCTCTGCCTGGGTGTTGATGTTTTGGTTGCGTCGGGACGTTTCAGGGTGGTTACATCAGCCAATCACAGCAGTCAGCAATCAGAGCAGCAGACGTGAGTTAGCTTTCTGCTTAACCAGGTATGTGACAAATACCCGCGGTTTGCTTGTACTGACGTGCTAAGTCAGGTGCACGGCTCTCAAGTCTCTTTGTGGGTTATTTGGGAATCCGTCCCAGGATTGGTCTGCGGAAACGCCACAAAATTTGAGCCATAGTAAGACGAACTGAAGTGAACTGTTTTGTGGAAACTGTAAAAAAACATGAATAAACTTTGTTTAAAAAAAGAAAAAGCGTAGGACAAATTCTGAGAGCTGTAGCAATGTGTTCCCAGGTTTCAAGTCTCTCTTTAAAACTTTTATTTTGCTTCATAAATGTTTCGTCTTGTTAATAACTAAGAGGCTTTGACTGGCTTGAAGTTAATGAGCTGTTTTTAACACTTTGTCTTCCCTATTTTTACACACTTTCACTTCCTCTCCCACTTCATGAGAGAGCAGAGGAGTCATCTTATGACAGGACAGTGTTCACACTCTGTTTTCATCAGAGAGGGACATCTGGCAGGGTGAGTACCACGAGCCGTTATCTGATGAATTATCTGTTTTTTCTGGTCTTACCTTTCTGAATGAGGTTGAAACATTGTCAGTTTGTCAATAACTGCCTCATAATTAAGTCTATACTGTCGTTTTAGATTTGTTTTTGTTGGATTTTCAGGACCATCCTCAGCTCTTTCTATCAGCAGCTGCTTGAAATGGGGACTTTAATGAAAAGCAGCAGAGCAGTACCATCAACAGGATCCAAACCTCTTCAGCTCAGTCTTATCTTCCTCCTGATGGGTTTTGGGAGTCTGATTCCTCCGGTTTCTGGGTTTACAGTCAGAGGTTGCCACGTCAGTAACAACACTGCTGTATGTCGGCCGAATGGAGTCAATGAATCCCTCACGGCTGTCCCTCGAGGTATTCCCCCCACAGTGAAAGGCATCGACCTGGCTGCAAACTGGATCTCAGAAATACTCGTGAAAGATTTCCAGAATTTTTCGGTCCTGGAAGAGCTGGACCTGAAGCGTAACAGGATTTCAAAGATAGACACAGGGGCCTTTACAGGTCTGGTTTCCCTGAAGAAGCTGACTCTGAATAATAACAAACTTGTGGCACTTGGGGATGATCTGTTTGCTGGTTTGAGCAACCTCACAGAGCTCCGGATAACCAGCAACAAAATCAAAGTGCTGTCGCCCACCGCACTGAAGTCCCTACGGAGCTTAGAGTTTCTGGACATTTCAGGCAACAAACTGCACAGCAGCACGAAAGTCCAGTATATACTTCAGCAACTACCAAATCTAAAATCTCTGATAATCGCACACAACGAATTAACCCACTTTCAATCATGGGACCTGACAAACAGCTCGTTGAAGCTTTCCCTACTGGATTTGTCCGAAAACCACATCGCAGTTTTTCGGATTGTTGCAGATGTTTTCCCAAATCTCACCTGGTTAAACATCGGCTCCAATTTCAAGCAGAAGATGATATGGGACATACGCAACAAGACTTTCCTGAGCCGAGTGTCTACCCTTGATATAAGCTCGCTCCAACTGGCTTCCAAGGACTGGAAATCCTTCCTGGGGGACTTCAACTCCTCTCTGACCACCCTGAGGATGAACGCTATGACATCTAACCTCTCGGAGCTCATCAGCATTTCCTGCACCATCCCGACCCTGACCACGCTCCAGCTCAGAGACAATAAGCTCAAACAGATCAGCTCAGAAATGTTTCATCTGTGTAGAAACGTGACAGAGATAGATCTGTCACAGAACGCCCTGCAGTCGATCCCAGACGACACGTTCAGGTCTCCCAGGTATTTGAAGATCCTGACTCTGCGTCGTAACCTGCTGCCATCAGTTCCTACCGCCGTGAAGCATCTCCACGCGCTCTTAGAGCTGGATCTCAGCAGCAATCAGATCACCAAATTTACCTGCCACGACTTCACCAACCTGACCAAGCTCAGGGAACTCAGTCTGTACCAGAACACGATCCCGGAGTTGAACGACTGCGTCTTCAGGGATTTAACAAGACTGCAAGTGTTAAAGCTCCAGAGCTGCCACATCACC
This sequence comes from Halichoeres trimaculatus, assembly GCF_033239565.1. Lineage (NCBI taxonomy): Eukaryota > Metazoa > Chordata > Actinopteri > Labriformes > Labridae > Halichoeres > Halichoeres trimaculatus. The sequence goes on along the minus strand of NW_027437196.1, from coordinate 981,027 downwards.
AAACTTAACAACGCCTTCAAGAAAGACTTACCAAATCTGAGACAACTGCTCCTGAACAACAACCAAATCAGTGTCATGAAGAAGGGCCGATTCCAGGGCTTAAAGTCCCTCCAGATCCTGAAACTGCATGATAGCCACATAAAAGTTCTGGAGACAGGGTGTTTCACCGGACTGGCCAACCTCACTGAACTACAACTCCAGTCCAATGAAATCGAAACAGCCAAACTCAAGAGAGGCTGCTTTGATGGTCTGACCAGCCTGAGAAGACTGGATCTGGGGAACAACCACATAAGTTTTAAGAGCAGTTCAGCTGTACCCGAGCCGCTGTTTTCTCAGCTCAATCTCCTGGAGACGCTGGAGATGCCTGCACAGCACCACAAGGGGAGGAACCGGCTGCCTCGCAACTTCCTGCAAGGTTTGACGAATCTCCGAAACTTCAAGGCGAGGAACATCCTGCTCCTAAACCTCCACAATGACACGTTCAAGTACACGCCTCGACTGGAAGAACTCGACATTAGTACGAATGAACTTGAGGACCTCTCAGCCGATTTGTTTTCTCCGCTCAGACATCTTAAAAGCCTCTACCTTTCCAGAACAAGTCTTCAGTCCCTGGACTTCCTCATACAGGCCAACCTCACCAAACTGGAGTTCCTGCAGGCCAGAAGGAACTCATTCCCGGTTATTTATGAGGAGGAAATCAAGTCCCTACCAGCGCTGGTTTACCTGGATGTCTCTGGCCATGGCTTCAAATGTGACTGCGATAACGCCTGGTTCGTCCAGTGGGCAGAAAACAACAGCCAAACTCAAGTTTTTGACGCCTACAGCTTTAAGTGCAACTATCCCAAAAGCCTTAATGACAAAAAACTGTTGGACATGGACGTTCGATCCTGCTCGGTGCAGACTAACTTCATCTGCTTCGTCTGCACCACCTGTTCCACTCTTCTCCTCATGGTGGCGTCCTTCACCTACCACTTCCTAAGGTGGCAGTTGGTTTACGCGTACTACCTGTTCCTGGCTTTCCTTTTCGACAAAAAGCAGAAAAACAGGAGAGCGTCCTGCCAGTATGACGCCTTTATCTCCTACAACGCCGCCGACGAGCCGTGGGTCGTCCAGGAGATGCTGCCGAAGCTGGAGGACGAGCAGGGCTGGAGGCTGTGTCTGCACCACCGAGACTTTGAGCCAGGTAAGATGAACCACCAGGTGAATCCAGCTCCAATCCACACAGGTTTCTTTCTTTGATTGCAGGCATGAGTTTGAAGACTGAGAGGTGTAGTTCTGCCTTTACTCCACAAGGTGTCAGCAGAGCACTTTAATGTCTGACCAGGTGAAACCATGATGATGTGCTGACATGTGTCTGTCCTCTGCAGGTAAACCCATCATGGAGAACATCACAGACGCCATCTACGGGAGCAGGAAGACGATATGTGTGATCAGCCGCAGGTACCTGGAGAGTGAGTGGTGCTCCAGAGAGATGACATTAGCCAGGTAACGTTTCTGCTGACTTTAAATATCTCTGAGCTTAAGACACCCAGCAGCTTAACTCCCAGAAATACACAAAGAACAAGCATTTCAAGTAAATATATATAAATATTTGAAGTCGAACCTCACAGGACTTTTTGACGGCTTAATAAGTTTGGAATTTTATCAAACTACAATTTGACAGAAGTATTTTACAGCATCACAGTCAGGCCCCAGTCAGGTAAAAATAAAAAGAGAATACTCTAAAATGAGATGAACGTCACATTAAATATCCTCGTCACAAACGATGATTCTAATATTCAAAAAACATAATTTCTAAATTAAAGCAGCTATGTGCTCAGACTTTTAAAGAGCAGAAGTGAAAAGAAAAAATAAAAGCACAAAAATTTCGCTCCCACCACACAAGAGGGAGCCAAATTCCACCAGGAGCAATTAGACATGTTTAAACATGGTTATTTCACCAGCCAAACGAGCAGAAAGGGGTGATTTGCAAACCAAGAGGGCACTTTGATTTGTTTTGGCCCCTAAAGGGACGCTTTACAATGCACTTTGGCTCCACAGAGGACACTTTAGTGTGTGTTTTGGCCCCAAAAGGACACTTGGCAATGCATTTGGCCCCCAGACGGCATGTAGTGTGTGTTCTTCCCCCCCATAGAGGGCACTTTTGTGTGCATTTTGGCTCTAAAGAGGGCACTTTTGTGTATTAAGAGCGGACGTAACGATGCATTTGGCTTCCAAGGGGACACAAGTGTGTGTTTTGCCCCCATAGAGGGCACTTTCTGTGTGTTTTGGCCCCCAATAGGCCACTAAGCAAAGCATTTGGCCCCCAAAAAGGCACTGTAGGGTGTTTTCCCCCCATAAAGAGCACTTCAATATGCTTTTTGGCCCCCAAGGGGACACTTTAGTGTGCTTTTTGGCCCCCATACTGGACACTTAAGTGTGTGTTTTGGCCCCAAAAGGACACTTGGCAATGCATTTTGCCCCCCAGAAGGCATGTAGTGTGTGTTCTCCCCCCATAGAGGGCACTTTTGTGTGCATTTTGGTTCTAAAGAGGGCACTTTTGTGTATTTTTGTCCAAAGGGAGCACTTAACAATGCATTTGGCCCCCAAGGGAACACTTAAGTGAGTGATTTGGCCCCTGTACAGAGCACTTTGGCCCCCAAAAGGGGAATTAACAAAGCATTTGGCCCCAGAGAAGCCAATTAAGTGTTAGTTTGGCTCCAAATGGAGCACTATGGCATGCTTTTTCACCCCCCAATAGGCCACTTTAATGAGCATTTTAGCTCCACAGATAGCACTTTTGTGGGTTTTCACTTAACAATGCATTGGCCCCCCATAAAGGGCACTTTGTGTGTTTTGGCCCCTAAGAGGGCACTGAAGGACCTTTTTCAACCATGAGGGAATCCGCTTGAACTAAACTGAGACCAATCATTCGCTGGCTGCACATTTTTGTAAGAAATAGCAGGTCTAACAAGAAAACTGATAAAAAGAGCAATAGAAAACTTTACTTTCAAATCCAGGCATCATGTTTCTGTCTGGCTGTAGATGTTGGGAGTTGGTTCATGGAGGAACAGGATGAACAGTCAGCCTGAGTATCATATGAATCCACAGCGTAAACACGGCTCAGATCATTACAGTCTGCAGTTACAGTAGTAACTTTGTCTCCATCTGTTCTCTCCTCTTTGCAGCTTCCGCCTGTTCGACGAGCAGAAGGACGTCCTGATTCTCGTCTTTCTGGAGGACATCCCCACCGCTCAGCTGTCTCCTTACTACCGCATGAGGAAAGTGCTGAAGAGGAGAACCTACGTGAGCTGGCCGCGAGCCGAGGGGAACACCGAGGTCTTCTGGCAGAAACTGTGCCAGGCTCTGAAGACCAGGGAGGACCACGGGGAGGACCCGTTCCTCCTCACGGTGGTGGACCAGCCATGATGGAGAGGAGAGGTCTATTCTTACAACCCGGACTCTAAGCTGACCGTTTAGAGAAAGTCTGGAGGGAAATATCCACATACAGCAGGGATAGCTCTCGATCATCTGTTTTATGGTCTACGGCTCTCTACAGAGACAGCAACGCTGCCACCCAGTGGATGGAGGACAGAGGCTTTCCATACAGAAATATCTTATCCTCAACTTTTGAGTGTGAATCTGTTCAGCTGTGTGATATTTATCTGAAAAATCAAAAAATGCATAAATGTGCACTCAAAATTTTGAAAAAGGTGTAAATTGTGGATAAGTTTGTGCAACTGAAAAAACGTAAATAATGTTATGATGACATGAGATGTATTGATGCACGAACGGATACAATTAACACATCTTTATTTAACTATTACAGTCACAGTAGAATACTGACTGATTGATTTAACTTAAAGCCTTGTAAGAAGTGAAATAAAATTATCATTAATTACCTTAAATAAAATCAGAGAAAGGAACAAAGCACAGCAGAACAGGCCTGTTATAACCAATAAAATAGAAATAAATGTAAATCCTCCTTTCTATGGATCTCACACTAAATACAGAGCAGAAATGTAAACAAGACCAATTCTCAAAAACATGTGGAATGTACTTTTTTTTATAAAATGATAAATACTGTGTGAACATAAATTTAAATGATAATTGTTAAAAAAAGGGTTTTTTTTTGTTTTTTTGTAATTGCAGCCTTTGTGTTTTGAAAATTGCATTTTATTACATTACAATGTCGGTTTAAATTGGATTAATTGTTCAGCCCTTATTTTAAATGATATGCTAGGCGCCGCCCTGTTGGCTTCAGTGATATTTTTACTACTTTTTCTCCTGTGTTTGTCTGGAGATCCTACATGTAACCATGGCTGCATTGTTCACATGTGAAATCAGCTGTTAGCAGCCTGTAGCATGTCAATGCTAACTGGTGCTAGACCAGATGTTTCTCACAAGGTGAGGAGAAGGAGGTGAGGACGACGTGCTGGTTCTCAGGTGTGAGCTAAGAAGTGACGACATGGACCTGTCCTTCCATCCATCGTTATTGGGAACGTAAGATCTATCTCCAATAAGATGGACGAGCTAGCTGTGCTAACCCAGCAACAGAGGGAATACCAGAGGGAAGAGTAGCATCATGCTATTCACAGACATGGCTAACAGAGCTAACAGCAGACACCAAGGCCACATGTGAAGAGCTTCACCTGCTGTGAGCAGACAGGATCCAGGAGACAGAGACTGAACAGACTGCTGAAGAAGCTCAGTCCTGGACCCTGTGGAGGTGGAGGCTGGCTGACTGGACAATGATGGACAAGCTGTCAGCATCTATTTTCTTATGGAGCTTTTTACACTTTCTATACACTTTCTGACTTTGGTTTTCTTGATTGCTGCTGTGACTTTGAGTTCGTTGTACTTGTTACAATGACAAAGTCCTATCCTATATATTTTCTGTAACTGAACCTCAATAAACTGTTCCTTTACATTTTTTTTTTTTTTTTTTTTTGTGGCACAGACTGGTTGTCTCTGCTTCACGTGACATGGACTGGCTTTAAATTTGTAAAGTTTTTAATATGAATTTAATCTGATTTTTTTCAGGTAACTTTAAATGACCTGTATTTGAAACAGAGCAGGGTCGCACATCTGCTGCTCCTCACTCACGGTTCCTAAACGTAATGTAATCATTAACCGTTATTGTTAACCAGAACAACTAAGGTGCTGCATTAACTCAAAGCCTCCACATTAATAATGTTTGTGTTAAATTAGTTGAACTCAGTCACATTAAGTTACTTTAACATGATGTTGTGTTTGTGTAACGTTGTAATATCCTGTAGCTTTAGATTTAGATAGTTCAGTTTGACTCATTTCATGTGTTGTTATATTTAAAGTGTTTTTGTGTCTGATTCAAACACAGTTTGTTGAACAAGTTGACAAAACTTATTGAAAAACTTCATCAAATCAACTTTTCATTTTCTTGGTGTGTTGTGGGTGAATGAAATCAAAGACTTCAACAATAAGTTTCCTTTCTAAAATATCTCTTTAATAAATTATTTCACTAAATGTTTTTCTCTCGTACATTAATTTGAGATCATTTTGTTCAATCTAACACAATTACAAACATCCATTACCACAGAAATACCAAAAATATTTAAATATTCGTCTTTCTTTAAAGCACCAGCTTACAGATTTGTATGTTTGAAGCATACTACACTTCCCTGTTTATAAAACAGAACAAATAAAAGAAGAAATGTCTAAAATAAGGGGACAGACTGTGACAGTGCTTTAAAGGAGAGACGGATGTGTGGAGTTTCCTCAGGGTTTAAGAGGACGCTGAGGTTTTAGGGATCTCCTCTTTCATCATGTGTTGGATCATTTTCTTCTTGTCACTGCAGGAGAAACACAAACTCCAGTCAGAAATGTTCTTTAAATGTTTAAAACTGTGCGTTAAAGTGATGAGAAGAGTTTAAGGTGCACTCACTCGACACACTTCATCAGTTTTTGGGTGTAGCTGGAGGCGGGGTCGGCACACACAAAGTTGTTTCCATTGTGGAAGCTGTGGAATCCAGGAAACAGAAAAATGATCAAGAGCTCATTGTTCGCCTGCAGACACCCTCCCCCGCCTGTCCTCCCCCGCCTGTCCTCCCCCGCCTCCCCCCTCTCTCTCTCTCTGTGTGTCAGCCTCAGCCCTGACTCCCCCACAGCTCAGATTCCTCTGGGTCAAACTTTAACCTGCAGGTTTTCTACTTCAGCTGCAAACGGCTCATATTTCTTTCTTTCTTTACTCTGCTAGGCTGACTTTTTCAGACAAAAACACTTTCAGATTTGTGCAAAACTTGACTGACGTGCAGAGATTAAAAAGTCTGCACTAGGGCTGCAGCTGTCTGATATTTTAGCATTCGAGTATTCTACTGGAAATCCCATCGATTAATCGAGTAATCGGATAAAATACATTTTTGTTGAGCTAAAGAGCAGTTATTTTTCTAATGAAAACTTTTCTCTTTAAGAAACAGAATTTTCTGACACAGCATGTCAGTAAGAGCACTTGCTTTGGTAGCTTTAAAATTTGTAAACACGCTTTGACACATTTTTTTGTGCCTTTTACATCTCTTCAAATGTTGCAGACACCCGTTTGGTAGAATGACCCAGAATGACCCATCAGTCTCCAAACTCCAGAAAAGAAGCTAGATTTGATGCTAGTTGCTATTTAGAAAAAGACGTAGCTTGAGGGGTCTGAAAACTCTCTGAATATGGCCTCAGCTCTATTTGATCTTTTTTGAAATTAAACGATTCCTCGAGGCGGAGAAAATTACTCGAGTAATTTTTGTAATCAAGTACCTCGAATCATTCGAGGAATCGTTTCAGCTCTAGTCTGCACTGCAAAAAACTCTTATTTGCAGAAGAAAATGTCTTTTTAGACTCAATATGAGCCACTTTCACCTGAGCAGTCCAGAAAAATGTCTGATTTCAAGTTATTTAAAGACAAAATGAGCTCTGAATTGCTGTAATAAAACAAAAAAATGCCAGCCTGAACACAGCTCAGATCATAACAGTCTCCTCCAAACTGAAACATGTCAAATACATTTTTACACACGCACTCTCCAAAAACTGAAAGTGCACACAAGTTGTAACTTTGTCGAGTCTGGAACTGAACTTGGCAAAAGCAACACGAGTCAAAAAGCACCTGCAAAACCTCAAACAGTTACAGAACTGAGTAGATTTTTTTTTATCAGTGGGTGTTTTTGGTCTCAAAGCTGAAACTTAGTCGGTTTTAAAGTGAAGTGCACCAACATGTAACAAGTAAAACATAAAATCTGCCGATGAAACAAAAGAAAACATCAAGTTTCGAGCTAATTTCTGCGTCATTGGCAGAATTTTTTACTTGTTACAGGAATTCAGACCTCATTTTTATCCTTCACTAACTTAAAATCAGACTTTTTTCTGGACTGGTCAGGTGAATGTGGCTCCCTTTTCACTTATAATGAGACAAAAACACTTGGTAAGATTTCAGTTTCTGCAGTGAGAACAAATCCGTCTGTCTGTTTCTGTCACTGCTGAGTAAATGAAGATAATCTGAGATAATCTGAGATAATCTGGACTCACATGACGGCCTTGATGTCACAGGACATGTTGATGGTCTGGATGGTGTATCCCAGCAGCCTGTGGCAGTGTAAGCGTCGCCTGGTGTACCACAGACAGCAGCTTGCTGTGAAGCGGGGGAAAATGACACGTTGAGTTAATTTTTCTGGATTAAACCGTGTCAGAGATTCTTGTGAAGAAGCTGAGGAGCTCACCTGACTGCGTGCTGTCGATGAAGGTGCTGAGGATGAGGAGGGAGCACAGGGTTGTGAAGAGAAGAGCTCTGCTGTTCACCATGGTTGCTCAGATGCTGCTCTGTGTCGCGCTGTGTGTGTGTGTGAGTGTGTGAGTGTGTGAGCCTTCAGTGAAAGTTTGACACACACCGCGCCGCGCTCCCTCCTTAAGTAGGACTCTCTGGGGTTTCCCCCGGTCCGGCTGGATTGTGCAACGTCAGGAGGAATTGTTGCCAAAAGCTGAGGAAGTGAGCCAGATCTGAGCAAGGTGCGCCCTCCAGGTGAGAGTGTGAGTGCGAGGATTGAAACAGGTCGTGTTACAGGTCAGGAATGAAGTATTATATAACAATAAAAACAGACAGAGCTGCAGAAATGAGCCGCCTTATCTGCTGCTTTCTTACCTTGAGGAGTTTTATTATTGTTTCCAAACTGAGACTTTAGGGTCTGGACTGACTCACTGCTCAGGTTGTCATGTTTTCACCACAGTTTGACCACAACAAAAATCACAAACAGCCTGGTATGCAGATTTTTTTAACATGGTATTAAACCGAAATAAAACAGATCTCAGGATCAAGCCCTGAGGCGCTCCACCTAACAGAGGAGTCTTGCGTCACCACTTCCTGCTCGGAGCCTCAGGTCAGCTGATCTGCTGCTCCTGGAGGTCAAAACGGAAGTTCAGGAGGAGGTGGAGGTTGCTCTGAGAGTGTGATTGATGTTCTTCTTAAATTGATTTTAAAGTGCTCTATAAATAAAGTCGAGTTGAGACAGAACTGAGACTGCAGCAGACTCTACCCTTCAGAAATGAAGTCAATGCACAAGTTTTAAAAACTGCAGTTCCCTCAGTGTCCACTTGAGGCTGGCTCCAAAAGCCGTTAAAGCCACATAAACATGAAGGTAACTAAACAAATTTTAGAAGAAAACTCAAAATGTTTAAAGTCAAATTGTGGTTTTGGTGTGAAAAAGCTAATTTCTTTAAATGTAAACACCAAAGGGTCTTAGTCATTTCTATAATTAAAGGCACAGCTGATTTAACCAACAGGCAGACACTAGCTGCTAGCTAGGAGGCTAAAGGTCCATCTAGACCCATACTCATGAATAGAACAGAATAGAGCTGAAATGATTCCTTGAATAATTCGAGGTACTCCATTACAAAAAAAGCTCGAGGAATTTCCTACACCTCGAGGAATCGTTGAGTTAAAAAAAACTCAAAGAGTGGTATTTCAAATAAAGCTGACGCTGTATTCAGAGAGTTTTCAGACCCCTCAAGCTACGTCTTTTTCTAAATAGCAACTAGCAACAAATCTAGCTTCTTCTGGAGTTTGGAGACTGATATGAAAGCATGTATTGATCTGCATCAGCTCCAATGCGTTCACAGACACACACATTTACACACAGACAAGCTCATTACGTATAGCCACAGAGGGCTGAGAAAAGCACCACAAGAAGAACGAAAGAAGATGAAAAAACAAAAACATAACAGAGCTAACAAAACAAATAAATTTTTATTTGAAAAATAACTGCTCTTTAAACAAAAATGTGTTTTATCCGATTACTCGATGAATCGAGTAATCGATAGAGTTTTAGTAGAATACTCGAATACTAAAATATTCAATAGCTGCAGCCTGAGGATAGAATAGAACAGAATAGAAAGGCTTTACTATCATAACATGACTTGCACACAAAGAAATTAGGAGTACTGCTCTGTCTGGTGCTCAAAGACTTAAAAAGCAGAAAAAAATAGTAATAACTTAGAAAAACAAAATAAAGCAATAATAAAACAATAAGTAGTATAAAAGGTTCAAATATTTTCACTTGCAGTGTGTAGTGCACATCAGGTGGAGGTGGTGGAGGTTAATTAGCACCTGAGGGGATGTGTTATCCTTGTGTTTATTATGATGAGTGTTCAGGCGCTGATGGCTCTGGGATAAATCTGTCTCTGAGTCCATCAGTCCTGGTTTTGTGTGACCTGTCGCTCCGGCCTGAGGGCTGCAGGTTAAACCCAGAACGCCACACTGTGACACCGAACGCCAGATTGATCAAAAGAGCTTCAACATCACCGAGTAAAACCTGAGGATTAACATCCTGTCTCAGGGTAAATCTGCTGATTAATGAAAGATATGGTTTGTCTTTAACTGTCTGTGACACAACTTGAGGTTTGGCTTGGCTTTCTAAAAACAGACGTATCAACCATGACTAAGGTGGTGGAGACCAAAGCAGAGCTCAAAGTGCAGTACACTTTGGTTTATCATTAGAAAATCCAAAAGGTTCATCCAACGTTTCAGGGTTTGAATCATGTGTTGGCAAAAAGTTTGGGAATTCCAGCAGGAGAGCATGTTGCCCTCTTTTCTGACCTTAGTCATTCAGTAACTACCCCCTTAGATTTCACAGGAACGGCATCTCTGTGTTTGGTGTTGGTGTGTGAGTGAGGGAGCCACAGCAACACCACCAAAACATACAGTGATGTCAGTGAACCTGGGATTCAGATAATCCCGGTGTGATGATAGCCATCATTTCATGAAGATTTTTATCAAGTCACGTAAAGCGACGTCTGATTGGTTATCTGTCTCATCAGCGGCTGAACGGCAAGCTCATAGAGAGACAGACCCAGACATTTCTGTGACAGAGAGTCAGCAGGGTTTTTACGGTGAGGTGGGCTGTCCTGGAAAATAATCCTCAGACAAATAAATACACACACCCTCCTTCAGGTATAATCCACAGAAAAACATTTCTGTAGAAGCAGCTCCAACAAATAGCAATGGGTTTATCAATCAACCTATGGCTAAGCCTCGCCTTTAAACCCAATGAGCCAATCACAGTGACAAATCACACGAAGTACCGTGGTACTACAAAGAGCCACATCAAAAACGCACTTCCTCTCGCCCATAAACGAAAGGACATAAGATGAAAATCAATACACTTCCAAATTTATTGCGTTTGTCAGTGTGCTTCAATTCGTACTAGGAGCTGTGTCTAAGACAAGTTTCTGTTTTTACTGCAGAAGAGACAAAGTTTCATCCATCTATCTAGCTAGATAGCTATGAGCATATGTGCAAAACGAGAAAAGAAACTGAAACTTAAGTATCAATCTCAGCCCCCAACAGTGTGCTGGAAAGACCCGGTAGTGGAGACGGTCAGAGCCGCTGTCCCTGCAGCAGGAGAACGGACAGCGGGGCGCATCAGAGGACACGAAGCACGTCACCGTGTGGGCCAGCTCCCAGGACAGATTTAATCTGTTCCTTTGTCATTAATAGGAGTAAAAAATGAAGAGACAGTTACACAGCTGGCTTATCCATTCAGAATACTTTGATCCACCTGCACTCCTGGTTTGTCATCGCCAAGCAGAGCCTTTGGTGATATACTGTTTACTCTCCCGGTGTCTCCACCTCATCCTCCTTACAATAATGTACTCCATCTTTTTAGATCACGTTAAAAATAAAAACTAAAACAGAGAAATATGTGAAATCATGGGTAAATCCTGAGCGACAAACATTTATTTTGCCTCTTTTTTCTCATTTTTTTCTTTGAATTAAATGAAATGAGAGAACCAGATATATACTCAGTATCAGATGTTAAGGCTGTTTATTGTTTAATTGTAAGATGTGCATCAAACTTCCAGCTGCCGTCAGGTTAACTTTCCATTAAGACAAACGGCTTTAATCTGACATCAGATGTGACGGGACAGTTAATATAGATATAAATGTATATGCTGGTTCAGACGGTTACATTAAATAGTGATTACTGTGATTGTTTATTGCATTAAAATATGCCTGACACTCTGGAAACCTGCCTCTGAGGCTTTGCTGACATGTGCGCACATGTGCGCCTGTCACCAAATTACAGCTGCGTGGGGTGCACTCCGCTTTACGCTGAGGATAGACCAGGTTGGAGCTGGCGAGCTTTCAGCGCACTTTTTTGGCACGAAATTGTCGCTGCGCCGACATGAATCTGCCGACACCTCCCCCTGGTGCGCCGTCAACTCCCCCTGGCGCGCAGTCACACCCATCTCTGCGCAGACGGTCTACCAAATTGTCAAATTGGTGCACCAGGCTTGCACCCCCTGCGCTGCGCCACGAAATTAGAGCCCTAAAAGGCAAAGAGCCGCAGGTTGGCCACCCCTGAGCTACTGTGTTAGCCTTTAACTTGTGCTTTGGCCTTTAGCTAGCTCAGGTTTTAGCCTTTACTCTTATCAATCCAGCCACGTCCAACCCGATCAGGCAGCTGAGAAGTAGCACTTAGGAATAACACATATTGGTATTGATATTCTCATGTTAAAGTGTGGATCAGGATCAGGCAGATTTTTAGAAGGAGACTTTTTCAAGATCACTTAGAAACTCCTCACAGAGTACGGCAACACCACTGAGGCAAAAGAAAAGAAGACTCTTGATCTGATGTTGGACAAAGGGGAACCAAAAGTAGGATTCTTGTTCCTGTAAATGCGGTGGAGTGAAGTCTTAAGTTTTGTTTATCCATAAACACTCGGTCGTTTGCTCAGAGGAGCGTTTGAACCAACAGGAGCAGGACGGACGGCAGGATGTGGGATGGCTGAAGGTGATAATGTTAGAGAGGAGATTGGCGGTGGACTTCAGCCTCTTTTGATATCTCCCTCTGTCATCCGAGCAGCCATGGCCTGGCACGCGCTAGGCGGTTTTATTATCATCATCATCGTTAACGAATAAATCTTGTCAACAAAGCAACACAAGGCCAAACTATTTACGATGTCTTTTTCTTGTTACTGAAGATAAGACTTGATAATCTCCAGGGGAAACACACTAAACTAACTTCTTTAACTGATAACAAGACTTTCTTTAAATTAAATATCTGACATTAAAATGACCGCAGACGACATCTCTGCATCAGAAACACTAAACCCTTCCTTTAACTCACTGCGTAACAAAGCACATGCATGATGAAATCTGAAGCTGAACCCTGAGCATGAGGTAACTCTTGAGACCAAAATCAATGATTAAACCTGTGTGAGGAGCTAAAAATAGCACAGGAGCTAAAAATAGAGACGTATGATCAGGTTCCAGTTTACAATGCTGGGGCGTGGCTTTATATGACCCAAGACTGAAGTGAACCTTCAGCAAACACACTGGTTTCTATGTTCAAGTTTTTAATGGCTCAGATCGTTGCAAAGGCAGGAAGTGTCAGACCATATTTTTTTGCAACCAGTGACAGATTTGCATGTTTTTTTAAGCCTCATTTGTTGGTTACAGACACTCACTGGTCGTGTCTGGTTGATCCTACAACCATGGTCACATCATTTACATATGAAATCAGCTGTTAGCAGCTTGTAGAATGTTGATGCTAACCGGTGCTAGGCCTGATGTTCCCCATAAGCTGAGGAGAAGGAGGCAAGGATGACGTGCATGAGCTGGAGAGAGAGCTAAGAAGATACAGTGGGGAAAATAAGTATTGAACACTTCAAATTTTTTCTCATCATTTATTTCCAAAGCTGCAATTCAAACCAAATTTCTCCCAGACATTGGTATAGACTCAAATAATCCACACATGAAAAGAAATCACAACGTTCAGGTCCATAAATAATGATTGATTTTCTTTTTCTGAAACCATCTGAGAGTCAACTTTGCCGTGTGCTTTGGATGGTTGTCCTGCTGGAAGGTCCAGCCACGTCTCATCTTCATCATCCTGGTGGATGGCAGCAGATTCAGATCAAGAATTTCCCCATACATGGCTCCATTCATTGCTCCGTCAGTTAGATGAAGTTTGCCAACACCATGAGATGAGAAACAACCCCATGCCATGATGCTTCACCTCCAAACTTCTCTGTTGGTGTAGTGTTTTTTGGCTGATGTGCAGAGCCATTTCTCCTCCAAACATGGTCTGTAGTATGACAGCCCAAAAGTTCAGTTTTGGTCTCATCTGACCAGACAACATTCTCCCAGTATTCTACAGGCTTGTCAAGATGCTGTTTAGCAAACTTTAAACCAGCTTCAACATGCCTTTTCTTGAGGAATGGGGTCTTGTGGGCTGAGCGTCCATAGAGGCCATGGTGGTGGAGTTTTCTCTGTAACAATTGTACCTGCTGCCCCCAAGTCTTTCTGGAGCACTTTCAGGGTGGTCCTTGGCTGGTTGAGTCCTCTTCTGACTATCTTTCTGACTCCCTGGTCAGAAATCTTCAAGGAGCTCCTGTGCGTGGCCTGTTGATGGTAAGGTGGTGCTTCTTCCACTTGTGAATAATGGCCCCAACGGTGCTGACTGGAATATTCAGGTGCTTTGATATAAGTCTGTAACCAGTTCCATTCTGATGCTGAGCAACAATCAGGTTGTGAATGTCTTCAGAGAGCTCTTTGCCTTTACCCATCATGAGGTGTGTGCTATTAAACTGCTAGCTACAGATTTTAGGTGGTATGGTGCATTTCCTGTCCAAAGTATACAGCCTTTCCATGGTGTGTTCAATACTTTTTTCCTGTGTTATCGTACTTAATTCACCATAATCATTATTTATGGACCTGAACGTTGTGATTTCTTTTCATGTGTGGATTATTGGAGTTCATACCAATGTCTGGGAGAAATTTGGTTTGAATTACAGCTTTGGAAATAAATGTGATGAGAAAAAAGTTGACACGTTCAATACTTATTTTCCCTACAGTATAAAGGCGTATCTTATCTTATTTAGCTTAAAGAAAGCAGGATGAGACACATATTGAAAAAATTGTGTGTTGAAGAGTAACGTAAGGGGACATTAGTTTGAGTACGTCAGCAAAAACAGCTCAACTGATTTGTGAAATTAACCTGAGACGGTTAATTATGCTTTAGTGTGCACAAATGATTCATTGTTTTGGAAAAAAATTATAATTATAGCATTTGAGAATCAAACCCAACCTGTTTAATTTCCAATTTTAACACCTAATCAAAAAACCTCAGAATGAACGAGGAAATTTTCACACGCACGGTCGGAAAGTTTGTTCCCATTGTTCGCCTTGGAGCATGAGGTAACTCTCCAGGTGAGCGTTAATGATTACACCTGTGTGGCGAGCTATAAATGAACACGGCTGCTTTAAATAGAAAGTTGATCTGAGTGGGGCGGCGGAGGAATGTGAACATGTATTTACAGGCCGAAGAGGAGGAAGCTGTTTCCTTGTTGTTTACACAGTGAGTGAAGCGTGTCAGCGCTGTAAAACACGCCCACACTGAGCCTGAGAAACACAGACACACACACCTGAACTCTCCTCTTACAGCTGTCTCTAAACGCTCCTGGCTCTGCAGATTCAAGGTTTTCATTGAACAGACCAACAGAAGTTGCTCTAATCAGCGACAGATCAAGGACTGAGCGGCTGGGTAACGGTAGTTTGTGAGATGGAAAGCATTCAAAGAATTCCCTCGACTACATTTCCCCAAGGCTTTTTCCTGATTCTAGGGAAAGGGACAGACAAGTTTCCACTTTTATCAGCTTAAACTGATCTAAATCTGCTCGTTTTCAAAACCAGTAAGTCCAGGAAGAAGAGAAAAGATGGAGGGTAAAGATAGAAGAAAAACAGGATAGTGGCTAAGTGGTCTGAGAGACTTTGAGGCTTAGACCATTAAACCTTCAGACTACACCACATAAGCTCGTCTGCTCCAGAAACAGCAAGTTAAACCAGTTTTTCTTTAATTACTTTGGGCCCTAAATACCCGTCATGAAGGCCATTTGTCTAGAGCTTGAGTCCAGCCTGTGGCCTTTTTCATGCGTCAATAAAGTCAAATAAAATAAAATCTCAAGATCAGTTGGAAATTGACAGAATTTACATTTTACGCTGTTGATCCTAATAATACTTTAGGTAAAAAAATTCTGTTGATGCCCTCTCCATCCATCCCCAAATGTTCTCAGAGTGATTTAGATCAGGGGAACACCAGGATGGTCCAAAGAGTGAGCTGGTTCCTCTGGAAGAAGTCCAAACCCAGTCCCTACTGCACAGACCAGGGCCCTCAGTCATGAAGGAGGCCTCCTGCAGCATCTCCACAGAGCCAGCCGCCGTTTGACGCCCTGACCAACCTGAAGCGCCACTGGTCCGTTGAAAGATCACAATGGTTTGTGTCGACAAAGGAGACAAGGCCTTTGAAAACAGGTTTTCCTCTTAAAGCTCTTCTCTCTCAGACGGCGTCTGATGGTTAATGAGCTGCAGTTGGCTCCAGTAACCACCAAACAATATCGTGTCTCTTCGTCCTGGCAGACTACCTGTGTTTGTTTAAATCTGGCACGCTGCGCGTGGACTGATACACTAAGCGGTGAGCACCTCGTACGATGAGAACTAGAGCCTTATTTAACTGTGTTTTTGTGTGAAAGTAACGCGCTGAAAATTCTCTAAATAAAGCGTGAATACAGACTGATATCAGATTTTTTCGGTGGGAGTCCGTTTATTTGTGTTTTTGGTCAAGTAAAATATGGCCCCGTCTGAGTGCAGAGGAAACCTGCAGAGGAGCAGGGAGGGGGTGTTTGGTGTGAGCGCTCCGGGCTTCTGCTGCATAAAAACACTGCTGTAGGGGTAATTTCTGCCCTAAACCTTGTGATAGGACCCAACTTGTTCCATCCCGGAGTATCACTTTAAGTCTCATTTGTTGGTGTTTTTACTGTTTTGTTCCTTCAACCATGGTCACATTGTTTACATATGAGATCAGCTGTTAGCAGCTTGTAGGATGTAAATGCTAACCGGTGCTAGGCCTGATGTTCCCCTCAAGCTGAGAAGAAGATGGCAAGGAAGGCATGTAGGAGCTGCAGTGAGAGCTAAGATGGTTAGGGGGAATAGTAAGGTGATGACAGAGTGAAAACGTGACAGGAAATCACATGAATCCACATTTAAGAGCAGATTTTCTTACTATTTTTTTTTTTCATTTTTATTTTGTCACACTCTCATTCCTTTTTTTTGGATTTTGAGACTCTATTTAAAACATTTTTAAGATCCTATAGAGTATTTATTTATTTAGTAATTTATCCTATTTTCATCTGGTCTTCACATTTTGATCAGGTGTGTATTTATATTTCTGTACTACCCTGATGCAAATAGGTACGATGGCGTCAGTATTTTATCTCGTAAATGAAATAAAAGTTAGATGTGGACTGTATCTGCTTCACCTGGTGTATAACCAACCAGAGGGATGTGTAACCTGAACAGGTATGTAGTCGTTGGCCACACTCAGTGAAACGTACTGAGAAAACGAAATTAAAATATAAACTTTTGGACACAGGGGGCGCTAGAAACAACACAAACTGAAGCTCCTCACAGCGTCATAACATCAAACCTAATTTATACGACTTTAACAACTCAAGATAACTTCCTGTCTGCAGACGCTGAGCAGACGCTTTCAGTCCAGATAAGAAACAGCTCTGATTGAGGAGAACTAACGAGCTTACAAGTTAACTTTAATTACACCAAGAGAGCAAAGGCTGCAGGATCAAACCCTGATCTTCATCTACTGTAACTACTGACAGGAAGACGAGGAGACACACCTGAGCTCAGATGTGTTAAACACGGGGTTGAGTAACTCTTTGGATCATATTTGCTCTCGCTGTTCAAGCTGAAATCAGATCACTCTCTGAGACTTTGTGATTGAAATCTAACCACTTTAATTCACACAAACACAACAAGGTTTACTCTGCTCTGAGGGGAAAGAAGCTCATATCTACTGGAAACACCTGCTGTGACAGGAAACTGAATACTACCAAACAGAGCCACAACAATACCGCCAGCAGCCCGTCCCTGACACTGGATCTGATTGCTCCGCTGGAAAATACTCTGCTCACACTCAGGCTACTCCATAGTCCCACTCTGGGTCACAGGAAACCAGAGAGAAGAGGAGACTTCAAACTGTCCTTTGTGATAAAGCTCAAAGTCAGAGCTGGACAAGGGCTCACGAGTTGATTTATTCCACGGAGACTACTGAAAACGCAAACTTTAGAAAACAGCCTCAATAGTGGATCAACTCTACTACAGAGGAGATCTACCAGATTCTACGGCTGGAAGTGAGGTCTCCACAAAAACTGCTCCCCCTGGTGGCTGGCTGCAGTATAGGTTAAAAAATCCATCTCCCCAGTCATTCCAGATGGGCTGTGGTCAAACTGTAAAAAATTAATACACCTGGTAGAAATGTTTCTCACGTCTGATTGTTGTGGTGATTTGAAGATATCATTTGGCTGTCTTGTATCCAAGTCCTCTTTTTTCTGAAAAGTTTTGTTTTCATTAGTTATACGAGGTTAAAAACGAGACAGCTGACGTTCTCGTGTATTTTTTTCGGGGATTGTAAAATATGTCTGGAGGTAGAGTCAAGAAGTGATTAGACTCTTGAAAGAAAAACAATAATTATTATTTTTGTCACCCAGCTCCACTCAGATTTTCCCAGAATCCCTCACAGTCTCTACTGCACAGACTCTGGGGGCTAATGTTTGCGCCTGAGACGGAGGAATTTTGGCTTCATAACCGTACAATGATAAATGGCGGAGCCACACTGTCCACTCTATATAAAGTCTATGGCCTGGGTTACACCAGAGCAGGCTGACTGTTTGTGCCTAAACTCCATCAAAGCTTGGCAAAACTCACTTTTTTTTTTTTTTTTAATTTTTTCACTTCTCTTAATTGGGGGTTTTTCCTTTGTTGCATACAAGTACAAAAATAATTAAAAGATATAACTATATGCATCTGCTCACACATTCACAGTATGATATATAGGCACATCTACATACACACATAGATCTGCACACATATGTAAATGTATTTACATATATGGATACACCAATACACATGCAACACAACTCAACTGAACATGCATTAACTTAAAAGGAGAGGGAAAAAAAATAATGATAATAAAATAAAATAAAATAAATAAAATAAAATAAATAAATAAATAAATAAGTAAAAAATAAAATGCATTTAAAAAAAAATGATAATCAAATAAAATAAAAAAATAAAATAAAATAAATAAATAAATAAGTAAAAAATAAAATGCAATTTAAAACAAAATAATGATAATAAAAAAGAAATATTAAATATTAATAATATGATAAGGAGGATGTGACTTGGTTTTTTGATCTGGTTAGACCTTAATTTTTAAGGCGGTTGTTTTTGTTGTAGTATTCTATAAATTGCTGCCATATTGAGTGAAACATGTTAATTTATCCACTCAGGGTGAACTTGATTTTTTTTTAATTGTAAGTGTTTCATTACATCATTCCTTAAAGTTTGATAAGCTGGAGGATTTTTTTTGCTTCCAGTTCAGCAGAATCACTCTTCTTGCAGGCAGCGTCATAAAACATAGGACATTTTTTTTGGTCACTCGACAAAGACAGTTCCACCAAAGCTGTCCCAACCCCAAACGCTGCAGTAATAGGGTCTGGTTCAATTTGCAAAACTCATACTTTTCGTTGGCATGCATTTTATTGACAACAAAAATAATCAAGAAATTTCTTGGTTTTGATGCTACGAGGGTATGAAGCTTGTTAGACCGTAAAACTCTGTCATTTAGCTGCAGTATTGTTTGAGCCGCAGGATTCAAAGCGGGTGAAAAATGTAGCAGCTCACAGTCTGCAAACTACAGTTTCTTACAGACATGATTGAGAAAAGGATTGTGAGTGTTGTACGTTGAGCGCTGTCTGCACATGGCTGTTATTCAGGCTGTTTCACGTTACTAATTTTAATTTATGTTGGGTTTTAATAATTTCTATCCATACACGGCTACAGCAGAAAGATTAGCAATAAAAACTTTGAAGTTGTTTTAGTACAAATATTTCACAACACATGAAAATGTCATGACCTTTAAAGCACCTGAAACAAGCCTCCCTTTGACTCTACTCTCAGCTTTCAACATCTCTTTTATTCATTCCCTCTCTGTTCTTGACTTTAAACTAAAACACTGTTTACCCTGCTCTAACTCAGCCGCTCTCTGTTTGTTTCTATTCAACAGAAACTGGACAGAAAGTGGAAAGCCTTTCAGAGCCAGTGAAACTGATGATGAAATCAGGACGCCCCCTCAGGAGGAATTCTTCACAACATGACGAAAAGTGTAGGCAGAGAGTCCGTCCCACACGTGGTGAAAACTCATCTTAATCACGTCCCGTCACGCCTGTCAGCACAGGTATTTCTCAGAGAGCTCTGACGCAGCTGCAGGTTCGACTCCAGCTCCAAACGCTCTTTCAGGACTCTTTTCTCACCGTTTGTGAACATTAACACTGCATCAGTCCACTATTAACTGAAAATCAGCGACCCATGAGATAAACAGGCTCCAGGTGAAGTTCAGCTGAATTCAGGGCGTATCTTAATAACGCTTTATTGAGGTCAGTGTGAGATTTATGTGAGCCATAAAAATACTTTAGCATCCGGACATGAAGCGTGTTTTTGTTTGGAGCTGCGTCTCCTGGACAGAAGTTAAACTTTAATGACTCCTCGTTTGTCGGACCACCTGATGAACAGTAAAAGTGACTGGGCCTCTGAATGCTATCAGGCTTTATTTGCACACACACCCTGCTGCTAAAGGACTCGGCTTTTATTTGGCTTTAATCTGACGCTTTATGGTGTTAACAGGATAAAACTGTGACTACCTGCTGCAGGTTTGCACGAATGCTGCAGGACAACACCCGACGTGTTTCCTCCTCCACATTTTTCTTATTTTAAACTAATTATTATTAACATAATTACCTCCAGTGTTGTCATCAGGGTGGATCAGCAAACAAAAACACTTTAACCACCTACAGTTATTCTGTTTAGCTGTGAAGTGTCAGTTTGACGTCAAAGCTTCAAACAAACAAAACTGAATGATGGACTCACACAGATTTAAACAGCCGTCAGTAATTACAGAGGAGGATAACAAACAAATCAAGGTGTGAGAAATTATCCAGTGGGTTTTTCTTACCTTTTGTCACATGTGTCTGTGAGTACACACACTCATCTCTCCACAGGCCGGGCGGTGACGCAACAAACACATTCCTGTCAAGTTCAGAAAGACGTCAGTTAATGGAGCAGAAACACGGACTCATTAATGTGTCAGTAAAATGTGAGTTCAATTACAAGTGTTTTCATGAAATAAACTTTAGAGAAATCAGAGTTTTTGTTTACCTGAATATAAATCTTCGTTTTTATACCTCACTTTTCTTCATGTGTAGTCCACACATTAAATAAAAGCACAAAAGCACATTTTTAAAGTTTCTGTGAGGAGTTTGTGAGTGATCTTAAAAAGTCTCCCTTCCAGATATCTGTCTGATCCTAATCCACACTTTAAAATGAGATTATCAGCAACAATATTGGTTATTTCTGATGATACTTTTTCATGATCTAGCTGCACGGATTGATTTACAGCACATCTAAGGCTGTATTCAGACCAGATAAGTCCTTTGGTCCACTTTTTTGGTCCGGACCAAAAGCAGACTTTATTTTTTTCATTTGGTGCGGTTCGTATTCAGATTGTACTTTTATCAAGTGGACTATATTCTGTAAACACATCCAGGTGTGTGAGGATCAGTGCTCTCATTGGACAGCACTGACAAAGGGCGGCACACAGAGTACAGACCTGGAAATGGAGGTAAACATGTGTGTTTGTGCTCTTATTAGAGCTGCTAAATCATTTTCAGTTTCAAGAGCAGCTCCTTCAAAGCAGCTTAACAACACCGTTTACAATTTAGGAACAGGAAGACCAATGATCGCAGCAAGGAGGCGCTATGCTCTGCATGTCCTGACCCACAACATGCTAGCAACAGCGTGGCTAAACAGAAGACGGAGGATCAGGTATGAACCAAAGACGGTTAGGTTACGGTGGCTCTATAGGCCCAAAAGGAGCATGTATCCTGTAGTTAGTTCAGATGGACCTTGGTTTTAGGGATGGGTACTGAATAAGGTACTTTTACTGGTACCGACTGAATTCTGTCAAAAGTACCAGGTACTGATTCACATAAAATCGAAAGGTACCATGGTATTCCTTTGTTTATATTTTTGTTTTTTCTCTTGTTTGGTTTTGCCTTTTGTTTTTATCCTCTTTGTGTTGCACAAGTGCATGAAAAGTGCCATACAAATAAAATAAAGTTGAAGTTGAAGTAGATGTTTAGGTACCTAAAAGCATCCTTGTGACTGTGAGGGAGTAGAAGAGTAGGCGATTTTCCATACTGGACATGAACACAGCATTGCAAGGTTATATATTGAAAAATAAATATTTTAAATGAAAGAATTTGAGATTTATTACTATTAACTTTTATCAAATTGATATTTTTTACCACATGAACAAAAAAAAAGTACCAGAAAGTGGTACCGTTGAGTACCGAAACCGATTGCCAGGTACCAGGCATTGGTACCGTATCATTTCAAATGTGAAAGGTTCCCATTCCTACTTGGTTTGTATTCAGACCTGCACTGGAGAACCACAAACCCCACCAGAGTTTGTTTGGAAGCGGACCGAGACCACCTCAAAAAGTGGGTCTGGGTCCGGTTGTTTGGTCCGCACCAAGGTTCGTTTGTGTCTATTCACACCTGCATGAAAAGTCTGCACCAGCGTGGGAAACGAACCCTGGTCCGTTTAAAGTGGACCAAACAGTCCAGGTCTGAATACGCCCTCAGTCTCTATGACAACACCACGCTGACAGAGAGAAGAGAGATCTGTGTTTTTCTCTGCTGAAAACGATTTCTGTGATTGATTTTGTAATGATGGTGGACACTGGAGCAGAAGAGAGAGAAACAAGAGAGAGCATGGAGCACGAGCTAAAGGCTGTGTTTTTATGTGTCTCTGACTGACATGACCAAACTGGGGTTACTGGAGATAAAAACAGATGTAACTGTTCAAACGACACTTCATGGTGTGAAATAAGTGAGAGTGAGATTCTTCTCTTCTAATCATTGGACAGGCGTCACCAGCCCTGAGAGGTAAACACAAAGTTTCCACTGCAGAACAGCGAGGCCGACGTCCTGACATGTTTTTGTCCCTTTCCTCGTTTCCTTCATTCTTTGCTGTGATGAAATAAACCTGCTGGGCTGGTGAACGTGTGCCTATCTGCGGGGGGGGGTGTCAGCTGGAGAGGTGATGCATGCTTACTGTTTTAAACCAGACCAACGGTTTGACGCCTCCAGTTTCCGGGTGGAGCTTTGAAACAAAAGAAATGGAAAAATGAAGATGTGACAGCTTTATGGAAAAGTACACAGTGCACCTTAATGAAAATGAAAGCATCATGATGCAACTTAACGAGGTTGATGGAGGATAAATCCAGGATCAGACGTACTGGGTTTGAGCATTAAACTCCAAATGACTTCACTGCAGCACCACATGTATGTTAATTTTGACTTTTGGGTAAATGTCTAGTAAAACACTGGCTGTATTGACTCTGAATGTTCTCACAGATATTTCAGCCTCCCACTACATGAAACCATGAGACTGAGGTTATTCCCTGAGTTTGTGTTCAATCTCAAGCTTGTTATGGCAAGCCCCTTTAACATTTAACAGCTACATTTGACTCTCAGGAATTAACATTTTAGATATCAACAATATAAATGTGACCAGTCACTATGAGAGTTAGAGATATCTGTAACTCAGTTTCCACTAGTCTAAACTGAGTTACAGATATCTGCAATGACTCCCTGAAAGCTGCCCTTCACCTCATCACACATCCTAAATGTTACTTGCAGATATCTCTAATTCAGTTTGGACTATCCAGAATTACAGTTAGCGATATCTTCAATGTGATTTTGACTGTCAGAAATGTGTTCATGACGCTGGACATGCAAGGCTTCCCATTGGATACTGACCCAAATAAACTGGAGGAGAGAAGAGAAAAAATCATTTTTACAGTTTTCTTAGCAGAAGAAATGGAGATTGCGGTCATCAACAAGATATTTAGGAAATACCATGAAATAAAACAAATTTATAATCAGGGACTTTGTGGGGAACAAGAGCTACGTTCACGAGAGAGGTGTGCAAGAAATCTTCGACTTTTGTCCTCATTACAGATATCTGCAACATCAATTCCTCTAATCAAAACTCTGTTTCAAGATATCTGTAATAACATTTTGACCAGTCAAAATAAAAGTTTAAGATATCTTGAATTTGAGATATCTCTAACCACAATAAATTCAAAGATATCTGTAACTTGATTATAGATATCTGCAACTAAATTATGGCTATCCATAAATCTAGTTGCAGATATCTACAATTTCATTCTGAATAGGCGTAATTCCAGTTCAACATATCTATAACAGCATTTTGACTAATCAAAATGTAATCAAAGATATCTATAAATGCTGTTATAGATATATTTAATGGAAGGGGGTTGAAGATATCTTGATTTGGAATTGTGACTAACCAGAATGAAATTGTAGATATCTGCAAATAGATTTATGAATAGTCATAATTTAGTTGCAGATATCCACATCTCACATTGTGGCTATCCATAACTGAATTTAAGATATCTGTAATGGGAAACCCCACACACATGAATGGGGAAAGGGGCGTGATTTGTCCTAGGAGGAATTAAGTTGTGGATATCTGAAATTACAATTTGACCAGGAAGAATTGAATTGCCGATGTGTGTATTACATATCCAGACTAGCTATTAAATATCAAAAGGGCTTGCCATAGCTTGTGCATTCAGCGGAGATCTCCAACACCTAAATTTGACCAATTGATCACACCTAATGTTGGTCCTCTCCATTAGTTGTGCATTTTCTGCCTGAATGGATGTGTTTTTTATTATCTACAGACATTTCTGTAACTTTCTCTTTTACTTTCTGTTGATAAAACTCTCCTTTTCTGCTTTTGGAGATTCATCCAGGGAGTAAAACACTGAAAAAGTACTGACAAAGCTAAATAGTAGAAACAGGAATTTGGGTTTAATGAGCCAAAGGGGCCTGGATTATGTTACAAACATCTGTAGATTAACACACCATTCACTTTCTCTTAATTTGAAGCAAAAAAAAGAAAGAAAAAACAATAGCATCATAACTTAATTTAAATCAAGGCAGTTAGCAGCTCTGTGGCTAACGTTAGCCTGATCGCTGTTAGCATACCTTCATTAATGACGTAGATCTTTTGATCCGTCCTCTTCATAAACACGGTTCATCAGTTTCACAGCATCAACTTTTTATGTAGCAAAAAAAAGAATAAAAAAAATAAAAACTCGGCGAAATCAACGAAAACAGACCGAGCTTTTGTTGACATCGACGGTTAGCCTAGCCTAGCCTTGCCTAGCCTCGCACTGTGCGCAGGTCAACGGCCAATGTCTCTGACGCCGCGAGACGACGTAACGAGCGTAATTTCAAAGTAAGACTATTTTTAAATTATTAACAAAATTAACAAAATTAAGATAGATGTCAGTAATTTTCTCAAACACAAATGAGAACAGAGGAATTACCTGGTGAAGACTCTTTTGTAGCCCACTCACCTCTGACAGCAGAGGAGTTCATCATTTCAAAATAAGAGTTGGTATTGATATGGATCCTTAATTTACTGCTTTTCAAATTATTTTTATTTCAAGATCCCAAATTATTATGAAAGCCGTTATATCATAGCCTATCATATAAACCTTTTTATTACTTTTTTAAATACTTTTCCTTTTTTTTCATTTTGTCTCTGATTTATAAAGTTTACCCTTTGTCTTACCTCTTGGACGGCTCTTTCCTTTCTCCATGGCTCAGTATCCAGAAATAGCAGCAAGTTTCCATCTTTCCATCTATTTTTATTTCATTATTAACTGACAGTATCATGGGCAGTATTTCAAATCCTTTTAGATTTTTTATTCTTTGTTGTTTTAATTGTTTTAATACTTAATGTTTTTATTTTTACATTTATTTTCCTTTCTTTTATTAAAAAGATAAGATAAGATAAGATATACTTTATTAATCCCCGGGGGGAAATTCATTATTAGTGGTGGTTCTTAGTCTTTTATATATTTTTATATTTTTCCTCACATTTCTTTTTTACCTCTCTTTCACTCCTCTTCTATTTCTTTTAACTGGTTGCGTTTATGATGCAAAGCACTTTGTAACTTTTTTTTGAAAAGTGCTGTAAAAAAGTTTATTTTTTAAATTATTATTTAGAAGGAATGAAATTATGGATAGTTTATACGACTTTCTGTGGGTACAACTGTCTCTAAAATAAATATTTTAGTAATATGCATCCTCTTACAGAAGCGTACAGCATTCACTTGAAGAAAAAAAAACAATTCAGGTTTTTCAGAGTAATTTATTCTTCGGTTTGTTTTTTGTGGTTATAAATTTTGTTTTTTGATCAATATTTTTTTTCATTGGTTTGTTTTTTGTTATAAATACTTCTGTTTTTATGAGTAATTTTTTCCTGAAGTATCAAGATACTTAGAAATTCAGCGAGAACCTCCAACCTGCTGTTTTTCGTGGTAATTTTTTCCTCCTGTTTTTATGAGAATTATTTTTCCTGAAGTATCGAGATACTTCAGGAAAAAATCACTACAAAAAACAGGAGAAAAGTAATCTGAAAACAGAAAAAAAATTACTCATAAAAACTGAAAAAAGATAAAAGATATTTATCATAAAAACAAAATTAATTACTACAAAAAACAAACTGAAGAATAAATTACCCTGAAAAACCTGAGTTGTTTTCTTTTTTCTTCAAGTGAATGCTGTACGCTTCTGTACTCTTGTGACATATTAAAGGAAAACTGGTGTAAAAAGAACTGAAAGCAGTGTTTTTAGCTGTGATTCATGTTGACGAACACTCTTTGAAACTTTAATTTCAGGAACTGAAACGACCAGGACCGGTAGTGTTCACTGATGTGTGACATCTGAGAGGAAGGATAGAAACTTCCAGCCTGTCGTCCTTTGGATGGACTCTGATATAAACTTAAAAACAGGTGTAAAGTTTCACCTGGCATCCAGCTGAGAAAATAAATCCTGCACAGATAAGAATCAGTGATTGACAGGGGGGAGGTGATACTGTGGTTGGAGGGAGAGAGGAGTCAACAGGATGAAACCTGCCAGTGAAACAAGGCTTCCTGCGTCAATGTGTTGAAAAACACGCACCAAAGAGACGACTTTGGAGCCAAAATGAGCTAAAGTGACGACTTTGGAGCCAAATCTCACACTACAGTGTCTCTCTGTGTGCAAAAGTTTGACAAAGTGCCCTCCTGTGGGCCAAAATGTGAAGTGATCAAACCAAACTGTACGACATTTCAGAACATCCAGATTTATTCCAGTTCAGCAATCAGAAACCAAGGAGCACAAATATATTGATACGTGTATTTATAGATATAAGAGTTTAAATAAAAAAGAAGTTCACAAAGAGGAGAACACTGAAGTAACATCGAGAACAGACAGGAAACTGAACAATAAATAACATGAACACGAGAGTGAAGGCAGCGGTGTGGACCATTCGTGATGTGTGTGCGGGGTTTAAACCCTCAGAGGGACGAAGGTCACAGGACGTAAGGCACCTGAACACGGACTGACACAGACTTTCTGAGCGTGTGATCCAGGGAGGATGTCGACCATCGCTGCTGCTCTTTTTGAGAGTTGCAGTTCAGTTTAATCTTCAGTATAATGGATGCTTCGTAACAGAACACACACACATTTAAAAGCAAATACAGACACACTAAAGCGCTTTGGTCGAGTGTGACGCAGACTCCGTCAGCTCTGCCCTCACTGAGCAGAGGGAGGCGCTGTGGAGTCACGCGTCGTCCTCCGAGTGCTCGTCGCTCCTCAGCCTCTCCCGCTCCCTGTGCCGCTGGATGGCGCGCCAGATACGACAGAGGACTCCACCCCTGACAGGAAGAAACACGCTCTTTAAAAGTCACTTTCTTTACAACAGGGGAACATTTTCAGGCCTGGACACCGTAAAACAAAACATACTGACTCAGTCTGGAATCAGGGCAGGAGTTTTGAATTTCATGATAAGTTTTTTAGGAAGCAGAAAACAATATGTACAGAGGAGAGACTGCTCATCTGAATGTCTGGATACTGTGTGTGGTGTTCCCCATGGATCAGTACTGGAACCTCATTTATTTCTCCTATATATGATATAAATATATATTATTTGCTGATGACACAAGCATTTTCTGCTCCGGTGAAACTTGGAAACGACTTGTGGATGTCATCACTTCAGAATTAAATAAAACAAAATCATGGTTTGACAAAAACTAATCATCGCTAAATCTGATCAAAACAAAAATGATGATATTTGGAATTTATAATAAAACACAATCAACATTAAAGGAGAAAATGACACATTCTGTATAACTCTAATAACTGTTTGAAAGACGTTAAACACTGGATGGCCCTGAGCTTTTTAAACTTCAATGCCAGTAAAACTGAACTGATTGTTTTTGGCCCTAGTGGAGCCCAGGAGGCCCCTCTCAGGGACCTGGACCCTCTTTTACCTTATTTTAAATCTTGCTGTGAAGGTTGACAGTGATTTTAAAGTAGACAAAAACAACAAATAAATTCAGTTGTTAAATCCAGTTTTTATCAAATGATTCATGTTTTTACTTCTACACAGTTGGACGACAGTAAGGCGCTCTACGTTGGTGTTAATCAGACTTCCCCCACACACTGCTCGCCACGAAAGCAAGAACACATCACCCGATCCTGGCGTCCCTCTTTTAGCTCCCCGTTTATTTTAAAATTTGATTATTTGTAGGGATGCACAGAATATTGCAAAAAAAACACATTTGGCTTTGGGTGAAGTGTGTTTAAAGCAAGGCGGAAGAGTACTGTGTGACGCACAGAAGCGACTAAACAACGTGCAGTGACGTGGTGACCTCTCACCTTTGGAAAAATGTCGATGGTGTGGTATTTTTTAAGTGTTGGAAATCGAAAAGAAGTGCAGTTTGCAAAGAAAAGGAAAGTGGCTTGTTTCAGCGTACCCACTCTGTCCATGGCCGACGTCTTTGAGGAAGAAAAGTTTCGCTCAGGTATAAAAAGTAGTGCTGTCAGGCGATTAAAAAAATTAATCTAATTAATTACAGGTTTTGTAATTAATTAATCTAATTAATCACATTTTAATCTAATATCTGCTTAAGGTCCCAAAATAAAGAATTTGAATTCCAGGACATTAAAATTACATTAAAAAACATTTAAAATAAGGTGGGAATATATACAACACATTTTTAGGTACCCTGAGGCATAAGGAACACATGAAAAAAGTTTTATGGTTCTATCTTTACAAAATCTACACAGTCCTGCACCTAAGATAAGCTGATTTGATTTTTAGACGTTTTTTGCTTCTGTCACATTTTTACTCGATATGGACTCAATTTTCACTGCAATATGAACTTCTATACTTCTATGAGGTCAGGAGAACCAGGGCTAAAGGCTAAAAACTGTGAGGAACTATGTACAAAACACTTAATTCAAGTCTTGGATCAAAGAAAAGTGAAGTATTCTCAGTTTAACATGCTCTGAACACACAAACTGTTGCTGATTGGTGCAGAGCAGCCCCAAGCTGAAACATGACACCAGGAAGATGGAAGCAAATTTTCAAAGAATTATTTAGATTTAAATACAGGACAAATATCGATCATTCAGGGCTTGTTTGATGCAGTAAAGAGTGTAGAATTATCTGTTTTTTACATAATTTAGCAAACGGTTGATTTTCTGCAGATTTTCAAAAAGGACGTGTCAATAAACGAGATGTGGACAGCAGTCACAATCACTCTCGGTTCCCTCCCTCCCGCTCTTTAAAGCATATTGCTGACGTCAGGTGTGATACATTCAGGGACTGTCGGAAATTTTAAAATCTGACGAGAACACCACTTTTTCCAAGTAGGACAAACGGTTTGTAAATGCCAGACATTTAAAAATAAGTGCGTCTTTGAACGCCTCACAGGTTTGGGATCCAGATTAATCTGCATTAATTTTTATAACACGTTAATTTGCGGTGTAATTAATTAATCTAATTAACACGTTAAAATGACAGCCCTAATAAAAAGTCATGGAGTTCACGGTTTTGGATAATCAACCGTTCAGTGATGTGGGGGGCACTGGCTTTTGGAGGCTTGTGGAGGACCATGTTAAACTTGGCATCTGCATTCAATATTCAGTATCCGGCCAAACATTTACATTTAATTTTCACAAATTTTCATTTCGGTGCATCCCTCATTATTTGTCTTTCGGTTCCTGAGGTCTGCTGATCACCTTCACCTCGTGTTCCCAAAAACCTGTTTAAAGACCTGAGGTGATCGAGCCTTTTTGTTGGTAGCTCCCAAATTATGAAACAATCTGCCGCTCTAAATAAAAACGTCCCCCACCCTACCGACTTTTAAACAGTGTCTTAAAACTCATTTTTATTCTTTGGCCCTGAATTCACCATGAGAGCTGTGTGATCTCTGTCCTTTTATCTCTGTTTTTAAGGCTCTTATTGGTTTCCAAGTGTTATTTTAATTTATTTATTTGTTTTATTGGTTTTATTATTTGATTTTTATTGTGCAGCACTTTGGGAAACTTGGTTGTTTTTAAAATGTGCAATATAAATAAAGTGGATTGGATAATTCACTAATCATTCATGATGCTGACTCCTTTTTTAATCCAAAGCTTTAAATTTTGTGACTTTGTGGAGCATTAAACATCTAAACTTCTCTACAAATCAAAGAAGAATTTGCTGCCAACGCAGCGCCATCATCTGTTCAGTTTGGAAAAAGCACTTTTGAAGGAATCATTGAGAGTTTTTAGAAACATTGAGAGTAGCTGCTCACATTCCTGTGTCGATGTTTTCACAGATAATCCTGCAACACTTGGCGAGCGTGCATACCTCAGCTTCCCTCCCTGAGGCTGAGAAATCTGGTTCTGCAGAGCGCAGATTCAGACCCTCTAAGACACTTCCTGACACACAAATTTACTCGTTAATTTACAGTAATTTCTTCCAAACCCTGAAAACAGAGGCTCAGAGAGGTGGAGAGTGTATCTATAAATCAGAAAGCAGAGCTCAGTGTTTGAGTGTTTCTACCGTAGACGAAGGCAGCGGAGGTCGTCTTTGGTAACATCAGTCAGGACGTCAGTCAGTGTGTATTCCTCTAGCACAAACTGGAAAACAAACAACCGTCAGATTAGGATTAATATGATTTCAGGGATTTCAGATTAGGAAGAAGAGAGTCCGATCGTTCACCTTATCCACAGTATCAGCGTCGGCTCCCTGCTCCTTCAGCCAGTCTGTGAGCTGCTTGTCCGGCTCGTGGTCCGCCGGGATGTGGAAGATGGAGGGAGGAGGGACGTCTGTGGAGAAGGAGGAGAAGCAGGAGGTTTAAAAAAAGAAGAGGAGGTTAAATTAACGAGGATCCCTCCGTGTTCAGGTGGGGAGTTTACCTGGAGCTTTGTGTCTGACCCTCACCAGCTCCAGGTCGTGCGTCCTCTGCTGCAGCGTGGCCTTCAGGACCTGCTGGTACTCCTTCTCCTTCTGCAGCAGCTCCTCCAGCAGCCTGCAGGGGGCGCAGCAGAAATAGCAGCACAAATATCACATTTCAAAGCCATGTTCTGTTTCACACGTACGCAGATGCATCATGGTCTGAAAGTGTTGGAGGCCGCCAACGTAGACGCCACCGTCTGACTGAAAGTTTCATGATGATTAAATCTGAATCTTTCCTCAAGCTTCACTCGTCAAATTGTTAAACCAAGCGATGTGAGCGGTGACAGATTCAGCTGAGTGATGAGACCAGTTTCCCCTGACGAACAGGATCACTGAGAGGATCATCTCCACCTGTGCACCGCTGCTCGTGGAGTTTCACCTCCATCCAATCATCAGAAACAGATAAGAAATGAAACTGTGACCTGATTTTCTCACAGCCAACTTCACTTTCACTCAGGGAGCTAAACTTCAGGGTTAAAACCTTTAGACCAGGGGTGTTCAACCTGCGGCTGTTTGACTCCTTTGCAGCAGCTCCTTGTAGCTTCAAAAAATATAATAAAAATGAATAATTTTGTTTTTCTTATAGACGGCTTTGAAAATTAGAACATCGACACTGAATAAAATCATGGGTTAACATTTTGTTATACTAAATATGCATCACTTCTGTCAACAAAGCTTGAAATCTTTTTTTAGTTTTCAACAATTTTTTTGACATTTTTGAAAATAAAAAAATTTGAAATTTATTTTAAAAAAATTCAAACTTTCTTGAATTTCTAAAATTTTGCTAATTATTTAAATTCTTTTTTTTTTTTGCAAATTTAAAAAATTTGGCAAATTTTTCAAATTTCAAAATTTTGGAAATTTTTTGAATATTTTTAACATTTTGAATTTCTTTTTTTAATTTTGTAAAATTGACATTTTAAATTTTGCAGATATTTAAAATAATAATAATAAATTTGTAATACAATGCATTTCTTAAATTTGCAAAATTTATGAAATTTCAATTAGTTGCAATATGTAAAGTGTCAAATTTTGCAAAATTAAAAAAAGAAATTTAAAACGTGAAAAATATTCAAAAAATTTCCAAAATTTTGAAATTCAAAAAAATTGCCAAATATTTTTAATTTGCAAAAAAAATAATTCAAATAATTGGCAAAATTTTAGAAATTCCGAAAAGTTTTAATTTTTTTTAATAGATTTCAAAATTTTTGATTTTCTGAAATGTCAAAAAAAAATGCTAAAAACTAAAAAAAGATTTAAAGCTTTGTTGACAGAAGTGATGCATATTTTGTATAACAAAATATTAACCCATGATTTTATTCAGTGTCAATGTTCTAATTTTCAAAGCCCTCTATAAGAAAAACAAAAATTCTTCATTTTTATTATATTTTTTGAAGCTACAAGGAGCCGCTGCAAAGGAGTCAAAGAGCTGCATTAGGCTCCAGAGCCACAGGTTGAAGACCCCTGTCCTAACTGGACCTCAAACACTAAGGTTCTGCCTTCAAAGCGTTGGCCAATCAGAGTGGAGCAGGGAGCCTTAAGTGTTTTAGACACAGGCTGAAATAAGAGTTTTCTAAAGCACCAGGAAGAAGAAAAACAGAGATTTATTTGAGCTGTAAAGATTCTTTGGGGGCAGAAGAAAGATTAAAGCAGGGCGTAGTACCCCCTCTTTAAGTGACCTGAAATAAAAAATTTGATGTACTTTTATAAAAGTAGCTGGACTCGTGGACTCTGCTGTTTTAAAAAGACCCGCTGTACTGAGCTAGAAGATATTAGCCTTTAAGGGTCATCAACACTGATCGGTCATGTGACCCCAGCGACTCCCAGGAGCCAGGTCAACGACTCTGTAAATGACTCTGATTGACAGGCAGACTGATGACCTCACAGCTGTCTACGGGGGGACAGCTCATGTTGACTTCCTGGTATCAGACTGATCTGGGACTTGCCCTGACCCGGATGACAGAGCGCTGACAGAGAGCTGCGTCTGACGGGCGGGTTGAGGTCACATGGTCACGGGGCGTTGCACGCTCTCTCAGCGGTCTGATGAGGAAACTTCAGGGGGATTTCAGGGACGACGGTAGTTTTCCTCTCAGACAGACCTGAGGTGATTTCAGCTAAATGCTAACACTCCTTTTCTTAGCGTGTTAGCATGTTAGCATCTGTTGGTATAGATGAAGCTAACCTGGAGGAGGAAAACAAACAGCTCCTCCCTCTCAGTTTGTTTGATGAGGTTTACAGGTGTGAGGATCTACCTGACCACAGCTCCTGTTTGATAACCTCAGTGTGTGTCATCATGACTCAGATTTCACAGCACACACATGTTGGTGTGTGTACGTGACTGTGTGTGTGTGTGTGTGTGTGAATATGGGTGTGTAGGAAAGTACAGCTGAACCGCAGCATGCCATCAGCTCACCACAACTTTCCCAAGAAGAACAACAAGCCTTCACTGATGTAATAAAAATAATACAGGTCTAAACACTGATGATTAACCCTGATGATATTTTCTAAAAACATGTTTCTGGATCTGTCTCAGATCAAACAGAGCTCTAACAAACCTGCTGAAGGTTAAAGAGCTCCCTGTGATTTAACAGCTGTCTGCTGTCACTGTCAGGACCTGATTGTGTTTAAATAAGAGGCTGAAGAAAAACATCAGCTGTAGATGGATGGATGGATGGATGGATGGATGGATCAATGGATGGATGGACAAATGAAAAGATGAACAAATGGATTCATGGATTAAGGAATTAATGGTTGGATGTATGGTTAATGGATGGAGTGATGGATGGATGAGTAAATGGATAGATGGATAGTTGAAGGGGTCAATGAATAGATGGATGGACGATCAAAAAATGGATGGAGGAATGGATGGAATGATGTAGGGTTTTATGAAAAGATGGATGGATGGATTGGTGAACAAATTGAAGGAAGGATGGATGGATGGATGGATGGATGGATGGATGGATGGATGGATGGATGGATGGATGGATGGATGGATGGATGGATTGGCGAATAAATGGATTTATGAATAGATTAATTGATGGATTGATGGATGGATGGAGTGATGAATAAATGGATGGATGGATGGATGGATGGATGGATGCATGGATGGATGGATGGATGGATGGATGGATGGATGGATAGATTGGTGAATAAATGAATAGATGGATGGATGGATCGATGGATGGAGGATGGATGGACGAATGGAATTATGGATAGATAAATTAATGGATGGATGGATGGATGGATGAATTGGTGAATGGATGGATGGATGGATGGATGGATGGATGGATGGATGCATGGATGGATGGATGTAGGATGGACGGATTGGTGAATTAATGGATGGATGGATCGATGGATGGATGTAGGATGGATGGATGGATGGATGGATGGATGGATGGATGGATGGATGGATGGATGCATGGATGGATGGATGGATGGATGGATGGATGCATGGATGGATGGATGTAGGATGGATGGATTGGTGAATAAATGGATAGATGGATGAATGGATGGATGTAGGATGGATGGATGTAGGATGGATGGATGGATGGATGGATGGATGGATTGACTGCCTGATGGATGGATGGATGGATGGATAAATAATTGATGGATGGATGAATTGATAGAGGAACTGATTTATAGAATGATGGATGAATGCATGCATAGATGAAGGAATTTATGGTTGGATGGATGGATGGATGGATGGATGGATGGATGGATGGATGGATGATGGATGGATGGATGGATGGATGGATGGATGGATGGATGGATGGATGATGGATGGATGGATGGATGGATGGATGGATGGATGGATGGATGGATGGATGGATGGATTGATGGATGGATGGATGGATGGATGGATGATGGATGGATGGATGGATGGATGATGGATGGATGGATGGATGGATGGATGGATGGATGGATGGATGATGGATGGATGGATGGATGGATGGATGGTTGGATGGTTGGATGGATGGATGGATGGATGGTTGGATGGATGGATGGATGGATGGATGGTTGGATGGATGGATGGATGGTTGGATGGATGGATCGATGGTTGGATGGATGGATGGATGGATGGATGGATGGTTGGATGGATGATGGATGGATGGATGGATGGATGGATGGATGGATGGATGGATGGATGGTTGGATGGATGGATGGATGGATGGTTGGATGGATGGATTGATGGTTGGATGGATGGATGGATGGGTGGATGGATGGATGGATGGTTGGATGGATGGATGGATGGATGGATGGATGGATGGATGGATGGATGGATGGTTGGATGGATGGATGGATGGTTGGATGGATGGATGGTTGGATAGATGGATGGATGTAGTACTTTCTGTCCCTCTGTCCCTCTGACTGCTGGGTGTAGTTAAAGGGGTATTTTTAAAGTCTGTGAAGTGGTGACCACATGAAGCTGAGCTGAGCCCTAACCGTCTGAAGAGGCTCTGATGTCTCAGAGGAAGCTGTTTGAGAAACTTTCACTTCCTCTGAGAGTTTCTGAGTTTCTCAGGTCGGAGAAAAACTCCAGAGTGCAGCTCCACAGAGAGTCACTGCAAACTGTGTCTGAGCCCCAGAGTGACTGAAAACTGAGTTCAGAGAAACCCAAAGAAGACCAGTTAAAGGAAATTCAGAGACTTTATGTTCTGACACTGAAACAAGCAAAAAGGAGAACTGTGTCTGAACGACGCCAGACGACGCCAAGAACAAGGTGACAAGGATGCTGTTCAAAAACAGCCTCTGGAACAGGTTTTTAGGATCATGCACGGTTCGTTTATGACAGGATTTGTTTCAGCGAGCAGCACGCCAAAGATAACCGGATCAGAAACTACCTGAGAGGCCTTCCTCTCTGCGTACCTGTTGGTCTCCTGTTTGAGCCGCCCCAGCTGAGCGCCCAGCTGATGCTGTGAGCGCTGATGCTCCTGGGAGTGGGCGGGGTTTGAAGTGAGAGATATGGAGTGGATGGGGTCAGCCGGCGCCCCGGAGTCGTCGGCGTGAGGAGCCAAGAAGTCGGCTTCCTCTTCATCCACTTCGTCTTCCTTCTCGGCGCCCTCGCACTCTGACGCCGGGCCCAGGTGGGTCTGCAGCTCTGAGGGAAGAGACGGTCAAACACCTGATGAATATTTACCCTGATGTTTATGAAGAAACACGCAGACAGGTGACAGGAAGCTCCTCAGACTGCACACACCTGGGATGAGGATGGTGATGGCGGCCTGCACAGCTCGGCGGATGATGTTATCCATGGCGAACATCCAGTGAGGCTTGATGTGATGGTTCCTCAGGACTTTGTTGACCTGTCGACGTTAAAACGAAGAAGAGAAGAAGAGAAGCTCAGACATGTGATAACGTGCGTGGATTTGAAAGCGGCGTTGGCGCTCACCGAGTCCTGGAAGCCGAACAGAACCAGCTGGATCTGGTTGATGGAGGTGGAGTCGAAGTCCAGGTCCAGCTTGAGCTTGGAGATGGTGGCAGCCATGACGCGTCTCTCTGGGGAATGGATGAAGTCTCGCAGGATGCAGATGATCTGTTTGATGTGATCGACGGACAGCTGGAGCTCCTCGCTGCCCTGCACACACGTGTGGAGATGAACACACGTGTTAGAGCGTTAAATGAGTCCATCAGAGGAAAGATCCTGACGTCAGGCTCAGAAAATCTTTTCGACTCTTCAAACCAAGCATGAAGTCAAACTCTCTGCTCTGCATCAACCTTAACAGCTCCTGGGAAACAGCTCCAGTTTCTAAAACGAGGCTGCAGCTCCCCCTTGTGGCCACATCAGATACTGCGTCTCTTCTGCTCCCCGGCTGTGAGGCTTCACTCAGTTTTCAGAGGGATTACAAATGCTGAGCTGATTGTTTCTGACAATAAAAGTCTGTTTCCTTAAAGTTCAGTTTTGCTCTTTTGTGAATCTGATGAGTCTGATTCCTGTCGTGAAAAAGAGCCGTCAGCTTTTTGAGTCAGTTTCCCTTTACTGACAGAGCTTCATTAATTTAGAATTTATATTAAAATTTAACAAAAACATCTACATCTCTGACCAACTTTAAGTTCAGACTAAAGTCGTTTATAATCCATCAAGACCTAAAGCTTCTTTTTGTTCTCATTCATAATTCATTAATTTACTTATTGTCTGTTGGTTGTTGAATTATTTTGAGTTTA
This sequence comes from Halichoeres trimaculatus, assembly GCF_033239565.1. Lineage (NCBI taxonomy): Eukaryota > Metazoa > Chordata > Actinopteri > Labriformes > Labridae > Halichoeres > Halichoeres trimaculatus. The sequence continues at coordinate 943,867 of NW_027437196.1, read as the reverse complement.
TTTCATTGTATTGAATCTTATTTCTTTTTCTTCTTATATTTTTATTACTAACTCTATTTGGGGAGGTATCTCTGATAAGCCCACTTTGGTTTTTTTTATTTTCTCCAGCACCATCTTGTATTTTTTTTTAATGCCAATGTAACTGTTTCTAATTTATGGTGCAAATAAAATAAATAAATAAAATAAATAAATAAAATAAAATAAATAAATAAAATAAAAACATGAATAAAATAAAAAATAAATGAATAAATAAATGAATAATACAAAATAAATAAATAAATAAATTAAATAAATAAATGAACAAAATAAAAAATAACATAAAAATAAATAAATAAATAAAAATAATAAATTTTTAAAATAAAATGAATAAATAAAATAAATAAATTAATAAATTAATAAATTAATAAATGAATAAAATAAATAAAATAAATAAAATAAATAAAATAAATAAAATAAAATAAATAAAATAATTAAAACTAAAATCTAATTAAGTATTTTTGTTGTTTTTTTAGAGAAATTGTCACATTAGACTGTGTGTGAGCCACATTCACCGAGCAAGCCCAGAAAAAGTCTTAATTTAAGGTATTTAGAGGCAAAATGACCAAAAAGTTTTACTCTTTACAAACATTTCCTTCATCATTTTTGCCTTTTGAGATCCCGATTGAAGGGGGTTACTCTCATATTAAGTCTAATTAAACCATTTCTGTTCCTAAATCCTTGTTAAGACTCATTTCTTTTGCAGATTGGTCACAGGTGAGTGAGGCTGTCATCCCTGAGCTGAGTGCTGTGACAAAAGGAAACTCTCTGAGTCTGTGATTATTCTGCTTGTCCCTCGGGGAGAGCTGAGTTTCTGTGTTTTGAAGTTTGATTTTTCCTCTGTTGGGTCGTGTCAGCTTCACTTTCTGCAGATGTTGTGGCGCTCAGCACTTTTGGATTGTTAACGATATGATCAGGATCAGAGCTCAGAGCTGAATCAGACGTTGGAGTAGAGGCTCAGCTGACTTTATCTGATTTCACTTCCACCTGCTTTAAACTCTCTTTCTACATCAGTTGTTTTTACGCTGACACTACGAAAAAACGTCTGTTTCCTTAAATACTGATGTTTCCTTTCTCCATGTTTCTGGTGATCCTGCCTCCTGCCCCCGTCCTGGTCTCAGACTGACCTGGATGTGGTTCTCCCTGAGGTTGGAGATGACCTTGGCCTGGTCTTCGTTCAGCACCTTGTAGAGGATGGCCCGGCGCTCGCTGTCCTTCTTCAGCAGGAACAGGCCGCTGTCCCTGTCCTCGGGGGACGGGGGGGCACTGCGGTACTCTGACACCGAGCCTTCGTCTGGAACACTGCGGCACACACACACACACACACACACACACACACACACACACACACACACACACAGAGTGAGCTCAGTGTAATGTGAGACGTGGAGCGCAGACTGATTTACAGCTGTGAGAGTGTGTCCAGTTTATTTACAGATTCAAGCCTCTCCTGGCTACTCTGTGTGTTCAGGAGAGGAGAGTCAGCATGAGTCAGCACACACACATACACACACACACACACACACACACCGGCATGTGTGTGTGTGTGTGTGCTCAGTCTGCGGTTTGAGCTCATAAAGTTATCAGAGCTCATTATATCAGTGTTGTTAAAGGAAATGGAGCGCGCCGTGAAAACAAAGAGGCCACCTGTCCCCAAAACACACACACTCACACACACTCAAACACACACACACACGATCCGTGCTCTCCCTGCAGGAGATTTCATGCAGCTGCACTGACCTCAGGTAGTTGGAGTTGGGAGGTTTCAGCAGGTTTTCAGAGCCAGAGATTTTCTTCTTCTGGAAGAAAACGTCGTGTTTGGAGTCGCAGTCGGGGCTCACGGAGCCGTGCTCGCTGCTGCTGCTGCCGGCGGCCTCGCACTGCAGCTGCACGGGCAGAGACACGCTGTGGATGTAGTCTGCAGAAAAAACAAGATTCAGGACTCAAACTTTGTCCTTCTGCTGAAAAACGGTGCAGCATCTGTGTTCGACAGAGGAGCACGTCTTTAAAACATCTTCCTGAAATGTTTCTCAGCTGACTGAAGCGTGTTCATGAGGACGGCCTGCAAACAGGAAGCTTCAGAGCTGCACATGTTCAGATCAGGGGTCTCCATCCTTTACTTTCATAGGAACCATTTTTCCTCAGCTCACCTGGATTAAAGTCATTACAGAGCCACAAAATCTACTTTATCTTCACAAAAAGACAAGAAAGGTGTATAAAATTCTATATAAAGTTAAAATCTAATGAATAATTATCCAAACAAGAAGTTTTTTGAATTTTTAAAAAACTATACATGTGATTTGTTAGTTTTTTTATTTTAAATAAATTTGCAAATATTTCCAAAAAAATTTAAAAAAGCAAAAAGAATACTAGTTGTAAGAATTTTTGAATAATTAAAAAAAATTGTAAAAAAAAAAAAAAAAAATTTAAACTGAAATATAATACATTTGCAAAAAATGTAACATTTTTGAAATTTCAAAAATTTTCAAAAATTTTACAAAATTGTTGGAATTTAAAAAATTTGCAAACTCTAAAAAATTGAAATATAAAAAAAATTGCCAAAATGTTTTAACAATTTTGATATTTAAAACTTTTGCAAAAATTTCATAAAGTCATTGGAATTTTAAACTATGCAAAACTCTCAATAAATTGAAATATAAAAAAATTGACCAAATGTTTCAACAATTTTTAATTTTTCATAAATAAAAAAAAAATCAAAATTTTGGGAAATGATACCTGAATTTGATTACATATTTTGATAGTTTTGCTCAACTTATTTTTTTTTGTTGTTTTGCCACATTTAAATCATGTATATTAATCTGGCACGTTGTCAGTGAAATGAATCCATCCACACAGAATTAAAATCAGTATTTTTTCCAGATTAGTCTTTTTGCAGATTCAGTTATCTTTCAAATTTGTTGCATGATTTAATTAAGTGTCAGTGTCTTTAATCATCAATACCCTCTGTAAGAAAAATAAAAACTCTTTAGTTTAATAATATTTTTAAAACTACAAGGAGCCACTGTAAAGGAGTCAAAGGGCCGCATGAGGCTCCAGAGCCACAGGTTGAAGACCCTTGGTTCAGAGGGTTCATCCACAGTCCTCAACCTGAGAAATCTGACAGGAAGTGTTAATCTGGAGGATCTTTGGTACAAAGATCTCTCGTATGAAGTTTTAACCTGAGGGTTTGAAGGCGATCTTGCTCTTCTTCCCCTTCGTGGTCTGTCTGACGAACGTGTCTTTGAGGAGGTCGGAGGCGATGGCTCTCTTGTGAGGATCCGGCTCGAAGCAGCGCAGGATGAAGGACTTGGCCTCCTGGGACAGGGACTCTGGGATCTCTGGGTGGATCTTAAACATGCCCACCTGAGACACAGCAGCACAGACACCTAAGAGGGTCAGCTTCCTCTCCAACACACACACAGAAACACACACACAAACAGAAACACACACAATACCCACCTTAAACATGGCCGCCTGTGGCTCCCCCAGCTCGTGAAACGGAGGCTTCCCTGTCGCCATCTCTATGATGGTGCAGCCCAGGGACCAGATGTCAGCCGGGGCCCCGTATCCTCGAGGGCCCTTATCGATGATTTCTGGGGCCATGTACTGCAGAGTCCCTGCAGGAGGAGACCGGCAGAGACCAGAACACGGATCAGACCAGGAAACGAAGTCACCGAGCTGCTGGTGATTTTAAACCAATGAGACTTTCTTCCCCAGGTGTCTGACCTGAGCTGAGTGTCAGGTGTTTAACAGACGTCAGGCTGAGAACATGAACAAATGGGATAAAACAGAACAAAAGAGCAAAATAATAAAATAAAATAAAGGAAAAAATGGTTTGAAACAGAACAAAACACGAGCTGAACGGCAGATATCTAACGGACGTCAGGCAGAGAACGTGAACAAAGACGAGTACGATCGTTAGTTTTTCAGCCGCAGTCAGCGATCCTGAGCAGATCTGGTATTTGCAGCTCTACGTGCTGATGTAAACAGTCGAGGTGATGACAGCTATAAAAAGAGTGAGAGGGGAAAGAGATAAGGACACACACACTCACACACACCTGCTAATGAAAGGTAAACAGCCCTCTGCCTCTGCCTGATTAGATAATCTAATTACACACCTCGCTTCCTGCTGGAGGAGGCCAGATGGTCAATGAGTGTGTGTGTGTGAGTGTGTGTGTGAGTGTGTGTGTGTTTCCATAGAGGCTGATAGCAGCTCTTGACATTTTGAGGGTCGTTTGATATTTACACTCCAGGCCGCAGCATTTCTATGAGTCCATTAAAGCAGGAAGTGTGTAACCGTGCTGGGAAGAGGAGGTTTGTTGACTCTCCTCAGAGAGCACAGGATCGTTCCTGCTCCACATGAAGAGAAAACTTATAGAAAGAGTTTTTAAGAAGGGAATAATGTCACTGTAGGTCAGAGGAAACAGGTCACCTGTAAACGTCTCTGTACACGGGTTGACTCCAGCCAAACGCTTCGACGTCCCAAAGTCTGAGATCTTCAGGACGCCGCTGTAGGTGTTCACCAACACATTATCACCCTGAGGGAGACACAGAGAGAGGGTCAAACTCAGGAAGAGGGTCAGACTCAGGAAGAGGGTCAAACTGAGGAAGAGGGTCAGACTCAGGAAGAGGGTCAGACACAGGAAAAGGGTCAAACACAAAGAGAGGGTCAGACTCGTGAAGAAGGTCAGACTCAGGAAGAGGGTCAAACACAGGAAGAGGGTCAAACACAGGAAGAGGGTCAGACTCAGGAAGAGGGTCAAACACAGGAAGAGGGTCAGAGACAGAAAGAGGGTCAAACACAGGGAGAGGGTCAAACTGAAGAAGAGGGTCAGAGACAGGAAGAGGGTCAGACACAGGAAGAGGGTCAGACTCAGGAAGAAGGTCAGACACAGGAAGAGGGTCAAACACAAAGAGAGGGTCAAATTGAAGAAGAGGGTCAGAGACGGGAAGAGGATCAGACACAGGAAGAGGGTCAAACACAGGAAGAGGGTCAGACTCAGGGAGAGGGTCAAACACAGGAAGAGGGTCAGACTCAGGAAGAGGGTCGAACTTAGGTAGAGGGTCAAACTAAAGAAGAGGGCCAGAGGAGGGAAGAAGATCAAACACAGGAAGAGGGTCAAACACAGGAAGAGGGTCAGACTAAGAAAAAGGGTCACACAGGAAGGGGTCAGATACCATAAAAGGGTCAGACACAGGCAGAGAGTCAAACTTAGGTAGAGGGTCAGACTCAGGAAGAAGGTCAGACACAGGAAAAGGGTCAGATACCACAAAAGGAGGGTCAAACTGAAGAAGAGGGCCAGAGATGGGAAGAGGATCAGACACAGGAAGAGGGTCAGACTCAGGAAGGGGGTCAGACACAGGAAGGGGGTCAGACACAGGTAGAGGGTCAGACTCAGGATGAGGGTCAGACACAGGAAGAAGGTCAGACTCAGGAAGAAGGTCAGACACAGGAAAAGGGTCAGATACCACAAAAGGAGGGTCAAACTGAAGAAGAGGGCCAGAGATGGGAAGAGGATCAGACACAGGAAGAGGGTCAGACTCAGGAAGGGGGTCAGACACAGGAAGGGGGTCAGACACAGGTAGAGGGTCAGACTCAGGATGAGGATCAGACACAGGAAGAGGGTCAGACACAGGAAGGGGGTCAGACACAGGTAGAGGGGCCGACTAAGAAAGAGGGTCGGACATGGGGAGAATGTCAAACTCAGGAAGAGGGTCAGACAAAGGAAGAAAGTCAGACTTGGGAGAAGGTCAAACATAGGAAGAGGGTTATTAAAGGATGAGGGTCAGACACAATAAGAGGGTCAAACACAGGAAGAGGGTCAGACTCAGGAGAAGATTTTCAACAGAAAAATGGAACAAAACAGAGAAAAAAAACAGAAAATAACAGAATAAACAAAAAAAGGAAGAAACAGAACAAATTGGAACACATTGGACAAAATGAAGCAAAATGGAAATAAACCAAACAAAAATTGAACTCAGTGTTACAAATCGAACAAACTGTAACTGAAATGATCAAATCAACCAAAACAGAACGAAACAAAAGTGTAACAAACAGCACAGACAGCTCTGCCTGAGTCTAATCCTTCTACCTTGATATCTCGGTGAACGATCTGGTTCTCGTGCAGGTATTTGAGCCCCTCCAGGATCTGTCTGGTGTAGAATATTATGGTGGCCTCCTTCAGCGGGCCCCATTTGGACCTCAGCAACGCGGACAGGCTTCCTGGAGGAGGAAGAGAAGAAGAGTTCAGACCAACCTCTCATCAAACCTGTGAAACTCTTCCACCATCAGATCTGATCTCCTGAGGCTCCGCCCCCTCACCTGTCTGAGGTGACCTCATCACCTCACCACCACATACCTCCAGGGACCTGCTCCATGAAGATCTTGATGTAACCGTTCTCAGAGACGGAGCCCAGATACTGGACGATGTTCCTGTGCTTCAGGTACTTGTGGAGGGCGATCTCTTCGTGGAGGGGCTGAGAGTACCTGGATCACACAGACAGAGGATCAGGATCACACCTGACGCACAGGTGAGGGGTTTATCACACGGGGAGGGGGAAGTGATGGTCTACCTGCTGTCCTTCTCTGGGATTTCTTTGATGGCGATTCGGACCTGGTTGCTGAGGTCCCTCCCAGCGTAGACCACTCCATACGTCCCTCTTCCCAGAACCACCCGGTCCCCCGTCTCGTCCGTGTCATACTCGTACTGAAACACACACATCCCCATCGTCAGTCATCAAACCTTTCTGTTACAGCACGTTTGGAGTTGATCCAGATCCAGTCCACCTCCAGAGTGTCCCCGTCCCCCTCGCCCTCCAGCTCCACAGAGTTCCCCGTCCCGTCCACCGTGATCATCTCTTTCACCATGGAGCAGAACCTGGAACAGACGACACGTCAGCGACACGAACCCATCAGGTCATATCAAGACAACCGCACACAGGTACTATACGGACACAAACACAGACTGACACACACACCTACACAAAAACATCTAGAGGTGTGTGTCCTCACCGCCCGCACTGCTCCTCGGTGGAGAAGTAGATCTGGAAGTCGTCCGAGTTGTCGTGGACGTAGAGGAAGCAGCAGCGCTCGTCGAACTTACTGATGCTGCAGAGAAAGAGACGAAGAAAGTTCATCTGCATTTCTGCAAAAAGTGCATCCTACAAGAGTATGTATTCTGCTTTCAGTATATAATAAAGCTGAAAGCAGAGTTTAGTTAAACACCAGGGAAAGAAAAACAAGGATTCATATGAGCTGTGAATCCTGTAAAGATTACTAATGACTAATGACTGTAAATTAATAAGGAACCATAGCCAGGAAAAGCTGTCTGTGCTCCACATGGCACTGCGGAGTATGACATTGAAATGACATTTATTAAATGTAAATTTCGACGTCCAAACCAGGTCTCATGAAGGTGCAGAACCAAAGTTTTTATAATATCTTTTACAGACGTCGTATGGAGGTCTAGATTTGGTCTGCAAATGACGTCCAAATGCTGAACGCCATTGTAATGTCCAAAAAAAGTCAGATTTAGATGTCAAAATTTGTACCTATTTTGCACGTTGCTCTGACGTCTGGATATAGTCTTTGACGGACCGACCCAAAACTGAAGTGATCTGCATGTCTCTCTGATGTCTGATATTTGGTGGGACGCCACAGAATGGCTTTCTGTGCTCTACATGGCACAGACTGGCCGTACCCAGTGATTTTTGCAAAGTGGTGGCCAATTATAAAATGGAAAAACATCAACTAACATTCTGATTGGCTGAGGGGAATATATATATATATATATATATATTAAAGAATCTATAAATTAATAAAAAAATGAAGTAAAAATGAATTAATAAATAAATTATATATAAATCTATAGAAGAATAGCCAAATGAATTAATAAAGTATATAATAATCTATCAGAGAATAATTAAAAAATGAATCAATTAACAAATTATATAAGAATCTATAAAAGAATAAAAAAATGAATTAATAATTAAATTATATAAGAATCTTTTCTTTATTAATTTACTTATTTATTTATTTATTTATTTACCAAGCACTTTTATATATATTTTTTTAATTTTTCTTTATATTTATGTTTTTATTAGCCTTTTCTTTTGTGGATTCTTATATAATTTATTTATTAATTCATTTTTTATTTATTTTTTTCATAAATTCTTAATATTTTTTATTTATTTATTTGTTTATTTTTTCATAGATTCTTATATAATTTATTTATTAATTCATTTATTCTTTTATAGATTCTTATATAATTAATTAATTTATTTATTGTTTTATAGATTTATTTTTGTTATTTGGCACTCTCACTACTCCATAAGTTAATGGTATTGTTTGCTAATTTTATTTTATTTTTTTTCAAACTTAGGTCCAATGCGTCAGCATAGACACATAATTAAAATAAACAATCATAATAAATAGTAAAAAAACAATCATAATAAATAACAAAAGTGTCGCCATTATTGTTTAGTTCTACACATCAAAGCAACATACCAAGGCTAAGTCAAAACTTTGAGATATATCGTCTACGTGACACGGCCCAAAAATATAAAAATTATAAAGAAATCAAAGATCTTTAGTTGCTCAGTTGAGAACAGGAATCCTCCCACTTGCTCTTGAAGTTGGCGGATTCAAAAACATCCAAGAGGAAAACAGACTTTGTGAATTATGTGAATTAAGTGAAGTCGAGAACGACGAACATTTTTTCTGTACTGTCCTTTTTATGATGAGTTGAGAGCTCCTCTGATGAATGAAACGTACGTTAAAAGTCCTGATACGTTTTGGGGTACTGATGATAAGAGATTGAAATGGTTGTTTAGTTATAATATTTACACGTTGGCCTCCTTAGTATCCAGAGCCTGGAAAAAACGTCAGGATAGTTTATTTCTGTGACATTAATATTTATTTATTTATTTATTTTTCTTTGTAAACGTCTACAGTGATCCCTGAACTTGACGACTGACACCATAATAAAAATCAAATCAAATCAATCATCAATATGGAGATGTGGATAAAACGCCACCTCCACCTTTGGTCTCGTACCTTATGCCCTTGATGGACATGGCGGTGAAGTTCCACTCATGGATCCCTTTCTGTGAAGAAGATAACACGACACATTCACACCAGCTCACCAGCAAGAAGGAGAAAAACTTTGCATCCATTTGTTGCACATGTTAAACTCATGAAGGAAACGCCAACATATGCATTTTTTGGACACTAGAACTGAAATGCCCTCAGGAGCAGACACATGTACATGTCATGTTTGCAGTGAGGTTTGGTTAAACGGTCTCACAGTTTCAGCAGGAGAGACGTGCCAGATGGAGACGTTCTTCTCTTCGGCCTCGTTGTTGATGGACACGTAGGACGGCTGGTAAACTTTAGTCGGCTCCAGAATCAACACCTGTGACAGATTTACAGTCAGAGTTCATCTCTGAACAGGAGTTAATGTTTGGTTATTCATGTGTATCAGTGGCGTGAACAAGCGCCCACCTTCATGGGCAAATTGTTAAAAATCACACGCTAAAGTTCCAACTTTGAAGCCATGTTGCACACTATGGTGCACTTTTGGGAGCCAAACCAGCGCTAAGGGCCCCGCTTGAAAGCCCAAAACACAAAATATGTGTCCTCTTTGGGGCCAAGTGCTATTCAAGTGCCCTCTTTGGGGCCAAATCCACACTAATGTTTCAACTTAGGAGCCAAAATTGCACACAAAAGTGCACTTTAAGGGGTCAAAAAGGGCACACTTAATTGCCCTCTCTGCTGGTTAAGACATGAATAACGTGTCTAAAGTGCTACCTGGGGCTCCAAAATGCAGAACAAGTGCCCTCTTGGAAGCCTAAACTCACCACAGTTTACACTTTTGAGAAAAATGCACACTATGGTGCACTTTTGGAAGCCAAACCAGCGCTAAAGTGCCCACTCGAGAGCCACAACACAAAATATGGGTCCTCTTTGGGGCAAAAATGCACACTAGAGTTTCAACTTTGGAGCCAAAATTGCACACTAAAGTGCCCTTTCAGAGGTCAAAAAACACACTTAATTGCCCTCTTTGCTAGTTAAGACTTGATAAACATGCTAAAGTGCCGTCTTGGGCTCCAAAATGCAGAATAAGTGCCCTCTTGGAAGCCTAAACTCACAACGGTTTACACTCTGAAGAAAAATACATGCTCAAGTGCACTTTGGGAGCCAAACCAGCGCTACAGTGCCTGCTTGAGAGCCACAACACAAAATATGGGTCCTCTTCGGGCCAAGTGCCACTAAAGTGCCCTCTTTGGAGCCAAAATGCAAGCTCAAGTTTCAACTTCAAAGCCAAAAATGTATGCTAAAGTGCTCTTTTGGCTGGTTATAACGTGATTAAACCGTCTAAAGTGCTCTCTTTGCTCCCAAATGCAGAATTAGGGCTTTTTTGGGAGCCCAATGCACACTAAAGTGCCCTCTTGGGCTCTTAAAACCATGTCTAAGCTTAGGGGGCCAAAACACATGCTAAAATCCCTGCTTCAGAGCCTAAATGTGTACCTAAGTGCTCTCTTGGAAGCCTAAACTCACCACAGTTCCCGTTTTGGAGAAAAAATGTGCGCTATAGTGCACTTTTAGGAGCCAGACCAGCGCTAAAGTGCCCTCTTTGAGGCCTAAACACACACTAAAGTTTTAACTTTGGAGCCAAAAATATGCGCCAGGTACCCAAAACACACTTTACTGCCCTATTGACTGGTTAAGACATGCTATAAGTGCCCTCTTAGAAGCCTAAACTCACCATAATTTACATTTTGGAGAAAAATGCATGCTAAAGTGCCCTTTTGAGAGCCAAACTAGCGCGAAAGTGTTAGCTTGAGAGCCGAAATGCAAAATAAGGGTCCCCTAGGGGCCAAGTGCCATTAAAGTGCCCTTTTAGGGGCTAAAACGCATCAACTTTGGAGCCAAAAGTATGAGCTAAGTACCCAAAACACACTTTACTACCCTCTTGGCTGGTTTAAATATGATAAACACGTCTAAAGTGCCCTTAATAACATGCAGAGCTTAGCGCCCTCTACATGCTGTTTGAGCACGCCACTGATGTGCATTAACGTGTGTATCTGTACTGGGAAGCGCAGGCGGTTGGTGGTGCCCTGTGTGGCCTCTACGATGATGTCCATCCAGAAGTTGAGCCTCTCCCTCAGAGGTGAATGCTCCACCGACTGTTTCTTAAACCTGAGGATCAGCTGCAGGTTTTGCACCACCGACTTCAGGTACCTGAGACAGAGACAGAGTTACTGAGCTCATCATGACCAACGTTAAAATCAGAGACTGAACCACAGCGCCACCCTCTGTCCTTACCACAGCGGGGGCTTCAGCTTGAAGAGCTTCTCTGCAGCCTGAGTGGCTTTGGGGATGTCGTTAGCCAGCATGCTAACGGTGAAGAACTGTCCGATGTCCCAGTAGTTGTTCATCTTCTCCAGAGATCCTTTCCGGCCCAGCAGACTGTTCAGCCTCACACCTGAGGAGCAGACCATGGAGGTGAAACAGGAAGTTCACTCAGAGAGCTAAGACTCAGCGTCAGGTGCTCTCACCGATCTTCCTCAGCTCCATGGAGCTCTCAAACTGCTGCCCGGCCACGATGAGCAGGACGGCCAGGTTGATCCCAGAGTAGAGCGTGGGCTGCAGCTCGAAGCCCTTCCTGTACCTGCAGGTGAGAAGGTGAGTTAATGATCTGATTCGTTCTAACAGAAAAGCTCTCAGTGAGCGCGCTCACCACTGGATGGCGTTGTCTCTGTTCTTGGTGTCTTTGCAGTCTGAATCCAGGAAGATGTCTTTGTAGATACGTCCACAGAGGCAGAACATGTCGGGGGCTGGATGCTCGCAGGACTGTAACACCTGCAGCATGACGCGCAGAGCCTGCTCCCTGTCACCGGGGCTGTTCCTCCTGCACACACACCAAGCGTTGGTTGAGTCAAAGACGACTCGTGGGCTGTGAGCGCTGAAACGCTCTCTGTGCGTACCTGTTGAGGGCGAAGGCGTAGTGGAACTGGATCATGGGCTGCGTGGCCAGATCACAGGTGGGCAGCATCTCCAGGGTCTGCACCAGCTTCACCATGGCGTCGTAGTCCTGCGTCAGATCAGGAGGAAGCCATGTCAGCTGCTGTGAGGGTTAGGAAGTTTTCTGATCCCACCTGGAGAGCCCGTACCTGGATGTCTCTGTAGGAGAAGAGCAGGTTCATGACGATGTCCTGAGTGAGGACTTCTGTGTTGTCGATGCGTAGTTTGATCCGGGACAGCTCCTTGGCCAGCTCCTCGCCCTGGTACTTCTCTCTGGCCTTCCTGATGTCGTTGAGCAGGGTGTCCTTAAAGGAGGCGCTGCAGAAACACAGAGGAGACGACGAGATGCAGGGTCAGAGAAAAGAGGATAAGAGGAAATACAGCAAAAACAGTTTAATGAGCAGAAATTTGTAATTTATTTTTTTACCTGAAGTGTCCCCACTTTTATTTAATCATAGTTTAACTTTATTTTGTAGACAAAAACATCTTTCTTCAATTAGATTAAAAATTATTTTTTGCAAAACTCAGATTTTCTTCCTTGTACATTGCAAAATAAAAATGAGAACTAAAAAATAATCAATTTTATGCAATATTATGCAATATATTAAGTTATATTATGATATGGTATGTTACCATAACAAGAAAAAAAAGATTAAAACAAAGACACCGTAAAAAAAGATGCATTACAATACCACACATGATATAAAAAACAATTATTTGAAAATGACTGGCATTTATAAACCATTTGTCCAATCCAAAACTGAAAATAACAGGTATAAACTTCAGATTCTCAAATTCCCGTGGGTACCTGAATGCATCACAAGTGATGTTTGGGAACATATCAAAAAAGACTCGAGAAAACTGGAGGATTTTATCAACATATCTTCAAATCTCATGTCTTCTTTAAAAATTTGCAGTAAATAAATTTTGCTTGAGGTAAAATCTGTAAAAAGAAACTTCTTTCTGCTTCTTGAAGCCCTGAACGATGGACACACATCCTGCGTTCGTGCTTCATAAATCCTCCTCTGAACTCACAGAGGTTTAAAACATTATATTACTGTGAAAATAGAGTCCACAGAGGGTAAAAAAAAAGAAAAATCCAAACATCAAATTTTGTAGATTCTCTGATTTAATGCCATCACCAATATTTCCCTTTGATGCAACACGATACAATACATTTAAAGGTCCCATATTATGTAAAAATCACTTAATTTATTCTTTTAGTGAAATTTGTGGGTCTTTGTCTTTCCTCCCAGCCCACAAAATGTGATATTTAATGACCAAACCTGTTCTTAGTAGAGCTTGTTAATGTAAAATCCTGACCTAAAACGAGCTGTTTGGATTTTGGGGATTTGATGACGTCAGCGATTCCCTTTTTTGACCAATCAGGAGCAAGTCTGACCTGATTGGTCCACCGGAGCAGATACCCCCGCACCCCCTCCCCGCCCAACTCCTCTCTCCAGCAGTGAGGAGCAGAATGCCAAAGTTGAAGAGCCATCACTGCTCTGTTTTTGGCTGTAAACAGCCACATAGTTCCATGCTCAAGCTTCCCATCTCAGACAGACTAAGTGTCTAGAGTTCATTTATCAGGAAATGTTCCAGCTACACTCAGTCAAACTGAGCATGTGTGTGCTAGTCACTTCACGGCCGACTGCTTTTCCAACTTTGGACAGTCCAACAGAGGGCTAGCCAATAGACTGGTCCTGAATCCAGGCGCATTACCAACCATCCTCCAACAAACCTGGGACCCTGGAAATGTGAGTATTTTAAATGCTGTGTGCTGTGGAGCAGATGGAAGAGCTTTTCCTCAGTGTCCCCCCTGTCTCTGTGTTAGCTTCAGGATGCTAACTATAGCTGCGGTTAGCCTGTTGTTTTAGCCTGTAATGTTACGGTAAAGGAGCTTCTCTGTTTTCTAAACATTGTGCACTCGGAGCTCGTGGCGCCGCTCTCAGTGACGTGGAAGAGCGGGGCGGTATCAGCGGTGGCTCATTTACATATGAAGGCCACGCCCACTAAATCAGAGCGTTCTGAACAGAGGGGCTATGAGAGCCTGGAAACAATGCTGCTGTGCTTGATTTATTGGCTTTTTGGACCAAAACATGTTACTACCATTTCATGAAGACATCAATGATCCAGATTACACTGCAGGAAAGGAGACACAGTGACCACGCTGATGCTGAGCACGCTCTCACCAGGACGTGACGTGGATGTCCTTCAGCAGGCTGGTGAAGCGGTCCATCAGGGGGACGCAGAGCGGCCCCAGCAGGTTGTCCCAGCTGGGCTGCATGTACTCGCTGGCCCTGCGCTGGGCGTCGCTCTCACAGCACATGTACTCGTGGTTCGGGGTCACGATGTACGGGATGAAGTAGTAGTTACCGCTGGATGCCTGCAGGGCGGCGACAGAGGAGAGGGGGTCAAGGCAGAGAAGAGGAGGAGGGTTGTATCAGCAGTTAACGAGGATCAGGTGAGTTCAGCTAACGAGGCTAACGAGGCTCACTCTGGGTTTAGAGGAGGAACATGCTGTTAGGGCAGTTTGCTCATCACATGACCCAACGACAGGCCTGTGTGTGTGTGTGTGTGTGTGTGTGTGTGTGTGTGTTTTAACTTGTGTTAATCACACATCTTATTATTAGTCTGTGAGGAAATCTCCCATCATGCCTTGCTGCAGCATGGTACCTACTTTATTACGCAATCCAGAGCCTCTGTACTCTGGAGGCAACTGAACCCAGGGAAAACCTAGAGAGGCCTTCTCCACACGCGCACAGAACACACACACACATAAACACACACATAAACACATGAATACACACACACACACACACACACACACACAGAATACACACGTTGAAAATCAGTCACACAGAGGAAGAAATGAGCTGAATGCAAGTTTCCTTCATATGCATGGGTTTGACTGAGTGTGTGTGTGTGTGTGTGTGTGTGCGTGTGTGTGTGTGTGTGTGTGTGTGTGTGTGTGTGTGTGTGTGTGTGTGTGTGTGTGCATTCCTGCATGAGTTGACTGAGAGTACGATTGGTGCTGGTCACAAACATGATTCCAGAAATAGCAGAACACACTGTGTGGCATAAATCACTGCCACACACACACACACACACACTCACACACACACACACACACACACACACACACACACACACACACACACACACACACAGAAACTTACTGTGTTTTTCTGAGCCACCATGTCCTGCAGGGAGATAAAACAAAGAGCATGTGAGCTCAGATTTCAGATCAGAGCGTCGGCGTGAATCCTCGTGAACTCTCTGGTTGTAATTTCTGTCAACTACTTCCAGCAGCTGTTTCCCCCACTGGCAGCACACACACACACACACACACACACACACACACACACACACACACACACACACACACACACACACACACACACACACACACACACACACACACACACACACTCACACACACAGACATCAGTCTGAAAATAACCTGGTGGACCACTTTGTTCTGAGGAGGTGCGCAGGAACGGCATCCATGAACTTTAAAGACATCTGCAGGACACTCAAACAGGTGTGTGTGTGTGTGTGTGTGTATCAGTGTGTGTGTGTGTGTGTGTGTGTGTGTGTGTGTGAGTGTGTATCAGTGTGTGTGTGTGTGTGTGTGTACCTTCAGTGACTGTGCTGTGTCAGGGTCAGTGTCGTGGTACAGGATGACGTTGTTGGCCATGTCGAAGCTCTCTCTGACTCCCAGGTGGTAAAACAGCGATGGCTGCCGAAACACGTCGCTCATGTCCACGACGGCGATGTCTGAAAGCAGAGAGAGGACGGTCAGCGCCACCTGCTGCCAGAGCGCCGCGTTAGATACCAGGCCAGGCTTTGAGGGAAGCAGGGGGACGGGTCAAACAACTTCACATTATGTGACACAAAAACATGTCGCTGCATTTCATGAAGGATGGGCGAGTACTGGTATCAGGCTGATACCAGCAGCCGATACCCAAAGCAAAATCATCTTGTGAGCGGTTAGTCCTCCTCGCCAGTAGTTGGCGCTACATTGCTACAGTTTGACTTCACAGCAGGGCCTGTTCAGACAACATCAATGAACCAGGGAGAGTTAACAGTTTAACCGTTTTATTTTTCTCTTCAGTTTAATTAAAAAAAAAAAAATCAGACAGTTGTTAGTTTAATTTTGCACATTTTTAATTTGCTAAAAACTAATCATAAACTCAAAGGTTTTTGTGTTTTATTTTGACCTGATGTCAAAGTGACCGTGCTGTCTTTGTTAAAGATCATCCGTAAAAGTGATCTGAAATTTTAGGTGCAAAAAGGACGTGTGGTATTAAGGGAAAAAGAGTCAAAACTGACAAAAATAATCTCATTAACTAAGGAGAATAATCTCATAAATTAACAAAAATAATCTCATAAATAAACAAGAATAATCGAATTTATTAAAAATAAAATGATAAATTTACAAGAATTTTTCATAAATTAACAAGAATAATCTAATAAATCAATACTAATTATCTCAAAATTTATTAATATGAATAATTTCATAAAGTAACAAAAATAATAAAATTAATTTATAAGAATAATCTCAAAAATTAACAAAAATAATCCAATTAATTGTTAAGAATAATCTCAAATACTATCAAAAATAATCCAAAAAATACCAAAAATAATCTAATAAAATAACAAGAATAATCTTATTTATTAATAAAAATTGTCCCATAATTTTACAAAAGTAATCGAATTAATTAATAGGAATGATTTCATAAATTATGAAAAAATAATCTAATTAATTAATAAAAATTAGCTCAAAAAGGAAAAAAAAAATCTAAAAAATTAACAAGAATAAGTTTTTGAATTAACAAGAATAATCAAATTGATTATTAAGAATAATCTTATAAATTAGCAAGATTCACCTTATTAAGAAGAATAATCTTATTAATTAACAAAAAATATCACAGAACTTGACAAGAATAATCAAATTTATTAATAAGAATAATTTCATAAATTTACAAGAATAATCTCAAAAATTAATTAGAATAATCTCATAAATTAACAATAATAATCTAATGAAGGAGGAAAATACATACAAATACACATGTCATACATTTCGGAGAATTATCTAAAAAAATAGTTAAATAAAGTCAGTGATTCAGGTGAATAATCTCATCTTATATGGATAATTAAGTCATATATTTGATGATTTAGATGACCCTTCACCTCTTGTGGGTGAAGTTTTTTCATGTTTCTGTTTCATATTTAATCTGTGCTGTAATTAGCAGATGTTTCATTGGAAGAGGAGCCACTAAAATCTAAGTTCCTGGCACTGAGGACGGCTGGTTTGGAGGAAAACACGTTGGTAGCTCTCAGTCTGCCTCGCTGTGATTGCCCTGACCCTCCGTCACAGGAAACAGAACAACACGGAGCAGTTTGTCACCCCTGTAGGAAAATCTGCCTTCGCCGATCCACCGATCACATGTTGTCTTTAGGTGATAAAGGAAAACAAAAAGCTTCCTCTTGTCTTTTTACTTTCTTTCACTCCAGTGGTTTGGAGGCCTTAAATTTCCCTTGTTGTCATATAAGCGGATTAAAAAGATAGAGAGGTGGATATAATTATCCTCTGAGGCTTTGTCTCCATGATCTGTTTACTTCACACTAAGGAAAGTGAGAAAATACAGAATGGATGTTAACACGACAGCAGTGTTTGAGTTTGTCTGTGTGTGATTATGTTCATGCATCGGCCTAAAAAAACAAACTTTAAGCTCAGTGCATGTTAACAACTCATGGATTAAAAATCAGCCTCTAAAGAAAAAAGATGTTTATACAAGCATCCACTGGAAAGGATCTGGCTCCTCTGAGGAAAAGCTGCGTAAATACCAGAGTGATGAGGAAACTACGACTGAAGAAAACGTCCAAGACAGCCACGCAACAACTGCAGGCCTCTAATCTGAACCTCATGGTGGTGTTGGAGGGAAAGTTAAGGAATGACCCACATCACTTCTCATGCAAAGTTACAGAGCAGGCCTGCAAAATGCTTTTCAGATGTGCAGCCTGATTAAACAGATCAGCATGTTGTGCTGTTTTCTGGAAACACACCTCATGCTGTAACATGCTAAACGCCCATTTCTGAGTCCCGTCCCAGCCCTGAGGCGCCCTGCATCTATAGACCGTGCCTTCTTATTAATGTCCACATGCTGCAACATGTTACTTTTTCTTCCCAACAATCATCACACGCCTCTCCGAGATGCTTTAGATGCAGCTTCAGCAATTACTGTGCTCTCAAAGAGACCACACCTTGATAACCAGATAACGTGCAACAGTGAGCAAAGGTTAAAGGCAAAATTTGGACTAAAAATGCATCACCTCTTGGAACAAAGCTTTTGATTTTTTTTGGTAATTTTTTCGCCGTTATCTTGTATTTTTTGGGACTTTTTTTATTCCAATTTTTTGACATTTTTGCAAATTAAGAAAAAGAATTCCACATATTTTGAAGATTTAAATTTTTGAATTTTTTACATAATTCCCTCTTTTTTTGCAAATTTAGAAATTTTTAACATTTTTGGAAATCAAGCGAATTTTTTGAAATTGCATTATTTAGGTTATTGTTTTTTTTTTTTTTTTGCAAATTTATGACATTTCAGCATTTTTTTTAAATTTTGCACATTTTTATAAATTTCATTTTTTTTATTTTGCCAATTTTTGATAATTTTTTAATTTCTAACTCATTGAAATTTCATAAACTTTGCAAATTTATAAAAATCTGTGACATTATGAATTTCTTTTTTTTTTAGCAAATTTTTGATTATTTTTTAATTTCCAACTTATTGAAATTTCATATTTCTTTTCAAATTTATAAAAATCCATGACATTACAATTTTTTTTTTTTTTTTTGCAAATTTATCAAAATTAAAAAACTAAGAAATCACATGTACAAATTTACAAACACAAAAACTTCTCATTTAGATAACTATACACCTGATTATACACTTTTTTGTCTTAATGTGAAGATAAAGTCCATTTTGCGGCTCCTGAATGACTTTGATCCAGGTGAGCTGAGGAAAAATGGCTCTTTTAAAAATAAAAGTTGCAGACCCCTGGTTTAAGAGGTCAAAGGTCATTATGAATCATTTCTCAATGGGCAGATTTGCAGAACAAACGCTGCAAGAGTTTCCACATTATGCATTTCTTGTGATCATAAGTGCAATCACGGAAGTTCAGAGTCAATGCATTTGTATGTTTTGACATATTTTGCACAAGTTTTGAAAAAGCTGAGGTGCTTTTATCTGCCAACAAGATTTCAAGGCTGTAATTTGTTCATCAAAGCATCATGGGATGGGTTTTTGTTACGTCTGACACATGCACAGATTTGATCTTTACACTGATGTGCACATGTAAAAGTATGCATGAGGGTTATTTGTGCAAAAGGAAGAACTGTTTATGAGGCACAGTGTTCTTGGCACGAAATCACCTCACTCAACCTGCTAACAGCTGCTTCAGAGAGTGTGTGTGTGTCTTCTGAGAGTGTGTGTGTCTGCACAACTGTTTTTATATTAGGAAGTAGAAAAAGTAACAACAGATGGACTTTCCATGCAAAGCACCAGGAGGTTTGACAGTCAGGGGATCTTTTCCTAAAGTCAGAGTAGAGTCAGCAGAAATAGAGAGAGTTAAAAGTGGACTGCAACATGTGACCAAAAAATGCGGATGAGAATAAAGTGGAATAAAGTCACGTGATGTTTCATATCAGTGTGCAAGCATGCAAACAATCAGGTAAGGTGACTTTTTGACCATGCATGAATCGAGACCCTCACCTGCATCATAGAAGCTGTCCAGCACCGAGGTCTCCCCAAAGTCCAGCCGTCCGAAGGTGACAGTGGTGAGCAGAGCGCTCTCGGAGTCGCAGGCTCTCTGCAGACACTGCAGAGCTCCAGACTCCGGGCTGCTGGCCATCACCGCCTTCAGCCCGTCGTTCAGGACGTACACAACCCGCAGAGAGCGCTGCTTGGCCGGCGGGCTCGGGCTGGACACCTCGCCCCTCTCCCGGTCCCGCTCCACCAGGCAGACCCCGGCGGAGTGCTCCCCTCCCATGTCGCTGACCTGCGTGTTCTGCCCGGAGTCCATCGCTCGGCTCTGGGACGTGTCTCTGCTTTCCCTCCTTGAGTCTCCAGTAACTTTCCACCTCTCGGTTCCCGTCTGTCCCCTCTTCTCTCCTCCGCTGTGTCCTCCTCTCACTCACTTGTTGCGCACCTGGAGCCGGAGGGAGCGCGTCTGAGTTTGTCCCCCCGCATCTCCGCCTCATTAACTCACATCACCTGCAGATTATCTCGCACCAAGAAGCCCGCTGGACCCAGACCGGATCGGACCAGATCCGAGAGGCAGAGGAGCACAGTTTGGGGGCCGAGAGGGAGAGACAGAAATGCATCCAGAAGTTCCGCCCTCTCGTCTGTGTGTCTGTCTGTCTCTCCTTCAGCCTGGTCTGAGCTCCTCACGCAGGGTTGTTTGTTCAGCAGATACAATCAGGACTGTGCTCTCCTCAGCCGGACACGTTCACGGTCTAAATATAAACCGGTTTGTCCGCCTGGTCCCCTCTCAAACAGCAGCCAAGCTATGTCCTTACGGCCAATAAAACCAGCACATGAATTATTCCTCCTTCACATGCTACACGCTGCGATCTGTCTTATGTTAAGGAAAACTGCACTTTAGAAGAATGCTAACAAATGCTAATCACATAACTAGTTTTCACGCTATAGCTGTCTATTTTACAACAAGATAACATGTCACTGTCGTAGTTAATGGATGAAAAGGTGTCAAATTTTACTCTTTGCACAGTTATCTTCCGCATACGAGAAGAAAATGATAATTTACCGGCTTTTGCGGCTACTTAGCATCGAGCTACTTCCTAGCTAATTTTCCACTAGGCCTAGCATTTACGACGTTCTTTTTAAATCCTGTTAAACCAGCTACAATCGACTTCTGTTGTCACTAAAAGACTATTAAACTGTTTTTATGTTTAACAAAATTTAACCAGTCAGCAAACGGAAAGCTAACAGAGTTATCAACGGCTACACACCACAGTAACTTCAAGCTAACAGCAGTGTTAGCAAGGTTGTTACGGAATGCTAACTAGCGGTTTAATAGCTCAGGAGCTAACAGTAGCTTTCATTTATAATGCTGTGGGTATGTTAGCTTGAAATCCTTGCCTTTTAACCGCTTTTAACGTTAGCTGCTTGCAAAATGTATTTATGTTTAAGTTATTGGGACACTAACAAATGAGGGTTAGTATCAAGAATATGCTTTGAAATTTTAAAACGATATCTTAGATGTTTAAGTGTTGAGTTAGCGTTTGTGTCATGGTATTTTACATGACATTTCTACTATTTTTAACCAGTTAAAGAATAAATCTCATTCAATTTAAAATGGTTTAACCACAAAAATGGCAAGTTTTAAATCATTTAACTTCCAAGAAGTTATAAAAGTGAAATTAAGTTATTTGTTACAAATTATAATCTGAAAGTATATTTAAAATATTTCATTTAAACTTGATAACATGGGTTTTAACATCAGTAATGCCACTGACAACAACGTTTTCACTCTATTTTTGGGTCAGTTGGGTGAAAATGATCATCTAACAGGTTTTGGGGTTACTTAGCATTATGCTACCTCCTTGCTAACAATGCACCAGGATAGACGTTTATGCTGTTCCTTTTAAATCACTGTAAAGATGCTAGTTCCAGCCTGTTAAATACTAACATATTTAGGTACATAGCTAAGAAAATTCTAGCTAATGGTAATGTTAGCTCAAATGTGGGAAAACTAACGTAAGTTGAATTGCTGTGGATATGTTAGCTGGAGAACTGCTACATTTTAACATTAGCTGGTATTTATGGAAGCCACAAAAGTACATTTTAAATGTTATCTTTTCCTGTTTTGTAGCGATACAGAGTTCATTGAAGTTTTTTTCTCAATATTTGCAGAAACAAAGCTAATTTTCCTGGGGTAACAAGATAATTTTCTTGATTGCTAACACTATCCAGACAGCAGGGTGCTGCCCACATGATTAGGTTTTAAAGCTTAGCGCAGCTTTTTAGCGCAGCTTTTTAGCGCAGCTTTTTAGCGCAGCTTTTTAGCGCAGCTTTTTAGCGCAGCTTCTTGGAGCAGCTGAGTGCAACCTTCTGATTCAATTTTAGAAAACAAAAGCAAACAGTGGTTCTTTGGGTTAATTTCCCCATTTAACTGCTGATTTGGGTTAGTTTGTCTTGGGAGAGAAATTGGGTGTAATACTTACCATAAGTTTCCTCATGTGGCTCCTTGGATCTAATTCATTTTTTTAAACTGCAGTTGCAGAAGTTAAGTTGAGGTTTGAGTTCTCCTTAAGTCTAATTCAGTAACTTTCACTTCTCTTTCTCTTTCAATCTGTCTGTCAGTTGCAGTTTTTTACGTTACTGACACAATCACATGAATTGTGTAAATCCTTCTTCCTACGTTTTGACGTCAACAGTTTTACCAGCAGACAGTTGCAACGTTTGAGTCACAGATGAAAAAGAAAATATGCACACGTACAGTACATAATAGCATCTTTATTACACTGAAATATAAAAGTATATATTTATCACTATCCTGGAGAGAAAGGACCAAGTCAAGAAAACAACTTGTAGCCTCAGTTGTTGCAGTTTTCTTGTCGTCATACGAAAGAAACAAAGAAAGAAAAAAACAAAGATCTGGAGTCAAAAACAGGAAGGCCACAGTGACGGGTTGCCATAGATTCTGTGCACATATAAGGAAGGGAGGCAAACAGCCGTACATGCTACCCCAAACACACACACATACATGCATACACTCACACACACACTTTGTCTTCAGTAACCTGGGAGGTCCCTTCAATGACTACATTCCTGAAACCCTGTGTGTAACGTCACCCTTAAACTGCTACTGAAAGAGCACCACGACATCAGATGCATCTCGCTTTGGATGTTTGGAGATGTGATGCGACCAGCACAGTGGGGTTTGATTTAAGGAGCTGTGGAGCAAAAGTGCAAAACAATTTAAAAAAAAAGCTAAATAAAAGGTTTTGTTCGTGAGGCAACACACACACACACACACGACTCAACAGAAATCACAGGGAGGGTGTGTTAGCGCCGGCGTGTGCTTTTCTGCAGATCTGCAGCCAAATATTTCAGAGTGTCAAAGAAATTTCTTAAAATGAAGAAGAGATATGCATCTTTGCTTAATCCTGGAGCACTGAAACCAGTTAGCTTAGCATAACCCAAACAGAGACAGAGAGAAAGCTCACCCTGCAAAATTTAAAGACCAGCACCTGTGAAGTGCAAAATTTGTTCATTTGAAAGATTTATCCAACATCTTGTGCTTTTATGGAGATATGACGGAAAATTTCTTGTTGCTTATTAAAAGTTTTCACTTTAACTTCTCAGTTTTTGTACGAGGCATGTGAATATTTCTGTTTAAGGGGCGCTGGTGAGCTGTTTCCTTCTGCTTCAAGTCTCTTTGTGATGCTAGGCTACTTAGCTGCTATTGTAGCGCTCTCGTTAGTGTGCAGGATTGATCTTGTGAAATGAAACCCAAAAATCTCAACCAGATTTCCAAAGATGTGTCTTTTAAGACGTAACTTGCCACTCAGGCAGGGTTTTATGAAACTGATATTTTATGATGTGCTTTGAGTTTAATCTTAAATATTTAACTAAAAACAAGGGTTGCCTGATTATGTGGCTCATGTCTGTTGCACCTGCTGTGTTTGATAGAAACATGAAGCTCAGTGTGCAGAAGAATAAACCCTAACCCCCAAAATGTGCCTCAAAGTCTTTTCTGATCACCTTAACTCTGAACTTTAGCGAAAGAAGTCAGGACCTGCCGAGACAACCTGCTTCAGAGGGGGGTCCCCACTGTGATAGAAAAATAAAAACACACTCACACACAGTAACAGATGTGAGGCAAAGGCCGCAGAGTGGACACAGAACAGCACAGAGGTCGCCTGAACCAACCGGGCTCTGAAGGTCAAAGTTTCCTTCAAACTCAGAAACTTAAAGTACCGAAGAGGCCGCAGTGACGCCGCCATGAGGCCGCGGTGACGGCCTCGTCAGAGCAGACAGGCCTCGTCAGTCCGTACCGGTGGCACAGCAAGCGTTGAGGAAAAAGCAGAAACAGAGAAGCCTCTTGAACAGAAAGAAAGCGAACACAGGATAAGGCGGCGTGGAGGGAGGGGAAGTGGCTGCTCCCGCTGTGATGAGTGGATGCTGACGCCGATCGTGACGATCGTTTGGCACAAACGTTTTGGCTGAAGTTTCTCCGGCCAACGGTGAGAACGCTTCCAAGTGTTGGCGAGCAGAGTGCACTGATGATGATGATGATGATGATGATGATGATGATGGATTCTTCATTTTGACAGGTTCTTCTTTATGTGCTCTACTTCCATCTGTTGGACACAGACACAGGATGTCAGGCTGAGGATTATCATCTTTAGTTTGTTTACAGCATCAGAGCATCGATCTGTCATAGCTTCATGGAGCATCTTTCTCTGGTTTCAGCATTTTCTTTGTAAAGTTTGAAGACCTGAACATGCAACACCACTCCATCTCTGACATCCAAAGCCTGACGGGGCAGAGATCGATCAGTGTTTCAGCTTTAGGAGCAGCTTTGTTCAGCTTCCTGCTTCCTTCTTAAACCTCCCAGAGTCACATATCACTTCCTGTGGCTGGAAAGCACCAGTAAGCATCTGGCTTAGGGGCATTTTGCCTTCACTTTTGTACATCCAGAGGAGGTGGAAACAGGTTGTGATTCACTACCTTCTGAGGCGTTTAGAGGAAAAATGTCCTCTTGCCAAAACTGCCACAAAAACAAAAGAAATTCATTTTTTCCTAGTTTTTTTTTTCCTGAAATCTTCCAGTCTGCTTCAGTCCAAATTGACAATACTAAATATTGAATTGTTTTTATTATTATTATTATAATTATTATTATTATTATTATAACCCTGTAAATGCCCATTTGATTACATGATGTCACTGTTTTGATTTAAAAAAACACATGAAATGAGCAATTTTCATTTTGAAGGGCAGGGGACTTTTTAAAAATCTGACAATGGAAAAAAAAAAACCCCATCAAAATCAATTTTAGTCAGTTCAAAATGTTATGTTATTTTAAACCTGGTCTTATAAAATAAAATAAAATAAAAATAAATTAATTAATAAAATAAAATAAAATAAATAAAAAATATAAAATAAAAATTAATTGACAAAATAAAATGAAATAAAATAATAAAATAAAATTAATTAAATTAAATATCCAGCCCTTCGAAATGTATTATACAAAAGACCTCAATTTTTTTGCTACAATAAAAACATTGATATCATGTTATTAAATGGGCATTTAAAGGGTTAAAAATCAAAAAAATTAATTATTTGATATGTTTGATTAAGCTTGAAGTTAATTTAAAGATTTGAGCAAAAAAAAAAGGTTGGAAAAAAAAATCATCTGTTCTGTTTTTATAGCACTTTTTGGTAGGGGACATTTTAGCCCTCTAATTTCCTAAAAAGGTTGTAAATTTTCTCCCAGTGTTTGGTTGATCTTAGAAAAATTTGAAGCTTCAATTTAAAGGTTTTTTTTATTAAAAAAATGAACTTCCCACAAAATACTATTTTACGTGGAGTAATCAAACCTAATTAACGGCTAAAATTGAGAAGAATAATTACTTTAAAGGACCAAGATGTCCCTGACTACTTCTGAAGGTTAAGATAAAGATTTCTTGATGCTGTTTGTGTGAAAGTCTTGGGTTTGCATTAAATGCATTGAACCAAACTCAGAACATTTGTCAGTGTTTCAGTCAGAACACACACACTGACAGCTCGTGTTCGTTCAGCGACTTTGGGCGGTAACACTGACTTCCTGTACCTGTAAACCTCTGTCTGTTCTGACTCACCTGTAAACTAAGTCGAATCTTCTTCTCCTCGTCCAACGCACTCGACAGCTGCTTCATCTCCTGCCTGAAACACACACAGCACACACAGCACACAGACACATCAGCGTCGCAGCCTGGTTCATCCACACACACACACACACACACACACTCATTCTGGTTTGAGCCGTACCTGTGCTGGCTCTTCAGCAGTTCTATGGAGGACCTCAGGTCTCTCAGCTGGTTCCTGAGTTCCTCCAGTGTGGGGGGGGTCAGAGGCGAGTGCCGGAGCTCAGGGGAGGGGGTGAGGCCCGAGGAGGAAGACGGAGACATGGAGCGATGGCTGGAGTTTGGCGGGTTGAGGACTGAGGGTTTGGCGGGCAGTGGTGCTTTATTATCAGGAACCTGTGGACAAACGGGGACACAGGTCTGGGTTTTCAAGAAGTCCTGAGCTGAGCCCAAGGAGGTATTAGAATTAAAATATCCCATATAAAAATAAAGAGATCATTTCTTTGTCTTTTTTTAATTAAGAAACTCTTATTAACCAGAAGTAAAGGTCTAATCTGTGAGTGTAAAGTGTAATCATGAAAATCAAGAGGAAGCTTGTTTTCATGTTTGTCTGAAAGCTTTATATCTGAGCTCTGCTGCCCCCTGCTGGAGCAGATAAACACTGAGCAGTGGAAGCAGCCGTACTGAGATGTTGGGGACTCCTTTTCTCAGGGAGACCTCCACAGGTCTGAGTGGGGCGGACTCCAGCTCCTCCTTCCCTCGGTCCTTCCTGTCCTCCACTGAAGGAGCGTCCATGTCCACGCTGGAGAGGAGGGACTGAGAGGACGACAGGAGGAGACACGAGACCCGTGAAAATGAGTGACAGATCAGAAGATGACAAGATCTGCAAACTGTTAAATATGAATGTCACAAAGTTTATATTACGTTAAGGAAAAAAGAGGAGAGAGCCTCAGAAGATTTATCTTAATTTTTCTGTTTCACAGCCTGAGACCTGGGTTACTTTATTTCCCATTTTACACTACAGCTTTTATTTTCAATGTTTGGGGGTCAGCTGATCTGGAGCCGTCTCCATCAAACCACCAGAAACATGGTGTTTTTGTGATGCTATTAGCAAAAAGAATAATTATGATTAACTGAAAACAAGGGTTTTTTTCTAAAGTCTTTCAATTGACTTCAGTTCTTATCCAAAACATCAAATTCTTAATTTTTTAAAATTATTTTAACCCTTTAAATGACCATTTGGTTACATGATGTTTTAATTTTGAAAAACACATTAAATGTTTTTTTTTATTTTTTTAGTGGGCTGGGGATTTTTTTCAAGAATCTGACCATGCAAAAAAAAAAAATATATATATATATATAAAAATTAAATTTATTGCAAATCTTATGTTATTTTAAGCCTGATCTCCAAATAAAAAAATAAAATAAAATTATGAAAATAAAATATAATGAAATAAAAAATAAAATAATAAAATATACAAAAAAATTATTATTATTGTAATTTAAAAAAATCCTTCCAGTTTACAACACTTTAAAAAGTGATGTAATGAAACATTTGCAGTAAGAGAAAAAAAATCTTCAGAAAAAAAAAGTTATAGTCAATATGACGGCCATTTATAGACCACAATAACAAAAAATCCCATAAAAAATAAGAAGAATTAGCAAAATTTAGAGAATTTGATTTTCTTAAAGTTGTAAGTCATAAACATATTTTACATATTATTCTAAAAATTGTATCTTTTCATTTATTCGCTGTCATTTTTTGTGTCAATTTAAGGTTTGGATAAACAGGCCTTGAATTATGTATTTATTTTAATCTGTGTTTGAAATTAAAAGAAACCCACTAAAGAGAAGCTTTTATTTTGAAAGGATGCAGAAAGGAGTGCTGATTGTTCAGTGAGGAGAGGACTTAGAGGCTAAATCTCGTCTCTTTGTCTCTCTGTCCCCTGCAGAGCGTCTGAGCAGACATTACTCGCTGGTTTAATTAACGCCAAAGAAATAAAAACTCAAACTGTTGGAAAATATATTTTTGGAGGGCACCCAGGAATCATCTCTGCTGCTGCAAACAACTCATTTTCCATCTCACTAGTCTGAATCACGCTTTTGTGTTTACTGATTTTTAATTTTCCTGTCAGTTCTGTTTGAAACTCGTCGACTTTTGTCCCAAACATGAGCAAAAACCAGGCGAAGAGCGCAGGAGGATAAACACACTCACTGGCGTGATGATCTGAGAGCGAGGCCGCCGGTCTGTGACTCGAGGCCGTGACGCAGTCGGATGACTCAGCTTCTCTGTTGACGACACGACCGCGTCCAGATCCACATCTACACACACACACACACACACACACACACACACACACACACACACACACACACACACACACACACACACACACACACACACACACACCTGGTTGTTATTCAAGCTTCACAAGCGGACAGAGACAGCAAGAAGCTCTGACAGTTACTCCAGCCCCACATCTTGATCTCATTGGTCGACGCTCCTGTCAGTCAAACTCACCAGGGTCATGTGACCTGTCAGGGGCAGAATCTGGTGTCGAAGCCCCGCCCTCAGACTTGGGGCTTTCACACCTGAGCAGGTAAACCATACAACAACATTAGGCTGTGTGTGTGCTGAGAGGGAGATATGGGACAAGTGTGTGTGTGTGTGTGTGTGTGAGGAAGTACTGACGCCATAGGGGGCGGTCTCTCGGGACGCCGCGGGGGTTGTGAGGAAGAGGAGGAGCCTGTCTTTGGGGGGAGGGGTTTCTTTGGGAGGATGGATGGAAGGGAAGGCTTTGGGATTTCTCCAAACTTCATCTCTTCACCTACACACACGATGAACACACACACAATGAGCACAAAGACACAGTGACACACACACACGTGGATAACAAGGTGAAGGCGTGAGGAGGTATGAGCCAGGAGCTGATGGTTAAAGATGAAAACAGACGGAGAGTAAAGGTCTGAAGCTGCCGGAGGCTGCGAGGAAAGAGGAAGAGGAAGAGGAAGAGGAGCAAAGGTCAAAGCGGGCTCAGGTAACTGGTCTGTCAGGGAGCATCCAGCAGACTGGTCCTGGGTTAGTCGACTTTGAGAGGATGTATGTGTTTTATATTTGATACTCTGCGCTGGTGGAAGCCGTCTGCAGACACCAGTGGAAGTCTGAGTCTCTGTTTCTGTCTGCTGAGACCAAAACCACAGAGCCTGAGACTTCCTGTAGCACAGACTGATGCCGATGCGGTTCCGTCAACAGACGCTTTGTTCCTCTGCTGCACAAAGGAGAACAAACACGCTGAGAGCGATTGTTCTGCCGTCAACGCTCTGAGCTCCACAAAGAAACCTGCTGCACGCTGGCGCTGACGACACGCCGCCTGCAGCCAGTGTTAGTCTGGATTAGAGCGTGTTAGTGATCCGTTCATCGCCAGCTGAACAAATCAGAGGCTGGTCTCACAGATACACAGAACTGATCCGTCTCAGGATAACTCACTCTGTAACTAATCGCTGCGAATTAATGAGGAAGCTTCAACAGTCAAATCCTCTTATGTTTAAATACAACACTGTGAAAAAAACACTGTTAAATAAAACTCTGCTGTCAGTGTTTTACTGTTATTTTACAGCAAAGCCATTTTTGCTGTGATGGTGTTTAGTAACCGCGAGCGAGGAGAGGGACACAGTGGAGATGAGACCCTGCTGAACACTGAGGCTGTGTTAAGACGGCGCCAAAAACAGTCAAATCCGATAAAATTTCTTTGCATTTTGTCGGAAACTCTGGAGAGTTTTCCAAACGCTCCTCCATTCAGCCTCGAATAAACACAGAGCAGAGCATTTCAGGGTGAAACGCCGACGTCACCACATGCGCACACGCAGTTTGAGGTGAAGGTTGCGCGCGCAGCCACAACTTCCAGTTAAGCCATTCCGGTCCAGTTGGTGGCAGTAATGCACCTCAAGGTTGGATTGTCAACTGTCTCACACAATAAAAACGGCAGAAAAAGAAAGAACAACCACAACAATGATGGCTGATTTCCAAGTAGCATATAAACAACCATATTGCCACCTACTGGCCTGGCATGGCCACTACATCGTTGTGACTTGTCCTCTTGGAGTCGTATGAGCGCAGGTGGCTTTTCCAAACGCAAAAGAAGAATCTTTGCGGGCGTCTCTCTGTAAACGTGGCCTGAGATGTTACACTGCAGGGGGAAGACTGTCTGTGCTCCACGTGGCATGGAGCAGCTGTCTGCGCTCTAAAAGGCACAGACCAACTATCCAGGCTCTACATGGCACAGACTAGTTGTCTGTGCTCTATGCAGCACAAACTGGCTGTCTGTGCTTAACATGGCGTGGACAAGCTGTCTGCGCTTCACATGGTATGAAGCAGCTGTCTGGGCACCATGTGGCATAAACAAGCTGTTTGCGCTCCAAATGGCACGGACAAACTGTCCATGCTCTACATGGCATAAACTAGCTGTCTGTGCTCTATGGCTACTGGCTGTCTGTGTTTAACATGGGGTGGACAAGCTGTCTGCATCTCACATGGCACAGGACAAGTTGTCTGTGCTTCACATGGCACAGACAACCTGTCCATGCGCTACATGGTATTGACAGGTTGTCTATGCTCCACGTAACAGGGACAGGCTGACTGTGCTCCAAGTGGCGTGTACTGGCTGTCTGTGCTCCACATGGCGCGGGCCCATTGATTTTTACAGTCTGTTCAGTGTGTTATGCTAATAAACGAGATGTGTTGATAAGTTAGGGTAAAGACAGACAGACAGTCAATGCCATGTCGAGCACAGACAGTCTGTGCCCCCTGCAGTGTAACATCTTAGTGTACAGCTGAGCTCATATCCACTGTGTTCCCTCCTCACTCACGGTTACTAAACACCATCACAACAAAAAAAAAAAAGATTTTTCTTTAAAATGACAGTAACATACTGGCAGTAAGGTTGGCAGGGTTGACTGTTATTTCACATTTATATACTTTAATCAAATATACAGTAATATACTGTGAAAATAAACTACATTACATGCACTGTAAAATAACAGGAAGTTACTGGACATGTCTGATGCCAGGATCCAACCCTTATTTCAAAGAGACATTTTTTACAGTGTAGAGTTGAGACTCTTTTTAAATTACTCATTAAGTGTTAAAGTGACCCTGTGCTACATTATGAAGCTAATTTAGCTGATTCTCAAACATCGAGCGGACGTCTTCCTGTGTATCTGAGTGAAACCAGCCTCGAGCAGAAAGAGGAGAGATCCTGCAGCTGAAGGAGGTCTGGACTCTACCTCGATCCTGGTCTCTCTGAGGCAGATGTTCAGGCCGCTCTGGAGGAACCTTCCTGGCCTCCATCTTTTTCTCTACAGGTCAGAGTTCACACATTTCTCGTCTTTTCTCAAAGCTCAGATGAATAAAGAGGAAATGAAATGTTGGGGGTGTTACCGTACCTGTGCTGGGTTTTGCTGACGGTGCGCTGGGTGGAGGCGGCTTCTTTGGTCTCTGTCAACACAAACAGACAGGAGAATTAGACGCTCTCTGCCTTTAAAACCACCGTAAACAACTGATGCGTGCCTCTGTGCTGGAATTACCTCTTTCTCCGGCTCGAGTAGCTTCACAAAGTTATCTGGAAAAACACCTTGCCTCCCCCCGATCTCCCCCATCCACCAGCCGGCATCCGCACACTCCTGAAAACAAACGGTGTTCGTCTGAGCGCAGGATTAAACGTCTGGTTGGTGCAGGAAGCAGACGCTGGATGCAAACTGTGCTTTTATTATCTGCACTAACGAACCAGAGACACCACACGTACACGTTCACTGACACTGACTGACCTTTGTGATGATGCTGACGATCTCTCCCTCTTTGAGTGACAGCTCGTCTTCATTTTGTGCTTCATACGGGAATAGGACCTTACACTGCTCGCGCCCTGAGGGTCAGAGAGGAGACACAGTCAGAGAGGAAATCTGAGAGCAGAGATGATCTACAGTTTACCAAAAACATTTCACTTCAGAAGGCTTCAGTAAAGTTTTTCCCTCTGAATTTAGAGCTGTATGAGTTTACAGTAAACAGAGTAATCTTGGGACAGGGAGGGATTAGAGAAGGAGACTGTAGGCCAGCTTCAAAACTAAAAGCAAACTAATCACCAAGTGCTGGGATATAAATGTAGTTTAAATATTTCCTGTTCTTCATATTTAAGAATATGAATCAACAATCTGTCCTCTCACTTTGTTTTCATATATATCCAGTTAAATCCAGTCCTGACATCCATCCAGAAACAGAAACATTCATTCTCCATCATCCTAAACTTCATCACCTGTTCAAACTTCTCAGATCAAAAACCTTTCTCAGAGGTTCAGGACCTTATTCTAAAGTACAAAGTGATAGGTGTGCATGTTTTAATAAATATATATATATAACGAGATGAAAATCAAAACTATCTAATAAATACGCTAAGGTGCCCACTCTGTAGCAAAAACACAGAGAAGGAGAAACGGCCAACTTGGGGCCAAAGTGCACACTAAAGTGTTCTCTAGGGGCCGAAAAGCCCGCTAAAGTGTTCTTTTGAGGCCAAAATGGGTGCTTAAGTGTTCTCTTGGAGCCATGATGCATCCTAAAGTGTCCTCGTGGGGCCAAAGTGCAAGCTAAGGTGCCTTCTTTACGCAAAGTGCAAGCTGAGGTGCCTTCTTTACGCCAAAGTGCAAGCTAAGGTGCCTTCTCTAGGCCAAAGTGCAAGCTAAGGTGCCTTCTCTAGGCCAAAGTGCAAGCTAAGGTGCCTTCTCTAGGCCAAAGTGCAAGCTAAGGTGCCTTCTCTAGGCCAAAGTGCAAGCTAAGGTGCCTTCTTTACGCCAAAGTGCAAGCTAAGGTGCCTTCTCTAGGCCAAAGTGCAAGCTAAGGTGCCTTCTCTAGGCCAAAGTGCAAGCTGAGGTGCCTTCTCTAGGCCAAAGTGCAAGCTAAGGTGCCTTCTCTAGGCCAAAGTGCAAGCTAAGGTGCCTTATTTACGCCAAAGTGCAAGCTGAGGTGCCTTCTCTAGGCCAAAGTGCAAGCTGAGGTGCCTTCTCTAGGCCAAAGTGCAAGCTGAGGTGCCTTCTCTAGGCCAAAGTGCAAGCTGAGGTGCCTTATTTACGCCAAAGTGTAAGCTAAGGTGCTTTCTCTAGGCCAAAGTGCAAGCTAAGGGGCCTTCTTGGGGCCATAGTGCAAGCTTAGGTACTTCTTTGGACCAAAACCCACAAAAAAGTGTCCTCTTGTGGGTAAACTGCATGCTTAGGTACCTTCTTGGGGGCCAGAACCCACACAAAACTGCCTCTTGGGGGCAAAGTGCACACAAAAGTGCTGATTTTGGGGCCAAAACGCACACAAAAGGGTCCTCTAAGGGCCAAAGGGCAGGCTCAAGTGTCCTCCTGGGGCCAAAATGCACATCAAGTTCTCTCTTAGGGCCAAAATGCAAGCTAAGGTGCCTTCTTAGTGGCCAATGTGCAGGCTAAAGTGTCCTCTTGGGGCAATACTGCAAGCTTCGGTGCCTTCTTTGGACCAAAACACACACAAAAGTGTTTGCTTGGAGCCAAAGTATAAGTTAAAAAATCCTCTTAAGGCCAAAGCGCACACATAAGTTTCAGCCTGTTGGGGCCAAAGTGCAAGCTTCAGTGTCCTCTTGGGGCCAAAACGCACGCTGAAGCGTTCTTTCAGGATCCAAAATGGTGCCAAAGTGCCCCCTTGGCTAGTCAAAACATGATAAACATGTTTAAAGTGCCATTAAAAACACCAGGAACTTAGCGCCCTCTTGTGTAGCACTAACAAGCAGTAGGTGTGTTTCTTCTTCAGGCTACTGTTCTTTAAAAAGTCTGTGCAAATCACTGAAGCTACACCATCACACTCCTGTTAGTCTGTCTCTGAACGTCTGTATGAACTCATCTCTCTCCTGGTGTCTTGTTTTCTAATCTGGAGCCTCCTGTAATCTGTCCTTCAGAGCAGCTATCTGCCTGCTCTTTGTCCCACTTTGCTCCTGTTTGTCGTCCCTAACGTGGTGTGTGACACTGAAGGTGTCAGCTTGACATTCCTCTGTTTCCCAGAGTCTCTACACTGTGCTCTCTGAGGCTTTAACAAACATTCTTCTTATTATCTGTATCAGATTATTCCTCATCTTTGGCTCCACATCCTGAAAGTCAAACAGGGCGCTGTCATATCTCCACTGTCCTGCAAGACAGGCACCTTCCCCTAAAGAAGTCTGTCAGCGAGTAACATGACTGAAACATGTTTAGGATTAAACCAGAGAAGAAAAATGACACCAGGGGGCGCCAGAAACCAGACAGACTGAGAGTTCCTCACAGGAGCTTTAATTCAATAATCCAAACTGAGACAGAGGAGCTTTAATCTTCTCACCTTTAGCTTTGCCATCAGGTTCGGTCTTCATGTTCTCGGGGGCGGCGCTTGCTGCTTTCTCGTTGACCTGAGAGGAGCAGAGAAACTTTTAGTTTCAGACACATCAAAGGTCTTATTCAGGATGCACAGCATCAAATTAAATCACAACTTTGTTTGTTTCTGCCTCGGCTGGAGGCTGAGTCTGACAGAAACTGTCTCAGGGATCAAAACACCAACATTTAAAGATGAGATAAAAACTCTCTCCTCTGTCCGGCTCCGTCCCTCAGCTCAGACTGAGCGGCTCGTTAATGAGGATGAGATCGGGTCGACTGAGCTGACTCAGAGATGGAGCGTGTGTGTGTGTGTGTGTGTGCGTGTTCTGTTAAAGGAGCCGTTGTTTCCCGGCTGGAGTGGATCCCTCGACAGTGTTTGTGGAACCAGGGTGGCTCTTCCACAGGAAAACACACATTCACAAGACCCGGTCTGTACCGAACACACACTCTGCTCTGTTCAGCTCCAGAGGAGAAAAAAACACACCACACACTCCTCCCTCTCCTCCTCTCCTCTCCTCTCCTCTCTCTGGATAATGAGACCCATGTGGAGCCACCAGCAGTCAGGCTTCATTATAACATCACCGAGAGGTTTCAAAGCAGAGGATCTCCTGTTTACGACGAGCTGCAGAGCTCAGCTCCAAACTCCGACGTGACTCAGCACCACGTGCCATAGATCAGTTTTCATCTCTCTCCAAATAGAGCTGCGTGCAAGAAGCTAAATGACAACGTGAGTTTTTAAAGAGGAGAAAACATCGCGTCCACCTCCACACACCTGCAGACGTCTTAATCTCACTCTGACCACAGACGTCTGTGCTCCTGCTCCACAGCATTTTTATGTTCTGTCAAATTTCACAAAGTTAATCTGAAAGTCTCAGGCTGATTATAAAGTTACATCCTCCCTGAAGGAATCAACAGTAAGTATTCAGGTTATTCACAACAAAGAAAAAAACCCTAAACATGTGAAATTATCAGGATCCATCAGATTATCACAGTTAATCTGAGATAAAATAATCTCTTTAACCAAAATGATTTAGTTTACAGAAATAAACTGAGTCACTAAGTTACCGTCCAAACTGTGGCTTTAAATTTATAACAGTGGAAGAGAAACAGGAAGTGGAAGAGGACAGAGCCAAAGTCTACAGCCTCTGAAATCAAATATTTCAACTTTACTTTTTCTCCAAATGTTCTTCACATTCAACAACTTGTAAAAAAAGTTGTACTGAGACGTAAAAAAGAGAATTAAAGTTGAAAGTGTTAAACCAGAAGTGTTATCGAGTTAAGATCAAATGGACTTTTGCTTTTTTGGTCCCTTGAGCTCACCGTAGTTATAGAAGCTGTAAAGAGGATCTGTGTGAAGTTTGATTCCAGCAATATTTTTTGGCGCAGAGTCTTAGCACGCCGACATGAAGGTAGACCGCTGTCTGTCATGTGTGTTTGTTTAAAAGCTTGTTTTTTATCCTTTAGCTTGTGTTTCAGTCTTTAGCCCCTGTTTTAGACTTTGGTTCATAATTTAGCCTTTAGCCTGTGTTTAAGCCTCTAGCTTGTGTCAACATGAAGTCCTTATTTTAGCCCAAGTTTCAGCATGTCTTCTCTAAGCATGTGTTTAAGCCTCTGGCTCATGATTTAGCCCTTAACATGTGGTTCAGTCGTTAGCCAGTGATCAATTCTTTAGCTCTTGTTTTAGCCTTCAATCTCTGCTTTTTGCTCAAATTTTAGCATTTGGCCAAAATTTTAGCCTTTAGCTTGTATTTTGGCCTTCAACCTATGTTTTAGCCTTTAGCTATTGATTTAGCCTTTAGCACGTGTTTTTTTGTCTTTGGCATCTGTTGTATTCTTTAGCATGTATTTAAGCCCCTAGCCGGTGTTTAAGCCTTCAGCCTGCTTTTTTTAGCCTTTAGCTTGTATTTTTTGTCTTTAGCTTGTGATTTTTTAGCCTTTCGCTTGTTTTTGGGCCTTTAGCTTGTCATTTGGCCTTTATCCTGCTTTTTTTAGCCTTTAGCTTGTATTTTAGTCTTTAGCTAGTGTTTAGTCTTCAGCCCATGTTTTAGCCTTTAGCTCCTGTGTTTTAGCCTCTACCTTGTATCTTAGCCCCTAACTTGTGTTTTACCATTTAGCCTGTGTTTTAGCTCTTAGCTTGCGTCTTAGCTTTTAGCTTGTGGTTTAGCCTTAAGCTCGTGTTTTAGCCTTTAGCTTTTGTCTTAGCCTCTAGCTTGTGTTGTAGCCTTTAGCCCATGTTTTAGCCTTTGGCTCCTGTGTTAGCCTTTAGCTGGTGCTCTATCTCTCTCCTGTTTCTCTTTCTTCTGATCTTCTGTCCTTTTTCTGTCTGACAGTTAGGCTCCAGTCTCCACCATCACTACAAAATTAATCACAGAAATCATTTTCAGTAGAGAAAAACACAGATCTCTCTTCTCTCTGCTAAACTCCATCAGTCGGTGTGGTGTTGTCATGGAGACTTAGCCGTGCTGTAAATCAGTCTGGTCCTGCTCGATCTGATTAGGAAGCTAATGAGTAGCATTTAGGAATAACCTGTATTGATGCTGATAATCTGATTTTGTGGATTAGGATCAGGCAGATATCTAGAAGAGAAACTTTTTCAGGATCACTCAGGAATACTCACAGAGCCTTTCAGTCACTGTAGCATCTCTTGCTTTCTTTTGCGGTTTTAAATGACACCGAGATGATTCAGTTCACACGTTGGAGTAATCTGCACTTTGTGTCAAACTGAATTATAACATCACCACAGTAATCTGAGTTTGAGCGACCACCTACGAGCGAAGCATGCAGGCGCAGCTGATCATGCTGATGTCAGAGGGCGACCACTTCACGAAATCTGACAGAGAGAGAATCAGCGCTGAGTCAAAGACGCTGAGCAGCAGCTGACGAACGAGGAGAGCTTCCAGTTATTACTGTGGTTTAAAACCAGTATCAGAGCGCTCCTCATCCAGTCAGAACAGCCTAACCAATCCTCCTACTGCTAACACAACTTTTTAAAAAGGACTCAAACTTCTTTCAGTTTCTCATCAAACAGCGTCTCAGAGTTTCCCACCCTGAGGCTGAACCTGGGGTTGCAGCTGCTGCAGGTTGCACGATGTGGTTTTGAAGCTGCGTCATTAAAATCTGGAGCAAAGCGTGAGCTGAGGGCACAGAGTTTAAACAAAGATTTCCACTCCAACACTCAGTCATTCACATTTTCAGAGCGTCTTCAGGGAAACTTTATATCTAATCTCTCAGAGAGCGTCTGAGGGATGACATGTCCTCAGGGGGAAACTTCACACTGCAGACTTTTGTTTCATACTCATCTGATCTCAGGGACCAGTCACCCTGACTCACTGAAAGCTTCTCCTTTTTCACAAACACAGGCTGATAGGAGTTTGACTAAACTAAACCATGCGTAAAAAATCCTCCAACGTTTCACTGCAAGCAAACACAGACCCAGAACATCCGATTCCTCCGTGCACGAGCGTCCCCACTCTGAGAATCTGCAGCAGAGCGAACGTGGCGCTGAACGTGGCGTCCTGTGACTCAAACCCCCCCGTCCCGGATGGAGACGGTCTGCTGTCACCTCCTCAGAGCCTCATTAGAGCGCAGAGAGCCTCCACTCACCATAAAGCAACATCACAGCGCCCCGCTCAGCAGGAGCGGCTGACACACATCCTTCAGGCAAACACACACATACACACACACACTCCTGCAGCACAGTCTGATGACATATTCAGTTTGTGAAGCCTTTAAACAA
This sequence comes from Halichoeres trimaculatus, assembly GCF_033239565.1. Taxonomy (NCBI): domain Eukaryota; kingdom Metazoa; phylum Chordata; class Actinopteri; order Labriformes; family Labridae; genus Halichoeres; species Halichoeres trimaculatus. Next base: position 905,785 of record NW_027437196.1, on the reverse strand, counting down.
ACAGGTTCGTTTGTTTTTGCTCCTCTGTGATAGCTGTGTCATCCTGTTCCTCTGCCTGACTTTCTTTATCTGTCTCTTCTGTCACGGTGACATTCAGCAGCTCGATGTGCTTCGACCTCTGCTCTTATCGTTTCTCCTCCAAGGAGTTTCTCCTGTTTATAAACCTTCCTAGACGTACGTCTACAGAGAGAAACAACATGTTTTAAAAGTTTTCTACCCAATCTAGTCTAGTTTGAGACCTTGGTGTTTAAGGGCAAGTTCACCCAAAGTGAAAAACCTGTTTTATCTGTTTGTATGTTCCTTACACCTGTGTCAGATCCATCCTTTCACACGTGTGTTAGCCTTTGTCTTTGGCTCATGTTTTAGCCTTTAGCTTGTGTTTTCACCTTTAACTCGTGGTTTAACCTGTAGCTTGTGTTTTGACCCTTAGCTCATGCTTTAGCCTTTCGCTTGTGTTTAAGCCTAAAATCTGTGTTTCTGCGTTAAGCTCGTGTTTTAGCCTCTATCACTTTTTTTTAGCCTTTTGGTTGTGTTTTAGCCCTTGGCCTATCTTCTGGCCGCTTAGCCTGTGTCTAGACCTTAGTCTGTATATTTGCCTTTTTGCTGTGTTTTAGCTCATGTTTTAGCCTTTGGCTCGTGTTTTAGCCTTCAGCTCATTCATTAACCTTTGGCTCATGTTTTAGCCGTAGCTTGTGTTTTAGCCTTTAACCTGTGTTTAAACCTTTAGCTCGTGTTTTACCCTTAAGCTCATGTTTAAGCCTTTAGCTTGTGTTTTAGCCTTTATCTCATGTTTTAGCCTTAGCTCGTGTTTAAGCTTTTAACCTGTGTTTAAGCCTTTAGCTCGTGTTTTAGCCTTTAGCCTGTGTTTTAGCCTCAGCTTGTGTTTTAGCTTTTAGCTTGTGTTTTAGCCTTTAACCTGTTTTTAAACCTTTAGCTCATATTTTAGCCTTTAGCTCATGTTTTAGCCTCAGCTTGTGTTTTAGCTTTTAGCTCGTGTTTTAGCCTCTAGCTCATGTTTTAGCCTTGCGCTCGTATTTTAGCCTTTAGCTCATGTTTTAGCCTTAGCTTGTGTTTTAGCCTTTAACCTGTGTTTACGCCTTCAGCTCATGTTTAAGCTTTTAGCTTATGTTTTAGCCTTGTGTCTCTTCCGTCACGGTGACATTCAGCAGCTCGATGTGCTTCGACCTCTGTGCTCATCGTTTCTCCTCCAAGGAGTTTCTCCTCTTTGTGGTGGTCTCAGAGATGTTTAAACCTTCTTAGACGTACGTTTACAGAGAGAAACAACATGTTTTGAAAATTTTCTACCCAACCTAGTCAAGTTTGGGACCTTGGTATTAAAGGGCAAGTTCACCCTTTTTTGTATCTGTTTCTTAGACCAGTGTCACTTTCATTCTTGAACAGTGGTGTGCACAAAAACAGGTGAAGTTTTACCCTTTCATGGTCAAAAAGTTAAAAAGCTAAGCTAAAGTGCCGGCTTGAGGAGCTAAAGCAGAATAACTGCCCAGTTAGTTGGTTAAAACATGATAAACACGTCTTCAGGTTGAGCTTTGTGCCCTACAGAATAAGTTTGCAGCTAAAATTTGACTGAAAAAAACTGCTTTTATTATTTTTTATTGTTTAAAACTAAAAAATATATTTTTTCTTATTTTTAACAAATTAAAGAGAATTCCATTTTTTATTCACTGAGGTAAACTGTGCAAAACAAAATTTGTCCTTTTTTTAAGAGTAGAAGTTAATTTTTATTTTATCTTGAATAACAGAATAAATTAAAAAAAGGTTTTTTCTAAACAAATCTCACATCAAAGTTGCTAAATGAATGATACAAATAAACAAAATTTATTTAAAAAAATACTCTCAGGTTTGCATGTGGTCCAAGTTAGCGATTTACATGTTTTTGTTTTTTTTTCTTTAAGGAAAAACCGCCGCCTGCTGTTTAAAGGGCATTACAATTTTTTTTCTAATCTTAAAACTCTGTGCACGCCACTGTTCTTCAAAAGCAGAAATTTGCAACATTCTCAAATTACCACAGAGAGTATCCGCTTCACCTGCAAAAAAAGGAAGTTTTTCATTCCTGAATCTGAATATTTAAGTCTAATAAAGTGTTTTTCTAGATAATCAGCACGTCTGAAGGTTAACAGCTTTAAAATGATGTTTGATCATCATCAGACTCACAACAAACACTTCTTTAGGGAAATGAAACTCATTCCCAGCCTCAGCTTTGTAATCTGAACGAGAAGACGCCACAAACCTCTGATCTGAGCTTAATTTACGGGTTTCTCAGAGCGTGAACGGTTTGATTTAACACGAAACAGATCACACTGAGCTGAGCCGAGGATCAGAGACAGAAAAACAAACAAGTTCAACAAGTTTAAAAAAATATACAAGAAACTTTAAAGAAAGTTAGAGGAAAGAAGAAAACCTCACCCTGCCGTCCTCTCCTCTGCTTCAGACTGACTGCAGCCGCAGCAGACAGGGTGTGTGAGTGAGTGTGTGTGTGTGTGTGTGTGTGTGTGTGTGTGAGTGTGTGTGTGCCTATGAGCCCTGCTGAGCTCTCACTTCTGCTTTGCTTGTCAAATCCCTGCAGGATATGTGTGTGTGTGTGTGTGTTATTGTGTGAGTGTGTGGTGTTTGTAAGTCAACATTTAAACCACTTCCTGTGCAGTGCATCTGTAAAAGAGGAAGGGGCGGAGCCAAGGCAGCAGACTTCCTTCCTTTACCGCTCACAATACAATGATCATAGTATTAAAAAATGTAGGAGGCGAACGTCTACAAGGTGTGTGTGTGTGTGTGTGTGTGTGTGTGTGTGTATGTGTGTGTGTGTGTGTGTGTCACCTTGTCCCCCTCTGAGTCCACCTCCATAGACCTCGGTCTCAGCTTAATGGGCTGGTCTTTGAAGATGTCCCCAAAGCCGAACCCTCGGACCTGGAGGAGGCAGATTAGATCACAGATTAAGAAAAGCGAGGTGTGGGCGTGAGATGAAACTCAGAGAGAACGCTTTGGTTTTAAAACCCGCCCCCCTGCTGGCTCTCAGAGCGGGCCCGTTTGGACCTTGGTGTGTTGCGTGGTGGGCGGCAGCTGCTGCTCTCAGCTCAAACCGTCTGAGTGGGTTTACGGGGAGTTTTTGCAAATTTCCTCAGCGGAGAGAATTCAAAGAGCCCGCAGTTGTTACCAATGCTCTGTGCGTCTCTGGGGAGCCGCGCCGCACAGCTGTGAAATCTGTTTTCTGCCCTGGAGGACAGCGAGCTGCTTTCTGCGTCCTGACTCTGTTTGTGTCTGAAACAGGCTGAAAAACACCATGAGCAGGAAAAACACAGGAGCTGAGAATGCTATGAGCCTGTCCCTGTTTTACATATTCATGTTACTGCAGCAGAGCATGACTGTGGCTTTGAATGTGCAATGCATCCTGGGACATGTAGGCGTTACTTCATTAAGAAACATCATAATGCTCCAAACAGATTTCCCTTCTGATTCGACTCACTGCATCACTTCTTTATGACTCCTACCTCGATTAGATTAGAATAAGAAACCATAAACATGATGCATTAACTACGAAACTTAACGGGCAACACGAGTTGATATGTTACAACATAAAGCAGTTTGATAAGATTGTGTGTCAACTTCAAGCAACAACCTAGAAATATGAGACGATGCTGAAGTGCCGCTTGAGGCTGGCTCCAAAGGTACCTGAAGTCACAAACACACCAAAACAAAAAAAGCTGTTTACAAAGCAGAAATTAACCTATTTAAAGCCTCGTTCAAAAAACGTCTCCTGTCTGAATCACTACTTTCACAATCAAGATCACGAGCTCGCCCAATCAGAAGCACAGCTCAGCTCAAGTGGGCGCTCTATGGCTGTACTCAAAGCCCTGTCACTTCCAATACGGCCATGATAGCCAATCTGCTTCAAAAATCAGTTTCAGAAACAGGCGGGTGAGCGGGATTCAGTACAAAGGAATTAAAATTTTGCCACTGTCAGTAAAAAATATTTAGATCCGTGTTTTTATTTCAGATAGAAACTTGTGGCATGTTTTTAATAATTTGATTTTACGAAGAAATTTTTGTATTCCCAAATGTTGATACTTTAAACTAAGGCAACAAGTTTTAAGAAAATCCTTGAAAACTGTAAACGACAAGAAAGCCATGAAATTTTTCTCCTTACTGAATGACTTTAATTTTCTTTAAGTGAGCCCTTTGTTGTTGTTTTCTTTATATCTATTGAAGTAATTTCAAAATCAAATAGCTTCCTTTTCTTTTCCCTTCCTGTATGTTCATGTGGCTATTTCATTATACTTTGAATGGAATTGTTTCATCAGATTTCCTCAACCTAAAATGAGTTTGTATTATTTGATGTTAATATATGCCTTTTTTGTTTGGGTTGATAAAAAAGTTCAATTTAATAAAGAAATACAGGTGACTTCGGAAAGACTATGCCCATTAAATATTTAGTAGGGAAGATCAAGGGGTACAGGAAGTCGTGACTGAAAACTACCTAAAACGCAGTGACTTTCAAAATAAAACAAACCGTGTTAAAATCAGTTTGTATTTATCTTGACTACGACAACATACGGACATAAGGAGCGGAGCCAGACCAGGAGTCAACAGGTTTGAGGTTTTACAGCCCAACATGAATGAATGGAGAGAGACTTAACAATGGAGTGGGAAGCGCGGGAACTCATCGGTCGCGTGACTTCAGCTATCGGTCAACCGCAGCTAACACAAAATGGAGTCGAGCTGCGAACGTATCTGGTATATTGCGGCGCAAGCTTAAATTAGATACTGTATAAGTTACATTCAGGTGAGAAACAATATGATTCGGTTCCATTTTACACAAAGCAGACTTTTTTAAGGTATAAAAAGACCAGCACCTCCTGATCCCCTCGTGAAGAACAGTTTTCCCTTCATTTCTTGACGGTTTGATTTGAAGTTGAACGTGTGAGGAGGTCTGGAGCCGGGCTAGCTGTTGTACCTTCAGTTGCTAATACTGTAAAACGATGTCCTCCACTCAAAGCAGTTTGGTAACCACAGCCAAATCATGAAGCAAGTTAAAAAAAATCCAAGGAAAGTCCTAGAGGACAGCATAGTCCAGCATCGTCTCATATTTACAGACGCGAGGATGCTACTCGGCAATACACTGACGGTTACGTTATGATGTGTTCAGGGTCGGCTCGGTAAAATGACCTTCAGGCGACAATAACATGATGTATTCAAATGCTATTGTTTATTCTATTTTTTTTTCTTCAATACTATGAAACAGATATTGAACTTTGAATTAACGTCCATCCATCAGCCCTGATCTTTATTTTATTTTACATTATTTTCATGGTGGTTTTCGCCGTTTATATCTTGTTTTATTCCGTTCAGTTATGTTTTTAATTCTTCTAAACCACTTTGGAACCCAGTTTTTTTTAACAATATAATAATTATTATTATTTATCTGCTTGAAATTTAACATTTAAATTTTCATGCCAAATTATTCAACTAAATATCAAAATTAAAAACGTGACAAATTATTTCCCAGTGCTTTTCACCCTGAGTTTGTCTTTTAAACAAATAATAAAAAAAATTTTTTAAATGAGATTTAAAAAAAGACCTAAAATATTCAGGAATCAAAGCGATAGCATGAATATTAACAAACAAATACCGTAGCTAAAGCAGGAGTTGCTGTGTTATAGGCTGTTTAATATGATTTCATGTGTCACGTTTAACACCGTATAACATATTTTAATGTGAAAAGATAAAATGAAAAGTCATACCACAAAATAATATGGTACAATCAGGCACAGTACAGTGAGGTGTGCTACAGTTTAATGTGCTACGATAATAAATATTATGATATGATCCAATACAAAGGATGCTCTTTCATTTTTATCCCACAGGGAAATTAAGGACTCCAGTAATTCATACTCTTATATAACTCTGCAGATGGATTAATGATAAAAAAAAGACAAACGCTCCAGCAACAACCACAAAAAGTTTGACCCCTCACAACCAACCAACCAAGGTTTATTATTTCCCTTCATTAATAAGAGGAGGAAGAGAAGACCAGACTGAAGTCTAAATCTCTCCGGTGTTCGGTCAGAGGTTGGGGTGAGACCTACCTTCTTGGGCTGGATCTCTCCTGATCCTGTCTCTGAGCGGCTGTCGGCTCCATCGCTCTCGCTGCCCGGGCTGTCTTTACCTTTGATCAAACAGACAGACAGCAGGTGTAACTGTGCAGGTTCAAACATCAGGATTCATCACATCACACCCAGAGCGGCTTCGCTCAGCAGCCACTCACTGATGCGGTTGCTGCGCAGCTCCTCCTGCGACGCGTCCAGAGACGGCGTCTCAGACTCGGCCTGGATTTCTTTGGTGAAGTTGGAGGGAAACATTCCAGTTTTCCCGTTCAGAGATCCTTCCCACCAGCCCTCCTCCACCTGATCACCAACACAGAGATGTGAGGACAGGAAACCAAACAGCTGCTGGAGGATTTTTACATGTTTGAAGGACTGTAGAGTGTATGCAGGGTGGTTTCAGGGTTATTTCAGGGTTATTTGGCTTTTTGCTGCAGAGCGTCAGGAAAAAGCAGATTTGGAAAACTTCCATAAGAGTTCAAACAGAGGTTATGCAACAAAGCTGCAGAAAAGCTTCATTATGCAAGATATTTTAGAAACAATGCATTAGTCCCGGAGTCCACTGAGGTATTTATCGCAGCGTGGAGGTAACACGGGAGCAGAGGCGCTGTGATGTGTAACAGCAGGGTCTGGTAACACACATGGACAGCGCTGTCACGTCTTATCGCTCCACAGGCCGCGCAGACGTCCAGCGTGCTCCGTTACTCTGACAGCAGCTCTGCCTCTGCCCCTGCACCTTTACCCACAGAGACCATCCTGCATCCTCTATTTCTCTTTATTCTTCACACCTGTTTTTGGGTGCATTGAGCTCTCTGGGCCACCATACTTTTACCTTATGACGTAAACCTCCCAGACTCACCTCGGCGATGATCTCGATGATGTCTCCTATTTTCAGCTCCAGCTCGTCTTCATGCTGAGGCACGTAGCTGAACGCCGCTTTACATCTCCGCCTGCGAATCTGCTCCCCTACAACACACACACACACACACACACACACACACACACGGTCAGTCTTCTCCCTCATACACTCCTCACAGTGTGTGAGCAGGCGTTCACTGACTCATTAAAGCCTCGGGTTGACCTCTGACCTTTGACCTTCTGATGAACGGACAGACTCTCTAACAGAGACACCAAATGCTTCACACTGCTCTTTAAGTTGTTGTGCTAACACTCATTAGCCTCCTCATTACTCCTGACTCACTTCAACCAGCTGGGCCACTTTAACACAGCCTGCAGTTCCTCTGCTGTCCACAGGGTGGCAGGCATCCTCATAGTAAACACAGAGCTGTGTCAGGGTGAGTATCTTATCTGGGTTTGAGTTCAGGAAGTGCTAAAAACATCTCTGGAGTCACAGAAACACTCAGTGAAAACACTCAGAGGAAAATTCACTGAGTGGAGCTTTTAAAGGTTTGTTTCTGGATGTTTGATCAGACGTTGAGTTATTAGATAAATGATGAGTGAAATAAACTAGAGATCTGAGTTTGGAGAATCAGCTTAAGACGTTAAGTGCTGTTTAAAGATGAAACACATGAACAAACAGGTCTCATTTCTACACGCTGTGTTAAAGTGACGCACACAGTTTTCACACTACGTTTGTGATTATATAAAGAAACCTGAACCATGCAAAGGTGAGAAGACTGTAAGCTGTGTGTGTGTGTGTGTGTGTGTGTGTGTGTGTGTGTGTGTGTGTGTGTGTGTGTGTGTGTGTGTGTGTGTGTGTGTGTGTGTGTGTGTGTGTGTGTGTGTGTGTGCACTTTAAAGGTAGAGGAAGTTGGAGGTGCAGGTGGTGAGATGGTGAAGTCAGATTATATTTAGTTCATAAACCACAAACATGTTAGGTTATATTTCTGTCTTTAAACAGAGAGGACAAAAAAGACTAAAGGACAAGGGACAGGGGACAGGGGACAGAGGACAGGGACATGGGACAGAGGACAGGAGACAGAGGATAGAGGACGGGGACAGAGGACAGGGGACAGAGGACAGAGGACAGGGGACAGAGGACAGAAGACAAAGGACAAAGGATAGAGGACGGGGACAGAGGATAGAGGACAGGGGACAGAGGATAGAGGACAGGGGACAGACGATAGAGGACAGGGGACAGAGGATAGAGAACAGAGGATAGAGGGCAGGGGACAGAGGACAGAAGACAAAGGACAGGGGACAGAGGAGAGATGACTGGGGACAGGGGACAGAGGACATATGACAGAGGATAGAGGACGGAGACAGAGGATAGAGGACAGAAGACAAGGGGACAAAGGACAGAGGATAGGGAACAGAGGACAGGGGACAGAGGACATATGACAGGACAGAGGATAGAGGATAGGGGACGGAGACAGAGGATAGAGGACAGAAGACAGGGGACAAAGGACAGAGGATAGGGAACAGAGGACAGGGGACAGAGGACATATGACAGAGGATAGAGGATGGAGACAGAGGATAGAGGACGGGGACAGAGGATAGAGGATAGAGGACAGGGGACAGAGGATAGAGGATACAGGACAGGGGACAGAGGACAGAAGACAGAGGATAGAGGACGGGGACAGAGGATAGAGGACAGGGGACAGAGGATAGAGGACAGGGGACAGAGGACAGAGGATAGAGGACAGGGGACAGAGGATAGAGGATAGAGGGCAGGGGACAGAGGACAGAAGACAAAGGACAGGGGACAGAGGAGAGATGACTGGGGACAGGGGACAGAGGACATATGACAGAGGACAGAGGACAAAGGACAGGGGACAGAGGAGAGATGACTGGGGACAGGGGACAGAGGACATATGACAGAGGACAGAGGATAGAGGACGGAGACAGAGGATAGAGGACAGAAGACAAGGGGACAAAGGACAGAGGATAGGGAACAGAGAACAGGGGACAGAGGACATATGACAGAGGACAGAGGATAGAGGATGGAGACAGAGGATAGAGGACAGAAGACAGGGGACAAAGGACAGAGGATAGGGAACAGAGGACAGAGGACTAAAGACAGGGGACAGAGGAGGACAGACAACTGACCTAGGACAGAGAACAGGGGACAGAGAACAGGGGACAGAGAACAGGGGATAGAGGATGGAGGATATAGGACAGAAGACAGAGGACAAAGGACAGAGTATTCTGTTTCTTTAGATAGGTTTTACTTTATAGAATTGATGATGTCATTACTTTGATGACATCACTTCTTTAACATTTTGCAGGCGTGTGGTTATTCTTTTATTTTTCATTATTTTTTTCCAATTACTGTTTAATGTTTAATGTATAACGAAGCAGAGCCACAGACCAGGAGCTCACGTGTTTTTTGTTCACCTCAGTTTTCTCTTCCCATCATCATCTGCTCAGTTTCATCCAGCATCATTTTCCTGTTTTGCCTTCACTGCACGTAAATTCGTTTTTAACCTTTGAGTATGGATAATAAACCCTCTGAACTGATCATTGGACCCTTTTGGATCTTTTGGACGTGTCAGAAAAAAGCAGAGCTTGTTGTTTAAAGCCAGCTGCAACACCCGGTTATTTCCCTGTAAACTGTAGCATCAACACACCAAGTCAAGTTCCCTGTTAGTGCAAATCTACTCAGCAATAAAACCTGATTCTGGTCCTGAAACTGTTGAAGTGTTGGTGAGTGCTTCCCTCTCAGACGTCTCTCTGTGAGGAAACTAAAGTCTGAGGTTTTGATCTGCTGCTCTGACCTTTCACTGTTATTCTCTCTGTCTCTGTTTGGATCGTCTGAGCTGCAGGTTTGAGCCTGAGGAAGGTGTCACACCGATAAAGACGAGTTCAGAGTAGTTTTAGTTTGATCAAAGATCACCCTGCAGCACAAACCAACACCTGCATGCTTCAGCTTCTTTACACCTAACGCAGGTCCAGGTGAACATCAAGTCTCTAAAGTTGGATCAAACTTCTGTCTGATGACCCCCTGACCTCCTCCTCCTCCTCTCTCAGAGTCTTTCCTTCCTGTCGTCGCTGATTCGCCGTGTGAAGCTTTAATCTGCGGCGCTCTGTTTGCGTCTTCATCCACGCTCTGTTTTGACGTCTGGATGAGTGTGGGCGTGCAGAGAGCAGGATGCATGTGTGCTTATTCCCAGATGGGCTGTGAACATCATGTGCACGCTCATATTTCTCTCTGTACCCTCAGTGTTGGTTTAGTGCTGAGATAAATGAGCTCTGCACCGCCCTGCGTGTGTGTTTCCATCAGGTGTGTGAACACAGCGAGCGGCGAGCAGCGAGCAGCGCCTGACCTAAATCCTCCCTCACACTAATAGGATCTGTGTGTGTGTGTGTGTGAGACACTGGAGACTTAAACCTGACGACGACCACAGAGAGTGTGACCCTCAGTGTTTGTGTGTGTGTGTGTGTGTGTGTGTGTGTGTGTGTGTGTGGAGTACCTCTCTTTCCTGGTCGTACGCCGGGGTCGGACACGGGGCTGGCCCTCCCGTTGGACAGCTCTGATCTGATCATGCCGGCCTGTCCTCCATCCCGCTTGGACTCTTTCTTTATCTCCTGCAGAGACAGAGAGAAAGGAGCAGGTGAGGAGGAGGAGCAGGAGGAGCAGGAGGAGGAGGAGGAGGAGGTGACAGAAACGGAAGTAGGGCAAGAGAGTGTCGACAAAACCTGTGCGCAACCAAAACATGAAACTGGATCGCCTCTTTGACCTGAAGTTTTCTGATCTTCCTGGCGGGCCTCAAACACCAAGGTCTGCCCATAGCTCCGCCTCCAGAAGGCCAGCCAATCAGAGTGAAGCCTCAAACAAAGTATTCAAGCATCCCTTGACTTCCCACTTTTTGGTTCCCTTCTGTTGGGGTCAAAAACACCTATTCAACCCCAGGAGGTGGAGCTAGAAACACTGCTGTCTGCTGATTAGTGGAAATAATCATCACTTCCTGTATGACAGCCGTAATAAGGAACAACACAAAACCCTGACATGTTTAAATCTACAATCCACTTCCTGTAGTGAACTTCCAGTTTGTTTGAAAACTGTGTCGCGTTTTTACTTCTTTGTTGGATTTATTACCTGCAACTATTAGCATCCAGCTCACACGCCGTCCAAGAAGGGCATGGTTGGCTGTGGAAACACAAACAAGATCAGGGTTTACTGATCCATACCATACCAAACTGGACTGATCCGTACCGTACCAAACTAGACTGATCCAAACCATACCAAACTAGACTGATCTGTACCATACCAAACTAGACTGATCTGTACCATACAAAACCGGACTGATCTGTACCGTACCAAACTAGACTGATCTGTATCATACCAAACTAGACTGATCTGTATCATACCAAACTAGACTGATCTGTACCGAAACAAACTAGACTGATCCATACCATACCAAACTGGACTGATCCGTACCGTACCAAACTAGACTGATCTGTACCATACCAAACTAGACTGATCTGTACCATACAAAACCGGACTGATCTGTACAGTACCAAACTAGACTGATCTGTACCATACAAAACCGGACTGATCTGTACAGTACCAAACTAGACTGATCTGTACCAAACCAAACTAGACTGATCTGTACCATACCAAACTAGACTAATCTGTACCGTACCAAACTAGACTGATCCGTACCGTACCAAACTAGACTAATCTGTACCGTACCAAACTAGACTGATCTGTACCGTACCAAACTGGACTGATCCATACCATACAAAACCGGACTGATCTGTACCGTACCAAACTGGACTGATCCATACCATACAAAACCGGACTGATCTGTACCTGCCAAACTAGACTGATCCATACCATACAAAACTGGACTGATCCATACCGTACCAAACTGGACTGATCTGTACCTTACCAAACTAGACTGATCTGTACCGTTCCTAACTAGACTGATCTGTACCGTACCAAACTGAACTGATCCGTACTGTACCAAACTAGACTGATCCGTATTGTACCCAACCGGACTGATCTGTACCGTACCAAACTAGACTCATCTGTACCCTACCAAACTAAACTGATCTGTACCATACCAAACTAGACTGATCTGTACCACACCAAACTAGACTGATCCATACCATACAAAACCGGACTGATTCATACCGTACTAAACCGGACTGATCTGTACTGTACCAAACTAGACTGATCTGTACCGTTCCTAACTAGACTGATCCTTACTGTACCAAACTGAACTGATCCGTACAGTACCAAACTAGACTGATCCATACCATACCAATCTGGACTGATCCGTACCGTACCAAACTAGACTGATCTGTACCGTACCAAACTGGACTGATGTGTACCGTACCACTTGGTGGAAATTTGTGTAAAACACCAGGGAAAGAAAAACCAGGCTCAGTGTGACCTGGGATGACACACAGGATGTGAAACCAGAGCCTAAAACGAGTCAAACCTGAACAATAACAACAAATAATCATGATTTGAAGACGTGCATGATGATGTTTTCCTCCATGTGACCACGGCGCGGTTTGATGAAGTTTTAAAATGATTATATGTGATTTCTTCCTGGTGATCCTGACTCTTCACTTGAAGACAAACCAGAGCTCTGACAAACACACACAGGAAATATCTTCCTCCTCCTCCTCCTCCTCTTGCTCCTACTGCTCCTCCTCTCTGTCCACATGACTCGCTGTCACTTGAATGAAGCATCACAAGACGCCATGCGAAACTGATCAAGAGCAGCACGGGGGGTGGGGTGGGGGGCTCGACCAGCTGACGACGAGCAGGGCGACGTCCTGGAACAGAGAAAGACGCACATGGAGCGGCTCGCCATGACGCTTCACATCCCTCTCCTACATTCATCATGACACTGTTTCATAACCTCGGCCTGTGGCGAATGCGGCCCAGTGAAGCAGACGGACCCAGGCACACTGACTCACAGACTCCAGCCCCTCACACACACACACACATACACACACACACACACACACACACACACACACACACACACACACACACTCTGGTTGTGTTTGGCCTGGTGCGGTGTGAAAGCCTTAATGAGCCTCTGAGATCCAAAAATACACGTGAGGAGGATGTTTCCTAGACGACAGCAGAGGACCATCTCAGGCGAGGACCTGGTTTCTCTAAGACCAGGTCCAGGAGCTCTCTGTCACAAAGATCAGCTCTGGTCTGATGATGTTTCACCAAAGACTCCACATCCAGCAGAGAAGATTCACAGCCTCTGAAGCTGAGGAGAAAATCTGACTCTGATAACAGGAAGTGACAGATTAACCCTGGAGGACAGAACAGGAAGTGCATCCCTGAACCAAAACATCAAGACTGAATAAAACAGTCCTACTTTATTTATGATGCATATTTAAAAAACACTAGAGAGGGGTGGAGCTGCTTTTCAGGCTTTAAGTCAGACTCAGTTCAAGTTTATTTTTCTCCTTCCTGTGTTTTAGAAACTCTTATTTCAGCTGCTGTCTCTTTAAGGCTCCTCCCACAGCCCCCTTCACTCTGATTGGCCAGTTCTCTGGAGGTCTGTCAGGGGGCGGAGCTATAGGCAGACCTTGATGTTTGAAGCCCGCTGCCCCTCTAACATGACATGAACCAGTTAGAAGATCCTCATGTGATGACATCATCATTTCAGGAAGTCTCGTTAAGATTTCGTCAGAATCTTGTGAAGACCCAATTATGATCATAGACTGTAAAAAAAATGGACGTCCGCTTACTCAAAGTGAGGTCTCCACAAAAACTGCTCCCCCTGGTGGCTGGCTGCAGTATAGGTAAAAAAAAATCCATCTCCCCAGTCATTCCAGATGGGCTGTGGTCAAACTTTAAAAAAAAAATTAATCCACCTGGTAGAAATGTTTCTCACGTCTGATTGTTGTGGTGATTTGAAGATATCATTTGGCTGTCTTGTATACAAGTCCTCTTTTTTCTGAAAAAGTTTTGTTTTCTTTAGTTATACGAGGTTAAAAACGAGGTTTTGCGTAACGTTTAATGATGATTGACAGCTGACGTTCTCGTGTATTCTTTGGGGGGATTGTAAAATATGTCAGGAGGTAGAGTCAGGAAGTGATTAGACTCTCGAAAGAAAAAAAAACAATATCATTTTTGTCACCCAGCAGTTTGGCTTCAAAACTGTACAATGATAAATGGCAGAGCCACGTTGTCCACTCTTGTACAGTCTATGGTTATGATCTGATGTAGTTGTCTTGACGATCTCATGAACATCTCAAGGTTTATGTGTCTGTAATTGGCAAGAATGCAGAGAGAAAAGACCTTTTTTGATCATGTTCATGGCCACCCGGTAAAACAGAAATCTATCATGAAAATTTTCTTCTTTTTTTTTGAAGATTTTTATATTTTCAGAACATTTTATTCCAGTCTTGAAAATAATGAAAGAATCAGGAATGTCAGATATTTATCTTGTGAACTCCATAAAGTGAAGACAGAAAAAGAAAAACCTCTAAAGTTTTGAGGAGTTGTGTTGTGAAACATCCTCCTCGACCTTGCAGGGCTGATATTTGTTAAGATTGATTCCTCTGAATGAAGCCTTGAATCTTCTTTCCTCTCAGCCAAACACCTGAGGAGAGGATCTGGATCCCCCTTAGACCAGGACCCCTCCCTCTCTGAATCTTATTTTTCAGACCTGCTGGAGCGAGACGCTCGCTGTGACCTGAAAACCATCCTGAATTACTCATTAGACACACTGATTACAGAGCCAGCGCCTGACTCCACGGACATTAATTAGTTAGGATTACATTACTAATAGAAATTAGCTTCACTTAGCTTAGCTTCCTCAGAGGTGCCTTTGGATAAACTCAAAGCTTCTCTGAAAACCAGTTTACCACAAAGTCCAAACTTTAAACCAGAGTCAGGACTGATGCACATCTTTAAAAATATATTATAATATATTAAAAATATTCTTTAAAACAGTTTAAAAGTTGAATTAAGCTAAAATGTTAAAATAGAAATAAGACTGTAAGTAGATAAAATGAATAAAATAGAATAAAAAGAAATGAGGAAATGAAAAATTAAACTAAATAAAGAAGATTAGAGCTGCAGAATATCAAAGCAGAGCATCAGCCAATCAGCACGCTGATCATGAACCAGCGCTCTGTTTGCTAACGGCTCCCTCAGGTTCAGGGCTCTTCCTTGTTTTGTGAGTTAATGGTTTATTTCTTGTTTGCCTTCCTCTGTTTGTGGTTTCGAGAGCCACCGAGGAGTGAAAGTGTAAAAAAATCAGGAAGAAGAGAAACTGGATTCTGCAGTGAGAGTGAGAAACAAAGAGCGAAACTCTGCATGCCGTCACGTCCTGGAAACAGAAGCATTCACGCTCGCTCCGAGGCGTGCACGGCCTCACAGAGCGTCTGCAGAGGAACCAGAAACACTTTGAACTCTGGAGACTCCACCACGCACGAGGAAACCTGCACAGCGGCCTCCTGCAGCTCCCGCCGCCGCCGCTGCAGCGTCCTGAGAGGAGCTGTTTGTCTTCCTGCTGCATGGAAAGTGTTTCCCTGAGCCATCTGCTCCCCATCCAGGCTGCTGGGTGTAAATAATTCATCGATCTGAGTTTGGAGACTAATGATCGCACGGTTAAGCAGAAGGAATCGGGCGGACTCAGCTGTTCCTGGAGGCGTTTGGCGTCTTCTTGGAGCGCGTTCATGGTTTAATGTGAAGGTAGCTCAGAGGAAACACAGCTGAGAAGAGGAAGACGACGTGATTCATCATATCAGGGCAGGAAACACCTGCATACTGTACGCTGTGTGTGTGTGAGTGTGTGTGAGAGAAACTCTGCTGTTGACACCGCACAGCGCTAACGCTACACACCGCTCTGTGCGTCCCCCGTCAGCTGACCTCTGACCTCCTCCCCGAGTCACAGATAAAACCGAACAAAGCAGCCTGGACGCTGGACGCTGGTCGGAGTTTGAAGCAGAGGAATAATCTGTAAATCAGCGAGGAGGAGGCAGAAAAAGGGGAAATAAAGACGGAGCTCAGCTTTTAGAAAAAGCTTGTGTAACGACAGAAATTTGATTTCCCCCACGTTTCATAAGCTGCTTCCTCATTGCTCAACATCCAGCTCCAGCTTCAGCACAAGTCGTCTTTCAAATGACAGCTGTGACGGCTGATAGATTAATCTGAGGATCGTTTCTAATCCCTGCTCTTATTATTCAGACCAAAAAATGACAAACTCAGGGAAATACTTCGCTACTTTTTGCTACTTTTCTCATTGTTACTGTCTGGTCGGCTCAGTTGTTCAACCTTGGGTCTAAAGCAGACGAAGTAAACCTCCAACGTGTATTTTCTGACTCAGACTGAATAAAAACCTCTTTCCTCAGCCGTGTGACTTAGTTTGAAACTTTTTGGATTATAAAAACACTGAAGTTTCCGGACAAACTGCTAAAAAGAGCTAACTTCTGCATCCTCCCTCAGACTCAGCTCCTAACAATATCCCCGTGTGGTCGCAGAGATGATGTTAAAGTCGTTTCAGAGGATTGAAGAAGTCTCTGAGGACTTCCCTGATCTGGAGACACGTCAGCAGATTTCTCATCAAACGACGATTCAAGAGGGTTTGAAGATGTCATAAAGTGTGAAGTCCGAGCCAACGCTTGGAGGCTAAGTCATGAACACGCCTGACCACACTAACACCAGGCTGACTGCACGCTCCTATCAATCCCCACACGCCATATTATATCATATGATCCTCCTCTGGTTCATGTTGGGCTGTGAAACCACAAACCTGTAGACTCCTGGCTCTGCTCATTATGTCCGTTTGTTGTTGTAGTCAAAATAAAAGCCATCTGCTGTGACACAATTTGTTTAATTTTGAAAGTCACTGAATGATTAAAATGGTTTCCATGCACGATTTCCTGTCACATCTCCAGCATCCAGCAAAATGATCAATGCTAAGCAATTGGCACTTGTCACTAAGGGACTGCCACAAGTCATGGAGGGATTCCCATTAAGGAAGTAAGTGAGTTGTTGATGAGCAATTGGCTTAGGTCTCTGAGGGATAGGCATGAGACACTTAAGGACTGACATGTGTCACTTAAGGATTGGCACAAGGGACTTAGGGATTGCCAAAAGTCACTGAGGGATTGGCACCTGTTATTGAGGGACAGGCCTATGACACTAAGGGATTGATATATGTCACTGAGGGATAGGCGTGAGTCACTGACGGATTGCCACAAGTTTCTTACAGATTTCCAAAAGTCAGTAAGGGATTTGCACAAGTCACTGAGGGATTGCCCAGAGTTATTGAGAGTGTCCTAGAGTTGTTAATAGGCAATTGGCTTGGGTCACTGAGGGACAGGCATGAGACACCAAGGAATTGCCATAAGTCACTGTGGGATTGGCATGAGTCACTTGGGGATTGCCACAAGTCACTAAAGGATTGTCACAGGGCACTGAGGGAAAGGCATGAGACACTAAGGGATTGCCACAAGTCACTAATGGATCAGCACAAGTCACTGTGGGATTGGCACAGGTCACTAAGGGAATTGCACAAGTCACTGAGGGATTGCGACAAGTCACTGAGGGACTGCTACAAGTCACTAATGGATCAGCACAAGTCACTGAGGGATTGCTACAAGTCACTGAGGGATTGCGACAAGTCACTGAGGGACTGCTACAAGTCACTAATGGATCAGCACAAGTCACTGAGGGATTGCTACAAGTCACTAAGGGATTTGCACAAGTCACTGAGGGATTGCTACAAGTCACTGAGGGATTGCTACAAGTCACTAATGGATCAGCACAAGTCACTAATGGATCAGCACAAGTCACTGAGGGATTGCTACAAGTCACTAAGGGATTTGCACAAGTCACTGAGGGATTGCTACAAGTCACTGAGGGATGGCTACAAGTCACTGAGGGATTGCTACAAGTCACTAATGGATCAGCACAAGTCACTAAGGGATTGCCCAGAGTTATTGAGAGTGTCCTAGAGTTGTTGATAGGCAATTGGCTTGGGTCACTGAAGGACAGACATGAGACACTAAGGGATTGCCACAAGTCACTAATGAATCAGCACAAGTCACTAAGGGGTTGGCACAGGTCACTAAGGGATTTGCACAAGTCACTGAGGGATTGCGACAAGTCACTGAGGGACTGCTACAAGTCACTAATGGATCAGCACAAGTCACTGAGGGATTGCTACAAGTCACTGAGGGATTGCGACAAGTCACTGAGGGACTGCTACAAGTCACTAATGGATCAGCACAAGTCACTGAGGGATTGCTACAAGTCACTGAGGGATTGCGACAAGTCACTGAGGGACTGCTACAAGTCACTAATGGATCAGCACAAGTCACTGAGGGATTGCTACAAGTCACTAATGGATCAGCACAAGTCACTGAGGGATTGCTACAAGTCACTGAGGGATTGCTACAAGTCACTGAGGGATTGCTACAAGTCACTAATGGATCAGCACAAGACACAAAGGGATTGCTACAAGTCACTAAGGGATTTGCACAAGTCACTAAGGGTTTTGCACAAGTCACTAAGGGATTGCTACAAGTCACTAAGGGATTTGCACAAGTCACTAAGGGTTTTGCACAAGTCACTGAGGGATTGGCGCAAAGTCACTGGGGGATTGCCAAAAGTCACTCGGGGACAGGCATGAGGCACTAAGAGATTGCCACAAGTCACTGAAGAGTTGTCACAGGTCACTGAGGGATTGCCACGAGTCATTGAGGGAGTTATTAAGTTATCGATAAGCAACTGGTTTCAGTCACTGAGGGACTGGCACAAGTCACTTAGGGATTGGCATCTGTCTTTGAGAGACTGGCACAGGTCACTGAAGGACAGGCATGAGACACTAAAAGATTGACATGTGTCACTAAGAGATTGCTAGTAACCACTAAGGGATTGCCACAAATCACAGGGATTGGCACGAGTCATTGAGGGATTATCATGTGTCACTGAGGGATTGCCACAAGTCACTGAGGGATAGGCACAAGTCACCGATTGATTGGCATGAGTGATTAAGGGACAGGCATGAGACACTTAGAGAATGGCATTACTCACAATGTGATTGCCACAAGTCACTTAGGACGTGGTCACACCAGCAAACTGTGCGGTGCTTAAGCACGCTTCAGCCCTAAAGCACGTTTGGAATGGTCAGTGTGACCGCAACCGTGCGGTGCTTGAGCACGATTCATGTGTTTGCTGTGGCACGCTTCGGAGAGGTGGGCTTCGGCTTGGTTTACTTCATACAGGATCTCAAGCAACAGTCTCACGTCCTGAGAGTGAAGCTGATACTGAAGGGTTATAAACTGCAGTTCCTCAGGTGTCCACTTGAGGCAGAAGCACCAGAAAGCAGATACACACCCATTCAAACTTAATGCTAGATGTTACAGTCACTATGTTCATATGTCGCAGAGGTTAAATGAATACTGTAACACAGGCTCCAACACTGCCACCTGTGGTCACTCTGAGAACTGCAGCCTGGACTGCACAGTAAATATAGTCTTTAATAAACGCTCCAGTGAGACGCTCTGATGATCCATCTGTTGTTTCTCGATGATATCTGAGCATCAGCTGCTTTTAAATCTCAGATTAGCAGCTTGTTAGCCGCGGCTAATCCTGCTCAAATTACCACTCTGAGGGTTTAAAACTCAGAAACAGGGAAAATAAATGTGTGTGTGTGTGTGTGTGTGTGTGTGTGTGTGAGTGTGTGTGTGTATGAGAGAGACCTTCACCTCACGTTAGTTATCTGTGTGTGGGGTCAGCTGTGACGGGGGGGCTGTGTGCATACCATCACTTCCTGTTCCTGGCTTGAGACCTGCCTGACCAACATCCCCCGCTTCCTACACACACACACACACACACACACACACACACACACACACACACACACACACACACACACACACACACACCAGCATTACTAAGCTTAATGTCACTGATTCCCATAACCGCAGTCTTGTGACAGACCAGTCTGGTATTACTGCATTACTCACAGCCTCCCCCTGCTTCTCACACACACACACACACACACACACACACACACACTCACACACACACACATCATCACAGGCCCATTGTCCGGCTCCCTGACGCTGAATGAGCGCTGTGGCGGTCGGTCAGCACAAATAAAGCCTCTCTGCACAGTCACAGCTGACAATAGACGCACTTCTTCAGCACATGTCGCTCTGTCTCTACTTCCCCTCGCCGTACAGTAAGCCACACACTTCCTCCTCCTCCTCGTCATCACCACAAACACACACACCGCTCCTCTACACCTCACAGGCTCCAGCTGACTCTTCTTCATTCCCACGCCTACAGAGATACTCTCCTGTGAGCCAGCTGCATGATGGGATTGGAAACAGATCCATCAGACGGAAACTTCTCCATCAACAGCTCACAGAAGAGGCTCAAAGTATGAACAATCATCTGGGTTTAAAATCTGAGGAAGATAATCCTAATCTCCCTCAGATTAAAGAAGTAAAACAGCAGAAAGTGACTCAGAGAAGTCAGAGTCGTACCAGCGTCTCTGCAGCTTCCTGCTCCTCACAGCCTGGCGTGGAGGTGTCAGCGTCTGAAGGTGTTAGGGTGGAGCCGTCACAGTTTAATGTGACTGAATCAACTCACGAGGAGCCTCCCCCACTGCACTCCATTCCTGCCAAAGTCACGACTGTTTGCTGTCCCCGGTCCACGGCGGAGCATCCAGATCCAAAGAGACAACAGACGAGTCCAGTCACAGACGGACGACTCGTCTGCTCAGCGTCTTCACGGCCAGTTTCAACAAAGAAGACATAAAAACATCAACAGTCTCTGACTCCTCTGTCACAGGATGTGTAACGCTTCGTCTTATGCCACTAAGTCTAAAATGTTTGCAGCGTTTCGGGATGAAACTGCACGGGGCACAAACACTTTAACAGCATCAGTGGATCACTGATCTTAACACGAGAAAAACTTTTCAACCAGCTGTTTCTGTGGGAATGCTAACACTTACAGCGCACAAAAGGAAGTGATAAAAGTTGGATAAGAATGAATCACATAAAGTATAAACGAATCCTGAGAAACATCAGAAGTTGACGAGCCGCCATTACTGTGGTGGACAAAGCCCCATAACCAGCAGACGTCTGAATGAAACAGAAACTGAAGTATTTTTGTTTTATCACATGGACAGAACAGGAATGCCCGAGTTTTTAATCTAAGTGAGGAGCACAGGGGCTGTGATACGGTGATCTTAGATCACACACAAATCATAGAACAGGCAGTAGTGCACATTCTATCTCTTTTTGTGTCAAATCATCGTTGTAGGTCGCCGCAGTCCCAGTGCAGAGCCCACGCAGGCAGCCAGACCCAGAACTCTATGAAAAATGCCAGGCAGCATCAAATTACAGGAAACTTAAAAAATTTCAAAAATTTGAAAAAATTTCCATAAAAAAAGTCTTAACAAATTTGCAAAAAAATAAAAATAAAAAATTGTTTTTGCAAATTCAAAAATGTGCAAAAATACGAAAAAATTTGCATTTTTTAAAATTTAAAATACTTTTTTAGTTTAATAAACTTGCAATTTTTTTAAAAACACCTGAATTTTGAAAAACACATATACATATTTTTTTGGGAAATTCTAATTTTTGCAAAAAAAATAAATAAATAAAATCAAAAATAAAATTGGAAAAACATTTCATTGATTTTGAATTATCGCAAGTTTGCAAAAATTTTAATTATTTTTGAAAGAATACTTGAAATTGATTACATAATTCAATACTTTGCTTAGCTCATCATTTTTGCTGTTTGCTAATGTCTTGCAATTATTTTGGAATTTTTTAATTTAAAAAATTTATTAGTTTAATTTGCAAAAAAAAAATAATTTTTAAATACCTGAATTTTGAAAACACATACATTATTATTTTGGAAATTTAAACATTTGTAAAAATATAAAATAAATGTAAAAAAAAAAAAAGATTTTAAAAAACAAAATTAAAAATTGCCATAATTTTTGAAATTTAAGAAGTTTGCAAAACATTTTTAAAATTTTGAAAGAATGCTTGAATTTGATTACATACGTTGATACTTTGCTTAGCTCAACATTTTTTGCTGTTTTGCTAATGTTTTGCAATTGTTTTGATTTCAATTTTTTTTTAGTTCAATAAATTTAAAAATTTTAAAAATAACTGAATTTCAAAAACACATAAATATTTATTTTGGAAACTGTAAAAAAAATTGCAAAAATAAAAAAATATGAATTATTAATTTAAAAAAATTAAAAATTGTCATCTTTTTCGAAATTTAAGAAGTTTGCAAAAATTTTTAAAAATTGAAAGAATGCTTGAATTTGATTACATACATTGGTATTTTCGCTTAAATCATCGTTTTTGTTGTTTGCTTGTGTCTTGCCACATATCAAGCCTGTATATTAATCCAGCACGTTGTCAGTTAAAAGAATCCATCCACACAGAATTAAAATCTGTATTTTCTTCCAGATTAGCCAATTTGTAGAAAATGCTTTTCTGCAGGTACAACATTTCCTTAGTGGCCTGTATGCCTCCTCTTAAATCTTCTGAGGCGACCTGACGAGCTGAGAGGTGAAAACATGTGCAAGCATCCAGTGACGTGCATGAACCAGCACACGCTAACATGCACAGGTTTGCTTTCCAGTAGTGTCTGTATGTTACCAAAGAAAGAAACAGAAAGAGAGAAGAGCTGCTGGCTGCAGACCCAGTCTGTGGGAGGTTTGTCTCAGCAGTAACCTAAACTCAGCTCAGTCTCACCCACTTCTCACTTTAACCCCAAACGCTCTCCGCTCTGTTCTCAGAGACATCAAACCCTCACCGGGGAACGATCTGTTTCCTTTTTCCATAAATAGCAGCAGAAAACACCCCGAGCACAGCAGCGCTGCAGTGACACACTCTGATCTGCATGTGTGCTGCGCTGCTATTTACAGACGGCCTGTTGTGGTTTCACCAAGACGCTGAGGAGGAGACGCCGAGGAGGAGACGCTGAGGAGGAGACAGAAGGAGGGAGGAGAGGATGATGGTTACTCACTCTGACAAAGTTATCAGGGAACAGCCCCCTGCGTCCGCCCAGCTCGCCCTCCCACCATCCTCCATCGTCTCGCCGTATGTTCACGATGATGTCGCCCACCGTCAGGCTCAACTCATCGTCCTGCTGAGCCTCATAGTCGAACTCCACCACGGCCTCCACTAGGAGAGAAACACAGACAGGGTCAGTTTGTGTTTGAGCAGCTTTATTTACTGACTCCAACAGGAAGTGAGAGAGGTAAACACACGCAGCAGATCCTCATCGACGTGTCGCTGTGATTAATCTGGCTCAGAGCTGAAACTGAACAGTTTGGATCATGTGCAGGTTATCAATACAACATGTTAGACGCTGAGAAACCTCTGTTTCAGGTTCCACTTTCAGAGAGGAAACCTGCTTTCACTGATTATAGCTCCATGAAATTCACCCAGAGCAGGAGCTAAAGTGATGCTAGCAGTCAGTGCATGGTGACGACGTCTTCACCACCTCCTGAGGCCAGAGTTACGTCCTTTAGTTTCCCAGCAGGTGGTCAACAACACTTCCTCTCATCCATCCCTACAGATGATTACATAACGCTCAGTGTCTTCACGCTCTCTGAGTCACATTAATCTGTTTCTACCTCAGCCTGACCACTCCTCCAGCCTCAGGGGATCTGGTTTGTGAAATACTCTTTACAGCCTGACAGAAAGCACTTCACCTGACGACCTGTCAACGAAGGAAAAGAGCAATCTCTGCGGTTTCTCTGTCCTGACTTCAACCTGCGATGGCACAAGAGCAAAGTCTTTCACAAGCCCGAGCTAAAAGCCAAAACTCATGAGAACAACCAGCAGAGAGGAAGAGCTGGATACGAGTGATAAACTGTCTTTATATTCTGTCATTAGAGGAGAAAGCCTCTGCATTAAGAGCTATTTTATATCCTTTTATATCACGGTCTGGGTGAATACTGGATTCTGATTGGCTGCAGGGCATTCGTTAAAAAGTATTGAAGAACACCAACAGCCTGATTGGTCTGAATTATTGTGCTAGCTCAAACGCTGGTTGGTAACCGTTCTACAGTTTCATTTATCAGACGATTTGTCCGAAGCGACGTACAACACAAGCAAGAATTTAGACAGGAGGAAAAACCTCATTAGTGCGACAAAGTGCTACAAGTTATTTGGCTGCAGGTGCTGCCATTAAGAGCAAGGAGAGTTTTTGCTTTGTTTTTTGTTTTATCTCCATGTAGAATAATGTTTCCAAAACTAACCACAGTTTGAGATTTCCAAAATGAAATTAAAGTGTTTTCAAAATTCAGGTATTTTTGAAAATTTGGCAATTTATTAAACTTTTTTTTTTTAATTAAAACAATTGCAAAAAAAATTAATTAAAAAATCGAGAAATAAGCAAACAGTAAACAATGATGAGCTAAGAAAAGTATCAATGTATCTATTCAAATTCAAGTCTTTGCAAACTCGTGAAATTTCAAAAATGATGAATATGTTGAATATTTAAAAAAATATGTTTTTATATTTTTTTTTTTAATTTTTGCCAATTTTTAAAGTTTCCAAAAAAATATGTTTATGTGTTTTTCAAAATTCAGGTGTTTTTGAAAATTTTTCAAAATTAAAAAAAAATTTAAATAAAAAAAATGTAAAAACTTCATTTTTGAATTTGCTAAATCAAATCAAATATTTGGCAAATTTATTAATTTAGACTTTTTTAATTAATTTCGCACATCTTTAAAAATGTTTAAGTTTCGTGAAATTTGCTGCTGCCTGGTGTTTTAATGTGTCCTTACATCTTCCACAGAGCTCTGCCTCAGTCTGGATTGGGACTTTGACGACCAATCAAATAGCTCATTGTTGACACGTCACATACTAAAACATTCAACATGGCTGACTGTGTTCGTGTCCCAGCACCTGGTTCTTAACGACAAAAGACGAAAAACCACAAAGATGAAGGCAACGTTTCGAGGAGATTGAATATAACGCCTCCAAATTTTTCACAATTTCCTGCCTAAGTGTTTCCTGAACAGATGAGTCTTCAGACATCTCTTAAAGTAGAAAGGGACTCTGTGGATCGTATAGAGTTAGGTAATTCATTCACCATTTGGGAACAACAGAGGAGAAGAGTCTGGCTAGAGATTTGGAGCCGCGCTGGGCTGGGAGCACCTGGCGTCTTTCACAAGCAGAGCGTAGAGGACCAGAAGGAGGGTAGACCTGGATCAGGGACCCCAGGTAGGCTGGAGCTGTTCTTGTTAATGTTTTATAAGCCAGAAGAAGGGCTTTGGATTTGATTGGCTGAATAAAAGTTACACTAAAATAAAAGAACAAACTTGGTGGAAACAACTTCACAGAAACAAGGATTAGCGAGGTAACAATCACCTTTCAATGAAACTCCTCACAACAGTCACATCAAGCAACATAAAGGGTCATCACCTTTAAATCTACGTGCAGGAAGTGTTGATTATTATGAAAAACCTGAGACAAAGAAAAACCATCAAAGTTAAAGATGAGGAGCTTCAGGCTGATCGAGTCTGTTTCCAGTAACGCTTCATGTTAACACGCCTCCTCTCACATGTTCACCAACACCTCGTGACGGCCTGTGCAGCTGATAATACGGCTAAAAATGTACTGAATGTGTCACATCACACACTGGGTCACTTTCTTTCACTTAAACCTTCACACACACACACACTGATATATGTAAACACACACACACACACACACACACACACATGGAGGCCTGATCCTGCTGAATGAGGGGAAGAGAGGGGGAGTTACTGGACTGCTATGACTCACACATGTTGGCTCCTTCCCCATAAAGACCCCCTCCACACACACTCACACACACACACACACACACACACACACACACACACACACACACACACACACACACACACACACACACACACACACACACACACACACACACACACACACACACACATAAAATTTAACATGTTTCAACACATTTAATGCAGCAACAAGCGAAACCCCCAAATGAAGATCCACTGGATGAAATCCACGGCCCGAGTTGGGAAAGCAGCTGTAAAAGTGGAAGGTCAGAGCGTCTCTGAGAGTTTACATCACAGAGGAAGAGGAGGAGGAAGAGGAGGAGGAGGAGGAGGAGGAGGTTTCCACACTGCATCAGTAGAAAGCAGACAAAGCAGATGAGCACGGTCCAAGTTGGCCTGCTGCTCAGATGGAGAGGATCTGATCCTGGCTCCAGATAACTGCAGAGATTACCCGCAGATGAGACAGCGACGTGGCACAGAGACGATCTGCTCTTCCTCTTTCTGCGCTCGGCCTGTGGCGCTCATGGGGAAGCTGCAGACCCAGTGGAAGCAGAAAGGTTTCAGTAAGAGGAAGTGTGTGTGGGGCAGTGATCGCTGGTCGTCCTGCAAACAGCATCAAGGCTGAGTCCTCCCACCACACACACACACACACACACACACACACACACACACACACACACACACACGGTGCTGAGGAAGGCGACAGCTTGGGCTCTGAACAGGACATCACGGCGTGCAGAGAGGAGTGCAGCCTCTCAGTGACACAGAGTTCAGTCTGAATGTGATTCACGTGCTAACGACCCCATGCAGAAATCCAACGCTCTGCACAGAAACCATCCAGCATCGAGCCTCAAACTGCAAAACCAACGACTGACACTTCCTCAAAAATCCCTCATCAGCCTCATTTCAACTTTTTATAAACGCTAAAACAGGAAACTTGACTTTATTCGAGGAGCTGTGAGACAGATAAGTGTTTTTATCAGGGGTTAGACGGCGAACAGTGTCACGCTAAGCTCCAAGAAGCTTGTTAGCCTCTTTTAGCTCATTAGCTGCATGTTTCTGTCACCATTAAACCACAAACTTCTGTTTTCAAGAGATAAAAAGTTCACTTCAGCTTCTCTGTGCTGCGTTAACCGAGCTCCAGAGCTAATGAGCAGAGAACCAGCGCCCAACAAGCTGTGCTAACAAGCAGAAACTAGCTTAGAGCGTAAATAAGCTCTGCAAATGAGGAATCAGTCGTTTGGTATTAAAAGGAGCTAGTTTGTGAAGTGTTGGGTTCATGATTTTGTTTTCTTATTGGTGAAATAGAGTGGGGCTTTTATTTTGAAGGCTGGGTTTGGTGTAGCTAATGTAGCTATTGCAGGAAATGTGATAAAAACAATGCTAGCAGGTATTAGCTGCGAGAGCGATGTCTGAGGTGAACAAATCGACAGGATAGCGTCCTGCTAAGCTGGAAACAAGGTGCTTATTTCATTGCTTTTGTGCTGTTTGATATTAATTTTTGATGCCAACAAGTAGCTTCTCGTTAGCTCCGTGTCTGGTGACGTCAGCTGAGCTAGTTTTGTTGGATTGTTTGGTATCCTAAATGTTTTCTTAGCTCATGGAGTGTGTAAACTGAAGTGTTTGTATTCATCTTGCAGGGTTTGTACACTGCGCCTTTAAGTGGTTAAATGTAGAAACAGTTTAGCTCCACACTTTGAAGACAATGAAGACTTTGAATGACACCTGCTGAGAGTAAAAACCACGGTCTTAGCTGGAGATGCTACAAGCTCGGATTTGAAAAAGAAAGAGTAACTTTTTTTACCTTAAAGAGGGGTACTGCACTTTTCTGCTCCCTTGGTATCTTGTCTTGATTCACAACTTTAAAAAATCTGTTTTTCTCTCCCTGGTGTTTTAGAAAACCCCTTTTTCAGCCTCTGTCTGAAGCACTGTCTCTTTAAGGCTCCCCTTCACTCTGATCGGTTAGCGCTCTGGAGGTGGACCTACTGGCTGACCTTGATGTTTGAGGCACCGCCCACCAGCAAGAACATTCATATGTGGTCACCTGATTATCCTGTAAAGATGTGGTAAACTTGGGTCCATTTACATTTGTCTGGGTGTTTTTTAAAGTGCACTGCCCCTTTAAAATCAGCAAACAAGCTAATACAAATAACACATGGTACATCTTTATTAACTCACAAGCTCATTTTCTTACTTTTCATCTTTTTAGCCTTACAGCTAACTATGATAAGGCATAGCATCATTAGCTTTCCATTAGCTAGCTAAGTGTAGAAGTAACTTGGCCAAAACTAAGCTAGGTTTAGCTTCTCAGTGACTCAGACGACATTATTTACAGGAATGTGTCCAGCTAGGTCGGTTTAAACTTAAATACATTTATTTAATTTAATATTTGGGAAATATTCTTTGATAATTTGGAGAAACACAAAACTTAACCAAAGCTGGAAGAACTGAAATGGGAGCTAAAATGCAAAAACATAATTTTAACTTTATTTTATGCTTTTAGGAGACGACTTGGTAGGAGAAACAGCATGCTAATTTATAATAATAATAATAATAATAATAATAATAATAATAATAATAATAATAATAATAATCATAATCATAATAAATAAATAATATTAGTAATAATAATAATAATAATAATAATAATAATAATAATAATAATAATAATAAAAATAATAATAAAACAATTAAATTAATAATGATAGTAATAATAATAATAATAATAATAATAATAATAATAATAATAATAATAATGATAATTTGATGAAAATAATAATAATAATATAACAACAGTAATACTAATAATAATACTTGTAATGATAAATAATAATAGTGAGATACAGCTCTGCTCTCTCATGTTGGTTGTGATGCTCTTTGAGTTCAAGGCTAAAAACGACCGTCACAAGGCCTCAAGAAGACAAGACACTGAATGTTTGAAAGCCTGCAGACAAAACAAAACTCCCACGCACACTCACTCACACACACTCACACACACCCAGACCAACAGTCACACACAGTGAGCCAGCGTCCCCTGAGAACAGCTGCAGCGATAAGGAGGACGCTAACACACAGACACAGTGAACTCTGCAGGGCCATGAGGGTCGGGCTGGACCTGGTTTGGTTGTGGTCGTATCTCAGTCTGTGGCTGATGATGTCAGGAACAGCTGCAGGTCTGTGTGTGTGTGTGTGTGTGTGTGTGTGTGTGTGTGTGTGTGTGTGTGTGTGTGTGTGTGTGTGTGTGTGTGTGTGTGTGTGTGTGAAACAGTCAGGCTGGAGCGCAGCCCGATGGAAGTCAAAGCCTCCCACTCCAACTGTGGATCAGATCACACACTTCAGCACATTCTCCCACATTAAAGGGCGATTACAACTATTCTCTGCTCTTCCACCAACCACTCTCCCATCACCTGCTGCTGGCTCATTTATACTCCTTTAACTCTGCGTCACAAAATCCACTTTAGAGCAGAAATGACGACAGCACGGCAGAAGCAAAAATAAGATTTAAAGTTCTCACTTCCTGTTGCAGGAGTCAGAACGTCTTATTTAACAACACTGTGCTTCACATTTCAGTTACGTCCTGATGTAGTGGTGCAATATTCATCCAACTTAATGATTCATTAAACCACCACCGCACATAAACAGAGTCTGGGGACCCTGGCGGTCTCTGATGCTGCTCCTCAGTAATCCAGCCTGGGCGGCGGCGAGTGTGAGTGTTTCCCTGAGGACAGCTGTGTATGGTTTGTTTACGTGCAGCAGAGGCAGATGTCCAGGAGAAACATGCAGCAACTGGGACAGAAAAGGTAACGCTGGGAAGAGCTGCAGCTCCTTATGAGTTTGTGAAACATTTAGACTTTAGAGTATAAATCACAGTGGCGTGCACAGATGTTTTAGGCCCCAAACAGCTCATTCTGGCCACCAAAAAGAGCGCTAAGTTTTTCAGGGCTCTTTCGACAAGTTTCCCATGTTTCAAGCAGCAAAACGAGCAGTTAGTTGAGTTTTGACCATGAGGGCACTTTAGCGTGCGTTCGTCTCACAGGAGGAAACTTATTCTGACACTTAGTGCAGGTTTTGTGTCCCAGGAGGGCACCTAAGCGTGCATTTCATTCTAGTGTGTTTTGGCTCGCAGGGGCACTTCAGCTAACACTTTAGCTCCCAAGCTAACATTTAAGAGTGCATTTTGGCCCACAAGAGGGCCCTTCAGTTCAGGTTTTAGATCCAAGGTGGACACTTTAGCGTGCATCCAGCTTCCAAGAGCGCACTTTAGGCTGCAATCGGCCCCAAGAAGGCACTTGAGTACAGATTTGTCTCCCAAGCAGACATTTAAGGGTGCCTTTTGGCGTCTAAGAGGGCACTTTAGCGCATTTTGGCTCCCAATAAGACACTTCGATACATGGTTTGGATCCCAGGAGGGCAGTTTAGCACATGTTAGACATTAGTGTGTGCTTTCCCTCCAAAGAGGGCTGTTTGGTTGGTATCTGGCTCTCAACTGGCTCTCGACCCTAGCATTGGTTTGGCCCCAAAGAAGACACTTTCCTACAGCAATTGTGTCCCAAAAGAACCCAATAGCGTGCATTTTATTCTAGTGTGTGTTTTGGTTACCAAAGGGCACTACGGCACACATTTTGCGGGCATTAAAGTCTGCATTTTGGCCCCTCAAGAGGGCACTTTGGTACGGGTTTTGGATCCCAGGGGGGCAGTTTAGCACGTGTTTGACTTTACTGTGTGTTTTGGCTCCAAAAGGGGCTATCTGGCTCTCAAGCGAGGAGGCTAGCACCTGCTCTGGCCCCAAAGATAACACTTCAGCGTGCATCTTATTCTCCCAAAAGGGCACTAAAGTGTGCATTTTAGCTTCAAAGAAGAAACTTTAGCCTACAGTCAACCCCCAAAAAAGTCACTTCAGTGTGTATTTGGCTCCAAAGTGGCCATTTAAGTGCGCTTTTTGGCCTCAAAGAGGACACTTTAGCCCATTTTTGCGCTCAATTGGACACTTATTCTGCCTACTGGCTTCCAAGAAGCAATTTAGTTGAGGTTTTGGATCCCAGGAGTTCAGTTTAGCCCAGGTTCGACTTGAGTGTGTGTTTTGGCTCCAAAGAGGACTCTATTATTGTTGGTATCTGGCTCTGAAGTGGGGACTCCAGCATCTGTTTTGGCCCCCAAGAGGACACTTTAGCCTGCATTTGATTTTATTTTGAGCTTTGACAACCAAGTGCACACTTTGGCACACACTTTGTCTCCCAAGCTGACATTTAAGCATGCATTTTGGCCCCCAAAAAGGCACTTTAGCGTGCATTTTAGCTCCTAAGAGGACATTTTAGTACAGGATTTAGATCATAGGGGGGTAATTTAGCGTCCATTTAGCTTCCAAGAGGATACTTTAGCCTGCAGTCTGCATCCAAAATAGCACTTTTATGTTTATTTGGCCCAAAGAGAGCACTTTAGTTCAGGTTTTGAATCCAAGGAGAGACACTTTAGCCAACATTCAGCTTTCAAGAAGGCACTTTAGTATGGATTTCCTTCCCTGGCGGGTAATAAGGCGTGCGTTTTGGCTTTCAAGACGGCACGTTAGCGCATTTTGGCCTCCCAATAAGACACTTCAATACAAGGTTTAGATCCCAGGAGGGCATTTTAGCCCCTGTTTGACTTTAGTTTGTGTTTTGGCTCCAAAGAGGACTCTATTACTGTTGGTATCTGGCTCTAAAGTGGGCACTCTAGTATCTGTTTTGGCCTTCAAGAGGAGAATTTAGCGTGCATTTGACTTAATTGTGAGTTTTGACAACCAAGTGGACACTTTGACACACACTTTGTCTCACAAAAATGCATAAAAGCATACATTTTGGCCCCCCAAAGTGCACTTTAGCTCCAAAGAGGACATCTTAGCACAGGTTTTGGATCCTGGGAGGGCAAATTAGCATGCCTCTAGCTTCCAAGAGGATACTTTAGCCTGCAGTCGGCCTCCAAAGAGTCACTTTAATGTGTATTTGGCTCCAAAGTGGGCATTTAAGCTTGCATTTTGGCCTCAAAGAGGACACTTTACTTCAAGTTTTGGATCCAAGGAGGGACAATTTAGCGGTCTTTCAGCTTTCAAGAGGGCACTTCAGGCTGCAAGTAACCCCCAAGAAAGCACTTTAGACTGGATTTGATTGTAAAGTGGGCATTTAAACCTGCTCTCTGGCCTCCAAGAGGGCACGTTAGCGCATTTTGTCTCTGAATAAGAGACGTCGATACAAGGTTTTGGATCCCAAGGAGGCAGTTTAGCCCCAGTTAGACTTTAGTGTGTGTTTTGGCTCCAAAGAGAGCTCTATTGTTGATATTTGGCTCTCAAGTGGGGAATCTAGCATCTGTTTTGGCCCCAAAGAAAACACTTTAGTGTGCATTTGATTTCAGTGTGAGTTTTGAAGACCAAGCAGACACTTTGGCACACACTCTGTCTCCCAAATGAGCATTTAAGCATGCATTTTGGCTCCCAAAAACGGCACATTAGCATGCATTTAGCTTTCAAGCGGGCATTTAAGTGTGTGATATGGCCTCGAAGAAGGCACTTTAGTTCATTTTGGCTCCCAATCAGATATTATTATTCTGTGTATTGGCTCCAAAGCGGGCACTTTAGTACAGGTTTAGGATCCCAGGAGGTCAATTTAGCCCAGGTTTGACTGAACTGTGTGTTTTGACTCTGACAAGGGCTCTATTGTTGGTTTTTGGCCCCTAAGAGGACACATTAGCATGCATTTTGGCCCCTGAGGAGACGCTTTAATAAATGTTTTGTGTCCAAAGAGGACAGTTTAGCATGCATTTGATTTTAGTGTGATTTGTGGCTCTTTTGTGCACACTTTGGCTCCCAAGCAGGCATTTAAACGTGTTTTGGCCCCAATGAGGACACTTTAGCGATTTTGTCTCTCAAGTGGACACTGAAGCACAGGCTTTGTATTTCAGGATAATTTAGCGTGCATTCAGCTTCCAAGAGGGTGCTTCGGCCTGCAATTGGCCCTGAAGAAGACACTTTAGTGCATTTTGGCTCCCATTAGGACACTTATTCGTCAGTATGGCTCCCTAAAGGAAACTTAAGTACAGGTTTTGGACCCCAGGAGGACAGTTTAGCACATGTTTGACCTTAGTGTGTGTTTTGACTCCAAAGTGGGCCCTGTGGGTAGTATTTGGCCCTCAAGTAGAGACTCTAGCATCGGTTTTGGCCCCAAAGAGGACACTTTAGTGCTGGTTTTGCCTCCCAAAAGGACACTTTAGAGCATGTTTTCCAACAATAGCCCCTCAACACACACACACCCTTGTGCACACCACCTACACAGCAGCTTTCAGTCAGCTGAGTTGGTGTCAGAGTCAGAGAGCACGGATAAAACGTCAGTGACAGGTAAAAGGAAGTGTGAGCCTCAGCGGACACCAGGAGACCATCAGCTGCATCCACTCCTCACTGATTGATCACTCGTGCAACCAAACCTGCAAACAATTAAACCCAGGCAGTGTGAGCAACAGCGCAGTGCTGTGGGAGAGCAGAGGAGGAGGAGGAGGAGGAGGAGGCGGTGGGAGGAGGAATGTCATGAGAGTCAGGCCTATTTCATCCACACAGCCCGGGAAGGGAGTCCAACACGGAGCGAGCAGCACAATGGGCAGAAACACACACTCACACACACACACACACACACACACACACACACACTCAATGTAAACGTGTCAACATCTGCAACCCATCAATGTGACCCGCCGATTTCCTCAAAACGCACCCACACGACCGCGCTGCACTCACACATTCACACACACACACACACACACACACACACGCACACACACACACCCACTCTGATCTTGGACACAACGCTGAAGCCTGCGCGGTCACTTCCACACAGCTCGGTTATGTCTGAAGGGAGACGTCAGGGGAGGAGAGGAGAGGAGGAGAGAGGAGGAAGGAGCGGAGAGGAGAGGCTGAACCAGCGCGCATCTGGAGCGGGCGGTGATTCCTGCTCATCCAGATGCGCAGAGCGCTGGAGGCTATTTTTGGTCATTCTTCAGAGCAGAAGCGAAGAGAAGCGTCACATCTCACCCATTTATGTGTCCCGGTGTGCTGTGAGTGCCGCTGCAGGCTGCTGCTCCACGGGGAGGTGGCTGTTCAGGTACAGACGGGCTCTGAAGCTCCTGCTGGCGCTGCGGATCCGCTACAGCCGCGCTGACACGGGAGGAGCGTCAGATGAAACCATATTCCTTCCTCTTTCTCTCCGGTGACACGACAGAGGAGGCAGAGCGAGCAGCTCCCCACAAAACGGAAAAGCGCTGATGAACAGAGCTCCCTCTCCCCTCCTCTCTCTCTCTCTCTCTCGTGTTGCCTTCGCGTGCAGCTCGGAAATTCTGGCTCCAACAATCTGTGCGTTCATCTGAGGCGATAAGAGCATGTCACGCTAACTGTTACACCCAAAACAGACAGCGGCACTTCAGACTGATGACGAACAGGTTTTAGATGCTATCTGAAATATTTTCATCCTTATCTTCCAAAAATAACCTCCTTTAAAGCTCCTCTGAAGAGCCTGGAATTAAGGCTGAGCAGCAGCATTTAGCAAAACAGATAATATTCATTCATTCCTGATGTAGCCATGAGCTCACTCAGATTATGTGGACAGGTGTTTTGTGAAACTCACACTTCGAAATCCAAAATGTTGGATTTATTTAGACTATCAATAACTAGTGTGATAGAGCACAAGCTAAACACATCCAAAGGCTAACAAAACAGGCTAAAGTCTTGAGCAAGAACTAAAGCCTACAACACAGGCTAGAAACACAAGCTAAAGGCTAGAAACATAAGCTAGAGGTTAAATGACAGGCTAAAGGCTAAAACACAGGCAAAAACAAGCTAATTGCGAAAACCAAATGGAAGACTAGCACATGAGCTAGAGGCTAAATGACAGGCTAAAGGCTAAAGGCTAAAACACAAGATATTAATGCTTAAACGCAGGCTCAAAGCTAATACATGAGCTAAAGCCTAAAAACAGGCTATAAACAAAGCTAAAACAAGCTAATTACTAACACATGAGCTAGAGGCTGAATGACAGGCTAAAGGCTTAAACACAGGCTAAAGGCTAAAGTACAAGTTATAAACACTTGAACACAGGCTCAAGGCTAATAAATTAGCCAAAGGCTCAAACAAGAGTTAAAGCCTAAAACACAGGCTGTAAACACAGGCTAAAGGCTAAAACAAGAGCTAAAGCCTAAAACACAGGCTGTAAACACAGGCTAAAGGCTAAAACAAGAGCTAAAGCCTAAAACACAGGCTGTAAACACAGGCTAAAGGCTAAAACAAGAGCTAAAGCCTAAAACACAGGCTGTAAACACAGGCTAAAGGCTAAAACAAGAGCTAAAGCATAAAACAAAGGCTGTAAACACAGGCTAAAGGCTAAAACAAGCTAATTACTAAAACCAAAGCCAAAGACTGAAACATGAGCTAGAGGCTGAATGACAGTCTAAAGGCTAAGACACAAGTTATAAATGCTTAAACACAGGCTAAAAGATAAAACATGAGCTCAAGGCTTAAACAAGCGCTTAAGCCTAAAACACAGACTACAAACAAAGGCTAAAGGCTAAAACACCAACTAAATGCTAAAACCAGAGCCAAAGGCTAAAACATGGGCTACAGTTCAAACCAAAAGATAAAGGCTAAGACAGGAACTTAAGGCTATAACATCAGCTAAAGGCTAAATGACAGGCTAAACCCTAAAACACAGGCCAAAGGCTAAAACACTTGATAAATGCTAAAACCAGAGCCAAAGGTTAAAACATGAGCTACAGGCTAAATACAGGCTTAAGGCAAAAACACAAGTTATAAACACTTAAACAAAGGCTGAAAGCTAATACATGAGCTAAAGGCTTAAACAAGCGCTCAAGCCTTAAATGCAGGCTATAAACAAAAGCTAAATGCTTAAACCAAAGCTCAAGGACAAAACATTAGCTTAAGGCTAAATGACGGGCTGAAGCGTTAAACACATACCAAAGGCTAAAATACAAGCGAAATGCTAAAACCAGAGCCAAAGGCTAAAACATGAGCTAAATGCTAAAACACAAGTTTTAAGCTTATACACAATTTAAAGGCTAAAATTCATATAAACGTATTGACTGTTTTTGATATTTAAGCAGTGGAAATAAGCAGGATTATCTCTTTATGTTAACTTCTACAGCAAGTTGCTGTGTGAAAACCCATATTTCCTACTGTCTTTGAATGCAGCGTTTGTAAACTCAAAGCCTGACACCTGTGCAGCCAAATCTCAGAGTTAGTGAACCAGGCTCTGCTCGTGTTGAAGTCAGACCAGTGTTTAAATGAGTCTGGATGGATTTTTTTTAACATTTTATAAACATCAAACAGACACACACTCACACACACTCACACACACACACACACACTCACACACACAGCTCACTAAGCCCTGCAGTGTTGTTGCTCCCTCTGGTCCAAACTCGGGGAGAATGTGCTGGCAGCAGCAGAACCAGGACGATGAAATGATGCAGCGGTGGCACACAGAGAGACAGAGAGATGAGGAATTCAGATTTCTCTTTTTTTTCTCCATCAGCTGTCGCTCAGAGACAGACAGAGAGCACAGGGACATGACGAGCTGCTGAGGAGACAATGGAGATGATCTGATGTGATAAAACTCAGCCCGTTAAAGAATGACATTGGTATGACCGCAGCGAGGCGGGAGCATTTTTCTTGATTCATCTCAGGTATCTCTGACGCAACGCCGATGAAACTTCTGAGACCTGGACCTGAATGTGGAAAGGAGTTTGTGGAAAGTGCTGCGAGATAAATAAGATCTGAGTGTTTCTCAGAGACGATTCTCATTGGTTCAACGTTTCATTAATCTTTAAAAATAACTTCTGGGAGTGTTAAAGTCTCACACATCTACCTGTAAATCTGCAGGTGTGTGTTTTGTTTCTGCTCCTCCTCTGTTGTCGTCGTGTTTTATGCACTGAAGTCTGCTCATTTCTCAGAGGAAGCTTTGTAAATAAAGTCCTGTTACTGATGATCTCACCTCTGAAATCATGAAACTCAGGCTGAACTTTTCAGACAGGAAGCAGCCACACTGGGGTATGACTATAAGACAAGTTTGTTTGTTGAAAATAATGTGAAAAAAGGGGGTCATCTCTAACCATTGACACATGCTGATAGTTGTCCCCAGCAGCAGAGAGCAGCAGCTTTATGTAAAGCCAGTGACCTCACCGTGGCCATGGTGACCTGTCGATCCCAGCAGAGACGCAGAGACAGGAGATGAGACATGGAGAGGTGCCTGTCTTTTTTGATTCAAGGATTCAAGGAGCTTTATTGTCATTTCACACATGTACAAACATGAGGTGGAATGAAATTAGTTTCCCAAGTCCCAGTATAAGCCCACATAACCTAAAAAATATACTGTAATACCATAAAAAAACACAATATAAATATAAAAGAAACAGTATAAAAGTATAAATATGGACATCGTCAATAAAGGTTTCCACACTGTCAAGTGGAAGCGATAATATTTACAGCAGTTGGCTGGTTGAAATGAGAAGAAATGACCTTTTATGTGGATAAAATATGAAAAATGTCTTTTTGGCTGGTTAAAATGAAATGAACTGCTCTTTTGTGTGGCTAAAATATTTTTTGGGTAGCTAAAAATAAAAAAATGTCTTCTTGGCTGTTTAAAATGAAAAAAAAAAATACAACTTTTGTGTGGTTGAATAATAAGATGCCCGGTGGCTAATTTGAATTTATAAACTACTTTTTTAGCAGGTTAAAATGAGAAAAAAATGACCTTTTGTGTGGATAAAATAAAAAAAAAGTCCTTTTGGCTGGTTAAAATGGGGAGAACTGCCCTTTAGTGTAGTTAAAATATATGTATATATTTTTTTTAAAAACCCTTTTGGTTGGTTAAAATAGAAAAGAATGCCTTTTTGGCTATAGTCAAAATGAGAAAAAAAGGAGCTTTTGTATGGTTAAAATATGAAAAATGTCTCTTTGGCTGGTTAAAATGAAATGAACTACTCTTTTGTGTGGTTAAAATATAAACAAACTGGTTTTTTGAGTGGTGAAATTGAGGGAAAAAAACACTTTGTGTAGCTCAAAATAAAAAAATGTATTCTTGGCTGGTTAAAATAAAAAAAAAGAATAAATAAATCAATATAAAAAAAAAAAAAAAAAAAAAAAAAAAACTTTTGTGTGGTTGAATAATAAGATGCCCTGTGGCTAATTTAAATTTTATTAACTCCTTTTTTAGCTGGTTGAAATGAGGAAAAAAAAGAGCTTTTGTATTGGTTAAAATATGAAAAATGTCTTTTTGGGTGGTGAAATTGAGAAAAAAAAAGACCTTTTGAGTAGTTAAAAATAAAGGAATGCCTTCTTGGCTGGTTAAAATAAAATAAAAAAAAATGAATAAATAAATAAATTAATAAAAAAAAAACAAAAACAAAAAACCCTTTTGTGTGGTTAAATAATAAGATGCCCTGTGGCTAATTCAAATTTTTAAACTACTTTATTGGGTGGTTAGAATCTAAAAAACTGCCCTTTTTGGGTAATTTAAATATAAAAACAGCCTTTTTGAGTGTTCCGAACTTAAAAAAATGACTTTTTGCGAAGTTAAAAACAGCATTTTTGGCTGGTTAAAAGCTGCCTTTTTGTGTGGATGAATTATAATGAGATGCCCTTTGGATAATTAACATATAGAATATATATTTTTATAGGTGGTTGGAATCTAATAAACTGCCATTTTTGAGTAACTCAAATATAAAATAAAACAGCCCTTTTGAATGTTCAGAATATTAGAAAAATGCCTTTTGGGTTGTTTTAATATATAAAAAATGCCTTTTGGCTCATCAAAATAAGAGAAAAAAAATGACCTTTTGTGTGGTTAAAATATGAAAAAGTGCATTTTTATGGCTAGTTTAGATCTTTAAAACTGCCTTTCTGTGTGGTAGACTACTAATATTAAGATGCCTTTTCAGTAATTTAAATATAAACTGCTCTTTTGGGTAACTCAAATATAAAAAAACAACTCTTTTGACTGTTTATAATATTAAACAATGCTTTTTTTCGCAGGTAAAAATATATAAAAAAATGCTTTTTTGTGTGGTTGAAAAGGATGCCCTTTTGGGTAGTTTAGAAAAAAAACGAATTCTTTTGGTGGTTAGAATCAAATAAACTGCCCTTTTTTGGATTATTTAAATAAAAAACTTCCTTTTTTAATGTTCGGAATATTAAAAAAATGCCTTTTGGGTGGTTTAAAGAGACAAGAAATGACTTTCGAGCTGGTTAAGATAAGAAAAACTGTCCTTTTGGTGGATAAAATATAAGGAAAAACTGCTTTTTTTGGATGCCAAAACATCATGCTTTAGGCCTCATCTTTCTTTTGGCTCCTCCCCTTATCTTATGTCACCTTATGTCACCTTATGTCATTGACTTCATTTTAACATTCAGAGTTTTTTTCAGTGCAGTTTAACTTGTTTGCTCATCAGCTAATGTGGCTAATCTTAGCATCTCTCTGAAGCTGTACAGTGATATTACAGAAACCATCTTTCAGCCAGAGATCTTATATTTAGTCAGTAACATCAGTCTTATGTCTATTTCCTGTTTTTGTTTCCAGCTGTCTCTGTGATGCTCAGATCAGTCAAACCAAGAACAGATGAACTTCTTCAAAGACCAAACAGTCTCTGATCTATGACTGATATATAACACCATGAAGGGTCTCTGCAGTCGCTGGGAGACGTGAGGACAGTGCAGAGCTGCAGAGCTGCAGAGCTGCAGATCACACATGGATGCCATCTTTATGTGCCGCTCGCCGTCAGAGACACAAACTGTTTCCTCTTCCAGATATGGAGGAGCGCGCTCTCCAGAGAGCAGATAATTTTAACACAAAGCACTCAGGTGACACCATCAGGGACTGTGCTGCTATTACACCGTGTGCTGAGCTCCAATTAAGTTCTGCCACCTCCAGAGCATGAGGGGATACACACACACACACACCAACACACACGCACATACACACATGAGCGGTGAGATGTCTGACACGCTCAGAGACTCGGTTTCTAACACCTCCAGTTTTTCTTTAACCACAGTTTTAGTCTGTTAGCATGCTATGCTACAGGTTAGGGTTTCTGGGGATGTAACTCTCTGTTCAAATGGTCACAAATGATGCTCTTTCTGAGACAAACATTGAGCTACAACGTAAAAAATTACTGTGAATGTATGAGAAAATGTCAAAAGAAAAAAAAAACATTTTTAATTACAGCACTGTAAAAAAAATCTCACTGTGATGGTGTTTTGTTTCCGTGAGTGAGGAGGGAACACAGCGGATATGACACCCTGCTGAACACTGAATGAGTTCGCAAAGCTGTCTGTGCTCCACATGGCACAGACTGGCTGTCTGCACTCCACATGAAACAAGCTGGCTGCCTGTACTTCACATGGCACAGACTGGCTGTTTGCGCTCCACATGGCACGGACTGGCTGTTTGCGCTCCACATGGCACGGACTGGCTGTCTATATTCCACATGGCACAACTGGCTTTGTGTACTCCACATGGCACAGACTGGCTGTTAGCGCTCCATATGGCACAGACTGGCTGTCTGAGCTCCACATGACACGACTGGCTGTCTGCACTCCACATGGCACAACTGGCTTTCTGTACTCCACATGGCACGGACTGGCTGTCTGAGATCCACATGGCATGACTGGCTGTCTGAGCTCCACATGGCACAGACTGGCTGTCTGAGCTCCACATGGCACGACTGGCTGTTTGCTCTCCACATAGCACAGACTGGCTGTCTGAGCTCCACATGGCACGACTGGCTGTCTGTACTCCACATGGCACAGACTGGCTGTCTGTACTCCACATGGCACGTACTGGCTGTTAGCACTCCACATGGCACAGACTGGCTGTCTGTGCTCCACATGGCACAACTGGCTGCCTGTACTTCACATGGCACAGACTGGCTGTCTGCACTCCACATGGCACAAACTGGCTGTTTGCGCTCCACATGGCACGGACTGGCTGTCTATATTCCACATGGCACAACTGGCTTTCTGTACTCCACATGGCACAGACTGGCTGTTAGCGCTCCATATGGCACAGACTGGCTGTCTGAGCTCCACATGACACGACTGGCTGTCTGCACTCCACATGGCACAACTGGCTTTCTGTACTCCACATGGCACGGACTGGCTGTCTGAGATCCACATGGCATGACTGGCTGTCTGAGCTCCACATGGCACAGACTGGCTGTCTGAGCTCCACATGGCACGACTGGCTGTTTGCTCTCCACATAGCACAGACTGGCTGTCTGAGCTCCACATGGCACGACTGGCTGTCTGTACTCCACATGGCACAGACTGGCT
Organism: Halichoeres trimaculatus; assembly: GCF_033239565.1. Classification (NCBI taxonomy): domain Eukaryota; kingdom Metazoa; phylum Chordata; class Actinopteri; order Labriformes; family Labridae; genus Halichoeres; species Halichoeres trimaculatus. Next base: position 864,641 of record NW_027437196.1, on the reverse strand, counting down.
GTCTGTACTCCACATGGCACGTACTGGCTGTTAGCACTCCACATGGCACAGACTGGCTGTCTGTGCTCCACATGGCACAACTGGCTGTCTGTGCTACACTACGCATAGACTAGCTGTCTGTACGCCACATATTACAGACCAACTGGTGTCTGTGCTCCACATGGCATGGATCATGTACCAATGATTTGTACTGGGTGTTGGCCAATTTTAAAATGTAAAAAAAAAATATTTTGTTTACAGTAATATTACTGGACATTTCTGCTGCTACTGTTTTACAGTGAATTTTTTATAGTGTGTAAACCTCAGGCCTCTGCAGGAAACATAAATTATTTTTGATTCTTTTGAAATGTCACATAAAATTAACATGACGTGACATGTTTTCAAGGAACCAGAGTGACAGGAAACGGATTTACTCACTTTAGAGTTCATGAAGTTTTAAGGCTTTTATTTTGAAAGGTAAATAAACTCAGTCCTCTTAAGACGAACTTTCACATTAATCCAGGAGCACATATCTGACAGATTGATCTTACAGCAGGCTGAACTCAGAGCCGTGTAACACACCCTGCACATCCTTCAGGCTCACCAAAAGCTCGTGTTTACACCAAAGATTCAATCATTTTTCTGTTTTCACTGTAAATCTTACAAAGAAAGGATTAAATGAAAAACAAATCTGGGGTATGAGGAGATTTAAGACTCTTCCTGTCTGCTCCTTTCTCTGAAGCTCAGTGCATTCTCCTTGCAGCTGACTGACACACATAAAAACCCACATTGAAGAGTTTTCTCTGCACCAGTTTCAGCAGCAGACGACTGGCAAGAAACCATCTGTGATGCCACCGAGAACCAGATCGTGTTACTGTAAATCTCTTCCCCCGCAGGATGTGGTTACCCGTGCATTAGCGCCGGTCTGAGGAGATTATTGTCAGAAAACAGAAGCAGAGTCTTCTTCACGGTCACTGTTATTGTCACAGGAAACCTACAAACGTGTTCCTCCTGTGGACAAACATGATTTCATGTGTTAAAAAAATAAAACGCTGTGCTGAAACAGAAAGTTTGGGAGTTTGGGGGAACTACAGGAAGGTCGGCTCAAAGTGACCACAGCCTCCACTCCATCTGCTGAGCCGGCAGCGTTTCTGAGCCTCTTAAAGATCAGGAGGTCACAACACGTACCTGTCGTTGGAGGGAAACTCAGGTGTGTTTTCTATCACTAAAGTGGGTAGCCTGAGATATAAATCTATTGTAAATCACACATTATTTATTCATCACTTATGTAGCAAAGAAAATAAAAGTTCTCCAACTTTGGGGACTTAAAATTCACAACACTTATTTAATTTCATGATCAGATTTAACCCCATGTTCACCTCTAAATTTGATCAACAATACAATAAAAAGTCATCAATTAATCAAATCAAGATGCTCAAAAGCACTTCAGAAACAGAAGTTTTAACAAAGTAAAATTCCCTTTTGAATTTTTTTCCTTTTACATCAGATGTTGCATTTTTCAATATTCACATAATTACAAATATTACATTTTCGTAGGTTTTAATGTATTTAAATGGTTTTACGAAATTCTTTATTCATAGAGGGGAAACACTTTTATTAAAAACCAATTTGGAGAAGTTGTTTTGTTACAGCAGCCTAGATTAAAAAAAATACAAAGTGCAAATTGTGAGAATGAAATTTGAAGCAGTAATAGAAAAAAAAAAATTACATCATGCAAAGATTTGCAACAAATTGAATATTCGATAAGAGAAACAATGAGTATGAAATTAAACATTTAATAATAATAATAAAAAATAAAAAAATAAAAAATAAAGATAATAATAATAATAATAATAATAATAATAATAATAACAATAATAATAATAATAATAATAATAATAATAAGAAGAAGAAGAATAAGAATAAGAATAATAACAATAATAATAATAATAATAGTAATAATAATAATAATAATAATAATAATAATAATAATAATAATAATAATAATAATAGTAATTATTATTATTATTATTATTTATACTATAAATAATTATCCTAATTATTCTAATCCTGTAATTTCATCTTATATTGTATACCGCAAGTTTTCCATCTTACTTTTTTATTTCTATTTTTAATTTTTATTGAAATTATTTTAACCTGGCAGAATCTGTCTTCCATAGGTAGGAGGCATGATTTGTCAGCAGATCTTATAATTTAGTATAAACTGTTGATATAATATCATATATTCTATTTTAGTAAAACGTTTTTATTTAAATGCAATTATCATTTAAACTATTATAAAACAATGATTTCATTCATTTTAAATTCAAGGTTATAACTATTTTCTATTCCAATATTATTTGAATATTTAAAAGAACTTATCAATATCTATTATGATCATGTATTATACTTCATTTTAATGTGAGACTCAAAATGTATTATTACATGCTGCTGTCTTTAGGATTGATTTCTGCTCATGTGAAGCACTTTTTTTATGTGTGCTGAGTCTGCTAGGTCTGAGAGCATAATCTGTCTACGGATGAAGGAGATAGTTTTTAATTTTTTAATTTTATTTATTTTATTTTTTAATTCATTTTAACTATTATTTTAGTAAGATTTCAGTGTTACATCAGTCAGTTATTGCATCATTTATTACAGAGCTAACGCGCTCCTCCTGGGGTGGGCGGTCCCTTTAAGAATGTGTACGTGACTGGGAGCTTCTGAGCAGAGTGACGTAAGCGGAAGTGTTTTAACCTCCTCTTAAGGACAGGATCCGCGGAAGCTGCGAGGATCTGAAACCCCGGGGTGACACAGAGAGCGACCACAGGTAGGAGGACTCTTCTTATCACCTGAGTTATCGATAATGTGATATTATTAATTGATAAATAATTACCCGCGGAGCGTTTATGCTGCTCCGCTCTCCGCTGGAGACAGGAGGAGACAGGAGGAGAAATGAGGAGAAATGAGGAGCTAACTGATGCTCCATGTGTCACCTAGCCCACCTGTCCTCAGGAACACATCAGCACATCTTTAGGGTCATTGTTCATCCACAGAGCAGCTTCAGTTGGATAAATGCAGATTAATTAATCTGATCTGTTCTGTATGCATCAATAATCCTGCTTTAAAATAAGAATTCAGATTAATAACGCAGACACAGCTCATTACATGTGTCAGGAGGATAAACTCATTCTGTATTATCCAGGAAGTGTTCACATATGTTGTTATACAGCCTGCATTACTCTAACCACACCCTAACGGCTCTTTACAGCCTCTAATACCTTTATTATTCTATGTGTATCAACGTTTATTTAATATACACCCTTATTTATAAAAGTGAAAAAAATAAATAAAATGCTGTGGTGCTCAGTTTTACTGGCTATTTTTTTTTCGTAATATTGGTATTTTAATTGCACTGAGGCAACACGTGCAATTTATTTTTAATATATAATTGATATATTTTTATGTTTAGGAATAACATCAATGAACAATAAAACTTTAAATAAAATAATAATGAAATCTGGCTTTTTTAATTTTCAGAGATTTTTTTAAATTTTATTTTTTATGTTTGAATACTTTGCACTTACCTTTCACCTGAACAAAGAACAAAAAAAAAAAAAAAAAAAACAAACAAACAAAACAAAAAGGACTCAAAGGTTTTGTTTTGAGAGATTTTCTTTTCATCGTGTGACCTCTTTTCCTGCACCTCAAAAAACTCCACGTAGCACGCCAAAGAGCCAAAAACCTGACCTCCAAAGCTAAAAGTTATAATTAATGATAATAACACCCTTCATTGATATGTTTCTATCAGCAGAATCAGGCGCGCTGTCTTTCAGGAAGTGGTTTTTGTTTTTACCGCCACACTTGGCACATGGTATTCTAGTTCTCGCTTTTGAGGAAGAAAGTCAGAAATAACAGGTGGGAGCGTGTGGGTGTGAGCTGAGGCTCCTCTGACGTGTTTACACCTGAAACAAAGCTGAAAACTGGAGGTCATGGTGTTATGATGAAAACAAACCTGAGCTCATGTTTTCAGGTATTAGCTGCTTCCTGTTTTGTTGAGGGAAGGTTAAACTGGTTCTTGGAGGACGTTTGAGATCTTAGACATTGAGCAATGAGACAGAAATGATTTTTAAAGCATCAAAAGCTCAAAGCTGACAGAATAAAACATAATTACACCAACATGGCTTAATGATTACAGGCATTAGACTCATCACAGTCAAAGAGAAATACCTCGTTAAAACCCACACTAACAAAAACTGCAGGAAATGAACTTATGACACCGTTTGGTTCTCGTGTTGACTGGCCACCTGTGTCTGATCAATATGTTGCTGGAGTTTTTTGATTATCAGGATTTTTCTTCTCAAACTTGTCTTTGTTGTTTGACACAGGACAAGGAGCTTTATAAACAAACAGGGACAACAGATGTGAGGAGAGTCAGTGGGATAAAAATCAGTGTGATTTCATGTGATTAACACCATAAATTCAGTAAAATGAAAGATAGGTATAAAAAAATTAGAATTAAGGAAAAAAAAAATTACATTAATAAAAATCAATTAGAACAAAGTAAAATAATTTAAAAAAAATTCAAATTGAGTTAATTGAACTAAAATACATCATGTTAGCTAAAATGGATTAAATTAAAATAAATAAATTAAATTTAGGAATAAAATAAAAATGATTTTTCTAATTTATCCTAGCACTTTGTAAACCAGTGTTTCACAAAGCCCTTTATAAAAAAATGTGGACCCTCAACCAACACTACGGGAACAAAGTGGGGACACAGTGTGTCTTCATTTCACACACAGAAACAGAAAGCTACGCTGATGTTTACAGTTTAAACTCCGGGGACTCACAGTACCTGGGTCTGTCAGGTCAGAAACAGGAAAACAGGTGACCCACACCTGTGACATCACCACCACGAAGCAGGTGGGACTGCGGCCGCCGTGATTGGTTGGATGATGTAGATCTCTATTTATTTATTTATCACAGAGAATAAAAAATAATAATTTTTTGTGATTATTTTTGTTTTTTAATCCATTCCATCATTTCTAATACCACACAGGCTCACTGAACAATTCCTAAATCAAAGAGAATAAAAAAACTCTTATAAAAATATAATACAAGTTAATATAAAAAAATCAAATAAAAATATAACATGAAATAATGAATAAAAAATATATAATATAATGTATATAAATAAAATATTTTTATAATAAAATATTTAAATTTAAATGTTAAATATTTTTATCATATAAATAAAAATATTTGTATAATTTAAATATTTAATATTTATATTTGACATTTTACCATTAAAAATATAAATAAATATAAATATAAAAAATAGAATAATATAGTGGAATATGAAACATATCTTATAGAATGAAAATACTCTTATAAAAATATAATATAAGTCAATATATTAAGATAAGTCAAATAAGATAAACTATAATAAATGTAAAATATAAAATTTAATGTCTACAAAATAAAAGTATTTATATTATATAAATATTTAATATTCATATTTGATATTTACCATTAAAAATATAAATAAATATAAATATAGAAAATAGAAAAATATAATGGAATATGAAAAATGTCTTATAGAATAAAAATACTCAGGAAACATAAACCAGTATATAATGTTTTTGATGCTGTCAGATCTGTTTGGGGTTTAGTAGTCTCAGACAGAAAACACTCCTCACTGATCTCTGACAGTAACACAGCCTCTGCTCTGCTCTGTTTCTGTAGAAGAAGAAGAAGAAAACGCAGCGATGGATCGGATCAGGTCGGCGTTTAACAGCGTGGTAGGTGTTTTTGTCTATCATCTGTTTTAATCTGGAGGAGCTGGTTGAGTCAGATTTTGATGTTAGGCGTCAGGTCTTCCAGGAAGGATCTGGTTTCCTGGTTCCTGAACTCTCATGTCCTCTGCTCAGATCAAGAGCGAGCGCTACAGCAGGTTCACCCTGCAGCCTGCGGAGGACGGAGAGAGACACGTGGAGGTCAAACTGTCCGATGACGGAACAGAGGTGGAGGAGGAGCAGGCGGGAGGCTCTCCCAGCTTCAGGCCGGCGCCCCCTCAGAAGCAGAGCCGGCGCCATCTTTGCTTTGTGGTCACAGGAATCGCTGTGGTCTTTACCATCGGTAGGCCGCATCACGCATCAACCATGGAGTCACATGATCCCTTCCAGCTTCCTAAACCATCTCACATATCTGTCTCTCAGGCTTCATGATTGGTTACTTCAGCCAGAGAGAACCAGAGGTGGCGACGGCGAGTGTTGACCTCAGGCCTGGAGCGGCAAACCGTTCTGCTGCTGGACCAACGCTGACGACGGAGCCTCCGGCCGTCGCTCCTGAAGCTCAGGACGCTCAGATGGACTGGGCGGACGTCAGGAAACTCCTCCAGGAGAAACTGACCAGCCAGGCCTTGGAGAAAACTCTGAGGTCAGATGAGTAACACACGACTCACACCTAGCTTCAAACTCATCTTCACCTGAAACGACCCTCTGAAAGTGAAATCAGTTACACAAGGTTTCCACCAACCAGGCAGCCGTGGCCGCAGAGCGATCACAGAGCTTTTTATTTTTAAACCAGTCAGGAAACAAAGAGGCAGAGGAAGGTTAGAGCCACTCACGTTATGTAAGACAGATAATACCAACAAGTTTCAGCTCAGTGATGGACTGACCCAAAGACCTGCAGAGTATCTGGCTGCAGCTGCTGATCTGGGGTCAGGCAGATTAATGAGTTTACAGCCGCGCATGTAGAGTGGGTAAATATCTGTATTTATAGAATAGAAAAGAAAAGAACAGAAGTCTCTGTCTCCTGGATCCTGTCTGCTCACAGCAGGTGAAGCTCTTCCAATGTGGCCTTGGTGTCTGCTGTTAGCTCTGTTAGCCATGTCTGTGAATAGCATGATGCTACTCTGCCCTCTGGTATTCCCTCTATTGCTGGGTTAGCACAGCTAGCTCGTCCATCTTATTGGAGATAGATCTACCTCCTTCTCCTCACCTTGTGGGAGACATCTGGCCTAGCACCACTTAGCATTAATATGCTTCAGGCTGCTAACAGCTGATTTCACATGTAAACAATGCAGCCATGGTTACATGTAGGATCTCCAGACAAACACAGGAAAAAAAGTAGTAAAAATATCACTGAAGACAACCACAAAACTAGCAAAGTAATGACCCACTCCAAATACAAAGATGACGAAAAGATAAAAAAATTACAAGAAACGGACAAAGAGGAGAAAGCAGCCACAACCAGGGTATTATTTGAGACAGGGGTGTTCAACCTGTGGCTCTGGAGCCTCATGTGGCTCTTTGACTCCTTTGCAGTGGCTCCTTGTAGCTTTAAAAATATTATTAAAATAAAGGGCTTTTAATATTTTAATAATAACAACACAGACACTAAGTAAAATCATAATATAAAATTTGGACTAAAACTGCATCACCTCTTGAAACAAAGCTTTAATTTTTTGTGTTTTTTTTTCATTTTTTTATTTCAATTTTTGACATTTTTGCAAATTAAGAAAAAGGATTCTACATTTTTCAAAGATTTTGCAAATTTTTGAATTTTTTATATAAATTCCTTTTTTTGCAATTTTAGAAAGTTTTAACAATTTTTGGAAATTAAGCAAAATTTTTAAATTGCATTATTTAGGTTTTTTTTGCAAATTTATGACATTTCATCAATTTCCCTGAAATTTTGCACATTTTTTAAATTCATTTTTTATTTAGCAAATTTTTGATCTTTTTTTTATTTCTAAATTTTGCAAAATTTATAAAATCTATGACACTACAAATTTCTTTTTTCTCTTAAATTTGCAAATTTATTAAAAAATAAATTAAATAATTAAATAAATTAATTAATAAAAACAAAAAAACTAAGAAATCACATGTACAAATTTATAAACACAAAAACGTCTCGTTTAGATAATTATTCACCTGATTATTCACTTTTTTTTTGTCTTAATGTGAAGATAAAGTAGATTTTGTGTCTCCTGAATGACTTTCATCCAGGTGAGCTGAGGAAAAACGGCTCTTTTGAAAGTAAAGGCTGCAGACCCCTGATTTAAGAATTTGTTATTATTTTACAAATTAAACATATATTTTTGAGATGTGGTTCAAAAAATACTCCAGTTTTGAAACCAATGCATAATCCTGTTTGTTAATCCTGATTACAAAATAATCGTCCAGCCCTCGTCTGAGTCAGTTTCTAATGAGGTCTTTTGTACCTAAGACGTGAGGCCAGGTCAGGATTCACCAGAAACTTTCAATATAGAAACTAAATGATGGTTATTAAGAGCCAATAACGCCCCCTACTGTTTCCTGCTTCGATCGTGGCAGACTCAGGATCACGACTGTGCACTTCAGGGTCAGTAGGAACAAACTGTTGCATGAGATCAAACAGGAAATGATGCATTTGAAGAGAAACCAGACGTGCCAACAGATCCCAGACCTCTGGCCCCACCTCAGACCAGACTGAATCCTGATCCAGAGGCCGCTCTGAGTCCGCTACGGTTTGTTTCCCCGCAGTGAGTTCACGCTGACGCAGCGATCAGCCGGGAGCCAGGGAGACACGAGTCAGGCAAACCACATCTACAACGAGTTCAAGCAGCTGCAGATGGATCCCTGGAACGACGTGCACTACGTCCAGCTGCAGAAGCTCGACAGGTCAGTTCACCTCCACTTCCTGTCACCTGATGATCTGGATCACCTCCAGACCTTCGTATGTTAACGGTAAATGAGTCAACGTCTGCTTCGTCCTTTCTGCAGCTCGCGTCCAAACCGGATCACCTTTGGTCCCAACGACTTTCAGCTGGCCGGGTTCCTGGCGTACAGCGCTGCAGGCACCGTTCAGGTGATGCTTCTTTTACCTGCAGGTCTCACTGAGTTAACTGATGAACGCTGACCTGAATCATGTGACCTCTCTGTGCGTGCAGGGGAAACTGGTGTATGCTAACTACGGCCGCCCGGAGGATCTGCTGGTGGTGCAGGAGAAGAAGGTGGAGATGAAGGGCAGCGTGTTGCTGCTGCGAGCCGGGAACATCAGCTTCGCCGAGCAGGTTTGTGCTGATCCCGTCACTCCTCCTGTGGAGCCTCAGACCTGGTTTTCATGAGTCTGGTTTGTGGTCTTCAGGTGGATAATGCTGCCAACGCGGGAGCCGCCGCCGTTCTGATCTACCCCGACGTCCAGGACTTCAAGTATGTGGCGTACACGACCCTCTTCGGACACGTGAGTTCTCCACCCGTGGGCAGAGGAGCTGAAACACTCTGTGGGACGTGGTGCTGATCTCTGTGTCTGTTCAGGTCCATCTGGGCTCAGGTGACCCCTACACACCTGGATTCCCCTCCTTCAACCACACACAGTTCCCCCCCACCAAGTCATCCGGCCTCCCCAAGATCCCGGCTCAGACCATCACCGCAGACCAGGCCACGCTGCTGCTGGCGTAAGTGTCCCGTCCACACACTAAACATAAGGAGCTGCAATACACGGCCAGACCACAGGGGGCAGCACAACATCTCCTCTCTCTCTCTGTAGGAGGATCGGCGGTCCTGAACCAGACGCCAGCAGCGGGTTTAAAGGCGGTGTGAACTTACGGAATTACAGTCTCGGGGGGATCCTGGACGTCACGGTGGAGGTGAACAACCAGCTGGTCAACACCGAGATCCACAACGTGTTCGGGGTCATCAAAGGGTTCACTGACCCGGGTAGGAGCGGTTTCTTGTCTGGTCTCAGATCAGCTGTTTCCTGGTTAAACACCAAACGTCTGACGCGCTCTGTGTCCCCGTGTCTGACCCGCAGATCGTTACGTGGTTCTGGGAGCTCAGAGAGACGCCTGGGGTCGAGGTTACGCCCGGGCCACGGTGGGGACGTCCGTGCTGGTGGAGCTGGCCAGAGCCGTTCAGGAGATGGTGGAGAAAGGTAACGAGTCAGATCTATGTGAATACATCTACGTTTTGGATAAGGGGTTATCTCCCTCAACCAGCTCAGATCGTCACGCTCAGGGAAAAGTTGATTTTAAGAAAAAAAAATGTTGTTAGTCAGGTCTGATGGAGGGAAAAAGATTAAAGACAGGAAGTGTTTGAGTCAGTTTGAGAAATCTTTACATTACCATGTGCACCGATGACGACAACAACGACAACAACAACCTGCTTCAGACAAACAGGAAGCTGACAGAGGAAAACAACCTTTGTCTATTCTTTTAATTATTAATTCTTTCTTTGCAAACTTTCTATTTTTTTCCTTTCTCTATTCTTTCTGTTGTTCTTAGTTTTTCTTTCTTTCTTTCTTTCTTTCTTTTCCTTTTTCTTTTTCTTTCCTTCTTTCTTTCTTTTTCTTTTCCTTTAACGTCCTTATTCTTTCTTTCCTTTTTTCTTTCTTTCTTTCTTTCTTTCTTTCTTTCTTTCTTTTTTTCTTTCTTTCTCTTTTCTTTTCTTTCTTTTTCTCTTCCTTTTTCTTTGTTTTTTTCCTTTCATTTTTTCTTTTTTCTTTACTTTTATTCTTTCTGTCTTTTCCTTTTCTGTCCTTTATTTTTCGTGTTTTTTCTTCTTTTTTCTTTGTTCTCTACCCTTTTTTTCCTTTTTTTGAATTTGTTCCTTTATTTGTTCATACTTTCTTTCTATCTTTTAATCATTTTTCACTCTGTCTTTTTTCAACCTTTGTTTAAAATTTTTTAACTCTTTTACTTTTTAATTGTTCTCTTCTTTTTGTTTCGATGCACTTCTTTCTATCTTTCTTTTGTCTTTTAATTTGCTGTTTTATTTGTTCCTTCTTTCTTTCAATCTTTTATTCCTGCATTTGCTTATTGGTCTTTTTCTTTGACTTTCCTTCTTCCTTGTTTCGTTTTTTCCTTCCCCACCTCCTTTTTCTTCTGCTTCTTCTTCTTTCCTTTTCCTTTCCTTTAATTTTTGTTCTTTTGTTTGTTTCATTCATCGTATTTTCTTGGGGTCTTTTTTTCACTTTTGATCTTTTCTTTATCATTTTTATCTTCTCAGTTTCTGTCATTTCCTCTAACCCTAATTATTTCTTTTTGTTATTATTTGTTGTTTTTTTCTTTTGATTTCTCTGTTTTTCATCTTCATTGTTTGGATTCTTTAAAGTTTTTATTCATCCATCCATCCATCCATTTTCTTCCGCTTATCTGGGGTCGGGTCACGGGGGAAGTTTTTATTTGTGTTGTAAATTCCTGAACTTATTTAGACTTTTTGCGTGGAGCTGATTCTTCAGTTTTTTAACTCATTAAAGGAAAAACAAAATTTTCAGAGAATATTTCAGAGTTTTGTTTCTTTCTACATTTCTCTCCAGACGGCTTCAGGCCCAGGAGGAGCTTGGTCTTTGCCAGCTGGAGTGCTGGAGAGTACGGGAGTGTTGGCGCCACTGAGTGGCTGGAGGTATGAACTGCAGTTTCTGAGTCCCTGAAATGAAAGGGTTAAAATCTGCTCTAACTCTGCTGCGTGTTCCTCAGGGCTACATGTCGTCCATCGACAGGCGTGTTGTGTCCTACATTAACCTGGACGGCGTGGTCATGGGTCAGTACGCCTCACACCTGTCCTCCTCAGGTGTTTCTACCTGAAAACTCACTGAGTCTGTGTCCTCACAGGTCGTGGGAGCTTCATCGCCTCAGCCAGCCCTCTGCTCTACGGCCTCCTGGAGAGCACCATGAAGGAGGTAGGACCCCGTAGACCTGGTCCGGTCTGACCTGGCAGCAGACGGTCTGGGTTGACCCCTCTGTCCTGTGTTTCAGGTGGACAGTCCTCTGGGATCTGGATCCGTGTACGACCTGGTGGGGAAGGCTGCGTGGCAGACCAAGGCGTGAGTACGGCCTGCTGACAGCGGGGGGCGCTGTGGTTGATCTCTTTGGTTTCAGACTCAACAGGAAGTTGTTTTTTTATTCTGTGGCGTTGTGTTGGTGCAGACTGAGGCCCATGACCCTGAGCGACTCTGCGTACCCCTTCCTGGCCTCCTCTGGGATCCCCTCCGTCTCCTTCCACTTCATCTCCCCTCAGGTGAGTCCTGACGCCGACCAGACGCCGCGCACGCTCACTGATAACGTTTGTTTGTTTGTTTGTTTACGTGGACTGGGTTTCTTCTCTTCGTAGACTGAGAACTACATCTACTACGGCACCAACCTGGACACCCCGGACCACCTGGACTACCAGACCAACCACCGCACCAGTGAGATCACGGCTCTGGCGGCTCAGTTCGCCGGCCACATGGCGCTGCGTCTCGTCCACGACCACCTGCTGAGGCTGAGCGTGGGCCAGTACGGGAAGACGCTCCTCCAGGCCGTGGCGAGGGTGTACGACCACATGAACAAGATGAAGATGGTCAGTTCCTCTGTGTCGCTGCGCGTGTGTGTGTGTGTTTCTGTGTGTGTATATTTACGCTGTGTGTACTCTCCTCCCACAGTCCGGTCAGCTGCAGGGGGTCAGTCCGTCCTGGCTGAGTCAGGCGCGCGGCTCCTTCTACCGAGCGGCTGAAAGCATCAGGAACGACATCATCAACACCGACCTGAGCGACAAGGAGGCGTGTCGCATCCTCAACGACCGGATCATGAAGGTAAGATCCCTCCGCCATCAACGCACAGACGCTTTTAAAGGGTCAATACGTGCATCTGTACACCGTGATTTTTTTATTTTATGATTTTAAGTTTTTAAATCTCATTATTTGGAATTTCTAAGATTTTAATCACCTAACTTTATTTCTGATCCTTTTGTTTTAACTCCTTATCTGATGGGTTCCCAGACTTTACTGTGCCAAGGCCCCAAACAGCATTTGCATCTGGTCAGGGACCTCCTTTAGAAACTACAAGACAACAAAACATGCAAAGAAATGTCAACTTTAAGAAAGTATTTTCTAATTTTATTCACTTTTAATGAATTATCAGATGTTTAGAACAGGAAGTTATAAACAATCAAATCCAGACTCACAGACGTAGGTTTTTGCTAAAGGAGGTGTTCAGGGCTCTGTCAGCTGAGGTGGATCCTCCTTTCCTACATGGAGCCAGTAGTTCGACAGGGAATGAGCCACAAAGTCCAGTTCAGTTTTTTAGATAGCGTAATAACAGTATATAACAAAAAAAAAATTAAATGAAATATAATGATAATTATTATTATAATATTAATAATAATAATAACATTTATAATAATAACAAACACAATAATGATAATAGTAATAATAATAATAATAATAATAATAATAATAATAATAATAATAATGATACCAAGATAATAATGTTTTTTTTTTCAGAAACAAAATTAATTCTGAGTCCCCCCAAGAAGCTGCTGCCACCACTTTGAAATCCACCGCATAATCATATTTTACGTTTAAATACTATTAATTCAAATTTTTATCAAAATTCGAAAAATTTTGGAAAATTTGTTTACAGCTGGAGACAAATGCATTAACAAGACAAATAAAACAACAACTGAATCCTCCACATCAAGTACAAATAACACGAAACGCTCAGCAAAGTCTCTCCAGCTCTGTGATAAGAAATAATGAGGAGATAAAAGAGACAAAAAAGATAAAGTGCAGTTTGTTTTTAATATTTATATTTTTTTCTCATAGTTTTACCTTTATTATACCATTATTCTGTTTTTTCATCTCTACTTTGTAATTTTTTTCGCTTCCTATCTCATTACAGACTTCTATCACCTAATTTTATCTCTTATCTCCTATTGTGTTATATTTGAATTTTTTATCTTATTCTTTTTAATAAAGTCCCAAAATTGTGGGATTCTTATTCATTTATTTTATATTGTTTTAAATTATTTTTCCCACACTATTTTTACTTTTTATCCCATAGTAATTTTTTTCCCTCATAATTTCACCATAATTATACAATTTTTCTGTTGTTTCATCTCAGCATTGTGATTTTTCATTGCATAATTTGAATTTTTAATCTCATTATTTTGACTTTCTATCTCATTAGTTTTTTATCACTTAATTTTATGTCTTATCTTTTCATTTTGACTTTTTATCTTATTCTTTTTAATTAAGTCCCAAAATTGTGAGATTTTTATTTCTTTATTTTTATTGTTTTTAATTATTTTTCTTACTTTATTTTTACTTTTTATTCAATAGTTATGATTTTTTTTAATCTCATAATTTTAACTTCCTTTTCTAGTATTATCAATCAATCAAACAATCAAACTTTATTTGTATAGCACTTTTCATACATAAATCTGTAAAACAAAGTGCTTTACAACAACAGAAAATAAATTTAAAAAAAAAAAAAAAAGATATAACAAGAACTGGAATAAAAAGCAGAAAATCCCCTCACCCCAAATCAAATTCAATAAACACACACACGAAGACAAAAAAAAGGAAATTCTGACAGAAAACATGTTAGATTGAGAATTAGAGGACTGAGGAAGCGCCATCTTGAGTTAAAATGAGGAAACACAGGAGCTAAAATCAAAATAGTAATTAATTAATAAAAAATAATTTAATAAAATAACAATAAATAAAATCAGCTAAAAGCAGATTAAAAAGTTAGATCTTGAGTTTTCTTACATTAGTTTAGTGTAGTTTAGTTAGTCTTTATTTTATTCATGTTGACATAAAAATATATGTACAATATAAAAATTTATAATCTGAAATGAATGAAAAGGAGCAGAAAGAAGAAAAAGTCTCATTATATCTGCCTCTTAATGATCAGAGAAATCACAGATACTGTCACTCAGCAGCGTTTATTATGTTTAACTGTTTTATTTTTAGGCCCAGTCTCCCTCTTTGTTTCCTGTCCCTGTCTGAAGTGAGCTTCATCACTTCCTGACGTGGTTTCTGAGTCTGAGAATAGATCTGGATGTTTTTCTTTGGACCGCAGTAAAAAAGAGGAAACGATGAGTTTGTTTCAGGACCAGAGGAGGCGCTCTCTCTGGTGTTATTCAGACTGAAACAAAGTGAATTAATCTGATGGTGACGCTGACAGTTTTTCCGGACTCTTCCAGGTCGAACACAGCCTCCTCTCCCCGTTCGTCAGCCCCGTTGACACCCCGTTCCGCCACATCCTGCTGGGCCGGGGCCCCCACACGCTGGCCTCCATCGCAGAGACCACGGACGCCGCGCAGCTCCACACCCAGCTGGCTCTGGCCACCTGGACCCTGCAGGGATGTGCCAACGCCATGGTGGGCGACATCTGGGACTTAGACAACGAAATCTAGAGAAGAAGAAGAAGAAGAGGAGGGGAGTGGGGGGAGGAGGTGTGAGGCAGAGGGAGGAGCTCCTAATAAGCACTTAAGCACAAGCTGTCAATCAGAGGTCTAAGCCCCGCCCTTTAAAACCATACCTGCTCTGACCTCGAACCGCCGATCACTGAGAAACCTTATTTCTACTTCAGTTTTTTATCAGTGGCAGTGTCCACTATAAAAGTGTTATTTTGTCTTTTTATACGACGTTATCGGAAGCAGTGCCTTCCATAATTATGACGGTTATACTGTCTCAAGCTACGGCAGCATCTGCTACGCACGCCACTCCAGCTGTTCACGACTAGACGAGGCGACACGTCCGTTCGTTATGGCCTTCATTTCTCCGTTTACGAGCTGACACATCCTGTTTTCATCAGGTTTACATTTCAGAGCTTTAATCACTTCCTGTCACAGACCACAGGGAGGATTTAAAGCAGCTTGATTTGTCGGCTGTTACTGAGATGTATGTTCAAAATAAGCCAAATAATTTCTGATATTTTTGTCTAATAATCATATTTTTTTGAGGAGCAGAGTTTGACAGAGCCTGGACTAACAGGATGAGTTAAAACAGCAATTAACACTTGTAAAATTTTATACCAGAAAAAATCAAATCAAGTGTTTTTGTCTTATTTTGAGTAAAAATGTCACCTAAGATTCAAAATACACTGTAAAAAATTAAACTGGAAATTTTATCATTAAAATCCCATTACGTTTAAATACAACGCTGTAAAAAATGTCACTGTAAAAAATAAAAAAATCAGACTTTCTTCCACCAGTAATAAAATAAACTGGAAATTTTAACATTACATTAAGTTTGAATACAACGCTGTAAAAATGTCACTGTAAAAAAAAAAATCAGGCTTTCTTCCACCAGTAAAAAAAAATAAACTGGAAATTTTAACATTTAAAATCCCATTACGTTTAAATACAACGCTGTAAAAAATGTCACTGAAAAAAAAAAATTCTGACTATTTCTTCAACCAATTAAAAAAAAGTTAGACTGGAAATTTTAACATTACATTAAGTTTGAATACAATGCTGTAAAAAATGTCACTGTAAAAAAAAAAATCAGGCTTTCTTCCACCAGTAAAAAAAAATAAACTGGAAATTTTAACATTACATTAAGTTTGAATACAATGCTGTAAAAAATGTCACTGTAAAAAAAAAAATCAGGCTTTTTTTCCACCAGTAAAAAAAAATAAACTGGAAATTTTAACATTACATTAGGTTTAAATACAACACTGTAAAAAATGTCACTGACAAAAAAAAATTCAGACTATTTCTTCCAACAGATTAAAAAAATTAAACTGGAAATTTTAACAATAAAATACCATTAGGTTTACATACAACGCTGTAAAAAATGTCACTGTAAAAAAAAAAATCAGACTTTCTTCCACCAATAAAAAAAAATAAACTGGAAATTTTAACATTTAAAATCCCATTTGGTTTAAGTATAACGCTGTAAAAAATGTCACTGAAAAAAAAAAATTCTGACTATTTCTTCCAACCGTTTTTTAAGTTTACGCTGACATTTTTAACAGTGTAAGCCATGTTTACCTTACAAGTCTCAAAAAAGCAGAAACACACCTTAATCAACAAGAATAAACTTTCTTTTACCCCATTTCTGTCTAGTTATACCTTGAAATAAAACATTTTCCTCCAGTTTTGATGAAAAATAAGACGAACACTTGCGTCACATCTCAGGAAGTCAAGGAAAAACTGAGCTCGTTCAACTTCTTTGCACTAAAAAAAAACAAACTGTCGATTTCTGTCTGCTTGCTAGCATGCCAAGCTAACATCAATCCAGGATCCTGCTGTTGGATAATCCTCCTCCGGATCTCCAAATTTTCAAGCTGCCGCACAGAAAGCGTCGTTTAAAGGGAGAAATGAAGGTCATGTGATGTGTTTTTCCCGCTCTTATGTTGGCAGGAATCTGAAAATCTGACAAATATGAAAACAAGAAATGATGACTTATTGACTTCACGCTTGGACGTGAAATGCTGGATTAATTCTGAGAGCTCAAAACGCCACAAACATCAGCGCGTCTTCAAACCCGAGCTGATTGGTTCCTGACGTTCTCAAAACGCTGTTTTCTTCGGAGCTGTTGTTACGACGAAGTTATCGGGAGCAGTGCCTTCCATACTTGAAAACCCATTATCGGGAGCAGTGCCTTCCATAATGACGCAGCAGTGATGGTAGTTTTTGTCTACCAGTGAGTGTGTGTGTGTGTGTGAGTGTGTGTGTATTTATCGGGAGCAGTGCCTCTCATATTTCACTTGTAAGGTGGAACAACTTATCGGGGACAGTGTTTCCCAGAGTTTTATACTTGACGTTTATATTTATTTGTCTTTATTTTCACTTTGTGTGTGTGTGAGTGTGTGTTAGCAGGTGTAGTCTTCTTCCTGTGTGACGCAGACAGAGCTCTTAGAGGTGAGGCTTGTGTCTGAACCTCCGCGTCCCTTCAGATGAATCCTCTGCATGTTTCTGACACGTGTCCTCTAACCCGCATGTTTCTGTCAGCTCCGGCAAGCCGCAGCCCAACACAACGTTGATGAAATATTATCAAAGACAAAACGTTACATTAAATTCATAAATTTAACCTAAAAAAAATGAATAACAGTTACAGGAAGTCAACAAACCTGGCGACAGTTGAGGTCGCAGATATGTTTGAAAGAGCAAAATCAGTTTCTTGACGTTAAAATCTTTAAACTAAATTTCTTCGTTCATGTTTAACCTTTGATTAAATCACATGTAACTTCTCCATAATCCAGATTATCTGATGGCTGTCTGTGTTTCCTTTCTCTGATAAAAAACTGTCGGTGAAGCCACGCATTAAGGAAACCCTTTTTCCTCTCACTGCGACTCAAACACTGTATGTTCGTGCTGATACTGTCCTCCAGGAACTCTCCAACACGGTTTCTCTATCTGAAAAGCGAGTTTTGTTTCTGTGAGATGGAAATTTACCAGAAAGAGTCAAATAAATCCTTTGGTTAGCACCCAGTACACCTGTGTTTGGTCTTTATTATGGAAACAGAGAAATCAAACCAGCTCACTGCAGTTGTTGATTGAACAGTTCTGCTACGGAAGCCCTAAGGTAATATAAATCATCATTTTATTGCTTAGTTTTCACATGATAACATGTTGATTTCTGATTGTTTTCTTGAAGTTTCCGGTAGTGTATCACATTAAAATAACAAGGATGTTTTATTCACATTTTACCTGATGTATTTATCTCATCTATTGGTATTAAATGAGGTATTTTGAGCATATTATTTTTTGTGCTTTTGTAGGCAACTCAAAACGTGACTATTTATTTAATATCAACTTTTTTCCAGAGAAAACTGCAGTAGATAAAATCTATGAAAGGATTTCCAGTTTGATTTTCTTTATTATTTACTTTGTTTTTGTTAGATCTTATAATTATCATTTTGTTTTATATTTGTAAATACATAATGTATAATTGTTAAAGCATTTATCTCATCCCTTGAGCATAATTATACGTCACCTGTGTTATCAAACTGTGCTTATTATTTACTTCCTTATAAATATTCTAATTCTTAATTATTTTTCTTAATATTTTCATCTTTATTATTCTTATAGAAGTGTTTACACCTTCCACTTTGCTGCTGTAGGTCAAATAAAGGATTAGCTTATTTTTAGCTGTTAGCTTTAGCTAATTTATGTCAGTGTCCCTTTTCATAAAGACTTGCCTCTGTCATATTTTCTCAGTTAAGGGTCTCCATCAATGTTTTTGTTTGTTTTTGATTGGCCGCACTGGGCTTCCCTACTGTTTGTTTTCGCTCTGTGCTTTTATTTTGAAGGCGGAACCTTCCAAACAGGAAGTGTACGCACGCACGGTGACGCTCGGAGCTCCGGGCAGACGCGTCCTGAAATAAACGGAGCGAAAGAGAGCGAAGAATCAGTGCAGCCTCTGGATTTATGAGTTTGGTGATTATAAAGATGGTTTTTGCCTCCAGCTGAGAGCTCGGACTGACCGGAAGCGGAGGACTGTGACCGGACATCTTCTCAGGTCGGTGTAACGGGCTGAATCCTTCTTCTGTCTGTGTGAGATGTGACCGTTTGCTCCAGCACAAACACACATTAACATTAATTATCATATATTCATGCTGATACTCCGAGCTGTGGAGCTGTGGGGCTGTGGAGCTGCAGTGTTGGCATGCTCTCCCACAGACGGGCAGCGGGAACTCACCGTGACGGACGGAGGAGGCTAATCAGATCAATTATCATCTCCTCATGGAGACACCGACACATCCATCCTCCTCCTCCTTATCACCATCTTTAAGCCTCTCATTCTTTAGATTTCTCTCCTCATTTCACTCCCTGAAGTTACAGTTTGTTCATATAGAAAATCATATCTAAGATGAATTAGCAGTTAATTAGTAAATTAGCATAATAAAATAAGAGTTATAAAGGGCTAATATGCATTTACACTTATCAGAAATATTTGTATGAAATATATTTAAATGGTTTTTTGAATGCTTTTTCTTTGTCAACATGTAGACTTGAAGTATTTGTTGTCCTTTAAGCAGTGGAGTGTCAGGAGGGTGACCATGGGTGGGATAGACCCTCTTTAGAATCTGATTGGCCGATCCATGTGCCATCAAAGAATCCTTGAATATGATTGGCCTGTTGAATTGTTAATGGGAGGGACTTGTGTTAAAGTAAGAATGCTTAGAAGTAGAAAAGAATGGAAGTAGGCTGTTTGTGGCTGCCTTTACATTTTAATATAACAGAGATTTCACATCTTAACAGGAATAATCCTGGTAAAAATGAAATTTAATACAAAAAAAATGTTTTATTTTTACATTTTGACTCAGAAACTCTTGTTATTTTAAAATTCTGAATAAATGAGATGAGGGGATTTATGGATCTGTGTAAGGGTCTGCAACCTTTACTTTCTTGGGGCCATTTTTCCTCAGCTCACCTGGATTAAAGTCATTCAGGAGCCAAAAAGTCTACTGTATATTCACAACAATGACTATAGAGTTTATAAGTTATAAACACAGTTAAACCTAATGAATAATTATCTAGAAGAGGTGTTTTTTAAATTTATGAAATTGTACATGTGATGTCTAATATTTTTGTCAGTTTTAACAAAGTTGGAAAATTTAAGATAAATATATAAATAAATAAAAATCGCAAAAAAATATTTCTTTTCAAAATGTTGCCATTTTTTAATTTTAGAAATAAAAAAGAAAAATGCAAAAAAAAATAAAATTTTAAAAATTTGCAAAAAATTCCAAAAACTTTAAAAATTTTATTTATTTATTTATTTATTTATTTATTTATTTATTTATTTATCTATTTATTTATTTTTATCACAATTACTTTTTTAAGAGACATAAGAAATAAACATTCCTAACATATGTGTGATTCTTTGTGCTTGTGCATGTACTTCATGCCCCCCCTGTAGAGGGCAGGCCCCCCCCTAAATAAAAAAATCTGGACACATCCCTGTTCATTTATTTGAATCTGATATGCAATTAGATTAAAAATCAATAAATAAAACACCTGTCTCTTGTGTTTTTCCACCTGTGTACTCAGATCTGGGATCTCACCATACATGGCCTCCGTCAGGTGACCTCTGCTGACC
Source organism: Halichoeres trimaculatus (assembly GCF_033239565.1). Classification (NCBI taxonomy): domain Eukaryota; kingdom Metazoa; phylum Chordata; class Actinopteri; order Labriformes; family Labridae; genus Halichoeres; species Halichoeres trimaculatus. The sequence continues at coordinate 843,860 of NW_027437196.1, read as the reverse complement.
TCGGTCTCTCCTGGCTGCAGCTTTAAACTCCTGATCCACCTGAAGACTTCAGCAGGGTGAGACACAAACAGCATTAGATCACTGCAGGAAACGCTGGCTGAGCTGTCCTTCACTGCCACGGCTACCACACTTCTTTGTTATGTTTATGTTATGTACAGGACACACAAAGCTGTCCTGTAGCTTTAGTTTGTTAAATAAAACAAATTAGTATTACTAGTGTCAAAAACAATAATTATAAAACAGAGCACCAGGAGGACAAATTAAAGGTTTAAAAAAAACAAAAATACCCTCCCTTTAAGGAGCCTGAAAGATTTCACCCTCTGTAGTTCTTCAACCTACCTCTAGGGGTGCACTTACCCCCTGCTGCACTTTAACAGTAAGCTTCAACAGGTTTGGAAAGGACAATTTTAGAGTTTATATTAATTTATTTGTGTGAATCTGTAAATAAACTAAAGCTAAATAGTTATTGTTGTTGGAGGAGCATAAAAAATAAAATAATCCCCCTAAAAATATAAAAAACACCATCACATTTACCTCGTACAAACCAGTCATTAACCACTGACCGCAGTAAACGTTCGTTTATTCACTCTCGTGGTGTAAAATCCCGACGCCTCCTCTGAGGATTTTAACAAACGACTTTATAAATAATGAAATCTAACAATGCTGATTGGATCTCAGGTGTTTGATACTGCGATGAAGAAAAGCCGCCCTGCTCTCTTCATGTCAGAAGAGCTAAATTTACCCTCTCTATATTTAGATCATCGCCCTGGATAAAACTCAACATGTAGTGTTGAACGCTCTGATTCTGTGCTCGATGAGGACGCTCACACTCAGAAATGAGTATGTTTCACACACACACGTGTGTTTTATTAAAGCAGATTTTCCTCCCTCTTTAAAGTGAAGCTTCACCCGTTCACATGAGCTCTGCTTCAGTCAGTTATTGAATCATTTCTGTAATGAGGCTCACAGGACGAGGACGATTGGATTCATGTGCACATTTTTATTTTAGTCAGGAGCTCAACAGAAGGAAGGAAGGAAGAGTTTTAACAAATCCATATCTCTAGTGTTGGCTACAGCTCTGTGCAAACATGAGCGTTAAGGTTGGAAACCCCAAACATGGTTTAAATGTTCAGGGTCAAAGCCTGGAGGGAAGAAGAGCCAAGCCCTGAATATTAACCCTTCAGTTTCTAAGACTTTTGTCTCATCAGCATGATCAATAGTTTCCCAAAGAGCCTGTTAAAGAAATAAATTAAAAAAGTATTCTGCCCCCTTGAGGATTATCATCCCACTACAGGCAGCTGAAGTTGTATTTTAGCTCTTTTTAGAATGGCTGCTCCCATGAAATCAGTTTTTAATTTTGATAATTTTGTAGAAGTTGCGGTAAGAATAACGTCTTAACTGTTCCTCATTTTTTAAAACAAGTATTTCCTTCATCAGGGAAAAGGATATTAACTAAAAATTTACTAAAAAAGTGGCCAAAACTGCCTAATTATCTTAACATAAAGCAAAAAATGTAATAAACAAATTCAACAATTCAGTTCCAATAAATTATAATTTTCTGGTTGTTTATCAATGTGTCAGGCTTTACGGGGTTAAAACCTTTCAGTAATCAGTTTTAAATCATATTTGAGTTATTACTTATCTTTTATTTCTAACTATATGACTTAATACAGCTTAGGAAAATTTGTCTGGCGTCAGTTTTTTTATTTATTTATTTATTTTTGAGATTTTCAAGAAGCATAATAATAATAATTGTGCATGTGAATTTTCATTTAGGAAACATGATATAAATAAAAAGAAAAAAAGACAAAATGAGATTAAAAAAAATGTAATATAAATAACTAAATAACTTAATAGATTAAACACACCTGGCATCTTTTTTTTAAATTATTTTTTTCAATGAGATTTTCAAGATGCATAATAATAATTGTACGTGTGATTTTTTATATAGGAACATGATATAAATAGAAAGAAAAAAGAAAATAATAAATGATAAAAAACTGAATAGATTTTACACATCTGTCGTCAATTTTAATTAATATTTCTGCACTGGTTTTATTACAGCTAGCTAACTGCTACAAGCAGCATGCTTACTTATTCATGTCCAACAAGAGCATGCTAATGGTTGCTAATCAGCCAGTTTTACAAGTGACATCATCAGATTATGAATGGTTACTATTTTATTAGTATCAAATGTCCAGTTTTCTGTCTTTTTTTGTAGAGATATAACAGATAGAGCTGCTTTTCTCACAGTTCAACACTTTTACGATCTTTGGGTGGTTCTTCAATTTAAATTGGATTCTTTGATATGTCCGATTTTTGTGATTTTAGTTTGATTTTTTAACACAAGACTATATGAAAAGTTGAGTTATGATGATGGTGTCAGCAGAAGTCATCAGGAGCCATATCTTCCCAAAAAATGCAAAAAACAAAAACAAACAAACAAAAAAAAAACATTTCGCCCCCTGCTGGTGAAAAGTGGTAACTGTTTTTCAATCCAGCTGATAAACGAAAAAGGAAATAAATGACTTAAATTTGAAAAATAAAAACAATTTTTTAAACAAAAATTCCAATTTTAATATCGTTATACAAAAATCACAATAATTATGTGAACTAGAAAAGCAATTTCTGAAGAAATTGCGCTGTGAATGCAGAATGCTGAAGCAGCTTGCGCTGAACTGCTAATGCAACAAAATTCTGAACAAGAATGGCTAAAGTTATGTCTGAACTCATTTGAATTAAGTCTTGAAAAGCTTGTGCTCAACTGCAAAAGCAGAATGCTAAACATGAATGACTGAATTTATGTTTGAAAATGGTTGAAATAATTCATGAAAAGCAGGCACTCAACTGCTAATGCAGAATGCTAAATTAACCTGCCATGAACTCTTGGATGAAAGGAAACTAATGGATGAATGAGTTTAATGGATACATGAATTTAAAGTTGAAATGGCTGCATCTTTTAAAAATTTGAAGCAATGAATTAAATTTTAAAGAACAGTTATGGAAATAATGACCTGACTGAGGGAAAATGCAAGTCTCATCTCTGAAACGCTGTTAAAATGAAATTCTGTGTGTCCTGTGTGTGAGTTTTTAATCATGTAAGACTTCTAGCAGAGGCTCATCTGAAGCCAGATGTTGCCATGGTGATCATTGTTTACCAACTGCCATCAGAGAGCTGGTGGAGTCTGTTGATTCCCAACACATTTCCACTGAAATCAGGGTGTCAAACTGCCTACAACTGTGACAAAACCAAAGGGCCGATAAGAAAAATGATCACACCGTAGGAATCCTGAGACCCTGAGGAAGCTGTCCGTGTAAATTTCATGTCTAAAGATGCAGAAGTAGGCCCATGACAGCGATAGATAGATGAGGGAAATTTGACTGATCTCTGAGAAAACCCCTCAGGAATTAACATTGGAGTACATGGGTGCCGGAGCTGACTTGGCCCGACAGTTGGTCATTTTGTGAAAAAGGGCTCCATCCTTTTGCTTTAAAAACCACTTTGTCAGAAGCAGGACAAGACTACTTACATGCTGAGGGCTTATTTGTGTTGATAGCTCAAAAAAATGTGGCCAAGAGAGCAGTTTACCCAGAAGTTTCTCAGGTCTTGTTTCCTCCTCTCCCCACTCTGTCGTTTGAATCTCCCAGTCTAAGCTGAAACATTCCGTCCAATACACACCAATGTTAAATGGCTTGAAGAGCTGAAATGCTTCATGACCTTTGAAGGGTCATTGTGAAGTAACTATGAATGCTAGGAAACATTTGAAACCCACTGAATGGAGCCAAAAGATAGCTGAATATTTTGAAGTTTGAATAGAGTTTGTAGCTGAATGTATGACTGAATGAGGAGGGTTTGAAGCAGGCTGAAATCATGCCCTGAAGGGAGGAAATTTTGAAAATTCCGCATTCATCTCTATGGGACCGAAATCTCGTAAAACGTTGAATATCTCGGAGAGTATTTGTGAAAAGTTTCTGAAGAGTCATAGCCCCCTTGTCCCCACTGAAACACACGTTTTGAAGTTTGAACGGTGAAAATCAGTTGAAGTTTGTAGAAGTTTTAGCGGTCCAAAAAAGCGGGCGGAAGAAGAAGAAGAAGAATAAATTTTTTTGACACAGAAGAACATATGCTGTGAATGCATTACTGCATTCACAGCAATTATTATTATTTTTCTCCTGCTCTTACAGAAAGAGCTGGAAACCAGGAGCAAATAAACAGAGAGATATGAGTGATTAAAAAAAATGCTTGTTTACATTTTCAGTTTGAAAAAATATGGTACGAAAATGATAAAAAAAATGGATTTTAAATGTTTGTACATCATTTAAAACAAAGACTCTGCAGTGGAAGTCACCGCATGGGCTTAAAATCACCTGGGCAAACCAGCATTGCAAGTTTTTCTTAATGGTTTGAGATCATTAAAATTCTTTTTCGATATGTTTTTTTTACCAAATGACGTGCAAACTTTGAGCTAACCAGGGCTGTGTTTGCTCGTTTGTATTCACTCATTAAGAAACACGTTGAGTCTCAGTAAATGTAAAATAAAGACCTGCAGCAGGTGGAGTCGCAGCTCTGCACCGTGCTGCAGCAGACTCTTCAAACTGCTCCTGAAACGATCTGATTCACGGCGTCGTGTCTTCAGAAATGATCCGCCTCTCTGTGTCGATCTGCATGTCTCTCAAATGCATGCTGGGAACTGTCTCCCTGCTATCTCTCTTTGGCTTGACCGTTCATCCATTTACCCATCCATCTGTCCACCTATTTGTACCCAGAGTTCCTCCCTCCTTCCTCCAAGATCTCCCTCCTCCTCCTCCTCCTCCCTGCCCGTCCTCCTCTGGTTGGAGCTGCTGAATTATTAAACATCAGACGCTGGGCTCGGCTGTGGAGCCGGAGGTGGATGCAGAGCTAGCGAGATGTAAAGATGGAGAGTGAAGGAGGGAAGGATGGAGGTGTCGGGCGCCGCAGGGAGCCGTGAGTCAGCAGGGAGGGGAGGAGTTCAGGGGTAGGTGATACGGCTGCAGAGAGCCGCGTCAGATGCCTCCCGCTGCGCCCGTGTCGGTGCGTGTGCTCGAGCCCATCGATTGAAGAGAGAAGGTCACAGAGCGGAGAGGAGATTAGCCAGGCGCACTCGGCGAGCTAACGCCTCCTCTGAATAGCAGCTAGACAGGAAGAGGAGAGACAAAAGAGGCGCAGAGAAAGACGAGAGGAGCCGCCACAGGATGGGGGAGAGCTACATGTACCAGAGACTCCCCTACGCCAGAGGAGAGGAGGAGGGGGAGGAGGACGAGGAGGAGGAGAGACACAGGAGGATCCAGGAACGGGTCGGGGGACAAATGGTAAAGTCTGAAGTTGAAGGCAGACGGTCCGGGTGTGTGTGTGTGAGAGGGCTCTGTCTGTGTGTGTGTGTGTGTGTGTGTGTGTGTGTGTGTGTGTGTGTGTGTGTGCAGACTATTGAGTGTGATGATAATTTGATTAGTCCAGTGGTTCACGGCCGGGCCTGAAGAGCGGCTCAGATCACCGCCATATGTTCTGCCTCTCCTCGCCGTCTGTCCGTCAGGTTCGTTTCCTTTAACGACTCAGCGTGAAAATCACAACGAGACCAAAGTTTAAAGCTCAGGATGAAACAACTTTATCAGCAGAAAACAAGAGACATTTTTCACAGTTAATTAAATTTAGTAGAGAAAAATCCAAATCAGATTATCTTAAAGTCTTAGTTCATGTTTCACGCCAACGTGATCATAAGTTTGTGGTTAACTAGCCGTGCTGTCTTTAATTATAGACGTAAATTTAGAAAGTATGAATGTTTTTTTTACTGTTGTGCGAGATGGATAAGAATATGAGATACTGAAATATCTTATATGGATAAAGAGGGAGTAGAAGTCTGGTGTTGTAGGCTTTTATTTTGAAAGGATTGGTTTGTGGATGTTTACAGGAAGAAGGTTCAGAGACTTCAGCGGTGACGTTAAAGCTCCGCCCACAGGTTTGGCACTTCATCAAGAGCCAATGAGAATAATTTCAGATTAATTCTAGTTCAGTTTGATTAATTTCATCTAGAGCTGTAACTAACGATTATTTTAGTAATCCATAACTCTGAAGATTATATTTACGATTTATATGTTATTTATCGATAAGAAATGTTTCAATCCATGGATATCGTTAGCCTTTGTGCTTAACGATTCCCTCATCAATTCTTTACATTGTGCCGGAGCCGTCGAGCCTTATGTCGACTGGTCTGCTGCAGCTAGCTTAGCTTAGCAGTTAGCTAACGTTTCCCAAGAAAACTCTGATTCAGGATTTTCAGCTTGAAGTTTTCCTGAAGAACTGACTTCTTAAAGAAATGTTCATCACTCTCTCTCAGGAGATTCATATTCAGCACATTCAACATGGTATAAATCACCTTATTTACCAAAATAACAAAACAGCACAAGCTTGATGCTAATGTATATGGGAAACTGCATTGCTATGCTAGCAGTTAGCATACATCAGTATAACAGAATTTTAACTTTCATAACAGAAACATGTCACATCAACTCTTTGTAAAAAATACTGAGAGTTTCAAATGCTAAAAGCTAACAGGCTAATGAAAGGCTAATGGCTGACGGAAAAGTTCCAAACAACTTAAACCATTGCTATAACCACTTTGAGACACTAGATGGCCGACTTGAATTATTAATATATTAAAACACAGAACATCAACGTCACATTGTGTGACATTTTGACCTGTTTCTGTTTAATTATGCCCAGAAATATCCAGACTCAGGGACCAATTACATTTTATTCACTTACAGTATAAACTCAATTAAATGTTGTTGACACAGAAAACCTGTAAAGATACTTTTTGTACCAAGAAAATTCACAACAGGAATCCATAAAGAATCAGATCGATAAGGGCATCGGTATTGACAAAATCTTATCAATTCACATCCCCAACGATTAATCAATGAATCGTTAAAAAAGGATGACAATGCAAAATAGTAAAATTTGCAAAACCAAACATGTTGTTATTTTAGTTGATGACTATTGTTTTCTTAATGATTCAAAGAAACAACATATTTGAACATAATTAAACCAACCAGATGCTACATTTATAACGTATAAAAAGTGACATGAATGTATCGTCACTTAAAGAATTAACAATTTGGGCAAAATAACAAGAAAATATTTTGTTATATCATCAGATTAAGAACTTATTGGGCCAAAAAGGCACATTAAAAAAAAATGTGTCCTCAATCTTTTCACCTGCAGGTCAAAAATTGAGCCCTCTCTGCCCTACCACTATCTGTTGCAGCTAATGCTAATGCTAACTTTCATTTAATGAACTTCTTGTGGTTTTCAAACGGTGTGACGATTTAATAAAGAGACTAAATGAGTGCACTGATCTGTTTACATGTGACGCATACAGCCCCGCAGCCCAGGTAATTACACTCCAGTCCAGCAGGTGGCGGTAATGCACCTTTAGCTAGTTGTTAAAGCTAAATAATCGGACAAAAAGGAAGAAGACAAATAAACTGAAGAATAATATAGATATATTATAATAATTAATACAGTGATGAAGCAGCACAGAGGATTGATTATGGAAAAACATTGTCGATGCTTTTACCAATCGATTTTTGTTGATTTCATCGATTCGTCATTGCAGCCATAGTTTTTTTTACATCCAGAGTTTAATGTCTGTGAGGGTGGAAGAAATGTAGAGCAGGGTATCGTTGGCGTAGCAGTGAAGGGATGAAGATGTAGAGGAAGAACAGGAGGGGACCAAGCGCTGACCCCTGGGGGACGCCATGTGTAACGGGATCTTTGAAGTATTTCTGGAGATGTGATGAAAACCGTCGGAGAGGTTGGATGATATTTATTTAACCCCTGAATCCAGTTACAGGTGTTCAGGTAACAATGATGGTGACTCCTTCTAGCTTTAAGCTAATCTGAAAACAAGTGAAAGATGGCGTTGATGCCGTCTAAATGAACCGACACGCCCACCTGTCGGTCATCTTAGCCACGCCTCTCATTCAGCCAATCATGTGTGACTCTGAGCTTTAGTCAAAGAGGAAATCACTCCCTGATCCGAGCTGATGAACATGTTTTATTTGAGTTTCAGCTCTAACAGGACTCCAGCCTCTAGTGGACACTCAGAGAACTGCAGTTTTACACTTTTCATCACTGATTTGAGGTGAAATCGTGTGGGTATCGTCTCCTCTCTCTGAGCTGGGCTGTATATCTGCGTCAGGCCTGTAGGACGCTGTGGTCTGTAGCCTCAGTGTGACGCTGGGTTTCTGTCTGCAGATGCAGAGCGAGGAGGGCACAGAGTGGCTCCTGGAGCTGCTGACGGACGTGCAGCTGCAGCAGTACTTCCTGCGGATACGGGATGAGCTCAACGTCACTCGACTCTCACACTTCGACTACGTGAAGAATGAAGACCTGGAGAAGATCGGCATGGGGCGCCCCGGTAGGTCCTGTTTATACCGCTCGTTATCAACGTGTTGTTTTCTGAGATCTGAGTCTGAGATGTTTTGATGCTGTGATGATGTGGTTTCAGGTCAGAGGAGGCTTTGGGAGGCTGTGAAGAGGAGGAGAGCTCTCTACAAACGCAAGTCCTGGATGAGCAAGGTGCAGATCCCCCTGCAGGTCAGAAACCCCCCTCACTGTGATAGTGGAGACGCTAACACCTGCTCTCATCCTCCCGGCCTGTAGGTGTTCCCGGTGAAGCGACCTGACGCCGACCCTCAGCTCCCGCTCTCTCAGGGCGCCTCCTCCAGCGCCGCCACAGGAAACAGCGACTCGGCGGCCTCCCTGACCTGCCTGATCAGAGAGTCCGAGCTGCAGCTGCTGGAGCGTCTGGGAGACGGGACGTTTGGCGTGGTGCGGCGAGGAGAGTGGACGGGACCAAACGGGAGAGTGGTGAGACTCAAAGAGACTTCAGGAGCTGAAAAATGCAGATTTAAAAACAAAGGTAGAATGTGAAGTTTTACAGACCTGTAGAGGAGCCAGAACAGAGCCCTGAGGGACGCCACGAACAGGAAGGACAGGAGAGCAGAGGGTGTTTCCTAGCTTAGCATATCTATGTCTAAAAAATGTACTTGAGCTTTAAACAGTTTTATATTTTTAAGTTACAGCAGCGTGTGTACAGCTGATGTGGTCTCTTTGTTTCCATCAGCTGACGGTTGCGGTGAAGTGTCTGAAGGCTGGCGTGCTGGACTCTGACGGTCTGGACGATTTCATCCGGGAGGTGAACGCCATGCATTCACTGAGTCACCAGAACCTGATCCGCCTGCACGGCATCGTCCTGACGCAGCCCATGAAGATGGTGACGGAGCTGGCTCCTCTGGGCTCCCTCCTGGACCGGCTCAGGAAGCGTCAGGGTCACATCCTCATCCTCTCTCTGTGCAACTACGCCGTGCAGGTGAGGTCTCACCTTAAACCCTCAGGTCTGCAACCTTTACTTCTACAGGAGCCATTTTCCCTCAGCTCACCTGGATTAAAGTCATTCAGGAGCCACAAAATCTACTTTATCTTCACAATAAAAACTACTAGGTGTTTAAAATTTAATACATAGCTAATTAGTGAACAATTATCTGAACCAGAAGTTTTTTGGAAGTTATCAAATTGTACATGTGATTTTTAAGTTTCTGATTAAAAAAAAAAATAAATATAAAAATGTTCAAATTCAAAAAAATTGCCAAAATATCAAAAAAAAATTGAAATTCCCCAAATTTCAAAAAAATAAAAAATTTAAATAACTTTCCTTTTTTTGGAATTAATAAGATTGTACATGTGATGTCTACGTTCCTAATTTAAAAAAATAATAATAAATACAAATGTTGAAGTAAAAAAAATTGCCAAAATTTATAAAATATAAAAAAAAAATTGAAATTCCCCAAATTAAACAATAAAATTAAAAAAATTAAATAACTTTCAATTTTTTGGAAGTAATAAAATTGTACATGTGATGTCTTAGATTCTGATAAAATTTTTGCCAAAATTTATAAAATGTCACAAAATTTTTGAAATTTCCCAAATTTCCAAAAACTAAAAAAAAAATTCAATAGTTTTCTTTTCTTTTTCGAATGAATAAAATTGTTCATGTGATGTTTTAGTTCCTAATTTTAAAAAGAATGTTGAAATTCAAAAAATTTACCCAAATTTATAAAATGTCACAAAATTTTTGAACTTCCCCAAATTTTCAAAAAATGAAAAAAAAATCCTTTAAAAAAAATTCAACTCCCATAAATTTCCAAAAATTAAAAAAAGGAAGTTTTACAAAGTTTATCAAAATTTTAGAATATTAAAATTTACAAAAGACCCCAAAAACTTCACTACATTTTCAAAAGGTTTTAAAATTCTAAATATAAAGGAAGAAATTTTACAAAATTTTAGAAATTCCAAATATAAAAATGGAAAAAAATCACAAAATATCTGAAATTGTAAAAATTTAAAGAAAAAAAAATCTTTTTTTTTTAATTCCTGAAATAAAAAAAAATATTAATCAAAAACTGGAATGTCATTTTTTTCTTATTTATGAATTTCCAAACACTAAATATAATGAAAATACATTTGCAAAAATTTCTATTCTTTAAGGAAACTTGAATTTAATAACATTTACTGATAATTTTGCACATCATTTTTTGTTGTTTGCTACTGTCTTCCCACATATCAGTCATGTATATTAATCCAGCACGTTGTCAGTTAAATGTATCCATCCACACAGAATTAAAATCAGTATTTTCTTCCAGATTAGTCTTTTTGTAGATGTAGTTATCTTCCCAGGGCTGTAAAACTTGAGGTTAGCCACAGGTGCATGGAAAGTTGGTGGATGTTGATGTTGTAGGAGGTGAAGTAGAGCGGTGGCAGGCTTTATTGACGGATGTAAATAAAAATAAAAAAAACTTTATTTTAATAATATTTTTTAAAGCTAAAAGGAGCCACTGCAAAGGAGTCAAAAAGCTGCAGGTTGCAGACCCTTGTCTTAAACCCTCAGGTCTGAGCCTCAGGGTGATGCTGAAAGTCAGGTCAGAGGGAGGCAGCAGGAAAATTGCAGCTTTGACAAAAAAAAAAAGTTTATCAGTTGATTGAGTGGAGCTCACTGCTGCCTTCCTGCCTGTAGGTGGCGTGCGGCATGGCTTACCTGGAGCAGAGACGCTTCCTCCACAGAGACTTGGCCGCTCGAAATGTTCTGCTGTCCACCAACGAAACTGTGAAGATCGGAGACTTCGGCCTGATGAGGGCGCTGCCGACACACACGGACCAGTACATCATGGAGGAGGGTCACAAAATCCCCTTTCCCTGGTCAGAGGAGTGTCCTGCAGCCACAGAAACCCCTCCCTGTCTCTGTAAACCTCTAAATTTGTCCTTCCCGCTCTCCGTCCAGGTGTGCACCTGAGTCTCTGAAGTCTCGCTCCTTCTCTCACGCCTCTGACACCTGGATGTTCGGGGTCACTCTGTGGGAGATGTTCACACACGGTCAGGAGCCGTGGCTGGGTCTGAACGGGAGCCAGGTACGTCTACACACACATGAAACAGCTTCTTAAAGGTGAAGTTTTCTTAAAGTGAAAGCACCCACCAGCTGTCTCCATGCACGTGCAGATCCTCCATAAGGTGGACGTGGAGGCTGAGAGGCTGAGCAAACCCGACGACTGTCCCCAGGACATCTACAACGTCATGCTGCAGTGCTGGAGCCCCAAACCCGAGGACAGGCCCACCTTCATCGCCCTCAGAGACTTCCTGCTGGAGGTTGTTAGCCCAGCTGTGAGGAGTTATGACGCTGATCCCTCCTCTGTCCGTCTGTCGTCCTCACTGCTCTCTCTGTGCCTGTTTCTGCGCAGACCATGCCCACAGACATGAGAGCGCTGCAGGACTTCGAAGAGGAGGAAAAGCTCCAGATTAAGATGAACGACGTCATCACCATCATCGAGGGGAGGTCAGTGCGCGCCACAGGAAGTCTCCATCTCTGCAACCAGACAAGTTCATTTCTTTGTAGCAGCAGAAATGAAGGTTCAAGTAGTAGAAGAAGAAGTTTGAGTCGTATAAATAGTGGTGAAAGCAGAATAAGTCAAAGAGGAAGTTATGGTAAACTATCAGTAAATGAAGTGAAATCATGTAAAAGTTCTTGTGTGTAAGTGACAGAAAGAGCATATGTCTGTCTTTGTTCCTGAATGTTTTGGTTAGCTAGTACAAACAGCTGTGTGAGATGTAAGGTTTCCATGGTAACCAGCTCGTTAGACTGTGCAGAGCCGGAGCTGATTGACAAACAAGCGAAACGTAGAGTCTAAACTTCCTGCCACTTAGGCCTGGGCGATGCATCGATTTTAGCGATTAATTCGAATTTTTTCTTGTGGATGATTTAAAAAATGAAAAATTTGATTTTTTTTCCCCGCTGTTGTGCACCTTTTATACCACGACAAGCGCTGACTCCACGTGTGTGCAGCGTGATTTAACAGTTCACTAACAAAACAACAGAAAACCTAAATGTCATAAAATGTTCTTGTGTGTCTTTGACACCCAGCACCTTGAGGGACAGAGATTGATATAAACTAGACCTCTCGTCAGTGAACGCTAAACTCCCTTTCCTCCAATCCTCTGTTTTCTATCTGTCACTTTTCAGGAGTTTAAGATCTTTGACTCAAACATTTCCAAAGCCGGGACCCTTTCATGTTCACCTGCTGATTATTTATGATGTGACTGACGTGTAAAACCTGCTGCTCTTCAAAGTTAATCCTCTGATCATTTTGAGATTTAGATAGTAAAGAAATATACCTCAGTTTATCTCAGAACATCCCCACTCTACTGAAGAAAATCCCCTCTTATGGTGACATGGACGGATCATGATTTGTGAAAGTAGACTGCGGGGAGGGAGACGGGACGACGATGGATGCACTGCTTGGACAGACATGACTGAGAAGGTGTTAAACTTTTACCGGAGGAAAGCTGAGTCCTGTCTTTCCCTGTAACTCCCTCTGTTCCACCAACTAAATCCTCCATTCAGCAGTAATCCATCCGCTGACGAGCAGAGCAACATAACGAACCAGCATCGAGCCGCGCTCTGTCAAGCAGGGGCGGACCAGACTTTTTAGACTGGGGTGCCCCCAACCAGGGCACTGACTTATGCAGGGAGGCATGAAATTTATGAGCCCACACTTGAATAAATAGCATTTATTTTTACTTATTTGTTTGTATCAAAATTAAAGGATAAACAGGCTACAGCCTTAAAAAATAAAACTAGACAGAAACAAAGTGTTTTTTTTTAAATCATTTAAACATAGAGTATTACTAAACAGTGCTGTACTGCACTGAAACAGTACTGTACACACTTTTCCTAGCAGTGTTTTTAAATTCAAAATGTAAAAAATGGTGCAGCTTTCACTGTGAATGTAAATAAGTCTGCCTCCTTTAAAACTACAAAGTGAAGTTAGTGAAACAGAAGAAAAGCTGAAAATTCAATTCCAAGAGTCAAATAGAAGTTACTTTTTTAAAGGTTTTTAAGAAAAAAAAATGGTTTTGAGTTTGATCTGTCATTTGTACTTAGTTTTCTTTAAAAGGAAAAAAAAATGTCAAAAAATTGTAACTTGAATTTTTTGTGAAAAAATCAGAGATTTTATTTTTAGGCCATATCGCCCAGCCCTACTGCCACTGTGTGAAAACAGGAGGAGTTATCAGAAAAACATTGACTTTTTTAAGAATCTAGAGACTCTGAGGGACACAGCGATGTGTTTCACGTGTCTGTAGAGCCAAAAATGAGGGCAGGACAGCGAGCTACAGATGAAGTTACAAATAGCGCTGAGCTGAAGATGTAGGTCAGAAATAACACTGCTGCAGATTATGGGAAAATGAGGTTTTGTCTCACATTTGGACATTTTTTGGCCAAACAGTACAATCTTTAGCTACGATCCTCCCTTTGTTTAAAGCAGGAGAAGCCAGGGAACGTTTTCATGTATTTTTATGTTTCTAGAGCGAAGATTGTGAAAGTTATGACAGTTTGTTCAAGAAAGTCGTAACGTCTCATCAGCAGCCTCCTTCACGCACTCCAAGAGCAGGGATTTTTGTGAAAGTTTGTGTTGCTTTAACAATAAAATCTCAAAAACTGTTAAAGATATCTAAAAGTTACATCACACATTAAAAGCTGAAAGATTTGTGAGCATTTTAAAGCAAAAATGGAGTCTGTAAGTGGAAGTATGCTAAAGTTTTAGCATCTCAAAGTTGAGGGAGTTTTAGGCGGAGGAGGTGAAGTTCCCCATTCATTTTAATGGGCAGATTTTGTCAGAAAAAGGTGAATTAATCAAAATGTTTTAGGGTTAGAGGTGAATCAGTTGAATCAACATAAATTACTGTGCTGACGTTTGTTTATACGTGTGTGTGTGTTTCAGGGCAGAGCACTTCTGGTGGCGAGGTCAGAACAAGCGGACGCTGCGTATCGGTCAGTTTCCCCGTCACGTGGTCACCTCAGTCGCCGGGTTGTCCGCTCAGGACATCAGCCGACCCCTCAAACACTCCTTCATCCACACGGGACACGGAGACACGGACCCTCACAGGAGCTGGGGACACGCCGACCGCATCGACAGGTTGGTAACACCCAGATTTAAAACTAAAACAACAGATTTTTATATTTAAAACTCAAAGTTTTAAACCGTTATCACCTCCTGTGTCCAGAGCTTCAGGGTTAAAAAATTACAGCAGCAGTAAACATGAAGCATTACAGAGCTGCTGTTGTAGTTTCCACTGTTGTCCACTAGATGGCAGCAGAGTGCTCTGATTCTCCTACAGATGTGGTTAAACTTAGAGCAGACTCTACTCAATTGTAAATAGTTCATTCTTGTTAATACAAGTTTTTCTGATCAAAGACCATATGCAAGCAGCTGAGCTTAAACACTGAACACTCCATTCTTTTCTGTTAAGAACTTTCTAATTTCTTTATGGTCCAAAGTACAATGAGGTGTTTTTCTTTTTTTTTTTTTTACTTTTTATTTTATTTTATTTTATTTTATTTTATTTTATTTTATTTTATTTTATTTTATTTTATTATTATTATTATTATTATTTATTTATTTTTTTTTAAATTTATTTATTTATTTTTATGTTGTGGTTGTTTTACTTATATCATTATCTTATTTTATTGTATTTTATTTATTTATCTTTACTTTTTATTCATTTTCCCAACCAAAATTACACTTTAGTTTCTCAGTGTCCAGTATACTTGTTAATAACCACAAACTTGGATATATGTCTACACAGAAACATATTTGGTTTGGACTTGTTTGCACTCTTTCATTCTTTCATTTTGTGTGTGAAAGGGCTTAGACATGGCAGGAAGTGTAAATGCACATTGTTTTTTTTTTTTTTTTATTATGTTACTACCCCTGACTTTTTAATTTTTGATACAAAATTTGCTTTATTTATCTACTTTATTTCATTTTCTTTTAAATTGCTTTCAAAAAAGTTTTTCTTTATTTTTTATCTTTTTTTTATTTTTATTTTTATATTTCTATGTATATATATATATATATATATATATATATATATATATATATATATATATATATATATATATATATATATATATATATACATATATATATATATATATTTGTATATATATATATATATATATATATATATATATATATATATATATATACACATTTTTTTAATTATTTCTACCATATTGTTTAAAAATGGTCTGAATATAACATGTCGTATTTTTTTTAGTTTTTCCTTATTTCTGAAAAATGAATGTAACTTTGTCGAGCTGCGAAACATATTTTAATTTTGCATTGAATAAAAACTTAAATATTAAAAACTTAGAGCAGACTCCAAACTACAGCTGGTGCAAAGACGTGAGAATCCTCAGTTTGTGCTTTTTTAAACACCCACAGAAAAGGCTGGGTGCAAGAACACCAAACCTACCGTCCCCTTTAGTTTAAAGTCCGGTCTAAGGGATGAACCTGGACTTGGATTCTGACCTGAGGGTGTGTGAGCTGAGCTGCAGCGTCTTGGGTTCAGAGACGTGTTTCTCAGACAAACGCTGACAGAATGACAATAATCTGACATTTTCTGAGCAGTAAGGAAAGGAGTGAACCGTGACAGTGACACGACGCTGATCCAGACTCAAAGCCGGGCACGTTTGAACCCCAAGAAGATTAAAAACCCAGATTTCCTCCCTCAGTTTGTGTGACACGCTCCGGAGCAGAGATTAGACCCTCAGCTCTGTCAGAGACAACGATCTGACACGGCGCTGCTTCACAGCTCGGTCAGTCAGGCGTCGCCGAGCGTTCAGAGACGTCTCACAGATCTGAAGGTCATCTCCTTTCTGTTAAACTCCTCACCTTTACCTGCTCCCTTCCTCCTGCCTCCTCTCCTAGTCTGTACTTAGGGAACCCCATGGACCCTCCTGACATCCTGGGGATGGATCCAGGAGCTGCCAGACCCACCAAGCTCCCAAACCGCGCTAAAAGTAAGGATCACAAAGTTTAACACGTTAGGATTCTTTAGAGAGACTCTGAACCTCCTCCTCTCTCCTCCTCAGAGCAGCCTCCTCCTCGCCCGCCTCAGCCGGCCGTCCTGATAAAGAGTGAGTCCTCCTCGCTCCTCTCTGAGCTCCTGTAACCACACGGCGCCGTCACCCTCTAACCGCTGTTTCCATCTGTGCAGAGCCGTTCTACGACTCCGTGATGGACGACTACGACGACGAAGACGACGCCAGCGCCTCGTCGGGGCTGAAGAGGCTGGGGGCGTCTCTGGGCCTGAAGCTGCGGCCCTGGGAGGGCGGCTGCGTGCGCACGGCGAAAAGCGAGGTGTCACTCATCGACTTCACCGACGACAGCTTCAGCTCCACTACGCCCTCGCCGCTCACGGAGACGAGGCAGCCGGACGAGGACACGCTGAAGGTAACGAGGTTTCTCCACGCACAGGAAGCTGAGGAACTTTCTGCCAAGACGTGACCCAGGAACTAAACCCAGAGCCTGGTCCCTGCAGTTGAAAAGCTCCTTCATGTGTGATTAAACGCCGTCTCTCCTTCAGGACACGCCGTCCATCCTGGACTGGCCCCTCCCCCAGCCAGCGTATGACGAGGTCACTGCAGACCTGGAGGACCAATCAGAGGACCAGGAGGTGCGGTCCATCAACAAAGCGCTGACGGAGGAGTGCACGGCGTCCGGGGGCAGCAGCGGGGGGATGTCGGGGAGGAGCGAGTCTCAGTCAGCTGATCTGTTCCAGGAGCTTCAGCGGGAGGTGAGGGTCTCTGAGGGACGGTTCAGGTCCTGGTTCTGACCCGCCCCTCATGGTTCTGTGTTTGTCCCTGCAGGTGATGGTGAAGCTGCAGGTCCCCATGTCCACGGGCCGCTCCCTGCCCTCCTCCCCCCTCCCCCTGCCGCTGGCACCGCTGGGCCCGTACCGTCAGATCCACCTCCCCCCCTCCTCCCCGTCCTCTAACTCCGCCTCCTCCTTCGCGTCCTGCTTCGAGGACCGGCCCGTCCTCCCCCCTCGCAGCCCCGTCCCCCCGATGCGTCCCTCCAAACACAGCCTCTCCACCCGCTCCACCAACCCTCAGTCCCGCACCAGCTCCATCTCCCTGGGCGACCCCGAGGACACGCCCCCTCAGATCCCACCCAGAGACCACGCCTTCTCCCAGCCGGGGTCCCGCTCCTCCTCCCCCCTCCCTCTCATCCCTCCTCTCTCCTCCTCCCCTGTTGTCCTCCCCCCTCCTCCCCTCTCCGTCTCCCCTCGCCGGGCGTCTGGACTCCTGGGTCCCCTGCTCTCCAGCTCGTCCTCGTCCTCCCTGCCACCGGTGGCGTCACAGTCCACTCGTCTTGCTGCTCGGGGCGCCAACTACTCGTCCGGCTCTCTGCTGGAGCCTGTGCCCTTTCGTGAGGGGCGGGGCTTATCCTCGCTGATTGACAGCTCACAGAGTCCTGCTCCCGCCCCTTTGCCTGACCGACCTGCCTACATGGAGAAGTGAGTCTCTGACGCTGAACACAGTTTTCCTGAATCCACTGTTGGTGTAAACTTTCTCTGAGACCAGTTCGCTCTGAAGACCTTTAGATTTTATTCTGCTTCATTTAGTTTCCTCTCCTCTGCTGATAAAAAACTCCTAATCTGGGTTGTTTGGATTACAGACGTTCTTCTAGCGAGAACCAGGATGAGAAACTATAAACACACCAGCTTCAGACAGGATTTAAAAAAAACTAAAGGAAACAAATCAAAACTTAAGAGTCACAAAGCTGCACAGCAAGGTCTGCCTCCAAAGGGCTGGCCAATCAGAGTGAAGGGGGTTTGTAGGCGGGGCTAAAACAAAAAAGGTAAAATAAGTGTTTTTGAAGCGGCTCCTTGGAGCTGAGGAAAAAAATGTAATTGAAATGAACAATAGTTATTTTTCTTAAAGAGCGTCTTGATGATTAACGACACTGACACTAAATACAATCATGTATATTTTGTTAAATTATTAATGCATAACTTCTTGAAATAACTTGAAAAAAAAAATGGATTTTTTTTTGCATATTTCATTTTTTAATTTTTGCATTTTTTTTTAATTATTTCAATTCAATAAAAAATAAAAATAAAAAAAATATTTTTTTTCTAAATTTAGCAAATTTTTGCAGATTTATGAAATATTAGCCAATTTTCAAAATAAGTCATCTCTGGAATCACACTTTTTTTAATTTTGCAATTTTTCAAAAATTTTAATTTTTCTTTAAAATTTCGAAATTTACTGAAATTTCATAATTTTTGCAAATTTATGACATTTTTTTGCTTTTTTTTTTTTTTGCATTATTTTAATTAATTCAATTCCATTAAAAAAATCTTCTTTTTTTTAATTTAGCAAATTTTGCAGATTTATGAAATATTAGCAAGTTTTCAAAATAAGTTATCTTTGGCATCACACTTTTTTAATTTTGCAATTTTTCAAAAAATCTTAATTTTTCTTAAAAATTTTGAAATTTATTGAACTCGAATAATATTTGCAGATTTATGACATTTTTTTAATATTTCATTTTTTGTTGTTTTTGCATTTTTATTAATTATTTCAATTTCATTTTTAAAAAATATATGTTTTTTTTTCAAGATTTAGCAAACTTTTGCAGATTTATGAAATATTGGAAAAATTTTTGAATAAGTAATCTTTGAAATCACACTTTTCAAAAATCTTAATTTTTCTTGAAAATTTTGAAATTTATTGAACTTTCGTATTATTTGCAGATTTATGTCATTACAGAATTTTCTTTTTAATATTTGCAAATTAATTAAATTAAATACTAAGACATAATGTACAATTTTATAAACACAAAACATTTCTTTTAGATCATTAATCCCCTTGTTTCTACTTTGCATACATTTTATACACTTTTTTGCTTTGTTGTGAAGATAAAGTAGATTTTGTGTCTCCTGAATAACTTGAACTAACCTGAATGACTTTAATCCAGGTGAGCTGAGGAGAAATGGCTCCTATGAAAGTAAAGGTTGCAGAGCCCTGCACTAGAGAGACAAAAATAGAGATTTATTACAGATGTAAATCATGTGAAGACACTACGGGAGCCCCAGAGGGACAGAATTAGGTCTTAAAAAAAAGTGCATGACCCCTCTTTAAGTAGTTTTGATGGATTTTCTGTCATTTCCTGTTTCCTCAGGTATGGATCAGTCAACATGGCCGCCGTCAAACCCATGATACAACATCCAGGAGGAGGCAAACCTAACTCCTCCTACAACAACAACAACGGGCGCACTACAGCTCCCAGCATGCACCGGGAGCAGAGCGTCACACAGGTCAGGATCCAAACATCAGGAGCTCATTTAAATGTCTGGGTAGACCAAAATAAGTTTGATTAAGAGCTGAAACTCTCTGATTGGCTGATGCAGTTTAAAGACACATGCATGAGCAGGACGAGAGCAGCTGACCTCTGTGTCCATTAGGGGGCACCAAAACTGCCACAGAGCTGCTGTAAACAGCCTGAGCAGGAAAATCATGAAAGAAATCAAGTTTTGGGGAATGCAGAAAAAGATTTCACCCATGAGGAGAGCAGCATACTTATCCACTGAGATGAAAGCTGATGTGTGTCTTGGCGCAGGTTTGGTCCACACAGTTGTTGTTAATTCAGGATCAACAGCAGCAGGTGCTGTGAGTAGTCCGTTCACACACACAGGGATTAAAAGCCTCAGTGGGTAAATGTGAGCGCTGTCCCGTCACACTCACCTGCTGCCTGCTTATCTGTTTGCTCTGGCTGCTCGCCACCTGTTTGTCTCCTGCTCGTCCCGCTGTGTTTGGACTGAGTCACGGCCACAGGAGCAGATATGAGTTTACTCCTGTGCCACACGAGCAACAAAAGAGAGGAAATGAGAGGAGAGTTAGAAACAAACATGGAGGTACGCAGAGTTTGATGTTTGTCACTGAGCTCAGGCTGTGATCGGCAGGTCCAAGGAGCCGTACACGGCGTCACGCTGGAGGAGTGTCAGAGCGCTCTGCAGAGCCATGACTGGAGCGTCCCTGAGGCCGTCAATCATCTGAAGGTACGCTGACCTCTTCACCTCCTCACTGCTTCACTTTGACACCACCATGGAAACCCCAGAGCTGAGTCTCTGAAACAGGAAAGTTTGTTAGAAGTGAAGCCAAAGTTAATGTAGCGTCAGAAAAATGCACTTCAGAAAAACGACTGAAAGGATACCAGATACTTCCTGCAGGTTTTCATGTGTTTCTGAAGAGTATTTGATTAGCAGAGGGGTGCAAGCATAGACCGAAAAAAAAAAAAATGGACGTCCGCTTGCTCGGCTCGAAGTGAGGTCTCCACAAAAACTGCTCCCCCTGGTGGCTGGCTGCGGTATAGGTTTAAAAATCCATCTCCCCAGTCATTCCAGATGGGCTGTGGTCAAACTTTAAAAAATTATTACACCTGGTAGAAATGTTTCTCACGTCTGATTGTTGTGGTGATTTGAAGATATCATTTGGCTGTCTTGTATCAAAGTCCTCTTTGTTCTGAAAAGTTTTGTTTTCGTTAGTTATACGAGGTTAAAAACGAGGCGTTACGTAACTGACAGCTGACTTCCTCGTGTATTTTTTTCAGGGATTGTAAAATATGTCGGGAGGTAGAGTCAGGAAGTGATTAGACTCTCAAAGGAAAAAAATAATTATTATTTTTGTCACCCAGCTCCACTCAGATTCTCCCAGAATCCCTCACAGTCTCTGCTGCTCAGACTCTGACGTTGTTGGCTCTGACTCTGTCTCTCAGGTGGAGCAGCTGTTTCGTCTGGGTCTGCGGTCCAGAGCCGAGTGCGAGGAGCTCCTTCAGCGCTGTGACTGGAACCTGGAGGAGTCCAGTACCCTCATGCTGGACTCTTATGGACCCCATCGCAGCATGTAGGTGGAGCCTTGTTAAAAAAGACAATCTGTTGTTGGCTGATGTTAGGCTGGGAGAAAAAATGGATTCACAGAAGTATCAGGAAAAGTTTCTTTTATTTAGAGGCTTTCAATTTCAACATCATGCATTTCCCCATTTCCAAAAATCCTGTATTTAGTTTTCCTGGGGTGAAGTTAAGATTTGTTGCCATCAAACCATTTTTAAAGTGTCTGCAGTTCACTCTCCACAGTATCCAGAAGCTGTTTAAGGAGTTTGTTGTGATTGATTGTCGTGTCATCAGCAAATGAAATGGTCCAAGTACTGAACCCTGAGGCACCCTGTAGAAGCCCATAACCCAGGGGTCTTCAACCTGTGGCTCTGGGGCCTCGTGTGGCTCTTTGACTCCTCTGCAGTGGCTCCTTTTGGCTTTGGAAAAATATAATTGATTCAGGGAATTATTTTTTTAATTTGTCTTACAGACGGTTTTAATGAAAACAACACAGTTGATAAATAAAATCAAAGTATAACATTTTTCTGTACTAAATTTGTATCACATCTTGCAATAAAGCTTTTATTTTTTGTGATTTTTGCTTTTTTTCTGAAATTCTTGGAAAAAAAAACAATTTCAATTTTTGAGGTTATTTCAAATTTAGTAAAGGATTTTTAAATTTTGGGGAGATTTTGCAAATTTTTGAAGTTTTTACTTAAATCCTTTTTTTTTTTTGCAATTTTTTAGAAAATTGTATTAAATTTCTGACAATCAAAAATTTAAAATTGCATTATTTAGGTTTGAATATTTTTTTTTTCTATTTTATATTTTTTTCTTTATTTTTATTATTTATTTATTTATTTTTTAAATCTTGTTGGGATAATTATTCACTAGAGTTTTACTCTGTTTATATTTTTATACACTTTTTTTTGTCTCTATTGTGAAGTTAACCTACATTCTGTGGCTCCTGAATGACTTTCATCCAGGTGAGCTGAGGCAAAACGGCTTTTGAAAGTAAAGGTTGCAGACCCCTGCCATAACGTAATAAATTTGGCCTTTTTTAAATGTAATAGGACTATAATGTAATAGCTGACCAATCACGTAATCTGTAATGTAATAACTTTCACTGGATTTTGTCAATGATTAGATTCATAGCGTTCAGATGTCCTGATTTAACCTCTGACCTGAACCTGATGAACCTGATGGTTTGTTAATCCACGCTCTCCGTCTGTGTCTCTCTCAGGAAGTGACAGAGCAAACCGAGCTCCTGGCGCCGCCTGAATCAGTCCGACCTGCTGGTCCAGCTCACCGCTGCGAGGTCGCTCTGCTGTCTCTCTGTGAATGGAGGAGATGAACTGTCTGTGCCTGGCGCTGTGTACTGTGAACACCTGCTTTCACCTGTGTCATACACACACATCTCATCAGTGAATGAGTCACTCTCTACTTGAACAGTTGCTGTCAGTGTTTTTTTTATATCTGTTTGTAGATTTTCTGTTTCCTGCTGCAGCGTGAACCGTGGCGTGGAGGCGTGTGTGTCACGGCGTGCAGCAGATAAACTGTGAGCTTCTCTACAACTCTGTAAATGTCTGCGCTTCAGGCTGTTTATAAAGAAATCAGGGAAATGTCAGCTAAAGGTGTGTGTGTGTGTGCGTGTGTGAGTGTGTGTGGAGAGGATGCTGTGGTGTGTTCAGCACTTTACTGAGTGTGTCCCTCCTCTCAGGACACAAACTGCTGGTCAGACGACGATGAACTCGTTTATGAATGAAGTGAAGCTTTTGAGACTTTAAGGAGGAGCTGCTCGTTTGTCTGCGCCCTGAAACATGGAAACATGGACACAGGCTTTTAGCTCCTCCCACAGATCAGAGATGAACGTACGGATGTCTCATATCTCAGTCTGTGAACCAGCTGCTGCTTGATAATCACACACAGGCTGAGGCGTGGCGTGCTGTTCTCTGTGACGCTGTGCAGGTAGACGTCCGCGCTCTGCAGAAACTGATCCTTAACGTGATGAAGACGTAGAACTAGAGGTGAAATCGTCCGCTCTCGTTGCTGCTTTGCATGAACAGACTCCTTAAGCTGCTTCCTGTTGGTAAACTGGACCATTCACTGGAGGACGGACGCAAACATTCATAACGTGTGTGTGAGAGTGTGTGAGTGTGTGAGAGTGTGTGTGTGTGTGTGTGTGTGTGTGTGTGTGTGAGTGTGTGAGGTGTCCGGGCCTCCTCTGCTCAGCTGTTAGCTCTGTGTCGGTGACGCTGGCTGCTCAGACTGTGACACCACAGCAGCTCATTCATGACAAACGCAAACATGGCCGCTGTGCTTCGATAATAAAGTCAAATGAAGTCGTTCTAGTTTCACGTCTCTTCACGTCTTTGTCCTTTACGTTCAGTGTGATTTCACACACACACACACACATACACACACACACACACACAGCAGGGAAATGACCGGTATGAAGAATTTACTACGAGGGACTGACAGGAGACGTTATCCTGGGTAAAGTTGTTTTTCTTTCAAAGATAATACTTTATCATCAACCACCAGGAGCGTTCACAGACTAAACATCAGACGTCTGATGGACGAGCAGATCAAGTCTGTATCCTGTCTGTGGGTCCAAGACCAACTCTGAACTTCTACACAACGTTCATGGAGCCAAAACATGACTTTATGTTTGGTGTTGAAAATAAAATTTGGGGTTGAACATTTCCTGAAACAAAAAAAAAAACACTGGCATTAACGAATTAAAAAAAAAATCATTGGCATTAAAGAATTAAAAGAATTAAAAGAAATAAACAAAGAAAAAAACCTGAGATAAAAGAATTTAAAAAAACAAACAAAAAAAACCCACTGGTATTAAGAATTAAAACTAAATTAAACAAATAAAAAGAAACCCTGGTAGAAAAGAATTAAAACAACAACAAAAACACTGGCATTAAAGAATAAAAAAAAAAAAAACAAAAAAAACAAACAAAAGTAAAAACACTGGCATTGAAGAATTAAAAAAAACAAAACAAACAAAATTAAAACACTGGCATGAAAGAATTAAAACAAACAAACAAAAAAACCCCACTGGCATTAAAGAATTAAAAAAAAAAAAAACACTGGCATCAAAGAATAAAAAAACAAACAAACAAACCAACAAACAAAAAAAAACACTGGCATTAAAGTATTAAAAAGAATCAAAACCTAAAAAGTGTTGGCATTGAAGTATTAAAAAAAAACAAACAAAATTAAAACACTAACGTTATAGAATTAAAAACAAACAAAAAGAAAAACAAACCCTTTAATTACATATAAAAAAAAACCCAGTGGCATTAGAGAATTAAAACAAACAAATAAACAAAAAAAACCACCGGCATTTAAGGATTTAAAAAACAAACAAACAAACAAAAAACACTGGCATGAAAGAACTTAAAAAAAAAAAACAGTTAAAAAAAAAAACAGTTAGAAGCATTAAAAAGATTTCACTGAAGTCAAAAACAGGAGGTGGAAAGTTCTAACTTTTTATTTTTAACGTTTTATTTATTTAATGTGTCTGCTAAATCAATGACAGTTTTTAACTCAAATTACATTTTTCTTTTTTTCTCACTGTCTTTTGTCAGTTTTAACTTCCTGTCACCCTTTAGGCGTGGAGGGGAGGGTTTGTGGGTGGGGCTAGTATGATGTAATATACATAAAATTTGCATATTGCTGATGAATGAAGCAGCACTCGGCTTGACCACAGGACTTATTTTATAACACACATTTTTCAGTGCCAACATTATTATTTTTCTTCAGTTTCAGGATATTTTTCTTTTCATGACCCCACTTTGACGTCAATATGAAGGTCTGGCCTTCAGGAGACGACGATGAAAAGACACCTCTGAGCGTCAGTGAGTGATGAAGTGAGTAAACAAACAGCTGAAAGTCCTGAGAGTTTAATGCTGGTCAGGAAACAGTGGAATTAACTATTGAGAGAAATAAAAATCACACAAACCACAAATGTCGCAACTCTTCACAGGTGTTTGTGTCTCAGAGATGAAATCATCATTAAATGTTCTCAACTGCAGTTCCACTGAAGGTCCACTAGAGGCTGTCTGCAGGAACAGCTGAAACACACACACAGCCAATCAAAAAGCTTCACCACTCTTTCCCAAAAATTAAAGGGGCGGGGCTAACTTGCTGGTGATGTCACAGGGGACTACAGCCATGGTTTTACACAGTCATGGACTAAAACAACCTTTGAGTTTTGGTTTTTAGGTTTGATTTTTTAAAATCAGTGAGAGTTAAGACTTTGACCACAGGGGGCGCCAAAACCAGCACAAATTGAAACGTCCTCACAGGAGCTTTGAAAATATGTAAAATGAATCAAATTAAAGACGAGTTGAAAGTATTACTGATGTTTAATTTAATAATCCAGATGAAATCCTCTGAAACTCTGAATTCAGCTCAGATTGGATGAAACAAACTAAAATAAAGATTCCTGTGTCTCTGCTCCAGTCACACATCTGCTGTCCTCGTGTCCCTGAGCGTCACTGTGAAGGTTTTCACAGGTGTGTCACACGTACAGGGAGAAGTCCCCGGGTCCCGTTTGATAAGTGTTTGACTAAAACTTGCTTTTAGTCGCCGAGCGTCGCTGAGCGTCCCCGAGCAGAGCGCCGGGTTCACACGGTGCAGGAGTCCTGTCTCTAATGGAAGTCCTGTCTTTACGTCCTCAGAGACGAGACCTGTGACGCCATAAACACACACGCACAAGCACACACACACAGGACTCACACACACTTATCCTGCATTGATTGCAGCTGCAGTGCATTGTGGTCCGACTCTTCGGTGCGATCCCTGAACATCACGGGTCAGCGGCCTTACGCCCGCTCTGCACTTCAGAGCTACAGGAGTAAGCACTCTGTCACATTCAGTGACACACACACACACACACACACACACACACACACACACACACACACTGTCACATCCAGAAACAAACTTTATTTCAGGATTCAGGTTTTACAGTCGGTGTAACCACAGGGTGTCACTGTGCTGCTTCCCGAAGTCACTTTATGTTTTTATTTCTTTTGTTTTTTAAGTGAATGTTTTTTTTTTCTGTTATTAAATCTGCAAACTTTGATTGGTTTGTGTCTTTCTGAGCTCACACAGTCTAGTTTGACACTTCTACCTGCACCAACCTGCACATGTGACGCGTCAGATAAAAGCACCGAACACCAGCAAACCAATGAGCACGCCAGCAGCTCTGCAGGACAGAAGAAAATCTCCAAAATTATGAAACAGGAAAATTGCTGCAGGTGTGAGGATGTGCAGAGCATTAAAATGCCATCACAGTGAGGAAGAAGAGGAAGAAAAAGAAGAAGAGTGGCTTCTGTAACTCGCAAACTAAATCTATCAGCCTCCTGTGAAGATCAGAGCAGAAGTGTTAATTTGTTTTTCCAAACACAGGAGCTGTGAAAATGTCACTGAGGCCTCCCTGTTTCTACCTTTCCTGAAGCTTTCACACACACTCACTGCTCTTTCCCGCTGCAGCACAAGCTGTGGCAGAAAAACACTAACCTCAGCTGTGATCCTTCAAACAGTCAGTCAGGTCTGCTCGTCACTGTCTGAGTTTATGTCCTGCTTTGTCACCTGAACAACCAGCTGGGATATAAAACATTAACACAGAGAGACGTCTCTCTCTACTTCCTGCCAGTCTACAACAACTTATCATTATTAAACATAGAAAGATGTGGCCTTGGTGTCTGCTGTTAGCTCTGTTAGCCATGTCTGTGAATAGCATGATGCTACTCTGCCCTCTGGTATTCCCTCTGTTGCTGGGTTAGCACAGCTAACTCACGGCTAATGTTGAAATGCTAATTCAGCAATAAGTAACAAAATGAACACATGCTTCAATAAATAGCACATGAGTTCGTTTGGAGTAATAATATTGAATTTAGGAGATAATCTGATGTTGGCAAAAAGATCCAGATTAATTCAGAAAAGAAATTAATAAGATTTAATCTAAATCTTTCAGAGTTTACAACCTGTCTCATTTCTTTTAAAAATTGAAAACAATTAAAAAGTAGGTATGGACAAACTTGTGCAGTTATTGTGACATTTCTTTATCGAATCAAAATTGGATTGGTAATTTCTATTTTGTAATATGGATTGAAATGCAGTGCTTTTTTTAGATTTACAAGACACATTACATGTATTAGAAAAGATATCAGATCAGTATCGCTGATACCAGCCTGAGTTTAACTCAGTACTGGATCAGGAAAGAAACTGGCGCTGCCCAAGTAGCCTCGCTGCCTGTTGCAGCAGCTCTCTCTTCTGTCAGTTTCTTGTAATTTTATCGTCTCTTTTTGTCATCTTTGTATTTGGAGTGGATCATTACTTTGTTTGGCTCATTGTTGGTCGTGGACACCAAACTTTTTTTGTCTTCAGTGATATTTTTACTACTTCTTCTCCTGTGTTTGTCTGGAGATCCTACATGTAACCATGGCTGCATTGTTTACATGTGAAATCAGCTGTTAGCAGCCTTTAGCATGTCAGTGCTATCTGGTGCTAGGCCGGATGTTTCCCACAAGGTGAGGAGAAGGAGGTGAGGACGACGTGCTGGTTCTCAGGTGTGAGCTAAGAAGTGACGACATGGACCTGTCCTTCCATCCATCGTTATTGGGAACGTAAGATCTATCTCCAATAAGATGGACGAGCTAGCTGTGCTAACCCAGCAACAGAGGGAATACCAGAGGGCAGAGTAGCATCATGCTATTCACAGACATGGCTAACAGAGCTAACAGCTGACACCAAGGCCACATGTGAAGAGCTTCACCTGCTGTGAGCAGACAGGATCCAGGAGACAGAGACTGAACAGACTGCTGAAGAAGCTCAGTCCTGGACCCTGTGGAGGTGGAGGCTGGCTGACTGGACAATGATGGACAAGCTGTCAGCATCTATTTTCTTATGGAGCTTTTTGCACTTTCTATACACTTTCTTACTTTGGTTTTCTTAAATGCTGCTGTGACTCCTGAATTTTCCCTCGGGGATAAATAAAGTATTTTCTATTCTATTTCTATTCTAGTGGAAACATCTAAACTCAAACTTGTGAAACAAACTTTGTGAATATAAAACCTCGTAAAGCAAACTGTGTGAACTCAGCGACATTACACAAAAATCTGTACCATACAAAAATGATGATACAAATCTAAAAATATAACAGTTTCCCTTTAAAAACAATAAGGCACATCAAGATAGTAAGTGCCATTTAAGCTTCTTCTTCCTGTATCCATAGCAACAGCAACAACGACAACGACAGCAGCAGCAGCATGGCTGACTTCCTGTACTCTAAAGACCAGAGACTGCTGCTTTTTCACACACACGGGGAAACACTGCTGTAAAGAATGAACTCCCTGAAGAAAGCACATTGACAAAGTGTGCAGAACAAAGAGAAGAACCCACGCTCACATCAGGAAAAATACAGAGCATGGGTTTAATGTGTTAGAGCAGGGGTCTTCAACCTGTGGCTCTGGAGCCTCATGTGGCTCTATGACTCCTTTACAGTGGCTCATTGTAGCTTTAAAAAAATATTATTTAAATAAGAATTTCTATTTTTCTCATATAGGGATTTTTTTTAATTCCCAATTTTTTTAATGTGACAAATTTTTGATTTTTTTTTTAATATATTTGTTTTTAAGTTTTGAAATTTCAGTTTTATTTTGCAAATTAACTTAATTTAATAAAATAAAAAAAAAACATTTTTACAAATAAGTGAAATTTGAATTTATTTGTGAGTTTTGTAAAATTCTGCAAATTTTTGCAAGAATTTCTAATTTTCTCATGGAGGGAATTTTTTTTGATTCCCCATTTTTTAATTTCTCAAATTTTTTTTTTGAAAAGTTTTAAAATTTCATTTTTATTTTGCAAATTTACTTCATTTAAATAAAAAACATTTTTAAGAAATTAATGAAATTTCATTTTGTTTGTGAGTTTTGACAAATTTTGCAATTTTTTGCAAATATTTACTATTTTTAAAAATATCTAATTTTTTATTTTTTAACAAGTTTATCAAAAATAAGAAACAAGGACATCGCACACACAATTATATAAATTAAACAAAAAACTGTTACACACAGTTACACATCTTCTTTCCTCACCGCCCCCTTTCCTCAGCCTGAAGCCTCATTCTTAAGGAATCAATGAGGATCCAGCAAATCAAACACAAACGGCCCCATCAGTGAAGAACACCGCGTCCGATAACCTTGTTCCCTGACAGCCAATCAGATTTCCATCTGACAAAGGCTGAATGAAACTATTCTTCCCGCTCACATTAACACAAACACTGGTCCTGGGTGAGATGGAGGAGGTGAAGGAGGTAGAGGAGGTGAAGGAGGTGGAGGAGGAGCTGTGAGCATTGATTTCAGGAATGAACTGATCTTTTAAAGCCGCTCACACGTCCATCTGAGCTCCAGCCTCAGAAACAATCAGCTGGAGGCCGAGCGCCGATGAACAGCGGACGCAGATTGATCACCTGGGCGTTACCTGCTCCCGCTCCACCTGACCGCAGAAGCAAAGCATGCTGGGTCAATGCATTTGTCGATATTATGGATTGGCTAATTGAACAATTGACCCGCTGAATGGGCAGCGAGGCTCCTGACAAAAGAATCAATCCTGCTTTCATTGGGCTGTCAGCGCGGCGTGCTCGCTGAATGCTCTTTCTCTGTGAGTCTGAGCGCGCTCTGAGTGACCTTGGATCATTCAAAATAACCACCATCACTCAAAACACCGTGGAAACGTCTGCTCATAAAGACATTTCATCAACCACAGCCGGAAACATCAGGGACATCAGCGCTCTCAGCGCCTCCTTTCACCGCTCTGACGCTTTCTCAGGCCCTGAAAGCACCGCTCAGAGGAAATCCACTTCATCTCAGAAAACCACCGACCTGCTTCACCTTCAACTGAACAGAATGGGCTTATATATTTTACTTTTAAACATTAAGGAAGTTCTTGTAGAAAACATCTTTTCTACAGTTTTAAAGCAAAATACTGAATTTTTTTGTTATAAAAATGGACGAAATAATCATTGACGATCTAAAAGTTAGCTTGTAACAGTTAAAGCTTGTTTGCCTGACCTTTTCAGGTGAAAAAAATGTCCTAAATAAAAAAAAAAGTAAAAAACTTGAACCTTAATTTTAACTAAGCTATGTATGTATATACGTCTGTATGTATGTATATGTTTGTATGTATGTCTGCATGTATGCATGTATGCTTGTGTCTATTTATTTATGAATGGTTGTGTGTGTATGTTTGCATATATATATATATATATATATATATATATATGTATATATATATATATATATATATATATATATATATATAATTGACTGTAAAAAAAAAAAAAATGGACGTCATCTTGCTCAGCTTGAAGTGAGGTCTCCACAAAAACTGCTCCCCCTGGTGGCTGGCTGCAGTATAGGTTTAAAAAATCCATCTCCCCAGTCATTCCAGATGGGCTGTGGTCAAACTTTAAAAAATGAATCCACCTGGTAGAAATGTTTCTCACGTCTGATTGTTGTGGTGATTTGAAGATATCATTTGTCTGTCTTGTATTCAAGTCCTCTTTTTTCTGAAAAGTTATGTTTTCATTAGTTAAACGAGGTTTAAAACGAGGTTTCAGGTCACATTTAACAATGATTAACAGCTGACGTTCTTGTGTATTTTTTTCAGGGATTGTAAAATATGTTGGGAGGTAGAGTCAGGAAGTGATTAGACCCTCTAAAGAAAAAATAATTATTATTTTTGTCGCCCAGCTCCACTCAGATTCTCCCAGAATCCCTCACAGTCTCTACTGCACAGACTCTGGCTGCCAATGGCTGCTCCTGTGACGGGGAATTTGGCTTCAAAACCGTAACATGGTAAATGTCCACTCTACATACAGTCTGCTACGGCACCAGCTAATGGGGATCCTTAATAAATCAAATCAAATCAAATATGGCATATAGCGTATTAGCACAGCATTAGCATAAATCTGATAGCTTTATTTTCCTTACGCTCATTAAACACAGAGGTGGGTTGGTGGCATTGTGGGAAGGATAGATCTTTTCTTATATTGGATGAAATCTAACAAGTCAGGTATCACTAAAAGCTCTATTTGAAGATTCCTTTATATGTGTTTTTTCATACATCATATGAAGTGATTTCTGGTTGAAGATCAGCCTCTTTCCCCTGGACAGCAGCGCTCCATGCCAACTCTCCTCCCACACCAATAATTTATGTTCACATCATCAGGGTTTAGTTTCTCAGTATCTGTTTTGTGATGCTTTAACATAAAATTATTATTTTTTCAAATGTAAAGAAATTTTATTAGCATCAATTCTGTAATCATCTGTAAAAGCTGCTTCAGTACATTTCGATGGAAACACCAGAGCAGAATCCATCATGTCAGCTTAGCGACAGCTGCCTCTCACATATTTCAGCTGCTGTGATTGGATATTGACAGAGCGATGGATTTCCTTTATGCAGCCTCAGAAACACACTGATATGATTCAGTGTGTGTGTGTGTGATTTTCCCTCAGGCCTGTGTGTGTGGAAGTGTGTCGATACACTCATTAACTGACACGTGTTCAGATGACGGCTGGTTGGAGGTTTGTTGTAGACCTGTTCCTCTCTGCAGGTTTACTGAACCCTCCCTCTTTAACCGTTAGCTGCTCCCCCTGGTCCCCACAAGGATCTCTGCCTGAGAGTCCTGGTCCTGGTCCAGAGGTGGAGAACAACCCTGAGACTTCCTGCCATACTCTTTGATTTTTCTGTCAATCAATCTTTATTTATAAAGTGTCCAAACACAACAAGAGGCGCTGTTGGAAAGCCACTGAGTGGTCACAGTCACTGGGTCCAGATTTTAGACAGTCTATGGTCTTGGTACGGCACATTTTGTTGCGTTTCCTTTGACTAAAACCAGGACAGATCCCCAAATTAACGACCCGTACTGTCCCACTTCTTGGTTCCCTCCTGTTGGGGTGCTGTGATGTGTTTTTCTTCTTCGTTGGATTTATTAGCGGGGTACACTGTGGCTGTGTCCGAAATGTCATACTAACATACTACTCATACTAAGTATGACGTCAAAAATAGTATGTAGTGCGTTTACATTAAATAGTATGAAAAGATTGTGTGCGTGAGAAATACCCGGATGTATACTATATCGGGAAAAATTGTAAGTATGGGAGGTGGGCATACTAGTCGCACTGACACGCCCCATAATGCATTGCGAGCCCTGTATTTATAAACGTAAATACAGAACGAGATGACAAGATGAGAAGCGACTAAAATGGACTTAGCTCTACAGGGAAACCTAAACGTAAGGACAGAGAAATAAAGTGCCTGAGGCGACGGACGGATCGTCTTCGGTGTCTGCGAGCAGTAAACATTTTTTAATTTTCTGAAGAGAGATGAATTCATCTTGAAACCGGTGTTAGCTAAAAATCATCCACTAGCGAACTTCCCGTTTTCAAAATAAAAGCACCCGTTTATCTCCTTTAAGTTCTTTAACGCTTTTGTAAATTGGGCTCTTGTTTTGGAGCGGACCGGAAGTTTCTTCGATAGCATATTGGCGCTCTTAACAGAATGTCCGAAATGTCGAAATTAAATTTGTATCCGTGCGTTTTGTGGCCCAAATGACCACATTTTGGTTTTCTACGTGATGACTTTCTCGCCCAAAATGTTCTTAAAACTTTCAAATATGGCGAATCAACAGAGATATTTGATAGCCTGGTGTGCTTCCATAGACTTATGTAGCTTCCAATTTTATCGTCAGAGGTTTTGAAATGCATCATGGGAAACTGAGTAGTATACTACAGTGTAAACGGTTGGCACTCTAATCATACTTATAGTACGTAGTATACAGTATATACACAACGACCATGTAGTGTGTAGTATGTTAGTATGCCATTTCAGACACAGCCTGTGTCACGCTGCTACGCCGTCATGCTATCACGTAGCTGATAAAGCTATTAGCATCCAGCTGACACGCCACCTACCACGAGGGGACTGATCCGGACTAGACCACTTGGTGGAGGCGGGGCTATAGAGACATGTAGAAACATTAGTTCATGGATACGTAATGATGATGTGTGCCGTGTCCCAGAACTTCAGCTCGTCTTTGTTTGGACCGTCTCAGCCGTGTCTCGTTGGGGTTCAGTGACCTCTGCTCGGTTCCTCTGTGGTTCACTGAATCCAGGTCCAGACCTGCTAATTTAGGAGTCCCAGCACCATCCTGTCCCAGTCTGAGCCTGTAGCACGGGGTCTGGACCGGCTGAAGAGTCTGGACAATGTTTGATGGTCAGGTGGGACGTCCTGACCTTTGCCCTTGGAAACACTTCCTCTGGACCTGAGCTAGACCCAGTTTCTGAGACACATTTTGTCCGAGGGGATCGACAAAGTCTCTGTTCTTCATACCCTGGTCTGTTGTCTGCTCCTGGGTCCGGTCCAGTCCCCAAGGCTCTGAGAGAGAAACACACGAGAGCCAAAACTCATTACGCTGAATTCATCAGCTTCAGTGACGCAGATCTTGGCCTGGAAACACGAGGTCCTCTCTTTGTTCGGAGCCGTTTGTTTGTGAAGCGTGACTTCAGGGGCAGACGACTCGGAGATAAACCCAGAGCCGCAGATCTGTCTGAGCTCCCGCCAGAGCTGACCAAACACAGGCTGGCAACCAGGCCTGAGCCGGGCTCTGATGAGACTTCCTGAGACGGTCCACGTCTTGGAGACAACGAGGGAGACGGACATGAAGCACGCGCGGCGTAATCAGGTCCACAGATCTGTGCAGCGTTAGAGTCCAAAGAGCAGCAGATTCACAGCTCTCCTCTTTCTGACAGAGCTCAGTTTACAAACAGCTGATTGAAGCAGACAGGAAGTCCAGCACAGAAACCACCAACAGTGACTTTCAAAATAAAATAAACCAGACTGTGTTCATCTTGACTCCTGCGACAAACGAACACGACTGGACTCCTTTCGAGCTTTTCAACTTTCACTCATTAAAAATCTCAACTATTTCGTAGCAGAAATCTCTGGATCCATCAGTCACTGAGCTTCGTCCAATCACAGCGTCTCAACCAAAGGCCGGGGTTACCAAACGCCTTCTAATACATCAAACTGTTTCAAACTGTTCGTCACATGAGGTTTCAGTTTGATATAGAAACATAAAATCATGAAAACAGAGTTTTAGACACGTCAGATAAATCAGAGGCTTGTCAGTGTTTTCCCACAGCAGGGGGCGCTGGTGTCCGGCTCTGGGAACTCCTGTCTTTGCCCATCAGGAACTTCAACAGCGTCTTCAGGCTCCTCCCCTTTTCACATCCAGAGCTGTGTGGTTAAAACCTCTCTGAAGCCTTTGGTGATCAAAACTCCCATGATGCACCTGGGTGATGAGTGTGTGTTTTCCTCCCACGGTCCAGAAACTGAACTGAACTGGTCTCTCTGAATTGTATTCGGAGCCTGTTGTTACTTTTTATGTCTCATTCGTTGGTCATTTCCTCTGAACTGGTTGTTTTTCTTTTTTTGCTCGTGTGTATTCCAGCTGTTAGCAGCCTGTAGCATGTGGATGCTAACTGGTGCTAGGACTGGTGTCCCCTGTGAGCTAATATCCACCTGTCCTTCCACCCATCGATATGGAGAAAGTAAGATGAATGTTTTGCACTATATACTTCCTTGTTTTGCTGCTGTGACTCTGACTTTCTCTTCCCTGAGATTAATCAGTTTTGCCAAAGTGTATCACTGTAATTTTCTGCTCACGATAAAAAAATCTCAACGGTACTCATGCAATTTTTTTCTCTTATATGCGAGTAGACAACTTAGAGAAAGAGTTTGGTTTTTCAAATAGTTTCCTGTCACATGACATCATCTGCTTCCCGCTTCTTCTGGCAGAAGATGGTGGAAGTTCGTCCTGGAAAGAAACAATTTTTATTAGTGCTGTCAGGGGATTAAAAAAATTAATCTAATTAATTACAGGATCTGTAATT
Organism: Halichoeres trimaculatus; assembly: GCF_033239565.1. Classification (NCBI taxonomy): domain Eukaryota; kingdom Metazoa; phylum Chordata; class Actinopteri; order Labriformes; family Labridae; genus Halichoeres; species Halichoeres trimaculatus. The sequence goes on along the minus strand of NW_027437196.1, from coordinate 808,589 downwards.
AATTAATCTAATTAATCGCATTTTAATCTCATATCTGCTTAAGGTCCCAAAATAAAGAATTTGAATTCCAGGACATTAAAATTACATTAAAAAACCTTAAAAACCTTAAAAAAAAGGTGGGAATATATACAACACATTTTTAGGTACCCTGAGGCATAAGGAACAAATGAAAAAGTTTTACGGTTCTATCTTTACAAAATCTACACAGTCCTGCACCTAAGATAAGCTGATTTGATTTTTAGGACGGTTTTTGCTTCTGTTCACATTTTTACTCGATGTGGACTCAATTTTCACTGCAATATGAACTTCTATACTTCTATGAGGTCAGGAGAACCAGGGCTAAAGGCTAAAAACTGTGAGGAACTATGTACAAAACACTTTATTCAAGTCTTGGATCAAAGAAAAGTGAAGTATTCTCAGTTTAACATGCTCTGAACACACAAACTGTTGCTGATTGGTGCAGAGCAGCCCCAAGCTGAAACATGACACCAGGAAGATGGAGGCAAATTTTCAAAGAATTCTTTAGATTTAAATACAGGACAAATATCGATCATTCAGGGCTTGTTTGATGCAGTAAAGAGTGAAGAATTATCTGTTTTTTACAGAATTGAGCAAACGGTTGATTTTCTGCAGATTTTCAAAAAGGACGTGTGAATAAACGAGATGTGGACGGCAGTCACAAATCACTCTCGCTTCCCTCCGGTTTAAGGCATGTTGCTGACGTCATGTGTGATACATTCAGGGACCGTAGGAAATTTGAAAATCTGACCAGAACACAACTTTTTCCATGTAGGACAAACGGTTTGTAAATGGCAGACATTTGAAAATAAGTGCGTCTTTGAACGCCTCGCGGGTTTGGAATCCAGATTAATCTGCATTAATTTTTATAACGCGTTAATTTGTGGTGTGATTAATCAATCTAATTCAAGTGTCTAGAGTAACCCTCCCCCAAAAGTTGTGCTTGGGATAAACATTTTTTGCTGGTTGCTAACCAAAGGAAACACTTCCTGCAGGATTGCTCTTAATTTTCTTAGTTTGAGCCACGACAGGAGATCTGGAGGAAACGCCGTCAGAAAATCGTCCAGATGTTTGATGTTAGAGTCTGATGGAGAGGACGGGCCTGACGGAGAGACGCAGAGGAGAGGAGCTGCTACAGGACAGGTAAAAGAGACACCGCATGTGTGTGTGTCTGCGTGTGTGTGTGTGTGTGTGTGTGTGTGTGTGTGTGTGTGTGCCACCTGTTAGTGGATCTAATTATCAGCATAATGTGAAGAGCCTCCATCGTTTCATCGGCTGCCTGCGCTCGTCTCCTTCCCTCTGGCCCGGCTCGGGCTGCGTGCAGCCATTGTGTGGTGATTTAATTTGATCTGAACACATTGATTGGAGGAAGAAAGTAATTGGATATTTTTATAAATATTTGCACACACACACACACCAAGCGGGGGGGAGGAGGGGGAGGCGGGTGAGGCAGGCAGGGTGGAAATGACTCATCCTTGAACTGGGTTGAAATTGATTGTGACAAACCAAGAGGAAAATGTGCGCTCCCTCAGGACGGGGAAGGACAGAGAGGAGGCAGGAGGGTCAGGAAGGAGGAAGTTTAAGGCTCTTTGAGAACAAAACACACACACACAGAGTGACACGTGTGTGCTTGCCGTGAGCAGAGAGGTCACGACCTTTACCTCCTGCTGTGAGGCGCAGAGACATGACTTCATGTTTGGCTCTCAGTGCAGCGGTCACGGCTCCTCCTTTAACTCCAGCGTTTCCTCTCATTTAGAGATTTTTTCATCTCTTTGACCCTTTCCCCTGTTTCTGAAAAAGAAAGAAGAATAACCAGCGTCTTATTCAGAGGCTCGTACGGCGCCATGACACCACCTTCAACGTTCAGCCTCCATCAGTCAGAGCGAGCTGAAGTCCAAACCTCTGAAATCAGAGAACGCTAACCCACTGATTCCTCTTTGTCCACCCCTTCTCAACATGTTCAGAGAAAAACAGACACAGAGGAGGGGCGGGGCCTCAAACACCGAGGCCTGCTCATGACAGGCCTTAAACAGAGGGCAGGCCAATCAGAGGGCAGCAGGGGGCCTGGTTTAACCTCTGTGTCTCCTCTCCATCGTCATGTCGCAGATTTTCTGCTCCTGTTTGCATCTGTAGGGAAGTTTCCAACGAAACATCCGTTTTTTTTAAAGGGCCAATCAGAGCGAAGGGGGGTTGCTGAGAGAGGAGTCTTAAAGAGACAGCAGCTAAAAACAAAGTGTTACAGAGACCGCAACAGGGGTGTGCCCGGACTAAAAAGTTTTTGTTTTTCTTTACAACCCTGACCCTAAAAAGGGTCGGGGTTGTAAAGAAAAACAAAAATTTTTCACCCAAAAAGCATTTTATCATTTGATGTCTTGTTTTATTTTATTTTTTTATTACATTTAAAAAAAAAAAAAAAAGTTGAAATTTAAAAAAAGGGGAATACATTTCAACAAAAATAAATTTTATAAACTTCATAAATTTGCAAAAATTAAAAGTTTTTTTGCAATCTTAAAAATTTGCAAAAAAATAGAACCATTTTGCAATTTTAATAATGTGCAATAATATCAAAAATGTTGAAGTTTTGTGCAATTTTTTGATATTTGAAAAAATTTGTAATTTTTGTGTAATTTAATACATTTGCAAAAATTTCAAAATATCTGAATTTAAAAAATGTAATATTTTTTAAATTGAAAAAAAAAATTGTAAAAGTTTTAAAACAAAAAAATGTAAAAAAAAAAAAATTCAAAGTTTCAGTAATTTTTTTTAAATTTCACAAATAAGCAAAAAAAAATGTATTTTTTTTAATTGAATTTTACAACTTTTATTGATAGTTTTGCTCAACTCATCATTTTTTTATTCGTTGCTAATGTCTAACCACATATCAATCATGTTTTCAAACCAGCACGTTGTCAGTTGAATAAATCCATCCACACAGAAATATATTTCTTTTAAATTTGCAAATAATTTAAAAAAAATGAAATTCAAAAAAAGTGCTTAATGTAAAATATTGAAACATAATAAATTTACAAAAATTTCAAAAGTTTAAAGGCCTCAAAAGATGCATTAAAAAAATGAAAATGAAATATTTATATTTATTTATTTTGAACTGGTTTGTATAGTTACTTGTTCTGATGTGAAAATGTATTTCATTGTTGTTTTGTAAACTTTTTTATTATTTTATGCTGTTAAATACTGTACATTTTATGACTTTTAAAGGCCCAACTAGGGACAAGAGTTGGAAATTAGCATTTGCTATAAACTCTCTGTGCAGCACATCAGATTCATACTTAGTGATGGAACTATGTTAAACTGCATCGTCCCTATTAACTAAATAAATTCAATACAATTCAATACAAAATAGATTTGAAAAGAAAAAGTAAATTTGCAAATAATGAAAAATAAATAAAAATTTGCTCTTTCAAATGTTAGCAAAAAATTCGTGCAAAAGTTACTTTTTTTTTTATTTAAAAAATGTGCATGAATTTCAATGAAAATCATTTCATAAACTTCATAAATTTGCAAAAGTTCAGAAAAATTTGTCAGATGTGTTTTTGTCTCCTCAGGGAGAAAATGAGCATTACCACTGAGCTGTAATATGAGTTTTCTAAAACACCAGAGAGGGAAAAATATTTTTTTAAGAACTTAAATCATGTGAAGATTCTACGGTGGCACCAGAGGGACAGAATAGAGATTAAAAGCACAACACCCCCTCTTTAAAGCTGTTTTTTCCTGGTGTCATGTGACTTTAACACCACATATTAAAACAACTCATCACTCACTGAAAGTAAAACTCACTCATTTCCCCCCAGATCCTCTTCATTTCCTCCTCGCTCTGCAGACGCCGCAGACGCCGCTGAGGATGGGAGTGACAGCAGACTTATTGGACACGCTCAGTAAAGTAACACTCAGGGGAGCGGTGAGGTCGGAGACTTTTCACTCCTCTTCACTTCACACGAGTTAAAGGAGGAGCTGCAGGAGCGGCGGGCTGTCACTGACTGCTCACAGGTCGGAGGGTCTGTATTTACCATCAGATCATCACCGACGCTCTGGACGACGGCGAGCGGCGCTGACAGACCCTCCGTTTGTCTGACGCTCCTGCAGCAGGACGCCCTGCACGTGAGAGGTCAGGATCCTGCAGCACCTGAAGGCTTTCCATGAATAGCCGTGTCCCAGCAGGTTGGTCTCACCTTCAGCTAATGAGGCCGGATCTGAAGCCCGGGTCCTGAACGACCCGACACATGTTCATGACCGCAGGGCGGACTGCAGATCTGCAACGTGAGGACAGAGGAGGGAGGGGCTAAACCCCCTTTCCTCTGATTGGTCAGCTCCCTGAGGCCTCAGAGGCGGAGTCTTAGGCAGACCTCGGTGTTTGAGGCCCCACCCTGAAACGGGTCAGTCAGGGTCAGCTGGTCTGGTGAAGATCTGGTCCAGCGTGTTACAGATGAAGCATCCTTTATGTGTATGAAGTCAAAGACAGCTGCGTTTGTTTTTGCTGAAATGTCAGAGCACACTCAGGGGGCGGAGCCTAAATGAAACAGAGGAGTATTGAGTCTCTGGATGGGACCTCTGCTGACCCCCCTCTCAGTGCTGGTGTGTCCAAAGCTCCTGACAGCGGCCTGAAGTGACCACATACTGGAGGATTTGCTCCTGGGGTCAGGACTTTGTGGCTCTCTGGTTACTACAGGGCATGGAAAGTGGATTAGTCTGGGACACAGACGCTGGACTAATGAGGAAGACAAACAATGAACTTGAAGTTCTCATCTAAGATCGAAAACAGGCAGGAATAAACATCCTCAAAGACGCTTTTCTCAAACTATGAGTCATAATTTCTGCACGTTGCTGCTTCTCAGTTTGTAAAGTTTTATAAAACTTGGTGAAGATTTTCATTTCAGATCTTTCCCAGAGGTTTGGTTTGTTTGCACATCTACAACTCTGGCGTAGTTTATGGTTTAAGGTTGTGATGCACTGCAAAAAAAAAAAAAAGAAATCTGATCAAGTAAAAAAAATGATAAGTAAAAAAAATTTGATGATACTTGTTTAAATTCTAAGTTGTTCAAAGACAAAAATGAGATCTGAGTTTCTTGTAACCATAGACTGTAAAAAAAAATAAAAAGGAGGTCTCCACAAAAACTGCTCCCCCTGGTGGCTGGCTGCAGTATAGGTAAAAAAAAATCCATCTCCCCAGTCATTCCAGATGGGCTGTGGTCAAACTTTAAAAAATTAATCCACCTGGTAGAAATGTTTCTCACGTCTGATTGTTGTAGTGATTTGAAGATATCATTTAGCTGCCTTGTGTTGACGTCAACTTCTTTCTGAAAAGTTTGATTTTCATTAGTTATACGAGGTTAAAAATGAGGTTTTACGTCACGTTTAACGATGATTGACAGCTGATGTTCTTGTGTATTTTTATCAGGGATTGTAAAATATGTCAGGAGGGAGAGCCAAGAAGAGATTAGACTCTCAGATCCTCCCACAGTCTCTACTGCGGGGACTCTGGCTGCACAATGGCGCCACCTGTGGCGGGATAATCTGGCTTCAAAACCGTACAATTCTAAATGATGGAGCTGTCCACGCTCTGTACGGCCTCTGTGTCTGCCTGTAAATCAGTCATATGAACCGATGAAAATCTGAGTCCAGATTTGACTTTGAGGAGTTGCTGAAAAAATTGGTTTGGCGCCAAGGTTATGACCTCATACGTCCCGAACCGCCACATTGAAAAAATGTGACGTCACATGGAGCGAGGATGGAGTGAAGTTTATTCTCTGAACCAGGCTGTAAACGTGCTCTAAAAACCACTTTTTGAATGTGTGTGTATGTGGTAAAGCCTCTAGTGGACACTTGAGGAACTGCAGTTTTTAACATATTTTTCTGCCTTTTCCAAAAAGTGCAGTTCCCGTCCCTGTTCCTGAACCGTCTGCAGAGGAGGGACTGAACTGAACTGTCTGTGTCTCTGTGCTGGATGTGGAGGTAATGATGTGGATAAATTGATACTGATGCTCTTCCCGGCTCAGCCACTCGCTCATGGCCAAAGGAGTCCCCGAGCGGAGCCGCAGCACAGACCTGGGAGGGACGGGGAGAGGAGAAAACAGAGCCTTTCATCTCACTCTGTCAGTTTCAGTCGTCTTCAGTGAGAATTAATCAAGCAGAATCTTCTGATTGAAGGATATTTACTCAAACCTCATCTCCTGGCTCCTTTCTTCCTGCTCAATCATGAGTTTATTGCTCTGACAGCATGAAAACCAAACAAATGGAAAGGGACGGCGCTTTGAAGTCTTTGAAGAGAAATGTCTCAGTTTGATGTGCTTCAGTTTGATAAGGCCCGATCCAAACCCTGAGGAACGCTTTCATATGTTCTGATCGTCCGGTTTTCCATTAGGGAGCAAAATGTCATGTTTGCTTTCATGTGGGAATAAACACGACATCTTTTAAAGAGAGAGTGTGTGAGTGTGTGTGTGTGTGGGGGGGGGTTAGCTCCAGATACTGGTTTTAATGGTCCATAAAGGCTTTGTTATGGTTTTTATTTCACAGTCTGAAGGTGACTCTGCCTTGGAGGTTCAGGATCCTGGTCTCTTTGGTTCCCTGATGTTTTCAGAAGCAGTAGAGAAACAGGAAGTGAACATGTTGTTACTTCCTGAACATGAAGAGTTATGGAGGTTAAATGTCTGGGGATAAAGTCAGCTCATGTGTCGCCCTCTTGATGGTGAAAAATGTTGTTTAAAGCAGTGGTGTGAACAGGGGGGGAGACTGGGGGGTCCACGCCCTATAATAATGACCCAATTAAAAAAAAAAAACATGCCCTAAAGTGTCAAAATATCCATTAATTGCCCTCCTGAGTTAAAACTTGTGCTAAAGTGTCCCCAAAGGATTAAAGGACTGATGAGTCAGCAGGACCTGGAAAAACTGGTCCCTGTTTTTATCTTCACAAGGCTCGAGTCCTCACTAAGACCAAGAAAGTGGATCACATTCGTCCAGTCTTAGCTCCCTGTTTGTCAGAAAATAAATAAAAAAAAAACTAAAATTCAAAAACACATCACAGTTAACACAAACTAAAAAAACTAGAAAAGAAATCAAAAACGATAAGTAAACTAAAACTGTATCTTGTGTTCACAAAACTAACTGAAACTAACCAAAATTAAAGACAAAATGTCCTTAGTCATCGTTTCTGACAATATTTCCAGCCTTTAGGATTTAAATTAATCCGACACATTTTCCAGTTTTACGACAGTTTTCGGCAGTTGTCAGCGCCGTACAGCACCATCATAGCGACGTACTGGGACGTGCTTGTTTACTGCACTGACTGGCTGTGCTCTGTGCTGAGACCAAACGTAGAGGAGCAACGAATCAGAGCATCTGTAACAGTTTAATTTCATGTTAGTCTGACTTTATTATTACAGAGTCAAAGTTTATAATTATTAAAGCTCATATTATATTGATTTATATAATTTATGTTTATATTATTTTTATTTAATTTATGTTTATATTATTTTTATTTAATTTATGTAAACATTATTTTTATTTAATTTATGGCTATATTATTTTTATATAATTTATGTTTATATTTTTTATATTAGTTTATATTATTTTCTTGTGTTTAAGGCAGCAGCCAACAGTTCAGTATCAGCATTGACTGAGCAGTGAGCTCTATGTTGAACTGGAAAATAAACTGTATTACAAAATATTTACTCTGACCTTTTTGAATCCTGCACCTGGTTAATAAGGGATGAAAAAACTGAAACTAAACTGAAACTAAACTAATACTAAGCCTTGTTACAAAAATCAAAACTAAATAAAAACTAGAATGCCCGCTCTAAAACTAATTAAAACTAAACTATAATGAAAACTCCAAAACTATTATAACCTTGATACTGACTGAATTCTTTCAAAAGTACCAGGTACCGATTCATGTAAAATCAAAAGGTTCCAGGTTTTGGTACCTGAACGCATCCTTGTGACTGTGAGGGAGTAGAAGAGTTGGAGATTTTCCTACTGAACATGAACACATCATTACAAGGCTATAAATGTACATGTTATTATTAAACAAATTCATATTTTTTGCCAAATAAACACAAAAAAGTATGAAAATCGGTACCGTTGAGTACCGGTACCTATTGCCAGGTACCAAGCATCGGTACCGTATCGTTTCAGATGTGAAAGGTAAACATCCCTACAGAGGATAGACTTTAAAATCCTCCTGCTGGTTTACAAACTCTGGATGGATCAGAGACAAAGTTCACCAATGATCTTCTGACCCAGTATGAACCATCAAGACCACCCAGGTCATCTGGACCAGGTCTGCTTTCAGTCCCCAGAGCCAGAACCAAACATGGAGAAGCAGCGTTCAGCTTCTATGCTCCAAATATCTGGAACAAACCCCCAGAAAACATCAGGCTTTATTTTTATCTGCACAACTTTGCTCTGTCATTTTTCTGCTGAAATATTTTTTGCAGTATTATTTTAGTTTTTCCTACTTTTCAGTGATTTTTAGTGGTTTTGTTTGGATATGTTTGTCTGATCAGTATCTCTGTTAGGACCTTTGTCTCCTTCGTGCTCGGGGCTGATTTACAGAACAGCCTCTGGCTCCTGAAAACGTTCAGCGTCCGTGTTTCTCTGTGTGCAAACGGAGCTTTTCATGATGAAAGTCTGCACAGCAGCAAAGGTAAAAGCAGAACGACGGCTTTCTGATCCTAATTAACACATCACACCACGCACAGCCTGAGCCTGGGCTGATGGGGAAACACGGGGAGCGCCAAGAGGAGCACGCTGCTGTGTTTGAGTCAGTCATACGCTGTTTCATTACTGTAAACGGTAAAATCCTTTTATGTTCAAACACAGCACTGTAAAAATCTGTTATTTTTCACTGACATTTTTTTACAGTGTTCCTCCAAACATTCAACCTTGGTCTTGAAGCCGTGTAGGGATCTGCTCTGACCGTAACCATCAGAGGAATCAGCTGCTTAAAGATTCATCAGAGGAATCAGCTGCAGATGTTTACAAGCTGAGGCCGTACTCGAGGTGTTTTTGTCGGCGTGATATCCCATAATTCATCAGAACATGATCTGGAATACAAATGGAGACAGCAGCAATAACAGATACATGATGCTCGCTGTGAGCTGGGTCCTCAGGGTGCTGGATCCCATGTAGACCTCTTCCAGACCTCTGCAGTGGCTCCTTGTAGCTTTAAAAAATATTATTGAAATAAAGAATAGTTATTTTTCTTCCAGAGGGTGTTGATGATTAAAGACACTGACACTAAATAAAATCCTGTGTTAACATTTAGTTGAACTAAATCTTCATCCCATCTGTCAATAAAGCCTGCCACTGCTCTACTTCACCTCCTACAACATCAACAGCCCACCAACTTTCCATGCACCTGTGGCTAACCTCAAGTTTTACAGCCCTGGGAAGATAACTACATCTACAAAAAGACTAATCTGGAAGAAAATACTGATTTTAATTCTATGAGGATAGATTCACATGCCAGATAATATACATAAATGATATGTGGCAAACAGAAAAATCACTGTTTTATATGTTTGAAGATTTTCCATTTCCATTTAAAAAAAAAAAAAACTTTTGGCTTATATTTTAAACCATTTCAACATTTTTGTTGCAAATTTTTGAAATTGTTTTACACTTTATGATTTTTTTTTTAAATATTTGCAATGTTTTGAATTTTTTGTAAAATTACTTATAATTCATTTTTTAAATTTTTGCTTCTTTGTTTATTTTTTTTAAATTTTAAAATTTTTAGTTTTAAAAAAATTTAAAAAATTGTTTCTTTTTCATTTAATTTTTCTATATATTTTTTTAAATTGGAAATACTTTTGTTTATTTATTTTTATTTTTGTTTATTTTTTTAATTGCAAATTTATTTTTTTCATTTTTTTATTTCTGCTTTTTTGTTTATTTTTTCCAATTATTTTCAATAATTTCAATTTTTTTAATTTAAATTTTTTTTTAATTATTTGCAAAATCTTGTTTTGACTTTTCAAATATATTACATACTTTTTTTTATTTTTGCAACTTTTTAAACTTTCAAAACTTTCAAAACTTCTTAAATTTTTACAAATTTATCATAATTCGATATTTTATATTTAGCACATTTTTTGAATTCTTTTTTTTATTATTTGCAATTAAAAAAAATTAAAGCATCACATGTAAAATAATAATAATAAAAAAAATCTTTTATGGATAATCATTCACCAGTTTTTAACTTTGTATATATCTTTATACACTTTGTTGTCTTTATTGTGAAGGTAAAGTAGATTTTGTGGTCTTCTGAGTGACTGACTCTTTTCTCAAACGGCTCCTGTGAAAGTTGCAGACTCCTGCTTCAGACCATCAGTTTGATAAACAGTCACAGACGAAGGAAACCCGAGCCATCGATCTCCGTCTGTTGGCTTTTCCAGCCTCGTCTTTTTATTGATCAGAGCGATTTCCGTGTTTGGAGGAAGGCGGCTCCGTTAATCCACCCTCCTGACTCCACACATGTCACACGTGTTGATGGGCTGACGATGACATGTTGCCTGAGGCTGCGATGATCAGCATCCATCACCACGCTGCAGCTGGAGCACAGGAGGAGGAGGAAATGATCCAGCCAATAAAATATTGAGCTCCTGCTTTGATTGGGACTTGTGGCTTCATGCTTGGTTCAGATTTGATATTTTATTTATTGATCGGTATCACAGCGTCGTCCTGCTCCAGCATCAGGAACATTAGAGGCACATTGTTCACGCGGCTGCCTGATAAAGCTGCTGATGTTTTATTAACGGGAAACGTTGCATATCAAAGCTGCTATTTGAGAATAATTATGCTCCTCGTTCGTCAGTTTCCACCGTCTCTTCCTGCATTTCCTCCACACATACTCCGACTCAATTAGGCCGAGCATTTTAATCAGCTCTGTGCATCGCAGCGGCTCCTCACGCGGAGCTGGGGTTTATAAATAAGAGCAGGCAGCATGAAAACCTCTGCAGAGCGCTGAGTGTGTCAGCGGTCAGCCACAGGTACGCCACAGGTACGCCACAGGTACGCCACAGGTACGCCACAGGTACGCCACAGGTACGCCACAGAGCTCTGAGTGTCTCCAACAAGGCCACAAACAGCCGCCACGCTCCAGCTCACGTGTTCAGCTCACACAGGAAGCCACGATTACAATCTGTTTCAACGCTGCCAAGGCCGCCATTCACCCTCCATCAGCCGCCATTCCTCCTCTTTGTGCCTCGGCTTTTCACACGGCGTCAATGCCCCCTGATGGCTCTCACCGCCGCTGAGCAGAAAGAGCGGGAACAATTAACAGACGTGACGAGGAAACATGGCGGTGAAAAGGAGGAAACATCTCCTCCACAAAGTTTCCTGAGAGCAGGTTTTCCTGCAGCAGGAAGGAGCAGGAAGTCTCAGGCCGTTCAAATGACTGTGAAGCCAGAAGATTTAGAGCTCCCCCTGCTGACTGGCAGCAGTATACAGCGGTATGCACTGACTTTTTTTGGCAGGAGCCAAAAGAGCAAAAAAAGCAAAGAGCGCACGTTTTCAGAAACCAAGACGGCAGATTATCAGATTTCATTCAGCAAAAGCATCAGTTCACCGTGTTTCACCAGCCAGGAGGGATTCTTAGCATGTTCGGGCTCCAAGGGGGCTCTTCAGCGTGGGCTTTCTAACAGCTGGGCCACCCCCAGTGCACACCACTGTCATTATAGGTCATTAACCCTGCTCTGCCACGTTCACAGAAAAAAAAAAACAAATCCAAGCAGCACCCCTTTCTTAAAACGTAAACCCTGAGAAGCAGGAAGAGAAACAACAAGTTTTCCTGTAAACAAACAAGTTTTGTGTTGTTGAAATGTTGAATATCTCTGTGCACGGATCAATTTGACGTTTAAAGAAGGATAAATCTGCTTCGGCTGAGTTTATAAGTTCAGTTTCTTCCTAACACACAGAGCTGACTGATCTCTGACTGACTTTCTTTGACCAGAAACAAGTTGCTCAGATCATTTCACCTCTCCAGTAACAGTGGTGAAAGTAGTTAACTATTTATTTGTTTTATCATTTGTTTGTTGCATTATTAAGATTTGTTTGATTCTGCTGCTGTAACAGACAAGTTTCTCCCATAGGGATCAATACAAAAATATTCTCTGACATTAGATTTATAAAAGTAAGGATTCACAGATAAATATCTTTGATTTTGATCAGTTTGTTTGTTTTTTTCCTTCTGTTTTAAACCCTGACCTCTTCATGTCTTAGAGTCTCATTAAAAGGTTTTTATTCCATTTTTTTAAAACTTTTTATTTAATATTTTTATGAAAAACAAAGAACAGAAAATTCATCAAAACAGGAAAACAAATTATTTAAAAAAACAAAATTCTCAAATATTAAAATTAATTCAAATATTATTTAAGATTTAAAAAAACATAATATTAAATAATAATAATAAAAATAATAAAAAAAGACAATTATTCTTAAAATTAATTTGTAAACAATCAATTTCAAACAGTCATGAAAACAATCTTAATAATTCATTCAAAAAACAAATCATGAGATAATTTCAAAGAAAAGAAAAAGAAATCAACAATGAGAAGCTAAGAGAAAATGCACTCAAATTATATTTTGTGTTTGTATTTGACTTAAGTTTTCTTTTGATTAAATTTTATTTGTTCATCAACAATAAATAATAATAATAATAATAATAATAATAATAATAATAATAATAATAATAATAATAATAATAATGATTATTAATATTATCATTATTATTATTATTATTATTATTATTATTATTATTATTATTATTTATTTATTTTTTTATTCTGGATTAAGTTGCATGCTGAAGTCCTCACTTCATTTACCACTTAGATATTTTTTTCCATTCAGTGTTGATGTTTTTTTTCTTTCTTTTTTTCACCTTTTAAACTCAGGCATTAATTGAATTTTTGGTGAAATCTCCTTTTCAGTTTGAAACCTCCTTTGTGCCCAGAGCTGTGCTGCTCCTTTTCACACGACTGAACACCATTAGCTGTTACAGACCTGCCTCAGGCTGTCGGCGTTCACTGATCCTGACTGAACTTAACCTCAAGCTGGTCACTAACACTCTGATTGTTTTCTATTGAGTTAGAATTTTAATATTTACTTTTTTACAACACTTACTAAGTATATTTATTTTCATTTCCTCTTATATTAGTATTTTAACATTTTGAGCTGTAGACCTTATTTGTTTTCTCATCTCGTCTTCAGTTGTTTACATTGTTTACTCCTCAGTGTGCCTTTAATCTTCACTCTGGGATAAAAAAAAGTTTTCTGAATTGAACTGAATGAAGCTGCTTTTAATTTGTGTTTCTCTTGAGGATGAAGTAAAGACATGTTCTCCATAACTCCCATAAAGTCAGTCACTGACAGACGCTCACATTAGTTTACTCTGAGTGATCACAGCTCAGGAAGTAGAAACGTGGAAATGATTCACTTTTTGTGAGTCACTGAGTCACAGGCAGGAGCAGAGGAATGAGAGGGAGCAACAGGAGCAGCAGGAGCAGCAGGAGGAGCAGGAGAGCCTGTACAGAGGGATTGATCTCCTCTCTTTAGTCTTAATTACATCTCCTGACCTCTGACCTCTGACCCTGCGCCCTCTCTGAGAGACATGGACCCTTCCTCTGTTCAGTGATAATTCATCTGATTTCAATAAAGACCTCTCTGCAGGTGAAGCAGACAGATTGATGTCCCTCAGCTCTGCGCTGATCTCCTCTGATCCATCGATTGATCACTGATCGACTGATCGACTGATCGAGCAGGTGTTGGATCGATGCTCAGAGAAGTGGAGTCCGCTCTGCGCTGCTGTCACACCGTCTCTGAGACAACGTTACGCAATGTTTGAGACCACACACACACACACACACACACACACACACACACACACACACACACGCTGCGGGTGATAAAAGCTCACGCGCACTCGGCGCCGCTCCGCTGCCTGTTCCGGATCAGGGAGCACCTCCGCGGACCGGGAGCGCACGGCGGAGGGGCGGACCCAGCGCGGCTCTCGCAGCTGCTCCCTGCGCCTCCTCTCAGTTGGACAGGAGCTCTCCTGGAGTGAGGAGCGGAGCAGCTTCAACCTTCACTGACTGACTGAGAGCCGCTGTGTGCGCGCGCAGCATACCGCGCTCCCTCGTGCGCTCTGGCTGCTCCAGATGGGCTGACCCACGGAGCGGCACCGGTACCGGGTGCTGGGTGCGGACTTGAGCGGCTGCTCCAAACTTCAGCCCGGAATGATCGTTTGCAACGTGAGCCTGAGCTGCGCGCGCTGTACCGGGGGAGGAGCGGGGGGCGCGGCGGCGACGGCAGCGGCAGCGGCGGCGGACGCGTTCGAGCAGGTGCCCGGGTCCCTGCCTCCTCCGACCCTGAGCCCGCGGGGGCACCTGGTGGTGGCGGTGTGCCTGGGCTTCATCGGAACCTTCGGCTTCCTCACCAACTTCCTGGTGCTCACGCTGTTCTGCCGGTACCGGGCTCTGCGCACGCCCATGAACCTCCTGCTGGTGAGCATCTCCGTCAGCGACCTGCTGGTCAGCGTGCTGGGGACCCCCTTCAGCTTCGCGGCCAGCACCCAGGGGCGGTGGCTGATCGGACGCGCGGGCTGCGTGTGGTACGGGTTCGTCAACGCGTGTTTGGGTGAGCAGCTGGTTCAGTCTAGACCTGATCCCTGATCCTCCTCATCCAGATCCACCTCCAACTGCTCAGAAAGACTCGTCTCATCCTCCTACACACACACACACACACACACACACACACACACACACACACACACACACACACACACACAAACACACACTCTCTCACACTTTGATTCATGAAATTTAATGTTGACAAACTCTGCTCTAACTTTATGATGCGCTCCTCCTCCTCCTCCTCCTGCCTCCTCCTGCAGGATTAGCAGCCTGTTAACGTCTCTTTCTGCTGTTAATTACACTTAAAATCCTGTTATGTTCTGAAGGCGTGTGCTGCTCTCTGCTGATAGTGCTGCTGTGTTCTCTAATCCTGCACGCTGACTCTCCCTCAGGGACTGGCTGACATGCTACAGCACAGGGCTGGGCTTTCTAACTTTGATGCATGCATCATGAATCCACTCCCTTTCAGACTCTCTCAGCGCTTACGCCTCACCTCTGACCTCTGACCTCTGGGTCAAGGTGAAATAACTCCAAACACCAGCAGAGACCCATAAATCTGACACCTCTGCAGAGGACAGATCCAGATGGAGACAGAGAGGAGAGGAGAGATCAGAGCGTCTGTTTTTAGTGACCTCTCACTTTGATTTAAGCATCCTGTGACTGACGACACGTTAAAAATAATCAATGAGTTGATTAAGTAGAGAAGTGTCCTCCCTCTGTGACCTCTGCGCTGGTTTTGTCTCCTCTCTGGCTCCCTGAGGAGTCTTTGCTTTCGTCTGTTGAAGCTGCTGTTTGCAGCAGGAACCTGTTGATCTCTGATTTGCTGGAGTTTGGGAACAGGTGCAGAGTGTTGGTCTTAAATCAGCTGTTTTTCTCTCTGGAGTCTGAGCGGTGAGGTGTTGGTGGTGTCGTCTTTAAGTCTGTTTTTGTCTGCAGCTACGACCTGCAGGAGTGCACGGCTGGCTCTGAATCTTTTTGCACAGAGATTTGTCGTCTGTGTCGTCTCAAAGTCTGTTTCCTCTACCCTGGAGTTCAGTCGTGTTGCAAATCTTTCCTCTTTGGAGTCACGGGTTAAAGTAAGAGCTGTTGATGCTCCTGAATCTGTTTTCTTTCTGCATGAAGTTTGGATTTAGAGGAATGCTTCAGATGAGGAGTGCTGCAAAAAACTGAAATCCTATCCAGAAAAATGTCTGCTTTTAAGATATTTCAAGACAAAATGAGCTCTGATTTTCTGTAACAATAAAAAAAATCTGCTAATGGAAGAAGAAAAGTTTGCTTGATAAGATTTTAGTTTTTGCAGTGAGGAAGCGAGGACAAACGTGGGGAAAGGTTTGGACCACGGCTCAGCCAAAGCGACGCCTGCTGCTCCTCTTGAATCAGGTGTTTTCTGGAGTCAGAAAATAAGAGAAGCAGCTCCTCTGGTGTAAAAAAAGCTGAACTTGTTGCTTTGTAATCTCTTCTCAGTTTGGAGTGTGAAGCAGCTGTGACGACTCGTTAAAAATATATATATAAATAGATAAAATAAATAAATTTCAAAGATTTGAAAAGATTTTAACAAGTTTTGAAATTTGTTTTGTTTTTCCTAGAAAAAGAAAATCAAAATTTACTTAATTACCAAAATTGGAAACATTCAAAAATTTGCAAAAAAAACAACTTTGAAATTTAGAAAAATTGCAAAAAATTGGAAGAAACCTTTTTAAAAATTTGACCTTTCAAAATTTTACAAAACTGAAAAAAAAATCAAAATTAACTTAATTTCCAAAAAATGGAAACATTCAAAAATTTGCAAAAAATAGAAATAAAAAATAAAATAAAATAAAGGAAATACAACAACTTTGAAATTTAGAAAAAAGTGAAAAATTAAAAAAAAAATTGGAAGAAATCTTTTTAAAAATTTGACCTTTCAAAATTTTACAAAACTTTAAAAATATCAAAATTTATGTATTTCCCCAAAAATGGAAATATTCAAAAATTTGCAAATAAAATAAAATAAAATAAAATAAAATAAAATAAAGAAAATACAACTTCGAAATTAAGAAAATTTTCAAAAAAAATTTAAAAAATTGGAAGAAACCTTTTTAAAAATTTGAAATTTCAAAATTTAACAAAACTTTTAAAAAATTATTTTGAACTCCTTGAAACACGTGTGAAAAACTCAAAATCTTTGAAAGAATACCTACATTTTATTTCATACTGATTTTATGTTCAACTCATCATTTTTTGGTGTATGCTAAGGGTTGACAATACCCAGTGTAAGAAAATTAAAAGTCCTCATTTCAATATTTTTTTTAAAGCTTCAAGGAGCCACTGCAGAGGAGTCAAAGGGCCACATGAGGCTCCAGAGCCACAGGTTGAAGACCCCTGCTCAATGAGGTCTCTGGTTTGGGATAAAAATATGACTTAATGATCGCCTGTTTCTGTCTCTAGAGTCTGGACTTGAACTGATGAAACTTAAAGTTTCCTCTTGTTTTAAGTCGTTTCTCTTTCTGCTGAAGGATCTTTGTTGCTGTGAAGCTGTGATGTTGGTCAAAAAGTCATTTAGAAGAGAAGCAGCTCCTCTGGTGTTAAAAACAAACTTGTTGCTCTGTAATCTCCTCTCTGTTTGGATCCTGAGCTGCTTTGTTTCAGTAAATCTAAACTCTTATTCCCTCTCAGTGTAAACGTCTCAGACGTTCCCGTCTGTGAAAAATGTGTTTACCCTCTGGAGTGTGAAGCGGCTGTGACGACTCGTTGCTCTTAAATCATTAACTCTCCAGAGTGCGGAGCAACGCCGCCGGCTCTGAAGTGTGGCCGTTGTTGTTGCTCTTAAATAAGTGGCGTCCTCTCTGGAGTCTGAGCCGACAGTGAAGTGCAGGAAGGTGTTGTTGCTGCTGCTTTTAAACCTCATGTTTCCTCTGTGGAGGTCGGGCTCACAGGAAACTTTTCTGTCTGGAGTTCAGCTCAGGTGATTTTATCCTTTTCTTTCTTTCCTTGGAGTTTGGACTCTTGATCGGGGTCGGTGAGCAGCTGATGCTCCTTTTCCTCTGAGTCAGACAGGAAGTGATTCTTCAGAGTCTTTATGTGACCGAAAAATGTGCAGAGACAATAAATCAAATGTTGAGACAGAGACATGTAACACTGTGAACTTTTCTGGACCAGGAGACCAGGATCTGGAGAATTCAGGTAGGGAGGCACAGAGTCCATGGTTTCCAAAAAGAATGAACTCATCAGACAACAGGACAGTTTTCCACTTCCCCTCAGTCCACCTCACCCAGGCTCAGGTCCAGAATGGTCTCTGCTGTTCCTGGATCAGGTTTATACCTGCTACAGTTTGAACCTGACTGTTGAGCCCATGTGGTGAGTTCCACTACAGAGCCTGTTTCTAATGAAGTGCTGCCTGAGGGCCTGAGGATCACAGTCTGGTCTCTTCTGGGCAGTGGTGTGCACAGGAAAGGGGGGTAGGGGGGGTCACACCCCTTCATGGCCCAACGGTTGAAAAATGAGTGCCCAAGTGTCGCCTTGGGAGCCCAAATTTGAGCTAGAGCGCCCTCTACAGGAGGTAAATATATTTGCCAAAGTGCCCTGGAAGATGTTGAACTTAGCGCCCTCTGCAGAGATGCTAACGCACTGTATGTGCCTTTTTTTCCTGCAGAAAATCAAAGAACAGTTCCTGAGTTTGAGGACCCTGCAGAGGAGTCCAGAACGGTTGCTGGGTTTATGGAGTCTGGGGTTGCAGGAAACGTTGCTCAAATGTCAGTCTTCTGTCAGCTTTTAAGCCTTAACTCAAAGCAAAGACGTTTACTCTCTATGACAGGGGTCTACAACCTTTACTTTCACAGGAGCCATTACCTCAAAGTCATTCAGGAGCCACAAAATTTAATTTATCTTCACAATAATAACAATAAAGGGGATAAATTTCTCTATATATAGTTCAAATCTAGTGAATAATCATCTAAAAGAGATTTTTTAAAGTTTTTTCAATTGCATATGTAATGTCTTAGTCCAGGGGTGGCCAACCAGTCAGAGACCAAGAGCCACAAAAATGGCCGTGGTACTACAGAGAGCCACGTCACCCGCTGGGTCTTACAAACACACTTCCTCCCACACATAAACGAAATGACATAAAATGAAAATCAAAACATTTCCAATTTTCAAAATGAGATTTACTGTTTCTGGTAGTGTGTTTAAATTGGTACTAGAGAAAAGAAACTGAAACTTAAGTATCAATGTGTGCACCCAAACACTGATCAACACTGAACCCAACGCTGGCATCAGTATCTAAATACTTTAGATTGATCGACACACCGCCACTCATAGCTTTATATATATTTTTATACATGGATCGAAGAGCCACACACCAGAAGGCAAAGAGCCTTCATTTCATTTGGCCACCCCTGTCTTAGTTTCATTTTAAAATTAATTAGCAAAAATAAAAAAATATTTTGAAACTTCAAAAGATTGCACAAATTATAAAAAATTGCAAAATTAATTTTTTGAAATTTTAAAAATTTGCAAAATCTTAAAAAAATCTAAATTAAAAAATTCAAGACTGCAATAACTTTTGAAATTTAAATTCATTTATATTTTTTGATAAAATCAACATTTACTAAAATTCCTAAAATCAAATTTTTTTTATTTTTTTTTGCTAAAACTATTGAAAGAAACTTTCAATATTAAAAAATTGTAAAATTTAGAAACAATTTTTATAAATGGTTTTAAAAAAATGTAGTTTCAAAAACTTTCAAAATACATACTGATATTGCACCCAACTCACTATTTTTGGTGTTTGTTAAAAGTTGGCAATACCCAGTGTGAAAAAAAAAAAATTCTTCATTTCAATAATATTTTTTAAAGCTTTAAGGAGCCACTGCAGAGGAGTCAAAGGGCCACATGAGGCTCCAGAGCCACAGGTTGAACACCCTTAGTTTATGAGGTCTCTGGTTTGGGATAAAATACGACTTCATAATCATCTGTTTTTGTCTCTAGAGTCTGGACGTGAACAGCTGAGGCTCTGAAACTGAAAGTTTCCTCTTGTTTTAAGTCGTTTCTCTTTTTGATGGAGGATCTTTGTTGCTGTGAAGCTGTGGTGTTGGTTAAAAAGTCATTTATTGCAGAAAAAGTTGCTTCTCATCCAGTTTTCTGTCTCTTTTGACTCTGGACCCCCTGGTGAGGAGTTTTTCTTGAGTTCTCTGGTTTTCTGTCTGTGGTCTGGACTTACAGTGACCCCCCTCTCTTCAGATCCACTTTGACCTGGATTGTTTTTTATCTTCCTCCATCAGATTGAAGGATTCTGACTAAATCCCTCCCTAACTCCCTGACGCGGCGACTCATGGCGCCACCATCCTTCCTGAACGCCAGGAGCTCCTCTCCCAAAAAGCTGACATTTACTCTGAAATGAGTCATGCATGATTTTTATCCCATTTGCAGTTTCTCCGTGACCTGCAGACTCCTCATGGTTTGTTTTCAGAGGACTGAATGCTCAGCAGAAACGAGGAACGATCGATAACACGGGGCCGGTGTGTGTGTGAGCAGATTTCAGGCCTTTGGCGTGGAGTTGTAGAGATCAGAGCTGGTCGCTCGCTCTGTGAAAGGAGCAGAGACGAAAACCCGAGCATCAAAGATTTATGAGAGTGGTGAATGATTGATGACAGTTTGGTCAGGGCTGATCAGCTGGAGCACGGACAGGAAGAGATGCAGGCCAGTTTGAAAAACACCAGAAATAACCCAAAGGGTCGAGTTATTTCAGCCTGTGCTGCGTCTGATGGGAAGCTCCAGAGCTCGGACTGGAAACTGATTTTTACAGAGATCACTGTGTGCTCGGTGACAAACGCTCCTGTAACACCGTGAGAGATGCTGAACATCCTGAGAGCCTCATTTAACAGAATCAAAGTGTTTTCTTAAACTGATGTAAACGGTCTTTCTGAGATTTCTGAGCTGTGACTGAAACTGAAGGAGGAGCAAACCCAGATCTTTGACCTGGATTCATCCTCCTCCATCATGAAAACCAGCCTCAGACGTGTTGATCCAGCTCTCAGCCTGTTATCTCTGACCCACCGCTCACACCTGTTACTGAGTCTGCAGACAGAGACCAGGACAGCGGCTCAGGTCTTTCAGGTCGTCATGTCGGCAGGGAAACAGCAGGACCCTCTCGTCTCCTCGTCTGAATCCAGTTTATCTGGTAATTAACTAACGAGGCATTGTCCTCTACCCGGCAGTTACCCGGACAACATCAGAGCCCGGGCAGCGCGCTCTCAGGAGCTGCTGTAGGAGAGCAGTCACTTCACGCTGACGGGAACAGGACTCTGTTTCCCTCTTCACTCATTCCTTCCTCCTTTAGCTTCACGTTGGACGGACAGAGCCCAAAGTTTGGCCCAAGGGTTCATCCCATCTTTCAATAAAGCCTCTGCTTCACCTCCTACAACATCAACATCCACCAACTTTCCATGCACCTGTGGCTAACCTCAAGTTTTACAGCCCTGGAAAGATAACTACATCTACAAAAAGACTCATCTGGAAGAAAAGACAGATTTTAATTCTGTGAGGATGGATTCATTTAACTGACAACATGCTGGATTAATATACATGGTTGAGATGTGGCAAACTAAAAAATTCACTTTTATATGTGTTTGAAGATTTTACATTTCCATTCTTTTTTTTTTTTTAATTTGGCTTATATTTTTAACCATTTCATATTTTTGTAGAAAATTTTTGAATTTGTTTTGTACTTTATAATTTTTAATAAATATTTGCAATATTTTGAATTTTTTAGCAAATGACTTATAATTCATTTTTTAAAATTTCTGCTTCTTTATTTAATTTTTTTCATTTTTCATTTTTGTTTATTTTTTTAAATGCAATTTTTTCTTGTTTCCATGTTCATTTTTTTTTTTTTTTTTGTATATTTTGAAAAAAAAATGCAATTTTTTGTTAATTTTTGTATATTAAAAAAAATGCAATTTTTTGTTTCATTTTTAAATTAATTTTTGTATATATATATTTTTTTTAAATTGCATTTTTTTGTTTGATTTTTTTGTATTTTTGTATATTTTTTAAAAAAATTGTAAATTTGTTATTATTATTTTCATTTTTGCTTTTTTGTTTTTTCCATTTTTTTTTCAATTTTTATATATTTTTATAATATTTGCAAATTTAAAATAAATAAAAGAATAAGACATCACGTATAAATTAAAAACAAATTATCTAAACATTTCGATAATTTTTCACTGGATCTTAACTTTGTATAGAATTTCATTCACTATCATGTTCATTCTTACTTGTGAAGAAAAAGTAGATTGTGGCTCTGGATTGACTTTAATCTAGGTAATAAAAGGCAAAATGGCTCCTAAGAAAGTAAAAGTTGCAGATCTAGTTGATCTAGCCCGTAGCTCTTCTTCCAAAGGGCCGGCCAATCAGAGTAAAGGGGGTTTGTAGAGCATGTAGGGCAGAAGACAGACTAAAAAAGGGGAAAGAACCCCTCTTTAATGACAAACATGTCTTATTTTGCTGGATTATTCAGGATGGATAATACTAAGTTTGACCTGTCTTAGTCTCTGTGATGTCATCAGTTTGTTTCTGAAGCTGATTTTTGAAGCCTACGGTAGGCAGCAACATCTTAATCCTGCAGAGCTCATGAGTTTAATGCTGTGGTTATTTCCTCGGTAGAGATCGGCTTTTTGAATGGCTGTGTGTGTGTTTCTGGTGATTTTACTGCCAGCCTCTAGTGGACGCTGAAGGAACTGCAGTTTTTCAGCATCAGCTTCATAATCGGAGACTGAAGTTTGTTGCTTTCTGAGGCTCTGACTCTTATAAAAACTTTTTAAACTAACATCTTGGAAAAACAAAGCAGCAGGAAAATCCTGTCAGACTGAGTCAGGAGAGCTCATCAGCTGCATTCGTGTGAAATTTGATTCCCTTTCATCCCCTCACCTTATCGCTCAGGTGTGTATCTGAGGCTCCTCCCAGGATGACCTAAACAAGTCCACTTCCAGGTCAGAGCTGCTGGGCTCCCTGTGTGCGAGCTGGACGTGCTGCTGAGCGAGAAGTGCCACGGCAGAAACTGTTTGTTTGGCTCCACCGTCAGCTGGACCTGGAACAAGAAAGAAGAAAAGACGGAGACAAAAGAGAAAGATGGGGACACAAATTAGAAAAGACAGAAAGAGAAAGAGGATTAGCTCCTGTGCCGACTCAGGCCGAGGACACGAGGTTGCTCCTCTCCACAGAGGAGCAGGGGGAGGACGGAGCGGGCCCCAGGTGACGAGGACATTAACATGCAGGGTGGAGAATCAAAGTGGGTCATGTCTGAGTTAGAGCCCCCGTTAGGGACTGATAAGGTCCTCCTGAACCCTGCCAGGGCACAGACTGTGACAGGAAGTGAATGTTAAAACCATGCAGGTGAGGAAGAGGACACGCTGCGTTAGAGGCTGGAGGAGGAAGAGCAAACTGTGGACAATGAATTCAACAAACAGAGAAGAAAAATACAGATTATTAAGTTTCTGAGTCTGTGAATCTGAGGTCAAAGCCTGAGTCTGTTTATCTGAGGTCAAAGCCTGAGTCTGTTAATCTGAGGTCAAAGCCTAAGTCTGTTAATCTGAGGTCAAAGCTTGAGTCTGTTAATCTGAGGTCAAAGCCTGAGTCTGTTAATCTGAGGTCAAAGCCTGAGTCTGATAATCTGAGGTCAAAGGCCGAGTCTGTTAATCTGAGGTCAAAGCCTGAGTCTGTTAATCTGAGGTCAAAGCCTGAGTCTGGTTATCTGAGGTCAAAGCCTGAGTATGTTAATCTGAGGTCAAAGCCTGAGTCTGTTGATCTGAGGTCAAAGCCTGAGTCTGTTGATCTGAGGTCAAAGCCTGAGTCTGTTAATCTGAGATCAAAGCCTGAGTCTGATAATCCAAGTCAAAGCCTGAGTCTGTTAATCTGAGGTCAAAGCCTGAGTCTGGTTGATCTGAGGTCAAAGCCTGAGTCTGTTGATCTGAGGTCAAAGCCTGAGTCTGATAATCTGAGGTCAAAGCCTGAGTCTGATAATCCAAGTCAAAGCCTGAGTCTGTTAATCTGAGGTCAAAGCCTGAGTCTGTTAATCTGAGGTCAAAGCCTGAGTCTGTTAATCTGAGGTCAAAGCCTGAGTCTGTTAATCTGACGTCAAAGCGTGAGTCTGATAATCCAAGTCAAAGCCTGAGTCTGTTAATCTGAGGTCAAAGCCTGAGTCTGTTGATCTGAGGTCAAAGCCTGAGTCTGTTGATCTGAGGTCAAAGCCTGAGTCTGTTAATCTGAGATCAAAGCCTGAGTCTGATAATCCAAGTCAAAGCCTGAGTCTGTTAATCTGAGGTCAAAGCCTGAGTCTGGTTGATCTGAGGTCAAAGCCTGAGTCTGTTGATCTGAGGTCAAAGCCTGAGTCTGTTAATCTGAGGTCAAAGCCTGAGTCTGATAATCCAAGTCAAAGCCTGAGTCTGTTAATCTGAGGTCAAAGCCTGAGTCTGTTAATCTGAGGTCAAAGCCTGAGTCTGTTAATCTGAGGTCAAAGCCTGAGTCTGTTAATCTGACGTCAAAGCGTGAGTCTGATAATCCAAGTCAAAGCCTGAGTCTGTTAATCTGAGGTCAAAGCCTGAGTCTGGTTATCTGAGGTCAAAGCCTGAGTCTGTTGATCTGAGGTCAAAGCCTGAGTCTGGTAATCTGAGGTCAAAGCCTGAGTCTGATAATCTGAGGTCAAAGCCTGAGTCTGGTTATCTGAGGTCAAAGCCTGAGTCTGGTTATCTGAGGTCAAAGCGTGAGTCTGTTCATCTGAGGTCAAAGCCTGAGTCTGATAATCTGAGGTCAAAGCCTGAGTCTGTTGATCTTAAGTCAAAGCCTGAGTCTGATAATCTGAGGTCAAAGCCTGAGTCTGGTTATCTGAGGTCAAAGCCTGAGTCTGGTTATCTGAGGTCAAAGCCTGAGTCTGTTCATCTGAGGTCAAAGCCTGAGTCTGTTGATCTGAGGTCAAAGCCTGAGTCTGGTTATCTGAGGTCAAAGCCTGAGTCTGTTAATCTGGGGTCAAAGCCTGAGTCTGTTAATCTGAGGTCAAAGCCTGAGTCTGATAATCTGATGTCAAAGGCCGAGTCTGTTAATCTGAGGTCAAAGCCTGAGTCTGTTAATCTGAGGTCAAAGCCTGAGTCTGGTTATCTGAGGTCAAAGCCTGAGTCTGTTGATCTGAGGTCAAAGCCCAAGTCTGTTGATCTGAGGTCAAAGCCTGAGTCTGGTTATCTGAGGTCAAAGCCTGAGTCTGGTTATCTAAGGTCAAAGCCTGAGTCTGATAATCTGAGGTCAAAGCCTGAGTCTGTTAATCTGGGGTCTAAGCCTGAGTCTGTTAATCTGAGGTCAAAGCCTGAGTCTGATAATCTGAGGTCAAAGCCTGAGTCTGATAATCTGAGGTCAAAGCCCGAGTCTGTTAATCTGGGGTCAGAGCCTGAGTCTGTTAATCTGAGGTCAAAGCCTGAGTCTGATAATCTGGGGTCAAAGCCTGAGTCTGTTAATCTGAGGTCAAAGCCTGAGTCTGTTAATCTTACAAGTCTTTGACCCAAGGTTTGAACATGTGATTTTCTCTTGCATCATCAAACCAAAGAGCTCCACTAACGAACTAATAAACCCAGTGCTCTTTACGCCCTCTTCATCCATCTGCAAACACACACACACACACACACACACACACACACACACACACACACACACACACACACACATATAATTTATTCCATTATTCTGAAGACTCTTACTCCTCCTGTTGATGTGTCACCATGTGGTGTCAGCCAATCAGACGCTCTTGTCCACACTGAGGTGATTGTGGGTAATCAAACGCTCTGAACTCGAGTGATGCAGACATGATGGAGGTGAAGAGGCCTGTGTGCTGATTAGCTGATTTACAAAAGACCTTCACAGACTGGACCGTCTCTGCTCTGTTCATCAGGTGTTTGTACATGTGAGAAACACTCATCTAATGTCCCAACAAAAACAGGAACTGGACAAAATCTTAAAGAGGAGATAAAATACAGTGAGATTTTAAAGAAGGGTCAAATATTAGCATCACAGACTGAAGACGTTTGGATCTCACACAGATTCAGGGATTTCTGCAACACATGAATACGCAGAGGTTTGAAAATCTGCACACGCTCAGTCTGAACATCCATGATTACAAAATGAAACAGTAAAATACCCCCTCTTTAAACTCTAAGAATTTATGCTTTACTCAGTACTCAGGTATAAGTGTTGCAAAAACTTTGGTGAAGTGATCAAGAAACATGACGCTTCATAAGTTTCACAATAGTAGTTTTGTTTACAAAAACAAACTTGTTCACAAAAGTTGCAGAAAATGGACTCATTCAAAGATTAAGACCAATAAGGTTTTTGACATTATGTCGGCAAATTCAGTTACTCTTTTCAAAATGTTATATTTCTGCAATTTTATTAAATTTCTTTTATGTTTTTATTTTTTATTTTTTTTGAAATCTAAAATTGTTTGAAATTTTGCATTTATTATTATTATTATTTTTTCTATTTGAAAGATTTTTTCTTTTAATTTTCACATTTTTGGTTTTAAATTCATGCTAATTTTTCAAAGTTCAATTTTTTCAAAAATTTTTGCAGATTTATTTAAAAAAAGACTTCACATGTACGATTTTATAAACTCAAAAATCATCTCATGTGAAAAATTATTCACTAAATTTAAACTTTGTTTCGAGTTTTTATTCACTGGTTTGTTTTTAATGATAAAGATAAAGTAGATTTTGTGCCTCCTGAACGACTTTAATCCAGGTGAGCTGAGACAAATTGCTCTTTTGAAAGTAAAAGTTGCAGAAGCCTGTGCTAGCATTTCAATTCAATTTCCCATATACTTTAGCATCAAGCTAGCGCTATGTTTCCTAAATGTTTTTTGGTAAATAAGGAGATGTTTACCATATTGAATATTTTGAATATGAAGAAATATGTTTCTTGGGAAACTGTTATCATCTGCTAAGCTAAGCTAAGCTAGCTGTAGCGAAGAGTGGATGTGAGGTGTAGCTGCTCTGTAAAGAATTGATGAGGGGGTTGTTTAGCATAAAAGGCTAATGATGCTGATGGATTGAAGCCTGATCTAACCTCCTCACAGGAACCAGTTTCCAGAGACTAACCCAGTATTAAAGCAGCATTAGCAGCACTTTCCTCTGTTAGCTGCAGCAGGCTACGTGCTGTAAAGACGCTCTACCATTGGTCGTAGGAGAAGGCAGCGCTGCAGCCCGAGTAATAAAATGCTGAAGAAGAATAATCTGTGGTTAGAGATAAGACTTTGTACATGTGTCCATCCCTTCACTAACATCTAATCCTCTCAGATTATTTAACCTTGTCTCATCTTTCTGACCCTCTCTCCCCTCAGGCATCGTCTCCCTCATCTCCCTCGCCGTCCTCTCCTACGAGCGCTACTGCACCATGATGGCGACCACTATCGCCGACGGCCGAAACTTCCGCCCGGCGCTGGCAGGGATCTGCTTCTCCTGGCTCTACTCCATGGTCTGGACTGTGCCCCCTCTGCTGGGCTGGAGCAGGTACGGGCCCGAGGGACCCGGTACGACCTGCTCTGTGGACTGGAGGACGCAGACGGCGAACAACATCTCCTACATCATCTGCCTGTTCACCTTCTGCCTGGTGCTGCCGTTCTGCGTCATCGTGTACTCGTACGGCCGCCTGCTGCACGCCATCAGACAGGTGAGAGTTCAGGAACTGACGCTTTACATCACAGAGGTAACGAGGCCGCTGTAGTCCTCTGATCCAGCTCTGACCTCACTTCCCTTCTCCTAACTTTGCATGGAGGCTGAGCTCTGTTTGCTCGTGCTTGCGGCGCCCGCTCTCTGGGAGCGCCGCGTGCTCAGGTGTTGATGCTGTTTGCACAGGAGCTTGATTTGCCACACCATTTGCTGGTTCATGTAGCATGCCTGTGTCTGTGCAGAGCCTGTGGGGACGCTGAGCCAGAGGCGCCTTAAGGTGACATTTCTCTGACATTATAAAAACAGAGCAGGAAGAAAGGTGCGTCGTTCGTCACGTCTCTGCGCCACGGAAAACGATGCAAACTGGCAGACGAGAGGAAACAAGAGCTTTGACCTTTTTCCTTTAATGCTGCTCCTCTGGTGGAGATTATACATGATGGAGTTACTCTGCTCTGTGGGTGAAGCACAACAAGCGCTGGATTGATTACGGTGGCCCTGAAGTGCAAAACACAACCGCAAAAAGAAACTCACACCAATAAGAAAGCAAACAGTTTCTTTCTTTTTGTGTTTGTTTTCTTTTTTGTGTTCGCTTTCTTTTTTGTGTTTCTTTTCTTTTTTTGTGTTTCTTTTCTTTTTTTGTGTTTCTTTTCTTTTTTTGTGTTTCTTTTCTTTTTTGTGTGAGTTTTCTTTTTTGTGTTTCTTTTCTTTTTTTGTGTTTCTTTTTTTGTGTTTCTTTTCTTTTTTGTTTGAGTTTTCTTTTTTGTGTTTCTTTTCTTTTTTGTTTGAGTTTTCTTTTTTGTGTTTCTTTTCTTTTTGTGTGCATTTTCTTTTTGTGTTTCTTTTTTTGTGTTTGTTTTCTTTTTTGGTTCTTTTCTGTTTTGTGTTTGTTTTCTTTTTGTGTCTTTACTATTTTTGTTTGTATTCCTTTTTTGTGTTTCTTTTCGTTTTTGTGTTTCTTTCTTTTTTGTGTTCACTTTTTTTGCCCTTTTTTGTGTTCACTTTTTTTTGCCCTTTTTTTGTGTTTGCTTTTTTTGGTCTCTATTTTCTTTTTTGTGTTTCTTTTCGTTTTTGTATTTGCTTTCTTTTTTCTTTGAGTTTTCTTTTTGTGTGTGCTTTTTTTGTGTGTGTGATTTCTTTTTTGTGAGAGTTTTCTTTTTTGTGTTTCTTTTCTTTATTGTGTGTGTTTTGTTTTTGCGGTTGCGTTTTGCACTTCAGGGCCACTGTAACTGATGCTTACACCTGGATGAGGATTCATTCACATTTGCACAAAACTCCTTAAAACTTCACTAAATGTCAGGATAGACTCCCTGTGTTACTTTCTGTCTTCACCCACTTCCTGTCAGCGCTCATGAAGCTGCAGTGTGTCTGATTCTGAAGCTAATGTGCTCAATCTGCAGTTCCTCGAAGCATCCAGCAGGGCGGCGCCAGAGGCATTTCTGGTAATACACACAAACAACACAGAGTGAAATTTGAGGAAGCTGTTTCAGATTCAGCTGATTCAGAAAAAACATTTCACAGAGGCATCAGCTGGCCTGGAGAGTGACAGATAAGTGTTTGTGTCTGCTGTCGAGCTGAACAGAGTCCAGATCACAACACGAGACCTGCTCCAGGATCTGGGACTATCATCCAAATGTGCTGATAAGTGATTCAGCTCATTACAACAAACATGTTCCCAGAATATGAAAACAAGAAGTGTGCAGATAACCGTTTCGGTTAATAAGCTGATATCAGTCCTAATTATTTTCACAGCTTTGTTCCAATGTGACGGTTTTGTAATCCAGCGCTGAGCTCAGATCTCTGCCAGATTCCTTAACGAGCCGGAGCCAGACGCTGCTTTCTGCAGACGATCAGGAAGAAACGCCCAAGGTGACAGAGATTGGCATCAGGCGCAGGATGGGTTTAATTTTACCCGTCTGTCTGACAGAGTGTGTGAGTGTTTGGGTGTGAGTGTGTGTGAGTGAGCGTGAATGTGCTGTCGTCTCTTAGCAGCGAGGTGTAAGGTTACAGGGGAGGGAGGATAATCCCCTGCTTACACAGCATGCAGGACGCACGTATGAAGTCATCCTCACAGTTTGGCAGAATGTGATTACATCTGGGCTCTGTGTGTGTGTGTGTGTGTGTGTGTGTGTGTGTGTGTGTGTGTGTGTGTGTGTGTGTGTGTGTGTGTTTATGTACCCATGAGGCCCAGATGCTGATAGACAAACTTTCTGTTGGAGACATTTTTGCAAAGTCCCTGAATAAAACGCTTGAATGAGCTTCTTTCATCTTAATGACACACACACACACACACACACACACACACACACACATATGAAGTCATTCACAGAGTTTTGCTGAATGTGAGTACATCTGCTGTGTGTGTGTGTGTGCATTCTTGTTTTTATGGTCTCGTAAGGACCAGCTGCTGATGGAAAAACTTTCTGTCGGGGACATTTTGTAAAAGTCATCACATAAATTCAGAGGTGAAGAGAATACTAAAATTTACTGTAACACTGCTAAAATTATACTGAATTACAAGTAAAAGAAGTGGTGTTAAAAAATACTTCAGTAAAAGTACAAATCTACTCAGAGTATTAATGACTTTTTAAACAAAGGATGTTTAGTTGGGTTGTCAGTAGCAGACATTCAAACTGATCAGATGTGATGTCAGAGTGATGTCATGGTGCTGATCAGTCTGTCTCTAAACCATTGCACATCATGTTCAAACAGGACTTCATCACATCACTACCACTAACACCGTAGGAAAACATGTTTTTAAAAACTCATCAACCAAGGAAACAATCTGAGCTCATGTCTGATTGTTAGCATCATATGAGTGAGCGGTACATTTGGTGAAACTTTGTGGAAATGTTGCTGTTTTAAGTCACAACTGTGAACACATTTTGGATCATCGCAAGAAAAAAAAAAAATCTATTTCCCAACACATTCTTAATTCTGTAATTTGTATATCTGTAACATAAATAAATAAATGGTAAGCCACGGTGGCGCTGGGTCCTCCGGCTTCCTCCCACAGTCCAAAAACATGTGCACCAGGTTAAATGTCCGCTCCAAATTGTCCCTAGGTGTGAGTTTGTGTGTCAGTCCTGTGATTGGCTGGCGACCAGTCCAGGGTGTACCGCGCACCTCGCCCAATGACAGCTGGGATAGCTCCAGCCACATGCGACCCTGAACACGATAAGCAGTTCAGAAAATGAATGAATGATAATGCACGCATACACACACAGTTTCGACTAGAAATTTTTTTTCCAGTTTTGCAGACTAATCTGCGAGCAGTCCCAATCATAGACTGTAAAAAACATGGACGTCCGCTTGCTCAGCTCGAAGTGAGGTCTCCACAAAAACTGCTCCCCCTGGTGGCTGGCTGCAGTATAGGTCAAAAAATCCATCTCCCCAGTCATTCCAGATGGGCTGTGGTCAAACTTTAAAAAATTAATACACCTGGTAGAAATGTTTCTCACGTCTGATTGTTGTGGTGATTTGAAGATATCATTTGTCTGTCTTGTATCCAGGTCCTCTTTATTCTGAAAAGTTTCGTTTTCATTAGTTATACGAGGTTAAAAACGAGGATTTATAATGTTTAACGATGATTGACAGAGGCCGTTCTCGTGTATTTTTTTCAGGGATTGTAAAATATGTCTGGAGGTAGAGTCAGGAAGAGATTAGACTCTCGAAAGCAAAAGAAAAAAAAAAGATTATTTTTGTCACCCAGCTCCACTCAGATTCTCCCAGAATCCCTCACAGTCTCTACTGCACAGACTGTGACGGAGGAATTTTGGCTTCAAAACCTTACAATGATAAATGGCGGAGCCACGCTGTCCACTCTGTATACAAACTATGGTCCCAATTTGTAACCTCATTGCCATTTGCACAATGCTCCAACAGCATGGGTTTGAGAGTTTGATAGCAAAGGTACAAGAAGAATACTCACATTAGCGTCATAAACTAAACTAAACATAAACTCCTCTGGATGTAGCCACGGGAACTCGTCAGGTATTAACTCAAGTATCAACTCTGTTGCGTTGGTATTTCACCTCCAGATGCCTGTGCTTGCAGTTTTTGAGTTTTCCCTTCCTTGCATCATTGGCGCTGTGATTTTCAGACAGCCTTATTGGCTCCAATACAAAGATGGAGGGTTGAATATTGATCCAAATGGTGGGCATGCTCAGTGGAGACTTTTTTCTATGATTTTAAAAGTAGTGAAGTGGATTACATGGAGTAAATTGAACTCAAGTATGAGTAAAATTACACACTTGAAAAAAAAATCATGAAAGTACAAGTACCTAAAAATCAACTTAATGACAGTAACTTGAGTATTTCTAATTCATTACTTCCACCTTTGCACAAATGGTCACACACACTTCTTAAATCCCTAATAACACACACATGAAGTCATTTCCAGCAACTTTCTGGTTTTATGCAAAGTCCTCTCATGAAATACTTGGATGAGCTCCTTATAACCTCATCATGTCCTGTATTCCACTCAGAAATCACAGGACGTGGTCCTCACAAAGTACCGAAAACACGTTTGTGTGTGTACTGTATCTTGGGGCTGGAGGAAGTTGAGTTTTATCACCCTGAAGCAGCTCTGAGTTATATTTGACACTGATAATCATCTTTATTGACACCAGCAGCAGCATGTTTGGTTTATTTTTAGCTTTAATGCTCCTTATCGTGAAGTTGTGCACCCATCTGCTTGGATGACATCATTAGTTTCCTTTTTCAGATCTCAGTTATTAGCCTAATAGCTTACATTCATGATAGTGATTACATCTGCGTCGGTGCTCGTAGCACAGCTGCAGCGTGTTTTCTCTGCTCCATAACGGGTTTTTATAGCGTCTGATAAAGAGAGAAAATGAGCCACAGCGTTAACCAGTCACTGCCAGCAACGACCGATCCATTTCCATACAAACACTCCTGAAACAGGCACGCTAACGGTGTGTGTATGAGTGTGTGTGTGTGTGTGTGTGTGATGGATCCAGGAAGCTGTGTGCGGTCACATCAGGACACACTCCTGTAAAAGTTGGACTCTCTTAATAACTGCAGTTTATGAAAACCTGGGTCTCGGTGCAGCTGTCAGCGGCCCTCACCGCGGGGCCTCCTCTGCTCTCTGTGACCGTCCCTCCGGCTTACACCAATATTTGTTAGAGCTGACTGCAGCAGCAGCCTTCGCTCGTACACCTGCCAGCTTATTTCTCAGGTGGGAAGAAAAGATTCATCTGTGGAGAGAGGAGAAGCTGGCCTCCATCGTTCAGGGAAAGCTGCATCTCAGCCCATCACCGTACAGGGTTAGAGAAGTTTATATCTGCAGATAGCTTGTTGTTGTTTTGTTTATTTTCAGCAGTGAATTTGTAAATCGGGGATAAATCTGCTGCTTGCAGATTTGTTTCCTGGCACAGTGAGATTCACTGATTCATGGCGTCAGCATTAATCCTGCCTCCAGGTCTGTCCTCCTCTCAGCAGGACGTCCTCTCATTTCTCTGCTCATAATCCAAACGTCTACCGACACACCGTCCTCTGCCCGTGTTACGCTCCGTGTTTGTCTTGTCACACGAGTACAACACCACGGCTGCTTGGGCTGTCACTTCCCCTAACACCTTTCCTCCTCATTAACTCCCCGTGATGGAGCATGTCCTTGTTCCTGTGACAGTGTCTGCTCCAATATTGACCCGGTACTGTCACACGTCCTAACATATCACAGTTCTGCACACATCATCTCCGCCAACAAGAATGAGTCCGGGCGGTCGGTGCTGAGGTGTGAAATATTCTGTCTGTCCATCTTTCAGCTGACTTCCTGTCCGGCTGACGAAGCACACTTTGCTCACTCTATAAGGATTATAACAGGGAAGTGTGGAGGATGGTATCTGTTTGCAGCCATTGTTTTAAACATTAGACCAAGGGTGTTCAACCTGTGGCTCTGGAGCCTCATGCGGCCCTGTGACGCCTTTGCAGTGGCTCCTTGTAGCTTAAAAAAAATTATTTCAATAAAGAATTTGTATTTTTCTTACAGAGGGTGTTGATGATTAATAACTAATAACTAAATCTACGAAAAGACTAATCTAGAAGAAAATACAGATTTTAATTCTGTGTGGATGGATTCATTTAACTGACAATGTGATGGATTAATATACATGACTGATACGTGGAGAAGCATTAGCTAACAAGCTAGAAAAAAAAAGATAAAAGTTGAGCTTAAAATCATATATGTAATGAATTCAGGTATTCTTTCAAAATTTTTTTTTTTTTTTTTTTTTTTAAGTTTCAATTTTTTATGAAACTTTTGCATTTTTTTGGAAGTCCAAATTGTATTTGAAAAAATGTTGAAACTCCAAAATCACTTCGAATTTTTGCAAATTTTCTATTTTTCAAATTTATTAATTATTTTTTTCCAAAGTTTTGCAAATTCTCTATAATTCAAATTTTATTATTCTTTTGTAAAGTTTTGCAAGTTCTCTTTATTTCAAATTTATTTTTTTTTGTAAAGTTTTGCAAATTCTCTATATTTCAAATTTTATTTTATTTTTTGTACATTTTCCAAATTTTCTTTATTTCAAATTTTATTTTATTCAAAAAACATTTCTGTAAATTCTCTATATTTCAAATTTTATTACTTTTGGAAAAATTTGCAAATTCTCTATATTTCAAATTTTCTTAATTTGTTTTGCAAATCTTTTGAAAGTTTTCAAAGTTTTGAAAAAAATGCAATTTTTTAAAGCTATTTTTTTAGTATATATAATGTTACATTTTGGGGGGACTTTCAAAAGTTATTACATTTTTTAAAAACTTTTTAAAGTTTGTTTCCTTTTTTGCAATTTTTCCAATAAATAGTCTTTAAATTTTTGCAATTTTTAAAAAGTTCTGCAATTATTTTTAGTTCTAAAATAGTTCTTAATTCTTGCAAATTTTTTAAATTTCAAATTTTATTTTTTTTCCCTGCAAACCTAAAATAAAAACATGACATCACATGTACAATTTCACAAACTTTGAAAAACTCTTTAAGATAATTATTTTCTAGCTTTTAACTGTGTGTAGCACTTCATACATTTTACAGTCTCTTATGTGAAGATAAAGTAGTTTTTGTGGCTCCTGATTGACTTTAATCCAGCCGAGCTGAGGTTAAACGTCTCCTATGATATAAATGTTGCAGAGCCCTGTATCAGAGGGATGAAGTGATTTGTAGTAACTTATCTCTGCTCATTAAAAACCTCCTGGGATTCCTCTTAAACTCTTCTCCACAGTCGTTCTGATTTCACATCCAGTCTCGTCTCTGCTCTCTCTGAAGCTCGTTTGGTAATTAAGAGTTTGAAACTCACTCCTGCTGATCAACAGAGCTGGGTGGTAAACAAGCAGCTCCTTCATCACAAACATCTCTAAACACGCAGCAGGGCGCAGATTTAGGAGATTAGTTTCAAACATCTTAGTCATGAAGTCAGAAATAGCAGCCGGAGGCAAACTCCAGAAGTCTGTGAGCCGGGCTGGTCCATGTCCAACTCCGTTTCATGATCGACTTTAAGGCCAGAGTCACGCTCAGAGGTTTGAGAGTTTGAGACAGAAGACTTCCAGCTGGGACTGTAAAGACTGAAACCCAACTACAGAAACAAACTAATGCGCTATCTCATAACATTTCTGCAGATTTATTGGCTTTTAATCATTTATGTCTGGAAACACGGCCCGTATTTTCCCCTGAGGGGGTAGTTTTACTTTTCAGGGGTAATCAAGTTTTCTGCACAGCAAAGACTGAAATCTGACCAAGAGTTTGTCTTACTTTCCCTTTCACTTTCAGTTCAGGTTTCTTGTAATAAGAATAAAGTCTCAATACAAGAAACTGCACAAGTGCTTCAAGTCGCTGAAGTCGACGAAGACCGAGCCAGATCAACACGTTTCTCTTCACCCAGAAAATCAGATCCTCTGCAGCCGACATAAAAACTGCAGAAAACTCTTAAATGTTTCAGACAGAGGAGAGAAGGAGAGGAGGAGAGGAGGAGAGGATAGGAGGAGCAGACGGAGGTTTCCACAGAGGTCAAAGCTGACTCACGCCTCACTCTCAGGGTCAGAGAAAAGTCGACTGTCGCGGCGCCGCCTGTTGTTTTTCTCACATGGTCGCTCATTTCTTTACTTTTAACACGTCTCTGTGAGTCTGTGCTTCATCAGGAAGATTCAGGTTCAACAAATCACAACTTTTCACACTCCGAGGCTGAAACAGACGAACACACAGAGCAGCTTCTGGATCCACAGCGATGGTTCAGGGTTTAAAGAGCGCAGAGCTCCGGGAGAGGAAACACTGAGCCAAACTCTGCATCAATCTGACCCATATTTCAGAGACGGATTTAAAATAAGCTCCAGAGGAAGATCTCTCTGTGCTCCTGGTTTCTCTGGCTGTTGTCGGCAGGATTACGGAGAAGCTGGATGGGAAAAGTTGGTGGCGGCGGAGTGTAGAGAGTGCTGTGAAAGAAAAGCACAGCTGAGATGATTATACTGCAGCAGACAAACCATATTTCAGCATAATTTGGAGCTTTTGAAGCTTTGGGAACAGATCCAGGCGTATAAAGTGGATGGATTCACAGATCTGGGTATTGTAGAGGAGGAGAGCAGCTGTCTGCGCCGTTTGAGAGCTCCTCGAGTGGAGAAATGAAACAATCAGTCTGAGGATTTATATTCAGCGTGCTCTCTCTTCAGATTCACGTCAGCTCCCTGAGTCAGCAGATTACAGAGCAGGAACTGTCCGTGCACCAACAGGTGGAGCACTGAATCAAACCAGCATTTTCTGTTTTTAGTGGAAAGACTTTGACTTGATGTGGACGTGGTCTCCCTGACGTCTGTTTCTGAAACGGAAAACGAAGCAGATCGGCTATCACGTATTGGTGGTGGCAAAGGCTTCGCGTACAGCTACAGGGCGCCTGTCGGTCACGTGACCTGAGCTGTGCCTCTGATTGGACGAGCTCGCGATCTTAATACCCTCTGAACGGCAAAGTTAGAAACATTTAGTCCCCTGTGCTGATAGTAAAGTTAGTGACTCAGACAGGAGACACTTTTTGAACCAGGCTGTAAACCTGTTTGGCTGCAGCGTTAGCCGCATGCACAACTGCAAATAATCGTCCAGTTAACTAATTACACCATGAAAACAGAAAGGTGCAGATTACGTCATAATTAAGGGAAACCTCCAGGTAAACCAATCAAAGTCAAACTGTGCATGTCTACCTCTCATACACAGTAATAAACCTGGCAGGCTGAGAAGATCAAGAAGCTCACCTGGATTAAAGTCAATCAGAAGCCACAAAATCTACTTTATCTTCACAATAAAGAGTTTAAAGTGTAGAAAATTTTATATTTGTAGTAAAATCTATTAAATCATTATCTAAAAGGGACAGTTTTTGAAGTTTATGAAATTGTACATTTGATGTTTTTAGTTTATTTTATTTAAAAAAAAAAATCTAAAAATTTCAAAAACATTTGAAACATATAAAAATGGAAAAATTGAAATATTTTAAAACTACAAAAAAATTGCAAAACTTTTTTTAAATTGCAATTTCTTTGAAATTTGTAACATTTGCAAAATCAAAAAAAAAAAAGAATTTGAAAAAAATGAAAATATTTCAATAACTTTTGAAATAAAAAAGAAAAATGCAAAACCTTTTTTAAAAATTGCAAATCTTTTTTTTTAAATTGTGCATTACCTTTGAAATTTTAAACATTTGCAAAATTAGATAAAAATAAATTCAAATAAATAGAAAATATTTCAATTACTTCTGAAATAAAAAGAAAAATAAAAAAAAATCAAAACCTTTATAAAAAATTGCAATTTTTTTTAAATAGTGCAGTTTTTTTAAAAAAATTTACATTTGCAAAATTAGAAAAAATTGAATTTTAAATAAATTGAAAATATTTTAATAACTTTAAGATTTAAAAAAATGCTTCAATTAAAAAAATGCTTGAACTCTTAAAAATTTGCAAAATTTGCAGATTTAAAAAAACACCTGAATTTAAATACATACTGATTTTACAGCCAACTCATCATTTCTTCTTGTTTTCTAATGTGTCGCCAGTACCCTTTGTAAAAATTTAATAAAAAAAGAAATGAGAAAATAAAAATTCATCTTTTTGATAATATTTTTAAAGCTACAAGAAGCCCCCGCAAAAGATTTAAAGAGCCCCATGAGGCTCCAGAGCCACAGGTTGAAGACACTTGGATAAAAGCGTCTCGTTTCACAGAGTGGAAATGTTTGACATGTTTTTATTTGTTGTGATGTATTTTTGTGTTTGGTGATGAAGGTTAATCATCCTCCTCCTCGTCTCCCAGGTGCGCAGCGTGAGCTCGGTGGTGACGCGGCGTAGGGAGCAGCGCGTGCTCCTCATGGTCGTCACCATGGTGGTGTGCTACCTGATCTGCTGGCTCCCCTACGGCGTGGCCGCCCTGCTCGCCACCTTCGGCCCCCGTGACCTCCTGACCCCGGAGGCCACCATCACGCCGTCTCTCCTGGCCAAGTTCTCCACCGTCATTAACCCTTTCATCTACGTCTTCATGAACAAACAGGTGAGGCCTCCTCTCCTCCTGATTCGTCTCTCTGTGTTTGCAGCTGGAGCGTTCCTGACGGGATCATCAGAGGAGTGTGGGAGGAATAATGGTGGACTCAGTGTCCAGGCGTGATGACTCAACGCCGCAGGAAGGTGTGTGAGGTGTGAAGATCTGCAGATTGAGTGTGTGCGTCCAGCTGCAGCTCACGCAGAGTTAACCCGACTGATCTGAAAGTGTTGATGTGAATCGTCGACTTCTTCCCGTCTGGATAATGTTTACACACACGTTTATCCTACAGACGTATCTGCAGGCCTGAACTTCCTGTCACTTCATGTTGCTTAATGCCGCCAGTGGATTCTCACTTCCTGTCAGCGCCAAAGGAAACACAGAGATGTTATTGGGCGATGATTTTTGAGTCGTCGGCTGCTCCATGTTTTGTTTTCCTCAGCTCTTGGTTTTGATCCGGTCTCCGCGCTGCTGGTGGAGAGCGCGGCGCTGTGTGGGCTGCAGGGCTCAGATCTGGTCTCAGGTTAGGAAGAAAGAAAAATCACTCTGTTGGTTTTTTAGCCTCCAGAACTTTTCATTGAACCAGGTTTTTGTCTTTGGGTGTGTTTATTTTCGTTAAAGAGCAGAAAACAGCCTCTCAGCCTCGGCTGGCGCTGACCTTTCCTTCATCTGGCTGGAATAAAAGATGCGAGCAGCGGAGTCTGAATCAATATCTGCAGTTTTTGCCAAGTAGGTTTTCACCTGAGAGAGGAAACGGTGTTTGTTGTGTAAGAGTCACAGCTGCAAAATTCATCCCTTTCAGTTTTCACAGAAAGTTTTTGGATTAAAGTGGAGAAAGAGTCTGAGATGTGATGATAAATCAGCTGCTCATTAACGAGGGTCCAATAAGAGACGAGCCTGAAGCTTTAATGAGAGTTTCTCTTTAATGGATGAGGTTTCTGCAGGCTGACGGCTGGACTTCCTCCAAACTATTTGTCACAGACGGAGGCGGATATTAAATCTCTGATCAGGTTTTTGTTTCAGGTTAAAACGTTGGATGTTAACACTAAATGTGGGAAAGTTTCTGTTTCCTTTAGCTCAACTCATGACATCACAGATTGGTGAAACTTCTTCAAAGAGTAAAATAAAGATGACTGGTTCAGACAGGCTCCAAGTCCAGGTCCGTAGAAATCAAAAATCTGACTTAAAACAAAAAAAAAATCCTCCTCTCTCCTCTGCTGCCAATTTGTCATTCAAACACAGACTGACTTTGTTGCACGGCAACAGTGGGGGAGGCTTCTGGAGTGTTTCAGCCTGAGATCAGTAGAGTTTTTTTTTTGCAATGTAAAGCTACATTAAACCAATGTTCAGAAAAAGAGCGTAACAGCCCTTTAACGGCTGGGCCAGCATCACCTGATCCTGGTCTGACATCAGGTCCAATTAAAGGTCTCGTTACCTGATTCACACCCAGGAGGAGACCAGGGAGGTGAAACCAGACCCTCACTCTCCTCATTTACACCTCCACACACACACACACACACACACACACACACACACACGCACACGCACACGCAAACGCACACACACACACACACACAGATAAAAACTGAGGTGCTACATTATTAGCATAGTGTCAGTGCCATATCACACCTGCTCTCTGTCTGTTTCACACACACACACAATCACACAATCACACACACACACACACACACACACACACACACACACACACACACACACACACACACACACACACACACACACACACACACACACACACACACACACACACACACACACATACACAAAAGAGCCGAAAAAGACACAGGTAAAGGAGGAGATCAGGTGACGACATTTCTGTCAAAGCAAAGTGAACGTAAACAGCTCAGAAACAGACACTCAGACAGACAGAGAAAGGGAGGAAGGGAAGGAAACAAGGAATAAGGGAACAATACATGTTAGACACAAGGAAAAACACAGGTAAGACAGAAAGAAAGAAAGTGATGGAGAAAAAAAGGAATAAGAGGAACTGATTCAAAAATAACAACAAAAAAAGAAAAATCAAGAAAATATGAAAAAGAAAGATGAAAGGA
This sequence comes from Halichoeres trimaculatus, assembly GCF_033239565.1. NCBI lineage: Eukaryota > Metazoa > Chordata > Actinopteri > Labriformes > Labridae > Halichoeres > Halichoeres trimaculatus. The sequence goes on along the minus strand of NW_027437196.1, from coordinate 768,661 downwards.
AAAAAGGATTAGAATGAAAAGAAATAAACCAAAGAAAGACTTGATGATAAAAAAAGAGGGACAAAGGTATCATTAAAAGAAAGAACAAAACAGAGAAAGAAAGGAAATATGAAATGAAAACAATAAAATAAATAAAGTTAGAAAATAAGAGGAAAGAAAGGATGTGAGAAAAAAGTATGGGAGAAAGGAAAAAATATGAAAGGATGAAATCAAATTGAAGAAAAGAAAAAGAAACAAAAGAAAGAAAGAAGTGACGGAAAATGAAAGAAAGAAAGAAAGAAAGAAAGAAAGAAAGAAAGAAAGAAAAGGAGATGTGAAGAAATAAGGAATAAAGAAATGAAAAAAAGGAAATAAAAAAGAACAAAAAGAGAAGACTGGAAGGAAGAAAGAATGAAACAAACAGTTACAAAGAAAGAAAGGAAGAAAAGGGAAAGAAAAAAAGAAAGAAAGAAAGAAAGGAAGAAAGAAAAAGAAAGAAAGAAAGAAAGAAAGCAAGAAAGAAAGAAAGAAAGAAAGAAAGAAAGAAAGGAAAAGGAAAGAAAGAAAGAAAGATAGAAAAAAGAAAGAAAAAAGAAAGAAGGAAAGAAAGAAAGAAAGAAGGAAAGAAAGAAAGAAAGAAAGAAAGAAATAAAGAAAGAAAGAAAGAAAGAAAGGAAGAAAAGGGAAAGAAAGAAAGAAAGAAAGAAAGAAAGAAAGAAAGAAAGAAAGAAAGAAAGAAAGAAAAAAGAAAAAAGAAAGAAAGAAAAAGAAACTAAGAACAGAGGAGTGATGGGGAGGAAAGAAGAGGGGAAGAAAAAAGTAAGAGAAAAAAAAAAAAAGAAACGAGAGATTTTGGAGCCACTGACACAAAGAAATGTCGAGGAGTAAAAGGAGAAAAAGAAAAAACTAAGAAAGGAGGACAGACAGAGCAGAGAGGAGGGAAGAGGAGGAGACAGAGGCTGAGAGCTGAGCTGGAGGAAAGCAGGAGACTGTGGGTAACTCTGATAGAATAGAATAGAATAGAATAGAATAGAGTAGAATAGAGTAGAATAGAGTAGAATAGAATAGAATAGAGAAGAATAGAATAGAATAGAATAGAGTAGAATAGAGTAGAGTAGAATAGAATAGAATAGAATAGAGTAGAATAGAGTAGAATAGAATAGAGTAGAATAGAGTAGAGTAGAATAGAATAGAATAGAATAGAGTAGAATAGAGTAGAATAGAGTGTGCGGTAAAGGGACCTTGAGGACCGTCGGAGCTTTGACCCTCCTCTGATGACTGATTCAGACTCCGCCACGTTTCATCCCCGCTGTCAGGACGCCAAGCGCTCAGGAGGCCGCGCTGCGTGGCGCTTTCAGTCTTCAGTTCCTCCCAGCCCATACCTATGGCAGCAGTGTGTTGAGGCGAGTTGAAGACTTAAAGCGCTGCACAGATTCAAGCCGCAGACCTGAGCTGCTGCCGTGGGATGTGCCGACGAGGATGTGCTTTTTAATTTCACACTGTTTGTGTTAACGAGCTCACATCGTCTCCTCATTCTGCTGAAGAGCCTCAGAGTCGCAGCCAATCCCTGAAACCTGTGAATCTGCAGGAGCTAACGCACCGTGTGTGCTTCAGGGACCCCGAGGGGAGCAGGAAAGTTCACCGCTTCTGGCCTCCAGAGCCTGGAGTCCCCTCCTCAGGGTGCGATCACATTTCACTTTAAAGAGGGGGTGCTGTGCTTTTATTGGTGTTTATTTTGTCCCTCTGGTGCCTCCGTAGAGTCTTTACATGGTTAAAAACTCAAGAAATCTCAGTTTTTCTCTCCCTGGTGTTTTAGAAACTCTTATTTCAGCCTCTGTTGGACACTTCCTGCTTCACAAACCCCCTTCACCCTGATTGGTCAGCGCTCTGGGGGCAGACCTTGGTGTTTGAGGCCCAGCCTGATCAGCTGTTGGAGGAAAGGAGGTTACAATTCCTGGCTCTGATTGGTTGAGCTGTAGAGGTCAAAGGTTACAGTGTACCCACTTTGCATTAGTCACATGAGAACGGTTCAGGGTGTAACTTCAGTGCGTGGAGCGGTAACTTCCTGTGTGAGGTTATATAAAGTTATATAACAGAGGAGAAGCAGCAGGAGGGGAGATGGATGAGCTGCTGGAGGAATTTACAAATCAGAGCCTCAGGTACGAGTGGAAAGGTAGAAACAGAACGAAGCTCTGCAGACACACCGAGAGTTTATCAACAGATATTTATATTTAAAGAGATACAGACAGAGACAGAGGAGGCGCTGACAGCAGAGTTTACAGCACAGGTTGAGTTATAAACGTCCACAGAAACAGGGGATTTTTTTAGATACTGTCTGTCTTTAAAACACACACACACACACACACACACACACACACACACACTCGAGCAGAGATCTGGAGCGACAGTCGGGGATTTGGTCTCTCCTCAGCCCTAAGATCCCAATCTGAGTCTGAATCCAGCTCTAATCCACGGTGACGTCAGCGTGTCCTCCGTCCCTGCAGGTCTCAGCTCCTCCAGCCCTCGCACGTCTTCCTGCAGCGTGAAGGATTCAGGATTTCAGAAAGTCTGATGTGGCGCCTGTTGGACTCGTGGCGCCCTGGGGAAATGTAGTAGACTTAAAGTATACGTGTGGACGAAGAGAGTATACTAAGTACACTACGTTTATCCAGGGGGGCCTGCTGCCGTCTGGACCCAGACGGACTCAGGGAGGAGAGAGGATGATGATGATGATGAAACTCCTGACTTCTGAGCTCCCGTCCTTGACCCAGTCTCACGGCGCTGTTTGACCCAGAATCTGTGATATTTTTGCAGCTCTGGTTGGAAATGTCTGCAGTCTGTCTGATGCACGTGCCCCAACTTTAATCTGTAAAACTCCTGCAGACGATGATCATCCTGAAAAGAGCTGTAATCAGACGAAAAATTGGTTGAATCCTCGTGAAAATTCTCAGATTAGGATTTTTTTATTTTACTGAACGCTGCAGGGAAACAAAAAAAAAGAGGCCAAAGTCTGACACCTGGAGGAAGACTTCCTGTAGCTCCTTTAGACCCAAAGATGAGATTTTCAATTGAAAAAAAAAAAAGACAGATCAGCTGCACCATTTGTCCACAGGGGGCGCCAAAGCTGAGTCAACACAAGCACAGAATTCCTTAATCACATGAGTAATGCAGTGTGTGTGTGTGTGTGTGTGTGTGTGTGTGTGTGTGTGTGTGTGTAGTTCTACAGGTGTTTCCTGGCCTTCTTCAGATGCTCCGCCCCCGAGCGAGGCTCCACCTTAAAGACGTTTTCACGAGCAACTAAGACGCTCCGCACCTTCCGCCAGGAGAGGGAGCAGCACGCCTGTCCCCCCGTGCCGTCCGGCGCCCATCCCACGCCACACTCCTCACAGCGAGCCAGTCAGGGCGTCCCGTCTCCGTCCGATCACAACTCCACCGCGTCCCCTCCTCTGCCGCCGCCGCCGCTGCCACTGCTTGATGCTGCTGCCAACAGCCCCAAAGCTAAAGTGGTCCTGGTGGCGTACTACCACGAGTGACGGGAGGCAAATGAAGGACAAAATCCTCACGACGGTCCAGAGGAACTGAGCGCGCTCAGACGGACCACAGACACCAGCAGGAGGATCTGACCCCAGAGCAGGACCGGGACTCACACTGACGCCGCTCTGATCCAGATCACACAGGCTCTGGGTCCTCAACAGATCACTGACAGACCACAGAGAGACCACAGAGCTCAGAGGAGACCCAGGACCAGGTCTCTGTCACCTGGAGGAACCAGGAAGGTGAACTTCCTGTGTTTTAGGATTTGTTTTCTCCTGACCCGTTTCCACGCCGCAGGATTTCTTCAGACGGTTAAAGACCAGTTTCATGCTTCAATCAGGGACAGTTTCTGTTTCATGCCTTCAGTTACTCTGACAGACGGCCTCTGTCTGCAGAGAGGACGACCTTTAAAGGGACATTTCACCACGTTTTAAAGGTTTCACTGTTTTCTGTCGTCTGGATGTTTCTCTGAGTGGAAACGTGCTTTTGTGTTGTCTCGATGTTTTTTCCTTTGCTTCTGTATCATAAATGAAATCATGTCTCCAACAGGTCTGAACGCCTCGCTGTGCTTCTGTCAGAGTACCCACAGCGTGTGTGAAAGAAAGCATCAGGTTATCTCTCATCACTCTCTGATGACGACCCCCGTCTGTGAATTTCCAAACTGAGTTTTCGTCTACAGGACACGGAGCTTACATCCATGTTTTGTCAAATACACAAATCGAGCGGATGTCCCGTCTTTAATCGTCTCTGACTTCCCAAAGTGTGCCTGTCACTTTTCTGAAAACAAAACTTTTATCCAACAGCTGAAAGAGGGCTATCACCACCACGTGTGTCCACTGATAGTAAAAACCAACGAATCAAAAAAACATTTAAGAGAAAAAAGCAAAAATGTATAAGCTTGGTCTCGGGATGGAAAGGCCTGTTTAGCTGTAGCGTTAGCCACATGCACGACGTCTAATAATCATCCAGGTAACGAAAGACACCACGAAAAGGACGCAGGTGCAGATTACATCATCATTCAGGGGAACCTCCTGGAAAAGCCTTCAAACAAACTCAAACTGCTCTGTGACTGAGAGAGATCAGGAAACACATTTTTCAGAGGAAGAAATGGAGATTTAGTTACAAGAAAACACAAACAGCTGTTATCAGAGAGTCCCTCAGAGAAACAAAGAGAAAGAGAAAGTTTGGAGATCTTGATCAGCAGAAAACCTCAGTAATAAAATCAGAAATATAAAAGCTGCTTTAAGAAACAGCGCTGCAGAAATGCCTCATGAATACCTCCATGAATAACTTGTGACGCTCAAAGGGCGTCTGGTTGTTGGAAACACGATGATAGCCTTTGTGAACTCTCAGATTAGACTCTCAGTAATTTGAAAATAACCGTTTGACCTCTCCCATTCTTAATAAATCGTTATACACAAAAAAAAAAAGCTTTCTTTCAATGACGTGCTCTTTAATGTCCGAGACAGCAGACATCTCAATAATAAAATGGAAAAAAACACAAAATACTGTCCAAAACTGAGACTTAATGAATTTATAATTACTCCCAAACAACTCTCTAACGGTTCCCTTAAACAAAAGACAAGTCCTTCCATTGCCTCCGTGCACTTCCTGTCCTGAAAGTTTGGGTCCAAATTTCACAAAACAAAGGAAAAATTGTCCAAAAAAGAATGATCGATCATAAATAATACTCTGAGGATGGGGTCTGGATTCCCTGTTCTACGACACGGGATCACTCCTCAGCGAGGCGAGTCTCCATGGTAATGTACGCTGAACGGCTAACCTGCTCCGGGGCAGGTTAGGTTCCAGATTGAACTCGCGGATTATAAAAACCCCGCCCACTGACCAATGAGCCCTCACGAAAAAATGGCTTGTCCTTTCTTAGACGATCCCGTGGACATCGAAGCCCGACCCACTCTCTTTTTCTGATGACCACCTTTATGAAAGTTACCGGTTTTCCAGGGAGGGGTTGGTCGTATATGACACTTTCTAACGGTAGTTAAAGGGAATGAAGAACTCTCATTGCCGTAATAAGATCTTCAATGCCAACACTTCTGTTCAATGACAATATTTTATCGCCCGTATTAAAATTGTGACAGGAATTCATGTAGGGCTCATGTGGGCTACATATCACACAACAATGTAAACCCGATAGGAATGAACAAATGAATAAACTCATCTAAGAAATAAATTAGATATGTTGCATGTTACAGTAAAAGTGCATGGTGAACAGTGCTATTTCAGGATGATAATGGCACAAAAGATTTTTTTTACACTACACTTACGCATTTAGACTGTCAGCAATTTTCTGCCAGCACTCCTTCCGTGCTTTAGCAGTGGGGACGGTGTTGCTTTTAACGTTAATTACATGTTTCACCTCGTCAAACTTCCTCATGATCACCTCCTGCTCCTCCTGTGTGAAGTATGCGCTCCTTCTCTCTCTGGCCTGCTCTGACGCTCCAGACTGCTCCATGTTCGCGATTGGTCAGATGCAGCGGGCTCCGCCTTATATCTGTGCACGCGCTCATTGCCGAGCTGGATCCACTTATGAGGTTGACAACCAGTGTCGTAAAACCGTGTAGCGAGACCGCCGGCTACCGCACTCAGTTCAACGAGGTAGCTCCAAGGCTATCTCGCTAGGCTGAACTTGCTTCGTAGAACAGGGTCCAGGAAGGAATATCCCTCAGCCACTCGGCCCCAGAGAAAATGATTGCCCACTGTCTTTGAGCATTTCATCTCAAACGCTAACACATCACGCGGTGTCCGCCTCTAAACAGCTGAACAGACGCTGTAATCCTGCCGGTAGCGCCTGTAATGGTGGGGTATACCTCCTGTTAGGGCCATTAACCTGGCTCCTGCATACCACTAATCAACTTTTTTTTCGCCATTGGTTCAAATGGTCCAGTTTTCTTGCTAAAAACGCGCAGTAAAGTGCCCACTTAGGAGCCAAAGTGCACTAAAGTGCCCTCTAGGCTGGTCAAAACATGATAACAAGGTCTAAAGACTCCTCACAACATGTGGATCCTTCAGTGGTGAAAACACACTATGGGTGCCTTTTGTTTTTCTTTTTGCCCCTGTCCTTCAAAAGTCTGTGCACGCCTCTGACCTGCTCCACATGTGCTGATCGAAGTCGCAGCTTCTCCACAAATGTGCAACAGACTCATCAAAGTTTGTGAACGAGCAGCAAACTTTACAAAAGTTAGAGCACAAAGATCCTTCGCAGAATGAAGAAGCGTGTGTTTTTGGTAAACTGGAGGATGACGGTGAGGATGATCTCCAGGTCTGTATCTGTGTGTGTGTGTGTGTGTGTGTGTGTGTGTGTGTGTGTGTGTGTTCAGGGTGTGAGGAGAAACCCAGCCTCTGTCTCATCACACACACACACCGTCAGGTTACATAAGCAGACAGATTAAATATGGGCTGATTATCAGCCTCAGACAGCAGCTCTAACAGCAGCAGCCTTTATGTAACGCCTTGTAAAGTGTCGCTCTGTTCTGAAGGAATGTCAGGACACAAAGTTCAGTTTTCTTATCGAGTTACGCTGAGAGGAGCAGCAGCCAATAAATGTCACAAATTAGAGAGCGCTGTCCTCGCTGGGCCCGGCTCCAGCTGCTTATGTAAGGCTTTGTGTAGAGAGGGGAGCTTCCCACGTCAAACTCGTTAAACTCGTTAACTCCAGGATTCAATCTGCTCTCTGGACGGCACAGGAGACTCGTTAAGACCAGCATCCAGGATCCAGAGCTGGTTTTCAATGTGGACATGAAGTCACAGAGCTGGAGGTTTGGACTGAGCATGTGCAGATCCTCATCCATGAATCTGTCTGGAAACTGATCAAACCGCTTCCTTCAAGACCAGGTCATCACTGGGTCGGAGGGGTGGGGCCTCAAACACCAAGGTCTATCAAAGCTCCGCCCATTATAGGCCTCCAGAGCACTGGCCAATCAGAGTGAAGGGGGTGGGTAAAGCAGGGAGTCCCAAATCCTCAAATCATGGCAACAAAGATGGCGCTGGGAGCTCTCAAAAGACGGCAGACTGTTTTTTTAAATCTGTGTTTCTCGTGGTGGTTGTGACGTTACTTTTCCCGACTTTCTGTTTAATAAATAATAAATAATAAACCACAGACCTGATCCATGAGGGAGGAAAGACACTTTTTCAAGCTCCCGGAGCCAGAGCTCTGTCTATGGACCAAGGGCGTAGGTTTGGTCTCAACATTGGTAGGGACGTATAACAGCATAACCTGTGTGTACACTTTCTGCTGGGGACGGGACGTTAATAAGACCAAACAGACTGGGTGGACGGGGGTCAGGGCTACATTTCTCACTAATATGAACCTAATTAATTGATAGGCTAAATGATCAATGCAAAATAAATCTGTATTGACTTATACTAACTTTCATGTTTATTGGTTGACCTGATACACCAGTCGATTCAAACCTTTACTTTTAAAAACTACTAAAGAAACATTTTGAAAACTTCCAGAATAAATGTCTGGATTTTATTAGCAAATTTAAATTGCAATATTTAAACATATTATATTAGGGGATTTTAATAACGTTCTACCTGTATGCATCTCGACAAAACAAACTGAACAACAACGGTAGTACTTCGGCTGTCAAATCAGCCTCCAGTAGCAAGTTTCGCACGAGTAGGACATTTCCACAGAACAAGCTTCCTACTCGAGTTTTGCAGGTTAGCAAGTTCACAAAGTTTAATGTTATGCTAACTCTGAAGCAGGTCGAACTTTCTGCAGGACACCAGAGATGATGATCTCCTCCTCGTCCTGTAGGAGCACAGACCTGGTCCAACGTCAGCGTCTAATTTTAACCCTGACTGTTTTTATTTTATTATAGCAGAGAGGTGGAGCTCTGACATCCTGCTCTGCTTCTTCCTCTGACAGATTTGATGAGATAAACAACCAAGAAGTAATAAAAAAAACATAATAAACTGCAGTTCCTCAAGTGTCCACTAGAGGGTGGCTCCAAAAGCACCAGAAACCACACACACACCCATCTTCACAGCTGAATTAAACATGACTGGTCCAGGAGATGGTTTTGGTCTGAGTGGACTCACAGCTCTCTCCTCAGCTGAGCGTCTACACCAGAAACCAGACCTCCTCCCTCTGCAGGAGGTGCGCAGGAGCAGAGTGAGGCCTCTCCTTCGGTGACGAGGAGCTGTGTTTTGTTTGGGAACAGTTTATCTCTCCCACCTGGTGATGGAGTCCACAGAGCAGACGAACCGTCAGAGAGGAGTCAAAGAGGGGGAGCCACGCGCTGCCGTGTGTTTTAATTAAATAGAAGTTCAGCTGTGTGTGTGTGTGTGTGTGTGTGTGTGTAGATAAGAGAACAGCAGAGCAGCTACGTGAGGAGATTAAAGCTGTTTTTAATACAAACAGAAAACCTAACCTGTCCTGAGATAAACGAGCTTTCACTGAACCAGCTCCAACAGAATTAACTCGTCAGCTCGTCCTGGAAATAACTTCATCCTGTGGAAACACGGCGCCGCAGCTTCAGTCATGGAAGCACAGGTTTATGAAACACACACACAAAGAAAAACACACACACCTGTTCGTGTCCAAGTTAAAGTTCAGACTGTAACTGTGACTCTCAAACTGACAGAGGAGCACGAAGGCTGTACGAAAGGACGGTGAAGTTTGAAAATCTCAACGAGACCAGCTGAAGTTACGAGGTCAGCACATAATGATCTGACATGTTGGAGGGGTGGGGCCTCAATCACCAAGGTCTCTGCTCAAAGCCACACCTCCACAGGCCTCCAGAGGGCTGGCCAATCAGAGTGAGGGGGTCCGTGGAGCAGGAAGCCTTAAGCCTGGCACACACACACACACACACACACACACACACACACACCCACACACACACACCTGATAAGGAGATCTCTCTCCTGGTCTTAAGGTGTGAAGTGTTCACTACAAAACACTGACCACACACTGACTTTGCTTCACAGGAGCCATTTTTCCTCAGCTCACCTGGATTAGAGTCATTCCAAAACCACAAAATCTACTTTATCTTCACAATGAAGTCTATAAAGTGTATAGAATTAAAATAAAAGAAAACTTGTTAAAAATCATTAAATTTTAAATTGATGAAATTGTACGTGTGATATCTTATTTATTTGTTAAAATTTTCTTTATTTTCGCAAAAATAATCAAAGTTGGAAAAAAAAATCAAAAAATTCCCTAAACTTTTTAAAATTTTAAAAAGCTACAAAAAAACAAAATAATCAGTATTAAAAAAATTAGAAAAATGTAAAATAATTTTTATGTTACTAGAATTTGAAAAAAAAAAGAAAAACCTAATTACATTTGTAATTTCACAAAATTGCAAAAGTTTCAAAAATTTAATAAGAGAGAAAAATTGCAAAAAAAATTTAATTGCCAAAATTTGCAAACATTTATTTTTTTAATTTAAAAGTGGGAGTTTTATTTTATTTTATTTCATTTTTTGCATTTTTAAATATTTACAAATATCTTAATTTAATTAAATTTTTAAAAAAATTGCAGAATATTACAAAAAAAATCCTCTATATATTTAAAAAAAATGATTGCAAAAGTTTCAAAATTTGCAAACTTTTATGTATTTTTTTATTATACTTGAACAGGTATAAACAGACATTTGAGTTGAAAGGGAAGAAGCAATGATTTTTGTTTTTTGCCTTTTTTTTTTTTACAAAAAAAAAAAAAGACACAAAAAAGAAGAACGAAAATGAAAAAAAGTTATGGACACATCGGGAACGTGCGCTGGATGTATCACAGCGTGAGCTGGAGGTCCAAAGAACTTTTGTTTCCACTGGCGCCATGTTTTTTTGTGTTTACTTCATCCTTTGTCAGTCAGCTGAGTCAGCTTGATCGGCTTTAATATTGGTACACGTGACATTTCACTCACCCTGAACACAGAGCACAGAAACGTCAGACGGTCAGGCCTTTGCTGGCTCTGATCGGGATCTGGACTAAAACCAGCCCCATCATCCTGCAGGGCCACGCCTTTAAAGAGACAGCAGCTAAAACAACGTGTTTCAGACGGAGACTGAAATAAGAGTTTATAAAACACCACAGAAACAGAGAAACAGAGATTATTTAAGAGCTGTAAATCATAGGAAGAAACTACGGGAGCACCAGAGGGACAGAATTCAGACTAAAAATAAAACAGAACACCCCCTCTTTAATGTCTCAAATGTTGAATTTCTTTCTTCCTTTGTTGCAGTTTGAGAGCAAACACTGGAGTTTTATTCCTGCATGTTTAACAGAAAGTAATAAAGATTAAATCAGAGTTAAAGCCGACTGTGTTTGAACCACAGCAGAATCCAAATTTAATAGTTTTCATTTTTAATTCAACAGAAGAATTTTATTCTCTTTCATCAGGAGCAGAAACTTAGAGACTAAATCTAAATCTTTTCATTCGTTCGAAGAAAACAGAAAATATTCACTCAGGTCTCCACTGATGACTATTTAAAATCTAACTTTCACATTTAATCCATCAGTAATCCTCTCTGTGTGTCTGACAGTGATGGATAAAACATGTCCCTGAAAGCTGGAGCGACCCTCAGCAGCCTCCAACGCTGCGTCAGAAACAGGAAGTGAAAAAAGCGCCTGATGTGCGAGCTCTAAAGTTCATCCTCTCTTCACGGCAGAGGACGTCGTGTCTGAGCGCTAACAGGTGAGCCTCATTCAGCGCAGCGCTCCTCCATCCACCTGTCGATACAGACGGGCTGTGGTGGAAAACGCCACCTGAGACGAGACGAAGGCAACGCTCTCCTCCAATCAGAGGGACGGAAATAAACTGTGAGGTTTCTGCTGCTGAATCGATCCCCACCCTGAGCGTCAGCTCGTTGACAGGTGATCAATACTAAAATCTAGCAGCTCTGATTGATTTATGGGAAAATTGATGAAGAAATGATTCATTTCAAACAAACTGATGATGATGATTGATGAAGCTGGAGAAGAGGAGGAGCAGAAACACAGCGATGGGGTCAAAGAGGACAAACGATGGTCACAAGAAGAGCTCAGCTGCTGCAGGGCTCTGAGCTGAGCGTTGGTCGTTCACACAAACGGATCCTCCAATGACAGGATGAAAACTCTGGACTGGGCGCCGTGAGGGTGGACTGGGTCGGCGTCTTGCTCCCTCCTATGTTTTTTTTAGAAAGGAGTCCAGCTGGAGTCACATGACCATGGAGCGGAGAGAAAGACAAATGCATCACGCTCCAGAAAGCTCCAGAAAGCTCCAGCGCTGAGACAAAACAGAGCAGGGACACATGGCCAGAAGAGGTAAACACTACGGTGGCCGACAAGGGCCAAAAATGCTGCAACAGCTGAAACGATGTGCATAAGATAAACATGCATCGCATTCAGAAACGGTGCACATTCAGAGGAAAATCCAACGTCTGTTGCCCAAAAAAAGGAACAAAAACCTTTGACCCAGTTTCTCGGTCTACAGCTTTATCAATCCAAGGTTTGATTCCTGAATCATGTAATCCTGTCTTAAGATATTTATCATCGTCACCCACAAGGAGTAGAAGCAACAACCTGTCCCAGCAGAACAACATGATGTGGAGCTGGACAGCGCTCAGGCTTCATCCTCAGAACAAGAGTCTATCAAAGATGTTTTTCAGCTTCATGTTTATTACACAAAAAAAGTGAAAACAAACTTTTAGCAAATCAGCACAACATCAGCAGAAACACCTGCTGACGCACCGGAGCAGGCTGGATATTTATGCCTCAACTCAGTCAAAACTCGGCAAAACTGAGATTTTTCGCACGCATTTTATTGATAACCAAAAATAATTGAGAAATTTCTTGGTTTTGATTCTATGAGGGTATGAAGCTTGTTAGACTGTAAAAATCTGCTATATAGCCTCACCATTGTGTAAGCTGCAGGGTTCAAAGCGTGTGAAAAACGTTTATTTTGAAGCCACTACTTCTGTTAAAAAATGGTTGTGTCTAGGGCTGTCATTTTAACGCGTTAATTAGATTAATTAATCACACCACAAATTAACGCGTTATAAAAATTAACACAGATTAATCTGGATCCCAAACCCGCGAGGCGTTCAAAGACACTCTTATTTTCAAATGTCTGGTATTTATAAACCGTTTGTCCTACTTGGAAAAAGCAGTGTTCTCGTCAGATTTTCAAATTTCCGACGGTCCCTGAATGTATCACACGTGATGTCAGCAACATGCTTTGAACCAGGGAAGCGAGAGTGATACAGTCCAGGTCTCGTTTATTCACACGTCCTTTTTGAAAATCTACAGAAAACCAACCGTTTGCTCAATTCTGTAAAAAACAGATAATTCTTCACTCTTTACTGCATCAAACAAGCTCTGAATGATCGATATTTGTCCCGTATTTAAATCTAAAGAATTCTTTGAAAATTTCCTTCCATCTTCCTGGTGTCATGTTTCAGCTTGGGGCTGCTCTGCACCAATCAGCAACAGTTTGTGTGTTCAGAGCATGTTAAACTGAGAATACTTCACTTTTCTTTGATCCAAGACTTGAATTAAGTGTTTTGTTCATAGTTCCTCACAGTTTTTAGCCTTTAGCCCTGGTTCTCCTGACCTCATAGAAGTATAGAAGTTCATATTGCAGTGAAAATTGAGTCCACATCGAGTAAAAATGTGACAGAAGCAAAACTGTCCTAAAAATCAAATCAGCTTATCTTAGGTGCAGGACTGTGTAGATTTTGTAAAGATAGAACCATAAAACTTTTTTCATGTGTTCCTTATGCCTCAGGGTACCTAAACATGTGTTGTATACATTCCCACCTTATTTCTAAATGTTTTTGGTGTCTTTTAATGTAATTTTAATGTCCTGGAATTCAAATTCTTTATTTTGGGACCTTAAGCAGATATGAGATTAAAATGAGATTAATTAGATTAATTAATTACAATTCCTGTGATTAATCAGATTAATTTTTTTAATCACCTGACAGCACTAGTTGTGTCACATTTTAGGTTTTGAGGTTTGACCATAGACACTTACTTACAGTGATGTACAGACTGTGTCCTGTGTTAGCCGTCATCACACGCATCAGCTGTTTCTCTTTCTACACGCGGTAAATGTTTACTTCACGTCACTGAGTCGGTGCATCTGGACTTAAAGGTGTATTTTCAGAATAACTGTGGCAGAAAAGTGTCTTCTCACACCAGGAGAAATGAATCTCCCACATAGATGAACCACTACTTGGACTAAATTATGTGTAACAAAGCTTTATGAAACCGGTGTACCCCCCTCCCCTAGCTCTCGCTCAAAGTAGCCAGAGGAGCTGCAGTTTTAGGCCACGAGCATATTTCTTTGCACTTATACTGGATTCACAAATTATTTAGCTAGGTGTGTTCGTGTTTATCTCAGGCGTAAGGCACGCAATTTGGGGTTAAAAAGAGGTAAGAATCATCCTTAAGGGTTCAAGACAGCCTTCACCTCGGTTCTCGGGCTCAGGTCCAAACAATCCTGGACTTAATGGCAGCACCTGCAGCCAAATAACTTCTAGCACTTATTGCTCTGGACAAAAGCGTCTGCTAAATGAAACTGTAGAGCTGTAAATGAGGACTTGTGAATCCAGAAACACTGCTAGATTTGTCACAAGCTTCTTGTTTTTAGAATAAGTTAGTACAGGGGTCCAAAAAGATGCTAAATGTAGAGACAAAGTTGCAAAGCTAAAACCTCTTTTTCCTGTCTGTACCTTTTTTCGTGAGACAGACAGCGCCCCCCACAGGCCTGGAGCACTTTGGTTTAAGGCTGAACTTGCACTTGCACTTTCTGAAAACATTATGCTGATTGTTTCAGTTGACTTGAACTGAAACCTCCCAGCTCTGGTGCAGTGATGGATCTGACTCAGATGTGGTGAAATGTGGCCTTCAGAGCTGCAGAGAAGCTCTCACCAAGAAGAAGTTTGACATGTGCAGCCTTAGCTCCTGTTTACTCAGGGTGAAGACCTGGGAGGATGGGAGGGGGGTCTCGTTAGTCCTGCAGGGGGGCGTGTGTGGGGAGCCTCTCTGATCTGATTTTGGTAATTGAGTTTCTGAGCAGGTCGTGAACTCTGAATCTCCACGCTACCTGGAACCAGAAACACACGATCCGTTTCACAACCAAGGCTTGTTGTGTAACGGTCGGTCTCTTGGAGCCATGTGGTCCTCGTAAACCCTGATGAGCGTCTGAATCCTTGAGGCTTTGTCGCTCTCTGTCTGAGCTGTGTGTCCATGGAGGGCTGGAGGAGCTGTGTTTAACATCTGTTTGAGGTTTGATGGAGCAGGTCTCAGAGCAGAGCCGGGGGCAGAGAGGATCCAGTTTGGTGTCCTCAGACGATGAAGAGATGTTGATGGAGGATGAACTCTGGGGTCAGGAGCAGGACGAGGCCTCCAGCAGGAGGTGGAGGAGCGGGACGAGGCCTCCAGCAGGAGGTGGAGGAGAAGGAAGGAAGCTTGATGTTTGTTAACGTCTCATCAAACCTCTGACACAGATCTTTATCCTGAATAAATCTTTCTGATTCTTTTCCATCAAACTTCTGCTTCAAACCGTCCTCTGTCTGTCTCAGTCTGACCTGACGGCAGTGAGCTGCTACAGGTGCTCCCAGCATGCATCAGAAGGAGTCCTGATCCTCTCTGTCCTTCCTGACCTCAGGTAACCGTCCTGACCGTGTGTCCGTGTGTCAGCCTCTGATTATCTCTGTGTGATCATTAACGAGCAGCACGCTCCGACGCTCCTCAGCCTGCAGCTGGCGCTGAGAAATGCTCCAAACACAGCACGCACTGCCTCTGAGCTCCTCCATCCTTCCTTCCTTCCTTCCTTCCTTCCTTCCTTCCTTCCTTCCTTCATCCTTTCTTCTTCATCAATCTAATCTTCCTTCCTTCATCTTTCCTCCCTTCCTTACTTCAATCTGTCCATCCTTCCTTTGCTCCTTCCTCCTTTCTTCCTTCCTACCTTCCATCCATCCATCCATCCTCTTTATCCTTCCTCTTTTCCATCTGTCCATCCAACCTTCCTACCTTCCATCAATCCTTCCTTCCTTCATCATTACTCCCTTCTATCCATGCATCCATCCTTCCTTCCTTCCTTTCCTCCCTAGTCCTTCCTCCTCCCACCCTTGATTAATCTATTCTTCCTACCTTCATCTTTCCTCCCTTTCATCCATTCCTCTTTCCTTCCATCCTTAGTCCCTCATCCTTCAACCCTTACATCCATCTTTCTTTCCTTCCTTCCTTCATCCTTCCTTACTTCAATCCATCCATCTATCCTTCATCCTATCTCCCTTCCATCATCCATCCATCCATCTGTCCATCCATCCCTCCCTCCTTCATCCTTCCTCCCTACCATCTATCAATCCATCCTTTCCTTCATCCTCCCTTCCTTCCCTCCTTCCCTCCTTCATCCCTTCTCCTTTCCATCTGTCCATCTGTCCTTCCTTCCTTCCTTCCTTCATTCCCCCTTCCATCCATCCTTCCTTCTTCCTTCCCTTCCATCCATCCATCTTTCCTTTACTCCTTTATCCTTCCTCCCTTTTATTTGTCCATTCATCCTTCATTCCTTCCATCCCTCCATTTTTCATCTATCGTTCCATCCTTCCTTCATTCATCCTTCCTTCTTTCCTTCCATCCATACATCCTTGTTCCTTCTTCCCTTCTATCTGTTATCATCCTTTCTTCCTTCATACTCCCATCCTTCCATCTTTCGATCCATCCTTCCTTCCTCCCTTCCATCCATCCATTTTTTCATCTATTTTTCCTTTCTTTCTTCCACCCACCCACCCATCCTTCTTCCTTCATTCTCTCCTTCCATCCTTCTGTTCATCCTCACCTCCATCTTTTCTTCCATTGCTCCATCATTTCAACTTTTTTCAGTCATCCATCTATCATCTATTTTCTATCTTTTTTCTTCTTTTTCTCCATTGCCCCTCTTTCTTTCTTTCTTTCTATCTATCTGTCTATCTATCTATCTATCTATCTATCTATCTATCTATCTATCTATCTATCTATCTATCTATCTATCTATCTATCTATCTATCTTTATTTATTTCTTTTAAGGTTTACATTTCTTGAATTATTTAAATTTCTTTGTTTCCAACAGATGAAGAAAAAGTTGTAGGAAAATGATTAATTAATAATTATAATAATTAGATGAGTAATCCAGCAGACTGCCTCATCGTTAATAATCTGTAATAATCTATAATCTGTGATCAGTCCATCAGGGTTTGATCCTGAGACTGTCCCCCCCTCTGAGTGTCAGTGATGGACTCTGGGTTTAGGGTCTGCTCCAGGGACCAGGAGGATTAGATTAGACTGAGTGTGAGGGAAGGGGGTACCCTGAAGACCTGGGTCTGAGGTTCAGGGTCAGAGGGCTGAAACCTGACCCAGGTACAGGAACCTGAACATGGACCCAGAGCGTGGGACGCTGTGTTTCTCATTTTCAGGCGGCGATCGCAAGAGCAAAACACGTCTGAGGAAGAGGGCGCTTCTGCACATGCTCAGTCTCCACTAACAGCACGTCAGCGCCTGGAGGACTCATGATCTGGCCTCACACGTGTAAGTCTTCATCACAGGTTCACGTCGTGGGCTCGCCAACAGCTGAGAGCTCCTACAGCTCTGCTCAGACGTGAGCATCCATATTCATGTCCCCGTGTTCCTCCTCTTGTTTTCTGTTTGTCTTCACTGAACCAGCTCCCACAGGAGGGTCTGAAGAGCGTGCTCAGTAACCAGAATGTGGTCGTCAGAGACGCTGAGAGACGCTCAGACACACCTGAGCTCGAGCAGCTGAAGCACTGATCCATGTGACGCGTGTTTATCATCCTGTTATCCTCCTCCATCCATCACCTCTCCGTCCCTCCTCCATCCTGCAGCGTGTAAAGAACGGCCGCTGGTCGTCGCCTCCTCACTAACACCTCTGACCTTCCTGAGTCCGGCTCCTCCCTCCTCCTCGGCTCTGGCTCCTCCTGCGGTGTGTGACCCAGACTCTGTGAGACCTTCCTGCTGAAATAAAACCTGAGGTGTGCTGAAGAGTCTGTTTCCTGAGCGCGCTCCTCTTTGAGCCTCTGCTTTAGTTTCTCCTGTTGGTGGAAAACGAGAGTTTGACTCTGCTGCTCGTTAGGAGCCTCCAGCTGTGAGAGCCGCACAGACACAGGGACAGGAAGCTGCTGGACTCTGATGGATCCTGTGGGGACGCTGTGTCAGGCTGATGGGGTTTTTCCTCGCGGTGTGTGAGGCCTGTGGGCAGGTTGAAGCTCTGAAATAGCCTCAGCTCTCTCTGAACCTCGCACAGATCCTCGTGGTCTCTCTGCTGACGTCTCTGTGGGGTTTAGTCCACATGCTGAGCGCCTCTTTGTGGGAGCGTGTAAACAAAGGCCAACATGCAGATGGTTTGACACTAAACACGATGGACAGATGATGACTGTGTGGATGTTTTGTGCTTTAAGAGAGCAGGAGATCCATGAGGTGCAGAAAAAACCCTCTATTCATGACTCCAGTTTTTAGTTTTCTTTCAAAGAATAAAAAAAGTTTGGACATTTTTTTTAAATGTCTCAATTTTTGAAATATTTGCAAAAACTTAAATTCATTAAATTATAATTTATTTGAAGTTTTTGTATTTTTTTTAATTAAAAAATGAAAATGTATAAATTTTTGAAATTTAATTTTTTAAATATTTTTTTGATAAGAAATTTAACGTTTGCAAATTTTGGAAAAAAAAAATTGTTGCAATTTTTTTTTCCATGTATTTCTGAAATTTCTTTTTTTTATTATTAGTTTTTAATAAAAAATGTAATGTTTGCAAATTTTGTTAATTACAAAAAAAATAAAAATAAAATTTGTTGCAAAATTTTACCTTATATTTTTGGAATTTCTGAAATTACAATTTATTTATTTTTTTTTTATTTTTTTGGAAATTTTGGAAATTCTTCATAATCTTTGCACATTTTTGGAAAGTTTTTTGAAAGATTTTTCTTTCAACTTTTTAAATAATCAAATTTTAGCAAACATTAGAATTTTCAACATTTTTTAAATATTTTTGCAAAATGAATTAAAAATAAAAACTAAGACATCACATGGACTTTTAATCATTTAAAAAAAAATTAAGAGTAAAATGAAATTTTATCCACCTTTTTGTTTTTATGGTGAAGGTAAAGTAGGTTTTGTGGCTCCTGAATGACCTCTATCCTTCCTGTGACCCCATGAAAAGGAGTTACAGCATCATCATAAAACCCTGAGGACAGATCCAACCCTCAAAACCTGGTCTGGGTCTTTTGTCTGATTCTGTTTGAGGGATGCGGCGTCACGCTTCCTCACAGCCAAAGACGGCGCCCCAGACCTCCAGCCTCATCAAAACATTGAGAGAGGCCTGAAAATAACGGGTCACAGATGTCCCCCCATCTGATACAAACAGAGCCCAGAGGATCTGAGAGGATCTGGTCTGAGAGGATCTGATCTGAGAGGATCTGATCTGAGAGGATCTGATCTGAGAGGATCTGATCTGAGAGGAGGCTGCAGAAAGTGCCAGAGTGTGCAAAGCTGGTGGAGACAGAGGATGCCAAAGAGGATCTGAGAGAAAAAGAAAGAAAGAAAGAAAGAAAGAAAGAAAGAAAGAAAGGAAGACAGAAAGAGGCTAAAATGCTGCGATTCCTGAAATGATGATGAGTCTGCAGAAAGAGGAGGATTGTCTCTGTTGGAGCAGGACGCTGAGCTCAGATTTGTCAGGGAGAAATTTACAAACAACAGGAGAAATATGAGACAGAGGAAACATTCAGAGCTGAACATCAGGACAATCTGTGACGATTCAACCAGTCTCAGAGGAAACGGTCTGACAGCATCCAGAGGAGGACCAGAGGAGAACCAGAGGAGAACCAGAGGAGAACCAGAGGAGAACCAGGAGGTTCACTTTAAACCAACCATCACAGAGAGCTCCTAAAAGTCAGCTGTTCCTGTTAGGAGCACCAAAACATGAGGAGGAAACTCCTGCATGAGGAGGAGGTGAAGAGCATCAGGCTCCAGCTTCATGATCTCCTCCTCCTCCTCCTCCTCCTCCTCCTCCTCCTCCTCCTCTCCTCACCAAGGGTTAAACCAGGAGGTCCTGAGGGAGAGGAGCTGGAGCCATCTGTTGTCATCCCCAACAGCTGCTTCACTGACGTACACACACACACACACACACACACACACACACACACACACACACACACACACACACACACACACACACACACACACACACACACACACACACTCAGACACACACACACACACACACACACACACATACTCAGACACACACACACACACACACACACACACACACACACTCAGACACACACACACACACACACACACACACACACACACACACACACACACACACACACACACACACACACACACACACACACACACACACACACACACACACACACACACACACACACACACACACCAGGGGCATGGGTGATCCAGATGGCACAGCCTCACTGCCAAACACAGGAAGTTTGGGAAATGAACACACACACACACACACACACACACACACACACACACACACACACACACACACACACACACACACACACTCAGACAAACGTCATAAGGACGGACTCTGTCATGGCTGCTCCTCTTTCACGTCTGATTGTGCGGCCGCTTCATTACTTCCTTTAATTAAAAGTGAAGAAGGAGGCGCACAAGGAGCGCGGGCAGAGCACATCCTTCATCTGCTCACTCCTCCAGACTTCAGGAGGCGTCACGACCACGTCCACGTCCAGGAGAGGAAACAAACACGCCGGCGAGGAGCTGGCGCTCTCTAAAAAGGTGATTAATATTCAATCAGACACGCCGCGGCGCCATGATGAACGAGCGCTCATGGCGAAGGATAGGAAGACAAACACCAGAGCATCGCCAAGACGACAGCTGGAGGCGGGGACATCTATCACACCAAGGTTGCTACGACAACCTGTCGCGGGTTGTCGCCAGGCGACCGCTCAGCGCCCGCCTGACTCAGAGAGCGGCGGCCCCCAGCTCCACGGGGGCCAGAGCCCACTAATCACAGGGTGTGTGTGTGTGTGTGTGTGTGTGTGTGTGTGTGTGTGTGTGTGTGTGTGTGTGTGTGTGTGTGTGTGTGTGTGTGTGTGTCTAAGGCTCTGTCCTACAGCAGAAACTCTCTCCAGGACTTTTTGAAGAACCATGAACTTTTCAACTGAAGGAACAAGGCGCTGGCTCTAGTTCTTCAGGTACTTTACAGCGGTCCAGGAACTTTTGGGAGCAGAACCAATCAGATACGTTCAGCTTGCTGGCCCCGCCCCCTTCACCCTTTAACACCTGAGCCTTAAAGATGCCTGCCTGGACCTTTTTGCCTCTATGGACAATAAAACAGTCAAAAAAAGTCCTGTGAGTAAAGCTTTTTCGGGCCCTTTTTTCTGGAACACCAGGAACTTTAAATATCTGGGGTTATTTCTTATTTATGACACGTTGTACGAGAGTAAAACAGTTTAAACTAAAGAAAAACAAAAGAAAACAAAAATGGTGAATGTGGATCTTTTCTGAATTGACCCTGAACTAAGTTTAGATTCTAGTTCCTGCAGTGGAAAAGCACCTTTTGGTGTGATCTCTGCTGTACGGCCTTCATCTCTGTTCTTACTGCCCCCTGCTGGTCTGGAGGTGTCGTGAAGTCACTGGTCTGATCTGTGTTATCTTCACAGGACAAACAGGGTCAACAATGAGCCCAGAGTACCCTTTAGTTCTGTGTGTAAAAGTCAGACTTTAGTTTTTCTGGAGCGGCCCAACTAGGGCTGTGGATCAAAAACTGGTTCCTGTTGAGAATCAATAAGAAATGTTTCAATCCATGGATATCGTTAGCCTTTGTGCTTAACGATTCCCTTATCAATTCTTTACTTTGTGCTGGAGCCGCCGGGCCTTACGTCGACTAGTCTGCTGGAGCTAGCTTAGCTTAGCAGTTAGCTAACGTTTCCCAGGAAAACTCAGATTCAGGATTTTCAGCTTGAAGTTTTCCTGAAGAACTGACTTCATAAAGAAATGTTCATCACTCTCTCTCAGGAGATTCATATTCAGTACATTCAACATGGTATAAATCACCTTATTTACCAAAATAACAACACAGCACAAGCTTGATGCTAACGTATATGGGAAACTGCATTGATATGCTAGCAGTTAGCATACATCAGTATAACTTCAGCTTCAGAATAGAATTTCAGCTTTCATCACAGAAACATATCACATCAACTCTTTGTAAAAATACTGAGAATTTCAAATGCTAAAAGCTAACAGGCTAATGAAAGGCTAATGGCTGACGGAAAGGTTCCAAACAACTTAAACTATTGCTATAACCACTTTGAGACACTAGATGGCCTACTTGAATTATCAACGTCACATTGTGTGAAATTTTGACCTGTTTCTGTTTAATTAAGCCCAGAAATATCCAGACTCAGGGACCAATTACATTTTATTCACTTACTGTATAAACTCAATTAAATGTTGTTGACACAGAAAACCTGTAAAGCTAATTTTTGTACCAAGAAAATTCACAACAAGAAGTGATAAGGGAATCAATAAAGAATCAGATCCATAAGGGCATAAGTATTGACAAAATCTGATCAATTCCCATCCCTGAGCCCAACGATCTGTCCCAGAACCAGGAGCAGAACCAGACGGCGTCTCCATCAGGACGTCTGCATGTGGGTCATCCCCTGGTCTCGAACACACCTCGTTCATCGCCGTAATTAAAAGTCATTTTCATGTAAATCTGGTATGAAATGAGTTCATGGTTCCTCAGTCTCTGAGCGTCCCTGCTCCTCAACGATAAGACAACAGCAGCACCACCCGCTGCTCCTGCTCTGCTCCTCCCTGCTCGTTAGCTTCTGTCTCCTCAGGGGATGGAGGAGCCGTAAAGAGTGGAGCCTATAGGAGCAGAGGACGGTATGTCGGATGGTCGGTCACATGATCTGAGAGGAAAAACTAAACCCTCAGCTCCTGCTTTTGTCTGAAGATGCTTTTTTTAAAATTTGCATCTTTTTAACAGCAAAACAAAAGTGAAACCAGAGCAATCAAAGTCTGACCTCTGCGCTCAGAGTCTGCAGGACCGGATGTCCTGGACCCGGAGCAGGAGTGAAGTCGGGCTGCTCCAAAGTCGAGCAGGACGCAGAGGAAGTCGGTAAAGTTCGCTGTAATCCCTCTGTATTAACACCGAGGACGACTCTTTAATCTGATCCTGCAGACACAGAGCTGCCGGTGAATATCTGCTGACTGCGTCTTCCTCTGACCTCCTCCTCCTCCTCCTCCTCCTCCTCCTCCTCCTCCTCCTCCTCCTTGATGTGGATCCACCATCAGAGGTGAGACGTGGTGCTCTATCAAACACCTCCTCCTCCTGACGGCTTTTATTTGCACAAAATGTAAATCATGTGTTGGAATTTGCAGTTTTTGTGCTGATTTTTCAAACTCCAGGTTTGCTCTAAGAAATTAACTCCAGGATACATGTTTGATTTTGTTATTTTCAGCATTATTTCCTCAAAACAATCATTGAAACTTGGCAGAGCTCCTGACATCCTAACTCTTCAGAGTTCCTTGTGTTTTCAGGACTTCAATCTGCAGCGCTGACCACAACGACCTGCAGGGGGCGTGGCTCGTTATCTGAGCAGCTCACCTCCAGCAGGAGGAGATGATTGCGAAGCGTTTATCCTTCACATTGTGGCTCGATGACGTGAGCAGGAACATTTCTGTGAACGCGGCCTTTCAGCCGGACGCCGTCTTTGTCAGACCATGATTTCCTTTCCTCCGTCTCTGTGCCCTTTCCCCTCTTCTTTCACGTCTCTCAGATTAGAGAGGGAAAACTCAAAGATGGACCATCCTCCTCCTCCTCCTCCTCCTCCTCCTCGCCCTGAGGCCTCATTACGTCTGCTCCCAGTTTCCCAGCTCTGAACTCGAAGTGACAGAAGTAACACCTTATTTCAGAGGCGACGCGTCACGCTGAGCGAGCGTCTCAGCCTCTGACTCATTTCTGATGTCCAGTTCGTAGCCCGCAGCGTGTGAAGCTCTTGCAAATGAAGGCGCTGCTGTTTGTTTTAGGTGTTGGCTAAAAGCTGAACCTCTGTCCCTCCTCTCTCTGTCAGTGAAGGAGAAAATGTCTTACAGTCTCAGCCTGACGGACAGGAAAGTTCAGGCTCTGAAGTTTCTCCGTGGGGTGGACAGAAACAGACTTTTATCATCAGTGGAAACGGCGTTAACAAGCAGAGCTCCTTCATATTTTAAAGCACTTGAAGCGGGTTTGTTCTCCTCCATGTTGCTGCATCCTGATCAGGCTGGAGATCGATACAGCTCCAAACAAACCCAGTCAGGGAACAACACCCAGACTGTCTGTTCTGACGGAGCACATGATGAGAGCAAATTCACCGCTCCATGTTTTAAAGATGGCTGAGAGTCTGAGAGCAGGATGTTCAGACTGAACGTGTGCAGGTTAGCAAACCTCACACTCACATCAGTGAAGTTTTAGTCAGAGATGACGATAATGAAACGATGACGAGCTAAACGAGGCTCTTTGATGACTGCAGCATGATGAGACATCTGAGAGTTTTTGTTGATGAAAAAAGCTCAAAGTCTCCTTGTTTGGCCACGCCCACTACCCCCAACTCCACATGCAGCACATATTCATGAAACATTGATTGGACCAAACATCTGGTTCAGCTTTTGCATTAACAAGTCACATTTTTATGCTTTAACATCAAGAAATAATTTCTTATAACTAGTGCTGGGCAAGTTAACGCGTTAATTTCGCGTTACCCCGTCAATCTATTAACGCCGTTAAATATTGTATCGCACGTTAGTGCATGTTGCTCACATGCTTTTATTTTGTAAATGTCTGTTGCTGACAGGAAGTGAAATTGGCGGAAAAACACGATGAGTAACCAAAACAAGCATGGAGAAGAGGGGCTATATTTTTTCATCCATCGCCAGTGTTATCATAAAGTCAGCTCGTCTACCGTCTTCAGACTACGACTTGGAGTTTGACGGTTGTCCTCACCGGTTTGAGCCTGAGTACACGGACGAGGAGCTCCATGAAAGAAGGATGCAGAGGGAGAGAGACGAAGAGCTGGCTCCAGAACAACAAACAGGAGCACGTCCACGACTCAATGTGAACTGGTGGTGCGCTTGTGGACAGTGTTCGCCTATGGCAACAGAAGAGGAGTGTGTTTGTGATAATGATGGATAGCGATGGATGAAAAAATACAGCTGAAATGAGCGATTTTGCAGAGATTATGTCCCGCGCTGAAGCTCCCTTGCCGTGGCCCCCGCTAAGTGCGGCTAAAATCAGCAGCTAATTATGATTAATCAGGGAAATCATGCAATTAATTACGATTAAAAGTTTTAATCGTTGCCCAGCCCTACTTATAACACATCAGCTGAGGGTGTACCACACCAGATTTTTCAGACTGATATCGATTTGATACCCAGTCTGAAGTACTCACTAATACTGAGTACTGATACCTTTGGTACTTTGAAAAGTGCAAAATAGCGTTTGCAAGTGCCCTTAAAGGAAACCAGTATCAGATCTATTTATTTTTGCTCTTTACAGCTTTTTTTACTATTATAAAAAATATATTTTTTTAATTCTTTATTTTAATAATTTATATATATACATATATATATATATATATATATATATATATATATATATATATATATATATATATATATATATATATATACACACACATACATATATCTGTAAACATGTATATGTAAAATTGAATTGATTCATTTTTGCATGTATATTAGACATTTTTAAAACATTTTTTTATTCATGATCTTACTTTATTTAAATATCTATTTCAATCTCTATATCCATTGTATTATTATTATTATTTTATTATCATTGTTATTATTTTAATAATTATTATTATTATTATTTTAATTTTAATATTATTATAATTGTTTCATTATTATCAGTATTGTTATGATAATTATTATTTTTATTATTCTTATTATTGATCATTTTTTTATCATTTTTATGTTTATTATTGTAATTATTTTTATTATTGTAAATTATATATTTTTCTCCATTTTTGTTAGCTTTTCACTGATTTTTTAAAATTTATTAATTCATTCATTTATTTCATTTTTTATTTATTTCATTATGTATTTATTTCATTATTTTTATTTATTCATTATTTACTTATTTATTTGTTTATTTATTTATTTTTGAATTAGATTTTTCACTGATGTATGCTTATGTATGCCTATAGAGTCAAAAATTAATTAAATTAAATAAATTAATAATTAAAAGAGTGGGGGACAAAAAAAGGAACAAAAAGAAAACACCACAGAGAAAAATAAATATGTACATATATTTTTCTATGGGGGCTCTGGAGGGACAGATTACACCTTCTTGCTCTTCCTGCTGTTACAGTCTCTCATCAATATCTGAGCCAGTTGTTATTTTTGCGTCCTCATCTCCTCTAATTTCCTCCGTCCTGTCCCTGATCCTCACACACAAACACTCTGATGAGATGAACCTGTAGAGCAGCCTGTTAGAGACACGTCCTCGCTCTGAAGAGAACATTTAAGGTAGATTAGAGCCCCTGGTTACAGATTTAAGGTGGTAATAAAGAGCTGTGTGTGAATGGAGCGCTGATGGAGCAGCTAATGACAGGGTGGAGGTGTTAAAGAGCAGCTGTAATCATCCTGACGCTGGGATCTATTGTTGTCTCTGAGAAATAATCAGGCCTGACAGGAGTGACAGGCACGCAGCTCGGCTTTACACCTGCAGCCACAAGAGGGCGCCCTCACTTACAGTGTGTGTGTGTGTGTGTGTGTGTGTGTGCTCCTCCTTGCAGGGGGTTTGACTTTGAGCTCGTCTGCCTCCAGCTGCTGACAGATAAATTTAGAAGTGTCGTTTTCTTCACACACTTGGTTTGAGTCTGTGTCACGCTGTCTTCCTCTGTGGTACGTTTCCTTTTCATCGCCTGTTTGCCCTGCAGGACTCCACAAACACAGCGCAGACAGACGGGCCCTCATGATGGCTGTCTCTGCTTCTTTCTTTTTACAGGAAACACACGCTCCACTAACCCGGCACCAACCCTCATGTAGTGCAGCCACAGCCACCAGAGTCAGGGCTGAAGTCCGAAAGGAGTCCTGGTCACGAGTTCAGGCAAATGATGCTCCCTGTTTCTCCTGCATTAACACAATAACACTCCTCTGTTCGGCTCCTCGACGTATCCAGGTTAACTCTGTGAAGCCGTAATCACTTCAGAGCAGAGACAGAAACAGCTGCTCAGAGGAGAAACGCTGAATCTGTTCAGGGAGGATTTACGGTCAGTCAGAGAAACGTCTGAATCAAAGAGCAGCGCCATCTCATCCAGGACGGAGGTGGTAGGAGCTGTAATTACAGGTGTGTCTGCAGATGGTTGGTGTTTCTGACCCTGCAGCGCTGGAATAAATCAGATAAGAGGCTAACAGTTAACTCCAGCTATGACTTGACATTTGAGCGCCGTCCTGCTGCAGACAACAGATAAAAGAAAGCTTGAATCTTTTTTCTGACATGTTGGAAACTACGTGTGCTCCTGACATTTATTCTTTAGCGAGACGTTTTTATTCCATCCTGCAGAGAGGAGCATTTCCAGCTGAAAACAGCAGATTTCCACAGCACGTTAACAACATGTAAGATCAGACGATAAATTTCTGTGTTCAGCAATGTGCAGTTTCTCTGCAGATGTGTAGCTGTGTCTGTTTCTCTTCCAGCCTCATCAAGCAGCTGAGCTCAGCCTGCGTCAGCGATCACAGCTGAGAGACTCAGATGGACTCATGTCACAAGACCTACACTGAAAAAACTGAAATATTAAATTTTTATTTTTTTTTCTGGGATTAATGTCCAAAAAGTCAGAATCCTAAGATTAAAGAGAGACTTTCGGCTTTAATCTTAAAAAAAATAAAATAAAATAATATAATTTAATAATAATTATAATAATAATTACAATAATGAAATAAGTTATTATTATAATTATTATTATTATTATTATAATTATAATGATATTATTATTATTATTATTATTATTATTATTATTATTATTATTATTATTGTTATTATTATTATTATTATTATGGTTGATGTTGTTGTTATAAAATAATAATTATGGTTATAATAATAATAATTATGGTTATAATAATAAAATTAATTTATTATTATTATTATTGTTGTTGTTGTTGTTATTATCATTATTTAAAAAACAAAAAAAGGATCAGTGTCCCTCATCCTGTTTCTCTTCCAGCCTCATCAAGCAGCTGAGCTCAGCCTGTGTTAGCGATCATAGCTGAGAGACTCAGATGGACTTATATCACAAGACCTACACTGAAAAAATCTGAAATCTGATTAAGTGTTTTTTTTTTTTTTTTAGTAGAAAATGTCCTTTTAGACTTAATCTGAGCCACATTTACCTGATCAGTCCAGAAAAATGTCTTGTTTCAACTTATTTTGAGATAAAAAAAATGAGGTCTGAAGTTCTTGTAAAAAGTTTTTAAAAAATCTGCCAATCAAACAAGAAAAAGTTTCTTGTATTAAAGCACTGTTCAAGTTTAAAGCAATTTTTTTTTTTCTATTGGCTGATTTTTTTTACTTCCTTCAAGTAATTCAGAGCTCATTTTTGTCTTAAAATAACTTAAATCCAGACATTATTCTGGACTTACCAGGTAACTGTGGCTCATATCAAGTATAATAAGACAATTTTTACTTAAATTAGGACAAAAACACTTGATAAGGTTTTTTTTTTTTTTTTTTTGAAGTGAATTCAAACAGCCCCCTCTGCTGGCCACATGTTGTCATTATTCAGGAGGGTTTTTTAGGAAAGAGATTTTTTGATGTATGGTTATCAAACCACACTTTTGGTTCAATAAAAAATATTTTTCCATTTTAATTTTTCATTTTACTCTTTGTTTATAAGCAGAGCTGGGAAAAGTTACTGCTTTTCTCCAGCAGAGGGCGAAATTTTTATTTATTTTTTATTTTTTGACTTTACAGTAACATGATGTCAGATCATCTGAGTAAATCCTAACAACTGACTCACAAGTGTTTTTTTTATTTATTTATTGAAAATATGGCTCCTGATATAATCTGTATCATCCTCATCATTACTGCTCAACCTCCTCACATACTCTGGGGTCAAAAAAAGCAAACTAAGAATCAGAAATATCAAAGATTCTCAAATTAAGTCAAATCAGCACCAAAAACTATAAAATAAGTATATGATGAGAAAAGTGCTTTATTCCAGCTCTGATGAACAGAGCACCTTCTTATTTTGAATTCATGGTAATGACCTAATGAGGGGAGATTAAATTAGCATGCTAATTGATTTCTTTTAACTGAATCAAACAGAGAAAAATCACCTGTTGGTGTCACCTCATAATTTCTGAAGCAGGTGTTTGATTTCCTGTAACAGCTACGATATGTCTGCCAATCAAGCTAGGCCACGCCCCTTTACGCAAACCCTGAAACTTAATCTAATCATTGAACCGGTGATGACAGTAAACAGAGCAGGAAACACGGTGAGAGTTGGCAGTGTCATGCAGGAAAAAGCTAAACCGTTAACGAGAAGTTTACAGCACTTTCTGCACCGGCTTCATCACCAAGCTCACAGGGTTTCTGCTCGGTGCTTCCCCACAGCGCATGCGCAGCTCAGCGGCGCTGATTTAGCCACAACAAACCTCAACAATGTCTAACACCTGGATCAGACTGACACGAACAGCAGCCACAAAACTGAGCAACGTAAAGAGTCTAAAGTTTCCCACATGATGCTCACATGAGCTCCGAGACAAATCTGTAACTCCACCACAGGCTACCACAGAGCAGCGCTGTGACTGATGGAGACACACACACACACACACACACCGACACACACACACACCGACACACACACACCAAACTTTCCCTCTTTCTGTCAGAGTCTCTGTCAAACCGCCAGCATCTTTCTGTCCCTGAGTTATCAGACTGAACTCTTTGTGCTCTTACCTGGAACAGGTGTGTAGATGCTGCGTTCCGCCATGTCCTGCGCGTCACGTGACTCCAAACGAGCAAACCGAGCGCATCAATTCCGCTGATTAAACACAGTGTACGGAAGCTCAGAGTGGCCACATGGTGGAAGAATTTCTTGTTTTTTTTATTTTTTTTTATTTTTTTATATATTTTTTTATTTTTTTATTTTTATTTTCTTTTTCATTTCTTTTTCCTGAAATGTGTGATTTAGTTAAAATACAATGCTTGAAATATGAATGTAACTATTATTTAAGTCATACACATTTTAATGTTACATAAAAATATTTAAAAAATAGATCAATAAAAATAAATAAATAAAATGATAAAAATTAATTAACTTATATAATAATAAAAATAACAATATTTTTTTTCTGGGATTAATGTCAAAAAAGTTAGAATCCTAAGATTAAAGAGAGACTTTTGGCTTTAATCTTAGAAAAAAAAAAAAAATAATAATAATAATAACAATAATAATAATAATAATAATAATAATAATAATAATAATAATAATAATAATAATTTATTATTTATTCTTCTTATTATTCTTATTATTATTGTTGTTGTTATTATCATTAATTACGAAAAAAAAACAAGGATCAGTGTCCCATATTTTTGCGCTTGTGAGGCTGAATGCTGATAACTTCAACCATCATTGCGTTGATTGGACTCTGTCTGTGTGTCACCCTCTCTAAGCCCCGCCCCCTGCCCCATATCTTTCATGTTTTTTTGTCTGACACTGGAGAAAAAGTTGCCCCCAACATTAAGAAGTGGTGTAAACTGTCTGAACTTTTTATCCGTCGTTGTTTGGAAGGTCATTTTCTGTCAGCTCTGACATTTTTCTATCTGGGCCGTCTTTTAAAGACGGGTTTGGCATTTCCCCACCTTCACAGCGTCTGTTTGAGATAATGGAGCAGAGGACTGAACTTCTCACACTTCTTATTCCTCGCCCTGCTCTCATCATGTTTGTTTGATAGTTTTTCAGTCTAGACTTGAAATAAA
This sequence comes from Halichoeres trimaculatus, assembly GCF_033239565.1. Lineage (NCBI taxonomy): Eukaryota > Metazoa > Chordata > Actinopteri > Labriformes > Labridae > Halichoeres > Halichoeres trimaculatus. The sequence continues at coordinate 738,149 of NW_027437196.1, read as the reverse complement.
ACATTTATGACGACCAGGAAAATCCATTTTGCAGCGAGCTAATTTGATTCTGATTACAGATAAACCTTCAGTGGTGACCATGAGGGTCTGGCTTTTTACTTTTAGTGAGGATTGGACCAAACATCATTAGCGAATAAGAAGCTTTAATCCTGCATATTTCAGATCCAAACGCTCAGACTGAAGACTTTCATAGGACACATTAAACCCTCATTTATTAAAAAACAAGACTCTCTCTGTCCCCACGATCGCAGCGCGCTCATCTGTGGTTTTTCACAGCTACATCTCTTTTTAACACCACATCTGTCCCAGCGGTTAAAACCTTTTAGAGCCGTTTTTCTCCTCCTGCTTCAGCTCCAGATGAGCTCCCCACAGACCTGAGCGGCTGTCTGAGCGCTCCTGGATCGATACGGCCCGGCCTCTGCTCTCTGTGGCCCCAACACCTCCTGCTGTGAGCGTGTGTGGAGACAGAAAACCAGCAAAGCAAAAGAAATCCTTCAAAGAAAAAAGAAAAACAGGCTCCACTGCTCGTCTGAGAGGGTTCAAGAGCTGTTTGAGTTTTGGACAAACCAAGTGAAAAAAGTGTTTGAGACGCCACGATGCAGGAGGCGCGGCGGGGAGTCAGCGCTGTGGGAGCTGTGAGGAGAGAAATACAATATTTCTACAGAGACAGATTGATTCACTCTGAGCTCGATGTGCAGGAGAGGGAGGCTGATGCATTTACAAGATACACAACAACAACAACAACAACAACAACAACAACAACAACAAACAGTCAAAATACAAATATTCATCATTCTCACTCAGAAACAGGATCATATCTGGAGCCCAAAGGTTCAATGAGCTTTGACAGCCATCCTTAAGGTAACACCTGAAGATCTTTATGTGATTTTAAAAGTACAAATGTGTCAGAGTCAGAAAAATGTGCACAGCTGTTCCTTTAAGGTACCTGCAAAAAGTCATGTGACTCATTTAAGTCGAGCTTTGAGTTAAGAAGAGGTAAAGAGGCGGGACTTAAACCTCCTCACAGACAGCTACAGGCCGCTCACCTGTCAGTCAAATCAGTCACGCCCTTACAGTAGGGAAAATAAGTATTGAACGTGTCAACTTTTTTCTCATTACATTTGTTTCCAAAGCTGCAATCCAAACCAAATTTCTCCCAGACATTGGTATTAACTCAAATAATCCACACATGAAAAGAAATCACAACATTCAGGTCCATAAATGATGATTATGGTGAATTAAGTACGATAACACAGGAAAAAAGTATTGAACACACCATGGAAAGGCTGAATACTTTGGACAGGAAATGCACCATACCACCTGAAATCTGTAGCTAGCAGGTAAATAGCACACACCTCATGATGGGTAAAGGCAAAGAGCTCTCTGAAGACATTCACAACCTGATTGTTGCTCAGCATCAGAATGGAACTGGTTACAGACTTATATCAAAGCACCTGAATATTCCAGTCAGCACCGTTGGGGCCATTATTCACAAGTGGAAGAAGCACCACCTTACCATCAACAGGCCACGCACAGGAGCTCCTTGAAGATTTCTGACCAGGGAGTCAGAAAGATAGTCAGAAGAGTACTCAACCAGCCAAGGACCACCCCGCTCCAGAAAGACTTGGAGGCAGCAGGTACGATTGTTACAGAGAAAACAATAGGCAATGCACTCCACCACCATGGCCTCTATGGATGCTCAGCCCGCAAGACTCCATTCCTCAAGAAAAGGCATGTTGAAGCTGGTTTAAAGTTTGCTAAACAGCATCTTGACAAGCCTGTAGAATACTGGGAGAATGTTGTCTGGTCAGATGAGACCAAAACTGAACTTTTGGGCTGTCATACTACAGACCATGTTTGGAGGAGAAATGGCTCTGCACATCAGCCAAAAAACACTACACCAACAGTGAAGTTTGGAGGTGAAGCATCATGGCATGGGGTTGTTTCTCATCTCATGGTGTTGGCAAACTTCATATAACTGACGGAGCAATGAATGGAGCCATGTATGGGGAAATTCTTGATCTGAATCTGCTGCCATCCACCAGGATGATGAAGATGAGACGTGGCTGGACCTTCCAGCAGGACAACCATCCAAAGCACACGGCAAAGTTGACTCTCAGATGGTTTCAGAAAAAGAAAATCAATCATTATTTATGGACCTGAACGTTGTGATTTCTTTTCATGTGTGGATTATTTGAGTTAATACCAATGTCTGGGAGAAATTTGGTTTGAATTGTAGCTTTGGAAATAAATATGATGAGAAAAAAGTTGACGCTTTCAAAACTTATTTTCCCTACCGTATATGAACAAATATTGTATCTAACGTTGTGTTTGAACCAGGCTGTAAACATGTTTGTTTCTGCTGTAATCCACACAGCCTCTAGTGGACACTCAAGGAACTGCAGTTTGTGAGACTTCTGCATCAGCTTCATGTGTTTAAAGTGGAGGCTGCAGTTTGATTTCAACCAAAAACAAAGGAACTTTAATCCCATTTTTTCACAATAGATAAATTAGAGAAACTGTCCAGAGTCTGTCGCATCCAGATCCTTAAAGTGTGAAACTAAAACTGAGTCTAAAATCCATCAAATGAAACCCCAAACGCAGCTTTCTACAGCTTTTTATTCCAACATTCAAAATGAAAAAAATCTTTACATACATCTTCAGACAAAAAGCAACAAACAGGTAAAATAACGTGAGCTGCAGAGACACAGAAGTGAAGCGGGGCACCGAGACGACCCGACGAGCTGGGGGGGGTTCAGGAAGGTGAAGCAACAGAGACGAAAACAGGATCACACTCTTCTTTCTGAGCATGCTCCGTTGGCTGGGAGCGCCGCGGGGGTGCGCTTGCTCATTGGGTCCATAGGCTGCTCCCATGTCCCAGGGAGGAGGTGCTGCGTGAGGCGATGAGGGCTAAGCTACAGGAACGCAGGAGGCTGTGTGCTCATGTCCATTTGCATGCTGTGTGTGTGTGTGTGTGTGTGTGTGTGTGTGTGTGTGTGTGTGTGTGTGTGTGTGTGTGTGAGTGAGCGCGTCTACTTCTTGCGGTAGTCGTCTGCGTAGGCTCTGTGATCGTCCTGCTCGGGGAACTGGTCTCCGTAGCGCCTCAGGATGTCCTGCAGACTGGGCACACCCTGCGGCAGGGGCTGGTAGGGCGCGTGCGGCTCCTCCTGGCCGCTCTGGAAGGGCTCGGCCTCGTACGGGTCCTGCTCCTGCTGCTCGTGGTGCTGCTCGCTCTCCGCCGCCCTCTGGTGGTGGTCCTCCTCGGGGTACTGCTCGGGCTGGGTCTGCTTGGGCTCCACGCGGCGCAGGCGGCAGTCAGGGTCGTGCTCGGGGTCGCAGTGTGGGTTGGACGGCTCCAGGACGCCGTTTCTGGTGCCGTCAGCGTTGAGGTGCGGCTCGTAGGCCTCGGCTGAGTACGGGATCTGACGGTGGACGCCGGAGCGAGGGTTGGCGGGCTTCACGGGGAAACACTCCCGATCGTAGCCGATGTAGCAGTCGTACCCCTCCTTGGTCTTGCCTGGGGGGCCCAGGGGGTGGCGCTCCTCCTGGCGGGGAGGCTCCTCGTGAGTGGGAGGGGAGAACGGGAACTGCTGCCTCGGGTTGGGAGGTCCACGGCGGTGCATGGCAGCTGCCGCCTCACGGATGGCGGAGAAAGGGTCGTTGGGGTTGGACTCTGGAGCGGTCTCCATGCGGGGAGCGTACGGGTCGCCGGCCTGAGCCTGGGCCATGAACTGGCGCAGGAGTGCGTACGGGTCATTGGCAGGAGGAGCAGCAGGAGCAGCAGGAGCGCTGTGCTGACGGTACATGGCGTACGGGTCAGAAACCCTGTTAGCATTAGCATAAGCATCCCTGAACATGGCGTAGGGGTCGTGGTTCTGCTCAGCAGCAGGAGGCGCAGCACGGATGGCGGCGGCCTCCTCTTTCTGCTCTGACTGGTAGGACTCGGGGGGAGTGGCGAACCTGGTGGCGGTGAGGGGGTTACAGCCTTCTTCAAAGAGAGGGTTGCAGGATCCAGGACCAGCAGGGGCCGGGGGGTTCGGGGCACGCGGCGCCTGAAAGAAAGACGTCGTGATCAGGAGGAAATCTGAAACTTCTGGAAGTTTAAAATCTGCTGAGTCAGAGTAAAGGTCTCACCACCAGGGAGGCGGCGTAGGCGCAGAGCGGGTTCCTGGGGTCACAGTTGGGGTACTGCAGGTACAGACCTGAGGGGGCCTTCTGCACCAGCTTGGCTTTGCATTTTGGGTCTTTGCTGGGGTCACAGCCCAGGTGAGCGTAGGACGGCAGAGGACCGGCCGAGGGGGCGTAGCCGTGGGCGGCTCTCAGGTGGTACTGCAGACACTCCACGTCGTCGGCCGAGCAGATCCGCAGCAGCTCGGCTTTCTGCTCCTGAGGAGGGAAGAGGGAGACGTGATGGAGACCAGGTCCTCAGGAAAACCTCAGACCTGGTTCAGGGTGTCTGGGGGCCTACCTTGGAGAGGAACGGCGTGGCGGACGGAGCGTAGTAGTAGTATCCAGACTGAGGCTCCTTGGCTGGAGCCGCGGCCTTGGTGAACAGAGGAGCCGGGGCCTTCACAGGAGCCGGGGCCGGAGCAGCAGCCGGGATGACCAGAGGCAGGTAGGGACTCTTACCCTGGACCAGCGCCGCGTACAGACAGTACGCGTCCTTGGTGGGGTCACAGGTTTTTACGGGAGCCGGCTTTGGAGGCTCAGGTTTGGGTTTGGGTCTGGTGGTGGCGGAGGCCACGCAGTTAGGGTCGTCAGAGTCGGCACAGGACTTGTAGACCTCACCCAGGTGGCGCAGGTAGGCTTTGTAGGAGCGGCGGCCCTCGTTACGGTTCTTGTTCTGGAGGTAGGCCAGGTAGATCCGGTCCATCTCCTGGACCTGGGACAGGAAGAGGAAGATCAAACCAAAACAGTCGACTTAAAGAGACTGAAGTCCAACAAGTGGTCCGGTTTGGATCAGTACAGTCTGGTCTGGGTGAAGCCAGATTCTAAACCGGATGCCGATAGCCGCTTCAGCTACGTTAGCATGATGCCAAGGCAGCGTGATTCAGTGCACCACGCTAATAAATCCAACGAAGAAGAAAAACGTGACGCAGGAAACAAAGATGAAGACATCCAGTGATTCATCAGGAAGTGGACCAGAGGTTTAAACATGTCAGGGTCACGTGTTGTTTTTTATTCCCGCTGTCACACAGGAAGTGACCGTTCTTCCCACCAATCACAGACTGCAGTGTTTCTAGCTCCACCTTCTGGGGTCAGATCAGTAAAACTGACACGCCAACAGAAGGGAACCAGAAAGTGGGACGGTACGGGTCGGTGCTCCGGGGACATTTCCTGGTTTAAGTCAAAGGAAACACCATAAAATGGGTGCAGTACTGAGACAAACTGAACTGGACCAGTTGGTGTAAACGGGTCTTGAGGGACTCTAGAGGATCTGCAGGGCTGGGGCTCCTTCAGTCTGAGAGGAACGAGTCATGTTTAAAAATGGACTTATAGAGGGGGCATTGTGCTTGCTCTTTGATTTGTCCCTCTGGAGCTCCCGTATAAGGAGTAGTGAGAGTTTCAAATTACAAAAATAAATCTATAAAAGTATTAAATAAATAATAATATTATTATATTATTGTTATTTTTAATTAATATTACTTTATATTGCTACTTTCTTTCTTTCTTTGTTTTTTTATGAAGCACTTTTCTATTTATTTTTTGATTTGTCTTTATATCAAAACTTTTATTAGCCTTTTCTTTTTTAGTTTCTTATATAATTTATTTATTGATTCATTTTTTAATTATTTTTTTATAGATTCTTATATAATTTCTTTATTAATTCATTTATTTATTTATTTTCTTCTTTTATAGATTTATTTTTCTAATTTGGTATCTCTCTACTCCATACCCGTAGAATCTTTAATTTTCTACTTTTCTCTTCCTGTTGTTTCAGAAAACCCTTATTCCAGCCTCTGTCTGAAAGCTGCTCTCTGATTGGCCAGTGCAGTGGAGGCCTGTGGGGGGCGGAGCCACGGTCAGACCTTTGTGTTTGAGGCCCGCTCTTTCACTTGGCGTTTCATTACTGATACACTCTTTAAAAAACTCTTTACCTTTCCTTTCGTGTGTGTGTGTGTGTGTGTGTGTGTGTTTGTGTGTGTGTGTGTGTGTGTGTGTGTGTGTGTGTGTGTGTGTGTGTGTGTGAGCACTCACTGCCTCCTGGTTTCCGTTCTCGGTGAAGAACTTGTACCATCCCCAGAAGTCTGAGTGTTGTTTGTACCAGCTGATGTTCCTGCGGTTACGGATCAGTCTCCTGTGGAGCTCGGCGGCGGCGGCGGTCTCTCGGATGTTTCCTCCTGCTGAGGACGGAGACAGAGAGAGGACACACTGGACGTCAGACTTTGTCGCGACTTCAACAAGTTATTCAGACGTCGTGAGGATGAAGTCAGAGAAAGAAGCTCTCATATTTACCGTCTCTTTTCTGCTTCTTTACGACTGGCCCTGCCGACAGGAGCGCTGCAGAACACAGGGAAACAAAAACAGATGTTTATGCTTTCTGTTTTTATCAGATGATCCTCCTCCTCTTCCTCCTCCTCCTCCTCCTCCTCCTCTTTCTCCTGGTACAGGTGGAGGTAATTGGCTGGGCCTGCAGCTCTGCAGCTCTTTGTAGATTTTATGATGGAGCTGTAACATCAGACCCCTCGCTGTGTTTCCAAAGAGCTGTGTTTGCACTTGTGTGTGTTCATGTGTGTGTTCCTGTTCCTGTGTGTGACCCCATGCCGCTCGGGGAACAGCAGATTCAGCTCTGCTCCCGCTCTTTCATCTCCGCAGGGAAAAGGTGTTAATGTCTTCCAGAGGGAGAGGCCGAGGCCAGCAGGTTTAGAGACCGACCCAGAAGAGGGGATCAGTCAGAACCACGTGAGGCGGGGTCCAAACGCCGGCCTCCTGATTAAAACGCTTCCTGATAAGCTTTGATGAAGCAATCAGCGGGATGTGATGGCGTGATGCGATGGTGTGATGCTGTGATGTGCACGGCGGCGTGAAAGGTCGCACGTGAAGCATGAATCTGCAGAAGAAGAAGCTCAGACTCACAGAGGATGAAGGTGACCCGGGGTGATGGAGGAAGAGGAGGGTGGGCTGGAGGATGCTGTCTCTGCGTCTTTACGAGCCCGTAAAAAAGGAGCTGGCACATCTGGAAACAGCCGCGCTTTAGGAGGGCAGAGGAGGAGGAGGAGGAGGAGGAGGAGGTGATGCTGACAGCTACTCATTTTTTACAGGAGCAGGGCGATGAAAGAAACTCCTCCTCCTCCTCCTCTTTCTTCCTCCTTTTGAACATGAGGACGTGTGATTTTAAAAACCATCTTTAGAGGAGCGATAAAGTGCTGCTGTAAATCTGTCAGCCGGGAGCAAAGAGGAGGTGGAGGAGGCGCAGTCTGAGTTATGGAGGAGGCTGCAGAGACACATCGGGACAGAAACGCTGCAGAGACGAGCTACGACCTCTGACCCTGACCCGGTGCAGGGCCGAGACCCTGAGCCCGGGACCTCGTGGATCTGAGTGAGGAGCTACGACTGAAATCAGATTTATCTCTGAGGAGGAGGTGTAACTCAGCAGAGGAGCAGAGGAGCAGAGGAGCAGAGGAGCAGAGGAGCAGAGGAGCAGAGGAGCAGAGGAGCAGAGAGGCTGATGCTGTGAAAGAGTTAACACGATGAGGAAGACAAAACACATCAAGCTGCTTCTGAATCAGAAAATAAAGTTTGATCCATAAAGTTTTCAGTTAAATTTTTAATCATGCATTAAACTTTACTAAGATCATTTTTCTCTTTCATAAACTTTGCTTTTATTTTAAAACATCCACCTGTGCTGAAACTTTTATCAGAGATCAGTTAAAAAAATTTCCTGCCATCCAACATTTTAGCAGCTTCTCAGTCCAGTTTCATAAAGAAACATGGAACAACTTCAGGAACTCTGAAAGTTTTTAATGATCTTTTCAGTTGTGATTGACTGGTTAAAAATGTTTATTTAGAAAAACAAAAAAAGAAATAATGAGGAAAAAAAAACCTTACAAATTTGGAAAAAATCTAAAATAAAAACAAAATAAATTGTCAAATCAAGGGTGTAACTTCTTTTCTCAACAACTCTGGTTAAATAAAGATTTTCTGTCCTTTTTATTTAAATTTTATATATGTATTTTTTTCTATTTTTATTTTTATTTAAATTAAATTTATATATTTCTTTTGATTTGAATTTTTAAAATTTAAATTTTACATATTTTTTCTGCATTTATTTAAATTTGATATTTTTTTCCTTTATTAAAATTTAAATTTTATATTTTTTCCAATTCTTTACCTTTTTATTTAAATTATATATTTATTTATTATTTTTTTAAAATTCAAATTTCATATATTTATATTTTTTCTATTTTTTATTTTAATTTGATATATTTTTCCTTTTTTAATTTAAATTTTTACATTTTTTTCAGATTTTTTTAATCTTTTAATAATTTATTGTTGTTGTTGTAGTGCTGTCAGTAGTGTTTTAATGTATATTTTTAATAATATTATACTTTTATAGATTTTCTGTGCTGTCTATGTCATGTCCAATCATATGTTTTCGTTTCGTAAAAAAAAAACTAAAGGAATAAAAAGTTAATTACACTTTTTAAAAAAATAAAATAATATAAATATTAAAAATAAATTAAATTTACCTCTGCAGAGCTCATCTGTTATTATAAACTTGCACTTTTGAGTATTTATTTTACTAAAAATATTTTCTCATTTTATTCCTTAAATTCTTTTTTAATATCTTCAAATGTGTTTTTTATTTTTTTTCCAACAGAAGCTGAAAAATGTCTCTGACCTGCAGCACAAACAGTAACACGTTGTCCCCTGTTTTTCTGCGCTGAATCTTTTAACGTCTGATGATACATTTTTCTGCATTGTGTCTGAAACTTGTGTTCACAGCCTGTTGACTCCGACCTGCTCTGGTGTTGGCGTGTGTGTGTTTCAGCTCCCTGTGAAATCACCATCACGTGTGTTTTCTGATCGTACTCACCGGGCAGCAGCATCACAGCCAGCAGAGCGGCCACCAACACGGCAGAGAAACTGGTTTTCCTCCTTCCAGCCATGACTTCTCCTCCTCCGCTCTCCTGCTCTCACACACACACACACACACACACACACACACACACACACACACACACACACACACACACACACACACACACACACACACACACACACACACACACACACACACTCAGGTGATGCTGTACTTGCAGCTTTAATCTGGTGAAATCTGTAAAAATCAGCGTCTTGTTTCTCTTCGTTCAGCTCTGGACTCTGGACTCTGGACTCTGGACTCTGGATGCTGCAGAGACTCAGAAAAGCTTCAGACGTTTCCTCTAAAACAGATCTGAGCCACGAGTCCTGCAGGGAGATCTGAGACCAGTGGTCTCTACAAAGGACCTGGTTCAGACTCTAACCTGGAGCGGTCTCAGCTGAACAAACAGGTCCCTGCGGCTCCTGGCTCCTCGTAAACCTCAGACCAGGTGTGTCTGGAGCCCAAACTTGACTCCAACCTGACCTTGAATCCCTGGAAGTACCTGAGTAAACACACTCACCTGTGGTTCTTCCTCGGCGCGTCTGATCCAGGTGTGGACTCAGATGAAGCTTCAGGACTCGGTCCACCTGGGCTCAAACACTCAGAGTGTGTCAGTGTGTGTGTGTGAAGGTGTGTGTGATGCTGCACCCTGTCCCTGAGGTCTGCCCTGACGGAGGGACCGGGCCGGGGTTTTAAACCAAACACACACCCACAACAAGCCCTCATTAACACACACACACACACACACAGAGGCAGGGATCCACCTGAGGGGGTCAAGGGCCACCGCAACAAGACGCCTGATTGGCTGGAAGCCCTCCAGAAGGTCTGAGCTGATTGGAGGAGGCCTAATTAAAGACAGGAAGAGGGGGAGGTGGGCGGGCCCAGAGCGGAGACGGAGACGTGGAAAAAGATGCTGAGAAGTTTTTTTTTTTCTTAAAGTTCATTAATGAATCCTTCATCACCACCAGAACCAGAACCAGAACCAGAACCAGAGTCAGATCCAGAACCAGAGTCACAGTTTTGTTTTTCTGATGAAACTCTTCAAAAAATCAGGAAACACAGAGACGTGACGAGAGAAAGAGCAGGAAATAATGAGAGAGGGGGGGGCAGAGGTGCCACATAAGCAGTTCTCAGAGACCCTCAAAGAGGGCCAAACCACAGCCTGTGTCTAAACCTGAGCACACACACACACACACACACACACACACACACACACACACACACACACACACACACACACACACACACACACTTAGAGGACAGCTGGTCCACACATGAGGAATTTGTTAATCTACAGTTTCCTCGTCTCTTCAGCTGTTGAGGCACGCCGCCCCGTCAGGCTCAGGCTCCGTGGTTTCAGAGGGTCCCTGAGTCCCTGAAGCTGCAGAGTGGAGCAGGATCAGCAGGTCTGGGGGTCTGGAGAGTCCAGCTTCTGGGTCTATGAATGAACCTGTATCCTGCAGTAAGGGGTGATGCTCTGAGTCCTGACGGGCTGAGGACGACCCGGGTCTGAGGGGAGGACGGTGTCTCAGAGCCGTCTCCATGGACCCGGGTCACTGTGATCAGGTTTTCCTCTGTAGCTGCTGAGAGCTGACCCCCTGACCACGTTAGACTGATCTGGATTAAGAACTGAGAAATAACCAAACACAGACCATGAACTCAACATGAAGAGGCCAAAAATGAAGCTCTCAGGCGTCTCACTCTCCTGTTCTTTATCTCCAGAGCTTTAAAATGATTTTTAGTTTACTCGTGTGAAACTTCTGCTCGTTGAGTTCAGCTCCTCTCTTTGATCTAAAATGCCCTGAATGAGGTGAAAGGTGATTGTTTCTGATCTTCTTCATAAACCTTAAAGGAGCAGTCCGTATGTATATGTATTATTTGTTTTTGTCTTTCTCTTTTTTGTGTGTGTGTTTGTTCTCTACTCTTAAAATGTATAAATCTAAACTAAATCATGAACACAAACATGTTAATTGATAACATCAGTGTGCTTTTGACTATCGAAGTGCCTTTTGCTCTTTTTGTACACACAATAAAAATATAAACCCTAAAGGAGCAGTCCGTAGGAGCTGTCAGCGTTTGAGCTAATGTTTAATATAAGTGAACAATAATCCCCATAAAACTTTACTTTTCGTTTTTGTTCAGTCAGAAAAAAACATGCTATGTTTAAATGACTCTGGGTCCTCTTCACAGACACAGGCATAACTAACGGCCATGTTTGTCTACGGTAGATTTCTGGGGACAGAAAGAGCGAAATGTGGTTTTTAATATGAGCCTGGTCCTGAAATCTACCTGGAAATCAGGAGGAGAAGAAGAGGGGGAAGAAGAAGAAGAAGAAGAAGAAGACTAAAAACAAGAAGAAGAAAAGGGAGGAGGAGATAAAAGGGAAAAAGAAGAAAAAAAAACAAGGAAGAAGAAAATAAGAAGAAAAAGAAGAAGAAAAAAAAATAAAAGAAGAAGAAGGAAAAAGGAGCTAAAAAACAAGAATGACAAGAAAAAAAGAAGTGAAAAAGAAGTTAAAGAATAACTATCAAAGGGGGAGGAGCTTCATGGAGCTATCAGAGGGGGAGGAGCTTTGTGGAACTATCAGAGGGGGAGGAGCTTCATGGAGCTATCAGAGGGGGAGGAGCTTTGTGGAGCTATCAGAGGGGGAGGAGCTTTGTGGAACTATCAGAGGGGGAGGAGCTTCATGGAGCTATCAGAGGGGGAGGAGCTTCATGGAGCTATCAGAGGGGGAGGAGCTTCATGGAGCTATCAGAGGGGGAGGAGCTTCATGGAGCTATCAGAGGGGGAGGAGCTTCATGGAGCTATCAGAGGGGGAGGAGCTTTATGGAGATATCTGCCTGTGGTTTTTCCAGCATTAGCATTAAAGACATCATCATTAGGATCGGAGGAAATGACGCCACCTGCAGGATCCTGGTGATCTGCAGAAGCTGAGAGTTGCTACATGACGCTAACATGATCATTTCTACGCACTGCTCCTCTAACCTGTGATGTTTCTTTAAGAAGGAGGAAGAGGAAGCAGCTCATCCTCCTCATCTCCTGTAGCTATGATTTTCTTTAAACAGTGATTGTGTTAAGCCCCGCCCACTTTTAACCAATCAATCACGCTCACACCTGCTGTTCTGTGCTGTTTTCATAGGGGTTGTTAAGCTCCAGTATGTACACTGAGGTGTTTCAGGTCAAAACGATTCAGAAACCTCAAAATATTTTCTGCAGAAGTTTTCGCCCTGATGTGGTTTTTAGATTTTGAGCGTCAGACAGAGCACACCTGTAGACAGTGCACAGGTGAGTCAGAGTACAGCTCTGTCTGAGTCTCTTCTTCTCTGGTTTTACAGCCTCACTTTGCTCCTCTTCTTCACCTCTTTTCAGCATTTCCACGTGTTTTACACCCTCCCTCTGTTTTCCTGTCCCGTCCCGTGGAGGCCCGGCTGAGGATTGAGCGCTCATGTTAACACTGTATCTCGTATGTAATTAACGTGAGCCAACAGGTGTTTCACAGAGACCGCAAACCTGCAATCCAGCCGCGAGCAGATTCAAACACGACGACACCAAAACCATACTCATAATTTTCTCTGGAGCAGGAATTTGAGGGATCCTCAGAATTCACAGACACCTGGTTCAGCAAGACCACGGCTCCGCTACCGAAACACAGGCGGTCTTTATTGGAGAGCGGCGGGGAGGGTGTGTGTGTGAGGGGTGTGTGAGGGGTTAAATAAGACAGAGCATGTGTCAGAATCAGCACGTTTACATTTTCTTATTTACACGTTCACAGTAAAACACACAGGCCGGCGTTCAGGCGTTCAGGCGATGAGGAGGTGTCACTGCAGGTCGTCGTCGTCGAACAGATCCTCAAAGTCTGCAGAGGAGACAGAAACAGGAGAGAGGGGTCAGACCGAGTCCAGCTGGTCCAGGCACTCTGCACGGTTTCTGTCTGTCCCAGCAGCTCGTCTCTCTGCTCATTTTACATGAAAACAATAAAAACTCAACAGGAAGTGTTTCTGAGTGAGGAATCCTGAACACCAGTAGAAAAGAGAAATCTTTATCAAAATAAATCTCGTCCTCTTCCTGTCACTGTTCCTCTCTTGTCTGATTTTTGTCTCTGTAATGAAATTTAAAGCTGAAACATGTTTATGAACGTGACCCTGTTTGGTCTGTTCGGCTCATTTTTTCCTCCAGTTTTGACCAAAACTCTGGTTGTGTTGCTCCACGTGGAGAGTTACTTTATAACAAGTTTTTCTCATGAAAAATATGAAAATTCAACTTTTTTTTTCTAAGGTCAAAGATACACTGAGGCGTGAACATTTACCACCAAAAACTGCTTCAAAAACAGAACAGAATAATATTTTGTTTCTATTTTTTTGCTCAAGTTTTTGAATCAACTTAGGCCCTAATTAAATAAATGAAATATAATATATATATTTATATGTGGATATTTTTAAAATACATCGGGCTTTGACAATGAAAAAATGATTTTGATGCTTTTTTTTTTTTTTTTGCAGAGTCAGATTCTTAATTTCTGACACTTTCAGCTTAACAGAAATGTCCCACCTGGTCTCATTAAAATCACAGTTTTTAAAGCAGTCACAGAACAATATAATCCTGATTTCTCTAATTTCAGAGTTAATTTTGGAAAAAGTTTATTCAATTTGTCATTTCCACTGTTTAACATGAGATGGGACAATTTCCCATTTTACATCAAAACACATCACACTCACATTTCTGAATTTTAAAACCTCTTTAAAAACATAAAGGAAATTAAAAAGGTTAAAATAATGAAAAAATTAAATATTAGATGTTTTTTTATTAGGACTGTACTTAACTGAAAGATCTGAGGAAAAATAAGCAAAATAGTTCTGTGTGATGTTTCTAAAGCAGTTTGCTTCTGTCCTTTTTCTTCAAAGAATCAGACCCTGAAAAAAAAATAAAATGCATCAAAAGAAATTTGATTAATAATTTTGTGTATATAGAAAAAAGTAAATTATGTGATAAAAGTTTTTTTTTTTTTCAAAATATGAGATGGGACAATTTCCCATGTTATAGAATTGTGGCATCATTTAATAAATAGGCTTTTCAAATTATTAAAAAAAAAAAAATTAAATATTTGATACATTTAATTATTTTTCAAAAATAAAAGAAATTAAATATTTGATCAATTTAATTATTAAAAAAAAAAACTTAAATATTTGATAATTTTAAGTGTTTTTCCAAAATAAAAAAAAAATAAATATTTGATCAATTTAATTATTTAAAAAAAAATAAAGAAAAAACATAAAAATTTGATAATTTAATTATTTTTTTAAAAATAAAAATAATTAAATATTATAAATTTAATAAGGATTAAGTTTAATTCAAAGTTTTAAGTTATAAAGGAGAAAAATAGTTTTTGGCAGAGCACATTTTCATCCTCTAATGTCCTCATAAATTCATGAATTTTCCCAGTTTGTGTTGTTGACCTTAGAAAAGTTTGAAACTTGAGTTTTAAGATTTTTTAATGTAAAAAAAACCCCCTTCATATTAAAAATCATCCCACATGGAGTAATACATTGAAAATGAGCTGAAAGGACGCCTTCTTTTACCTTTCTTTCTCTTGTCTTTATTTTCTGTCTTTGTGGTGAAATTAAAGAGCGGAGTCTGAGGAATTATTGTTAAATATATGAAACATACTTTCAACATCTTTTACGTTTCATTTTTCATAGTTTCAGTGAGCAGCGTCTGATTTAATGTCCTGAAGTTTTATTTCTGTCTCATTTATTCACCTCAGCTCGCGTCCTGACAGCATCATGTGACCCTGATCAGCTGACAGTGACTGGTTTATGGACCAGCATGTTGTGCAGAGCGTCTGTGTGGAGCGTGGAGCGTGGAGCGTGGAGCGTGGAGCGTGGCCTTTCAGAGATTCATGTTGGATCAAACGCTGCTGATCAGACACCAACAGGCTGTAAGTTTGTCCCCTGACCTTTGGAGCTGTCTGTGTCTCAGGGACACGTCTTCCTGAACATGTTCAGCTCGTTACTGCAGGAACACAGACATGTTTCCCTGGACGTCTGAGAGCAGCTGTTTGTGTGTGCAGCTCTGACTCTGTGCGTGCAGCTCTGACTCTGTGCATGCAGCTCTGACTCTGTGCGTGCAGCTCTGACTCTGTGCGTGCAGCTCTGACTCTGTGCGTGCAGCTCTGACTCTGTGCGTGCAGCTCTGACTCTGTGCATGCAGCTCTGACTCTGTGCGTGCAGCTCTGACTCTGTGCGTGCAGCTCTGACTCTGTGCGTGCAGCTCTGACTCTGTGCGTGCAGCTCTGACTCTGTGCGTGCAGCTCTGACTCTGTGCGTGCAGCTCTGACTCTGTGCGTGCAGCTCTGACTCTGTGCGTGCAGCTCTGACTCTGTGCGTGCAGCTCTGACTCTGTGCGTGCAGCTCTGACTCTGTGCGTGCAGCTCTGACTCTGTGCGTGCAGCTCTGACTCTGTGCGTGCAGCTCTGACTCTGTGAATGCAGCTCTGACTCTGTGCGTGCACCTCTGACTCTGTGCGTGCAGCTCTGACTCTGTGCGTGCAGCTCTGACTCTGTGCGTGCAGCTCTGACTCTGTGAATGCAGCTCTGACTCTGTGCGTGCACCTCTGACTCTGTGCGTGCAGCTCTGACTCTGTGCGTGCAGCTCTGACGCTCCATGGAGCAGTCGTCTCCTGGTGTGTTTCCACCAACCAGCTGAACGTCGGCGGCTGGAGCTGGGCGCTCCCCGGGCTCTGGGATCGCTGTCTTTCATGTCTGTGTGGTTTCCAGGAACGGGACATTCCTGTGTTCAGCCTAATCAGGGGCAGGCAGCACAAACAGCCTGCCCCACAGCTACCCATAACCCTTTGCAACTGTAATAACTAAAAACAAGCCAGACCCTCTCAGACAGCCTGGTCCCTGAGACGGACTTTCAGAGCTGACCTTTGTCAAACAGCCAGACGCCGCGTTGGAGCGTCCACGCCACAGACAGCGGGCTGTGATCAGACGCTAATGAGTCCTGAAAAGACCAAAGCTCAGGGTGTCAGGTCCTCACCCCCACAGCAGGAAACAGCACCAGAAATAAAACCACCTTTACCCTGAGGAACCACAACTTTAGGTCCCAGGAACCGTTTTCAGAGAGCACAGAGACCCCTATGTTAGTTCCTGCTTGTGTTTTCAGGTCCTGAACCTGGGTGCTGGACTCTGAAGCAGAGGTAAAGATGTGTACGGCCCGGTAACCTCAGTGTTTGATATTCTCCACAGCAGCTCAGGGAGGAGTTTATCAACACACACGTATGTGACGTATTCTCCTGGTTTTGTCTCTGTCGTCAGACCCTGGGATCTCTGTGTCTGTTTCTGTTTCTGTTTCTGTGTCCGTTCGTTTATAGACGAACTCACAGAGACTTCAGGAGTTTTCCTGTCAGAGCCACGACAAACGTTTCACCAAGAGAGACCCAGCTGCTAACATCCCAGGTGATACAGAGCCAGAGTAAACATGTGTGTGTGTGTGTGTGTGTGTGTGTGTGTGTGTGTGTGTGTGTGTGTGTGTGTGTGTGTGTGTGTGTGTGTGTGTGTGTGTGTGTGGGTTCAAAGCAGCTGACTGGCGAGGCGTCCCGCTGAGTCTCAGTCTGACTGCAGCCATAAACTCTCTTTAATATCCTCCTCTCCTCTCCTCTCCTCTCCTCTCCTCTCCTCTCCTCTCCTCTCCTCTCCTCTCCTCTCCT
The DNA here is from genome assembly GCF_033239565.1 of Halichoeres trimaculatus. Taxonomy (NCBI): domain Eukaryota; kingdom Metazoa; phylum Chordata; class Actinopteri; order Labriformes; family Labridae; genus Halichoeres; species Halichoeres trimaculatus. The sequence goes on along the minus strand of NW_027437196.1, from coordinate 721,357 downwards.
CTCCTCTCCTCTCCTCTTCTTTCCTCTCCCCTTCTTCTTCCTCTCCTCCTTTCCTTTCCTTTCCTACTTCCATTTTCTTTTCTCCTCCCTTCTCTCCTCCTCCTCCCCTTCTCTGCTCCTCTCCTCTTTCCTTCTCTCCTCCCCTTCTCCTCTTCCCTCCTTTCCCTTCCTTTTCCTCCTCTCATCCTCTCACCCTTCCTTTCCTTTTTTCCTTTCCTTTCCTTTCCATTATCCTTTCTTTCCTTTTTTCTTTTTTCCTTTCCTTTCCTCCTTTCTTTTCCTTACCTTTCCTTTCGTCTCCTCTTCTCTCCTTTTTCCTCCTCCTCTCCTCTCCTCCTCTCCTTTCCTTACCTCTCCCCTTCTCTCCTCCCCTCTCCTTCACTTAACTTAACTCTTCTCCTTACCTCCTTTCTCCTCTTTTCCTCTCTCTTCTCCTTGCTTCTCTTCTCTTCTCTCCTCTTTACTCATCTCCTCCCTTTGTTTCCCTTCCTGTCGTTTCCTTCCCTTTTTCTTTCCTTACCTCTCCTCTCCTTCACTTCACTTTTCTCCTCACCTCTTCTCCCCTCCTTTTCTCTCCTCTCATTTCCTTTCTTTTCCTTTCCTTTCCTTTCCTTTCCATTCCTCCTCTCTTTTCCTCCACTCTCCTTTCCTCTCCTCTTCTCCTCTCTTCTCCCCTCTCCTCTGTCCTTCTCTCCTCCTCTCCTCTTCCCACCTTTTCCTACTATTTTCTCCTCTCTCCTTCTCTGGTCTCATCTCCTCTCCTTTCCTTTCATCTCCTCTTCTCTTCCTTTCCCTCCTTATTCTTCCTCTCCTTCCCTTTCTCCTCTCCTCTCCTCTCCTCTCCTCTCCTCTCCTCTCCTCTCCTCTCCTCTCCTCTCCTCTCCTCTCCTCTCCTCCTTTTTAACAATCAGCTTTTTTCTTTTCTAGGTCAGGAGCTGCTGAGCCAAAAATTGTTTTCGCCTGCAGCCGACGCTGCAAGACGGGAAAGCGATTAGCTTTGTGTTTTTTGTGTGTCTTCTGTGTGTGTGTGTGTGTGTGTGTGTTTACGTGTGAGAGAAACACATAAACTGGTGTTTACAGGGAACAGGAGGATTTCTGAGGGTTAATTAAAAGAAGAGAAACCCGATGATGTGCTCACACTGGAGCGTGTCAGTAATCCTGTTTCTCTGCTTCACTTCCTGACGACAAACATTCGACTCTTCCTGAGCGTCAGAGTCTCAGGCTCCTGTTAGCGCAGCGCTGCATGGACGGACATGTTTCCTCTTTGTTTAAGAGCTGAAACATTCAGTTTAACACAGACACTTTAAAGAGCCAGTGAGGGCTTCCTCTGAGTGACAGGGATTTGTCTTAGCCCAGATTCTCCTTTTGTTGCTGCGCGCTCAGATAACGTGGACGGCGTTCATGTGTAAGTTGCTGGTGTCTATTAATAAATGTGGGTAAAGAGCCAGAGAGCAGATGGAAACCAAAGATAAGAGTCATCTTGTTCCAGTGATTAACACTTTAAGGCCTTAAAGGCTCGTCAGCACAGCCCTGTGTGTCAGAGAGGATCAGTCAGAAAATGAGTTTCTCTGCTGGTTTAGCTGCACCGTGCTCTGTGGTTTGGGTTGTTTTAGTTTCAGCAAAGACACAAATCAAGGAATTTAAAGCTCAGTGTTCACACTGCTAATTACATTAATGCAGCGTTAAAAGAGATTAGTGTTATTAAGTTTTCAGTGTTTTTCTGACGTTACAAGCCTTCTTTAGAAAACGTGTCTGCTCATTCAGCGCTAAAACCTTCGCTGTTCACGACGGCACCACCTGATGCACGCATGACTGAATCACCAAGGACTGTGTTTCAGAGATCGCTGCGTCACGATGGGTGACGGAAATGGATGTTCCTGAAACTGCAGCCTGCGGCTCTGCAGACACAGTTTATTAAACATCTCTGCTGGTAAAAGAAAAACCAGTCCATTTTTAAGAGATTAAAACTTAGATTTCTATCTTAACTTCATTTGATGTTTTAGGATTAACCCTGTGACCTGTTCAATCTCATTTCCAAGAGAAGTTACGACAGGAATCACACCCTCTGATGTTTCAGGAGTGTTAAGAGTAAGGGTGGCACAAAGGGTCAAAAAGAAAAAACAGTAAATTAACATAAAAATAGAGGGAATAAGACCAACACTCACCGTTAAAGAAGTCCGAGTGCACGGCTTTCTCATTGGCTGCCAGGTCCATGAGTAGGCCACTGCTGCCCCCTGCCTGTCAACACACAGCAGTGCAACCGTCAACAAACTGAAATCACTTTTTTCCACACACACTTTATTTTTTCCTGTCAGGCGACTTCTACAAAATATTCTTAATAAGTAAAACAAATATTGCTTTAATAAAAAAACATTTTTTAATTTTCAAGTCTGAAAGCAACTACGTTGGCTTAATTTAAGATTTAGCTCAATAAAAATTTGGTTAATGTATTTTAAACCACTAAAATGGGATCTTGATGTATCCTGTTTGAGCTCTCAAAAATCTATACAATTTTAGATTTTTTTCAGATCTACAGCAGTGGCAAAAATGGTTCAAATACCTGCCATATTTGAGGGGGTTCAGATTTTTCTTTGAATTAAAATATTCATACTATGAATGAAATATCTCCACAGTCATCCTGGTGAGGTATGAACCATAGAACAGAGCCATCATAAGGAGATTTTTTTAATTTCCCTGATAAAAAAGAACATTAAAAATGATGGACTGGACCTCCTCAGGTCCAGATCTCGGACCCATCCCGGGAAAACATGAGTGTTGAAGCTGTCAGGAAAGATACTGACACTATGTCAGAGACATGTACAGCTGTAACTGCTGCGAAACGCGGACAAACCAAATATTAAAGTTTAAAGCAGATAAAAACAGAAGGAATCACTTCATCTAATATTTGCTGAGCTCAGAGAAAACATTTAAACTAGTCGTGATCAGGAGTTACAGACTCCAGAGGTCGATACTGGCCTCCTCTGTGTATCCAGACTTCACTAACAGTAAACAGGATGTCACTTAATCAGCCGTTATTGTTTCTGACACAGTAAAAGATAAAAACTCTTGTGTTGGCTGAGACGAAGACGTAAAATCTATCTCTAAATGTCTTTTTAACTCGTAACTTTATCAATTAATAACGTAAAACTATCACCGAAACTCCGACTATCTCATCACTCTTCATAGCACTATGCTAAGCTAACCGTAGCTTCAGCCTGTGGTTCTTCCGGTCCGGGTGTTAACTCCTGTGTTAAAGTACCTCATCCAGGTCCACGTAGGGTCCGGCTCCTTCTGGAAACATCTCGTCCACAGCAGGTTTCATTTTTTCACTTCAGCAGCTCTAAATGTTAAAACAAGAAGTCTGAAAGAGACCCTGTTAGCTTCAACACACGTAAACAAAGCAGCGTGTAACAGCGAAATGGGTCCGGGTTGGTTTAAAGCACAGCCGGGGGCCGGGGCGCTCTTTTCTTAAAGGTTCCGCTGATAAAAACTCGGCTCAGTTTCCGATGTCTTCAGTTTAAAAAACAGATTTCTCCTTTAAAAAATACTCTTTGACTCCTTCCTTTGGTTTAAGGGATTAATCACCTAAATAATACCTTACAATAGCCTAAAATTAGGAACAATACAGTTTAATTCAAATTAATCCAGTTTAAAGTTTTTGTTTCTAAAAAAATGTTTCTTGTAAATCAGGGATTTAAAATCTTCTTCTTCTTCTTCTTCTTCTTCTTCTTATTATTATTATTATTATTATTATTAGTATTATTATTATTATTATTTATATATATATATATTTTTTTTCTTCTTTCTTTCGTTGGCTGTGTCTGTAACGTTATTCTTCTTCTACATTTTCAAAATAAACTTTCATTCATTCATTCATTCATTTCCTTTTCTATTTCTTTTTTAAGTCTTTTTTTTTTTTTTTTTTAGCTGTGGTCAGACTTAATTATTATAAGACTTTTTTATTAGTGAACTTTTAGACCAAGACCTCCAAAAAATAAATAAATGAATACATTAAAAATACATAAATTAATTATTATTATTATTATTATTATTATTATTATTATTATTATTATTATTATTATTATTATTATTATTATTATTATTAATAACAATAATAGTAATAATAATGATAATAATAATAATAATAATAATAATAATAATAATAATAATAATAATAATAATAATAATAATAATAATAATAATAATAATAATAGACTGTGTTGTTACTGTGTAAATTTCCTCTTATCTGACATACTGAAAGTAATGTCCCATCTCTTGTCATTTTAGCTTAAAGTAGGATAATACATGCTCAATACTTATAAATGAGAATCATATCATTTCAAAGACATTCTTTATTTTTAATTCATTTTAAGATTTTTGCATGATTATAAACAGTTTACTGAGGGTCTACACTCTACATTACCTCTGTATTTATGTCTAAGCTACAAACAGTTAAACACTTCCCATGCCTCTTCTGTCTTAGAGTGAATTTTTGTCGTCATTAATCTTTAATAATCCAGAAAATGCTCTGAGCAGCTCCTCCTGTCCCTCCTGGCTCCGTCCAGCTCCTCTCAGTGCTCATGTCCAGCATTGGTCTCGTATCCCAGCGTGTCCCCCAGGTGCTGGTGGGCGAAGAAGGCCTGGGCCATCTCGTTGATGTGGTTGTAGGCGCCGATGGATCTGAAGTATTCGATGTAGTTCCAGAAGTCAGAGGTGGAGTACGGCCAGTAGGGGACAGCTGGAGGTTCATCGTACGGGACTGAAGAGGAGGAGAGACAGGGAGTTGATTTGACCTCAGGGTTATGGTTTAAAATGTGACTTTTTCCAAACACAGAGGCGTTTGAATCTACTGTACCTCCTTCAGGGACGACTCTGGCCTCTGTGAGGAGGAAGGAGAGAAAAATTAACATTCCCAAACATTCCAGGTTTTCCCTCAGCACAAAGACGGGATTCAGGCTCAGAAAAGTGATCTCTGTGTCCCAGAGGACGGCTGGATACCTGCTCCCTCCTCAAACATTACTACGGTCCAGTCCTCACACACATGCTCTGCTGTGATGGGAAACACTCAGACAGAGGCTCTCTGTGAACATGCAGCTGTCAAAAACAAATAAGCTCCTAAAAATGCAGCTACAGAACGGGGCACGCTGAAATGTGGAGAAATAATAAAAAAATTAAGAAATAATTACGGCATCAACTTTTCTTTCCCATAATAAAACTGATGAAGGAAGTTTCTTCATCAGTTTTACTTTTTAAAGACTCACCGCTGAGATGACCGGCGTACAGACAGAGGAGAACACTGACCCACACCAACAGCTTCATCTTTCCTCCTGCAAAGAACAACAATACCCAGCATGCCTCAGGTTTCAATCCAATGAGTACAGAGTAAATGCAAAATATTCGTGTGTTTGCTGTGAAATGTTGAAATGAGGAAGTTTTACCGTTTCCTGTGGAGCTGAGCAGAGACAGTCTGATCCTCTCTGGTCCTCTGAGCTCTGTGGAGTGTGAGGCTCAGTGAGGAGGAGCAGGAGGACTTACACACATACACACATATACACACACAGACACACACACACACACTGAACCAACTGTTCAGAGAAATTCTCCCATGATGTTTCCAGGTGTTTATGCAGAAAAAGTGTCCTCTTTAAGAAGCTTGATTTCTGAATCAGAAATCTTCAAACCAACATTTTTGACAATTTGTGAAACTTTTAGACTGAGATTAAGCATCAATTTCTCAAAAAAGATTTATTCTCTTGTTTTTAAATGCAACTCTGAGGCTTTCGTTACTTTTATTGTTTCTCTTTTAAAGAATCAGTGAGGAGGATCTGTTTTAATCAGACTGCAGCGCCACCTTTTGGCCTGGAGTCTCACTCACACTGTGGTGAAGATGTGACTCTGAACAAGGTGTGTATTTTTCAGATTTTCTTTTTAACTCGACTTTTCTTTGTTTAAGTCAACCTTTTCCCAGATCCAGCTCCACCAGGTAAGGTATTTATCAACAGTTAGAGCTACACTTTGAAACCTGACAACAAGCTAACTTTGTCAGTTTGTAGCGTAGCTTAGCAGCTGCTATATTTCTCTCTCCTCACAGCCCGGTGCTCTGAGACGTGTCTGTAACGTGTAACGTTAGTGAATCCTGGTTCTGTCCTACCAGAGCTCATCTACCAACTCCAACCTCACCAAGCAGAGCTAACGTAACCTGGCTCTTCATTTTATTGATAGACTCTCAAGTTTGAACAGACCACTGCAGAATAACTGCTGACTGTGGGTTGGAGGCAACGTTAGCACGGACAGGTTAACCTGGGTTTTAGCATTTAGCTCATGATTTAGCCTTTAGCTCATTTTTTAGCCTTTAGCTTGTGTTTTAGTCTTTAGCTAGTGTTTTATCCGTCAGCTCCTGTTTTATCCTCAAGCTCCTGTTTTAGCTCATGATTTAGCCTTTAGCTCATGTTTTAGCATGTGTTTTAGCCTTTAGCTCAGGTTTTGGCATATGCTTAGCCTTAAGCTATTGTTTTAGCCTGAAGCTCATGTTTTTAGCATGTGTTTTAGCCTTTGGCTGGTATTTTAGCCTTTAACTTGTGCCTTATGCTAGTGTCTTAGCCTTAAGCCCATGTTTTAGTCTTTAGCTTGTGTTTTAGCTTGTGTTTAGCTAGTGTTTTATCCGTTAGCTCCTGTTTTATCCTCAAGCTCCTGTTTTAGCTCATGTTTTAGCCTTTAGCTCATGTTTTAACATTAAGCTCATGTTTTAGCCTTAAGCTCACGTTTTAGCATGTGTTTAGCCTTTAGCTGGTGTTTTAGCCTTTAGCTTAGGTATTAGCATGTGTTTAATTTTGGCTAGTGTTTTAGCCTTTAGCTTATGGATTAGCTTGTGTTTAGCCCTAAGCTCATGTTTAAGCATGTGTTTAGCCTTTAGCTAGTGTTTTAGCCTTAAGCCCATGTTTTAGTCTTTAGCTTATGTTTTAACTTGTGTTTAGCCTTTAGCTCATGTTTAGCCTTCAGCTTGTAGCCTTTAGCCTGTGTTTTAGCTTTTAGCTGGCCATTTAGCTTGTGTTTAGCGTTTAGCTAGTGTTTTAGCCTTTAGCTCTTGGTTTAGACTCTCAAGTTTGAACAGACCACTGCAGAATAACTGCTGACTGTGGGTTGGAGCCAACATTAGCACAAACAGATTAACCTGGGTTTAGCCTTTAGCCTGTGTTTTATCCTGTAGCTTGTGCTCTATCTCTCTCCTGTTTAGGCTCCAGCGTCCTTCTCAGAGACTGTGATGAGCTGTGAAACAATCTGGACTTTAAATAATTAAATAAAAGAGCAGACACAAAAAAATTCTTGTCATTTTTTAAAATCATTTTTAATAAGAAGATTAAATGAGGTGATGGTATTCCTTCAAAGAAACCTAAAAACTTAAACTCTTTTACCCACTGAGGGACCATGAACTCCCTGAAACTACAGCCATGAAACAACAGAGGAAGTCCATCACACCTGTCTGACGTACACACAGCGTTTCCTTCACCTGTCGCAGTAACTTCATCATAAAACATCAACATTTATTCTTCATGTGTCAAAAAGGAAACAAATGTCTTCATTTAGTTTCTCTGAGCTGAATCTGACCAGGGGAACAACGTTATCTTTCTCCTCAGTTTAAACCATCTTTAGTGATTCAGCATGTGGTAAAATAAGGCAGCATGAGTCCATGTTCGTTGTAAAACCCAGCGTCTGAGCGTTCCTCTCAGTCGTCTTTGCAGCCCGTCTGAATCGTGGGCTTCATCCCGTAAATATCGATCCCTTCCTCTATCATGATCATCTTGGCGTACTCGATGTCGCCTTGAGACAGGAAGCGTGCTCGGCTGAGGATCCAGGCATAGTCCACGTGGAAAATGCGGAGGATGTCGGTGCAGGAATACACCACGGCCAGTTTGGTGTAGTCTGTGGTCAGGATCCAGTACGGGCTGTAGGGGGTGACTGAGAGCAGAGAGGATGAGAGGATGAGAGGAGGACAATGACATTTCAACCTCGAGAAAACTCAGGAAACCAAACTTAGACGCGTTCAGTCTCTAAGTTTTGAGTTTGTTGTGGCTGGAGTTTCCCAGAGGAGCTGAACCCTCTGAGCGTGCTCCCTGACCTGATGCTCAGACATGTTGTGGAAACACAGATGACCAAAATAACTGATTCACAGCTGAACGGCCTCATTGTGGCTGACATTACAGCCGCTGCTCATCATTCAGATGGTATGTCTGCTCACAGGCTCAGTGAGGAGAGGAAGCTGCTGCTTTCAGGGCTTTTCTGGAAGTTTCTCTCACAGCTGTGGAAGAATAAAACACGCTCTCTGTGAGGATGGAGAGGAGGACTTACAGTACGAGAAGCTGACTCCCAGTTGAGCTGGTTCCCTCATGTCGGGGATCACCGCCGTCCCCTCGGCCACCCTGGTCTTCTCCTTACTGACACACAAACAGGAAGCAGAGGTTACTGACGCCGCTCCCCGTGTGCTGACTTCATTCAGAGCTCCAGCTGACAAACAGGAAGTACTCACTAGAACTGGGAGTTGCGGACCTGGATGGTGCCGTCCTGCCGTACGGCGTAGTTGGCCTCGATGCACTTCCCTCTCTCAAAGGAGGCTGGGAGCTTCTCGATCTCGTACCAACGACCCAGATACTGAGGAGCCAGAGGCTGGGTTAGCGCTGTTCACTCTGTGTGTGTGTGTGTGTGTGTGTGTGTGTGTGTTTACCTGCTGAAGGTTGAAGCCAGGCTGCACCTTAGGAACCGGACAGGGACCCCAGTGGTAGGTCTGAGCCGACACCAGGGGGAGCAGGAGGAGGAGAGCGTAGAGCGCAGACATGTTTCCTTCAGAAGAAGAAGAAGAAGATGAAGGTGTTAACGTCAGAGCTGGTCAGTGTGAACACATGAATTCATCCCGTGGTGTGTTCGGTGCACTGCTCTTCAAAAAGTCTGCAAGCAACTGATCCCTCCCCCAAACAAATCCTGTTTTCAGTCCTTCAGAGTCACTGTGACCAAAACACAACAACCAAACTGAAACCATATCCTCACGTTATGAAACGGTGTCACTGGAAGAGGCCGCAGGCAAGTTTTCTGCTTTCATGCTCTGAGGTTGGGCGGCACGCCCTGGAACATGTATAAAAGACAGGTGTGTTGTCACACCCCCACTTTTGTTTGAAGCCAGGAGTGTGTGGTCGTGTGTGTATGTGTTTTTGTGTGTGTGTGTGTGTGTAGGAAATCTCACGTTAAGTGTGTGTAGTATTTCATTTTTTTGTTCTTGGTTGTTTGGTGTCAGTTTTTTTTGGCTTCTTTAATTGTTTTTATTTTATTTTTTGTTTGTGTTTATATTGTGTTAATCCAGCAGCAGTGATAACTAAAGAAATGAGTCCAGTCTTAGTTGAGTTTTACACCTTTAGCAAGCAAACTGAGATAAATGGATATCAGTGGTACCCAAACTATGGCCCGGGGGCCGGATATGGCCCGCCTCCACATTCTGCCCGGCCTCCCTGAACAATACTAGAGGTGCATTAGGTTTTTTTTTTTTTTTTTCAGTCTGGCCACGTGATGGAGACTTACACATGCACAGAACGTAACTTTCTATTCAACCCTTCTGCAGCTTGTGCCCTATCTGAAACCCCTCCCTTAAAAAAAAAAAAAAAAAAATCCTGTTAGACAACCATACTGTTATGGTTGCAAGAGTGACTGCCGTCCACGTCTCGTTTATTCACACATCCTTTTTGAAAATCTGCAGAAAATCAACCGTTTGCTCAATTCTGTAAAACACAGATAATTCTTCACTCTTTACTGCATCAAACAAGCCCTGAATGATCGATATTTGTCCTGTATTTAAATCTAAAGAATTCTTTGAAAATTTGCTTCCATCTTCCTGGTGTCATGTTTCAGCTTGGGGCTGCTCTGCACCAATCAGCAACAGTTTGTGTGTTCAGAGCATGTTAAACTGAGAATACTTCACTTTTCTTTGATCCAAGACTTGAAAAAAGTGTTTTGTACATAGTTCCTCACAGTTTTTAGCCTTTAGCCCTGGTTCTCCTGACCTCATAGAAGTATAGAAGTTCATATTGCAGTGAAAATTGAGTCCACATCGAGTAAAAATATGACAGAAGCAAAAACCGTCCTAAAAATCACATCAGCTTATCTTAGGAGCAGGACTGTGTAGATTTTGTAAAGATAGAACCATAAAACTTTTTTCATGTGTTCCTTATGCCTCAGGGTACCTAAACATGTGTTGTATACATTCCCACCTTATTTTTAAATGTTTTTAATGTCTTTTAATGTAATTGTAATGTCCTGGAATTCAGATTCTTTGTTTTGGGACCTTAAGCAGATATGAGATTAAAATGCGATTAATTAGATTAATTAATTGTTAATCCTGTGATTAATTAGATTATTTTTTTTAATCACCTGACATATATATATATATATATATATATATATGTAAAACACATTTATACCTCAGTGTGTGATTCAGGGTTGTGGCAGTTTGTTTGATTTCTTACCTTGTAATAATAAATGAAATTGTTTTTATATTTATTATAAATATGTAAACTGATGTTTCTATGATTTTATTTTCATGGTGGAAAATGAAATAAAGAAGATTGAACTTCAGTCCCTCTCTCTGTCATTGATGCTGAGGGCAGCTACAGTCACACTAGTAAAAAAAACAGAAGAAGCTAAAACTCATGAAAAAGTGGTGACCAGCACAGACAGCAGCTCACAGAAGCTAATTCAGCTAAAACCTGTGCTCTGTGTGGAGTCCTGTAGTTAAAGAAACCTGTGATTAACTTGTTGACTCAGCCTGTGAATATTTCTCTGAACGCTCTTCGATTAGATTTTATTGTTCCATTTTTTCTTGTTTGTTTGTTTGTTTTTTCCAGTTGCACACTTTTATTGTTTATAATTTCATTTTAAAATGAAATAAATCATCAAACTCTATAAGAACAGTTTTTTTTCTCACTTTTTGCTTTTATCAGATCATTTATTATATAAGGCTGATGGGCCCCTGTGAATGGCCTCTGGGTGTGAGCCAGGTGAATAATAGCACCTGTAGATCACAGGTGAGCTGTGTCCCTCTGTAAGTGATCCACTCATTAAGGACTGATGAAAGCCCGGCCTGAATGGTCCTGGACAGACTCTGTTATATCACCTTTAGGGCTGGACGCCTCGCTTTAATGTTCACTTTATGCTCACGTTGCTCTGACTCCACCTGTTTGCTCACCTCCTCACATACCTGCAGTCTTTACATCTCAGCCTCTTTTGTTCAGCTCAGACTCATGGAGACATACACAAAGATCACAAAGATCACAAAGATCACAAAGATCAGAGCTTTGTTTTGAAAATATCAGCCCTGTCAGTCAGCGAGAGGCCCACATGTGGTCCCTGTAGCTCTCCTGTTTGGCCTCCAGAGGAGTAATGCTGCCACACCTGTTCTCCAGGTTTAGGTGACATTAGAGCTGCACAGGAGCTGATTTTCACAGGCTGCTCACAGACTAACAACCACAGCACCGTGTTTACTGAATGTATCAGGTTAAAGAGGCTGAGCTGCTGGAGTGTTACAGTAAAATCAATCTGTGGAGTCACAGAGGATGACGACAAAAGCTTAAAAAGCTGTGCAGAGAAATCACAGCTGATCAAAAGTTTTTTAACTGCAGATGTTTTTTTTTCTCCTCTCAGACTTTTATTTTGGAAACCGTGAAGTTAAAGGAAATAAAAAGTCTTACCTGTGGAGGGAGAGCGCCAGGTGAGTCCGCTGTGAGCTCCTCTCTGGATGAAGATGAGATCAACTCTGAGCTCCTGGACGACACGCACTGGGTGTGTTCACGTTCGCGTTACGTCACTGCGGCAGCAGCAGCACGAGGCAGCTCGTTAGCTGAATTGTTGTCACGCGCACATTCTCACAGAGTGACAAAGAGGCTCAGTGATGGCGGGTTAATGAGAGCTGACGTAGACATTCACTGTGAGCTCATTCTGACACCGTCAGTTCCATAACACTTTTATTAAAGTTTAATTATCTTAATTAATTTAATGATTTTACAGCTGACTCTGAAAACATTCAGCTCTGATTCTGAAACTGCTCAGAAATGTGAAAGTCAGTGTTTGTTCTTTGGAGTTTAACTTTCTCTACTTTTACTATTTTATGATTTTTATTTTTCACTGAGATTTCTCATTTTAGTGTTAATTATTTTTTACAGTAACTTTAACTTTAATCAATCAAGGCTTTAAAAATACAGTATATCATGATGATTAGCACACGGAAAAACTGCAAAATCAGCGTCTGTAGGTTTCCTCTGGACTCACTGGTTTAAGCAAAAAATGTGCAATAATTAATAATTACTTTCTGTTCAGTAAACATATTTTATGTCAGTATTTGTGCAATAATCCACTATTTATGCCTCTTTTTGAAACTATATTTCAAAAAGAGGCATAAATTGAAACTATATATAGACTGGCTTTTAATACACAATGATGTGGTGACATGTTATTTTATTTTGTCTTGTTTTATCAGTTTTTATCTGGTTTTATTTTCCTGACGCGTTCCTTTGTGGCTTTCTTTTAATCTGCTTTTATTTCTTATTTTACTCTTTATTTTATCTGGAAAGCACTTTGGTCACTTCTAGTGTTGGAAAGTGCTCTATAAATACATTTTGATTGATTGATATTTTTGTAAGTGTTCAAACTTAAATTTTATACTTATATTCAATTTTAGATTATTATTTTATATTTTGAATTTTTTGTTTTGTACTGATTCTGAAAAACTGAAATGTAAGCCTGTGTTTATTTCCTATTTTAAGCATTTAGCTTTTTTTATTCTCAGTAAGATTTATGTCTTAGATTTATTTACGTCTTCATCAAAAAAATTAAACCAATACATTTTTATAACCCATTTGGATTTATTTATTTATTTATTTTATCTCTTTACAAGTAAATTAGACATTTTTAGATATTTTTTTCTGGACTTGTCAGCTGAGTGTGGCTCATATTAGACAAATTCTACTTAAACTGAGACATAAACACTTGATTAGATTACATTTTGTGCAGTGTGTTATTATTCCTGTATCATAAATAAAGTTAGTTTCTGTAGTGATATTCTCTTTTTCATAAAACAACATTGTTATAAAGGTTAAAGCTCTTAAAATACACATTTTGTCCCCTTACCTGTAGTGAAACTGTTTTTTTTTTCACGCCGTACTTTATTGCTGTTTGAGGTCATACTTCATTCAACCACTAGGTGGTGCCACAGTGAGGAAAACACATCCAAACAAACAGTATTAAATATAAATGAGTGGTGTAAATTATTTTTTCATTTCTTTCTCTGACTGTTTGTTTGAGCACAAATGTCCCTGATGTTTAAAATGTTGTTTCCTTTCATCATCATCAAATTCATTAAGTTGCAGCTTATTTCCTGTAATGTGCACATTTTTGCACTTTAATAAACTTGGCGTATTTTTTCCTAAAACTTTTCTCTGCTTCACGTTTTAGACTTCACCACGTCAGTCTAACAGTGACAGCGCTGAGAGCAGGGCTGAGAGCAGAGTGTGTGTGTGTGTGTGTGTGTGTGTGTGTGTGTGTGTGTGTGTGTGTGTGTAACTTCTTGGTTTGTGTGTGAGGAGTCAAACAGGACAGAGGACGCAGCAGGCTCTAATAAAGATGATTTATTTCCAGTGTTTGTTGAGGGGGGGCGTGGTGCCCATCAGGAAACATCGTCTCATGCAGTTTAAAGATCAGAGTCTGTCGTCGCGTCTCTCCCAGGTCTCGAAGCGCCGTGCATTTCATCAGAAAATACAAAGAGGGAAAAAGTCAAACTGGGAAAACTCGTAGGAGAGGATCAGTGGAATGGCTGTTTCTGTTTCCCCGGTCAAAACCAGCAAAGAGGCACTTTGAGATAAAAACACACGTAGAGACGGTTTCTGGACCTTACTGGGTGAGGTGTGGAGATAAAACCGACTGAACCGAGCGTTACATCCTCACCGTCGGTTTCCTGTGACCGCTCAGGCGCCATTTACAGAACAACGGTTTCAGAGTGAAACGCAAAAGTTTTCAGATGATCGGCTCAACTCTGCTTCTGGACGAGACAGTTACAGCGCCACCTACAGGTGTTTTCAGATGACACGTTGTCATGGAAACGGCGCCTCAGTCCGTGTTCGATAACCCAGAGTGGCGGCGGCGCCCGGAGCTCGGCTCTGGCTGCTCAGAGTGTGCTGTGGAAAAACTCGCTCCCCACAGCACGCAGCGCAGAAAGCAGCCCTCAGGGACGCCCAGGCTCCAAGTCCAGGACCACAGACCCCGTTAGAGTCTGGAGTCAGTCCACAGAGACTAATACATTCTTCAGACCGCTCAGAGGAAGACCTGATCCAGGACCACAGAGTCCTCCTTTAGTGCTGAGAAACATTCAGAGTCCATGAAGGTTTTTAGACCAGAGTCCAGTTCTGCTGCATCCTCTGCAGGACCAGGACCAGTCTCTGTCCCAGTCTGAGGACTCACACATAGACCCCGCCCCCTTTACGTCTATACACAGATACATAAAGTTTACTTCGTAGAAAAATATTGTGCAGTAACGTTCATTCGTACATGAACTCATTCACTCATCAGACAAACCCCGCCCACTCCTCTCCTCGCCTTCACCCTCTCCTCGTCCTCACCCTCTCCCTCTCCTCACCCTCTCCTCCCCTCGCTCCGCCCTCGCCCTCGCCCACTCCTCTCCTCGCCTTCACCCTCTCCTCTCCTCCCCCTCTCCTCTCCTCCCCCTCTCCTCTCCTCCCCCTCTCCTCTCCTCCCCCTCTCCTCTCCTCCCCCTCTCCTCGTCCTCTCCTCTCCTCGCCCTCTCCTCGCCCTCGCCCTCTCCTCGCCCACTCCTCCCCCTCTCCTCGCCCTCTCCTCGCCCACTCCTCTCCTCTCCTCTCCTCTCCTCGCCCACACCTCGCCCTCTCCTCGTCCTCACCCTCGCCCTCTCCTCGCCCTCTCCTCGTCCTCACCCTCGCCCTCTCCTCGCCCTCGCCCTCTCCTCGTCCTCACCCTCGCCCTCTCCCCGCCCTCGCCCTCTCCTCGCCCTCACAGGTACTGGTAGAAGCGCGAGCGGACCACCTGAGCCCCGGACAGTTTGTGGGGGTGTGCGTCCGTCAGGCTGCTCTTCTTCCCGTTGAGCTGCTCGCCGGCTGACGGCTGAGCTCCAGGAGACGCAGAGGGAGGAGGTCTCTCCGGAGCGCCGTCCTGCGCGTCCTGATGGTCGTCCTCGGGCACGGCTCTGGGAGCGACCTCGCCGCTGGAGTCGGAGCCCCTGCAGCGCTCCCTGGAGATCCAGTCCCTGATGGAGAAGTCCTGGGAGGAGCATCGGGGCTTGAGGCGGTCCAGGGCGGAGAGCTCGGCCGTCTGGTCCACGCCGCCCTGCTCCCTCCAGTCGTTGATGACGGCCAGCTCAGCGAAGTCGCGCTGGCCGCCCATGGTGTGCCGGCGCCGGATGTTCTTCTTCTTGCCCCTGGCGTCCTGAGCGCGCTGCTTCTGCGTGAACATGTCGTCTGCAGACGTGCGGATCCTGAACTTGAGCCTCTCGGTGATCTTGAGGTGCCAGGCGGGCTCTGGGCGCTCCGACTCGCTGCGTGAGGACGAGCTGAGGCTGCTGGTGGACCGGCCTTTCTTCATCACCTCCAGGACCCTGGAGAGCCGCGTGGAGGACTCCGCCCTCCCCTCGGAGCGCTCGCCTGCTCCGGCTCCTCCCTCCACCGACGACTCGCTGTCCGTCTTCTGCCGCAGCGACCAGCGTCTGGACAGCGTGTCGCACTCGATCATCTTGTGGGACGGGAAGAGGCGCCGCGCCTCCATCTTTGGCGTGGCGCTCCCCTCGGCTGCTCCTCGGGCCTCGGCCTTCTCCAGACCGGGCTCAGGGCACGGCGTGGACTGGCTGTTCCCTCCCCCCGGGGCGAAGACCGGGAAGTCGCTCTCGCTGTCGGTCTCCATGGGCCGGCCCTCGCTGATGAGCTCGCTGCGCTCGTCGTCCGCCTCCTCGCCGCCCTGCAGCTCTGGACTCAGAGCGCTGGACTCGGCCCCGGTCAGGAAGGTGATGGAGGAGGTGGTGGAGTAGTCTGAGGTGATGGAGCTCACCTCTGCTCCTGCAGACGCTCCTGGACCTGGACCTGGACCCAGCCCCATGTTTGCTCCTGCAGGGTAGTCCAGAGAAGCTCCTGCGGTCCACTTCCTGGGTCTGGACCTGGGGACGGAGGCTCCGGAGCTCATGGTGCCGAGGTCGGAGGTGTTTTCATCCAGCAGGGACGGGGGGTCGGACAGCGAGGGCTTCCCCTGAGGAGCGGCCTGGAACGGGGACGGGGGGGGCAGCGGGGACGGGTGTGGCGGCGGCGTCTTCAGGAACACGGAGTTCCTGTGCTCCCTCTTGGCTTTGGAGGCGAGCTCCACGCCGCGGCCGTTCTCCTTCCTGTCCTCGGCTCGGGCCGGCTGCTTGGCTTTGGCGCTGGCGTTGGGGCTGGTCCGGCTCTCGCTGGGCGCCTCGCTCTGGAGGAGGTGCTGGTTGGGCTTCTGACCTGAGATCTCCTTCTTTGGGAACACGGAGTCCAGGTCGTCGTCCGAGCTGCTAGGTTGCGGCTTCTCCTTTGACTTCTTTCTTTTGCGGCTGGCTGCAGCAAAGATGGAGGAGACCAGGAGCTCTCGGCTGCACTGGTCCTTCCCTGAGCCCCAGGAACCCTGCAGGAGGAGGAGAGAGGAGGAGAGGAGGAGGAGAGGAGGAGGAGACTGTGAGCACGCTGCAGTCAGAAACCCTGAGCCTGAGATTCACAAAGAGGAGTCAAACCCTTCCTCCTCCTCCTCCTGCCTGGACATTAACCCTGAGCTCCTCCTGCTCCTGCGACGCTCCTCAGAGCAGAGGAGTGGACAGAGAGAGGAAGATTAGCAGCGACATCAACAGGGAGCACATCATGTTTCCATGCTGGCTGTGAGGCTGAAGCAGGAGGAGCAGGGGAGGGGAGGAGGAGGAGGAGGGGAGGAGGAGGAGCAGCCACAGACAGCGGAGCAGGGATGGAGCAGACTCTAGCAGCTGGATCCTGTCCTCAGACTGAAGGCGTGAGCGGGTCGTGGAGCAGGACTGACCTGAGCTCAGCCGCTTGTTTCACCCAGATCACAGAAACCTCTGTCCTCTTAACGCAGCAGAAAACCTGCTCCTCATCTGTGTTTTGGGTGAAACGCCCCTTTAACCCTCACGGCGTGTTTCCTCAGGTCTGACCTGAGGGAGGAGGAGACCCTTCAGAGAGACCTACCTCCTGTCTCCTACCCTAGCAGAGGCCTGAGAGCAGCGCTGAACAAACACTCACCTTGGATTTGGCCGAGTCACTGGTCGGTGAATCTGCAGGAGGAGAAAAGAGGAGACGTCAGGGCTGTGCAAACAGAGGAGGAGGTCAGAGGAGGAGCAGAGGGAGGTGATCAGGGAGGAGGAGAGGAGCAGTGCTGATGAGGAGTGAAAACACAGAACAGACTGATGATGATGATGATGATGATGGTGATGATGATGATGATGGTGAGCGAGCAGACAGGCCATGCTTCACAGCGCACACTCAGGTCTACCTGACACAGGTTCACCTCCTTCCTCCTGCTCCAGCTCGGAGTCTGAGCAGAGATCCAGACTGTGGGTCTGAGTGGGACCAACACCAGAACATGGACCAGAACATGGACCAGAACATGGACCAGAACATGGACCAGAACATGGACCAGAACATGGACCAGAACATGGACCAGAACATGGACCAGAACATGGACCAGCAGCCAGTGAGGAGAACTATGAGCCATGCAACACCGTGATGATGATGATGATGATGGTGGATTAACGAGGTGATGAAGAACATTCATGTGTGCAGACGTGAGTTTTTAGTGATGAGGTGGTGACTGTGAAACACTGAGGGTGATCCTGGTCTTTAGACCCTGTGGGTCCCTTTGATTTATGACCCCTAGAGGACAAAACGGTCCCCCATCAAAAACAGATAAAATTAAAAAACAACAATATTTTTCTACTTTCTACTACTACTTATTATTATTATACTTATTATAATTATTATAATTATTATTGTTGTTGTTGTTATACATATAATCATCATTAAAAATAATAATAATAATAATTAACAATAAAGCGCCTGAAATTATTATAAATAATAAAATAATAACTAATTATTTAAAAAGAAAATTTAATGTTGCCACATTTATTTTGAAAAAAAACCCCAACAATATATAAAAATAATAATTTTCCTTTAACAAAAGTTGCGGGGCTGGGGATTTGATTTATCTTTTTTTTTTTTTTAAACAGAGATAAACAAACATCAGATTAGTAAAAAATTGATTTTATAAAGGTTTGATATGAGGTATAAATAATGATTAAAAATGAACAATTAAATATTAATAATTAATAATAATAATAATAATAAGATTAAAAGGTCTGGAATTATTTTCTATAATAAAAATAATAATTAATTATTCAAAAAAGAAAACTTAATGTTGCCACATTTATTTTAAATTTAAAAACAACAATATATCATGAGTTAACTTTCATATAATTAAATTTGCAGGGCTGGGGATTTTTTTTAATCACTTTTCAGGTTAGAGTTTAACGATCATGAGGTTAAAAAAATGATTTGATGTTTACTTGTTGACTTATTCATTTATTTATTTATTTTCGTGTCAAAGTCACAATTTACAACTCCTTTGAAGACATCGAGACAAAAATGTCCTCCACCTAAAACTGCTATAAAAACACAACAGATCAACATTTTTTCTATTTTTGACCTTGAAATATTGTAATAAACTTTGGTCCTTTTCAAAAACACCAAACAATTTTTTTATGGTTTTTCAGGGAAAGTGTTAAATAACACTGCTACAGTATTTTAAAATTTTATTCTCATTTAGAAATGTGTTTGAGTTCAGATGTTAAACGAGAAAATATCTCATCTCATGGTAAACTGTAAAAATAAAAAGGAGAATTAATTTCTTTAAGATAAAAATGACTTCTTTTATGTGTTAATGTTATAAAATAGTGACATCATGTAATCCAATGGGCATTAAAGGGTTAAAATAATAAAAATGGTTAAACATTTGAGATTTTTTAATCAGGATTAAAGTTGATTTAAAAATCTGAGCAAAAAGTATAAAACATTTATGAATCTGTTGTGTTTCAAAGAGCTGTAGATTTGCCCTCAGCGTGTTGTTGACTATAGGAAAAAATAAACTTTCGGATTTTAGGATTTTTCATGAAAAAAAAAACCTCCCGATCAAAAATCACTCCATGTGCAGTAACTGATCAAAGTGATGGCCAAAACTTGAGAAAAAAGTTTGATTATCCCCGAGCGTTAAGACCACTAAACCTGTGTTTGACTTTATCTGAGGATTTGTCAAAGAGAAGTCTGAACAGAGACATGAAGTCAGATTTTCTCCTGCAGACTGAACCAACGGGTCTGAAAGTTTCTGTTTCCAGCTGAAGAGGAGTTTGTTTTTCTCCTCCTGAGTCTGTGAGCCGAGCTTAGAGGAAACCCTGATCAAACGCTCTGACTCTACGTCCTGATGGCGCTCCACCAGCGGCGACTGAGCCCTGACGGCGACAGTGACACAGTGATGATGTGGAAGAAACCAAAAGGATGACGTGACAGGGGGGTCACAGAGGGGCTAGCTATATGAGACGAGGGGACGCTCCATGAGAGACAGAGAAAGAGTGTGTCAGCGAGGAGGAAGCTGAATGAGGCGGAGACCACACCTGTCTCCTTCTGCTGAGTGTGTGTGAGTGTGTGTAAGTGTGTGAGTGTGTGTGAGGTAGCCCAGCCCCCCTATACACCCCTTCAACACCACAGGATGAGATGCAGGTGCAGAGTGAGCCGACGTAGGAACCATACCATGCTATCTCTCCTGTTGGCAGGCTGGCAGGACAGTGAGGAGAGACAGCGGAGAGCCTTTCAGACAGCAGCAGCGGCCTGTGTTAGGTAAACTCTGATAGACAGCCCACTCTGAACAGTACCGTGACCGTGCAGCAGCGGCGGCGGCGTCTCTCTGCCCGCCTGGTTTCTGTCTGTTCCTGTCTCTCCTAAAAGAACTGAGGGTTCCTGCAGACTAGGCAGCTACACTGCGGGCAACAGTCCTCCTTCTTCCTACAGTTCCAGCTGTCCATCACGGACATTAAAGAGTCCATCAGTGTCATCATGGTGTGATAGACTCCGCCCACTTGGCCTGTGTCAAGATCAGTATGTGTGAATGCTGGGAAAGCCGTTAGGACACCCGACAGAGCCTCACTAGAGACAGAGGGATCAGAGGTCGCCTTTCACTGTAAAAACTGCTGCTGGTGACGTAACAACATGCCGCATCAGTGCAACAGGGGGAGGGGGAGGAGCTAAACCAGGGGGGCGGGGGGGGGCTTAAAGGGACAGTTCAGATAGTTTCACAAAAGGGTGGAGCCAACGCAGACGAGGCTGCTTCAAAAGGTGACGCGAGGAAAGTTTATCAACTAAAGAATGACAAACAACACCGCTTTAAAAATATCTGAACTGTCCCTTTAAAGGGACAAAAAATGCTTCAAACTGAAAAAAACGTCTAAGTCCTTAAAAGAACTCAGGGAGGGGGATTTATCTCTTAAAGCAAATGAAGAAGCGAAACAATTTATCGCGCTGAGCTGCAGATAAATTGCCGACGGAAACCGGCAGAGGCGTTAGACTCATGGTCGACCACAGACATTTCAATCTGCGGCACCAGCCAGAGGAGCAGAGAGGGAGAAGAAGCAGCGTTATCATCAACATCAGTTAGTGGTTCACACACACACACAGGGAGGAGGTCAGAGAGAGGTCAGAGGTCAGAGAGAGGTCAGAGAGAGGTCAGAGAGAGGTCAGAGAGAGGTCAGAGAGAGGTCAAAGAGGGGTCAGAGAGGTCAAAGAGAGGGGGCAGAGAGAGGTCAGAAAGATGGGTCAAAAAGTGGTCAGAGAGAGGTCAGAGAGAGGTCGGAGAGGGGTCAGAGAGAGGTCAGAGGTCAGAGAGGTCAAAGAGAGGTCAGAGAGAGGTCAGAGGTCAGAGAGAGGTCAAAGAGAGGTCAGAGAGAGGTCAGAGAGAGAGGTCAGAGAGGGGTCAGAGAGGTCAAAGAGAGGGGGCAGAGAGAGGTCAGAAAGAGGGGTCAAAAAGTGGTCAGAGAGAGGTTAGAGAGAGGTCAGAGAGAGGTCGGAGAGGGGTCAGAGAGGTCAAAGAGAGGGGGGAGAGAGAGGTCAATGAGAGGTCAGAAAGAGGTCAGGGAAGGGGCAGAGAGATGTCAGAAAGAGAGGTCAGAGAAAGTTCCGAGAGAGGTCCAAGAGAGATTAGAAAGAGGGGTCAGACAGGGGTTAGAGAGAGGTTAGAGAGGGGTCAGAGAGAGGTCAAAGAGAGGTCAGAGGGGGGTTAGTGATGGGTTAGAGGGAGAGGTCAGAGAGAGGGTCAAAGAGGGGTTAGAGAAAGGTTAGAGAGAGGTCAGAGAGAGGTAAGAGAGAGGGATTGGAGATGGGTGAAAGAGAGGTCAGAGAGAGTTCAGAGCGAGGTCAGAAAGAGGGGTGAGAGAGGAGTCAGAGAGAGGTCAGAGGCTGGTTAGAGAGAGGGGGCAGAGAGAGGTCAAAAAGGGGTGAAAGAGAGGTCAGAGACAGGTTAGAGAGGGGGGCAGAGAGAGGTCAGACTGAGGTCAGAGAGTGGTTGGAGAGAGGTCAGAGAGAGGGCAGAAAGAGGTCAGAAATAGCTCAGTGAGAGGAGAAAGAGAGGTTAGAGAGAGGTCAGAGAGAGGTTAAAGTGAGGACAGAGAAAAGTTGGAGTGAGGTCAAAGAGAGAGAGGTCATAGAGTGGTTAAAGATATCACAGTGAGGTCAAAGAGAGAGAGGTGGAAGAGAGGTCAAAGAGAGGTCAGAGAGTGGTCAGAAACCCACCACGGAGCCGCTCTGCCACAGGCAGCACGTTACCTGATACTTCACCCTGCGACGTGCCCGTGCGGCCGATGTTGGTGAGCAGGTGGTCGATGTTGGGGACGGGCTGGGACTCCACGGCGCTCTCCTCCTGAGAGACGGTCTGAGGGGAGAAGGAGGAGGAGTGAGGAGCAGATTCAGGGTTAGACGCTGAGAAACAGAACAGGGATCATGTTTCTGACGGTCTGACGTGTCAGCGAGGCCTGTACCCACCACCGGGTCTCTCTCCCCGTCCTCGGTGAAAAACCAGTCGTACTGAAAGGAGACAAACATCACGTCAGGTCTCTGTGAGTGAAGTTCAGTCTGTTTCTACAGCAGCGTGTAATCTGATGCTCACGTTCTGGATCAGGGTCTCCACGATCCTGTACTGGTCCGGCATGTGAGTCACCATGTGCGTCATGTTGTCCTCTGTGGTCCGGACCAGCGTGGGACCAAACACGATGGCCAAGTTCCTGGGCTCCATCTGAGGATTGAAAAACCCGGTTTTCATTAAAATGACACACTTCAAATCCTCCGACTGAACCCAGAGACTGAAACCAGACCAGGTCTCAGACCTTGTTCTTCTCTGAGTTCTCAGCCACAGTCTTCAGGTGACACGACAGGAACTTGAGGGTCTCGTAGTGATGATCCGGCAACTCATGAAGCTGGGGGTGAAACACAAACCGGCACAGGGTTTCATGAGGTTGAAGCAGCCAATAAACAGATTATACCGTCTGTGAAACGTTTAAGGTCATAAATAAACACTCAGAAAAAGAAAGTAAGAATCTCCTCAGAGGATAAATCCAGAAACAGATTTCCTCACCAGCTTCTTCAGCACCTTCAGCCTCTCCACCGGGTCCTCCGTTCTGTTGGCGTCGATGAAATCTGCGTACTTATCTGCAGAGAGCAGGTAAAAACAGGCAGAGGCTGCAGGTTTAACTCTGTTTCTGGGCTGTTGTTCCCCTTTTTCACCACCAGGTGGCAGGCACACGCTTTAAAAGGAGCAACCTACCGTTGGTGAACAGCGGCTCTGGGAGTTTCCTGAAGAAGGATTTGAGTAAACTGCTGATGACGTTCAGGTCTTTCCATTTCTGAAAGAGAAAATTTTTAGATGTGAGTTCATGGAAACGCGACAGAAATGAGAGCACACACGTGTTTTTTTGGTCTCTGAGTTTTTGCTGATCTGAGGAAGGATCTGACTCCACTCACGTCGTCCTGCACGTCGATGTCGCTCATGCCCTTGTTGTTGAGCTCCTCCTGCATGTTGGAGATGGCGGCGTTGTTTCCTGGGACTCTGTAGATGCCGGTGTACTCCAGCCCCCTCTCCTCCACCAGCTTACAGCACACCTCCACGATCAGGGGCACAAACTGCAGCACACACACACACACACACAGAGCAGGTTGATGACACACACCTGAAACTTGCTACAGACCGAGGAGAAACAGGTGGAGCAGCTCTGACCTTGTTGTTCTGAGCAGGAGGACAGTCGTCCAGCCTCACGCCAAACGTGACCCCAGGAGACGGCTTCTTCTCGAAGGGCTTCCTCATCAGCCCCGGGATGCCCTTCCTCCACGTCCCTTTGTCCTTGGGAGGACTGGTGTCATCTGCAGCGGACAGAGCAACGCTTTCAACAAGGACGCTTCAACAAGGACGCTTCAACAAGGACGCTTCAACAAGGACGCTTCAACAAGGAGACTTCAACAAGGACGCTTCAACAAGGACGCTGTAAACTTTGCATTTGTTTCCATTTTTACTTTAAGTGTTCTTAACTTCTTAATGTTTTAAAAAAATCTTAAATTGTTTTTTTTTTAAATGCAATGTCTATTCTTTTGCATACCCTTCTATTTGTTTAAAAAAAACGAGATAATTTTTTTTTATGTTTTTGAAAATGTAATGTCTAACTTTTTTTCATATCCCTCTATTTTGTTAAAAAAAAAAAAAAAAAAAAAAAAAAAACGAACTTAACTTTTTAAACTTTTTTTTTGTTAATCCCTCTGATTGTTTTGTTTTAGTTGCACAACAAGCAAAGACAGTGACATGGAAAGACAAACAGGTTGTGAACAAAGTGGTGACAGGAGTGAAAGTTATGACAATACAGAAAATAAAATACAATTTAAAAAATGAAATAAATGAAATTAAAAAAATACTAAACATGAAAAACACAACAATAACAATACCTGTGTATTTTTTGATATACCTCTGATAATTATAATAATGACAGTGATAATAATAATAATTGTTATAATAATATTGATAACACTTAAAATAATGATGGAATGAGGATAACAACATGCTGGTGTGGTGCGTTATGTTGTGTTATGTTATGTTAAGTGTTTTTACATGTTCATTTCTGTATCACAGTCTGATCTGTGTTAAAGATCAGTCCTTACTCTACCTTTACCTTCTTCCCCTGCCCTCATACTCTGTATTCTTACAGCACGTTTCTTCCTCTAAATCCTGTTTGGTTTTGACACCAGGCTGTTTTTTCCTGATGATCCCTCCTGAGACTGGCTGAGTCCTCAGATCCTGCAGCAGACTCTGAAAACGCTCCTTCACTCAGGTTTACTATCCTCAGATCATCCTCAGATCATCCTCAGATCATCCTCAGCTCTCTGAAGCTCTGTCACACTGGTTTCTATTTTTATCTCATTAAAACACATCTGATCCAGTTT
Organism: Halichoeres trimaculatus; assembly: GCF_033239565.1. Classification (NCBI taxonomy): domain Eukaryota; kingdom Metazoa; phylum Chordata; class Actinopteri; order Labriformes; family Labridae; genus Halichoeres; species Halichoeres trimaculatus. The sequence continues at coordinate 696,764 of NW_027437196.1, read as the reverse complement.
TTTTCCCTCTGAGGAGATTTTTCAGATTTTTCCCACAGTTTGAAACGTTTCCATGTTGCTCCTGTTAAAACTGAAATCTGAAGCACGCTGTTAAAACAGTCACGAGTGATGTCTGCATGTTCAGATCGATATGAATCCTCATCACGCTGAACTTTAACCTGAGACCACAGAATCTTTCTCCTCCTCCTCCTCCTCCTCCTCCTCACCTTTGTGCATGTTCCTCCTCTCCTGCTCGGCTTTGGGCGAGTGTGGACTGGTGGCTTTGGCGTCTCCTTTCCCTCCCAGCAGCGTCTGCCTCAGAGACTGGCGGGACGGTCTGGGCGACGGCTCCGTCTTGCTCCCCGTCGGGCTGTGAGGGAGGAGGAGAAGGAGAAATGAGCTCTCTGACCCCGGCTCCAGGTGAGACGCTCCTCCCCCTGACCTCCTTACCTCATCAAGGTGTTGTACTCCCTGATCTTCCTGCTGATGAGGTCATGGCTGGTGAAGACGGCGTTCTAAAAAAAGACGAGGAGGAAGGACAGAGGACAGAGGAGAGAGGAAACAAAGGAGAGAGGAAACAAAGGAGACGGTGAAGGCATCAGGTGAAACATCCCCCCTTTAACCCTCACCCCCCCCACACACACACCGTAACACACCTTTATATAACCTGAGCATCAGGTGACACAAGTAAGAGCTCTGGAATGTTAGAGGAGGAGGAGGAGGAGGAGGAGGAGGAGGTGGTGAAGAGAAGAAGAAAGTGGAGGTGGAAGAGGATGAGGATAAGGAAAAGGAAGAGGGAGAGGAGTAGGGGGAGGAAGAGGATGAAGAGGAGAAAGAGGAGAAACAAGAGGAGGAGGAAGAAGATGAGCAGGAGGAGGAGGAAGAGAGGAAGCAGGAGAAGGTAAAGAAGATTAGAAAAGGAGGATGAGGAAGAGGAGGATGAAGAGGAGAAAGAGGAGTAAGAATAGGCGGAGAAGGAAGACAAGAAAAAGAAGGGAGAGGAGGAGGAGGAGGAGGAGGAGGGAGAGGATGAAAAGACAGAATTTAAAAAAGGGGAGAAGGAGGCAGATGAGCAGGAGAAGGAGGAGGAGAAGAAGAAGCAGGAGAAGGTAAAGAAGAGTAGGAGGAGAAAAAGGAGGAGAAGGTTAAGAAGAGAAAAAGGAAGTGGAGGTGGAGGAGGACGAGGAGAAGAAGAAGGAGGAGGGAGAGGATGAAGAGAAGACAGAGGAGAAACAAGAGGAGGAGGAGGAAGATGAGGAAGAGCTTGAGGGGGGAGGGGAGGAGGAGAAAGACGAGGATAAAGAGGAGACAGAAGAAAGAAGAGGAGAAGGAAGATGAGAAAGAGAAGGAGGAGAGAGAGGAGGAGGAGGAAGAGAATAAAGAGGTAACAGAGGAGAAAGAAGAGGAGGAAAGAGAAGATGAGGAGAAGAAGGAGGAGAAGAAGGAGCAATAGGAGGTAGAAAGAGAAGGAGGATAAGGAGTAGGAGGAAGAAGAGGAGGAGGAAGGGAAGGTGAATACAGAGTAGGAGGAGGAAAAGGAGGAGGAGCAGCTCCAGATCTTCTGGATGTGGTGTTGATCTGACTTTTAGAAACATAATTATTTTTTTCATATCACATTTTAAAGAATCTGGGTCTCCTGAAACTTTCAGGACCAGAAGCAGGACCAGAACCAGGACCAGAACCAGGACTAGAACCAGGATCTGAGGTCTCAGAGCTCTGACAGGTTTCCTCTGAGCTGGACTCATCATTATTTTTACTTCCTGTTTGTTTTTTACAGTTTATTTTGTCTTTTCACGCTTTGACAGACCACATCCTGGACTGAACCCAGACCACCTGATCCAGGACCAACCTCATAAACCACTAGACCACCTGCCCCCCACACACTGACCCTCCGAATAAATAAACAAACAAATAAACAAACAAGTGTTTACATCCCAAACCATGACTCAGCGTCCCTGTAAAGTCCACGTAAAGGTCCAGGTCTCACATAGAGATATCTACAGACTAAATGACACTCAAAGACCCAAAGTGTCTGATCAGTTTTCATCCAGACTAAACAGCACGGTTTCTCTACATCTGTGGTTTGAGATCCTGAGATAACACAGAAAACAAAATATACAAACAGAAATAAATGTCTGCTTTAAAAATAAATCTACGGTTTATTTATTTCATAATAAAAATATCCAGGTTTAACTTCCTGAGCCTCTTTGGGCTTTTTGACCTTTTTGAACCCGTTCTGCATTAAAGAGTTCATGACTCTATTTGGAGCTGCTGTGATGTGAATACCCTGACCCTGACTCCTCATCAGACCCCACAGAGACCTGAACCCGTCTGACTCTGAGTCCTACCTCCTCGTCCATGTTGCTGTTCTCCTGGATGACCCTGATCCAGGCCAGCATGTCCTCGCGGTCCTCGGCCTGGAACAGGTACTCGCAGTGGGAGGTGGTGAGCCGCAGCACGTTCTTCCTCTTGGTGTCGCTGTAGGAGATGTCGATCAGGCACGCCTTGATGCTGATGGGCAGCGGCTCGTCCACGGCCTGGCAGTTGGCGTGGGCCTGACCCTCCTTCTTGTCTTTATACAGGCACAGGTAGTGACCCCGCAGCACGGCGTACATCTGCTTCCACGGACGCATCCCTCCTCCCACGCGCTGCAGAAGGAGGTCAGGAGGAGTTAGAGGAGAAACGAAGGAGTTATCTCTCAGTAAACTTCCCTTTGTCACAGAATAACACAGATAATCCCAGCCTGAGGGCCGACCCCGTGAGCCCTGAGAGAAGGAGGTCAGGGACAGGTGGACAGGTGAGAGGTCTGTCCTCACCGTCAGACCCGGATCAGGATCAGGTCTACAGCGGGTCAGGGTTTCTGTGTCAGTGTGTCAGATATTAGGAGGAGGAGGAGGAGCTCTCACCTTGCTCTTCTCCGTGTTCAGCTGCTTGAAGTGGAGCAGACCCTCCTTGGTGGCGTCACAGAAGACGTCAGACGAAGATCCCCTCCTGGACCCCGAGTCCTCGGAGGACCGGTCTGCCACCTGAGACCAAAACAAGACAATGAACCAGGAACCCGTGGCACCAGGAGGAGGAGGAGGAGGAGGGCTACGGTAAAACGATAAAACACTGAAACTACAAACACACAAACACTGACAAACTTTGGTTTTTGGTAGAAATGCTGAGCCCTAACCCTAACTGTACCAACCCTATTTACAACCTCAGGTATGACATCATCAGCTGTGTGGTTTCCATGGTGATGGGGAGCAGAGCTAAATTCTAGAATCAGTTCTATATAAAACCCTGTTCCAAACCCTAACCCTCTATGACATCATCAGCTGTGTGGTTTCCATGGTGACAGATCATATCAATTCATTTAAATGGGCAAAATAAAATTGGAAAATGCTGAATATTTCAAAAAGTACAAGAGTTAGACATTTGAAAAGTACAGGAATCATTCTCCTGATCAGTCTGAACATTTTACACTTTGAACGATGAAAGTGCCCTGAGGGGCTGGAACACAGTCAGGTTTTTATTCATAAATATATATGAATACATGTTATGTTTTTTTATGCTGCGTCACAGCCCCACCTCAATGTCTGAAGGCTACACTGTAAAAAATGTCACTGTAAAATAACAGTTAAATACTGTTGACCCCTGTCAAATACAGCTGGTTAGTTTGGTTTCTTTAAAGGAGAAAACTCAGTGATGTCTGATCATTTTCAGTCTGCTCTCAGGTAAACTATAAATCCAACCTTTGATAAGTTACTGATGTAGATTCCTCCACCCGGAGTCAATGATTGACCGTCTGAGTGTCACGTTTATAGCCTTCCCCCTCTGTTTCCATAACATCATCACATTTCTCTGGAAGGCCTTTTATCTGCAGGGTGTGAGCTCATAAACCCATAAACCTCCAACCAGGAAACTCAGGTGGACCCAGGTGAACTCAGGTGAGCCCAGCAAACACTAACCTCTGATGAAAACCAGGATCAGACTCACCTTCCTGAGACCTTTCAGCCCGGGGATCAAAGACCTCCTGCAGAGGAGAGACAGACGAGTTTCAGTGATATCAGAACAGGAAGTGGACGATAACCAACGCCTTAAAGACGTCACAGACTGATCAGATACACTGATGACAGAGTTTACAGGTGGAGGAAACAGGTGTCATCATTGAAACCCACCCTCTGCTTTCCTCTCGATAGTTATCCAGGCCTTCGTCGTACGACTTGGAGCGCTCTGACTTGGTACCAGAATCTGACTCAATAATTGTGAGACGCAGAGAGTCTAAAAAGAGAAAATGTTAAACAGTCATTACTTTGAGATTATATAATATAATAACAAAGCAGCTCTGGCGTGAACCCACCTTGATCATGTGACAGCTGACGGCGGATGAAAGGTGACGGTGAGGTGGGGCTGGGAGGGATGGTGGTGATGATGGGCGCCCCGGATAAAACCGAACAGGCGGGGAGGTGTGAGCTGTCAAGGTCCATGCTGGGACTGGACGGTTCATCTGAAGACACAGACAGAGGAGTTCAGGAACAGAGACACAGAGACACAGGAAACAGAACTTTGGTTCAGCAACGAGTTCACAAACACGCCTGTGTTACAGGAAACAGACTCATCAATGTTCGTTTACTGCCACCAGGAGAAACGGGAGTTCAGGAGGTCACAGCAACTGTAATGGATGTTGAAAATGCTGAGCCCTAACCCTAACCATACCAGCCCTATCTATAACCTCAGATATGACATCATCAGCTGTGTGGTTTCCATGGTGATGGGGAGCAGAGCTAAATTCTAGAATCAGTTCTATTTTAAAACTCTGTTCCAAACTCTAACCTCTTATGACATCATCAGATGTGGGGTTTTCATAGTGACAGATCACATCAATTCATTTCAATGGGCAAAATAAAAATGGAGAACGCAAAATATTTCAAAAAGTACAAGAGTTAGACATTTGAAAAGTACAGGAATCTTTCTCCTGATCAGTCTGAACATTTTACACTTTGATCGGTGAAAATCTGAGAAAATTTTTAGGCGGAGTAGGGTTCCAAAAAAACGTACTGAAGAGTAAGGCCCAATCCCAAACCGCCCCCTACACACTCTCCCTACACACTAACCCTCCGTTTGCGCGTTCTCGCGGAGGGTCCGCCACATTAAGGGCCGTCCCAAACCATGTAGTGCGGAGGGGGAGTGGACTGTTCAGCCCTTAAACAGCGAGCCTGTATCGATCCACACTTTGACAGGAAGTGCAACAGCGAAATGGTGGGGGAAACAACAAAAGTGCCACATGTGTAAAATATGTTCCCCACACCTCTATCACACTAACAGAAACTCACAAGAAGCGTGGTTTAGAAAGATTAAACGAAACAAGCAGATCTTACTCTATGCTGACGTTTGATTTGATCATGAAGCCCTGTCACCTAAAATGTGAGCAGTTTGCAGTATTAATTCATTTGTTCAATTGGAAATGTCAGATGGTGATAGCATTGAAAGACGTGATCACTTCAAATTGTTAAAAGTAGGCTATAATATCGCTCCTCTGTCATTGTAACGGCTTCTGACTTTATGGTTGTAAAGAGGAAGAAAAAACGAGACGGATGGTGCGGCTCCAAACAGGGAATGATTCTCATTTCACACACAGTAGGCATGGGAGCAGGTATCTGCACTATCCCAATCAAATCCACGTGTTTCACTGTTATCTCTGTGTCAATCTAAGTGTATTTTGGAAACATACAGCTCTTATCAACCCTAAACAGCAATATAGCGACTCGCAATCTGTGCCTCAGCGTAACATCCGTACACGGGGAGCGTCTTTCTGTTTCCATGGCGACGAGGTTTTCCGTGTTCCGGTGAAGTGAAGAGGGCATCCCATTCCTGCCGGTAATATGTATACCCTCCCCCTTCAATTAAAGTGCCCTCCACAGCCGGGAGTGTGACTTCATTTGAAGTGACACTCGGTAGCGAAGGGGTAGTGTGTAGGGGGTGGTTTGGGATTGAGCCTAAGAGTGTGTAATTAAAGTGTGTAAGGATGAAATAATGTCAGTATTATCTCTCTGACACTCCTCCCTTTTTAAAGTGACCATCAGAAAACGCAGAGAGTATCAATGAGCCATAAAACCGTCACTCAGAGACTCACGGGGCTCATTCTGTCTGGAAACAACAACCCTCTCTTTGTCCGCCTCTGTCTGGAACAAAAGCAGAGTTAATATGAAAAAGAATTTAAAGCAGTTAATCTGAAAACCTTATCTGTGGAGCCAAAGTGGCAGCAACCGCTCAGAGATGTGAATATTAGAGCGTGTTTGTCCTGAGCTGAAGTCTCTGATGTAAATGATCCAAACACAGAGCGATTCAGCTCCACGTGGAGAAACACTGAAGCCATAAAACGCTGAGATAAGACCGCACCAGGCAGACACAGGCCGTCAGGGCGAGCTCTGATAAGATACACACACACACACACCTTTCCTTTTAAGTACACACACACAGTCAGCCAACGTTACATCATCATCACGGCAGCTGGGACGCCGTCATAACATCTGATACGCAAAGTCAGCGAGACGAGAGAGATGAACACAAACTGAAGGAAGAGAGTCAGCTTCAGGATTCATCACACCTGGACAGCAAAAACTGAAATCTTACCAAGTGTTTTTCTCTAATTTTAATTAAAAACTGTCTCTTTAGACTCAATATGAGCCACATTCACCTGACCAGTCCAGAAAAATGTCTGATTTTGAGTTATTTCAAGACTAAATGAGGTCTGATTCACTGTAACAAGTAAAAAAAACTTTTCCTGATGGAACGAGAGAAATTAGCTCAAAAATTAGCTTAAAGCTAGAAAAATGTCTGAATACAAGAAACTTTTCTCCTCTTCCATTGGCAGATTTTTTTTACTTTCTACAGTAATTCAGTCATGAAGCTCTTTGATACAAAGAACAATCAAGCTTTGTTTTAGAGAAGTCTGTGAGCCGCCAGGAGAAATACAGCTGCTGTCACACAGGAAGTGATGATTCTTTTAACCAATCAACAGTCTCCAGTGTTGTAGCTCCACCTTCACGGAGCGGATTGGTTCAGTCTGGCACCCATACGAAAGGGTCCAAAAAAGTAGGACGGCTCGTCCCAGTTATCTGGGGATCTGTCCCGGGATGAGTCAGTGGAAACGCCACAAAATGTGTGCCGTACCGAGACGAACCGAACCGGTCTGCCTGGTGGAAACGCGGCTTAAATGCGTCGTTGTGACTGTGAGGGAGTGGAAGTGGAAGTGGAAGAGTAGGAGATTTTACATACTGGGTATAAACATTACAATGTTATATATTGAAGGATAAATATGTTAAATTGAAAAAACTAATGTTTTATTACTAAACCAATTGATCTTTTTTACCAAATAAACACAAAAAAATACTTTTAAGTCCCTTTTTAAGACTCACTTTTACAGACTTGCCTTTATGTGATGCTGTCTATTACCGCCTTTTACCATCTTTTAATGTCTTTTATCTCTATCTTATTTTGTTTTACCGTTTGTTTTTCCTTAACCTTCTTTTTCTCCTTTTCGTTAATTTATTAATACTATTATGTGCTATTAATTATGAATTTAACTTTTTAATGGTTCACCTTCTTAAACTCTTTTATAGATAATTTTTAGACCTTTTTAATTGCCTTAACTCTTGTTCATGTTTATTACTGTATTTTATCATCGCCACTTATTTTTTATGATTTTGTAATTTTATCATCACTGTTCGTTTCATCTTTTTATATTTTCTGACCTGATTTCTGCTTTCATCCCTTTTTTATTGTGTTTCCTATTCTTGCTGATTTTATGTTTTTTATGTTTGGTCCTCATGTTCTCTTTTTAGGCTGCATGGTTCTTGTATTGTCTGGGTTCCTATAAAGTACTATAAATTATGGAAAGGACCTTTTCACCTCATGTCTTTACACTGTCTCTCTCTGTTAGTCTTGATTTAAGCTGTGCTTTTTGTTTTGACTTTATTGTGCTCATTGTTTGTTTGTGTTTTATTATTTTGTGCTGAATGCTTGTCAAAGCACTTTGTAAACTATGTTTTTAAAAGTGCTATACAAATAATACAATTATTATTATTATTTCAGATGTGAAAGGTTCCCTTCCCGAGGTCAGGTGAATGTTGCTCATATTGAGCCTAAAAAAACATTTTCTACTGAAAATCAGACAAAAACACTTAACAAGGTTTCAGTTATTCCAGTGGATGGAGCTGAAACACACACTTCAGTTTCTCATGAAAACAAATAAAGAGCAGAAGAAGTGAATTCTTGATTTCATCTGTAGATATGTTTAAAGCTAAATATTTTTCCTGTCACTGTGAACAATGATACATCTGAACAAACCTGAGCAGAGAAAGACCTGACTGATTCAAACCTCCAGCTTTGCTCTGATGTAAATCTCTAACTTTGATATAAAACATCTGATCCTGTTGAAAACCTTAAACGTTTCCGATGACACAGGACGCTCGCTTCAGTTTATCTCTAAAAACCAGCCCAGCTCCTGGGAACCTGGAGCATAAAGACCGGTGGTCAGTTACAGTTTCCTCTTCAGGACGTCAGAGCCAGGCTCAATGTTTCTCTCTGCTCCTGGTCTTTATGCTAAGCTATGCTAAGCTAAGCTAAGCTAACTAAGCTAAGCTTGTTTCAGGTAATTTTACTTCCTGCCCTTTTTTTCTCTGTGAGTGTTTTTCTCCACTTTGAGTCTTTTTCTTTCGGCTGAGCTTCGATCGCGGTCAGAGAGCAACAGCTGCTCTCAGGTCGGCTCGTCTTTGCTCCTGAGATCTCCACCTGATCTCCACCTAAACTCCACCTGATCTCCACCTAAACTCCACCTGCTCTCCACCTGCTCTCCACCTGATCTCCACCTGATCTCCACCTGCTCTCCACCTGATCTCCACCTGATCTCCACCTGCTCTCCACCTGATCTCCACCTGCTCTCCACCTGATCTCCACCTGCTCTCCACCTAAACTCCACCTGCTCTCCACCTGCTCTCCACCAGATCTCCACCTGATCTCCACCTGCTCTCCACCAGATCTCCACCTGCTCTCCACCTGATCTCCACCTGCTCTCCACCTGATCTCCACCTGCTCTCCACCAGATCTCCACCTGCTCTCCACCTGATCTCCACCTGACGCTGAGCAGAGTTGGAGCAAACAGAGACGCTGATGGAGCTGATGTAACAGACCCCTGCCCTGAGGCACCTCCAGAGCTGCTCTGATTGGCTGCTGATGACTCACTAACCTGAGCGCCAGCGAGGTTACGAGGTCAAGTTTGAACTGCTGGATTATGTCAGAGGGAAAGTTTGTGACAAAACATTAAAGATTGGATGTTGGAGCTGTTAGGATTTCTGTCTCATGGATGAATTTAAGTCCCTGAATAAGCGTCAGTTCGGAGCGTTGCTGTAATTTCAGGAACGCTCTGAATCCTCTGTTATGTCACGTCCTGTTTGACGCTGACACATGACCCTGAGCTGTGTGTGTGTGTGTGTGTGTGTTTTACTCAGGCGCCTCAGGCTGTCATGAAGACGTCATGCTTCCTACAGTGTCACGCTGTCATATAACCCCACCTGGCTCTGTGCGTATTGTGTTGAAAACTAAGATTAAACACCTCTGATCACTTCCTGCTGTGGACACCACACGCCTGACATGTCTGACACGTCACAGACTCCATGAGGAAATAAATGATGTATCAGGGTTTTTCCTGCTCCTGGTGACAGAGCCATAAACTCTGACAGCGACGAAGTGAGGACACTAACTTTCCTTGTGGTGAGAGAAGTAGGGCAGAGAAGCTTCAGCCTGATTTTCATGCATTTTTGTGAATGAATGCCACGACTTCCTGCGCTGAGGTCGGCCTCAGGGCGGGGACGTCTTGTAATTTGGTCGGAGCAGAGAGCAGAGAGTTATCTTAGATTAAAACAGAGGGAATGAAGAGTCTGCAGAACAATCCCAGCAGTTGCACCTTGCAGCAGAGAATAGCATCGTGCATAGCTGCCCCCGACGTGCTAAATATAAAACAGCCTAAACTGAGAGAAACACGCCCTCTCTGCAGCAGCTCAGCTCTGTCCTGGAGGTAGAAACACATCTAACACGGGAATGATCCACCCTTCAAAAATAACACCGCCTGTCGTTAGCATCCATCGTGCAGAGAGACGGGGATCACTCCAAACCCTGAGACGAGTTTCAGAGCAGAGCGCCCTCACAAACTGTGGAGTTTAAACAAGTTTTTCCCTCAAACTGTTTTTTTCTCTCCTAGAAAAATGAGTCAGGCTGTAGGAATGCAGAGCTGAGTTCTCCTTCAGAGGGACTTTCCCCCAAGAACAGTCCAAAAGTTCCTGCAGCGTTTACTAAAGTTCAGAGGGAAACCAAACTACACTGTAAAAAAAGTCACTGCCAGTCTTAAAAAGAAAGGTCATTTTTGATGTGATGGTGTTTGTAACCGTGAGTGAGGAGGAACACAGTGGATATGAGACCCTGCTGAACACTGAGGGGGCACAGACTGTCTGTGCCACACATGGCATGGACCAGCTGTCCGTCCTCATACACATCTCATTATTTACATAACAAATAAAAACACAGTAACAAGTCATTGGCTACATTAGAACATGCTATGTGGAGCACAGACACCTGGTCAGTGCCATGTGGAGCACAGATAGTCCGTAAGTGCCATGTGAAGCACAGACAGTAAATAAGTGCCATGTGGAGCACAGACAGCCAGTCAGTGTCATGTGAAGCACAGACAGCAAATTGGTGCCACGTGGAGAACAGACAGCCAGTCTGTGTCATGTAAAGCACAGACAGCAAATTGGTGCCACGTGGAGCACAGACAGCCAGTCTGTGTCATGGGGAACACAGACAGCCAGTTAATGCCATGTGAAGCACAGACAGCCAGTTAATGCCATGTGAAGCACAGATAGCCAGTTAATGCCATGTGAAGCACAGACAGCCAGTTAATGCCATGTGGAGCACAGACAGCCAGTTAATGCCATGTGAAGCACAGACAGCCAGTTAAAGCCATGTGAAGCACAGACAGCCAGTTAATGCCATGTGAAGCACAGACAGCCAGTTAATGCCATGTGGAGCACACACAGCTGGTCAGTATCATGTGGAACACACACAGCAAATTAATGTCATGTTGAGCACAGACAGCCAATTAGTGCTATGTGAAGCAAGGACAACTGATCAGTGCCATGTGGAGCACAGAGAGCTAATTAATGTCATGTTGAGGAAAGACAACTGGTAGGTGGCATGTGGTGCACAAACACACAATTAGAGCCATGTGGAGCACAGACAGCCAACTAGTGCCATGTGGAGCACAAACAGTCAGTCTGTGTCATGGGGAACACAGACAGTCTGTGCCCCCTACAGTGTAACATCTTAATGTACAGCAGGGTCTCATATCCACTGTGTTTCCTCCTCACTCACGGTTACTAAACACCATCACAATTAAAGTTACTTTTCTGTAAAATAACAGTTAAACACTGGCAGCAGGGTTGGCAGGATTTTACTGTAATTTTACGGTAACATTTTTGACAGTGCTGTAAAAACAGGATTTTACTGTTGAAATTTCTTCATAAATCTACAGTAATTTCTTTGCAGTGCACCGTCTAAACCAGTTTGATACTGTAAATCAGCGCTGGAGGAAAAGTCTGTCCTCTGAATTAATCCTAATCTGAGCTCAGTCCAGACCAGCTCCATCAGGTGGTGTCAGTCATGTTCCTGCAGCAGTCACTGTGTGTGTGGGTAAAGTTTAAGCTCAGACCCCCTCAGGGGGTGTGGGTCTTACCTATGAAGGGGATCGAGTCCAGAGAGTCGTCCAGGTTGTTGGATCCAGACTTCTGTCGACTGCTGTCTCCGAGCCGCCTCACGTGAACGTCCCTGCAGCTGTCGTTGGACATCCAGCACATCGCTGCGTCTGCAGAGCCGGCCTTCACCAGCGGGGGCGCCCTGTGACCCGCTCCTCTCTGGGTGTCGTTAACAGCCAGCACGTAGGACGGAGGGCGGACGTGAGGAGCGCCAGAGTTTTTGTCCCTCCTCAAGACCACTACCGTAGCATCCAGTCCCTCTACGCCCTCTGAGGGGCCCCCATTAGTCCGGACAGGGGCGCCGGCTTTGGGCTTCAGGGTCACGGCCCCGTTAGAGGGAGGGGGGGCGGCTGAGGTTTGTCTCTGAACGGGGAGTTTAGACGACGGACCGGAACAGGACGAGGACCTGGCTGCTAGCCCAGACTCAGACCTGCTCTCCGTCTTCAGACTGTCGGCCCGGACCCTGAGCTGAAGGTGCAGGGGGGACGAGTAGCTCAGGTGGTTGCTCAGGGTGCTGGGTCTTTGGTCTTTGAGGGGGTCCTTGGTCTTAGTGGAGGATAAGGCAGGAGGGAGGTCTGAGAGGGAGTTCTTCACAGGCAGGCGGGACGGTCTGAGGATCAGGGTCTCGGTCCTGGACGGGAGGACGGACTCTGTCGTACCTTTAGTAAACACAGGAGCTGAGGGTCCGCTTCTCAGACCCTCTGAGTCCTTTCCAGGGAGACTCCTGTTCAGAAGAGGCAGAGCCCTGAGGCCTGGTCCAGACCTGCTCCCTCTGCCCTCCTCCCCCCTCAGCCTGTCCTCCAACCCCCCTGAGACCGATCCACCTGGCTCTGCAGGCTGATACCCCAGGTAGTCCCAGGACCGGGCTCGAGTTTTAGGGACCCCTGTGGGACTGGAGAAGGGCAGAGCATCCTCAGACGCGCTCCGAGGCCAGTTCCTGCTGGGGGCGCTCCTCTCTGGTCCTCCTCCCAGTCTCTCCTGGGAGGCGCTGCGTAGAGGGGTCACCCCAGACCCCGGGTCCCCCCTGCTGTCGTTGGAGGTGCTCCTCCGCCGGCCCTGGAAGCCCAGAGCGCCGCGTGGGCTGGTGCTGAGGGGAGGGGGCTGGCGCTGCTGGGCGTACGCCGAGGAGGCGCTGGACGCCGCGCGCAGGCTGTCCAGGCGCTCCTGGATGGTCCGGCAGCCGTACGTGTGCAGCCTCTTGGAGTCGATGTAGTCCTTGTAGGTGGTGTAGTTCTTCCAGTCGATGTTCTGGTGCGGGGAGGTGGAGGGCGCCGTCGGGGAGGGCGAGTAGTGGTTGGCGCTCGGGGACACGGCGGTGGAGAAGGTCTCTGCGGAGACCGGGGTGAGGGGGGCTCGTACAGGCGGGGACAAGGTGTCGGGAAAGGCTGGACCCGGTCTGGAACTTGGGGGTGAGTAGGTTTCTGTGGAGCGGGGGGACGGGTACTGCAGCTGTGCCCCCCCAGGGACCGAGGGGATGAGGGGCCGGGGTCGAGCTGATCCTGGATCAGAGCTGAACCGGTTCTCCTCAGTCCTGTGGCTGGGACCGGCCCGAGCCAAACGAGACCCCCTGTCCACTGGATCCGGGGACGTGGCCCCCGTCCTGGCGCTCTCGCTGCAGACACAGACCACCGTCTGCTGGGGCGGGGGAGACGGCGGGACCGGGATCTCCACGCGGTAGCTCTTCTCTGTGGCCCCTCCTCGCCGTCCCGGGCCCTGAGCCGCCCCCCTGGGGGTCTCAGGGACCGGGTCTGAGGCCTGAGCCATGCCCGACGCCTTCACTTCTATCCGAGGGTAGCAGATGGGGGGCGGCTCGGGGATGTTCTGGGCATTTCCGCTGTACGCCTCGTTTCCTTTGAGGTATGCGTCCTGGGAGTACGCCTGCAAGAGATCACAGGAAGTGATGTCACTGAGAGAAGCAGAGCGCTCAAACAGGGCCCCAGGAAGACCTCACACCCATCAGAGTCTCTCAGAGTCCCTCAGAGTCTCTCAGAGTCTCTCAGAGTCTCTCAGAGTCCCTCAGAGTCTCTCAGAGTCTCTCAGAGTCTCTCAGAGTCTCTCAGAGTCTCTCAGAGTCCCTCAGAGTCTCTCAGAGTCTCTCAGAGTCTCTCAGGGATCAGGGATTTCTCTGAACCTGCTCTCTGACAGATCATATCTGCACCCTGCCTGTGTCTCTCTTCACGCCTGCAGCAGCAGCAGCCTCTCCCTGACAGAGGTTTATTGACGGGGGTCTCTGTGAGCGCTGATGAGATTATCAGGAAGACAAACATGGGTCCTGGGTCCCCTCAGAGACCTGGATCCAGCTCGTCTTTAAAAATAAAACAGCCGCTGCTAAAAGTAGCCTCGCGCTGCAAATCAAACAGCTGTGTGTGTGTTCACAGTTTCTCAATCTCTCCAGCACGCAGCGAGACAAAGGAGCTGAAACAATGGGAGCAGAGGAGCCAGAGGAGCGGGGAGTAAGCAGGAGGAGAATGCAGAAAGTCCAGAACGGACCCGCAGAGCCAGGACTGAGGATTAAGCTCAGGATTACCCACCTTTGGTCCCGGGGAGTGTGACCTGAGGCAGGAGGAGAGGGGGAACGGGGGACGCCTCTGCCGGCGTTTGGCGGCTAACAGCCCCTCTGTCAGCATGCTGGACTCTCTAAGACTCCAAAACCCCCGAAAAACCCCAAAAACCAAAACCCTCAAACCCTCTGAGCTCCTCACTGCTCCTCACTGCTCCTCACTGCTCCTCACTGCTCCTCCTTCAGCTCCCTCTGAGAAAATGAAAGGGAGAGAGTGCTGCTGCTGGACTTTAATCCACAGCTCTCTACCTGAGGTGTCAGATTACACACACACACACACACACACACACACACACACACACACACACACACACACACACACACACACACACACACACACACACACACACACAGGTGAGCAGCTGCCCCCCCCCCCCTCCCTCTGGATTTGCATAAGTGGAGTGATAAACAGAAAGCAGCGCTGATCTGAGGTCAGCTGATGGATGACATGCACTGTTTCCTCACCTGCTGCTCAGGAAACACACACACACACACACACACACACACACACACACACACACACACACACACACAGGGAGGAGGTGGGGGTCAGAAACAAAGAGTAAAGGTGGAGGAGAGACAGACGTCCTCTTCTTACCAGAGCGGTGATGTCCCTGGAGAACTGTGGTCCAGGTTAGTGAAGGAGGAAGCAAAAAGAGGAGATAGGAAACAGGAAATAGGAGACAAACAGGTGAGCAGAGGAGGATGGAGACAAAACACAATCAGCTGATCAGAGCCTCGTCATCCACAGCTGTTTCCTCTGCTTACCCATCATCACACTCCCTCACACACACACACACACACACACACAGACACACTCCCTCACACACACACACACACACACACACTCCGTCGCCCTCACCTGCTCGCCGTCGTCCCTCCCCTCCCCCTCTCAGCTTCCAGGAGCATTTCCTGGCCCACGCTGCCTCTCCTCCTCTCTGACAGCCTCCTGCTCCTCTCTCTGAATCATATGTTTGGTTTTTAGGGTGAGCTCAGAGCCTGATCGCTGCTCCCTCCCTCCCTCCCTCCTCCCTCCTCCCTCCCCCGCCTGCTCACTCGGTGGCGTAAACATTGAGCGCAGAGAGCGTCAGCTGACTGCAGCTTCACTCCCTCTGCTGTGAGTGGGCTCAGAGACTCCAAACAGACCAACACAGACCAACAGGAGCACGTTTCACTCACACACAGAGAAATCTGCAGATCCAGAGATCAGACATGAGCAAACGATAGGAGCGGAGGAAAGAAATGGTTTAACGACGGAGCAGCAAACATCTGAAATCTCTCACCCTCAGCTCTGTCTGATTCAGCCGTTCACACTTCATGCTTTCACTCAGTCTCAGTCCAGCCTTTCACACTCTGTGTTCCCACCCCAACACGTCCAGGATCGGCTGAAGATCGGCTGAAGTTCGGCTCATCCTGAGGGTTTCTGTTTACCCCACAGAGCGCTGAGGTTTAAAGATGAGGTCTCAACATAACAAGCATCAAATCTTAAGATTATCAGATCTCAGGGAGGAGAGGACCAGCGTTACTGTGATCACAGAGCTGTCATCAGGAGTCGTTAGCTTAGCCTAGCCAATGTTAACCGTCCTGGCTCTGATTAAAGTCCGGTGTCACCATCACTGACAGGAAGCTCAGACATGTCGTGATTCAGTGGTTTGAAACTTTAATCTTTCATTTCCACGTCCGTGTTCCCGCAGAGCGTCATGTGTGGTCACGGAGCGGCTGGGAGGAAACGCCAACGCTAATCAGACTAACCTTTGACACGGTCGGGTGTTAAAGCTGTAAATGATTATTAATCCAATTTGTTGGACAGATTCAGGACTGGATAAACAAACACAGCACATTTCAATATTTACAGATGACTGAACGCTCACCAGCTGCAGGATGTCCTCATCCTTCGGCATCACACACAGCTCCAGAGCGGCGTCGCTGAGAGAGGAACAGAGACAGAGTTAAAACCAGAGATAAGAGGGTTTAAACACAGAGATAAAACCAGAGATAAAAGAGTTTAAACACAGAGATAAAACCAGAGATAAAAGAGTTTAAAACCCAGAGATAAAAGAGTTTAAACCAAGAGATAAAAGAGTTTAAACCAAGAGCTCCGGAGTGGCGTCGCTGAAGAAACAGAGCAAGAGTTAAAACCCAGAGATAAAAGAGTTTAAACACACAGCTCCAGAGCGGCGTCGCTGAGAGAGGAACAGAGACAGAGTTAAAACCAGAGATAAGAGGGTTTAAACACAGAGATAAAACCAGAGATAAAAGAGTTTAAACACAGAGATAAAACCAGAGATAAAAGAGTTTAAAACCCAGAGATAAAAGAGTTTAAACCAAGAGATAAAAGAGTTTAAACCAAGAGCTCCGGAGTGGCGTCGCTGAAGAAACAGAGCAAGAGTTAAAACCCAGAGATAAAAGAGTTTAAACACACAGCTCCAGAGCGGCGTCGCTGAGAGAGGAACAGAGACAGAGTTAAAACCAGAGATAAGAGGGTTTAAACACAGAGATAAAACCAGAGATAAAAGAGTTTAAACACAGAGATAAAACCAGAGATAAGAGAGTTTAAACCCAGAGATAAAAGGGTTTAAACCAAGAGATAAAAGAGTTTAAACCAAGAGCTCCAGAGCGGCGTCGCTGAAGAAACAGAGCAAGAGTTAAAACCCAGAGATAAAAGAGTTTAAACACACAGCTCCAGAGCGGCGTCGCTGAGAGAGGAACAGAGACAGAGTTAAAACCAGAGATAAGAGGGTTTAAACACAGAGATAAAACCAGAGTAAAAGAGTTTAAACACAGAGATAAAACCAGAGATAAAAGAGTTTAAAACCCAGAGATAAAAGAGTTTAAACCAAGAGATAAAAGAGTTTAAACCAAGAGCTCCGGAGTGGCGTCGCTGAAGAAACAGAGCAAGAGTTAAAACCAAGACATAAAAGGGTATAAAGCCAGGGTTAAAAGAGTTTAAAACCCATAGATAAAAGATTTTAACCACAGACCTCCAGAGCAGCGTCACTGAGAGAGCAATGGAGCAAGAGTTAGAGCAAAAAAAACACATTTAAAAACAGAGTTAAAAGTGTTTAACCAAGAGCTTCAGATCGGCGTCGCTAAGAGAGGAACAGAGCCAGAGTTAAAAACCAGAGATAAAAGAGTTTAAACCCAGAGTTAAATTAGTTTAAACCCGGAGTTAAAAGTGTTAAAAACCAGAGTTAAAAGAGTTTAAACCCAGAGTTAAAAGTGTTAAAAACCAGAGTTAAAAGAGTTTAAACCCAGAGTTAAAAGAGTTTAAACCCAGAGTTAAAAGTGTTAAAAACCAGATTTAAAAGAGTTTAAATCCAGTTAGGAAGAGTTTAAACACTGATTTTTAAAACAGTTGGTGAGACCACACGCAGAGTTAAAACCTAGAGATTAAAGATTTTAAACACGAAATTAAAAGAGTTTAAAACCAGAGATAAAAGCGTTTAAACCAAGAGCTCCAGAGCGGCGTCACTGAGAGAAAAACAGAGCCAAAGTTAGTCAGAGGAAACCCAGAGTTAAAAACAAAAGTTTAAATACTTTTAGCCCATAGTAAAAAGAGTTTTAAATCAAAGATAAAAGAGTTAAAAGCAAGTGTAAAAAAATGAAGTCCAGAATTACAAAAGTTCAAATCTAGAGTAAAGAGTTGAATCCAAAAGCTAAAAGAGTTTAAAACCCAGAGTTTAAAGATGTAAAACTCAGAGCTTAAAAGTCTAAACCCAGTTTTAAAACACTTCAAACACAGAGTAAAAAGGTTTAAAACTCAGAGTTAGAAAGAGTTTAAACACAGAGTTTGAAGAGTTAAAACCAAAACTTAAAAGAGGTATAACCCAGAGTAAAAAGAGTTCAAACCCAGTTATTAAGAGTTTAAACCCACAGTTAAAAGAATTAAAACTTCAAATTAAAAGAGCTTAAACCCACATTGAAAAGAGTTTAAACCCAAAGTTTTAAAACAGTTTAATCCTAGAGTTAAAAAGATCAAAAACCCAACGTTAAAGAGTTTAAAAATAGAATTTTAAAAGAGTTTAAACCCAGATGTAACAGTTTAAATCCACAGTTAAAAGAGTTTAAACTTAGAGTTAAAAGAGTTTAAGCCCAGAGCTCAGAGTGAGTGTTGATTTAATCTGAACCTGTAATCTCCTCTCTGTAATCTCCTCTCTGTAATCTCCTCTCTGTAATCTCCTCTCTGTAATCTCCTCTCTGTAATCTCCTCTCTGTAATCTCCTCTCTGTAATCTCCTCTCTGTAATCTCCTCTCTGTAATCCCCTCTCTGTAATCTCCTCTCTGTAATCTCCTCTCTGTAATCTCTTTAACAAACTGTGGATGAACGTCAGTCGTGAGCTGCTCGATGACGAAAAATTCCCTGAAAACATTTTTCCCTGAAAGTTTCTCAACAGCTGCTTCAAAGTGCTGTAAGTCCTGAACCATGAGGAGGAGTTTTTTGGCAGAGAGGAGACCAGGGAGGAGGACCAGGGTCTGACTCAGTCTGCTTTAAGACCAGATCTCAGACTGGATGTGGACTGATGGGGGCTCACCTGTTCTGGATCAGGGCTATGACCTGGGAGTAGGTCTTCCCGATGATGCTCTCTCCGTTCACCTTCACGATCCGGTCCCCTGGAGGAACGACAGGACGGATTACAGACCTGGACTGGTCTTAATACCACTCAGTGTTTTAATGTATCATATAGTGACATGATGTTTGTAATATAACCCTTATCTGTCAAACTGTCACATGTCGTAGAGGGAAGTACTGAAAAGTAGTGACGTGTATTTTTACAGGACGTGTCGTAACAAAACTTATCATGACAGAAAAAATCATCACTTCTCACAGTAAAAACAGATTTTAAAGCCTGAGCTGTTTGAAGTTTCTTTAAGTTTACAAAGTTCAGAGCAGAGTTCAGCAAAGCTTCTTCACGTTGTTTAAAGACTTAAGTTTGTTACTCTAACACAGCTGATCTGGACGGTTGGATCGATGCGTCCCTGAAATAAATCCTGCTCCTCTGGGTCTCTGCTCTGAGTAAAGAGTGGTCAGGAGCCGGTCGATGTGGTCAGAGCGAGGAAACGGCTCTGAAGGATCTGCTCCAAGACAAACCGACCCCCATCAAAGAGCAAGACCGGCTCATGTTTACGTGAAGACCCCCAGAGTCAGACAGGCAGGGTCCCATTCAAGCTTTCTGTAGATGGCATCTCACAGGAGGAGCAGGAGGAGACAGGAAGGTGAGTTTAGGGGAGAAAGGAGATAACTGTGGGAAAACTGAGCGCTCCCTCGTCCCAGGGGGGGCAGAGCAGATTAAAGGAGACGGTTTACAGGGTTTGTCCAGACCACTTAGCATTTCCTGTAACACGCAGCGCGAGCCGGGCTTTAACGCTGACACAGCTGACACCAGGAGAGGAGTTAGAGTTTCTGCTCCTCCTGCTCCTCTCACACTCAGGGGGAGTAAGAGGAGCCCCCTTTACGTCTACATCTGTGTACCTGTACAGAGTCCAGCTCCGTGGGCGGGGCCTCCCTCCTTCACTTGCTTGACGAAAATGGTGTCCATTGGCTCCAGACGGTTCCTCTGTCGCCCTGGCAACGACAGACAGACAGAGAGAGGAAGGTGATTGGTCACAGAGAGGAGCAGAAGTAGGCCACGCTGAGACTGGGACTAGAAACTTCTGTGCAGAAACACATCAGAGCACGTCTCCTCTGGAGTCTGCACACGCTCAGACCGTTTTAAAGACGGCGTCAGCTTCATGAACAGACTCAGCTGGAGGTCAGACAGGACGAGCATCATGGAGCGCGTCATTTAGCAGCTGGAGCGTAAACAGAGCTGCACGCTGATGATGCAGAGTTACGTTTGCAAAGCTCCTCTTTAAGATTCTCAAAGCTGCTTTCTGAAAAATCTTCACTAAATAAAAAAGCTGGTGCAGAACCTGAAAGTTTATCAAACTATGAGGAAAACTATTCCCAACATGCACACATGGATCAAACGTCTCCTGCCTGATCGTTTCTGCAGAAAACATCTTTTCAGGAAGAAATCCATGCACGAAGAAATCTACAAGTGCTGCTCAAAGGCAGCAGGGATCCTGAGGTGGTGAGAGCTGCGGGCAGAGACGCTCAGATCACTGTAGCTCACATCAAATCAAACCCTGGAAAGAGCTAAAAGCTAAGCTAACTTTTTTTATTGTTTTTAAAATGTGTTTAATAAAGAAAGTGGATTGGATTGGATAAAAACACCATGAGCCTCCCTGTTGTGAAGCAGATCGGCAAAAAGACCTGAAAAAAAAAGACACCTAGTCCAACAGGGGGTGCTAAAAATCAACTTAAACAGAGTTACTTACATGAGCTTTAAGTCAGGGACCTCTTTTAACATTACTTTCACACTCATTTGATATTTAAACCACATCAAGTCTGAATTAAACATTTTTAAGACCTTTCAGAATCGTATTCAAGACTTTTATGAGATTTTGAGAGAATTTGAGACTTTTTAAGGCCTCATATTCAAATTATTGTATTTAAGACACTTTAACACATTTAATACAAGACATTTGAAGACTTTTTAGACTTTTAAGACATTTTAAGACTTTTAATAAATTTTTAGACTTTTAAGACATATAAAACATCTTAAAATTTTTAAGACTTTTTAAGACATTTCAAGACTTTTTAGACTTTTAAGACATTAAAAGACTTTTAAGCCATTTTAAGACTTTTTAAGAGAATTTAAGACTTTACGAAGTTTTAAGACTTCTAAAACATTTAAAGACTTTTTAAGACTTAAGACATTTTAAGACTTTTTAAGACTTTAAAGACATTTTAAAACTTTTAAGACATTTAAGACTTCTAAGACATTTTAAGACTTTGAGGATACCCTGTGAGTTACACAAACTGAATATCGATGTGAAGACCACATCAAGTCTGAATCAAACATTTTTAAGACCTTTCAGAATTGTATTCAAGAAGTTTTATGAGATTTTAAGAGAATTTGAGACTTTTTAAGGCTTTAAATTCAATTATTGTATTTCAGACATTTTAAGACATTAAAAGACTTTTAAGATATTTGAAGACTTTTAAGACATTTTAAGACTTTTTAAGAATTTTACGACTTTTCAAGAATCTTAAGACATTTTAAGACATTTTAAGACTTTGCGGATACCCTGTGAGTTACACAAACTGAACATCGATGTGAAGATGACGGAGCTCAGACTGTCAGATAACAGCTGATGTTTGGTGCTGATTAAAAGGTAGGAATGAAAAGTCTTTGAGGTTAATACCCAGCATGCACTGCTCTGTATTCTCTATCTGTGCTCCTCCTCCTCCCCTGACGCTAACCTCCCCCCGTCCCCCGGCGCGTCCCTCCATTGACTCCACTCTGCTGTCAGATGTGTCCCGAGCTGCAGGACAGGACGGCGAGCAGAGGTCACAGCGTGCTGACAGAGCGCCATGCCAACCAGCCTCAGGGGGGGTCAGAGTCATGTGACTGAGGGGAGGGACGGCAGAGACAGAGCGTGGAGGAAACAGAGCGTGGGATCATTAACCACTGCACGCTTCAGAAAAACATCCTGATGTGTCTGTGCAAACATCAGAAACATCTGCATCTCGCTCTGCATCATCAACGCTTTGCTGCATGTGCACAGCAGCAGCAGCAGCAGGAGGAGCAGCAGCACACAGACCTGACCCTGAGGAGCACAGACCCTGAGGAGCACAGACCAACATCTGGATGCAGCAGACTGTGGCTCAGACGCTGAGGAGGTGAATCTATCATCAGATGACTGAATCCTAACCTGCACCATGACGGACTCATGATTCATCTTTCTGCAGAGCTCCTTGTGTGTCTGCACCTCACCTCAGGTGTCCTTTACCTGCTGTGACTGTAAGCTGGTCAAACACTCCCCCTTGTGGCTGAAGCTGTAACTGCAGGCAGTGAAACAGACTCAGCTGTTGGATTAAATCTTCTCACGCTGTCGTTAAAAGTGTCTTTACAGAGATCGATTCCCAGCTCCCAGCGCGGCTCCATCAGACTGAGTAAAGATTCAATCAGAGCTGATTTAAAACACGTTTCTCCAGGTGGAGGACGCGGCACAGCCTGAGGGGATCAGGAGAGAGGAGCAGTGTTTCCAACCTGCGCTCTGACTGTGAAATCAGTATCTAACAGCTCAGCAGACACAGACTGGGAGCTTGCAGCGTTCATGTGGTCCAGCAGACGGCAGCGCAGCTCATGAAATGATTTTCCTCTGTGAACAAACCAGCAGCTCCGTCTCCATCAGGATGGAGCAGAGGATGGAGGTGGAGGAGCTCCTGGTCTGAGCCGTGTCCCTCTGAGAGTGGACTGAAAACCTGAGCTGTAGGTAGAGATGTTAACAAAGCTTGATGCTCTCTGACAGAATCAGAAAAACTCCTGAAGGAAAAAACGTTTTTGTCTGTTTCTAACATCCCCACGGTGAGAGCAGCAGGTGGAGGTGAACAAAAAGCAGATGGAGGAAAAATAAAAACACTTTATCACATGAACAGAGACTCCAGATTTTAACTCTTTCTGATTAAAACTGTTGAAATATTTTGTTTTAATAACAGGAGGCTTTAAGTGAAGGGAAGATCCTTCAGTGTTTCAGGACAAACTCAGAGTTGGATTAAACTCATCAGATCTTCAGCGTCCTAAGTTTCTGAGATGTTAGGAATCATATGATGGGATGTCCTCCTCTAACCAGCAGAAAAAGCTTCACTTTCCTTCCTTTAGTTCATTCTGTATTATTGTCCATGTTTGATTTCTTTTCTGTTGTTTAAGCCAGATCCTGCTCAAACTTTAAAACTTCACTGTTCTCACGACAAATCTTCAGTTTTCCTTCATTTGTCTGTGGCTCTCTGGCTGCTTCCTGACTGTGCATCAGTGCTGCTCTCTGGCCACTCAATGACCTCTCTGGCTGGTCTCTGGCTACTCTCCAGCCATGTGAAAGTGCTGCTCTCTGGCCTCTTTCAAGTTGCTTTCTGGCTGATCTCTGGCCACCCTTCAGCTGTGTGAAAATGCCACTCTCTGGCCACTCTCTGGTTGTGTGACAGCACCGCTCTCTGGCCTCTTTCTGGCCACTCACTGGCCATGTGAAAGCACCGCTCTCTGGCCTCTTTCTGGCTGCTTTCTGGCCACTTTCTAGTTGCTTTCTGGCAGCTCTATGGTCTTGTGTCAGTGCCACTCTCTGGCCACTCTCTGGCCATGTGAAAGCACCGCTCTCTGGCCTCTTTCTGGCCACTTTCTAGTTGCTTTCTGGCAGCTCTATGGCCTTGTGTCAGTGCCACTCTCTGGCCACTCTCTGGCCATGTGAAAGCACCGCTCTCTGGCCTCTTTCTGGCCACTTTCTAGTTGCTTTCTGGCAGCTCTATGGTCTTGTGTCAGTGCCACTCTCTGGCCATGTGAAAGCACCGCTCTCTGGCCTCTTTCTGGCCACTTTCTAGTTGCTTTCTGGCAGCTCTATGGTCTTGTGTCAGTGCCACTCTCTGGCCACTCTCTGGCCATGTGAAAGCACCGCTCTCTGGCCTCTTTCTGGCCACTTTCTAGTTGCTTTCTGGCAGCTCTATGGTCTTGTGTCAGTGCCACTCTCTGGCCACTCTTTGGTCATGTCAAAGTGCTGCTCTATGGCCACTCTCTGCACTTTTTTTTGGCTGTTTTCTATTTGCTTTCTGGTCGTGTGAAACGCTTTCTGCAGGTTTCTGGCTGCTTTTGGCCTTGTGTCAGTGCCACTCTCTGGCCACTCTCTGGTCATGTCAAAGCACCGCTCTCTTGCCAGTTTCTGGCCACTCTCTGGTCATGTCAAAGCACTGCTCTCTTGCCAGTTTCTGGCCGCTCTCTGGCCACACTCTCTAGCTGCTTTCTAGTTGATTTCTAGTTCTCCTTCTGGCTGCTTTTGGCCTTGTGTCAGTGCCACTCTCTGGCCACTCTCTGGTCATGTAAAAGTGCTGCTCTCCAGCCACTCTCTGGCCGCTTCCTAGTTGCTTTCTGGCCACATATTGGCTGCTCTCTGGCCGTGTGTCAGCGTCATTCTCTGGCTGCTCTTTGGCAGCTTTCTGGCTGTTCTCTGGCCACTTTCTGGCCGTGTGTCAGTGCTGCTCTCTGGCCTCCACTAGCTCTGGTCTGGCTCTGGTCCCTGACAGCACAGCTGGGCCTCAGTCCCCTCCTGTTGTTTTGTGGTGGGTCATGTTTCCTCAGAGGGCGGGGCTCTCTGCACGCTCTGCGCTAACCCCGAACACTGCTCTCTGTCCACGTCTTTAACATTCAGCTCACACAGCCCTCGTCTGCCAACAACACGTCTGTCTGTGCTGACTCAAACACACACACACACACACACACTCACACACACTCACACACACTGAGGGGTCTTCAGGAGGGGCCGGTCTGGGGCCGTCCCTGCAGACCCTGAGCAGAGGATCTGTGTGTCCAGATGATTATCAGGCTCCAGCAGAGAATTATGAAAATGTGAGGCATCGGATCCTGGAGCAGCGTTTGGTCCCACGCTGAGAAAAGGTCAAAGTCCAGGACCACTTCACAGAAACCCTTAAACCCCGACTCCCTTCAAAGCCCAGCGCGCTCCGCTCCAAGACCCGGGTTGGCCCAAAGACATCAGAACCAGCCCGGGAAAATAAATAATGAAACTCAGTCTGACGCTCTTCATTCCCATGAAGAATCACACACACTCACACACACTCACACACACTCACACACTCACACACACCTGGTGTGTTTTCCACGCTCACAGGAAGGCGGTCGAGCTCTTTCCATCTTTTGTTTCTAGGAAGTTCAGATTCCTGACGCGCCGGGGGAAAGAGGATCTGTCCTGACTTTACTCTGAGCAGAGACGCAGAGAAACGTGTTTCAGGTTTTTTCTTCTCCTCCAGAGAAACGAGCCAAAGCGTTTATCAGGAGAGTTCAAGTTCAAGTGAGGAAACAGGACAGACATCTGGAGACGGACGCGTTTCTGTAGCTGTTAGAAATCTGTGAGAGCCGCCAGCTGGCCGCTGGAGCGTGGAGGGCGGAGCCTCCTACTCCACCTCTCAGAGGTCAAACATGTGGGTTTAAACCGTGTCCCTCTGCAGCTCCACCAAGACTGAGCCGAAACCAGGACGACAAGTAGTGAGCAGAGCATCAGCTGATCCGGTCTGGATCTGAGCCTGAAACAGGGCGGACGACCACATGGCGAACAAACGCCGTGTGGGCGGAGACAGCACGCCAGAGAAAAAACAAGTCGTTAGATTAACAGTTAGAGAGAGAGAGGGTTTAAGGCATCCAGGGCTGGGTCAGAGAGAGATAGAGTCAGAGAGTAGATGGGTCAGAGAGGAGAAGGGTCGGAGGGGAGACAGGGTCAGAGATATGGCAGGTCAAAAAGAAGGGTCAGAGAGGACGGGTCATAGAGAGATAGGGTCAGAAAGAATGGGGTCAAAGAGGAGACTGGGTCAGAGAGATGGCAGGTGAAAGAGAAGGGTCAGAGAGACAGGGTTGGAAAGGATAAGGGTCAAAAAGGGAACTGGTCAGAGAGAGGAGACGGGTCAAAGAGGTGACGGGGTTGGAGAGAGACAGGGTCAGAGAGTAAAAAGGTCAGAGAGAGGATGGGTCAGAGAGAGACAGGTCAAAAAGGATGGGGTCAAAGAGGGGTCAGAGTCTTTCTGTGAGCAGTAAACAGAAACAGAGCCTCAGTCTGGAGTTTGGACGGAGCTGTGCTGAAAAAGGGTCAGAGAGAGAACAGGTCAAAGAGAAGGGTCAGAGAGGACGGTCAGAGAGAAATGGGGTCAGAAAGGATAAGGGTCAAAAAGGGAACTGGCCAGAGAGAAATGGGGTCAGAGAGAGAGACAGGGTAAGAGAGGATGGGGTCAAAAAGGAGAGGGGTCAGAGAGAGAGACAGGGTCAGAGAGTAGAAAGGTCAGAGAGAGGATGGGTCAGAGAGAGACAGGTCAAAAAGGATGGGGTCAAAGAGGGGTCAGAATCTTTCTGTGAGCAGCAAACAGAAACAGAGCCTCAGTCTGGAGTTTGGACGGCGCTGTGCTGAGGAAGGTGGGGCGCTGTAAAGCTCACTGGAGGATTCTGGGGAATTCTGTTTGTGCTGGTTCCTGAGAACCTGAGTCCAGAGAAGAGAGTTTCACGTTGGATGAAAAACAAATATTTGAACAGATGGAGAAACTTCATGTTGTTTTTTCTTTCTGCGCTGAGCGACTCAGTCAGTCCCTGCTCTTTGAAGACTTTCTGAGAGACGGAGAGACGAGGAGTGAGAGGACGTCAGCAGCAGCAGCAGCAGCTCGGTCCTCGCTGCGTTTTTCCTCTCAGCTCCAAACTACAGATCTGTGTTTACGCTGCTGTGACGCTACGTCAGCCTGTGTGAGTCTTTCTGGAGGTCTGAAGTGTTTCCAGCAGCTACACCCAGCTGGTCAACATGTGGTCGGCGTCCCCGCCCTCCAAACACCATCGGCCTGAGCACACGCTGACAGAGAGACCAGCACACAGAGCTGCAGCGAGAAACATCCAGAGAGAAATCTGCTGAACGCAGCGAGTCTGACAGAGCTTCAGTCAGAAAACATCAGACCTGCTCACGCTCCACGTCACGCTCAGACCGCAGGGTCTCAGTTATCTGACGCTGTTACTGAGCGCGTGCAGTTTGACTCTGAGGAGGTGAGAGAAACTCCAAACTGAGGAGCAGGAAGCAGCAGGTCGTCATGGTAACAGCTGCTTCTTCCTCCCAGCTGAGCGTCTCTGCTCCACCTTCACCAGATCCTCCTCTTCACCTGCAGGGCTCGCCATGACCTGACCCACCTCCAGCCATCAGACCCAGACCCCCTGTCCCCTCTGACCCCATCACCAAGACCAGGCCCTGCTCCACAGGGACTGAACTTTACCGTCACCTCCACAGCTCTGACTCAAAGCTTCCTTTCAAAATAAAAGCTTCAACATGTGGACTCCACTTCATCCTTCAACTGTTTAAGAGGTTACATCAGTTATCTGAAAAAATCATGTCCTAGCAAATATGTAAGGTATATTTTAATATTCTTGTTTCAAGAAATTTTCTCTTGTTCCATTGTCAGACCAAGAAGGAGCTGAAACCAGCTTCATCCTAAACCGTCGTCTCTAAATCTGAATCTGCTGAGTTTAACTCCCCGTACTCTCCTCTGGAGGCTCAGCTCTCTGTGTTATCTTTGAAAACAGATTTCACCTCCTCTTCACCTCCTCGTCACCTCCTCAGCACCGGCCGCTCCGAGGCCCGGCTGAGAGGAAGAGGAAGATTTACCAGAAGACTTCCTGAGTCACCGCAGGAGGAGCTCTGCAGGATCACTGTTCACCTCCTATTCAGCTCCACCATGAATGGTCCTCACACACACACACACACACACACACACACACACACACACACACACACACACACACACACACACACACACACACACACACACACACACACATGACTTCATCTTCAGGCAGAGTCACAGGAGGAATGTGCAGAAACACACACACTCCCTGAGGAGCTTTTCTCCTGTCGCAGCAGGAGTGTGTGTTCATGTGTGTGTTACTGTGTTAGTGTGTTATTGAAAGTTTGGAGCCTGAGCTGAATGGAGCAGGGGAGGAGGAGGAGGAGGAGGAGGAGGAGGAGGAGAGCGTGAGGAATGTGGCACAGAGGGCCAAGAAGGATGATGAAGGACGCTCAGAGGAATCTCTGAGTTTCCCGTTAGGAGCAGATGATCAGGAGGTGCTCTACGCCTCCTTTAACCCTCAACTCTCATTTTGACCCTCAGCTCTCACTTTAACCCTCAGCTCTTACTTTAACCCTCAGCCCTCACTTTAACCGTCAGCTCTCACTTTAACCCTCAGCCCTAACTTTAACCCTCTTCTCTCACTTTAACCCTCTTCTCTCACTTTAACCCTCAGCTCTCACTTTAACCCTCAGCTCTCACTTTGACCCTCAACTCTCACTTTGACCCTCAACTCTCACATTAACCCTCAGCCCTCACTTCAACCCCCTTCTCCCTTTTTTACCCTCAGCTCTTACTTTAACCTTTAGCTCTCACTTAAACCCTCAGCTCTCACTTTAACCCTCAGCCCTCACTTTAACCCTGAGCTCTCACTCTAACCCCCAGCCCAGAGCCAAACCGTCTGTGTCCTCCCTCAGTCACAGAAACTTTGACCTGAGTTGGAGAAACTGAAGCTTTTATCACCTATTTCTGTTTAATCACCTGAACAACTCAAAGCAGATGTTTGTTTAAAGTGAAAAATGCAGAATTTAATCTGCGGACCCACTGAGCTCTGGTCCTCATGCTCCGAGTCCCTTTAAAGGTTAAAAACATGAGATGAGGAGCAGCAGAGGAAACCTCCTGGGCTCACGCCGAGCTGCAGACGTGAGCAGAATTCAGAGGGAGCTGGTCTCTGGATGCTCTGAGGAATGTGGAGGCTGTGCCAAGCTAGCAGGCTAACAGGCTAACAGGCTAGCAGGCTAACAGGCTAACAGGCTAACAGCTCTGGCTGCAGCTCTGAACCAAAAAGCTTGAACCAGCAGATTAGCGTCCCGTCTCTGCTCCTCCTGCAGCACGACGTGGCTCCGTCACCATGAAACCTCCACACAAACATGAACAAAGCCTTTAGAGCAGAGAGTCACCTCAAAGCATCAATTTCCATCCATCAGGAGGAGAATGAATTAAAGTAATGAGCTGTCAATCTTAATCTAAGCTCAATCTGAGGGGAATAAGTGAAGGTAAACAGCAGCTGAGCTCTGAGCTCTCAGGACGAACACAAAGAGGAGTTTAAGGTGTGGAGACTCTCACCTCGGCTGCCGTTCTCTTCATCCTGAGGAGAAACAAACAGAGGACAAACGTCAGATCATTGGTGATGAAGAAATAATCCTGTTTCTCTTTTTCACACAGGAAACATCCAGAAACATTCTGAATATCTGAGTTTTCTGAGTCATGATGTGTTCATTTTATCAGATCAGACAGTTTCAGCTCCTCAAACTGTTACTATGAGGAAACCTGTGAGGAAAAGACGTCTCAGTTTAAGCTGCAGCTACATTAACAAACTAAAGCAGAGGGACAAACCGTATTACAGTCAGATTTCTGTATTGGACTAAAAACTGAGCCTGATTATCAGCTCCAGACTGAACAGACGAGGAGGAAACAGGAAACAGATCAAAACTGAAACCAACGTGTTTAACACACGATGAGTCCTCAGCTCATCTGCTCACGTTTTAATGATGCTGTTTTCTCTTTGTGCACTAAGTGGAGGGTCTTTTATTTTTCTCCATTATTTTTCATTTTTTATTCACTTATTATTTTCTTTTTGTCGAGCACTTTGTGTTACGCTGCTGTTTATGGAAAGTGCTTAATAAATAACAGGGGTGGGAGGAAAAAAAAGATGTGTCGTACTATCAGGATATTTGTTTAACAATTTTAAATCCTCATTTTTTGTTTAAAAAATGTTTTTTTATTCTATGTTTTTCTGTTTTTTTTTTTATTTTTTCCAAATTTAAGTCCTTTATTTAAGTCTTTGTTAACAAGATGGGTTAAATAAGTTGAGATATCAGATCTCTGAATAAATCTTAAAACTGACTCATGTGACGAGCATTTTTTGGGTAAATATGGCTCCTGATATAATCATCATCATTCAACTCATTCACTTAGTCTGAGGTTCAAAAAAGAAAATTAAAAATAAAAAAAGTAGCTATTTAAATTAAATCTGGAGAAAAGCAAATCCTTCCTAATTAATAAAATCTGAAGTTTCTGCTCAACCACAAAGATCAAATATCTCAGGATGACTCAGCGTAGATTTGACTCTTTATGGCAAAATGTAAACACAGTGAGTTTGATTTCTATTAAAAAATACAAAACTCAGACATCACATGTATAATTTTATAAATTAAAAAATATACCTAAACTCATGAAGATAATTATTCACTAGATTTTAACCTTACATTAAATTTCATACATTTTTTGTCTTGTTGTGAAGATAAAGAAGATTTTGTGAATGACTTTAATCCAGGTGAGCGGAGGAAAAATGGCTCCTACAGACCCTGATCTTTCCTACACAGTAAAACTTCTCTCAGGGTCAAAACTCGAGGCTTTCAGACTCAGAGAGAGGACAGAGGCGACTGATTGGTTTGGAAACCATGATTCAATCAGCTGATCACAGCGGGGGGGGGCTGAACCAGGAGGACTTGGTGAGTTCAAGGGGTCGACAGTTGGGAAGCTGCAGTGTGTGTGTGTGTGTGTGAGTGTGTGTGTGATTTCCTCTGAGCCGAGCACACACTCCCTCTTTAATCCCGCTCCCCTCAGACACACACACGCTCCCCCGGCCCTCCTTAAGACGCCCTGACCCTCTTCAGACCCACGTCCTCAAACTGGGATTAATCAGCAGCTCCAGCTCCTGGACTTTCAGAGTAATTACTGAAGTGATCAACGCTGACGTTACGTAACGGACGGAGAGTTCGGAGTTTTCAGAGATTAAAGTCAGGGTTTGGATCTGATGATGAGGTTACAGCGCTCTCTGAGGACGGTCAGCGTGATGCTCAGCAGATCCTCCTGACGCTCTGTGAACAGGAGCGGCGAGCTGCAGGCGCGGCGAGCTGCAGGTGCGGTGAGCTGCAGGAGCGGCGAGCTGCAGGGGCGGTGAGCTGCAGGCGCGGCGAGCTGCAGGCGCGGAGAGCTGCAGGCGCGGAGAGCTGCAGGCGCGGAGAGCTGCAGGCGCTGGCTCTGCTGGCTTTAAAGGAAACCCCTGAGAGCTTCTCCAAACACACTTCACAGGAACATAAACTCAGCTTCTCCTGATTATCTCCAGGAAAACTAATAGTCCTGATAGTCCTGATAGTTTAACACTACCCAGAAGGCCTGCAGTGTTTACCCAGAAGGCCTTTGGGCTGTCAGCTGTGACCATTAGGAGCAGGAAGTGCTGTGAACACAGCATTGATGCTGGAGCGCTGCCAGGTGGGACGAGGCGGGAACAGAGAGGACGTGGACGCATTACGGCGTCTGTGCACGTCGATATCTCTCTGAGCGGCTGGAGGTCAGGATCACCATCGATCCAGGTCTGGGTTTAGACCAGGACCCTGTAACCTTTACTGTCACAGGAGCCGTTTAGACTCAGTTCATTCAGGAGTCACAAAGTCTGCTTTATCTCCACAATAAAGACAAAAAAAGTGGATAAAATTCTGTAAAAAGGTTAAAGTCTCTGGGATATTTATCTAAAAGAGAAGATTTCTGATTAAATAAAATGATACATGTGATCTCTACGATTTTCTATTTTGACCACATTTTTCAAAACTTAAAATAATGTATATTCAAAAATTGTTACAAATTTTAAAAAAAGTTGCAATAATCAAAAGAATTATAATTTCTAAAAAATGTTCAAAATATTCACAAGTGTTAAAATTAAGAAAAAAAAGAATATAACCTTAAAAATTTACAAAAAAAAATGTAAGAAATACCAGATTACCAAAAATTTAATTTAAAATCTTTGCAAAATGTTTTAAAAAATCTGATAAATTATAAATATCTATAAAATTTTTAAAATTTTCAAAACTTAAAAAAAATGTAAATTCAGATTTTTTTTAAAAAAACTTTAAAATGTAAAAGTAAGTTGCAATAATCACAAAAAAATAAAATAAAAAAAAAAAGTTCAAAAAATTCACAAGTGTTAAAATTTTAAACATTTGCAAAAATTAAAAAAAAGAATATAAGCTAAAAAATTAACAAAAAAAAAAAATGTGAGCAATATCAAAGATGACCAAAAACTTACTCCAAAATTTTGCCAAATTTATTATGAATTTTTATGAAATTTCAAAAATTTGCAAAACTTAAGAAAATCTAAATTCATTTCTTTTTTTAAGTTGCTCTAATTAAAAAAAAACTTTGATTTTTAAAAAATGTGCAAAATACTTTCAAAAGTGTTAGATTAAAAAATTTTTTGCAAGCATTTAGAAAAAAAAGTATATAACCTAAAAAATTTATGAAAAAAAATAAAATATAAGAAATATCAAAGACTGCCAAAAAAAATTAATTTAAAATCTTTGCAAAATGTTTAAGTTATCTGCAATTTTTGTAAAAATATTTATGAACTTTAAAAATTTGAAAAAAAAAAGAATTATAACAAATTTAAACATTTCTAAACATTTGAAATGATAATCTAATTTTAACTTTTTAACACATTTTATTTTATTGCTCCAGCAAATTTTTTACCCTCAAGGAAAGTTTCTCCTCATACTCAGCTCAGGGGGTCAGAAAGGAGCCGGTCTCACCTTCAAAGAGTTGTGGACGGCAGACTCGGGCGGGTAGACGATAAAGTGTCGCAGCGTGAAGCCGAAGCCCTGCGAGGTGCGCCGCAGGTGAAGCGTTTTGGGCCCCGGCCAGGAGAAGGGCTCGTCGTCGGGCCCCGGGGAGACGGTGGTCTCGCTCTGATCGCGTCCATCCTTCTGCTTGGCCTGAAAGACAGAGAGCGACAGACGTTAACCTCAGTACTCAGCATTTAGAGTCAGAAGATTTTATCGATCCACGAGGGAAAATTTCAGTCACATCCAAAACAAACAGGAACACACAGTGATGTGGAAATACAGGAAGTGGGAGAAACTTGGAGCTGCTGGCGTGCCCAGCGCCCTGTTTTAATAGATATAAGATAAAAAACTTATATGAAATAAATAATGATTAAAGTGACTCTCGGAGGGTTGGAGAAGAAAACCAACCAGTGGTGTGCACAGAGGGGGGGCAGGGGGGACCGTCGCCCCCTTTATCATGGCCCAAAGGTTGAAATCAGCCCCTGAAGTTCCCTCTGAGGCACAAAACTGCAAACTTCACTGCACTCGAGTCAAACTGCTAAAGCGCCGTCTTAGGAACCAAACGTGCTCTACAGCGCCCCCTTTATGGAGCGAACATGTGAGCTAAAGTGTCCCAGAAAACATGCAGGATCCAGCGCCCTCTCCAGGTGAGACGATGTACTGGATGTCGCTTGTCTCATGATTTGATTCTTTAATGATTTTTGGGATGAACATTCAGTTTAAATTGCGAGTCTTTGATATTTCACAACTTTTGTGATCATTATGTTTTTTTCTCACTAGAGACGATGATAAAAAGTGGAATGATGATGATGATGATGATGATGATGATGTCCACAGACTTTACTGGGAGCTGTATTCTCCAGAAAAATGCTCATCATGTATGAATCAGGATTTATTCAGAGGATCTGACATCACGTTGCGAGTGAGTCCAAGAAAAACATTTGGCCCTCTGCTGGAGAAAAGTGGTAACGTTTTTTACAACCCAACTTTCAAATAAAAACTTTGAATGAAGATTAAAATTTGAAAAAAAAACAAAACATTTTTTGAACCAAAATATCAAAAAACAAAATTTCCTGATACTTAACTTTTGGATAAACAGAGTGATGTAGATTTTATAAACACAGGCTTCTGGCTCTTGTGCTCTGTTCTGAGTTTAACTAAAACACTGAGATCCATCTTTAATTTAAAGGCCTCAGAAATCAATTTATTCTGTAGGGAGAGAAAAGAGCAAGGAAGAAACTTGATACGCCCTAAAGGAACAGTCCGTGAAGATGAAATCCAGATATAAAATGTTAAAGACGTATGTTTTAGGACCCCTGAGAACGTTACACACACCAATAATAAACTTTGACCCTCTGAAACGGGATAAAGAGTCACTTTGTGGTCCAGTCATCACACTTCAAGGATCAGGAAAAAGTTCAGTCTGTTCAATTAAACTAAAAATCATCCAAACCTCAAACTCTCTGAACACAAAGGTCAAACTCCTTTCTGATGTTTCCTGAACATTTCTCTCCTTTTCTTCCTCCAACAGTGAACTCTGAGCGTCAGCGAGGCTCAAACACAAACACCAGAAACCGTCTCAAACCCCCCCCTCACACACACATACACACACACACACACACACACACACACACACACACACACATACATTCATACATGTGTCTTCAGTTACCGCCTGTTTGGCGTGTTTGCATGATGACAGACTGATCCTCCACATTCCTGCTGTGACGAACACACGGGACCAAAACAACTCTCACACACACACACACACACACACACACACACACACACACACACACACACACACACACACACACACACACACACACGGGTCAGGTTCCTGCAGAAAAAGCTGTTTCTGAGCTGAAAAGTGTTCACGCTGATTCAGACGAGCAGGAAGTTCACTGAGTCACTGCAGGCTGCGTTTACTGGAGACGACACCTGAGAGAGTTACAGCTTCATCACAGCGCTGCAGAAACACACACACACACACACACACACACACACACACACCTGCAGGATCTAAACCATTTTTTAAACCGTTACTCCAACCAGACAACCCCCAGCGCCTGAGGTTGGAGCTGCTCACTGGACCAAAACATCCAAACGAAGACGCAGGAGAACTTTACATTTTAACATCAGGAGAATGAAAAGACATAACGTCTGCTCCGCCCTGAGCTCCGCCTCCGTCGACCTCTCCGTGTGAGCAGCAGTCAGTCCTCCTCCTCCTCCATCATCAGAGTCACCGCGGAGCTAAACCGCCGCACCACAGGGCGCACGTTAGCGGTTACTGCTAACACCACCACCAGACTCCACGCTACCAGACCCTGCCAAGAGTTTCAGCCTGAGCCCGGCTCCCTGCACGCCACGGGCTCCTCCACTGCCAGACTACATCAGCTGATCCTAAACCACGTCCTCCTCCTCCCCTGGCTGCTCCTCCATCCACACACCTCCTCCTGCAGCAGATGGAGGAGCCCCCTGAGACCAGGACGGGCGTGGACCTCATGGTTGGACTGGAGAAAGCATGAGCAATACCCGACGGCGTGGAGCTGGAGGAGCGCCACGGTCCACAGAGGAGCAGAGAGGAGCAGAGAGGA
The DNA here is from genome assembly GCF_033239565.1 of Halichoeres trimaculatus. NCBI lineage: Eukaryota > Metazoa > Chordata > Actinopteri > Labriformes > Labridae > Halichoeres > Halichoeres trimaculatus. Next base: position 661,587 of record NW_027437196.1, on the reverse strand, counting down.
GCTGAGAGGAGCAGAGAGGAGCAGAGAGGAGCAGAGAGGAGCAGAGAGAGGAGCTGAGAGGAGCTGAGACGAGCTGAGAGAGGAGCAGAGAGGAGCTGAGAGGAGCAGAGAGGAGCTGAGAGAGGAGCAGAGAGGAGCTGAGAGAGGAGCAGAGAGGAGCTGAGAGAGGAGCTGAGAGGAGCTGAGAGGAGCTGAGAGGAGCTGAGAGAGGAGCTGAGAGAGGAGCTGAGAGGAGCAGAGAGGAGCTGAGAGGAGCAGAGAGGAGCAGAGAGGAGCAGAGAGGAGCTGAGAGGAGCAGAGAGGAGCAGAGAGGAGCAGAGACGAGCTGAGAGGAGCAGAGAGGAGCAGAGAGGAGCTGACAGGAGCAGAGAGAGGACCTGAGAGGAGCTGAGAGGAGCTGAGAGGAGCTGACAGGAGCAGAGAGGAGCAGAGAGAGGAGCTGAGAGAGGAGCTGAGAGAGGAGCTGAGAGGAGCAGAGAGAGGAGGTGAGAGGAGCTGAGAGGAGCTGAGAGGAGCTGAGAGAGGAGCTGAGAGGAGCTGAGAGAGGAGCTGAGAGAGGAGCTGAGAGGAGCAGAGAGGAGCTGACAGGAGCAGAGAGAGGACCTGAGAGGAGCTGAGAGGAGCAGAGAGGAGCTGAGAGGAGCAGAGAGGAGCTGAGAGAGGAGCAGAGAGGAGCAGAGAGAGGAGCTGAGAGGAGCTGAGAGGAGCTGAGAGAGGAGCAGAGAGGAGCAGAGAGAGGAGCTGAGAGGAGCTGAGAGGAGCTGAGAGGAGCTGAGAGAGGAGCTGAGAGAGGAGCTGAGAGGAGCTGAGAGGAGCTGAGAGAGGAGCTGAGAGAGGAGCTGAGAGGAGCAGAGAGGAGCTGACAGGAGCAGAGAGGAGCTGAGAGAGGAGCTGAGAGAGGAGCTGAGAGGAGCTGAGAGGAGCAGAGAGGAGCTGAGAGGAGCTGAGAGGAGCAGAGAGGAGCAGAGAGGAGCTGAGAGGAGCAGAGAGGAGCAGAGAGGAGCTGAGAGGAGCAGAGAGGAGCTGAGAGGAGCTGAGAGGAGCTGAGAGGAGCAGAGAGGAGCAGAGAGGAGCTGAGAGGAGGAGCTGAGAGGAGCAGAGAGGAGCTGAGAGGAGCAGAGAGGAGCAGAGAGGAGCTGAGAGGAGCAGAGAGGAGCTGAGAGAGGAGCAGAGAGGAGCAGAGAGAGGAGCTGAGAGGAGCTGAGAGGAGCTGAGAGAGGAGCAGAGAGGAGCAGAGAGAGGAGCTGAGAGGAGCTGAGAGGAGCTGAGAGGAGCTGAGAGAGGAGCTGAGAGAGGAGCTGAGAGGAGCTGAGAGGAGCTGAGAGAGGAGCTGAGAGAGGAGCTGAGAGGAGCTGAGAGGAGCTGAGAGAGGAGCAGAGAGGAGCAGAGAGAGGAGCTGAGAGGAGCTGAGAGGAGCTGAGAGAGGAGCTGAGAGGAGCAGAGAGGAGCTGACAGGAGCAGAGAGGAGCTGAGAGAGGAGCTGAGAGAGGAGCTGAGAGGAGCTGAGAGGAGCAGAGAGGAGCTGAGAGGAGCTGAGAGGAGCAGAGAGGAGCAGAGAGGAGCTGAGAGGAGCAGAGAGGAGCAGAGAGGAGCTGAGAGGAGCAGAGAGGAGCTGAGAGGAGCTGAGAGGAGCAGAGAGGAGCAGAGAGGAGCTGAGAGGAGCAGAGAGGAGCAGAGAGGAGCTGAGAGGAGCAGAGAGGAGCTGAGAGGAGCTGAGAGGAGCTGAGAGGAGCAGAGAGGAGCAGAGAGGAGCTGAGAGGAGCTGAGAGGAGCAGAGAGGAGCAGAGAGGAGCAGAGAGGAGCACTGATGGTCCAGCTGTGTGCTCTGTCTCAGGTGGAGGTTTGAAGCTGATGATGTAACAGCAGAGAGGTTGGAGCTGATGGAGCCTCCTCCTCTCCTCCTGTTCAGCTCTGCTCCTGCTTTCACTCAGATCTTTAATTCATGTGTTTCTGCAGCAAACTGAGAGCAAAGAGCTGCGTGAAAACCACTTTATGCCATTTTTAAAGGATCCAAACCTCTGAGTCAGGACAAAAAGATGAAGCAAACAAAGTTCTGCAGGAAAACAGAAAATTCAGCTTCAGTCTCTGTCCTTAAATCAAAGATCTGTTGATAAAATGTGGGATTAGCAGATAGCTAACAGAGACAGAGACGTCTGAAATTCTCTGAGTAGGATTAAAAACTTCCATCATGTAATCTGTGTGTTATCAAATCAAGGGAAAACCCAGAACATCAAAAACTACAGAAACATTGTCCTGTGACGAGAGGTCTTTAGCCCTTTTGTCCCTTTAGGCTCACCGTAGTTAGGCTGCTACAGTGTCTTCCTGCTTCCTGCAGACGCCATGATGAAAATAACAACACCACCACCGCGCTCTGAGTGAATATAAGACTCAGTTAACTCTCAGTCTGAGCTAACAGCTACGAGCTAAGCTAAGTGATGTCAACAGGAAACTACATCCTAACAGCTGGCAGTGCATTATCTTAAAGTGTGAAACTGCCCAACCAATCAGCACGGAGCAGACTGAGCCAGACAGGAAGTGAGGCACTGAAACTGCAGTAAAGCAGCGGCGTTAGAGCTGAACAATCAATCGATTTTAAACCGACATCGCACTGTAATAGAGTGTAATTTTCAAATCCCAAAGGCTGCAATAAAAAAAGTTTCTTGGATTATAGTAACTTATACTTGTTCTCTCTTAAAACCAGCAAAAGTCAAAATGCTGTTTTTTTCTGTGGGCTACAAAGATCCATCCAGTAGATGGTAGAGCCGTACCCCTTGGTCACTTTTTTCTGTTTGGTTTGTTACTCTGACTGACAGCTGGAGGTCAGTAAAATTTCACAGCGTTTCTTTTATTTTTTAAATTAAGAAATACAAAAAAAGACTCGTTTAAATGCTAACAGTATCTTTAAATGCAAAATTTTAATCACAAAATTGGTCTAAAAAAATCGCAGTTAGATTATTTTCTAAAATCGTTCAGCACTAAGCGGTGTGCACAGAGTTTTTGAAGGGCGGGGCGAAAGAAAAAAAGGCGCATGCAGCTCGTTCCTGACACTGAAGAGGGCGCTAAGTTCAGCACGCATTCTGGCTCCTACAGGGCTTTTTGACACAAGAGGGCGCTGCAGCGTAGGGATGGGTGCCCAGTATCTAGCAAACAGTATCGATACTCAATGGTACCAGTTTTAAGAACTTTTGTGTGTTTATGTAGCAAGAAATATTAATTTTTGTTAAAAAGAAAACTAAAAGTTTTTTAATTTAACATATTTAGTCAGTCTTTTTTTTTTTAATTCCTCTCTCTCTCCTTTCTTGAATTTTTTTCACTGCTCATTTATCCACGAGACCTGGCCCTTTAAATGTGATTTTAATGTATTGTAAAATGTTTTATTATGATAATGTTTCTCTGTTCTTTCTTTTCCTTAAAAAGAAACAAAACAAGAAGAACAGACTCCTTTAAATATTATACTTGCATTTTATTTAATTTTTTTAACCTGTTTGTTTTTATATTTTAGCTGGGGGGGACTACCAATGGAATTAGCTTGGTAGCTAGATTTGGGTACATTTACATTTTTTTTTTTAAGTGTGTATGAATGTACATCGTCACTTCCTATCAAATAAACTAAATTGAAATTGAAATTAAGTTTATAAACTCGCAATGCTGTGTTCATGTCCAGTAGGAAAATCTCCTTCTCTTCGGCTCTATGGAGAGAATTTTGTTTCTTTATTATTCAATCAAAAAGAATAGATTGGAAACCAAAAGTTTTGTTATTTATAACATAAGAGAATAAGTAAGAAATGAGAAAAATTGAGATCAAAACAGAACACGACGTTTGGCTCAAAAAGGCGCCTTAGCTCATGTATTTCAATAATAAGGTCCTGACGTGGGGCGACTCCCCCCTTTGCCCCCCTCCTGTGCACACCACTGCATTAAAACATCCAGTGACTTTCAAAATAAAACTCAGCGTGTCCAAACCAGATGGTATTTATCCCAACAACAACAAACGGACGTAACGAGCAGAACCAGGAACAGTCGATGGACTTGGATCTGGTCTGAGTCTGACGTGGGTTTCGTGCACAGAGGACGGATCCTCAGGAAACAGAGCGCGGTCGGATCAGTCTGAATTATTGATGACAGCTTGTTTTGAAATGTAAAATAATGTAAATCTCCATCAGATTAATCAGGAATAATCCTCTGACAGCCCAAACTCTGATTAAAGAATCATGACCCGTTTGTTTTACATTTCACTGATTTTCTGACTCTTCATCATCATCATCATCAGCTTCATCAGGCGCCAACTTCCTGTCATGCTCAGATCTGTAAATCAGCTCCTCACACGCTCACACCTGACGCTTCATTATGCATGCAGTCTGTTCATTAGCGCGTCCACGCCGTGACGCCTGCGTCTGAGGGGGTGATCAGCGAGGGGCCATCTGGAGCGGCGGGCTGCGGGGCGCTGTGTGAGAGCAGGATGAGAGCGGCGTTGAGGCTGGACGCTTTCCTGGGTGTGAGTCAGCGTGGAGCGCTCTGACCTCATGGATCCACCTCTCCACCTCCCTCTCATGTTTTCTCTCCAAACTGCTCTGACCGCAGCTTCAGCGTTAGTCACAATAACTCACTGTGACGCTGGAAAACACGCCTGAACTCCCCGCCGCAGCCCCACGCCGAGCCATGACTGCACCTCCAGCTCCAGAGGGTGGAGGTCCACGCTCGGCGAGGACGCACCGCCTGTTTCTGACAGCGAGGAGGAGACCGACACCCCGGACAGACGCTCACCCTGAGGATCCTAAAACCAGCCTAAGATGCTCCTCATCCCTTACCCGAGACCGCACGCAGCTCCTCCTGGAGGCTTCCCTGAGCCGGGACCAGGACACGCTCCGGTTCGGGCGTGTCAGCCCCAGCTCCACCTCCCCCCAGTACGCCCGGGCCAGCAGCTGGAACCAGAGGCAGTACGGCTCCGACAGGCAGCCGTCCACGCCGGCCAGCCGGGCCCAGGGACACCCCCCGGAGGACGGGGAGGGACTGAGGGAGCAGCAGCCCTCAGGGGTCACATCCACATCCAGCAGGTCTGCGTGGTCCTTCAGAGAGACCGGCTTACAGCCCGGAGGAAGCCCGTTCCTCTGGGCCAGCATGACGCAGCCAGGTCTGAGCTGGACTAGATCCCAGAGCGGATCCCTGAGATGATCCGGGGCGTTTCAGAGCTGGTCCTCCCTGTCAGAGTTTAGGTCATCCCAGCGCGCGTCCCAGATCCAGGTTTAGAGGAAAGAACCAGACCAGGACTCCGGGTTAGGATAGTTCCCTCTCTGCTGTGAAGAATCTACTCCGAGTCTGAGTCCAGGTCCAGGTCCGTCCCCCCAGTCCGCCTCAAACCGGTCCCTGTGTGGAGAAACTGCTCCTGCTGGACTCACGATGTTTCCACTCAGAGACGCAGCAGGCAGAGACGCAGCAGGCAGAGCTGCGCAGAGCAACGGACTGACGCACCCACCCACCCACTCAGCACACACAGCTCTGCTCTGAGGAATGCACACACACACACACACACACACACACACACACACACACACACACACACACACTGGGAGCAGGACGCCTCCTTCCTGTCTCATCCCTCTCTCACTCACCTCCTCCTCTGCCAACCCCTGAAAGTTTTAAAGCGCCTCCTCACGTGTCCACGCCCATCAATAAATCATAACAACAAATGAAAGGACACACACACACACACACACACACACACACACACACACACACACACACACACACACACACAGACGTCAGGGGTATGTTCAGGGAGAGCTTTCTGGATCCTTTTCACAGCCAGAGGAGGAGGTGAGGAGGAGCTGATGCAGATAAGGAAGCAAAACACAGCACCACCTCCTCCTCCTCCTCCTCCTGCTCCTCCTCCTCCTCCTCCTGCTCCTCCTCCTCCTCCTGCTCCTTCTCTCTGGTGTTGTTGTGTTACATAAGGAGGCAGCCACACGACCGTGAGGAAACACCTCCTTAATCCTGGGAGGTAAACAAACCCAAGACAAGCTCAGCACCTGTGTTTGGATGGATTAGAGGAGGAGCAGTGAGGAGCAGTGAGGAGCAGTGAGGAGCAGTGAGGAGCAGTGAGGAGCAGTGAGGAGCAGTGAGGAGCAGGAGCTCAAACCTCTCAGTGCGTCTCTCCCTCAGAGTCAGCGCGGCCCAAACTTCCTCTTTAATATTTAATCAGAGTTTTATCTCTGGAGCTTTTCTCGCTGCTCAGAGGTGAGTAAGTCTGACTGAGGCCGGGATGATGTCACTTCCTGTCTGATCTTTTTTAACGGTTTATTTCTCTAACTGCTCATTAAAACAGACAACTGATCAAACCTCGGATACGTTGAGTGTTTTTAATCTGAGGGAAACTCAGTTTCATCCTTAAAGTCGAGGCAAACCAAAACTTTAAAGAGGGGTGTTGTGCTTTTTGTAGTCTTTATTTTGTCCCTCTGGTGCCTCCGTAGTATCTTCACCTGATTTACAGCCCAGATAAATCCCTGTTCCTCTCTCTGTTTTTTTATAATCTCTTCTTTCAGCCTCTGTCTGAAACTCTTTCCTGTAGCTACTGTCTCTTTAAGGCTCCCTGCTCCACAAACCCCCTTCACTCTGATTGGTCAGCCCTCCAGAGGCAGATCTAAGAGGCCCCGCCCCTCTAACGTCACCAGGTCTCATGAAGATCTCGTCTGAATCTGAACATCTTGGTTTTTGCTCCTCCTGCTTCTTGGTTTTTGGAGCCTGCCCCCAGTGGACACTAAGGGAACTGCAGTTCTTTCATCCTTTTTTCCCGGGCTTGATTCCTCTGAGTTTGCAGCTTGTGTCAGCGTCATCTGATGGTGAAACGGGTCAAAGTCAGGTCAGTTTATCTTTGAGCTGATGATCCAAAGACCAGGAGACCACTGCTGCCTGGACCAGGACCAGGACCAGGGTCAGAGGACTCTCACAGATCCACCAAAGCTGGAGAAGACGTGGTGGAGGAGGCTCAAACAGAACTCGCTTCAACACTGTTTGATTTGCATTTTTTGTGCCTTGAATTGTGATTTTTGAAGCTAAAACTTTATTTCCTGGTTAAAAAAATGTCAAGCAGACCATGCGTCTGTTTTGATGTTTTCTGTCTCGCCGGCGGCGGCGGCGGCGGCGGTGGCGGCGAGCGACTGGAAAACAACATCAGGAGCAGAGTCCAGGAATGTTTCCTGACAGCGCCTCGTCACCGCGTCTGTGCGGCTCGATATAGCGTGTGGTTTCTGTACGGAGAGACAGGAATAGACGCTCCCAACACCCAGCTGAGACAGCAGACAGAGTGAGATCCAGACCCCGTCCCCAGCAGCTCCAGGTCCAGGTCCACAGAGCGGCCTCGGACTCTGACGGTTTCATGTTTGCTCTGCATTCCTCTAAATCTGAAACACATGATGAGAAAACAGATCCTGCCCTGGAATTCCTGCAGCAGAGGAAATGGACTTAGTGCCGCGGCGCTGACACAGAAACTCGTCATGCGGGCCAGAAATATTATGTGGTTGTCATGGCAACACGTCTGACCGCAGCACGGCGAGCGTTTCCTCGCGTGGTGTCGAGCTACAGAATCTGAGGCTTCACACCTGAAGACGAGTCAGAGAGGAGTGTGTGTGTGTGTGTGTGTGTGTGAGTGTGTGAGTGTGTGTGTGTGACGAAGCTTTAGGATGAGTCAGAGCAGAAAGTCAGCTGAGCAGTGAAAGTGTTTGTTTACAGAGGAACATCAGGGAAGTCTTCACAGATTAATAATCCTCACAGTCAGAAACTTTGACTCTGATCTTCGTGAAGTCTGTGACTCAGAGCGAAATCTGTCGACAGGAAGTCCGGACACGTGGAGAGAAACCAGAATGTAAGCAGAGCGGTAAGGAGCTAAAAATGTGCAAACACAGACTTTATAAAAAGAGAAAACATGAAAAGCTCCTGGAGGCTGAAACAGTCAAAGCTCCCCCTGCTGGCTGACTGTGGTACCAGCTGTGGACGCTGCCCCCTCCAGGTGAAGAGATGAGACATGAATTAACTGATCATCTTCTGATTTTCAAAGCAGCTTTTTAACACAGTCCTCAGCTGTTAACGTTTCCTCTAATCGCCCTGTTTTTGGCGTGTGTCTCTTTAAATCCTAGCCCCGCCCCTTCCCCCTCACACTGTGTTGGATAAGAACCTTTATAAGCTTCAGAAACAGGAATTATTGCACATGAACTCTGACATAGGAGTCACAGAACTTTCCAGAAGTGAGTCTCTGCTTCAGATCAAACTGGATCAGACCGAACCGAGGAGTCCTGGGTGCGTTACATGTGTGTTTTAGGGTATTTTGGCTTCACTTTTGAAAACAGGAAGCTGCATCATCCATTGTTTTATAACCTTTCATTAAGTGAAAGCATCAATCTGCCCAGGGGATTTTACTGAACATGAATTCAACCAAATATCAGACCCAGTGAGATCAAGACCTCTTCAACAAGGTTGTCATGGCGACAGCACACGCCATAGTAAACAAACCAGACAGTAAAATATTAAACACAGGCAATCTGATTAGGTAAGCCCAGGTTATTAATCAAATTTCTTGTATCAAATATTATTTAGTAAAGCTGAAGGGAAGTCAAAAAATTTCCTTCATTGAAATTTCAGACATAAAGTGTTTTTACCCAACAGCATCAAGAAGCAGGAGCATCAGAAGATCCTTTATCACACTTTAGCACACAGGTTTTAGTGCATAAGGGGGCACTTTAACCAACAGGTTTTGGCCCATATGAGGGCACTTTAACCAACAGGTTTTGGCCCATATGAGGGCACTTTGGCACACAGGTTTCGGCCCACATAAGGGCACTTTAGCACACAGGTTTTGGCCCACATGAGGGCACTTTAGCACACAGGTTTTGGCCCACATGAGGGCACTTTAGCACACAGGTTTTGGCCCACATGAGGGCACTTTAGCACACAGGTTTCGGCCCACATGAGGGCACTTTAGCACACAGGTTTCGGCCCACATGAGGGCACTTTAGCACACAGGTTTCGGCCCACATGAGGGCACTTTAGCACACAGGTTTCGGCCCACATGAGGGCACTTTAGCACACAGGTTTTGGCCCACATGAGGGCACTTTAGCACACAGGTTTCGGCCCACATGAGGGCACTTTAGCACACAGGTTTCGGCCCACATGAGGGCACTTTAGCACACAGGTTTTCGGCCCACATGAGGGCACTTTAGCACTCAGGTTTTGGCCAACATGAGGGCACTTTGGCGCACAGGTTTTGGCCAACATGAGGGCACTTTAGCGAACAGGTTTTGGCCCACATGAGGGCACTTTAGCACACAAGAGTACACTTTAGCGAACCAGATGGCACTATAGCGCACAAGAAGGCTCTTTAGCAAAAGGGTTTGATGCACAAAAGGGCACTTCAGCAATGTTTTTGTTGTGTTTCTCAACTACTGGGCCCAGCCTCCTTCTCGTGCAGACCACTGAATGTGTTAATGATGATAAAGATGGGACTCTATTATCTTAACGAAGCCTGCTCTACATTCCTAAATAACCTTTTCATTTTTCATACAAGCTGATTTCAGGTCTTAATATCTTCATCTTTCTGACCCTGGTGTTTTATCCACACAGAGCCTGGCTGCTCTGAGACACAGACGAAGGCAGCAGCAGGTCGCTAACAGGGGAGATGAAACAGGCTGTAAGCTGAGCACAGCTCTCAGCAGCCAGAGAAACCTTTGGAGAGATCCACCAGCTCACACAGAGGTGTGAAGCATTCACCGAAAAACAAGCAAATAAAACTGGAGGACAACAAGCTGATTCAAAGAGAGCAGAGACGAGCAACACATGCAACAGGAAGCAGATTGAGCTGCAACGTTGGGCAACAAACACAGCAACTGGATCCTGGAGATCCTGGAGATCCTGGGTCCTGGTTTATCAGCTGACTCTCTGAGCTCTGATTTGTGTAACAAAGAGCAGGGGGGCCTGTGGTCTGGGAGCAGCTGACAGGATCTCTGGACCCGGATTAAAGACTCAAGGCACCGACAGGACTCCAAAAACTACAATGAGTCATTCTGAAGTCTCCATCACTGCTCATGTGTGTGTGACCGGCTCTGTGTGTGTGTGTGTCTGTGTGTGGCACACAGGGCGAGGAGAAAGCGGCGAGTCCGGCCCGGGGATTAGGCCCCTTTGGGGCGGCTTTTCAGGACTCCTGGCGGGTGTAGGATCTAATCTGGACACGCTGCATCTGGGCTCGGCGAGGTCTGGCTGACTGTAACAAAGGAGCAGCTAATGAGGGCCGGGAACAGGCTGCGCCCACGCCACCGCACCGCTCACCCATAATGCCCTGCTCCATACAGCCCTCAGGGGGGACCGGAGGCCCACAATCCACCGCCATTGGGAGGCAGCGGGCTCATCGGGCAGATTCAGGGGCGGACTGATCTGGTATCAGGATCAGATATGAGCCTGGATGAGAGCGTGGGAGGAAATAATGGAGTCAGGTACTGAACGTGAGAGGCTGAAATATGATTTAACCACGCCATCATCAGCCATTACGGCGAGGGGGGGGGGGGGGAGGCGGACTCTGCTGGAGGGGAGAGGAGCTGCGACTGAAAACCAGTAATAAAATACACCTGGAAACAGCTGATCACAGAAACAAACATCACACCTGGAAACAGCTGATCGAAGAAACAGACGTCACACCTGGAAACAGCTGATCGTAAAAACAAACATCACACCTGGAAACAGCTGATCATAGAAACAAACATCACACCTGGAAACAGCTGATCTCAAAAACAGACGTCACACCTGGAAACAGCTGATCACAGAAACAGAAGTCACACCTGGAAACAGCTGATCACAGAAACAAACGTCACACCTGGAAACAGCTGATCACATAAACAAACATCACACCTGGAAACAGCAGATCACAAAAACAAACATCACACCTGGAAACAGCTGATCACAGAAACAGACGTCACACCTGGAAACAGCTGATCACAGAAACAGACGTCACACCTGGAAACAGCTGATCTCAAAAACAGACGTCACACCTGGAAACAGCTGATCACAGAAACAGACGTCACACCTGGAAACAGCTGATCACAGAAACAAACATCACACCTGGAAACAGCTGATCATAGAAACAAACATCACACCTGGAAACAGCTGATCGTAAAAACAGACGTCACACCTGGAAACAGCTGATCGTAAAAACAAACATCACACCTGGAAACAGCTGATCTCAGAAACAGACGTAACACCTGGAAACAGCTGATCATAGAAACAAACATCACACCTGGAAACAGCTGATCATAGAAACAAACATCACACATGGGAACAGCTGATCTCAGAAACAGACATCACACCTGGAAACAGCTGATCAAAGAAAAAGACGTCACACCTGGAAACAGCTGATCTCAGAAACAAACATCTCACCTGGAAACAGCTGATCTCAGAAACAGACCCTGATAAAAACCCAAACGTTGTCCCTGTGATGAACCCATGAGGGATTAATCTGCAGCTTTAAGAAGATTTATAACGACACTCAGCTCATTGTTTCACTGTCTGCCCTAAAAACGCGCTCTTCCCGCCGCGGCAGGACGTCGTCTGCTCTGATCACGCTCTGATCACGGCTGTTTGTGGAGGTGGAGGAGACCAAAACAGAGGAAAAAGACTGAACGCTGGATTTCAAATCTCCCAAGATTTTTATAAATTTAATATTTATAGCCTAATATCAGCTGGTTTTTAAAAAGTATCAGGACAGGAAATGTCATTATTGATGACGATAGCCTGTCTTGCAGTGTAATATTTTTCTTTTTATTTCAGAAATCAATAAACACAAACAACTGGGCGGCTCATCTCTGAATCTGGTCCCAATGTTTCATTTGAATAAATATTTGTCATATTCAGAGATAAAGTGATGGTTTGTCCTCTTAATGATCTGGTTTCAATGCAGATCTCTGTGCATGAAGATCTGCAGCACAGCAGGAGGAAACGGGTCAAAAATCTCCATATTCAGTCAGAAGAAATGCAGAGAAAAACAACATTTATCCCAAACCAAAGTAAAGATTTTCCCAAAGTCTGAGAGGAATAAAAACAGCAGCTTTCTGTTCAGAGGAAAAGTTTTCAGAAGAAGCCAACTCAAACAAAAGCGCTGATGCAACAGCTCTGACATTTCTGACTCAGTTTGTTCTGCCCGCTCTGATTTATGAGCCCGTGCGTCTCCTCCGCTGGCAGAAACCAGGACCAGGATCTGGGTTTGTTATGGAGACCATCTGCAGAGCCCAGAGGAAACACGCTGCAGCAGAAATTCAGGGGATTTCCTTCAGATGGAGGAGCCGAGGCTGCAGAGAGGAGAGCTCTCAGCTGAAAGACAAAGCTCCGCCCACAGGGGGTCCACAGGAGCCCAGCGTATCAGCCAGGCCCCCCGGAGAAGGAGCCCGGCTCGGTCTGGACAATAGTCTGCAGAAGTCCCTGGACACTGGCAGACAAACGGCCGTGCCAATCAAGCTTTGAGAGCGGCTCAGCCCCAGCAGCTGCTCTCAGACGCTGCAGAAAGGAGCGAAAAGGTTTCTGAGGACAGAGACGAGGACCCGACTCACACCTCCCTGAACCGGGAAAACCCTCTGAGGACTAATGACTGGGTCTCTGCTCCTCACCCAGACTGTCCCCCCTCAGGGAGGTGAGAGGAGAGCCTCAGCTACACCTGTCAGACAAACCCAGGTCAGGGTCAGGAGGTCTACATGAGACCACAGACCTGACCCCCCACTCAGACTCTGGGAGGATCTGGAGCTGGGTGACAAAAATAATACATATTTTATTTTTTTCAAGAGTCTAATCACTTCCTGACTCTACCTCCAGACATGTTTTACAATCCCCCCAAAAAATACACAAGAACGTCAGCTGTCAATCATCGTTAAACGTTACATAAAACCTCGTTTTTAACCTCGTATAACTAATGAAAACCAAACTTTTCAGAAAAAATAGGACCTGAATACAAGACAGCCAAATGATATCTTCAAATCTGCTGAGGAGTGAGACATCTCACATTAAAACCATCTTTGCAGAAACTGCACACAACAAACACCGCTGCAGGTCACAGCACGCACAGACCTCCTAACTGGGCCTCAAACACCGAGGTCTGCCCACAGCTCCGCCCCCTATAGACCTTCAGAGAACTGTCCAATCAGAGCGAAGGGGGTCTGTAGAGCCTTAAAGAGACAGCAGCTAAAACAAAGTGTTTCAGAGGCTGAAAGAAAGTTTATAAAACACCAGAGAGAAAAACATTATGAGCTTTAAATCATGTAAAGAAACTACGGGAGCTCCAGAGGGACAGAATAAAGACTCAGATAAACACAACACCCCCTCTTTAAAGATACTTCCTCATGTTTTGACATTCGATAACCCTCAGAGAGTGGACCAGGCCTGGTTACTCACCATAACAATCAGACATGAGAAACATTTCTACCAGGTGGATTAATTTTTAAACTTTGACCACAGCCCATCTGGAATGACTGGGGAGATGGATTTTTTAACCTATACTGCAGCCAGCCACCAGGGGGAGCAGTTTTTGTGGCGACCTCACTTCAAGCTGAGCAAGATGACGTCCATTTTTTTTCGTTTATGGTTAAAAACATCTTAAAACTAATTTTTATTCCTGGACTTTAAACCCAGCTGCAGACTCTGCTCCTGTTTTAGCATTTTATGTTTTTTTTCCCACTTTTTAGTCATCGTTATTATTGTTTTCAGGAACAATGAAACATTATTTTAGTATTGATTTACTTATTTTCATCTGCATCTTCTCTTATATACAGCACTTTGTTTCAGCTGAAGTTGTTTTTAAAGTCTTGCATAAATTGAGTTTTCAGTAGACATCAGAAAAAGACGTCTGGGGGAAACAGACAGTTTCCTTAATTCTTGTTGATCAGTGATCGTCACATCCTTACATATGAAACTGATCTTATTTTCCTCCAGGAAGCTCTGACAGCCAGCCATTGTTGCTTTTTGCTCAGAGACCTGAAACTCAGGACACTTTATTGGTTGATTAAGTTAAAACATAAAGATTTTATTGTTTCACATGTATTGTTAAATGATTTTCCATAAATAAGGCTGGAACATTAAAGGTATATGCTGTCAGTTATGGACAATTAAAATCGGAAAGTTGTGAAAATGATGTAGAAAGGACGTCTTGGATCGTCTCTTTGCTCATTGGTTGCAGTTAAGCACAAAGCTGCTCTGAATACATTTGTGTTTCTCATTGTTTCTGGCGCCCCCTGTGGACAAACACATTAATTCCATGCTTATTTTATCCTGCATGTCCCCAGGAAGAATCCCCAGAGAATAAATCTCCTCCTGCTTCATTTCAGCAGATGAACATGCTCATCTTTGTGAAACTCTCAGGCTGGACGTCGTTGATCTGAAACAGGCTGGTGATAATAAAAACTGTTTCCTCCGCCTGCTGCTCCCAGCGCTGCGGTGAATAAACTCTGGGTGTATTTATATCAGCTGCAGCAGGAGCAGCAGGAGCAGCAGGTGCTGCGCGAGTGACCAGGGATTAACCTGAGAGCGGTCTGATGAATGGGCGGGATTTAACACGTCAGACACTCAGATTATGTGTTAACGTGATTCAACAGTCTGAGTCAGGATGGGTTCACCCACACCGCCAAACACCGCCAAACACCGCCTAACGCCTAACGCCTAACGCCTAACGCCGCCACACACGTCTGGAAAACTGTCAGGAGCTCCATCAATCTGAGGGGGAGACAAACGCCTGATTCAGGGCCAGAAAGAGACGTATGGACCAAGCTGTCCGCCCTGAATGTAAACTTAGCCATCAGGCGTCTGAAAGGCTCCTTTAACCATGCATGACAACGCCGTTAGCCAGGGCGAGCTTCATAAAGAGCCACATACAGACGGCGTAAGATGATCCAGAAACTCCCTGGGCTGAGGTTTGAGGTGGGGCGGCTGCAGGCCCAGAGGGGGGACACACACCTGATGTACGCCTGACGCAAAGACGGCGTGATGGATGAGAGCTGACACCACGGAGCGTAAAGACGCCTCATTCATCAACACGGCCAGAAAAGAGGAAGTCCATCGTTTCTGCAGCAGTGGTGAAGAAACACATCAGGACTGGATTATTTCTCTGACTAATCCTTTAAAAAGTGGATTACAGAGGTTTGATGGGACAGTGTGGAGAGAGCGCTCTTAATTTAATCTGCAGAGATTGAGCTCAACAACACAACAACACATCTACACAGCAACACATCAACACATCTACACATCAACACAGCAACACATCAACACATCTACACATCGACACAGCTGTTTGAGCCAAAACAAAGAGCAGTTTCCACAGTCAACAAGCTAACTTTGTCAGTTTGTAGCGTAGCTTAGCAGCTGCTATATTTCTCTCTCCTCACAGCCCGGTGCTCTGAGACGTGTCTGTAACGTGTAACATTAGTGAATCCTGGTTCTGTCCTACCAGAGCTCATCTACCAACTCCAACCTCACCAAGCAGAGCTAACGTAACCTCACTCTTCATTTTATTGATAGACTCTCAAATTTTAACAGATCACTGCAGAATAAGCGCTGACTGTGGGTTGGAGACAACATTAGCACGAACAGATTAACCTGGGTTTAGCCTTTATCAAGTGTTTAGCCTTTAGCTTGTGTTTCAGCCGTTAGCTCATGTTTAGGCCTTAAGGTAATGTTTAAGGCTTTAGCTTGTGTTTTAGTCTTTAGCTTATGTGTAAGCCTTTAGCTCATGTTTTAGGCTGTAACCTATCTTTTAGCCTTTAGCCTATGTTTTAGCCTTTAGCTCATGTTTAAGCCTTTAGCTCATGTTTAGGCTTTATCCTGTGTTTTAGCATTTAGCCTATGTTTTAGCCTTTAGCTCTTGTTTTAGCCTTTGGCTCCTGTTTTAGCCTTGAGCTCATGTTTTAGCATGTGTTTAGCCTTTAGCTCATGCTTAAGCCTTTAGCTCATGTTTTAGCTTTTAGCTCTTGTTTTAGCCTTTAGCTCCTGTTTTAGCCTTTAGCCCATGTTTTAGCATGTGTTTAGCCTTTAGCATGTGTTTAGCCTTTAGCTCATGCTTAAGCCTTTAGCTCCTGTTTTAGCCTTTAGCTCATGTTTTAGCTTTTAGCTCTTGTTTTAGCCTTTAGCTCCTGTTTTAGCCTTTAGCTCATGTTTTAGCATGTGTTTAGCCTTTAGCGCATGCTTAAGCCTTTAGCTCATGTTTTAGCTTTTAGCTCTTGTTTTAGCCTTTAGCTCCTGTTTTAGCCTTCAGCTCATGTTTTAGCATGTGTTTAGCCTTTAGCTAGTGTTGTAGCCTCTAGCTCATGTTTTTGCCTTTAGCTCATGTTTTAACCTTTAGCTCCTGTTTAAGCCTTTAGGTCATATTTTAGACTTAAAGTAATATTTGAGGCTTTAGCCTGTGTTTTAGCCTTTAGCTTGTGTTTTAGCCTTTAGCCTGTGATAAATCCTTTCTCTCGTGCTTTAGCCTTTCGTTTGTGTTGTAGCATTTACCTGTGTTTCAGCCTTTTACCTGTGTTTTAGCCTTTAGCTCATAATTTAGCCTTTAGCTCTATTGTTAGCCTTTAGCCTGTGCTCTATCTCTCTCCTGTTTCTCTTTCTTCTGCTCTTCTGTCCTTTTTCTGTCTGACAGTTAGGCTCCAGTGTCCACCATCACTACAGAATAAAGGGAAATGCTAACAATTAGTGTGTTTTAGCTAATACTCATGCTAATACAGTCAGACTCAGACTTTTT
Organism: Halichoeres trimaculatus; assembly: GCF_033239565.1. Lineage (NCBI taxonomy): Eukaryota > Metazoa > Chordata > Actinopteri > Labriformes > Labridae > Halichoeres > Halichoeres trimaculatus. Next base: position 644,845 of record NW_027437196.1, on the reverse strand, counting down.
GGGGAGACCCAAAGAATTAATTATGTAATAAACTGAATTATCATGAATGTGTTTTGCAAACTTTTTTAAAGATAATGTTTATCAGGACGTCAGGCGTTGGAGAGGAGCAGTGCAGCTCCTCGTCCTCTCCTCCGTCCACAGCGTCTATTCTGGTCGTCTGGTGAAATATTCACAGAGTCATTTAAAATTTAAGAGTGACGGCAGAGATGTGACCAGGCTCTAAAAATACTCCCCCCAGCGTGACGGAGGATGAAATATTCATCTTGATATGATGAACTCTTTCTCCATGTCTGGCTGCGTCATGTTTACCGTCGACACGTGCAGCAGCTGCAGCGGGCGCTCGCTGCTCCACGCTGCAGTCGGAACAGACGCTGACGGTCTCCATACGTTTGATGATTTTAATTAAACCTGCAGGAAGTCGTCACGTCAGGAGGATGAGTGCAGAGATGGTGGGAGGATGCTCTTTGATTCAACTTTGTGCAGTTTTTAGCGCCAGAGTTAAAATTCTGTTTGTGTTTCCTAAGTGTGATCGTCTGTGAGCTCTGTTTTTTCTGAAACATGCACAGACTGATTCAGAAACACGCTTTATTCAGCAAAGCTCTGACGTTTGACTGAAGGCATCCAGAGGACTGTAACAGATTTGGAATGGGACCGATCTGGTGTTGGTTATAGAGAGAGCCGGAGCCAGCACTGATGAGGGACACGCCCTTTGAATAACACACACACACACACACACAGGCAGACACACACACACACACAGAGCCTGAGGCTGACCCAGAGCTGTAAATTACTCTGCTCTTATGATCCAGAGGAGGAGTGAGCAGAGAAACAGAGAGATGACGACAAACTGAGTCGCTGTGGATGCTCTCAGGTGGTCCCCCCTGCAGGTCTGTCCCCCCTGCAGGTGTGGGCGTGTCTCTGCACTTGGTCAGACCTCTGCAGCTTCATTAATTAAAAAGGTCGACGTGCACACCCTGAGACATGAGGCTGCAAATCACCAAACGGACCAGGACGCCGTCTGAAGTTTACGACTCTGCAAAGAAACATCCATCACGGCGTAACGACGCAGCTCAGCACAAACGTCAGAGAGTCTCCAGGAGAAAACAGGAGCTGATCCAACAACTGCATCAATTAATTAAAGTCTTATTAAAGAGTTTAATTAATGAGAAAGAAATTGATCAAAAAAAGCATGAAAACAGCTTTTTGCATGACGATGCAACATTTTTGCATGTATTCATTAGAGCTGGAGGTAAACGATTATTTTTAAAACAATTAATCAGGCGATTATTTTATCGATTGACTAATCTAACAATTAATTGGACGATTAGTCTAACGATTATTTTTCTGTTGTTCAATTATTTCAAAACCATAATGTTTCCCAAATAAATGCCAAAACAATCTCTCTCATAACAGCTAATTAAACAACACTGTTTTGCACAGCAAAATGCAAAATATAGAATAAAATTATAAAAAATAAAAAGTCCAGTCTGTTTACTCTGACAGTCCAATAAGGCTGCAACTAACGATTATTTTTATTGATTAATCGATTAGTCGATTAATCACGGTTATTTTGTGTTTCAACCTTTAAAATGTGCAGACCTTTAAAATTCAACCTGTGTGTTTCATTTTCACTGCATTTACCCAGAGTTAGGTTCTCTCCTCTGATTGGTCAGCCCTGTGTCATGTTTGTTTGTTTGTTTGTCTTTATTTCATTCATGATGACATAAAAAAATATAAGTACTATACAAAAAATAAATAAATGTCAAAATGAATGAAGCAGGTAACAGGGAAATGAAGTTGTTGTTCAGTGTTGGACAGACCTCTTATCAGTGACTTTGTGTTTGTTTTCTAATGTTTATTTGTTTATTGGGGCTTTGCTCTCTGTATGATCCCGCCTAACTCTCTCCCAGCTCTCCATGACAACGCCTTTAGTTTCGTTTCTCTACATGCGCTATTTCACTCATTTCACTGAGTGTTAGCGCTGCAGTGTGAGCTCGAGAGTGAGAGCCCCCTCAGATAAATGTCCTCTCTTTTCTAAAGTTAGGGGAGTTTTGACTCTACTTTGTGACTTTTCAGATCCTGAAAAACTGTCTGTAACAGAGAGTGAAGGAGACTCTCTAAATCACGTTATCAGACGCTAAACTCCGGGAGCTGTCAGGCTGTCCAAGCTGGAGATGCAGAGCCTCCGTCAGCGCACAGCGCTCTCTGGGAGTGGAGACTTTTCCTCATCAATATTCCTCACGTATGAACTTAGTGATCTTTTCCCATAAAGGTATCCAATAACACAGCACCTCATGCTGTGACCTGAAGTTACAGATGAGTATTACCCCCTGGTATTTGATTTCACCATGTGACAACAATAAAAACAATAATACGACGCGTCGACTGTTAAAATTTGCATTTTCATTTGTGAATTTTTATCGTTGACTAGTCGATTATGTCAATAAACCCATCTTTGCAGAAATTGCACACGAAAAAAAACAACTGAGCCTCAAACACCGAGGTCTGCCCAATAGACCTCCAAAGCACTGTCCAATCAGAGTGAAGGGGGTTTGTGAAGCCTTAAAGAGACAGCAGCTAAAACAAAGTGTTTCAGAGACTGAAAGAAAGTTTATCAAACACCAAAAGGAAAAAACATTATGAGCTTTAAATCATGTAAAGAAACTACGGGAGCTCCAGAGGGACAGAATACAGACTCAAACAAACTCAACACCCTCTCTTTAAAGGTATTTTCTCATGTTTCAACTTTTGATAACCCAAAAAGAGGAGACCAGGCCTCCGCTCAGTGAAAGTCTGCTCCTGTAAATCGAAAGTATCGACACGTTGGGTGTTTGGTGTTTGGTGTCGCTGCGGGGGAAGGCGTTCCTCCTGAGCTCATCTGGCGGACTCTCAGACAGGAAGAAGCTCTGATTTATGTCCTGAGGTGCTCTGAGGATCACATGACTCTAACACAGAGATTTTCTTTCCTACAACCCGTCTGATGTCTGCAGGAGCTTCACACTGAGGATGAGGATAAAACCGTCGCGCTGTGCGTCTGCGTCAGGAGGAGGACGGGGTCGCTGAGGGCAGGGAGTGAGGTAAGGCCAGGACGGCGTGTGAGGAGGTGAAGTCGATAATCTGAGTCTCTGAGGAGACGCCGGCTGAGCCTGACATGTTTGGGAGGCTGCGTAGCCGTCGCTAACGTCAGCCAGCGCTGCTGTTCAGGGAGGGGATGAGGAGACACACACACACACACACACACACACACACACACACACACACACACACACACACACACAGAAAGATGGGTTATTCAGGGCGGGGCAGGTGTGACCAAACAGTCACGTCCTGTCTGAGCGGAGGAGAATGTGCTCTTTCAGCCGAGCGCTGACGTCGCCGTGTGGACGAGGAGCGCTCAGGGCTCGTGTTTGAAGTCTGCTCGCAGGAAGTCAGAGAGGAGACCAGCTGACAGACGGGTCGCATCATCTGGAGACAAACACAGCGTCACGTTTCACCCAGACGAGCCAATCAGGTCGATCTCAGAGACTCCTCTTTACTCACACAGCTCCTACGACTCCCTGCGCTTCTGCAAACCACGTTACGTAATCAGCGTTTATCTCCCTCTCTGTGTCGGTATTTTCATAACTTTTAGTGAAACTGATGAGTAAAACTTTCAGAGAAACCACAAAAACAGAGAGTTTTAATCTTTCCCGTCACACACACCCTCCATCACAGCGCCCTGAGGGTCAGAGACGAGTCATCAGAGGAGCGTCTGAAGACAATTAGAGCTGTTTATCACCTCCTGATTGAAGTTTCACACCAGCAGAAATTCAGACCCCGACATGAAAGACGGCTCACCATCATTAAAACATCCTCAGATCAAAACGTCGCCTGAAAGAAGAGTTACTGAAAAACTTTAACTATTTATTAATGTGAGAGCTGGTTTCCACTCAGGTGTGTTGGTCTGAGTGTAAACAGGCAGGAGAGCAAAGTGCTGGATCACCTGGACTCAGGTTTAGGTCCCGATATATTCTCAGTTTCTCATTAAACCGTTCAGAACAGTAACGTACAGGAGTGGGCGGAGCTTGTTGACAGGTAACTCTTTAGTGTCGCTGTGAAACCAACAATAACTCAACAGTAGAGATGGGAATTGATAAGATTTTTTCAATACCGATTCCCTTATCAGTTCCTGTTGTGAGTTTTCTTGGTACAAAAAGTATCTTTACAGGTTTTCTGTGTCAACAACATTTAATTGAGTTTATACTGTAAGTGAATAAAATGTAATTGGTCCCTGAGTCTGGATATTTCTGGACATAATTAAACAGAAACAGGTCAAAATTTCACACAATGTGACGTTAATGTTTTGTGTTGTAATATATTAATAATTCAAGTGGTTATAGCAATCGTTTAAGTTGTTTGGAACCTTCCCGTCAGCCATTAGCCTTTCGTTAGCCTGTTAGCTTTTGAAACTCTCAGTATTTTTTACAAAGAGTTAATGTGATATGTTTCTGTGATGAAAGTTTAAATTCTATTCTGAAGCTGAAGTTATACTGATGTATGCTAACTGCTAGCATATCAATGCAGTTTCCCATATACGTTAGCATCAAGCTTGTGCTGTTTTGTTATTTTGGTAAATAAGGTGATTTATACCATGTTGAATGTGCTGAATATGAATCTCCTGAGAGAGAGTGATGAACATTTCTTTATGAAGTCAGTTCTTCAGGAAAACTTCAAGCTGAAAATCCTCAATCAGAGTTTTCTTGGGAAACGTTAGCTAACTGCTAAGCTAAGCTAGCTGCAGCAGACTAGTCAACGTAAGGGAATCGTTAAGCACAAAGGCTAACGATATCGATGGATTGAAACATTTCTTATCGATTCTCAACAGGAACCGGTTTCAACATTTACGTTGCGTTGCTAAAGTTGTGCCAAGCTAGCTTCAGCTCCTCCCCGTCTGTCAAACTGAACACACAAAGAAATGAGCATCACTCTGTCACCCACCAGATTCCTGTTTAATACACTCAGCATGTTAAACATCTCCTCGTGGACCAAAAACAATACAGAAAACATGTTGCTAGCTTAATGCTAACATACATGGAAAATTGCATTTCTATGCTAGCAGTTAGCATACAGGGGTAAAACATCAGAAAATCACCTTTCATCACAAAAACATTTCAGTAACTCTCTGATACTGAACGCTTTAAATGACTTGAGCAAAACTACGGCAAGCAAAAAGCTCCAAACAGCTCAGTGTTGCTGTGATTTGTTTGGTATAACATGTTTTTACACGGTTTCTGTTCTTAAAACTTTCTCTGTAACATAAAGTTCAACAAATACTTAAGGAAAAAATGTTGTGAAACAGCAAATTGATCTACCAGCTGATTTTTCCTGACAAATATAAAAAAAAATCCACATTAGTCAGACCTCACTCAGGTTAACTCAGTTAAAATCTTTAATCTGTACGCTCCGTTTTCTGCTCTGTCTGTGCATCTGAATACTCTGTTATAAGAAAAGTTATGTTTTTATTTTCATATTTCCATAAAACCAGCCGTAAACACAGATATTAATCCAGACAAGCGTGGGTTTGATCTGACTCAGCAGAGTGTGTGTGTGTGTGTGTGTGTGTGTGTGAGAGAGAGAGGGATGGAGGAGGAGCTGCTGGGGCCTCCTCCAGCCCAGATTGAGGAGCAGATGGCTCCACCAGCAGACTCCACCGACTGCCACTCGCTCCTGCGGGTGTGTGGAGGAGTAGAGTGTGTGTGTGTGTGTGTGTGTGTGTGTGTGTGTGTGTGTGTGTGTGTGTGTGTGTGTCCGGTTGGCGAGGCTGAGCTGGAGCGACTCATGGAGCGGATGAAGCTGCTGCTTCTTCAGGTGAGCGCTGATACACTGACCGAGTCGTGGTTAGCAGAGATAATAGCACGGTTAGCTAAACCCAGAGCTCATTGGCTCAGAGGTCTGACTCAGACGACCAATCAGGATGTTGGAGAGGGCGCTTTGTGAATGAATGACAGCTTGGCAGCCGAACATCAATGGATGGACAGAGTCTCACTTCCAGGTAAAACCGCTCTGATCCTTTAAGGAGGACGAAGATCAGCTGCTACACGGAGCAAACCTCACTCAGACAATCCCACTGACAGGAACGTCCCAACACGGAGCAGAGACTGACAGCAGCCGCTCTGTGCACACAGCACCCTGCAGACAGAGGGCGCTGCAGAGACAAACCATGGCCAGAAGTTTGGATATAAAGATATGAAACAGGAGAAAATCCTCAAATTAATCAACTGCTCTTTCACCCATTCCCTCCTGGACAGAGGGACAGACTAAAGTGTTTCCTGATCATAACCATCAAAAAACTGCTGCTGAAATTTACATTTCTGTTCGTACTTCAGAGCCAGGCTGTCAAGAGATTAATCTTTTTGATTGTGACTGAAACAGTTAATCGCAATTTTAATTATTATTTGAGATTAATCGCAACTATTTGGGATTAATCTTAAATCGAAACAATTAATTGCAATAGAAACAATTAATCTCAATAAATAACGATCAATTAGGATTGTTTTAATTCATAATTAATCAAGATTAATGGTTTCTATCCTGATTAATCATGAATTAAAACAATCCCAATAAAAATGATTAATCTTGATTAATCATTTTAATCGTGATTAATCATATTAAATGTGATTAATCGTGGCTCGAATTAAAAGATTAATGGCAATTAAAATGATTAATCTAGATCAAAAATGAAATTAATCATGATTAATTGTTAAAACAATCAATGGTGATAAAAACAATTAATCTTGATAAAGTGATCTGTCGTTTTTATTGCAAGTACTTGAGGATAGTAAAAAGTTAACTTGTGATTATTCGCACATTTATTTTATCTCTTGCACATTACTTAAAGGGACATTTCATGTTTTTCACACTCTTAGCACCAAGGGAATAAACAAATATACTCATCTTACCTGCTGACTTAAGTCCTGACAGATTTCAGATTCACTGTTTCTTAAACTTAAACATCTGCTGCTGGAGTAACTCTGCTTTCTGCTGCCAGACCCAGGTCTGATGAGGACCAGAGAAGTGACGGACTGATTCAGTCCCTGATCAGACCTGTCCCCCCATCAGCAGCCCTCTGACTGAAACCCCTGGCAGATTCAGACCTTTATAAACCTGCAGGAAGTGACCAACTCCTCTCAAACTGAGCACCTCAGACGGCTGAATCCCTGAAACTCTGCACAGATTATAATCTGGGTCTGGGGACAGGAAGTTCTCAGCTGGAGTCCAGTTCTGAGGACCGACCCGTACTGTCTTAAACCACATTCCTCTGAAACATGGAGCCAGCGCAGACGTTTCCTGCAGCGTGGATGTGATGTGACCTTCGCTCCAGCCGCTCTGACAGCGAGGAGACGTTAGCCTCAGAAACGTGAGACCCAGAGCGAGCAGGAGGTGGCGAGGGGAGACAGGAAGGAGAGATGAGTCGTACGGTATCCAAGGTAACGGGCGTAAACACGGTCAAAGCAAGACGGAGCGAGGCGAATCAAAGCACAGGACAAGGAGCAGCTCTGGTCGTAGTTCAACAACAGAGAAGGTTAATAAGTGTTTCTGAGCGCTCAGTGGGTACAAAGCAGGAGAGGAAGAACGTGGATCTCACACAGAAACCTGCCCTCACAGTCAGCTTTGGTACAGGATTATTACAAACAAATCATTTATCATGAGGAAAAAGTCTTAATTATATCGAGGAAACGTGATAAAAAGTCGTTATTAGAGCTGGGCTATGATTACCCAATATTCAAACAGTTCACATAAAAAAAATCAAATAGATCATGTGACGATGGTTACGTCATGTCTGTGCATGTCACGTTTTTTTGCTGGATGCTGGAGCTGTTACACATCAATCACGTAAACTGGTTACCATTGAGCTACTGAATGCTAATATCAAATGTTTGTCATCGAATCATCCAAAACGATGCATTATTGTTGTTGTTGTGTGGTTAATATTAATATTTATGTTCATGTTTTTAATTGTGGTCTGATTTTTTACGCCCTACAGGAGATAACCTGATCGTACATGGATGCTGGAAAAAATTTTATCAATGTGTGCTAACTGTTAGCATATTAATGGATTTCCTGATGTACATTAGCATCAAGCTAGCGCCAAGTGCTCTGTATTGTTTTGGTAGATTCAGAGCTATAAAACATGTTAAAAAGTTTAAAAATGACCCTCTTGTGCGAGACTATTACACTTTTTAGTGTGTTCAGGGATGAAAGTTGATATTTTGCTGAAAAAAATTTATTTATTCATTTATTTACACAAGAGGTCTTCTTGCTCAGGCTAGCTACTGTTAGCAAATGACCTTCAAAGCTCCAACAAATAAAAACCTTTTAAAGGGGACATATCATGCTTGTTTCTCCTTTTCACTATGCCAGACTAGGATGCCTGTAAAGCATTTCTGCCCTCAGTACAAGTCACCTGGACTCAGATCATCTCAGGACGCTTCAGAGTGGTGAGTCAAAGCGGTACTGTAACATGTAGAGTTTATATGTGGAAATATAGGCAGACTTCACCAATAAACTATTTCTATAACAGGGCTCCATCCTGCTCCTTCACTTTTCTCTGTCTGTTTTATCCATCATGCTGAAAGTGTCGTCTAAAGATCGCCTCTACCGTCAGTTCCTCACTATGTTATTACCGCAGCATTATTGTGGTCCAGGTTCACAGTGCATGTCAGAACAAGCATGCAAATATCACAGTCTCACAAGTATTACCACGTCTGCTAAAACTACAGTGTTTTAACTGCTAATTCACCATGTAAAGCCAAGCTGCTCAGCAGAGCAGAGTCCCTGCATCCAGCACTCAGTCAGTCGGCTCTTGGTGGGTGTATCCCTCGGTGGTGGTTGTGTGACTAACTGACATCACAGAGGAGGAGCTGCTTCATCAGATTACTCCAATAAAAAGAAAGGATCCTCGTGTCGTCACGACAGTCGAAATCTCGCCGCCAAATGTCAGTGACCTATTTTCAGAGGCATCAAATCTCGTTCTAGGATATCAGAAAAAATACAATATCTCATTTTTTGAAAATTCAGGGGCTGAAAAGTCTTGTTTTCAACTTTATTATATTATATGTAAGTATTAAATCAGGGATCAGCATGATATGTCCCCTTTAAAGCCTTTAGCATCTTGCTACATGGTGTTGAACTAGATACCTCGAAGATTTTCCGTATATCATTTACAGAAACTTTAGACAACTCCAGCAAACACCGTATTAATTTAATCTCTGCCATCATAACACTGTCTACTGTCACTTTCTACTGCTTTTTTCAGTAACAGGAAATGCCCAGGCCACCGTACGCCAATGCCAAATCAATCTGTGCATAGAGACTATTTCACAAAAGGAAAACAAGATGGAGTGGGACAGAAAGTTGCACATGGAAAACATCTAAAGTACCCATTGACTTTCAAAATAAAATAAACCGAGTCCAAACCTGATCATATTTAACTTAGCTACAAAAAATAAAAGACAAAATGAACGGAGCCAGACCAGGAGACAACAAGCTGCAGGATTTACAGACAAAACAAGAATGAGGAGACAATTTCTAAATAGTTACGAGGGAATATCATAAAGCTCTTTGGCTTTAAACGCCCATCCCGAGTCGTTATCACGAGATAACAATGTATAAAGAACAAAAAATGAATAGCTGTCCTCGTCTACTGTAGATACATGGTGTATCTCCTGACCACACGTTCAGGATCCAGCCGTCCTGGACTCAGTGAACTCAGCGTCACCGACCAGAGCGGGAGGGAAAGTCTGAGCTGAACACCTCCATCTTTCCTCAGACTGTAAAAACACGTCCCCTCCAAAAGCACACAGAGCTCTTTCACAACATGTGGAGCCTGCAGCCGACGGTGGAAAATGTTAGCTAGTAAAAGGCTGGAGCAGCGAGAGGAGCCTCCGAGAAGCTGCGTCCAGCTCAGCACGGCTCTCTGAGGACGCTGACGCAATCCAGAGAGGGAGGGGGGGCGCAAATATGTGGACTATTACAAGCTCCAACCAGCACGTCCACGGCGGACCCACCCAGCGCTGAGGCCCATCTGGAGCGCCGCGTGACCCGGCTGATTGGAAGCAGTTGGGCTGTGGGTGAGATACGGCCAGAGGAATGCTGGGACTGTGGAGAGGCCGCGGCGAGCGCGTCAGAGAGGCGTGTGTGTGTGTGTGTGTGAGTGTGTGTGTGTGTGTGTGTGTGTGTGTATCCATCCACTGGATCACGTGTGTGTTTGTGGCCACATGTCCATTAAAGCCGGTCATTAGCGATCAATCACAGCAGAGGAGAAAACGCCTGCAGCTCGCTTTATCGACGCTGCCGCTGGGGCTGATGGGACGGCTGGACGGGAGCATCTCTGCACCTGAATGACAGCTTTTACCAGCTGTTCATGACCCCATTACCCCTAACACACACACACACGCACACACACACACACAGATAGAACTCTCAGCGTTATAGACGTCAGCCCTGACAGTAACCACGGCGCTGGCCCCTCACGCCCCCGTCACGGCGTGCAGCATCATCCTGCACCACCGCCGCTCCAAACACAAACCAGGCAGAGTCTCATCGCTGCTGATGGAGCGTGATACCACAGCACACGGTTCGTCTGTACGGTCTCAACAGGAGATCCAGCGTGCGGTTAGCGTGGGCTTAGCGTGTGTTTTACTGCTTAATTGAATAATGAAGCGATGAGAGAGGAGGAGAAACCACAGGACCCAGCGCTGCAGAGAGGCTGCCAGAGGAGGCCTGAGCAGCGAATCTTGGGTTTTTAAGCAACTTTTATTTTCAGCGCTGTGGGCTCATGTCTGTCAGAGACACTGAGGGTCGTCTGCACACGCCACGACTGGATCCTCAGCATCCTCCGAGCATCGAGGAGCGTCGGAGAGCTCCAGGAGAGCGTGCTGCAGCTGCTGAATCCACGTCTGGATAAATCCAGACCTGTTAACTGGCTCTAACTCCTGCAGGTTTCCTTCCCGTAACCGTTTGGCCGTCCTGGACGTCTCCTAGCATTTTCCAGCCCGTTAGTGCACCGTGCTGAACCCAGAACCACCAAACCTCTGTTAGAGCTTTGGATTCTGGTCCAAACTGCAGGTGCTGCTTGTTTTCAGGAAATTTCAGGGTTACATAACACAAAGTGTTTACACCCGAGGAGCAAACGTCTCCCCGTCACAGAAAGACACAACTGATGACGGAGTGGATCAACGCCAGGCTAGACAGGAAGTGCTGACGAAGCTGGACCTCTGTCACAACCTCAGCTGACCCTCAGAGGACGAAACACGTCTGAACTCACACACTGTGAGAAATAATCACTGTAAATAAACAGTAAAATACATGGACTGTCATTATTTTTACAGTGTAAAACCGTGAGTGAGGAGGGAACACAGTGGATATGAGACCCTGCTGAACACTGAGATGTTACACTGAGGGGGGCACACACTGTCTTTGCTTCACATGACACAGACTGTCTGTGCTCCTGTTAAAGAACTGCCACAGAAGAGTTTTTAAAGTTACCTGTGGGACAGTTTATTATTGTTACTCTTCATTTTGAAATTGATCAACACACTTTAAAAATCATTAGGTACATAGTCCATGCCATGTGGAGCACAGACAGTCTGTGTCCCTGCAGTGTAATGAAAAAAAGTCAATGTATTGTAGTTTTGTGATTTTTTTTGTTCAAAAAACTTTTTTAAAGTTAGATTTTTTTTTTTACCTTCACGAAAACAAAAGATAATAATATTAAAAAAATATATAAAAATAATAATATATATATTTTTTACATATAAAAATAATATATATATATATATTTTTTAAATATAAAAATAATAATACATTTTAGTTTTTTTTCGATCATGTGTTTAACATTTTGTGAGAGAAAAGTCAGATATAATAAGACTTTTTCTGCTTCTTTTTGTATGTTTGACATTTTTATTTCAATAGTGTACATATACTTTTATGATGAGATGAATGAAATTAAGTCCAACTAAACTGAACTAAACTAAACCCCTTTTTTTTTTTAGTATATAAGCTGGGTTGAAAAAAAGTTCCCCTGAGTAAATCTTAAAAACTGACTCTGACTGCCTCCAGTTATAGTCTGTATACATCATCATCATTCAACTTTTACACATGGTCTGGTGTTAAAGAGCCAAACTAAAAACTGCAAAACTATCAAAGCTTCATAATTTAAATCAAACTGGCATCCCAAAAACTGTAAAAGAATCAAACCAGGAGAAAAACAAATCATCTCAGCTCTGATTTTAACTGTGTTTCCTCCTCATTAACAGTTACAAACACCATCTCAACAAAAATGACTTTGCAGGATTTATTTATTCTACAGTGAATTTTTTACAGTGTTGTATTTGTTGACATTTCCTGGTAAATTCACATTGATAAGTTTCAGAGTAGAAACCGGGCGTGCTGTCCGCTCTAAAGCCTCTGAGCGCTGAGACGACCTCTGAAATGTTCACTTTCCACCGTGACATCATGAAAACACGACAACACGGTTAAATTATCATGAAGAGGAGCACGTGCAGGACCGTATGCTCCCACAACAACACGGGGAGGAGACATTTGGCAGACGGGTCGGAGGCCGCGAGGAAGGAGCAGAGCTGAACACAGCAGGTCTGCAGGAGGACCACACCCAGACCCAGCTGGAAACTATAAAGACCTCATCTCCTCCTCCGTCCCTTCATCTCCTCCTCTATTGTTTCCTCCCTTCCTGCTCCTCTGTCATCTGTAGGATCCTAAACTGGTTTATCGTCTCCTCCTGTCTCTAACGTCACCCTCAGAGTCCGGTCCATCCGTCACTGACGCTCCTGACGGCTCAGAGGGAGCGTCCCTGATTCTCCGTCTCCTCAGTAAACACTCCACCAACCACACACCTCCCAAAATAAAAGCCAAGAGAAACAGTGAGACAGAAACAGATGGACTTGGTTTGTGTTTCACAGACGGACAATAGAGCTCCTCCAGCAGACGAGGAGGCGCACAGCTCCTCACACACAGCACATCCTGCTCCTCTTCCCTCGCTGACCTCTCATGACAGCGTCAGACTGGTTTTTCTTCACATTCATCACCGTGGATGAGAGTCAGGCCGCAGCCCATCAGCCAATCATCAGAGGGCTGGCAGGAGGAGGAGGAGGAGGAGGAGGAGGTGGAGGTGCTCTGAATGATAATGAGGAGGAGGCTCATCAGCATCAGGACAAAGCCGCATGCAGACCCCCCCTGATCCAGGACTCAGGACTTCATCAGGCCTGTCTGACAGAGGAGCCCTGTGATTGGACGGACCATGATCACATGACGTTTCCTCATTTATCAGAATCAATATTTATCCTCAATCTAACGGCTAATGTCAACACAGTCAGATCTGTTTAAAGAGATCAGGATGATGATCGACGTTTTCTGACAAAGAAACAGGATTAAAAACTTTATTTCCTGAAACTTTGTGCCGTAACAATTCCTGAATCTGTCCGAAAACTGATCAAACACTACCAAGAGATCGTCACCAGGTAATTCTATAAGGACGTACCCCTGACTCCGCCCCCTACAGGCCTCCAGAGGGCAGGCCAATCAGAGTGAAGGGGGTTTGTGGAGCAGGGAGCCTTAAAGAGACAGCAGCTAAAACGAGAAAACCAGGGAGAGAAGAACAGGTTTAAACCATGTTGAGATACTACGGGGGCCCCTGAGGGACAAAATAAAAACTGAAAATAGCACAATACCCCCTCTTTAAACAACACCGACCCTTTTCATCTTTTGGGGCTGTATTATTCAGGTAGAAGGCAACCGAAACGAGCATCTGATACTCAGGGCAAAAAACCTCACGTTGAGTAGGTCCTCCTCACCAGTAGATGGCACTACATTACTGTTGTGCCTCAGGTTTAAACAACATGAATGAACGAGGGAGAGTGAATACTTAAACTGTTTTATTTGTTCTTCAGTTTATAAAAAAAAAAAACAATAAAACTCTGACAGCTGTTTTTTTTGTTAATTTGTTAAAACAAATGATAAACTCAGAGACAGATGTTGGTGTTTTATTTTGGACTTACAGTCAGCGTGACTGCTGTCTTTGTGCAAAGTGATCTGTCCCTGTTAACTGAATTTTTATGTATCAAAAGTACTTGTGCTATAACTTCAGAGGGAGTACCAGTATCAGTAGGGATGGGTACCAAGTGAGGTACTTTTATAGGTGCTGACCAAGTCCCGTCTGTAGCATTGATTCATGTCAAATCAAACGGCACCATGTTTAGGTACCCAAACAAGGGGTGGGTAAAAATATTGATGAATCGATGCGAGCCAAATATCGATTCATCTCCTGGCAAGTCAGGGGGACTAACCGTGTTACTTGCATTGAGTGGACGAGGGCTACCAGGGACCAAAAAACAAAAAAATGGAAGCTAAAGCAGCAGTAGCAGCAAAAAGCCGCATCCTTCCGCTTTAAAGTCTGATGTTTGAGTTGTTTTATTGCTCCAAAAGGTGTGGTGACATACCACTTATGTTCACATGGAGCATGAAAATCAATCATCAAAGCATTTAAATCAAAATCTAATTGAATCTATATTGAATCAAATCGCGACCTTATGAATTGAAACGACTCAAATCGCAACCTTAAGAATCAAAAACATATTGTATCGAATCGCGACCTTAGGAATCAAAATGAATTGAATCACGACCCATGAATTGAAATGAATCGAATCACGACCTTAAGGATCGAAACAAACCGAATCGTGACCGCAAGAATCAAAATCATATTGTATCAAATTGCAACCTTAAGAATCGAAACGAATCGAATCACGACCTTAAGAATCGAAACGAATCAAATCACGACCTTAAGAATCGAAACGAATCGAATCGCAACCTTAAGAATCGAAACGAATCGAATCACGACCTTAAGAATCGAAACGAATCAAATCACGACCGCAAGAATCGAAACGAATCGAATCGCGACCTTAAGAATCGAAACAAACCGAATCGTGACCGCAAGAATCAAAATCATATTGTATCAAATCGCAACCTTAAGAATTGAAATCAAATCAAATCAAATCAAATCAAATCGTGAGGTTCTTGGCAACACTCATCCCTAACCTAAACGCATCCTTGTGACTGTGAGGGGTGGAAGAGTAGGAGATTTTCCTACTGGACATGAACACAGCATTACAAATTAATATACTGAGAAATAAAAATGTTAAACTGAAAAACTTTGAGACATTTTAATAATCACATTAATATTTACTACAACATGAAAACTGGTACCGTCGAGTAACGATAACGACTGCCAGGTACCTGACCCTCAGTATGGGTCTGAAAAAAGTGGTGTTGACAGTCTGTACTCAGAGTGGACTAAACCTGGAGTAAAGACGGTTTCTCAGTCTGTGAGTCTCCTGTCAGATCGTCCCAGAGTGATTTCATGTTTTCACACGTCACTGCTGGAGCACGAGAGGGAAACACAGCAGGATCTGCACAAAACTGAAATCTCATCTCGTGTTTTTGTCTTATCTTCACTTAAACTATCTTATTATACTTGATATGAGCCTCATTCATCTGAGCAGGACAGAAAAATGTCTGATTTAAAGTTTTTTAAAACAGAAAAATGTCTGATTTCAAGTTTTTTAAAACAGAGAAATGTCTGATTTCAAGTTTTTTAAAACAGAGAAATGTCTGATTTAAAGTTTTTTAAAACAGAGAAATGTCTGATTTCAAGTTTTTTAAAACAGAGAAATGTCTGATTTAAAGTTTTTTAAAACAGAAAAATGTCTGATTTCAAGTTTTTTAAAACAGAGAAATGTCTGATTTAAAGTTTTTTAAAACAGAGAAATGTCTGATTTAAAGTTTTTTAAAACAGAGAAATGTTGTCTGAATGGTTTGAAGAAGTAATAACAGGAACTTTTCTCTCGTTTCGTCCTGGCTGAGTGAGAGGTCTTAAAGCACACAGAGTCCACCCTGCTCCTGACACAGATCGTTTCTAACCGTCCCTCCAGGCGTGTCATCTCCTCCAGCAGCCAATCAGCAGCAGCCTTACTGAGAGGCCTGGAGGCTGTGTGAGGACAGGAGGAGCATACGCTGAGCTACAGAGAGGGTGACCGACACACACGGCTGATCTATGGATCCTCTGTCAGAGCTCTGCAGGAGGATTACTGCTCCTCCTGCTCCTCCTGCTCCTCCCTGTGACTGACAGGTGTGATGTAACTCCTCTCAGTGGGTTAATCAACTTTACGTGTTGTGTCCGTGTTCCTGCAGCCGCTCAGACGCTCACACGGCGAGGAAACACACACAGCAAAGAGAGACACACTGCACGGCGGCTCCTCAGTGATATTCACCGCTCAGAGGGAGGAGGAGGAGGAGGAGGAGGAGGAGGAGGGGCTGGGAGCAGGAGTCGGTGTGTAAACACTCGTAGATGAGAATAAAACACCACCTCCTTACAGACGCTCCTCACGTGCACACACAGCTCCACCCACACGCCGCCCGGCTCCTCCCAGCGCTGTCTGCATTGCACCAAAGAGAGCTGCATCTTTCCAGCAGCATCCACCTCCTCCTCCTCCTCCTCCTCCTCCTCCTGCTGTCCACTCTCCATCCTCCTCCGGCTCCGTCAAAGAGGAGGAAAGCAGCTTCCTGAGCCGTCTGTTCCTCCTCAGCCAGAGGAGGTGTTTTCACCAGCCGCCGACGAGGAGCGAGGAGTGAGGATCGAGGAGCGAGGAGCAGCGTCAGGTTTTTATTTGTTTGTGAAAAGTGACGGAGGAAACATCAGCTCATCGTCTGTGCAGAGCTCCTCTCAGAGCTCAAACACAAACCACATGAAGGAGGTGTTTGGAGGCGCTCGCTGCACATATGTCACAGGGATTAGGAGTGTGTGTGAGTGTGTGTGTGTGTGTGTGTGTGTGTGTGTGTGTGTGTGTGTGTGTGTGTGTGTGTGAAAGGAAAGGGGGAGGGGCCAGTGTGGCAGCATGAGGTGAATCAGCAGTCTGTTCACGTTGCTTTCACTACAAACCGGCCAACGAGCCGAGGAGCACGGCTCCAGTTTCCAGGCACAGGCAGAGAGGAAGAGGAGGAGGAGGAGGAAGAGGAGGAGGAGGAGGAGGAAGAGGAAGAGGAGCTGGATCTGCAGCTGTTTGCAGTGACACAGCAGAAAAACCAGCAGAGGAGGGACTCTACAGGGTCCACATGAGACTGGTTGTGAAGAGGGAGACTCTATGCTCTGGTTTCTGCTTGGGACAGGATCCAGATCCTGAATGTGGGACGTTCAGGTCTCAGAGTAAACCAGGTCTAGAGCTCCAAACAGTCCTGAGGGTAAAGATTAACCTGTGTCAGTCTCAGTGGGGGGTCTCATGGTTTAAAGCCTCAGTGAATCAAAACTAAACAGACTGTTAGACACACTCACAACACCACGCAGAGAAATCTTTTCCCGACTTTAAATCTGAATTCAAGTGGCATAAAAAACGTCAGAAAAACTGCACAAAACCTTTGGCACAAAAGATGAAAAATAATCAATCACCTTTAACGTCCGGACTTTTTGGGCTGGGGGGACGAGCTCATCATTTATAGGGATGAGAATCAAAAACTGGTTCCTGTTGAGAATTGATAAGAAATGTTTCAATCCATCGATATCGTTAGCCTTTGTGCTTAACGATTCCCTGATCAATTCTTTACATTGTGCCGGAGCCGCCAGGCCTTACATCGACTAGTCTGCTGCAGCTAGCTTAGCAGTTAGCTAACGTTTCCCAGGAAAACTCTGATTGAGGATTTTCAGCTTGAAGTTTTCCTGAAGAACTGACTTCATAAAGAAATGTTCATCACTCTCTCTCAGGAGATTCATATTCAGTACATTCAACATGGTATAAATCACCTTATTTACCAAAATAACTAAATAGCACAAGCTTGATGCTAATGCATATGGGAAACTGCATTGATATGCTAGCAGTTAGCGTACATCAGTATAACTTCAGCTTCAGAAAAGAATTTCAACTTTCATCACGGAAACATATCACATCAACTCTTTGTAAAAACTACTGAGAGTTTCAAATGCTAAAAGCTAACAGGCTAATGAAAGGCTAATGGCTGACAGAAAGGTTCCTAATGACTTAAACTATTGCTATAACCACTTTGAGACACTAGATGGCCTACTTCAATTATTAATACATTATAACGCAGTTCATCAACGTCACATTGTGTGAAATTTTGACCTGTTTCTGTTTAATTATGTCCAGAAATATCCAGACTCAGGGACCAATTACATTTTATTCACTTACAGTATAAACTCAATTAAATGTTGTTGACACAGAAAACCTGTAAAGATACTTTTTGTACTAAGAAAATTCACGACAGGAATTGATAAAGAATCAGATCGATAAGGGAATCGGTATTTACAAAATCTTATCAGCTCCCTTCCCTAATCACGGACACACTGAGCAGCTTCAGACAGATTAATGTTCATCAATAAAACGAGGAGGAGGAAACAGGAAGAGAGCTGAAACCCTGCTCACACACACACACACACACACACACACACTCAGAGTAAACGTGTGGTGTGTGCGGGGCCTGATCTGGAGTTTATGACTCCCCGCCCCGCCCTCCTCCCGCCCGCTCTCCGCTCCTCGCTGCTTTCATATGCTAATGGACGGCGATTGTGAGGCCGACAGCCTGGAATTCCTCCCCACAAAGAGGAGCTGGAGACGCAGGAGAGAGGAGGAGAGAGGAGGAGAGAGGAGGAGAGAGGAGGAGGGCTGGAGCACAGCAGAGACCCAGACCAGCATCCAGACCCACAGCCACATCCTCCTCTGAATCCTCCCTTTCTCACTCCTCTTGTTTATAAAGCCTCAGAAGCTACGGTGTCCTCTGAGGACAAAAAGCTTCAAGGTTAATCCTCCATTTGTCAAAGCTAACCCTGAAAAACAAGCATCAGTTTAAATTCTTCCAACACAACAACAACACCACCACCAGCTCACGTCTTCTCCGTCGTCCTGCACATTTCAGCTCACACCTCACATGAATGTTAAATCTCTTCTGCAAAGTGTTGATTAACTCTACGTAATGCACCTTTAAATTCTCTTGTTTCCCCAAACTGCTCCAGATTCCTCTGAACAGAAACATTAACGAGTTTCCTCCTGTTATTCTAACGGCTTAACGGCGACTTTCAGAGAGCACTAATTGCTGAGGATCCTCTGGAGGATCTGCAGAAGTCCCTGACCCCGTTTAAGAGCTGAATGTTAACGCCACCGTCAGCGCAGAGCTTTGTGACGCTGGGTCACTGTATTCAGCCTTTGATATACCCAACAAATATGAGATGAAATAAAAGATTTACATCTCTAAAAAGTCTAAAAGCCAAAAACCCAGATAGTAGCGAAGAGTAAAGTCGGTGTAGGATGAATAAAATCTGTGAATCTTCTCGTTAAAGAAGCTGAATCTGCACCATCCACGTGCTCCTCCTGAAATAAAGTTTTTATTTCACCTCTCAGATGATAAAACAGATTAAATCCCAGTTATAACCAGGTCTGTCACTTTCTCTCTCTGAGCCTCTGGGGGGGCCCGCTGGGGGCCTCCTCTCCCTGGTTTGGGTGTGGCCCCAGACGTCAGCTGAAGGATCCCCCTCCCCCAGCGTTAGCAGTTCAGAAACATCCAGACAAAGAGGGACAGACCCTCCATCCACCTCAGCCGACCCCTCAGAGACCAGGAGCAGGTGGGCCAATTAGAGTCCCCCGGGCCCCCCCCACCCAGCCCTGGGTAATTGGTTTCCTCATCTCTGAATTATTAATCCTGGGGGCTCTTTGAGGCTTCTGACAGAGAGGGGTCGTGACAGAGCTCCTCATGACACCGACACACCAACACGCTCCTGTTTGACCCCCAGAGTCCTGATGAGACCGGTCCTCAGAGGGGACACGCAGACCAGGACTGACAGAGGAACAGCACCAACACAAAGACGGGATGTGTCAGATCTGCAGCAGAGCAACGTCCAGAATGAGCTTAAAGTCTGTACAGCTTCATCAGTATACGTCCTGCATTTATCGTCTGATAAAGAATGTATAACAACGGAAAAATAACATGTTTAAAAAAAAATGAAATCAATTTAACAAAAATCTAAAAATGAAACAAAACTGTTAAAATAATGTAAAAAATGTTAAAAAAAGAAACAAAAAAATGTTAATGATAAGTTGAAAAAAAATCTCAAAAATGTTACAATAAATATATAAAAAATATGTAACAATAAAGTAACAAAAATGTAAAAAAAAAAAAAAAAGGTAGAAAAACGTACAAAAAAATTAAAAACATGTAACAAAATATAAAAAAAAACGTGAAAAAAATGTTTAAAAAAAAGTTAGAATATGTTTAAAATGTGACAAAAACGTAAAAAATTGGAAAAAAAATGTGAAAAAATCATTTTAAAAAAATGTTGATTTTTTTTTTAAATATTTAAAATATTTGACAAAAAATGTAACAAAAATGTTCAAATATTGTTTAAAATGTTTTAAAAAAAGTAACAAAAATGTTAATGATACTTTGCATTTCCCTGATACGTTCCTGAATTTCTCCTCAGGGATAAATAAAGTATTTTCTATTTGTATTTCTATTTCTTGAAAGAAATTCTCAAAAAATTTTAAAAAATATATTAAATATATGTAATAAAAAAGTAACAAAAATGTTTTTTAAAAAAGTAGAAAACTTACTTAGAAAAATTAAAACGTGTAACAAAAAATGTTGAAAACATTTTGAAAAAAGAAAAAAAAAATCTTTAAATGTCAAAAATTGTAAAAATAATTACAAGTATGTTACAAAAATGTAACAAAAAAGTAAATAAATAATGAGGAAAAATGTAACAAAAAAAGTTTAAAAAATAAATGTATTAAATAAAAAAAGTAAAATATTCTGACTTATTCTTTAGAAAGCTCGGGTTGTTTACTTGTTTGTAAACACACAAGGTAAAAACAGGCCGTAGTCACTCTTTTAAGGAGCTTTAGTCAAAGAAATTTTTTTTTTTTTTTTTTGTTAAACATCAATATTACTCTTTCATCAATTTGGGGACATTAACACTTTTGTGTGAAGAGGATCTGACCGTGGACTAAGCAGGAAACCTGGAGAGAAAAGTTGGGGAGGAGGCCTCAGGCTCAGAGTGTTAGATTTTTTTCTGCTTTCCTTTAATTTACTATATCTAAACGTCTGTAATCAAACTGTTTCACTGATGGTCCAGCTGTTTGAGCTCCTTAAAGTCTGGTCTGTGTTTCACTCTCAGCTCAGATGTTTCAGTGGAGTAACCTGAGGATCAGACCTTCAAACGTTGGTCAAACTGCTGCTGCTGTTGGTGTCCGTGCTCCTCTGCCTCCGCCTCACACCAGGTGTCAGCCTGTAAATATTTCATGAGCCCTCTGTGCCCGGCTCCTGGCACACAAAGGCCGTGTTCAGCGCCGGGGACAGCAGCGCGCTCTGGAAACAGAGGCCTATCAGTCCCAGCTCGGGACGCAAACAATTTCAGCGCTGCTAAAATTAAATTAGGGGACGGGACATACCAGAGAGCGGCTCTGCTGCATTACTCAGCCCGGCCGGACCTCTGTAGTCCTCCAAACATCAGACTTTCCCCCAAGAAATGAGGCGAGGGGCGAGGGGAAACACGTCCAGACAAAGAGCGTCTGTGTTTCCAGCACGCCGTGAAGGCACGCCGCAGATACGAGGAGCTGACAAACGGACACATACAGGACGTCCCCACAAAGAGAGCAGTGAGACACGACCATGAGCTCAGAGCCACAGGTCACAGGAAGGAGATGACCTTTGACCCTGAACTTAACATCTCAGCCGTCCAAATCAGCATCCTCAGACTTTGATGTGAAGCTGCATCCAAACAGCTCAGCATCATCACCATCATCACCATCACCATCATCATCACCATCATCATCATCAGACTGACAGGCTGAGTGTGAAGAGTCAAACTGAGGCCAGGGGAAAGAACGCCATCGCCAGCGTCGAGCCACCTGAGGCTGCACGAGGCCTGGGCCTGCAGAGCGGGGACACCCAGAGGTCAGCGTGCCGGGCGCTCCACGCTCTCCTGTTCCCCTCAGCCCCTCTGGATGAATACCAGCTATTAATACAGCAGATGTCAGGGATGCCTCTGGCTGCAGGGCTCCAGGGAGGAGGATTATAAAAAGCTGCAGAGAGAGGAGCGTCTGATAGCAGCGCCCTGCACACCGACCGATCAGGCTCTGACAGGGAGGAGTCTGAGGGGAGCAGAGCGCCACGCTGCTCACTGTGACTGTCAGCGCCACAGTCTGAGGAGATCATGTTGGTGTGAGAGGCTGCAGACAGTTTACAACCTCTCCACATCAGCCTCCTGCTAAAACTCTCTGTGCAAACTTTAAGTCCTGACTCTTCTGCAGCAGAGAAACGCTCTGGGAGCTCTCATGGAGGTTTGCACATGCCCAGTTGAAAAGGTTTCACACCAAAGCCCCGTTTCCACCAAGTGGTCCAGTTTGGATCAAATGCATCGTAATCTTTTCCTGCCTTCAAATCTGAAATAAAAGCTGCACAAAAAATCTGAGGAAAATGTCAGAAAATCTCCTTCAGAACTGAAAACTGCTGAGACCATGAACAAAACCTGTGGCACAGAAGATGACAATGAGTAGGGATGAACGATATGGAAATCTTTGCCAATACTGATATTAATATTGCTGTTATGGTCAATAACCAATACTTACCTTTTTTTAACCTATATTTCCCTGATATTTCCCTGATATTTACGGATATTTACAGATATTTAAAGATATTTACCTATGTTTACCGATATTTACCTATATAAACCGATACTTCCCATTATTTCCCAATATTAACCTATGTTTCCCCAATATTTACCAATATTTACGGATATTTACAGATATTTCCCCAAGACTTACTGATATTTACTTTTATTTAACGATATTTCCCCATATTTCCCGAAATTTACATATATTTCCCGATATTTCCCAAAATTTCCTGATATTTCCAGGTATTTACCAATATTTCCCCTGATATTTACCGATATTTCCCATGATATTTACAGATATTTACAGATATTTTCCCTGATATTTACCGATATTTCCCAAAATTTACAGATATTTTCCCTGATATTTACCGATATTTCCCAAAATTTACAGATATATCCCCTGATATTTACAGATATTTCCCCTGATATTTACAGATATTTACCGATATTTCCCCGATATTTACAGATATTTCCCCAAGACGTACTGATATTTACTTTTATATAACGATATTTCCCCATATTTCCCGAAATTTACATATATTTCCAGGTATTTACCGATATTTCCCCTGATATTTACAGATATTTACAGATATTTTCCCTGATATTTACAGATATTTCCCATGATTTTTACAGATATTTCCCATGATTTTTACAGATATTTCCCATGATATTTACAGATATTTACAGATATTTACAGATATTTTCCCTGATATTTACCGATATTTCCCCTGATATTTACAGATATTTACAGATATTTTCCCTGATATTTACAGATATTTCCCATGATTTTTACAGATATTTCCCATGATTTTTACAGATATTTCCCATGATATTTACAGATATTTACAGATATTTACAGATATTTTCCCTGATATTTACCGATATTTCCCCTGATATTTACCGATATTTCCCAAAATTTACAGATATTTCCCCTGATATTTACAGATATTTCCCCCGATATTTAGTGATATTTACCCATATCAACCTATATCAATATAGGTAAAAAAAAAAAACACACAATCTTAACACAGATGATGTGTTGAGGCAGTTCAGGGAGAAAGAGCGGCGTGATCGTGAGAAAAGTTGATCATGGAGAGGATCAAAAGATGAAGTGCCTGAGATGAGTGTGATCAAAAAAAGTACATTGTGTCTGTTTTTGGAAAACAGGAAGTGAGATATAAAAGAAGAGAGTCCACTATTCTGAGGTAGTTTTAGTGTGTGGATGCTCTAGAAACAAGCATCAAAAACGACCAAAACAAGACGTGTAATAAAACTGCTCGCAGCTTTTTTAAGATATAAACCACCAAGTGGTCCGGTCTGGATCAGTACAGTCTGGTACTGGTTGGATCAGTAAATCCTGATCCTGTTTGTGTTTCCACCTTCTTGGTAGGCAGCATGTTAGCTAATAAATCCAACGAAGAAGAAAAACGCGGCACAGTCCTCTCTTTATTCCCGCAGTCAGACAGGAAGTGATGATTCTTTCCACCAATCAGCAGACTGCAGAGTTTCTAGCTCCACTTTCTGGGGTTGGATCAGTTTAGTCTGACACCCCAACAGAAGGGAACCAGGAAGTGGGACGGTACGGGTCGGAGATCTGGGGACCTGTCCTGGTTTTAGTCAAAGGAAACACCACAAAATACTCGCTGTACTGAGAGGGCTGATGTGAAACACGAGCAGAGGTTGTAAGATACAAAACTAAAGCAGCAATATTACCAGGTTAGCTAAGTGTAAGACAGTGTTTTAGTTATTCAAGTTATTTTCAGGCTTTTTGTCTTTACACGACATCAGTTTCAGGATGAAACGTGAAGCTGTTGCTGCGTTCGGGCGTCACGTTTAACTTTTTAACACAGGCTCCAGCTCCTAACCTCCTCCCTCCAAACACCCTGACTCTGACTGACTCCCCTCTTCAGGAAATCAACTCTAAACCCACCTTTTCAAAATAAAAGCATGCAACACCTGAGCTCCACTCCCTCCCTGTCTCTGCAGTGTTTTCTGGATCTTTCTCCCTCCATCTGTTTGGCACAGTGCGTAGAAAAGCTTCACACACGTCCCATCAGTCATTCTGAGCCAGACGCTGATTGTGATGCATGAGTCAGGGCGACGCTGCAGACTGAAGTCTGACCTTCCTATCACGCCGCTAACATGTCAGACACGTCATGAAGCTGCTGCAGACTGACCTGATGGCTCCAGGCGCAGTACAGGTCACAGATCAGGCTCCAGTTGTTGTTGATCATACAGTCCAGAACTTTCAGATGAGACATTTTCTGCAGCACCACAGAAACCCAGGCTGCACAGAAACCCTCCCCTCAGCTGCTGATCCAGCCCTGCAGCTGATCCAGGACGACCCACAGGAACCATCAGCAGCACAGAGACTCACACGCTCAGCAGGCGATCCTCCTGCACCGCCACACGCTTCATCAGGAGCTCTGAGGACGAGCCGTCACAGGCAGGAAGAAAAACCTCCTCCCTGAGAGGACACAGAGTCCAGAGGAGGGTCCTGCAGCAGACTGCAGACTCCCCGCTGCAGGAGAGGAAGAGGAAGAAAGGATGAGACGGCGTTTTTCCTCCTCCTCTGCCTCCGTTTGATGCTCTCCGTCTCCCTCCCTGAGCTCGTGTCTCTCTGCTGTGCCTGTCGGTGTCGTCTCTGCAGCGGTGCCAGGCTGAGACACGCAGCACGGAGCAGCTCCTTTAAATCATCAGGCCGCAGCGCAGGACAGATCCTCTGTCCTCAGGACGCAGAGGAGAAAGTCTGAACGCTCCTGAAGCTGTGAGCTCTCAGCGAGCGCAGGACTCAGTGACTCTGCATCAAACTTTGAGGGGGGGGGCTCTGAGACGGGGCAGGAGGAATGCTGCAGCCCCCCCCTCCAAAACGCAGTCAGCTCTCAGGTGTAACTCAGACTTTCTCTGACGGCAGGACGGTGCAGGAATCCAGCCTTTAAGGAAGGAAAGCATCAAGAGAGGAAGAGGAACGACAGCGAAGAGTCGTCAGAGTTAGTTTACGTTCCTTCAACAGCTTCACAGTACGCTGGTCGCTCTGCTCTTTCTCTGTCTCACAACCACAGAGCGCCATGCACGCTCAGAGAGGAGCACACAACACGGTGACAAGTCTACACGGGTGGAGCAACCTGGTCCAAAAGTCTGACTGAAATCTGCAAAGATGGATCAGACTGAGACAGAGACAGGATGGAGGGACAGGAGGAGACCTGTTCAGAGAGGGTCGGGACCTGGACCCACAGACCGGTCAGGGAGGTCAGAAGAGGCCGGCTGTGACCAGACCTGACAACCCAGGACCCCACAGACCATCATCATCCCTGAATCCCCTCATAAGTCCTGCAGAGTCTCCTCCCTCCTGGTTTCTGCCTCCTCTGTGAGTCTCTGTGCGTCTTAAAGATCCAGATTCTGCAGGAATCTGAGAGAAACAATCCACAACTGATTAACTGCACGTCCAGAGAGGACACGGCTCAAAGACCCAACCTGAGAGAAATCTGACGAGTTAAAAACCAGACGCCAACATGGGCTGCCGACAGGTCACATGATCACGTCAGGAAGCTGTCTGCAGGTTTAACACATTAAACACTAAGGGTGAAAGTCACAAGTTTCATGACGATACGATACGATATCGATTCTTTGGACAACGATATGATATTTGCCGATATCACAAATTCTGTCACGATAAAATACGATACGATACGATACTGTACGATACGATACTAAACCATACTGTACCGTACCGTACGATACGATATGATACGATACGATATGATACGATACAATACGATACAATACGATACGATACAATACCATACCGTACCGTACCGTACCGTACTGTACCGTACGATTCGATACGATATGATACGATTCGATACGATATTATACGATACAATTCAATACGATACGATACGATACGATACGATACGATAAGATACGAAACCATACGATACAATACAATACGACACGATACGATACAATACGATACAATTCGATACAATACGACAGGATAGGATACGATACGATACAATACAATACCGTACTGTACTGTGCCGTACGATACGATTCCATTCGATACGATTCGATACGATTCGATATGATTCGATACGATTCGATACGATTCGATATGATTCGATACGATTCGATACAATTCGATACAATTCGATACGATATGATACGATAGGATACAATACTGAACCGTACCGTACCGTACCGTACGATACGACAAGATACGATACGATATGATACCGTACCGTACCGTACTGTACTGTACCGTACGATACGATTCGATACGATACAATATGATACGATACGATACGACAGGATACGATACGATACGATACGATACGATATGATACGATACGATACGATACGATACGATACCGAACCGTACCGTACCGTACCGTACGTTTCGGTATGATACGATACAATACAATACGATTCAGAGGCCTTCAATCGATTTAAACGGACATGCGTGTCGGGTCGGGACTTCAAAATAAAGGCGTACATTAAAGACCACGATGTTGATCAATGTTTCCACTTTCCATCGATGTGATTGGATCATTGCCTAACCAATCGATGTGTCGATCTATTTTGAAGGATCATTACGCCTCTATTAAACACACGTTACACTCAGTTTGGCCAAGTTAGTCTGACAACAACACAAACACTGAACAGTCAGAGAGGTTAGATCTTCAGAGATCTGAGTTTGTAAAATCAGTCGGTCAACAGACTCTGACACCAGCTGAACGTCATGAAGAGTCACAGTGCAGTAAAAGACTTCCTTTAGGTTTAATCAGAGAGCGTCTGTGACAAAGAGCAGCAGCAGAAACCGCCGTGACATCGTTCAGCGACACGTGCAGGAGCTGCAGCTCCACCATCAGCCGCCGGCCGCCGGCAAGGAAAGAGTCAGAGCACGTTCCCCTTTCCCCCACGCCGAGGCCAATATAATCCAATCAATCCTGAGTTATAGATCCTCTGCTGCTCTGTGGACACACACACACACACACACACACACACACACACTCAAACACACTACTGCAGCATGGAAACAAGCAGAGAGCAGCAGGACGTAAAGACGTGAAGCACAGATTCATCCTCAGCTCACAGCCTCACACACACCTGCTGGTCGTAACACGTCAGCCAATCAAACGCCATCCTGCACCGTCTACCTCACTGAGCGCGAGCATTTCAAGGTTTAGAAATGACCGACCAGCCGCCGTCTGCAGACAGGAAACAGCTGATTCTGACCCCATCAGACCGTCTTTCTGTGAAACAGTCTGAAAGCGATGATCCTCTGAAAGCTCGCCGTCTGACGGACTCCCCGTGGC
Source organism: Halichoeres trimaculatus (assembly GCF_033239565.1). NCBI lineage: Eukaryota > Metazoa > Chordata > Actinopteri > Labriformes > Labridae > Halichoeres > Halichoeres trimaculatus. The sequence continues at coordinate 616,807 of NW_027437196.1, read as the reverse complement.
GTCTCCAGGCCTCTGAGGTCACTGCGGGGTAAATCATATTTGCTGTCACAGTGGATTCTCCGTGAACTGGGTCTTCCAGGAACAGAGCGGCTCTGTGATCCTCCTCAGCCATCCATTCATGAAACCGCTCCTTCATCAGGAGCTCTGTTCATCAGGAGCTCTGTTCATCCCCACCACGGACAGGAAGTAGCGTGGTTTCCTGTGACGACCTCAGAGCCCTCAGCGCCAGATAAGATGAGTCCTGATAACAGCCACTTACATAAAACTGGATTAAACCGAGTCCAGCTGCGTTCAGGAGCCGCCCCAGGAACTATGAGCATTTCCACCTGCTGAACTGGGTCTGAGTTTGGTTCTGGGACTTTTTAACAGGAACTGGTAAACTGTTGTCATGCAGCTGTTAATCTGGCCAAAGATTTCAGAAAAATGTGTTTATAGTAACATTAAAAAAAATAGGGCTGAACATCGCGAGAGTCTGCAATTTATAAAAATAAAATCTTAAAAAAGTTTCATGTACACAAACTGTCAGTCTATTTCATTTCATCCCAACATATAGGCCTCGCCTTCATACTATGGAATAATATCAAATGAGTTTAATAATTGTTTTAGTAAATAATGCAAAAGATACCACCCAAAAAAAAACAAAAATAAAACAACTAAATAAAATAAATAACTAAATGAAATAACTAAAAAATAAAATAAATAACTAAATGAAATAAATAAAAAATAAAATAAATAACTAAATGAAATAAATAAAAAAATAAAATAGATAAAAAAATAAAATAAATAAAGTAATAAGATAAATAACTATATAAAATAAATAAAAAAACAAAAACAAAAAAAATTAAATAAAAAACAAAAATAAAGATAAAATTGTAAAATAAAAGAAATAAATAAAATTTAATAAATAACTAAATAAAAATAAATAAATAGATAAATAAATAAATAAGTTAAATAAATTAAATAATAAATTAAATAAATAAATAAAACTGCATGCTAAATCGCAATTGCAATATTGGTCCAAAAATTTGCAATTAAATTATTTTCCAAAATCATTTAGCTCTATAAAATAACCTGCAAAAACTGCTCCCCCTGGTGGCTGGCTGCAGAATAGGTCAAACACTCTGTCTCATCAGTCTTTCCAGATGGGCTGTGGTCAAGCTTTGAAAAATAAAAACACCTGACTGAAATGTTTCTGTCGTCTGAACACTGTGGGGGTGTAAAGATATTACTGGGCTGTGTCGTGTGTTGTGTGAGAGGTTAAAAACACAGTTTGACCTCATGTTTAACCATGATTAACAGCTGACGTAGAAAAACATGTCAGGAGGGAGAGACAGGAAGAGATTAGACTCTCCAAATAAAACACATTGATTATGTTTGTCCCCCTGCAGCACATGATCAGGTCTTAACATTCACACTCAGGCACTTTGAGGTTCATCTGAAATGCTCGTTAACTTAAATATCTAATCAGCCAATCACAAGCCAGCGACTCACAGACATGATGAAGACAAAGGTGACTTAAGAAACTCTGAATGTGGCTTTGTTGTCTGACAAACAGCTGATCTCCTGGATGTGTAAACATCCGGGGAGCAGCCGGTCTCTGGGTGATCCAGTTTGTCACAGAGCGGTCTGTGCTCGGGGTCAGAGACCGCTTTGAGTTCAGACAGGAAGGAGGACTCAGCCTGGAGAGCAGCAGATAAACGCAGCTCTTTATGCTCTCCACACCCTGACTGCAGCGAGTCGCGTCTGACAGACGGAGGCAGAGAGAGGTCGAGCGTCTGACGGAGACGCCGCAGGCATGTGTAACAGATAGTGTCTCAGCCTCAGTGACTGTCTGCACGCATCAAACCCTCCTCCCTCCATCTTCCCTCTGACCCTCTCTGAGCGCCAGGAAGGACTGAGCACCCAGGAAGAGGAGGCTCCTCCGTCCATCCATCTGCTGTCAGTCTGAGCTCTGAGCACGAGGGATGAGTAGCAGAGGAGCCGCCACCTCTCACAGGCGGGAACATTTCTGATGACCTTGAGCCGACGGCACGCGTCCCGTAAAAACTGGAGCATATCTGTGGAGTCTGACCCTGATCAGAGACCTCGGAGCTGGCTTTGGTTTCACTCTGATGCTGAGCGCCTTCCCAGGACACCGTGGCGCTGAGAGACACGCCGGGTCACGTCCAGGTCGTGCTCGTGGTGTTTGCTGCACAGGGAGGATCTCTGACACATATTTGCTTTTCAAATGTATGCAAACGAGGACGTGCTGAGTGATGGACCGCCGCGGCTTCAAACGCTGATCAACAACCTTCACTTCCTGCTCAGGACCTGCTCCACGCAGTGACATCACTCTGAGCTGAGAGTGGAAACATGAGACACACACACAAACCCTGACACGTCCCACACTGAACGCCACCAGCCCCTGAACTGACTCCATCCTGCGGACGGCGTGCAGCAGCGTGACGCTCCCAGCTCTGATTCCTTTTTTCCCTCTCTGAGCGCCGTGTTTCCACAGGGTTAAAAATAGCAGCAGGAAAAGAGGCGGGAACAGAGGACGGTGAGAGGCAGGCGTGAGGATGAGGGAAAAAGAGCAGAGGGCTTATGGAGCTGGGCGGGGCTAAATTTAGCATCAGCAGCACTCGCAGCATCGCCGGCGGGCTCATCCAGCCCGGCATGAATGGAGGATGGGATCAATGTGAGCTGGACCAGTGTGTGTGTTTTTATCCACGCTGAGAGGAGGAAAGCTGCAGACAGCTGGTTAAAGACACGTCTGAGGGTCTGAGGAAAACATCCAGAACATTCCTCAGAAATCTTCATTTCTCCCTGACTTTCTCTGGGACGCGGGGATCTGGGGGCCGCAGCTGCTGAGGCCTCGCTGCCAGGATTAGTGTGACAGCAGGTCGAGGTGGGGACTGTTTTCCTCCTAATGACGGGGGCAGCTGGGCTCCAATCACCCGCCATGCTGCCATGGCGGTGGCAGCAGCAGCAGCAGGGTGGGGCGGGTGGCTGTCTGTACGTCTCATTAACACGCTGAGAGGACGCAGCGGAGTGGACTGATGGAGGGGGGGGGTCCCGCCTGGGGTCCCTTTACTCTCATTTCACCCCAGGGGGGCTCTGTGAGTCTAAAGCAGTGAAGCTTAGCGCAGAGATATGAGAAACAACACCACGAGGGGCCGAGCTGATTCATCAATTAACAGATCTCTGAGAGAGGACACACAACGAGCTGCACTGACGAGTTTTATTCACCTGTCGATGTTTTTCAGGCTGCGCTCCGTCTCTGAGCAGACACTGAAACTGAATGAAGCTGGTTCATCACAAAAATCAGCGTCTTTAAATGTAGGAAAACATTTGTTTGGGCTGAGAGCTGAGCTGCCGTCAAGGATTATTCAGCTCCGTAAAACAGGTTCATATGAGGGGATCCAGTTTTGGTGATCAGAAACTCAAAAAGGAGGCTGAGAGCTGAGCTGCTGTGGAAGCTGTTGGATCAGTTTCTTCACATTTACATCTAACCCGGCTGAATAAAGTCGTTTCACGTGACTAACTGGAGGTTTGCCAGTGATTTCTGGTGTTTAGAAAATAAGAAAAGGGACTGAGAGCTGAGCTTCCACCAAAGACCCAGGACAAGTTTCTTCATTTAAAATCACTTGTTATCACTCGTCATATTGTTTAACTAAATAAAGCTGATTTACACTTCAAACTTTTGCTTTTCTATCAGTTTTTGAGGATCATTAACTGTTAAAGGGGCAGAGAGCTGAGCTGCCGTCAAGGATTTAGGACCAGTTTCTTCACATTCATGTGCTTTTATCAGCTGAATAAAGTTGTTTCACGTCACTAACTAGAGGTTTTCCATCGATTTCTAGTGTTTAAAATAAAAACAGAAAAGGGGCTGAAAGCTGAGCTGCTGTTAAGAAACGATCCTTTTTTACGTTCAATACTTTTTCAATCAGGGATCCTATAAGACAGAAATTAGTCATTTCAGCTGAGAGCTGAGCTTCCACCAAAAGACCCTGGATTAGTTTCTTCAACTCTACTATTTAACTATAAAAAGCTGTTACACACAACAAACGTTTGCTTTTCTATCAGTTTTTAAGGATCACTGACTGAGAAAGGGGCTGAGAGCTGAGCTGTCTTCATATTTCTTGGTTCAGTTTCTTCACATCTAAAAGCTTTTTTTGAAATCTTCAGATGAAGTAAGTTACTTCACGTGAGGTTTTCTTACAATTTCTGGTGTTTAAGAAAAAAAACAGAAAAAGGGGCTGAAAGCTGAGCTGCTGTTAGGAAACTTTCATCCTTTCTTTACGCTCATTACTTTTTCAATCAGGGCTCCTATTAGACAGAAAATATTCATTTTATGCGACAAATCTTTGCTTTACTTTCAGTTTTTGGTATTCAGAAAATTAAAAAGGGGCTGAGAGCTGAGCGTCCACCAAAAACCCGGCTGCAGTTTCAGCTGAACAGTCATTTCATGAATCTAACTGTAGGTTTTCTAACAATTTTTGGAGTTTAGAAAACTCTAGGAGGCTGAGAGCTGAGCTGCCATAAAGAACCTTTGATTATTTCTTCAAGTTTAATCAATTTTTTAACACTAATAATATCATTCAACTATATAAAGCTGTTGCATACTACAAATTTTTGTTTTTCTATCAGTTTTAGGGATCATTAACTGAGAAAGGGGCTGTGAGCTGAGCTGCTGCTGTTAGGGTTTGTTGGGTTTCAGGGTGAAGACAACTCTGAGTGCATCTTGGAGCCTTCTCCTCTTCAGCGCTGGTAGAGAGGATGACTCTTACAGTTTCTTGCTAACATCTAATTACCTGGTGCTGTTTAGGCTGCGAGCTGAGCTACTACCAGAGTTTGCTTCACTTGTTTCTCTTTGAACTTCAGATCCAGACGTCCCATGAAAGCTTAATCAAAAAAAAGTGACATGACTCTCTCCATCTCTCCCCACATTTCCAGTTCCCTCTAAGATTTTTGTCCAGTGGAGGCAAAAACCAAAACATCACGTTTTTAAGATACAAATAAGTGAAACAGCTGATTGGACATGTTCCCTAAAACCCAGAGTCTTTGTCCTTTTCTGCTGAAGCCTGAACGTGGTGTAGGAGGCACCAGGTGGATAAATGGACCTGACTCAGCCTCTGTCTAACCCTGAGCTGCAGAAACAATCAGGCCAAACACCCACGCCGACTCACAGGTGACTCATGACTCCTGCAGCACCCGGAGCCGTGGGGTACAAGTGCTGCGGCCTCGACTTTATCAGAGAAATGAAGTCGAGACGTCCTGATGAATCACTGGCTAACGACTCACCTGCAGAGAAAGTTTGACTGCTGAGGCTTTTTACACACGATACGGTAACACAACCTCAGACGTCTGCTCGGCCACTGCAGCGTGTGTGAGCAGAGTGAAGTGATGTTACAGGAAACTTAATCAGACACACCGCAAAGACAATCAAAGGAGAAGAAGAAGAAGTTTAACACGCTGACCAAAGCCTCCAACATCTCCATCAGAGGTTTTTAAACACAGCCCGAGCTCCTCCTTCACTCCATCAGCTGTTACCCAATTCCCAAAGATTTATGTCGTCCATCCTCAGCTTGTTCCTGTAAGAGGATTACTGCTCCACACACACACACACACACACACACACACACACACACACACACACAGGGCACTGTTGCCATTTTCTGATGACGGATTAATCCAAAACATGCCACCGCTGCAGCGCTGTTATGACATGCTGGAAGCCGAGCTGGACTGGGAGGATGTTTCTGATGATGTAACCGTTGAATCGACCATAAGAGGAAGAGGATGAGCCGCACAATGTGCCGTTCATGACAGCCAGGCATGCAGACCCATAAAGAGGCAGTAAGATTAGCACTGAGAGTATAACACGCTCTTTGTGCACTTAAACAGTCAGAGTGGGAAAAATGTGAACTTGGTCACCCTGAGCGCTGGCAGATGTGGTGTGATGTGCTCCTCACTGAGCTCACACTCTCTGAGAGACGCTCTGCAGCTCCTGCAGCTCCTGCAGCCTGTGAGGAGACCTGAGGAGGTGAGGAGGGAGTCCTCATGTGTTCACACGACTAATGAATGCATGAGCAGGAGATGCACGCTCCTGTCGGGCTGCACGAAGCGAGCGCTGTGGCAGGAATCTGACCAGCAGAAACAGTTTGAGGATGAGAGCGACGCCCTGACACGCCGCTAAAGGTCACACACACACACACAGATTCTCCCACATGTCAGCAGAAACACGGCGCACACAAAAAAACCAGACTCACCTCACAAGACGGAGTCACGGCTCTGTGTTTACTCTCCTCATTGTCCTGGGGGGAATCACTCCAACGTGCTGCCATCATTTCATTTCGGAGCGCGCAGGAGGAAGACGTCCTTTAGAGACCACATGGAGGTGAAGAGGAGGAAGCCACAGCAAAAAAAAAACAAGAAAACACAAAAAAGGAAAAAACAATCCTAATCCACACCGTCCTTCTTCTTCATGTCCATCAGGAGCTGAAATCTGAGCGCAGAGGACACCAGTCAGAGAGACACACGCTGTCCCATCAGGTCACAGCAGCAGCTACAGCAAAACCACATCAGGGTTTAACACTCAGCAGATTAAAATATGATTTAAAGACACTGTGAGACACATGAATGTCTCATTAAAGCTCCTGGTGCCTTCATGGATGATGAATGTGGTCAAACAAGGACATCCTGACATCTCTGCCTCCACATCCAGGCTGTTAGAGAGCAAAACAAAGCCCTCATACCACCTTAAATTCCACCTTAAATGCACATATTTAGATGAATTTAAGCGTTAAACACACTGACATCAATAAATATGAGGATGACAAAGGTTGTTGACATGATCCTGGAGCTGCAGGTAGCTTCATGTCTGCACTGACAGCTGGATATTTGGAGGTTATGTGTAACCTTGGTGTCAGATATCTGTGTGTAGCTCCTGTGTGGTGTTACTGTGCTGAATGGGATGATCTGCTTTGTTTTCTCTGCGTTTGAAGGTGAAAGTCATCAAAGATCACAGTGAAATCATCACATCACACATCATGAATTACACCAGGACATTTCACACATGACACACACCCTAAAAACGAGCCTTTGGGTGTGTTTTCCAGCTCATTCCGGGTGAAACCCTGGGCTCTGAGCGGGTGTTGACATGGAGCAGCAGACACTAGCTTCCAGGGCGGACGACAGGTTGTTGCTCAGCGCATATTTGTGAATAACACCCAAACTTACCCGTTAAAAATTCATCACAGAGCCGCAAAGAGGGCGGATAAACACCGCGTCCATGTCCGGGGAGGGAGCGGGGAGTCCGTTAGCAGCCTGTGCCCAGCCTCCGGAGCGTTAGAGGGGCTGTCAGAGATTACAAAGCGGGATATTCAGTCAGCGCTGCGTTCACTGACCGCTCAGGCTCACTACCTGTTAGGAAAAACACTGTGGAAAAAACACGGTGAACGCCCTTCACGGAGCATTTCTCCGCCAGGAACATCCGACAGAAGGTTAATCCCCGGGGCTCAGTCATGTCCCATCGGTCCCGGGCTTCACTTCGAGGCGGAAAGAGTCCGAATGGAAACAAAAAGTAGTCCGTACTCCTCCTTCGCGGTCCCGGCTGGCGGAGCGGCAATCTCTGTGTGGATGAGGCTCCAGACTCTGCGCAGGCCCCGCCCCTCCGCTTCGCCTCGAGCAGGGCGTCGTCCAATCAGGTGAGAAGTTTAAATTTGGAATTTTAAAGCGGGCCAATTGGAGCCGTTGTTACATAACAACTCTAATGAAGAGTGGAAGCTGGTCCATTCTGGTTAGTGGCTCAACATCCCCACAGCTACACTACTCCGTTACTCCATTACTGCTTCACAGCTGCTGTGCGGAGTAACCGAGTACTTTTACTCAAGTAAACCTGCTGTACTGACAAAATCAATATTTTAATTAATTATTTTTTATTTAAACTTTTTTCCACTGTGTCTTTGAGGAAAAACAGCATCAATGACCAGTTCATCTGCATATTCAGATATCTAATTAACATGTAGAATTAAAAATATTAGCGCTATTTAGCAGAATATATGACGCCAGAAAGATCCAATGATAAAGATTTTTAATAAAAAAACAAAAGTCTGTGGAGGAAGAACTTTTGCTTTTTTTTAACCCAGTTTTGTTTTATTTTTCCACAAAAAAATTACAGAAAAATAAAGTCTAAGAAATAAAATTTATATTCCTCTACCAAAGTTTATAGGAATACTTAAGAATAAATAAATATAATATTTTAAAAAATAATTTAGGCTATATATTGAGAATATCTAGACCAAAACCCCCCAAAAAACAACAACAAAAACAAAAAAAAGACATTAAACAATCCATATCAATATTTAAATTTAAAAGAACATTAAAGGCAGTATGTTAAGAAAGTATCATTGCCATTTTTGTAATTGATGAAATCTCTCAAACATTATAATTGTTAGTATTATTTTGGTGGTTGTTGGTTGTTGTTGTTGTTGTTGTCATTAAGAATCAAAAAGAATTTGAGAGCAGCAGTGTTGATGACAGCTGTTTTATTTCATTATTATATTTGTTGTGAATAACGTTGATCATTGTGTTGTTGTTTTGTTGTTTTTGAAATATTATCTAAGTGTCTAAAAGGGGCAGATAATATAAGATTTTTCTTCTTTCTGTTCCTTTTCATTCAGTTATATGGTTATATGTTTGTATGAAAATGTTTTATTTCAGATGTAAGAATGAAATAAATAAATAAATACTAAAAAATACGAAATATGTATGAGTAATAAAAAAAATAATAATAAAAATAATAAAAATAATATACTTTAAGCGAAAGACACAACCCCAAATAAAACCACCCTTTCTCTGGATCCAGAAGACTCCAGTCACATGTTCACCTGAAACCCTCAAAGACCAGTTAGAAGTGAACGCCACACCTTCAAAAGTCTTTGGCTCCATGGAGTCCAGCTAATGACAACTTCAAATAAACAAAGTCCAGACACGTCAGAGCCCAGGTTTGGGAGCAGAGTGAGTCTGGAGGTTTCCAACGTGGTTTTTCTCCAGCGGTGAGTCCAGCAGCAGCAGCGCTCCTCTCTGGTCCCGGGTCAAACCCAGCTGTGTCAGGCTTGGACACTGGGGTAGCTCTTCTTCAACGATGTTTTCCTGCAGCTGCTTTGATGTAAAGCTGTTTTTAGAGGCTGAGTCTGTGCATTAACTCAAAGCTCCTGTGAGGATCTTTCTGTGAGTGCGCCCCCTGCAGGCAGAGAGACCATCACCTCCTCGACCCTCTCAGGGTTTGAAGCGTTCTTTTTCATTTCTCCTTCTTCTGATTTTATTTACCTCTAAACACTCCATGGTATTAGAAAATCATTGTCTCAGAGCTGAGTAAAGGCACGTCGTCCTTCAGGGCCCACTTGTTGTGTTTTCTTTTTTTACTCTCTCATAAATAATGATGATTCAGGAGCTGGATCGATGCTGCTTTGGCTCCGACCCAGAGGATCCCGGCTCTGCACAGGAAGAGCTCTGCCTGGACTTGAACCGGTGCCATCTGGCTCCGAGGCACCACTCTTTACGGTTTCACTGAGAAGCCGCTTCACAGGTATCAGAGCTTATCTACCTTCAGGAACAGCACAAGAAATGACTTCATCTCCTGATTTTCAGTGATTTTCAGTCCGATGAATCCTCTGCAGGATGGACAGAGGGATGAGAGGCCCCTCACAGAGTCAAGTACCGCGTTCATTCACTCAGCCAATCATACTTTACTCATGACACACACAAAGATGCTCCCGTGTTGTCATTTCAGGGGCCTCCTCTTCCATTTGGGCCCTGGGTCAGCCCGCTTTACCCCCCACCACGGCGCCCATGAGCACAGGGTACCTCAGAGGGAAGACGGCACAGCTGATCCGCTCAAAGACAAAGGCTGACAGTGTTCGGTCTGCAGGCTGCTCCTGCTGCACAATAGAGGAGGGGACAATAGCTCTGCTCTGACCCTGCTGCGCAGAGGTTTCCCTGCTTTCAGAGGGCAGCTATTGTCTGCAGAGCTGGTGTGCTCTCAGCCGGACAAAAGGAAACTTCAACTGATGGAAGAGGGACTCTGCATTAAGGGATGGCAAACATGCTGCTCATGTCCTCTCCATGCAAACCCTGACATGTTGCTCTGACGCTGCAGGAAAGTGTGCTGAGAGTTACCTGAAGCACACAAAACACTGACAGGATGTGCAAGTGAAGCTGCAGCATGAACAAATGCATCTTTAAAAACTTGCTGTTGTGCAGAAACTTGGCTCTGGTTGGTGTGAGGCCCTCTGCAGACAGACAGCATCAGATGAATGGAGCACAAAGTAAAAGCTCTGAACATTAGTCCACTCTGCTTTGTGCAGGTGATTCACAGATGCAGAGCGGCGTGGTTTTTATGAACGGCAGAGAGCAGAGAGAGGCTTTCAGATCAATGAGCGGTGAGTAAAGCTCATTGAGGAGTAACTGCAGGCCTGTGTGCAGCTTTCTTTTCATGCTCTGTTTTTTTGCCGCTGTTTTCCTGCAGGAGCTGCTGGAGCGTCGGGGCTGGCGTGAAGTTGCAGAGTCAGAGTGACTCAGACTCCCAGCAGCGGGGAGATTAGCAGCTCTCTCGTGGCAGCGAAATGTTTGGCTGGATTAGGACATCACATGAAGTCCAGCAGCACCAGGATTAGGACAGGTGGCCCTGCACAGCACGCCCAGAATCTCAACTCTCACTTCATGCAGGAAACACACACACACAGAGCAGGGACCATCCAGGAAGTATTTTTAAAGTGGAGCAGAGGTTTAAGGAGGATCACGTTGAGCTCCAGGCTGTCAACGTGGATCTGGCTCAGAGTCTGGAGTCTGGATGAAACCCAGCAGCAGTCAGTTAGTCTTTAATTGGAGCACAATGAAAGCTGGAGAGGATGTTCTTTCTATTCCTGATCTGAGGCTCGCTGAGGCGTTATGTCGTCAGGTCCAAACCTGGAGCAGAGAGTCTGGGTTAAAGATGGAGCCTGGTGGGCTCAGTTTTAAAGGAGGAGAGTTAAATCTTTCTGGATTAAACTCAGTCCACTTGTTTGTGTGGATGAAGTGAAATCAGACCTCTCCTCCGTCTCTAACAGGCCTCAGATGTCAGGATTGAGGCTGAGTCCATTCAGACCCACAATCCTGGTTTTGTTCCTTTTGTCTCGAGCGCGGCCTTACCTGTCGCCTGCTTTCTGCGCTCGGCCTCTTCCTCAGCTCCCCTGACGGAGCCGCACAAAGCTGCAGCTTGTGAAACGGGCCGAGCTTTGTGCGGCGTGGAGCTGGGGGACAATGACCCGTGGGTTCTCAGGAGGCATTAACGCTGGATACGTTAACCACGGCGCTGAACGCTGACGCTGATACAGACACGCCGCTGTTCAGCTGCAGGTACAATGGCTGTCTTTGTAAGGGACCAATCACAGAGCTACCTGTGATTTCCTCCTTCCTCAGAGGTCACCAGAGGTCATCAGAGGTCAGGGCCAAACCTGGGATCCTCTCTGTGGTTATCAGCTGGTGTTTACCTCTGCAGACCTGAAACGTGAGATCCCCCTGAAGCTGGGCCGTAATCTGAGCGCTCCACACCTCCCACACCTCCCACACCTCCCACGCCTCCTCTGTTTGCTCTCAGTCACATCATCCACTCAGAGTCTCATTGATCAGGCCGTGGAGCGAGGGGAGACCTCAGAGTCAGAGTCTGCTGAGAAACCTGCAGGAAGCAGCCAGGAGCTCGCTGAGGGAGCGATGGGAGATCTGGAGCCAGAGGTCAGGAGCAGCCACGAGTACGAGCATAGACACACACACACTCACACACACACACACACACACACACACACACACACACGGCTCTGATCATTGCTCAACCCTTCAAACAGGCTGTCGTATCTGAAATCTCCTGATGGAGTCTGTGAGCAACATTCCTGTTTGGAGTTTCAGGTGGTTGAGGATCAAGAGAGCGTGGCGTGGAGATAAAACTCGGCGTGCTCGCTCCGTCTGCTGATACACACAATTGACTTCATCAGTCACATAACTTAGAAAACACACTCTGAGTGTGTGTGTGTGTGTGTGTGTGTGTGTGTTTTCAGACTGTTGATCCACAGATGAAAGTCTCAAACAACAGTGTACAAAGTGAACACGAGTTAAATTTTGTTTGACAGATAAATCAAAGCTTTACAGGATTCACAGCTGAAGAAAGTCTGAACTCGTCTCAGTCTGAAAAACCCTCATTTCATTTTTACCCACTCAGCATTACTGAGCACAGCTCTCTGGAAGCCTCCTCCACTGTTGCCATGCTAGAAAAACATGTTTGTTTTTTTAAAAGTCAAATGAAAGAGAGTTGAATGTTTTAGACCTGGGTCCTCTCAGACTGGTACCACAGGGGGCAGTATTTGGCCCAAAACTGTTTTAATACACATTTCAGAATGAATGGGCAGATGAGTGAGTGTATGAATGAGAGGGTGAGTGGGTGAGTGGGTGAGTGGGTGAGGGCGGTTTAGGGTAAAAAGTGTAAAAGGAGAGTAAGTTGGGCTAGGACTCAAAAAGTTTCTGCTTCTTCCTGCTGCTTTTCCAAAATCATGAAATGTTTCATTAATTGGTGATATGGCATCATGGTAATTTATACACTTGAATTATTATTATTATATTTGTGGTGTTTATCTTTTAGTTTGTTGCCTGAGTAGGTAAGTAAGTAAGTAAGTAAATTAAAAAATAATTAATTATAAAACAAGTTAAAAAAAAGTAAGTAAATAAATAAATAATACATAAAAAATAATCAAGTAAATAAAAAAAGTAAGTAAATAAAAATGACAACTTAATAAAAAAATAAGTAGGTAAGTAAATAAATAAATAATAGATAAAAAATAAGAATGTAAGTTGACAAATATATATAAATTAAGGTAATATGTAAGCAAGTAAATAAATAAATAACAAATGTCAAAATAGTATGTAAGTTAGTAAGTAAGTAAATAAATGAAAAATAATTAAGTAAATTAATAAATAATTAAATAAATAATAAAAAACAAGTAAGTAAAAATAAATAATAACTAAAAAAATAAGTAAGTAAATTAATAAACAAATAAAAATAAGTTAGTAAATAAATAAATAAAAAATAAGTTAGTTAGTAAATAAAAAATAAAAAAATAAGTTAGTTAGTAAATAAATTTGAAATAAGTTAGTATGTAAATAAATAAATAAATAATAAAATATAAGTAAGTAAGTAAAAAATAAAAAAATAAAAAAATAAGTAAGTAAAAATATAAAAAAGAAATAAGAAATAAGTAAGTAAGTAAGAATTTAATAAATAAATAAATAAATCCTTTCCAAAAGTTTAAAACAGGCCAAATAAAAGAAAAAAACCTTCAGCAAGAAAGAAGAGAGCAGGATGTTTTTGTCTGGTTAGAGCTCACCAATCACCAACCACCAATCTGTGATGTCACAAATTGTTTGAACAATCAGTTCAGAGCAGGTCATTCAGAGGTTACTCCAGCACGTTTTCCTCACAGCCTCACACTTTGTTCACGATTAGTTTGAACATTTTAGTTTTTTATTTATTAAACATGAGAAATCACAACATCACATGTTTCAGATGGATTCAGAGTTTTTTCAGTAACTAATGTTAGTCGTAGTATTACTGTTTTAGTTAGTTCTGAGTGAGAGTCACAATGTTTGGTTTCTTTAGTACTTCCTGTTTTTAAAAGTGTCTCAGATTATCTGTCACATTTGTTAATAACAGTTAGTGTTACCAGGCACAGATCAGGACAGCCTCCTGTTTCAGACCATGGATCACCTTTAGACCGGTTTCTCTAACAGTTTCTTTGTGTCTCTAGTTAAGTTTTCCTGATTCTTCTTTTAAAAACAGAAGTTATTAAAGATAAACGCAGTGTCCAGTTTGGGGTTTTCATTGTTTTTGCAGCACACTGTTGAATTCTGAGCGTTTTGCCCTGTATCCTGTTGAAGCCTGATCAGAGCTGAGGCCAACAAACGAAGCGTGCACATGTCTGCTCCTGCTGTGTTTTCCATGAGTCAGAGCGGGCGCCATCCGGGCGCGGGGATGCCAACGTCCAAAAGCTCGCTCCATCTGTCACCAAGGTCCAGTCCTGGTGGTCAGCGCTGCTCCTCCTGCATGTGTACGCTTCTTTGTCTGCACGAGCAACGACAGAGCACAGGAAGTTACTGTTTTTATTTATGAGGATTAATCTGAGGACTCCTCTTCGTCAGACTCCTGGCTCAGCAGAGTCAGAGCGAACATGAACTCAGAGCCTGTGAGGAGGATCAGGATTTCAGTGCTGCTGCTGCTGACAAACGCTGCTTACCTCAGGC